>NC_062224.1:38977503-40390041 GCF_902686445.1 Sciurus carolinensis
TCTTTTCCATTCCTGTTCATCCCGAGGATAGCCCTCGATTTGCCTTTTCCATTCCTTCTTTGAGTAATGAAGGGCCTAATACTAAATACCAATGGGTGGTCCTTCCCCAGGGAATGGGAAATAGTCCCACTATGTGTCAAATATATGTTGGCCAGGCTATAACACAGATTAGACAAAATTGTAAAGAACTTTATTGTCTCCATTATATGGATGATATTCTTTTGGTTCATAGGGAACAGGAGACTTTACTGGGGGTATTTGACAATATTATTGAAACCCTAGGAAAATGGGGATTACATGTGGTCCCAGAAAAGGTGCAAACCCGCAGCCCTATTACCTTTCTAGGACATCAAATATTAGATACCTGTGTTAGGCCACAAAAAATTCAATTAGCCCACGGAAAAGCTTAAGACTCTATATGAGTTCCAAAAATTATTAGGCGATATAAATTGGATAAGACAAAATTTGGGAATCACTACTGGCCAACTTAAGCCTTTGTTTGATATTCTCCAAGGAGATTCAGACCCTACATCCCCCAGAAATTTAACTCCTGAAGGTAGAAAAGCCCTGAGGTTAGTAGAACAAGCTTTACAAAATGCTTATAGTGATAGAGTTCATCTATCCTTGCCTGTTAGTCTCATAGTATTAGATTCTGAGTATACTCCTACAGGTCTATTGTATTAAAATGGACCCCTGATATGGATCCATTTGCCAGTGTCCCCAAAAGATGTTGTTTCCCTGTATCCTGTGATGATGGCAAATCTAGTTGCATTAGGACTTAAGACAGCCCTTCGAGTTTTTGGAGTTCATCCTCAGACAGTTATTGTCCTGTACACGGCAAAACAGATTGAAATACTAGTTAACAATAATGAAGATTGGGCAATTGTCTATTGTTCCACCATGGCCACATTTGATAATTACTTGCCAAGTTCACCTATTGTCAGCTTCTTCAAAAGACATCCTGTTATTTTCCCTCAGGTTGTTAAGGTTCAACCTATCCCAGCAGCAAAAACAATCTTTACAGATGGCTCCTCCTCTGGTACAGCTACAGTATTTTCTGATAAAGTACAGACTATTATTACTTCTCATAAGTCTGCTCAAAAAACTGAACTAGAAGCAATAATAACTGCCTTACAAACATTTCCTGAGGAACCTTTAAATATTTATACTGACAGTCTCTATATTGCCCAGCTTGTGTCACAGCTTGAGACAGATGGACCCATTCGTCCTCAATCTACCTTACAACAATGCTTTTATCAAGTACAAACTCTTCTGTGGGCTCGCAAAGAACCTTTATATATAGGCCATATCAGAGCACATTCAGGCTTACCTGGGCCTTTAACTCAAGGAAATTCTACGGCAGACTCAGTACTCGAGATCCTCATGTGTTTAATATTGTACAAGAAGCAATTAAGTTCCATAAAGATTTTCATGTCAATGCTACTACTCTCAAAATAAAATATAACATTACAAAAGAACAAGCCAGAAATATAGTAAAACAGTGTCCTGCCTGTGCGCCTCATTTATCTGTTCCTCATTTTGGAGTCAATCCTAGAGGACTCCTTCCAAATCATCTATAGCAGATGGATGTCACCCATATTCCTGAATTTGGTACTTTAAAATTTGTACATGTAGACGTAGATACCTACTCAGGATATATATTTTACTGCCCAAACAGAGAAAAGACAAAAGATGTAATCAGTCATTGCCTTCAAGCCTTTGCTAGTATGGGAAGGCCAAAATCATTTAAAACAGATAATGGGCCTGCATATACTTCTTCTTCATTTCAACAGTTTTTCTCAAAGTTTAATATCTATCATTCTACAGGATTGCCCTACAATCCACAAGGAGAAGCTATCGTGGAAAGGGCTAATCAAACATTAAATGTCTGCTTAACTAAACAAAAAGGGGGAATAGGAGCATTAGCCCCTCCCAAGAACAGACCTAACCTTGCTTTATTCACCCTCAATTTTTTAAATTTGGATGCTATGGGCTGTACTGCAGCTGATAGACATTTTAGTGGAAAGTCTGGTGGCCATCCACAAGCAATGTGGAAAAACATCTTGACTGGGTCCTGGAAAGGACCTGACCCAGTATTAATTTGGGGGAGAGGATCTGTTTGTGTTTTTCCTCAGGACCAACAACAACCTATCTGGGTCCTGGAGTGCTTGGTAAGAACTATACATAAGAAAGAAAATGACACTGAAACACAAAATGATGGTGGTGGTGGTAAGCCTGCTGTTGTTAGCTCTTCCTAAAACTTTTGGGGATATATTCTGGGGACTGCTATCCGTATGGCCTATTCCCTTGCCTATTACTCATGATGCACAAGTTTTCCCTCAATTATTTCCTATTACAGAACTCCTAGATATCCCTTACCTACCAGCTGATTCCACTGTATAGCCACTTAATAGTAGTCTGAACTTCAAGTTAAGAGGTAGTCTTTGCTTCCTCTGGTTAGTCACCTCAGAAACCATCATGATACAGGGAGGCAATCTCTCTCTCATTCAACAAAGTTGCAGTCAAAAGCAAGCCTATATAAAGGGAGTTGATACAGGGTGCGAGGCCTATTTCACTTCATTTTATCAATCTTTCCCCCCCTACTCCTGTATGTGTCACGTCTCCATTTCTGTTCATTCTAACAGTTCTAAGATTAATATTAACATTACTAATAACAATGATAATGATACTGAGGTCCTTAACTACACTAACCAAGAGTGTTATGTGTCTAGTTGTTGGAATGCTTCATTATTTCCTTTGGCTGTGATTGCCAGGATTCCAAAATTCATTCCAGTAGCAGTGACCTTAAATCATAGTGAGTGGAATTTTCTACCCATGAGAGCAAAAAGAGATTTTGGTATCTCAGCTATTATAGCCATCACTGTTGCTGCGGCAGCTGCTGTGGCTGCTGCCACTGCTGCTGGACTTGCCCTAGGAACTGCTATTCCTACTGCTCACATGCTCAACAATCTGTCACAAGCCACTGCCAAAGCATTGACAGCCCAGGAAAACATCAATGCACATCTCGCCATGGGAATCCTGATTCTAAACCAAAGAGTGGACTTACTACAAGAACAAGTGGACATGTTGACTGTGACTGCACAGATGGGCTGTCTAGTGCATGCCCAAGCACTATGTGTTACCCCTATACCCTATTCTAATATTACTGCTGCTGCAAATCTGTCCAAACAGCTTGGAAGCATGCGTAATGGGACATGGACTTAAGAGTTTACTAATTTAACTACCCTATTAAGAAATTCTGTATTTGTGGCAAATAGTACTCAGGTCAAGGTCCCAGGTATGCCAGAAGCCATTAGTTTCTTACAGTCAGCATTACAATTTGGTAACAATGGATGGGAGGTTTTGCTATGATGGAATTGTTGTTCTTGCTATTGATGTTGCTGCTTAGAAATCTGTTGTCTCTAAGGAGTCGTCAAAGACAGCAAGCCTCAGTGGTATGGCAAGCCCTTATGGCCATGGACCAAGGCTCTGATCCACAGATTTGGCTCTCCCAATTACAGGGCTGGTAGTCAAAGACGGGTAAGCACAGGGTGGACTTTATACAAACCTAAGACAGGGATCAAAGTATGCCAATAGCTCTTTGACTCCCAGTGATGGGTAAAGATACAATCTGACCCTGGCACCTAAGACAGACACAGTCACTGTCCTTTTCTTTTATAAAAAAAAGGGGGAGCCTGTTGAGTGCCATCTTGGATAAGATGGCACCTGGCAGTGAGCCAAAGGGCACTGGCTACCAAAATAAGGAAGTACCCAAAAAGGCTGCTTGCTTACTAGTTCCTTGGAGACTTATGACATGTTAACGCCAGGCTCAAGGATTGGCTATCTAATATCATGCCGCACGTGGAAAGCTCGTGAATTATATAGTGTTATGCTGGCATTCCTCTGCATGCTCTCCTGCATTAGAGAAAGCTTTGCTATAATTGTCTGATGAGCTAGGAGCCTGGGGGAGGAGAGAGGGAGAGAGAAGGAGAAGGAAGATAAGGGGAGAACAAAGGAGACAGAGAAACAGGGAGGACACAATAAATCTCATCAAACTAAAGATTAGTGGTGTTTCCTTTCTCCGCACTGGTTCCGCTGGATGGAACAGCTAAGGAAATGAACAGACACTTCACAGAAGAAGATCTATAAGCAACCAACAAACATATGAAAAATTTCACCATCTTTAGTAATAAGAGACATGCAAATCAAAACTACCCTAAGATTCCATCTCACCCCAATTAGAATGGCGATTATCAAGAGTACAAGCAACAATAGGTGTTGGAGAGGATGTGGGGAAAAAAGGTATACTCATACATTGCTGCTGGGGTTGCAAATTAGTGCAGCCACTCTGGAAAGCAGTGTGGAGATTCCTTAGAAAACTTGGAATGGAACCATTACCAGCTATCCCACTCCTTGGCCTATACCCAAAGGACTTAAAATCAGCATACTACAGAGATACAGCACATACGATGTTCATTGCTGCTCAATTCACCATAGCCAGATTGTGGAACCAACCTAGATGCCCTTCAGTTGATGAATGGATAAAGAAACGGTGGCATATATACACAATGGAATATTACTCCACCATGAATAATGATAAAATTATGGCATTTGCAGGCAAATGGATGAAATTGGAGAATATCATGCTAAGTGAGATAAGCCAATCTCAAAAATCTAAAGGATGAATGATCTCGCTGATAATCGGATGATGACACATAATGGGGTGTGGGAGGGGAGTAAGAGTGGAGGAAGGAGGAACTGTGTAGAGGGATAAGAGTGATGGGAGGGGTAGGGGAGAGAAAAAACAGAATGAATCAAAATTTATTACCCTAGGTAAATGTATGATTACACAAATGGTGTGCCTCTACTTCATGTACAAACAGAGAAACAAGATGTATCCCATTTTTTTACAATAAAAATGAATTTTAAAAAAGATAAGAAAACAGAATGGAGGAATAAGGTGAAAAAGAGGGGAGATTAAGAAATTCACAGAAGATAGTAAGAGAGACAAAGCCAAAGCAGATGGTTTTTGACAGAAGAGTCCCTGAGGAAAGTAAGGTTTCTCAATGCCCTTCACTGAGGAGGGCATGTGAGAAACCCTCCTTGACATACCGTGTGAGATATCCTGTTTCACTGAATCTAAGATGCTATTGCTCAAGCTGGGTGTCATGATTTTATTTACTGATAAAACATGTAATTGAAAGAAGAGATTGGGAAAGGGATTTTATTTCCTGTTTTGTACTGTATAAAGGAGATTATAGGCATTCTAAAGCAATAAAGTTTTAAATATTGGGGAAGAAAAAGAATTCATAACCATTAAGTCGGTACTACAAAACTTAATACACTATTTTATGCATACGAAATGAAAATAAATGTCAGAGAAAGTTTATGGATAAATCTTAATAGAAGAATAGTGAATTAAAGTAGAATCAATTTTGAATTAATTATAAATAAATCAAAATAGCAGATATAAAAATCATCTTTCTATAACAACACTGTATGTTCCAAACTCTTCAATCAAAAGAAAAAAAATGACAGAAAGGATTAAAAAAAAGACCCAACCGTATTTTGTTTACAAGAGACCCATCATACAGGAATATAAATCCAAGGATGAAAGTCAAAGGATTAAAAAACAATGTACCCTGCAAATTAAGATCCCAAACAAGTGAGAGTAGGTACTCTCATATTGATAAAGTAGATTTTAAAACAAAATTGATTAGTAGAGACAAAAAGTCACTTCATACTGGTTAAAGAAACCATCCAACAATAGGATATAATAATTGTAAATACTTATACCCTCAATTTTGGTGTACCTGTGCATACACACACACACACACACACACACACACACACGCACGCACGCAAAATCCCACTCAATATAATGAATCAAATAGACTCCAATAGATTAACTTTGGGTAATTTCAACACATCTCTCATGAATACACAAATCATCCAGAAACAAAATAAATGTTTTTTTAAATCTAAAAATAGTATATTTTATCCATTGATAGCTGAGTTCATTTTCTCCTCAGAGGCACATATGCTCTAAAATAGATTATATTTCAGGACACAAACAAGAATTAACAAATACTAAAATCAGAAAAATTCCTTGGCTTATATCATACCATATTGGAATGACACTAGAATCAATAACAATGGAAAAAAGAGAAAAAAAACTTTTAACGCCTGGATATCAAACAATACTCTTTTGAATGAAGGATGGATCATAGAAAAAATCAGGGGAAAATAAAATTATTGTTTAGAAACAAATGAAAACAGAGGTACAACATATCAAAATCTCTAGTACATTATGAATGAGGTTCTAAGAGGAAAGTTAATTCAACTGAGTGCCTAAATCAAACAATAGAAAGACCTCAAATAAAAAGGAAGAAAAATTAATTCCCAAATCAGCACAAGATAGAAAATAATTAAGATCAAGGTCAAAATTAATGTAATTCAGAATGACAGAACACTGAATGTTATCAAGACAGTAAAAGTTGGTTCTTTATAAATGTAAACAAGGTTGACAAACCCTTAGACAAACTAACCAAAAAAATAGAACACCCAAATCAACAAAATTAGAGATAAGAAGGAGATATCTCCAGGTACTTCTAAAATCTGAGGATCATTAGACACTATTTTAGAAAATTTATATGCCTATTAACTGGAAAATCTAGAATATACTGAAAATCTTCTCGATGCATATGTCTTACACAAATGGAATAATGAGAATATAGGATATCCAGTCTGACCAATACCCAACAATGAGATTAAAGCAGCTATTAAAAATCTTTCAACAAAGAAAAGCCCAGGACCAGAAGGACTCTGAACTGAGGTTTACCAGTACTTTAAAGAAGAACTAATGCCTATTCTCCTCCAATTATCCATGAAACAGAAAGGAAGGAAACACTATCAAATTAATTGTATGAAACCAATATCACTCTGATACCAAAACCAGACATAGACACAACCAGGAAAGAAAACATCAGACCAATGTCACTGATAAATGTAAATGAAAAATGTCCTTAATAAAATATAAGCCAACTACATTCAAAAACACATCAAGAAGATCGTACAACATGAACAAGTGGGTTAAATACAAGGGAAGTAAGTTTGGTTCAATAGATGCAAATCAATAGATGCAATTCGCCACCCAAACAGAATTAAGCATAAGAATCATATGATTGTCTCAATGGATGTGGAAAAAGCCTTTGACACAATTCAGCAATTCACAATTCCATGTTAAAAATGCTGGAGAAATTAGAGATACAAGGAACTTACCTCAACATTATAAAGGATATATATGAAAATTACAAAACCAACATTATATTGAACAGAGAAAAATCTGAAAGGAATTCCTCTAAAATCAGCAACAAGACAGGGAGGGCAACTCTTACCAAACCTACTCTACATATTTCTTGAAACTCTAGCCAGAACAGTCAGGCAAGATAAGAATATTAAAGGGTTGTAAATAGAAAAAGAGAAGTAAAATTATCTATATTTACTGATGACACAATATTTATGTAGAAGAGGTTTCAATTCCAGTAATGCCAGTTCAGTTCAACATATGCAAAGCAAAAATGTAATTTACCAACTTATGCAAAATTCACCAACAAGAAACCACCAGAATTCTACAGCTGATAAACAAATTCAGCAATGTAGCAAATACAAGATCAACATAAAAAATAGCTTTTCTATATTCCAAATAATGAATCTGAGAGAAATCAGGAAAACTATGCCATTCACAATTACCTAAAAAAAAGAAACTTGGGGGTAAACATGACCACTGAGGTGAAAGATCTCTGTAATTAATACAAGGGAACACTAAAGAAAGATATTGAAAAAGACCTCAGAAGATGGTAAGACTTCCCATGTTATTGGATATCTAGAACTAATATTGTCAAATTGACCATACTTCCAAAAGCATTATGTATATTCAATGCAATCCCTATCAAAATACCAATGACATTCTTCACAAAATTTTTTGAAAAGTCTAAAATTCTTTTGGAAGACTAAGAGAACCAAAATAGGCAAAGCAACACTGACCAAGAAGGGTAATGCTAGAGGCATCACAATACTTGATCTCAAATTTTAATACAGAGCAAAATAACAACATGGTATTGGTCTCAAAAGAGACATAAAGACCAATGCAATACAATAGAAGACGGGGAAATTCACATAGATAAAGTCATCTGCTATCTGACAAAGGTGCCAAAACCACATTGGAGAAAAGATAGCTTTTTAAACAAATGGTGCTGGAAAAACTGAATATTCATGTGTAGAAGAATTAAAGTAGATCCCTGTTTCTCATCCTGCACAAACGTCAATGCAAAGTGAATGAAAGACCTAAGAATTATGCCAGAAACTTAGCAACTTCTGTAAGAAAACATAGGGTCAACACTCCATTATATTGGTGCAGGCACCAACTTCTTAACAAGATCCCTAAAGCACAAGAAATAAAAACAAGTATCAATAAGTGGGACAGCATCAAATTAAAAAGTTTCTGTACAGGAAATAATATAAGAGCATTAAGAGAGAGCCTACAGAATGGAAGAAATTCTTTGCTAGACACTTGTCTGACTGGGGATTAATGCCTGGAATACATAAAGAACTGGAAAAATCACCACCAATAAAAATAAGCAAATCAATAAATGGACAATAAAACTAAACAGACATTTCACAAAAGAATAAATATAAATAGCCAAAAAATATATGAAAAATGTTCAACATTTGTAGCAATCAGGGAAATCCAAATTCAAGCCACATTGAGATCTCATTAAGAATTGAGCAATGCCTTTTATATTTATATTTATGCATTAAATTAAATAGCAATGAAATGTATGTACTTGAAATTCTTAGTAATACAGGTATAAGTTTAGTAGACACCAGTTTACCACTGAAGACTTCCTAACTGCTTTAACTAAATGCAGTTATATAAATCACACATACAGGTACAAAGTGAAAATATTTTCTTACATAAAAATAAAAATTTATCTTCAAATATAGTACTTAATAATGAAACTATGTTTCAGGTATTTATGTGTACTTTAAATATTTTGCATAATAAAATATAACTTTTAAAATAAAAATATAATTTATTATTCATTTCTAGCATAAAGTTTTAAATGTACTCAAAGGAGTTCATGAGTAGAGTTTTCCTCATGATTATTAAATGTGACATGGTATGCTAGATGGTCTATGGGGGGAAAAAGACATGAAATAAGATCTGAATACATCTAAACAAGTATGGTTTTCAAATAATAGTAATGTATCAATATTGCTTCATTATTAATAGCAAACATAGCATACAACATAAGATATTTAAAATAGGCCAAATTGGCTATGGTTGCTTATGGGAATGCTGTGTAATATTTTCTTAATTTTTTTGTAGATTTTTTTTTCCAAAATAAAAAAAAATTTCACTCAATTGCAATATATAAAATTTAAACCTGGATAGTGAAAAATCATAATATATGCTATAATTTTCAATAAAGTTAATGGCAATTCTTTTCTAGTGTTGGGAATAATAGCACATATTTTCAAGTCAAAGTACTAATTTTCAACAATATTTACTAATGTGCTGTAACAGAGTATAATAATGGAAAACAAAGAATACTGTTCAATTTCTTTTTGGAATTCTATGTCACAACTATTATTTCTTATTTAACATTTATAATAACAATTCTATCATACTGAATAGGAGTTTTCTTTTACAAAGAATAAAATTTAATTTTTTCTCAATGTTTAAGAAAGTTAACAAATCTCTCAGGTAAGGTAAAAATCAATTTCTAGACTAGAGAAAATTATTAATCATAAAACCTTTTAGTTTAAAAATATCATAGATTTCCTTAGCTCTTTAATAATAGTAAAAACAACATCAAACACTTTACATCCATTTTTCAGTCTGACCTTTACAAACTCCTTTAACCTTTGCTACTGCAGTGATGTCCATTCCATAGATGAGAGTGCTGAGACAATGAATGGAATAACTTGTTCACAGTCAATTAGGGACAGAGACCACCATGTGCTTGAAAAATAAAAACCAATAATATGTTTTAACAGAGTTATGCTAATCCCTATAAAGCCTAAACACTTAATTCAAATTAGTTTCTTGGTATGAGCATTTATTCAACTTCAACTTTACCATGTCACCAAATCCATTTCCCAAACATGTCTTGCTTTTACAAGTGTGTGTGTGTATGTGTGTGTGTGTGTGTGTGTGAGAGAGAACAGGGAAGAAAAATATAAAGACAGGGAATGTACAGGAAGATAAAATAGGTAGAACTATAGTAACATCTTTAGCTTTTATTCTCAATTAAGTAATCTGCATTTTTACCTCTCTGGGAGAGGAGGCTAAAAGAGTGGAGAAATGCAGGGTGTTGGAAAAGTTATAGGGGAAGTGGAGATCTGATTAACACTCAAGAAGTGGATAATAGCTGATAAGAAAGGTGGTGAGCAAATCCTGCAGGTAGATAAGATCCTAGTTTGGAAAAGCCACAAACACAAAGACAATAATGGTATTAAGAGTCAAGTCAAAAACAGTGAAAATACTGAAAAGAGGAAAGCCCTGCCACAATAAAACCATGGTCGATAAATTTGCAATGACAATGTCCAAACTGGAGGGCAGTGGTTTTAATATTAAGTGATCCTCTATAGAAAAAAATTGAGAAAGACCTTAGAAGATGGAAAGTTCATGTTTTTTGATAGGAAGAATAAATATTGTTAAAATTGACATACTACCAAAAGTGCTCTACTGATTCAATGCAATTCCCATCAAAATTCCAATGATGTTCTTCATAGAAATAGAAAAAAAACAGTCATGAAATATATTTGAAAAAATAAGAGACCAATAATAGTGAGAGCAAGCCTTAGGGAGAAATGTGAAGCAGGACACATCATAGTACCATACTGTAAATAATACTACAGAGCTATAGCAACAAAAACTTGGTATTGGCACCAAGTTAGGCAAGAAGGTGAAATGAAAAGAAAGAAGACACAGATACAAACCCACATAAACACAGTTACCTCACACTAGACAAAAGCACAAAAAACACACACTGGAGAAAAGATAATCTCTTTAATAAATGGTGCTGGGAACAGTGGAAATTCATATGTAATCAAAGGAAAGTTAAACCCTATGTCTCATCCTGCACAAAAATGAACTCTATTTGCATCAAACACCTAGGAATTGGACCAGGAACCCTGCACTTACTAGAAGAAAAAGTAATCCCAACACTTCAACATATTGGCACAGAAGACTCCTGAAGCACAAGAAGTATAATAAAAAAATCAATAAATGGGATGGCATCAGACCATCCCATTTCTTCACAGCAAAAGAAACAATTAAAAGTGTGAAGAGAGAACCTACAGAATTGGAGAAAATGTTTTCCAGCTGAACCTCAGAAAGAGCATTAATTTCCATGATGTACAAAGAACTCAAAAAGTTTAATAACAACAACAACAACAACAACAAAACCCAAATAACCTAATTAATAAATGGGCAAAGGAACTGAACAGAAAAGAAGTAATATAAACAATCAACAAATACATGAAAAAATGTTAACATCTCTAGCAATTAGAGAAATGCAAATTAAAACTACCCTGAAATTCCATCTCCAGTCAGAATGGTAATTATCAAGAATACAAGTAACAAATACTGGTGAGGACATGGGGAAAAGGGAAAAGTCACACATTGTTGGTGGAACTGCAAATTGGTGCAATCACTCTGGGAAGTAGGAAGATGATTCCTCAAAAAACTAGGAGGGAACTATCACTTGACCTAATTATCCCTCTCCTCATTATATACCCAAAGTAATTAAAATCAGCACACTACAATGACACAGCCATATCCACGTTTATGGCAGCTCAATTCACAATAACTAAATTCTGAAACCAAACTAGATGTACATCAACAGATGAATGAATAAAGAAATTGTGGTATATATACAAAATGAAATATTGTTCATCATTAAAGAAGAATGACTTAATGAATTTTGCCAGTAAATGGATGTATCTGGACAATATCATATTAAATGAAATAAGCCAATCCCTAAAATCCAAAGGTCAAATGTTTTCACTGATATGTATAAACTAAACTGCAATAAATGAGGAGAAGGGGAAGAAGAGAAGTTTCATAGATTAGATGAAGTGGAACAGAAGAAGAGGAAGGGGATAGAAACAGGAAAGACAGCACAATAAATCTAATATAATTTTCCTATGTACACATATGAAAATAACTAAGTTAACTCTGTCATCATGTCCATCCAGAATAATGTGATTCTAATTAGACTAAGATATATCCTATCCTTGTATTTTATAAAAATGGATTCTACTGCCATGTATAACTAAAAAGATCCAATAACATGAAATTTAAGACATATTAAGTGATCTTTTTTATTTGTTCTAATTAGTCATACATGAGAGTAGAATGCATTTTGACACATCATTCTTCTGCTCGTACATGATGTGAATCACACAGGTTGTGTACTCATATATGCACATGGGGTAATAATGTCCCATTCATTCTACGATCCTTTATACTTCCCTACCCCCTCACCTCTCTTAACTCCCCTCTACCTAATCCAAAGTACTTCCATTCTTTCCTAGCACACCCTTAAGGTGAATTAGGATTGACACATTTTGTTTAGCATTTTATTCTCCAGCTCCATCCACTTACTGGCAAATACCACAATTTCATTCTTCTTTTAGGCCGAATAGTATAAAATTGCATATATATATCACATTTTCTTTATCCATCCATCTGTTGAAGGGCACCTAATTGGGTTCCATAATTCAGCTATTGTAAATTGAGCTGCTATAAACATCAATATGGTTGCTTCACTGGCATATGCTGATTTTAAGTCTTTTGAATATAAACCGAGGAGTAGGAAGCTGGGTCAAATGGTGATTCCATTCCAAGTTTTCTGAGGAATCTCCATATTGCTTTCCAGAGTGGCTGCACCAATTTGCAGTCCCACCAGCAATGTATGAGTCTACCTTTTTCCCCACATCCTCACCAACATTTATCCTTGCCTGTATTCTTGATAATTACCATTCTGACTGGAGTGGGATGAAATATTAAGAGTAGTTTTGATTTGCATTTCTCTAATTGCTAGAGATATTAAACATTTTTTCATATATTTGATGATCATTTGTATTTCCTCTTCTGTGAAGTGTCTGTTCAGTTCATTAGCCCATTTATTGACTGTATTTTTCTTTCCTTTTTTTTTTTTTTTTTTTTAGTGTTAAGTTTTTTGAGTTCTTTATATATCCTGGAGTAGTGCTTTATCACAGGTGCATGTGTTAACGATTTTTGTCCCAATCTGAAGACTCTCTCTTCATGCTACTAATGGTCTCCTTTGCTGGGAAGAGCCTTTTTAGTATGCATCCATCCCATTTATTGATTCTTGATTTTACTTCTTGTACTTTAGGAAGCTGACATGGTGAGAATTCAGCCTACTTTTTCTTCTATTAAGTGCAGGGTCTCTGTTCTAGGGCCTAAGGCTTTGATTCACTTTGAGTTGAGTTTCATGCAGGGTGGGAGATAGGGATTTAATTTCATTTTGCCAGATATGGAATTCTAGTTTTCCCAGCGTCATTTGTTGAAGAGGCTATTTTTTTTTTCCAATGTGTGTTTTGGCACATTTATCTAGTATGAGATAATTGTATTTATGTGGGTTTGTCTCTGTGCCTTCTATTCTGTACTATTGGTCTACATGCCAATACCATGCCAATTTTGTTCCTATTGCTCTGTAGTATAGTTTAAGTTTTGGTATTGTGATACCTCCTGCTTCACTCTTCTTGCTCATGATTGCTTTGACTATTCTGGTACTGTTATATTGCAAATGAATTTCATGATTGTTTTTTTCTAGTTCCATGAAGAAAGTCTTTGGGATTTTAATAGGAATTGCATTTAATCTGTATAACACTTTTGTTAGTATGAACATTTTGACAATATTAATTTTGCCTATCCCAGAGCACAGGAGATATTGTTCTAAGGTCTTCTTTAATTTCTTTCTTTAGTATTCTATAGTTTTCCTTGTAGAGGTCTTCCACCTCTTTTGGTAGATTGATTCCTGTTATGGTTTGGATGTGGGGTGTTCCCCAAAAACTTATGTGTGAGACAATGCAAGGAGAAATGATTGGATTGTGAGTCTTAATCCAAACTGATTCAATTCCCTGATAAGGATTAACCAAGTGGTAATGGAAGTGGCAAGGTATGACTGAAGGAGGTAGAAATTGGAGCATGGCTTTGAGTATATATTTGTATCTGTTGAGTGGAGACTCTCTCTCTCTCTCTGCTTCTTGATCACCTCTTCTTCCCTCTGCCACCCTCTCCTGCCATGATGTTCAGCTTCACCTTGTGCCCTAAGCAATGGAGCTGGTCTTCTTTGGACTAAGACTAAGACCTCTGAAACTGTGAACCCTCAAATAAATCTGTTCTCCTCTACAATTGTGCTGGTTGGATCCTTTTAGTCACAGCAGTGAAAAAAGCTGACTAAAATGATTCCCAAATATATATTCTTATATACGTGTGTGTGTGTGTGTGGGTGTGTGTGTGTATTTGAGGCAATTTGAGTGGGGTAATTTTGCAAATTTCTTTTTCAGTGAACTCCTCATTGATGTATAGGAATGTGTTTGATATATGGGTGTTAATTTTATATTTTGCTACACTGCTGAATTCATTTATTAGATTAAAAAGTTTTTGTTGGAGTTTTTTGGATCTTCTAAATAAAGAATCATGTCATTGGCAAATATTGATAATTTGAGTTCTTCATTTCCTATCCATATCCCTTTAATTTCTCAGGTTAGATGCTCAGGTTAGAGTTTCAAAGATGATGCTAAATAGGAGTGGTGATAGAGGGCATCTGTGTCTTGTTTCAGGTTTTAGAAGGAATGATTTCAATTTTTCTCCATTTAGAGTGATGTTGGCCTTGAGTTAACCATATATATCTTTCACAATATCGTGGTATGTTCCTTTTATTCCTGGTTTTTCTAGTGTTTTGAACATGAAGCATTGCTGTATTTCATCAAATGCTTTTTTGCATCTATTAAGGTGATCATATGATTCTTGTCTTTAAGTCTATAGACATGATGAATTACATTTATTGATTTCCATATGTTGAACAAACCTTGCATCCCTGGGAGAACCCCACTTGATTATGGTGCTCTATCTTTTTAATATGTTTTTGTATGTGGTTGGAAGAATTTTATTGAAAATTTTTGCTTCTATATTCATCAGGGATATTGGTCTGAAGTTTCCTTGATGTGTCTTTATCTGGCACAAAGTATCACAGTCTTTGTGATACTAGCCTCCTAGAATGAGTTTGGAAAGCTTCCATCCTTCTCTATTTCATGGAATACTTTGAGGAGTATTGAGGTTAAATTCTTCTTTGAAGGTCCTGTAAAACTTGACTGAGAATCTGTCTGGTCCTGGGCTTTTCTTGATTGGTAGACTTTTTGTTTTGTTTTTTTATTTACATTGTACACAAATGGGATACATACTGTTTCTCTGTTTGCACATGAAGTGAAGGCATACCATTTGTGTAGTCATACATTTACATAGGATAATAGTGTTTGATTCATTCTGTTATTTTTTCCTCCCCCCCACACCTCCCATCCCTCTTTTCCCTCAATACAGTCCTTCCTTCCTCCATTCTTACCTCCCTCCCACACCCCAATATATGTCATCAACCTCTTATCAGCGAGATCATTGGTCCTTTGGTTTTTTTGAGATTGGCTTATCTCACTTAGCATGATATTCTCCAATTTCATCCATTTGCCTGCAAATGCCATAATTTTATTATTCTTTATAGCTGAGTAATATTCCATTGTATATATATACCACAGTTTCTTTATCCATTCATCAACTGAAGGGCATCTAGGTTGGTTCCACAATCTGGCTATTGTGAATTGAGCAGCTATGAATATTGATGTGGCTGCATCACTGTAGTATGCTGATTTTAAGTACTTTGGGTATAGGCCAAGAAATGGAATAGCTGGGTAAAATGGTGGTTCCATTCCAAGTTTTCTAAGGAATCTCCACACTGCTTTCCAGAGTGGCTGCGCTAATTTGCAGCCCCACCAGCAATGTATGAATGTACCTTTTTCTCAAATCCTCATCAACACCTATTGCTGCTTGTATTCTTGATAATCACCATTCTAATTGGGGTGAGATGGAGTCTTAGGGAAGTTTTGATTTGCATTTCTCTTATTACTAGAGATATTGAACATTTTTTCATATATCTGTTCATTGTAGATCTTTTTCTGTGAAGTGTCTGTTCATTTCCTTAGCCCATTTGTTGATTGGGTTATTTGTATTCTTAGTGTAGAGTTTTTTGAGTTCTTTATATATTCTGGAAATTAGTGCTCTATCTGAAGTATGAGTGGCAAAGATTTTCTCCCGCTCTGTAGGCTCTCTCTTCACATTGCTGATAGTTTCCTTTGCTGAGAGAAAGCTTTTTAGCTTGAATCTATCCCATTTATTGATTCTTGCTTTTATTTCTTGTGCTATGGGAGTCCTGTTAAGGATGTCTGATCCTAAGCCAAAATGTTGAAGATTTGAACCTACTGTTTCTTCTATAAGATGAAGGGTCTCTGGTCTGATTCCAAGACCCTTGTTCCACATAGAGTTGAGTTTTGTGCAGGGTGAGATATAGGGGTTGAGTTTCATTCTGTTGCATATGGATTTTCAGTTTTCCCAGCACCATTTGTTGAAGAGGCTATCTTTTCTCCAATGTATATTTTGGCACCTTTGTCTAGTATAAGAAAATTGTGTTTATTTGAGTTTGTGTCCATGTCCTCTATTCTGTATCATTGATCCACCTATTTTGGTGCCAATACCATGCCATTTTTGTTACTATTGCTTTGTAGTATAGTTGAAGGTCTGTTATTGCAATATCCCCAGCTTCATTCTTCCTGCTAAGGACTCCTTTAGTTATTCTGGGTTTCTTATTCTTCCAGATGAATTTCATGACTGCTTGCTCTACATCTGTAAGGTACATCATTAGGATTTTAATTGTATTGCATTGAATCTGTATAGCACTTTTGGTAGTATGGCCATTTTGACAATATTAATTCTGCCTATTCAAGAACATGGGAGATCTTTCCATCTATGGTTTTCTTTAATTTCTTTCTTTAGTGTTCTGTAGTTCTCATTGTAGAGGTCTTTCACCTCTTTTGTGAGATTGATTCCCAAGTATTTTATTTTTTTTTTGAGGCTATTGTAAATGGGGTAGTTTTCCTAACTTCTCTTTCTGAAGATTCATCACTTATGTATAAGAATGCATTTGATTTATGAGCACTGATCTTATATCCTGCTACTTTACTAAATTCACTTGTGAATTCTAAAAGTTTTCTGGTGGAATTATCTGGTTCCCCTAAATATATAATCATGTCATCAGCAAATAGGGATAGTTTGAGTTCTTCTTTTCCTATTCGTATCCCTTTAATTCCATTGTTCTGTCTAATTGCTCTGGCTAGAGTTTCGAGGACAATGTTGAACAGAAGTGGTGAAAGAGGGCATTCCCTGCCATTGTTCAGTTTTATGGTGAATGCTTTCAGTTTATCACCATTTAGAATGATATTGGCCATGGGCTTAGCATAGATGGCCTTTACAATGTTAAGGAATGTTCCCACTATCCCTATTTTTTTCTAGTGTTTTGAGCATGAAGGGATGCTGTATTTTATCAAATGCTTTTCCTGCATCTATTGAAATAATCATGTGATTATTGAATTTAAGTCTGTTGATATAGTGAATGACATTTATTGATTTCCGGATGTTGAATCAACCTTGCATCCATGGGATAAAACCACTTATCGTGGTGCACTATCTTTTTAGTATACTTTTGTATGCGATTTGCTAAATTTTGTGAGAATTTTTGCGTCAATGTTCATTAAGGATATTGGTCTGAAATTTTCTTTCCTCAATGTGTCTCTGTCTGTATAAGGTATAAGGGTGATATTGGCTTCATAGAGTGAGTTTGGGAGGGTTCCCTCCTCTTCTATTTCATGGAATACTTTGAGGAGTTTTGGAATAAGCCTTTAAAGGTTTTGTAGAACTCGACTGAGAACTCATCTGTTCCCAGATTTTCTTTGTTAGTAGACTTTTGATGACTTCTTCTATTTCATTACTTGAAATTGATCTATTAATATTGTGTATGTCCTCCTCATTCAGTTTAGGTAATTCATATATCTCTAGAAACCTGTCGATGTCTTTGAGATTTTCTATTTTGTTGGAGTAGAGATTTTCATAATAGCTTCTAATTATGTTTTGTATTTCAATCGTGTCTGTTGTGCTATTTCCTTGTTCATTCCAAATTTTAGTAATTTGGGTTTTCTTTCTCCTTCTCTTTGTTAGTGTGGGTAAGTGTTTATCAATGTTGTTTATTTTTTCAAAGAACCAACTACTTATTTCGTCAATTTTTTTGATTGTTTCTTTTGTTTCAATTTCATTGATTTCAGCTCTGATTTTAACTATTTCCTGTCTTCTACTACTTTTGGTGTTACTCTGTTCTTCTTTTTCTAGGACTTTGAGCTGTAGTATTAGGTCATTTATTTGTTGATTTTTTCTTCTTTTATTGAATGCACTCCATGAAGTAAATTTTCCTCTAAATACTACTTTCATAGTGTCCCAGAGATTTTGATATGATGTTTCTTTGTTCTCATTTACTTTTTAAAAATTTTTTAAATTTAAAATTTTTTAAATTTAAAAAATTTTTAAATTTTTAAATTTTCTTCCTGATGTCTTCTGTTATCCATTCATCATACAATAGCATATTATTTAGTCTCTAGGATTTGGAGTAGTTTCAGTTTTTTACTCTGTCATTTATTTCTAATTTCAATCCATTATGATCTGGTAGAATACAAGGTAGTATCTCTATTTTCTTGTCCTTGCTAACATTAACTTTGTGGCATAAATGTGATCTATGTTAGAGAAGGATCCATGTGCTGCTGAGAAGAAGGTGTAGTCACTCTTTGTTGCATGGTATATTCTATAAATGTCCGTTAAGTCTAAATTATTGATTGTGTTATTTAGAGCTACGGTTTCTTTGTTCAATTTTTGTTTGGAGTATCTGTCCAGTGGTGAGAGATGTATGTTAAAATCACCTAGTATTATTGTGTTGTGGTCTATTTTATTTCTGGAATTGAGAAGGATTTGTTTGACGTATGTGGATGAGCCAATGTTCGGGGCATAGATATTTATGACTGTTATGTCTTGATGATTTATGCTTCCCTTAAGCAGTATGTAATGTCCTTCTTTATCGCTTCTGACTAACTTTGGCTTGAAGTCCACATTACCTAATATGAGGATTGATATTCTGGCTTTTTTGATGTGTCCATGGTATGTTTGCATGTTATGTGCCTGGTATGTTCCTTTCACCTTTATTCTGTATCTCTTTGTATGAGATGAGTCTCTTGCAGGCAGCAAATTATTGGACCCTTCTTTTTAATCCAATCTGCCAATCTATGTCTTTTGATTTATGAGTTCAGGCCATTAACATTCAGGGTTATTATTGAGATATGATTTGTATTCCTGGTCATTTGACTTTTTTTTTTTTTTTTTTACACAACTTGGTTTCTCCTTTATTTGGCTGTTCCTTTATGGCAGTTCCTCCCTTTGCTGATTTACATCATTGTTTTTCATCTCTTCCTCATGGAATATTTTGTTGAGAATGTTCTATAATGTTGGCTTTCTTTTTGTAAATTCTTTTAGCTTTTGTTTATCATGGAAGGATTTTATTTTGTCGTCAAATGAAGGTAAGTTTTGCTGGGTAGGAGATTCTTGGTTGGCATTTGTTTTCTTTCAGGGCTTGAAAAATGTTGTTTTAGGCCCTTCTAGTTTTTATGGTCTGGATTGAAAATTCTTCTGATATCCGTATTGGTTTCCCCCTGAATGTAATTTGATTCTTTTTGCTCGCACCCTTTAAAATTCTGTCTTTATTTTTTCTGTTAGGTATTTTCATAATAAAGTGCCTTGGTTTGGGTCTGTTGTAATTTTGTATATTTGGAGACCTATAAGCCTCTTGTACTTGATTTTCCATTTCATTCTTCAGATTTGGGAAATTTTTGGATATTATTTCATTGAATAGATTGTTCATTCCTTTGGTTTGTTTCTCTAAGCCTTCCTCAATCCCAATAATTCTCAAATTTGGCCTTTTCATGATATCCCATAATTCTTGTAGATTCTGTTCATGATTTCTTACCATCTTCTCTGTTTGTTCAACTTTGTTTTCAAGATGAAATATTTTATCTTCAATGTCTGAGGTTCTGCCTTCTAGGTGTTCTATCCTATTGGTTATGCTTTCTATGGAGTTTTTAATTTGGTCTATTGTTTTCTTCATTTCAAGGATTTCTATTTGTTTGTTTTTTTCAATATCTCTAACTCTTTATTGAAATGATCTTTTGCTTCCTGTATTTGCTCTTTTAACTGTCGATTGGTGCAATCATTCAATGCCTGCATTTGCTCTTTCATGTCCTCGTTTGCTTTCCTGATCATTTTAATTATGTACATTCAGAAGCCCCTTTCTGACATTTCTTCTGCCATGCTGTCATTGAATTTTATTGCTATACTATCTAGGTTTGTTTGGGACATTTTCTTCCCTTGTTTTCTCATATTGCTCAGGTATCTACCCCTCTAGTAGTGAAACTCTGGGATATTGCAGATTGACTAATATTGTCTCTGTAGATTTCCAATAACTCACCTCTTAGCCTTCAGTAACCTTAAGTCTTGGAGGAACTTGATACTGTGGTGCTCCACTAGGAAGCTGCCACTCTAAGGGTGGTGGCCTTCAGGTAGGGTATAGTCCCTGTCAGTGGGCAGAGGTGCCTCCACTTGTTGACTGATGGTCAACCAAAGGGGGACTGGACTGCAGATTGGCACATGTCTGAACTGGGTCTGTGTCTCTGGTTCTACTGCCCTGGTGGGAAAGCCTCGCACAGCAGGGAAGACTTACCTGGTGGGGAAGTTTCGCTGGGCAACTCTCCTCTGAGAAATTTCTTTCAGTCCAGAACTACCACCTGGACTGGGAAGCCCTCCTCTGCGATGTTGCCAGGTGTCCTGACCTACCACCTGGGCTGGGGAACCCGGCCCTGAGAGGGATTCTCTTGCTGAGCGGCCCTCCTCTGCTATGTTCCCTGGGGACCAGAGCTACCGCCTGGGCCTCGGACCCTCTGCATCGAAGTCTCTCACTGTGCGGTCCTCCTCTGCAGTGCTCCTGGTTGACTGGGTATTCAGCTCCAGCAGGGGAGTCTCACTGGGTCACTCTACTCCACAAAGTTCCCTGTGTTTCGGGACTACTGCCCCATCCGGGGAGACCGACCAGTGGGAGAGATTCACCCAGTGGCTCTGAGTGGGTCCCAAGTCTCTCAATTCCTCCTCTTCTTGACTCCTGGGTCTTGTCAAAGTTCCTCTAGCCTCTTGTAGGTGTCTTAGGAAGGAAGCTGCCCTTCCAATGATGATGACCACGCATTCAGGAATAATTCAAAATGCCTACACCAGCCTATAAAGAAGCCTCTGGCTAGCTCTATGATGCAGGCCGGCTGGGTGGTCTGCCAGCTTGCTCTGCGATGGCAAGAGACCTTGGTGTGGTGGTCAGACAGGGTTGCTCAGTGATGGCATCTGTCTTCAGCCTGGTGATTGGGCAGGTTGGGTGCCCACCTGGTACCTCCATCATGCAGGTGGCCTGACTCACCCGCCAGCTTGCTCTGCGACTGCTACCAACCAGTGATGGCGCCGTCCTCGGTGCAGGGGTCACACGGGGTTGCTCAGTGATGGCGTCTGTCTTTGGCCAGGTGGTTGGGCCTGACTCACCTGCCAGCTCGCTCTGTGACTGCATAGTTGGGTTTTTGATGAAAATCTTTGACACATTCTTCACACTTGAAGGGCTTCTCTCAAGTATGAATTTTATGGTGTTGAGTAAGAGATGATCTGTTATAAATGTTTTGCCACATTCTTCACATTTGTGTCTTCTCTCCAGTATGAATTCTCTGGTGTTTAGTAAGATATGATCTTCGATTAAAATCTTTGCCACATTCTTCACAGATGTAGGGCTTCTTTCTAGTATGAATTCTCTGATGTTTAGTAAGAGATGATCTTTGATTAAAAACTTTTCCACATTCTTCACATTGGTAGGTCTTCTCTCCAGTGTGAATTTGGTGGAGGTGAATAAAGTGTGATCCTTGATTAAAATCTATGCCACACTCTTCACATTTGTAGGGCTTCTTGCCAGTATGAACTCTATGGTGGCAAATAAGGTTTGATTTTCTAGTAAAAGCTTCGCCACATGCTTTACATTTGTAAACCTCTCCAGCTGAATGTTCTGATGTTGAGTAAGGTGTACTTTTTGATTAAAAGCCTTGCCACATTGTTCACATTTGTAGGACTTGTCTCAAGTATGAGTTTTAGTTTTCCATATTGTTCTTAGTTTTGAAAATTCAAAGCCACAATTTCTATGGCTTCCCTTTATAACTTTTTGAAGAAATATTCTGTGCACTGCTCTGGTGAATAATTTTGAGTATGATGAGAACTCATGTCCAGGAAAACCAGGTTTCTGTAGTTCTAACACCATATTTCTATATAAGTTCTTTTGAGAAGACCCCAGGTATTCCCACTCCTCTTCAGAGAAATGGATGGCCACATCCCTGAATGTCAACAGTTCCTAGGCCACACACCTGAAAATGTGTTACAGCATCTTCCTTCTCCTTTTCTAGCCTTCTTTCTCAGAAGTGATTGTCTTCGTCTTGAATATATGTCTCATTTTCTGAATCTTGAGAGCAGGGTCTGCTCCCTAGGGATCTTCAACACCGCACAGCAGAGCAACCTGGAAGTCTTAGGCATAGAAGCGAAACCTAGAACTAGGTGGCAGAAGTGGCAGACTGGAGAAAAAGACCACTGCCAGATTCCCTGAATACGTGCTGTTTTAATACAGTTTTTAGATCGAAATATCAGTGAAACCATAGTGCAGGTTGTGGGGGGACAGAGAAAGTTTCAGAATTAATTTGCAAAGGAAGCCACCATTGCGACAAGTTCTCATTTTCCATATTGGTCCAATATGATTGGGCTCATTATTTTTCAAGTACCTGTGATTTGAAAATGATTTACAGGGAGCGCCTGATGCTGAGCGAGGAGCCAGCGGGCCGGGCGAAGAAAGGGATGGCGCGGCAGGCAGTCCAAGTACCTACCTGACATGCTGAGCTAGCAACCCTGGCCATTTGTCTTGGGCAGGCTGGAGAGGCGGCCACTGCAGAGCATCTGGAGAGCAGAATGCAGCTCCTGGTGGGGCAGATCGCAGAGGGCTGCGCAGCGGGAAGCACTGAGCCCGCCCCGGACTAGAGCAGACTTATGTGTGTGAAGTGGGGATTCTGCACGCTGCCAGGCTCCCCCCTAGGGGGCGCACACGGGTAGAACTGAGGGGCACGCTAGGAGCCAGGGAAGGAGGAGGAGGAGAAAAGGAAGGGACACAAGACCGCACTGTTGGGACTCTGGGCCCTCTGCGAGAGGCCCCACCCCGGCCACTGAGGCCTGCTCTGGAAGGATGCCCTGTGGCCCGAACTTTGCCTGGAGCACTGCCCTGAGCGAGCGGGCCCAGCAGCCACCGGCAGTGCCAGGGGCTGGCTAATTGTCTGCAAGAACCTGCAGACCAACCACAAGTGGTGTGACTCTTTCCCCCGGAATTAGACCTGGTGTAGGCACTGCGCTATGGCGTCCTCTTGTGCCAGCTGCTGCACAACCTCTCCCTGGCTCCATCGACCTCAAGGACATCAACTTCTAGCAACAGATGTTCCAGGTGAGGTCTGGACAGGGCGGGATGGACCCTTGCGCCTAAGTGACGGGCACTCTGTAACGCAGAATTAGTTGCTATGGTAAGCTGGGCGCAGTGGCTTGGGCGCTGAGCTGGAGACGTTGGAGTGCGGCGGGTATGCTGGTAAAGAGGAGGCGCGTCCTAGATCTTTAAGCCGGGTCCGAGCGGCGACCCCTGGATGCACGAAGTTGGCCAAAGTCCCTCAAGCCTGAGGCGCATCTCAGCCGCCCGCGGGTGTTGTTCCCCCACGGAGCAGGTTCCCTCCTCTCCACCTCCTGGGCTGGAGGGAGACTTTAGTCCTGCGGAGCGCCCAGCCCTGTCACCCGCTCCAGGGCCTGGGCACCCAGATCCTGAGAGTGCTCTGCTGCCCCCGGGAGGCTGCTGCACCGGGTGCTTGTGCCAGGGCTGAGGTTTGGGCTTTGCTTGGAGCTGGAGCCCTTGGAGCTTGGAGCCGGAGTAGGTGTGCTTGAAGCGCCTGCCCTGGGCGCAGTGGGGTTGGGGCGTCCTTGGGCTGGAGTGAGCTGGTGGGCTGGACGCCGCCCCCTCGCCAGCCTCCGCCTCTTCCAGGACCTGTGCAATTCTGGGAACCTCAAGGAGGCCTCCTGGACCAAGTCCACGTCACTCCCTCACCACCTCCTGTGGGGCCATCAAGTGTGGCCTTTTTCGCGGTGAAGGCACCCGTGTGGCTGCAGAGCTGGGCAGGAAAATGTCTGCTCCTATGACCCAAGCAGCTTTTCTTGGCCCTTTAAAGGGAACTTGGTTACCAGAATCTAGGTTAGCTGCTCGCATTCTTGGGGGTCCCAGAGCCTCCACACTACTGTGCTTTGAAGAGATCCGGGAGGCAAAGTGGACCATGCGTCTGGCCAGGGTCCAACCAGGACTGCCCAGGCACGACCTACCAGGCAGCCCAGCTGCACCTGTCTCAGCAGGCTGGGCAACTCCGAGTGGACAGTGGCCATTCACCAGGGTACTTGGGCATATGCAGTGACCGGGAGGGAGGAGTGGAGTGAGTCGTCAGTCTTAACATTTCAGTAGGCTGTGGTCTCTGTACTTTGGCAGTGACTGCCTTTCTGAGGAGATGGGGCCCCTTCCCATGGTGAATGACAAAGAAAGAGGGACGCTTGGCGGCATCCACGCTACCACTCAGTGATGATATCCTAGGACTGGGGCAGACAGCTCCCTCCCCAGCAGCCAACACCAGGCACTGCATCCTCTCAATGACCATGTGCCCCAGTTAAGGGCCCCAAGTGGCACTCAGAGTACTTTTGCAAATTCCGTCCTCTACTCTGCCTTTACCCCCTTGGGGGCTGGGGAATACCTAACCTATTTTATTTTATTTTATTTTATTTTTTTAAACTTAGGTTGTTCTGTTGTTACCAAGAATATTCATTTTCAAAGTGTTGAATTCAATATGTAATACCATATATTCTATTACCTTTAAAAAAAAAATCTTGGACAGAATGCCTTTATTTCATTTGTTTATTTTTATGCGGTGCTAAGAATCAAACCCAGTGCTTCACACATGCTAGGTAAGTGCTCTGCCACTGAGCTACAGCCCCAGTTCTCAATTAACTTTTAAGACAAAGTTCTTTTTAACTATTATAATTAAAATTAATTTAAAAATATATTGTGAATATAAGTTGTGAATTCTCAAGATGCTATTTTCTCAAATATTCTGAAGCTCTTTTTTTATTTTTATTTTTTTAAATATATTTTTATTGTAAACAAATGGAATATATGTTTTTTCTGTTTGTACATGGAGTAATTGCATACCATTTGTGTAATCATATATTTACATAGGATAATAGTGTTTGATTCATTCTGTTATTTTTTCCTTCCCTCCCACCCCTCTTTTCCCCCTATACAGTCCCTCCTTCCTCCATTCTTGCCCCCCTCCCACCCCCCATTATATGTCATCATCCCTTATCAGTGAGATCATTCGTCCTTTGGTTTTTTGAGATTGGCTTATCTCATTTAGCATGATATTCCCAATTTCATACATTTGCCTGCAAATGCCATAATTTTATTATACTTTATAGCTGAGTAATATTCCATTGTATATATATACCACAGTTTCTTTATCCATTCATCAATTGAAGGACATCTAGGTTGGTTCCACAATTTGACTATTGTGAATTGAGCAGCTATGAACATTGATGTGGTTATATCTCTGTAATATGCTGATTTTAAGTCCTTTGGGTATAGGCCAAGGAATGGGATGGCTGGGTCAAATGGTGGTTCCATTCCAAGTTTTCTAAGGAATCTCCACACTGCTTTCCAGAACAGTTGCACTAATTTGCAGCCCCACCAGCAATGTATGAGTGTACCTTTTTCCCCACATCCTCTCCAACACCTATTGTTGCTTGTATTCTTGATAATTGCCATTCTAATTGGGGTGAGATGGAATCTTAGGGTAGTTTTGATTTGCATTTCTCTTATTACTAAAGATGGTGAACATTTTTTCATATGTTTGTTGATTGCTTGTAGATCTTCTGTGAAGCATCAGTTCATATCCTTAGCCCATTTATTGATTGGGTTATTTGTATTCTTGGTGTAGAGTTTTTTGAGTTCTTTATAGATTCTGGAAATTAGTGCTCTATCTGAAGTATGAGTGGCAAAGATATTCTCCCACTGTGTAGGCTCTCTCTTCACATTGCTGATAGTTTCCTTTGCTGAGAGAAATCTATTTAATTTCAATCTATCCCACTTATTGACTCTTGCTTTTATTTCTTGTGCTATGGGAGTCCTGTTAAGGAAGTCTGATCCTAAGCCAACAAGGTGAAGATTTGGACCTAGTTTTTCTTCTATAAGATGCAGGGTCTCTGGTCTGATTCCAAGGTCCTTGATCAATTGTGAGTTGAGTTTTGTGCAGGGTGAGATATAGGGGTTTAGTTTCATTCTGTTGCATATGGATTTCCAGTTTTCCCAGCACCATTTGTTGAAGAGGCTATCTTTTCTACATTGCATATTTTTGGCACCTTTGTCTAGTATGAGAAAATTCTATTTATTTGGGTTTCTGTTCGTGTCCTCTATTCTGTACCATTGATCCATCTGTCTATTTTGATGCCAATACCATGCCGTTTTTGTTACTATTGCTTTGTAGTATAGTTGAAGTTCTGGTATTGTAATACCCCCTGTTTCATTCTTCCTGCTAAGGATTGCTTTAGCTATTCTGGGTTTCTTATTCTTCCAGATGAATTTCATGAGTGCTTGCTCTATTTCTGTAAGGTACATCATTGGGATATTAACTGGAATTGCATTGAATCTGTATAACACTTTTGGTAGTATGGCCATTTTGACAATATTAATTCTGCCTATCCAAGAACATGGGAGATCTTTCCATCTTCTAAGGTCTTCCTCAATTTCTTTCTTCAATGTTTTGTTGTTTTCATTTTAGAGATCTTTTACCTCTTTGGTTAGATTGATTCCCAAGTATTTTATTTTTTTTTTTTGAGGCTATTGCAAATGGAGTTGTTTTCCTCATTTCCCTTTCAGATGTTTCATCTCTTGCGCATAAAAATGCTTTAGATTTATGTGTGTTGATTTTATACCCTGCTATTTTGCTGAATTCATTGATGAGGTCTAGAAGTTTTCTGGAGGAGGTTTTTGGATCCTTTAAATATAGAATCATGTCATCAGCAAATAGTGACAGCTTAAGTTCCTCTTTTCCTATTGGTATCCCTTTAATTTCTTTAGTCTGTCTACTTGCTCTGGCTAGAATTTCGAGGACAATGTTGAATAGAAGTGGTGAAAGAGGACATCCCTGTCTTTTTCCCATTTTTAAAGGGAATGGTTTCAGTTTTTCTCCATTAAGAATGATGTTGGCCATGGGCTTAGCATAAATAGCCTGTCTATTGACATGATGGATTATGTTTATAGATTTACGGATGTTAAACCATCCTTGAATTCCAGGGATGAACCCCACTTGATTGTGGTGCACAATTTTCTTAATATGTTTTTGGATACGGTTTGCCAATATTTTGTTAAGGATCGTTGCATCTATATTTATCAAGAATATTGGTCTAAAATTTTCTTTACTTGATGTGTCTTTGCTTGGTTTGGGTATGAGGGTGATATTAGCTTCATAGAATGAGTTTGGTAGGGTACCCTCCTTTTCTATTTCCTGGAATACTTTGAGAAATATTGGAATGAGTTCTTCTTTGAAGGTCTTGTAGAACTTGGCTGAGAATCCATCTGTTCCTGGGCTTTTCTTGGACAGAAGATTTTTAATGGCTTCTTCTATTTCATTGCTTGATATTGATCTGTTTAAATTATGTATGTCCTCCTGGTTCAGTTTGGGAGGAGCATATGTCTCTAGAAATTTGTCAATGTCTTCAGTAGTTTCTATTTTGTTGGAATACAGATTTTCAAAATAGCTTCTCGTTATGTTATGTATCTCAGTTGTGATATTTCCTTTTTCATCATGAATTTTAGTAATTTGAGTTTTCTCTCTCCTTCTCTTTGTTAGTGTGGCTAAGGGTTTGTCTATTCTGTTTACTTTTTCAAAGAACCAACTTTTCCTTCTGTCAATTTTTTGAATTGTTTTCTTTGTTTCAATTTCATTGATTTCAGCTCTAATTTTAGTTATTTCCTGTCTTCTACTACTTTTGCTGTTATTCTGTTCTTCTTTTCCTAGGGCTTTGAGCTGTAATGTTATGTCATTTAGTTGTTGACTTTTCATTCTTTTCTGGAATGCGCTCCATGCAATGAATTTTCCTCTTAGTACCGCTTTCATAGTGTCCCAGATATTTTGATATGTTATATCATCGTTCTCATTGACCTCTAAGAATTTTTTTTATCTCCTCCCTGATGTTTTCTGTTATCCATGTTTCATTCAATAGCATATTATTTAGTCTCCAGGGGTTGGAGTAATTTCTCTTTTTTATTTTGTCATTGATTTCTACTCTCAGTCCATTATGATCTGATAGAACACAAGTCAGTATCTCTATTTTTTTGCATTTCCTAAGGACTGCTTTGTGGCATAACATATGGTCTATTTTCAAGAAGGTTCTGTGTGCTGCTGAGAAGAAAGTGAATCCACTCATTGATGGATGGATTATTCTATATATGTCTATTAAGTCTAGGTTATTGATTATGTTGAGTTCTATGGTTTCTTTGGTTGGTTTTTGTTTGGAAGATCCAAGAAGATCCAAGATGGTGGACTAGAGGGAGGCTGCGTTCCTTGTTGCTCCATAACTCCAGTCTGATTACACGGTTGATTACATTTTATGACTAGAGAAACTGAGGAAGGGTTGCTGCCACCAAACAGCTGGGCCTCAACCCAGTGCCTGCCTTTGACTGAGCTGCCAGACTGCCAGTGTTGGCTGCCCTGTGTGTGTTTGTGATGAGTGACAGGGAGGCTGAGGTTGGGGAGAATCAGTGCTTGGCTCCACATAGTGGAGGACAGCAGAGCTCAGCCTGGCCTAGGAGTACCATCTGCCTCTCCCAGCTGTGATCTGGCCAGGGTTGGAAGAGGAGGGAACAGTGGTGTGGTAGGTGCCAGGCTCAGGCCTGTGCTGGAAATTTGAGTCAGACTATACCAGGTACCAGGAGTCATCAGCTGGGCATGCTCACCCTGGTAGAGTGGTGTTCGAGGGGATGCTGGGTGATCAGAGAATCAGATGAGTGTGTATCCATGTGACCATGTGCTCTTACTAAATCATGTACTGTCACCTTCCAGGTAGGTGATGACCTTCAGGACCTGTTTCCCTAATGAAGACAGAGTGGTAACCTCCTAGCCATGGTGTGAGATCATGCTGGGGGAAGGCATGTTAAGAATGTCCTTAATACTTGTTCAATAAATGTCATCAATGTTAGGGGCACTGGACACAGCACTGACCTTTGTGGCCCAGGCTGTCCTCCTTGTCCTCTACTGCTTGTCTTCTCTGATAGGATGGGATGGTCACACTGGTCTTTGCATGTCTGTTGGTACTCAGGGAGGGACACATGCAAGTGCTCTGGACCTTCATCCTGTTGGATTTGAGTTGGCCAGAAGGCCCCACCTGTATATTCATGGCTAGAGGAACAGCCTTTTTTTTTTTTTTTTTTTTTTTTTTTTTTACCATAGGCACCTGTGAAAGTGGAAAGGGACTTCATGCTCTCTGGGTGCATGCCATTTGCTGTCTGGGAAACACATGTCTTATTGGTGGGGTTGGGGAACACAAGGTGTCATCTATCTCTGTCTGGTGGTTGGGTCACAAGAAAAGTGGCAGTTGCCCTCTTACCCACGTAGTCCTGGGCTAGGCAGGATGCTGGAGTGTGTACCCCCAAACTCAGATGAAGCAGTGACAGAGAGTTTGAGTGACTTGCCTCAGTTCACCCAAGTAGTTAGTGGCAGAACTAACATGAAGTCCGGTCTCCTGCCCAGAACTTTTTAAATAAACTGTGAATTCAAGAAAAGAAGACAATTATTTCCTGAAGCAGCAGTAAAATATAAGTGTCAGGTAGTTTCTAGAGTCATATTCTCAATCAATTTGATGATAAGGCTTGTAATTAACCCCATTGCAGGAATGCAATCACCTTCTTCATTTTGTCCCTTTAGGGCCAGTGCTCATTCTGACCAAATATGTGACATTTGGAAAGAGTTTGGAAGAGCAGCAGGAAAATGCACTGAAGAGGACAGTTCAGACAGGTTTAAACTGAGTTTTCAAAGACTTTGGGAATTGTACCTTTTTGTAGAGCCAGGTTATACTCTTCATTTTGGCACAATAGGGATGTTGCTTTATTTGCTCAATAATGAGCTATTTGAAGAGTTTGATGAAACACCAAGGAAAACTTACTGGCCAGGATGTTAAAGAGGCAGAAACAAACCAAATTCTCAAGAAAGTTTTGGGAGTTTTCCCTTGTGGTTGTACCACATTCACATCTTTCATTTTGGCCCATTAGTACTGGTGCTCATTGTGACTGAATATGTGTGGGTTGAAAACACTTTTTAGAGGTAGCAGTGAAGTAGTAGTAACAGAGCTTCCAAAGGCAATTTCAAACTTAATTCTCCAAGAGAACACAAGGAATCGCCCATTTTGCAGTACCAGATTTAAATTCTTCATTTCAGCTGTATAGGGCTGGTGCTCCCGATGGACAAATATGTGGCATTTGAAAACAGTCTTTGAAGCAGGAGCAAAGTGATTTTGAATGGGAATTTCCAGAGGAAGTTTCAAAATTAATTCACAAAAGAAGATTAGGACATTGTCTATCATTGCAGCAAACAGGTTCACATTGTTCATATTGGCCAAGTAGAACCAGGGCTAATTATTGCCAATTATGTGCAATTTCAAAATGACTTATAGGGTGATAGGAGCAGTAGTGAATTGCAAACAGGAAGTAAGATAGAGAAACAGAATCTCATCTAATTCCAAGATAGGGCCTGGGAATTGTTCCTCATTGCAGCAACAGCACATTCTTTGTTTTGTTCCACAGGGCCAATGTTTATTATTGCTGAATACATGCTCTTTGAATAGATTGTAGAAGAAGTGAAGCTATACTGGCAGGGAAGTTCCAGAGGCAGGTTCAAATTTAATTCACAGAAAAGGTCTTGGAAATTGTACTCTGGAATTTCACTATGATCATGTTTTTCATATAGGTACATTAGGGTTGGCACACATTATGACTGAGTATGTGCAATTTTAAAAGAACTTGTAGAAGTAGCAATGAAACCACCATGGCAGGGATATTCCATAGATAGGTTATCATTTAATTCTTCAAGAGAAAATCTGGAATTGTCCTTTGTTGCAGTATATGGGTTCATATAGTTCATTATGACACATTAGGATAAGTGTTCATTTTGAACATAATGTGCAATTTGTGGACAACTTGAAAGAGTAGCAAGGAAATGGTAGTAGCAGGGAGGTTCTACAGGCAAGTTCAAATGGAATTCTCAAGTATCTTATTTGGAATAGTTGCTATTTGCAGTAACACATTCATATTATTCATTTCAGACAGTTGACACCAGGGCTTATTCTAGTGGAATATATGCCATTTGAAAAGAGCTTTTAGGAGCATCAGAGAAACAAGAGTGTTAGGGAGGTTCCAGAGAATGATTCAAACAGTTAACAAAAGGTGCTTAAAGAATTGTCTGCTGTTACAGAACCCAGTTCACATCTTCATATTGGCCTATTAGGGGCTGTTATGGTTTGGATATATGAAGTCCCCCAAAAACTCATGTGTGAGACAGTGCAAGAACTTTCTGAGGTGAAATGAGTGGCTTATGAGAGCCTTAAACTAATTGTTTTCTTAAATCTCTGATATGGATTAATTGGGCATAATTGTAGGCAGATGAGCTGTAGGTGGAGGAGGTAGGTCACTGGGGATGAGCCTCTGGGGTATATATTTTTTTTCCTGGTGAGCAGAGCTCTCTTTTCTTCTTGATTGCCATATCATGAACTGAGTTTCTCCTCTACATTTTTCTGCCATGATATTCTGCCTCACCTTGGATCACAGAAAAGTGGAGTCAGTCCTCTATTGACTGAGCCCTTTGAAACCTTGAGTTCCAAATAAATTTCCCCTTCTCTATCTTATTCTTCTGTGGTCTTTTACACACTGTGATAAAAAAAAAATAAGTTACTAAAACAGGGGCAGTGTTTCTATTGCCCCATGTATGCAAGTTTTAAACTGTGTGCATAAGAAGTAATTATTAGTAGTGATGGGTAAGTTTCAGAGGCAGGTTCTTTCTAATTCACAGAAAGGACTTTTGGAATTGTCCCCAGCAATGGCACAATGTTTGCATTCCTCACATGGGCCCTTTAGGCTCAGTTCACATTTTGGCTTAATATGTGAAATTTGAAAAGATCTTGTAAGAGTATCTATCAACACAATATTAATGCTGGGGAAGTTCCCAAAGCAAGTTACAATTTAAATCTTGAACACTGGGAATTGTCCCTTGTTCCTGTGCCAGGTTTGAATATTTCATTTTATCCCATGGTGTCCCATGCTTATTTTTCAAATGAGGTGCAATTTGAAAAAAGAGAGTGAAGCAGCACCAGAGAAATTGTAGTGGCAGTGATGTCCAGGGGCAGTTTTAAACTGAATTCTCAAACAGGGCTTGGAGAATTGTCCCTTGCTGCAGTACCAGTTTCTTATTTTTTCACTTTGACAATTTTGACCAATGCTCTTTTAGTAAACTTTGTGCAATTTAAAAAGACTTAGCAGCAGGAGTAAAATCCTTGTGGCAGGGAGGACCCAGGGGAAGTAATAAACTTAATTCTCCAAGGGAAATTTGGAGCTCATGATCCTTGGCAGCCCCAGATTTGCAGTCTTCATTTTGGCTTTCTAGGGTCAGTACTCACTATGGGCATATGCGTGCAATTTGAAAAGGGCTTGATTAGAAATAGTGAAATCAAAATGTCAGGGAGGTTTGAGAGGCAAATTCTTCTTACTCCAAGAGGGTATTATAAATCATTCCTTCTTGTAGTGCCAGAATCCTATTTTTCATAAGGGCCAAGTAGTGCAAGTGATCTTTATGGCCAAATTTATGTAGTTTGAAATATCTTGTAGGAGAAGCAGTATAATGGTCATGACAAAAAGCTTCCAGAGGATGAATAAAACTCAATTCTCATGAGGGCTTCAAGAATCATTCCTTGTTGCATGAACAGTTTCACATCTTCAGTAGGGTCAGTGCCCGTTTTGGCCAAATATATGCAATTTGAAGACTGGTCGAAGGAACATCAAAAAAAGTAGTAGTGGCAGGGTTCCAGACAACTGCATTGGGAATTGTTTCCATACATTCCAAGTCCAAATTATTCATTTAGCTCAACTTAGAGCCAATGCTATTTATGACTAAATGTGGGCAGTTTGAAAACAGCTTGTAAGAATAGCATTGAATGGTAGCAACAGAGAGGTTCCAGATAGGTTCAAATTTATATCACAGGGATGACATTTGGAACTATCCCACACATAGATCTAGGCTCAAATTCTTCATATGAGCAACTTATGGTCAATGTTCATTATGACTGAAAATGTGTTGTTTTATAATAGCTTGAAGGAGTAGCAATGAAACGGTAATGACAGGGAGGTTAACCAGCCAGGTTCTAAGATTTCTCCAAGAGAGCATCAGAAGTTCTTCCTTGTTGCCCTAGCAGACTCACAGTCTTTATTTCAGCAATTTAGGACCAGTGCTCATTTTGGCAGAATGCGGGCAATTTGAAAGCAGCTTATAAGAGTGCACTGAAACCATAGTGGCAGGAAGTTCCAGAGAATATTTCAAACTAGTGTCACAAGTAGGGCTTAGAGAATTGTCTACTAGTACAGGATCAAGTTTACATTCTTCTATTTGGCAAATTATAGTCAGTGCTCATTATAAATGAATATTTGTGGTTTGAAACATTTCATATATTTAACAGTGTCAGGGTTACGGAGGCGTTTCCAAAGCCAGGTTCAAACTTAATTCACAGAATGGGCATTGGGAATTGCCCCATAGTAGAGTGCCAAGTTTTCATTCTTTATATGGGCCAATTAGGGCTATTAGATCAGAGACAGGACCTGGGGAAAGGATTGAAAAGATGGAACTGAGGATATCCCTAGAGTTCCTCAGCCACATTAACACTCATTCTGAAACTCCTTCTGTGAGTAAAATATTAGCCATCCTGCAGTTAAATGTAGAACTAGACACCATCACAAGGGAAATTCAAGACCTTAAAGGGAAAGTCCCAATCCTGGGCAAGCACAATAGCCCTAGAGATTGACCTCTACTTAACTTGTTGCTACTAAGTGAATAATTAGCATTATATCTTTTTTCCCTTCATGCATTCTCTGGGGTAGGGAACAAAACTTACATATATAAAGTAGATAAGAAATTATGTCACATTTGACTGTCAATCAAAGTGTCAGTCAACACCAGATCCACCCAAGGGAGAAGGGGTAGACTAGCATTGCCTAATAAAAGAATAGGACCTTAAGTTATTTTCTTCTGCTCAATCCACTTTGCTTTACAGAATGTATTTTCACTATCAGTTAGTCTGTGCTATAACTATTAATTCTGTATGTGTCTCTCAATTCTTTGTTCAGGATGGCAAGAACTTGGACCCCAACTGGACTCCCTCAGAACACCAGTAATACTGTAACATCTTGATGAGCTTGCCAGAGGTAAATTGAAGCACCAGCCAACATTGCCAAATATTACCTAATATTTCACTAAAAAAAATATACTTGATTTTAACCAAAAGGCCCAAAATAATACTAAACAGTAATGAAATGATATTATGCCTTTTCAAAATCTTTTAGATTAACTTTAGTGAATTTGTTGCTTGCCTTTATGTGGAATATGGCAGTAGATTTTTTTACTTTTAACTTCTTTAATCCTTATTCAATCTACTAAATAAGGTTGGAGAACTAAACACTGGAATTTTGGTGTAACAGTTTTATTGATTGCATAATTATATTTGGCATTTTACATAGAAAGAATATGGTTACCCTTTGTTAAATCTGAGCTTTATAAATATCAAAATAATGAAAATGGAATATAAATCAATTACTAGCTTATAGACTGGAATATGAGATTTAAAGCCAATGAAACCTAATCCAGCCACTCAACAATTAGGATCACATGACTACTCACTTAGCTGTTGATCTTGCCAGTTCTAGGTGCAGTTGCTAATGAACTACATTAGAAATGAGGCAAACATTAGCCCTATTTCATAAGAACAAAGAAGAATTAATATTTAACCATTTAACCCTGAATGACCAAATCTAACAAGCAAAACTCAAAGTTCAAAGAGTCAAGCACTAGAGAGTATTCAAGTATTAATATACAGAATTGTTAGTCATAGCAACACACACAAAAAAATTCAGGCTGGCCTTATTATAACTAAGTTGTGTTATAGCTACAGCTTTTCGTGTCAGTGAGGAGAAAAGCAAATTGATTCCATGATAGCAACTAGCCATTCTGTCCATTGGGTGAAGAATAGAGTTCCACAAGGAAGAATTAGTGTTCATATACACCAAGGAAGAAGAAAATGTAGAGAGGATGGTTGGCTATATAATCATTAAATAAAGATTCTTGTTAGAAAGTAGTGACTTTTTGTTCACTAATGGGGATTGAACCCCAGGTCCCAAGTGTACTAAGCAAGCACTGTTCCACTGAGTTACACTCCCTCATCATTTCAAATTTTTTTGAGAAAGGGTCTCACTATGTTGCCCAGGCTGGCCTAGAACACAGGACCTTCCTGCCTCAGCTTCCTGATTAGCTACAATTACAGGCATGTGCCACCATGCCCAGATAACAGTAGCTCTTTAATATTTGTAATGAAGGGGAACACTTCCTCCTGTATAATTCTTCTTTTATGAGTTTATTAATACCATAATTGTTAGGGGCAGTTATGGTTCGGATAGCTCCCAGAAAAATGCTCCGCAGACACAGGTCTCACACGAGGAACTTTTACTTTATGCGGATGATTCACGTCCGCTCGGGGAAGGGAAGAAGGAAAAGAAGAACATGGCGCATGGTTTCTCCTCAGATATTAGAATTTTGCGGGCTGGGAGGAACCAATCGTGGAGAATTATTACAGACTGACTGATGGACCAATGACATATTAGAAAGTAATGTGGGAGGCAGGAAGATTACAGCAACGTAAGCCGGAAATGCCTGTAATGGGAGAGGCAGGAAGAACACAGATTGACAGGTGGTTGGGAGGCCGGATTCCTTACATTCCCCCATTTCTTTTTTTATAAAAAAGTAAAAAAATCTTGCTCTCCAGTTCTTTTTGAAGCCTTCTCTCTCCTTCCTGCCTAGGTGACTGGGGTTGGTTTTGCAGGTGAGATGTCAAAATTCATTCTCCTTCTAGGCTTCCAAAGGCAGATGATTTTCATGGACTTCATTTTCTCGATTTGACTGATCTCCTATTTCTACACTAACTGCCTGTTCCCAATTCTGACTTCATTTACCCCTCTAATACTAGGAACTCCTTCACTGCTGTAGGGAAAAGGGGTGATGACCGATCTGACTTCTTTGAGCTGGAAGTGGACAGCATGGGGCAAGCAGTTTGAGGGTTCTTTTTTAGAAATCGGGTCAATTGAGGGGTTCATGGTAGAAGTCCGGTTGGGGGAGAGCAGGCTGTAAAGGCATCTGGGGATGGGTGCTTCTATGAGAGAAGAACAAAAAGACATGAGTACTGAAATGAGATTGACACAATATAAATGTTACAGGATCTGGAACATGCCAATGCATATTATAAAGATGACAGAAGTTAAGAATTCCTCACCAGGGGGTGGAAGAACTGAGAAGTTTTCCCATAACAAGGCCTAGCAAAGGCTGGAGAGGACAGGCCTTCATCTGGGAGCTTTAACATTGTCTAGGTTATCAGGAATGTGAACACAACATTTAGTAGAGATCTCTAAGATTAAGCTGTTACTAGCAAACATAGATTAAGCCTACCTGTGTCTGTAGGCCTTAAACTGACTAAAAACTTCTGACTCTAGCAGTTTCTCTTGATAGTTACTATTATTTTTAAATGCCCAAGAATGGCTATACTTTGGTTTTAACTGATTTGCTAGTTGTTTAAGATCAAGCTGGTCAAAGTGACCTGTTCCTGTCAAAGAGTCAGCTGAATTTCCACAGGGGTCACTCAGAGAGAACTTAAGAGCAGCTTCTTAGCTCCATTAGTGCCATTTGGTTAGGCAGGTCTTCTTGATGACGTGGCTTTCCTTGAAAGCGTCAGGGATGTCTTCCTTTTTCTATGACCCTCCTCTGCAGCAGATGCACTGAGTGGCTTTTTCTCTAGCGGCCTCATCAATCTCCTTGCTCAGGAGGTTGTGTGACCCAGAGTTGCAAAGCTCCTTGGAGAAGTCCTCTTGTTCCCTGGGTTCAGGCTGACTTTGAGGGCAAGACCCAAATATGGAGTTTTTCTTGGCCTCTGTATTTAATTTCTATCTTTAAGTTTGATCTTAACCATCAAGCAAGTCAGTCTCACCAGTCCTAAATAAGAGTACTGGGCTTTAGCTTTAATGTCTATAACTTTACAGTTATTTACCCCCTTTTATCTAATTGGGGTTTACATTATCTGTTCTATAGGTGATGGCTTACTATTCCAAGTTAATTTACGGTGTTCGCTCTTGAAGCAGTACTTCTGCAAAATATTGATTAGGCAACAATTAGAGTTTACAAGGAAAATACAAAATGGAATTACCAACAGTAAAACATTCAGTTTGTGCAATAGCTATCTTCAATTTTGACTGAGTTCCCATTTGAGATTACAGTAATCTTTACAACAAACATTAAACTTTTGAACACAACTTTAAATGAGTTAAAGTCAGGCTTACTTTGGAGCCATTATAATGTGTAACAGGGTTGTGTGGCAGAGCCTTATCTCAGGTAATGTGGGGCTTTTCAGTGAGGGGCAAAGGAGTATATAAACACAGATTTTGAAGATTAAGCTGAGATCAGATGGAGCTCTGTTCTCTGATGGAAATGTGGATTTAAAGAGTTATGTCAGCAATCTTTATATGTGTGCAATGTTAGGTTCCAAAGTTACTGTAAGGTGGGCAGGAACCAGAAAAGGGAGCTGATGACAGGTCCTATAATAGAACATTAAATGATAGGTTTACCATTACAGACAAGTTTAATTTGGAGAACAGCAGCTTCATAAATTTTCTGCTTTAAAGGCTTGCATACCTGGAAAATATGAACACATTTAATCCCATACATGTCGACTCCAATTCACTCATCTTATTGTAGAAAAACCAAGATATCAGACAAGTGTACCAATAGTATTTGCTGTCTCTTTCCTGTTGAAGAAAATTCCTAGAAAAATTGATGTTAGACATTTTATAAACATTAATATTTTATTAGTTTGACCACTTAGAGACTTGTGAGTTAATTTTAATGACATTTTACTTCTATTAGTTTACCCAATTTAAATTGAACCTCATTAAATCATGTGAATTAAAAATATTTGGATCCATTTTTAAAATTCTAATTTTTATGCGTGCTTATATTTAACATAAAAGTAAAGGCCTTGTAATATTTATCTCCATTGCAATGTAACGGATGTTCAAAAATAACTAGAGTTGGATAAAAAGAACTGATCAAAATTCATTAACCTAGGTCTGTAGGATCAAAATTGTGAGCTCAAAAATACAGCATTTAAGAAAAACAAAGTCCTAGAAGAAAAATGATAATGGTTATTAATTAAAGCATGAGAAAATAAGAAGGAGAGAAAAGTTGAAAGGGAGAAAAGTATTCTGAGTTGTAGCCCAGGAGAAATTTAAAATGGACACTTTTTTTTCTTGGGTTTGAAACTGGTCTCCTACTGAGCCTTTCTTCATTTACATTTCAATGTAACCCTTGACTGAGATCTGAATCTGAAAGGGGCTAATATGTTCTAGCAGAAACTTGATGCTTAGGTCCTTTTAATTTCTTAAGCCTGCAGGGAGAGCTAAGAAGTGAGAAAGAAAATAAGATTTGAAAATAAGGAATCAGCCAAGAGAATGTGTTCAGGTTTTACTCCCTCCATGTCAGTCACCTCCAGTAAAGGAGCTAGAATGTGTGTATAAGACCGCATGGTTGGGGGACTTGGTGGGCTGAATGGAGGAACGGAAGGAGAAACAGAATGAGGCAAAGAAGAAGAATGGACAGGGGCTTCTGCAGGAGGAGGCTTGTAAGGAGATGACTCATCAGCTGAATTGAACTCAGAAGGGAAAGAAGGGTTAAAAGGTGGGGGAGAAGCCAAGAGAGGTTTAGCCTGAAAGAAAGAAAAAACATGAAGGGGAAAAGTTCCTTTCCATTCACCAGGTTGCCCACATATGTACTTAATTATAAATAGTATAATTAGGCATATAATTTTACCTAGTATAAAGCTAGAATTTAGGATGTCATTAATAGACCATTCTGACTTACTATCTAAAGGACAATTTAGCTGTGATTCAGGGAATAGGTAAAGGGGTTTGAGATGATTTAATAAGCATCTCAGGGGCGAGTTTGTTGGGCTGGATGTCCCGAATCCCATGGTAAGCTGAGACCCACCTGGCTAGTGGATTTTGGTGTCCCAAGAACCACTGTGCCAGGCAATAAGAGGTTAGAACAAAGGTTTGGTCGTCACCTAAAACCAGTGTTTAACCAGGCAATTAGCCGAGAGAGAGTTTGAAGACCTGGCCAGGATTTCGAGTGAGATGCAGCGGGAAATGAGAGAGAGAGCTTCAAACCCTGAGAAAGAATCTCAGCACCATAAAATTCAGGAATCCACCCAGCAACTAGGACCAACTATGGGGACCAAGTAGGTACCCCCACACCTCGGCAGTTGGGCGGCAGGAGCCGTGAGGGGGAAGCTGCAGAGCAGCGAGAGGGAGCCGCGGGCGGGCGGGCAGTGAGAGCCACGGCGGAGGGAACTGTGGGAATGGCCGCTTCTCAGATACAGGGGGTGCCGCGGGAGCCGCGGGTGGCCGAGATGTGTTTAAGTGGTCAGGGCCTGCCTAAAGGGAACTCACCAATTCTGGAGTCTGGTGTTGTATGCAGAAAACTGGGCATCCAGGTAAATGGAAGGTGAGCCTGTATCCGCAAGCGCCGGGGCTATCAGATGAGATTCCACCTGCTTAGTCAGCGGAAAAATCCCATATCCTAGTTGCGGCACCAGATGTTAGGGGCAGTTACGGTTCGGATAGCTCCCAGAAAAACGCTCCACAGACACAGGTCTCACACGAGAAACTTTTATTTTATGCAGACGATTCACGTCCGCTCAGGGAAGGAAAGAAGGAAAAGAAGAACATGGCTCATGGTTTCTCCTCAGATATTGGAATTTCATGGGCTGGGAGGAACCAATCGCGGAGGAGAATTATTACAGACTGACTGATGGACCAATGACATATTAGAACGTAATGTGGGAGGCAGGAAGATTACAGCAATGTAAGCTGGAAATTCCTGTAATGGGAGAGGCAGGCAGAACACAGATTGACAGGTGGTTGGGAGGCCGGATTCCTTACAATAATAATATGAATTTAATAATACCATGAGTCAATTACATTTCATGAATTTAAAATGCAAGTATAAAATGTTGCAGAGACAGGCTTTTCATTTTAATATGAAATATCCAACTTATTTCAACATTATGATGAGCAATTACTTTGCAGAATCGGTCAACATTGAAATGTAGTGGCAGGAGTGTTTATTAACAGTTAACAATATTACCTTCAGGAAATACACAAGGGAAGGATTAGTCAAGTATCACTTGGACAATTTATTTAATACATGGGTTGCAGGTTTTGGCAGACCCAGTTATTATGAACTATAGGAGAACTCTCACTTTATGCCTAAACTGTCAGCAAATGCAAATAAGTACATGCTCCATTAAATGTCATCCAACATTTATCAAAGTTGCCTTAGTTACAGTGTGATACCTCTTTAAATTCATATTCGAGCAAAACTAGTGCAGCTGGGCTCTGCACCTCCAGTAGTGAGTTCAAAAATCCTATAGCTCATCAACTGCATCGATTACTCTTATTGTTTTCTTCTAAAAAAAATTGTTTACTTCAATATATTTTCAAATGTTACTAGAAGTAATGTACAAGAAAAATACTATACAAAATTGTCTCTTGGACAACTAGACCTCACACTTGTACAATGGTGGAGTTATATTTAATTGGTAACTAATCTAGAATGAGTTTCCAGTTGTACAAACCATTAGATTCAGATATATTTCACAAAGTTTTTTTTTTTTTCTCCATTTTCTCTGTTTTGGCATTGAAACTACAACCTTACCTGAAATAAATGATAGATACCTTCTTCGCTTGCTTATAAGTTTAAATTGCACATGCGCACACTAATACACACATATATGCACACAAAAGGTTAGCCCTAAAATCTTCAGCGAATTCCAAGATTTTACAGGAAAGGGTGCTACACAAATTTACCACTGGAGTAACAAAAAAAAAAAAAGAAGGTGGACATTATGCTCAGGAGTGGTGAAAACAAGGTAGAAAAGGACAAACATGAAGATAGTTAATCAGAACTCACCAGAAAGGGGGATTTTTGCATAAAAAAGACACCTACCCTCACTGGCCCCTACACTATGTTATGTTAATATGATCAAATAACTTTGGGATCAGTAATTAGCACAGTTTTCAGAGATAGATGCTCTCACTAGAAAAGGAAAAACTAGAAGGGAAACAAAGTGTTAAAGTGTGTTTTTCCCCCTTAGTTTTATAGTGTTAAAAAAAAAAAAAAAAAAGATAGGTTAAAGAAGGTTGTTGCAGAGATTCGCCAAGATTGCCCCTTTCTGAATCTTGCATATTGGTTCCACCTCAGGTGCCAAAGACAAAGAGGCAGGGCTGTCGCTGGAAGTGCTAATCTCCGCAAACTCTTGGGTTTAGGTGCTGCCAGATCCGCACTCCACCGAGCTTGGACCACCTGCGCAGGGTGAGTCAGGGGTCGCAGCAGTCCAGCCTGGCCCTCCTTAGTGGAGACGCCCAGGACTGCAGTTCTGGAACCGCCTTGCTGCAGTGGTTGAGATGCTCTGCCTGGCCTCCTGCCTCGCCCTCTCCAACCCTCTGGCTCAAGCTTGCTCAGCCCAGTACTTACCCCTGCGCGGACACTGGCGGTGTTCCAAGCACTAGATGCCTCCAGATCTAACTTAAGAGTCCACTGTCCTCTAAAAGTTACGCAACCAGCACCTGAGGTGCAGGAGGGAAGCTTGCACCGGTTCCAGCTGCAACCCGCTAAGGCCTTGAAAGCCAGAGCACGGAATAGCAATGTGTGTTACATGTCCAATTTCCTTCACAAAGTTAAGTCTTGGGCGGGAAGAGAGAGAGACAGAGAGAGAGAGAGAGAGAGAGAGAGAGAGAGAGAGAGAGAGAGAGAGACGGGGGCGGGGGGGAGAGGGAGAGGGAGGTAGGGAGGGAGAGGGATGTAGAGAGGGAGAGAGAGGGAGGGAGGGAGAGAGAAGAGAGAGAGAAAGGGAGAGCGAGAGGGAGGGAGGGAGAGAGAGAGAAGAGAGAGAAAGGGAGAGCGAGAGCGAGAGGGAGGGAGGGAGAGAGAGGGAGGGGGAGAGAGAGGGAGGGGGAGAGAGAAACTGCAGGGTGCAGTGGAGAGGGACTTGAGTCCAGGTCAGGACAGAAAAGGACCAAGGCGGGGGGTCCCAAGTGGGAGGAGATAGGGGTGAGGAGCAGGGCATGCTGTGTGTCACTTTAGGCCTTGGGGGGGGGGGCGGGGAGGGGTCCCTGGCTAAGGGAGCTGCAGCAGCTCCGGTGAGTAGCAGGGCGGGCAGCAGCCCACAGCGCTGAGCTCATGTCACTGTTGCTTCCCTTCTTGCTGCCACAGCTGGAACCGGCCTCCCCACCGCCGCTGCCGCGGCAGTGCTTTTTCACATACTTGCCGAGATGGTCGCTGCGCCTGAAGCGCTTGTTGCAGACCAGGGAGGCGAAGCACTTCTCGCTCTTATGGGTCCTCTGTTCACCTTCCCGCAGCCTGGGATGTGGCCGCAGTGCAGGCCCTTGTGAAACAGACCCTTGCAAAGCAGACTCGCTCCAAGTAGTCCCAGCCACTCTGCCTCCTGGCTGTTGGAACTGTAGTAAGTGGCGCAGCCAGAGTAGTGGAGGGCTGAGGAACTCAGGGAGTCCCAGAGGCGCAGAAGACCCAGAGCTCAGCAGAGAGTTGCCTGAGTTTTCCAGCGGCAATAGGGCCAAGTCCTAGTAGAAGCCTGGTGGCACTGGCTTGAAGGCGTCCTTGAGGTGCTGTCCCGGGGCGCTGAGCTGGTGGGAGGAGGCATCCCTGCTAAAGGCCAAGTAACTCAGACCTGAGTAATCTGAGTTGTAGCTTCCCAGCAGCGAATGCAGTGAAGCTTCGGGATGCAGCTAGCCCAGCAGCGCCTGCCACACCTTTCTGGTTCAGCACCTGGACCCAATCCTCTCCCATGTCCCACCAGCTGGAGGCACAGGCAGACCCAAAGCGTCGGAGGCCCCCAGGCTTGAGTGAAGGCTTAAACCCCAACTCTTTTGAGTGTGCCATGCCCATGCACCGGTAGATGCTCTGCAGTCTGTCCACTGAAGTTTGCATTGTGGAGATGAGCACCAGCTTGTGGGAGCCATCCTGCCAGTGCACCCAAAAGCTGCTGATTTGCTGCCACAAAGATGCAGTGCCTAGAACACAGAGTGATCTTTGGCAAAGGATGAGCTGGAGGCAACATGTGCAGTCCTCCTGTATAACGTTCCATGAGTGTAAAAAGAATGTCTTTGTCTGTTATGCCAAATGGATCAAAATAGACTAAGGAAAGATTAGGTGTCCTTCAGATTATTTTAAGAAAATTTTAATAAGAACCCAAGCTATCTACAGATTAAATTTTGGATTCCATTATTTTAACTAAGAGATTTTATGTAATTTGCTGGGAGCCCACATAGCACAGCTAATTTTTGAACCAATGTATATCTCAAACATACATATCCCCATAAGATTGTAATGCATACTTGAATTGGTATAAAGAGATTGAGTTTAATTATAGCTCTCTTTAAAATTATTCACAAAGGCATCTACCATTATTGACTTCCTTTAAAAAAAAGAATTCCAAAAGTCTTCAAATTTCTGTCCTTCTCCACAAATGTAGGAAATTAAATTTGAGAGGCTATTTAAAAACAGATGCTAAAGAAACTTTATTTTCTTCTTAGTTTTGATTTTAATGTTTTCAAGTGTCCAACGACTGAAAACATGTTTGTGACCTGTTTTTTTGTTTTTTTGTTTGTTTTGTCATTCAAGCGAGGAGCAGACCTCTGCTGCATGTGTTAGGGAAACATTCATTTATTCAGCAGTGAGATTGATCTACAAAGTCCCCAGGTAATATTTTAGTCATTCAAGGTGTATCATGACAAAGATTTTTTTGTAATATAAAATACTCTTTTAATGTTAACAAAGCATGTAAAATTCTTTAAGGGTACAAAATCTGAATATTTTCTGCTGAGTAGTTCCCAAATTAAATACAAAGAAAGGTCATTCATTATCTTTTTTTAATTTTTATTTTTGCAGACTGCATTTTGATTCATTGTACACAAATGAGTTACACCTTTTCATTTCTGTGGTTGTACACACTGTAGGTTCACAACATTCATATAATCATACATGGACATAGTATAATAATGTGTCTCAGTGCACTATCTTTCCTTCTCCCAACCCTCCTGTTCTAATTCCCTCTACATAATCCAAAGTTCCTCCATTCTTCTCTTACTCCCCCACCACACTTGCCCCATTATGTATCATCATTCACTTATCAGAAAAAACATTCAGCCTTTGATTTTGGGATTTTCACTCAGCAAGATGTTATCCAGTTCCATCCACTTACCAGCAAATATCATAATTTTATTCTTCTTTATGACTGAGTAATATTCCATTATGCATATATACCACAGTTTCTTTATTCATTCATCAATCAAAGGGCATATAGATTACTTTCTCAATGTAGCTATTGTGAATTGAGCAACTATGAACATTGATGTGGCTGTGTCACTGTGGTATGCTGATTTTAAGTCCCTTAGGTATAAACCAAGGAATGAAATAGCTGGGTCAAATTGTGGGTTCATTCCAAGTTTTCTGAGCGATCTCCATACTGCTTTCCTAAGATGAAATCTTAGAGTGATTTTTTTTTTTTTGGATTTCTCTAATTACTAGAGATGATGAGCACTTTTTCATATATTTGTTGATCACCTGAATATCTTCTTCTGTGAAGTGCATGACACAGATTTTTTCTGAAGAATCTTCTTTACTTAGTGGACCCCTTTCAGGAAAGAAAACACTGCACACAGGACTGTTCTTGAAGGTGACTTCAACTATTCACTTTGGGGCTTATTTCTGAAGGACTCTTTTTATGATTTCTGATGGTTATTTTTTTGTCCTTTACAATTACACTTAAAGAAATGAAAATAAGTATTGTCATTTTACACCCACACTCTGTGCCAAAACTTTGGCTGTAACAACCCCAGGATGATGCATTTGTCATCAGTGGCTCTCACTCAGGAGCAATTTTATCCCCAGCAGTCCCAGCCTGGAGAACATTTTGGTTGTCACACTGACCAGATGAGGGGCATTCTACTGATATTTAGTGTATGTGCGGGGGCATCCGGAATTCCATCCAGTGCTTGACAAAGATCCTCTGGAGGTTGATTGCAAAGGCTCATCCTAAAAGGAATTGCTGGATGTTTTGCTCCAAAGCATGGTGTTTTCTCTGCTGTGTTTTTCTGATAATATATTACTCATTTCAGTCTGAACGGATTGCTTAAGGGGATGAAGGGAATACAACAAAAATTCCAGAAAATATTACCTACAATCTAAAAAACAATGGGTCTTTACCATTAACAAAATTAAAAATAATTTTGCAACCGTGCAATGAGTCTCTGAAAGCCTCTGGAGAAAATAGTTATAAATCTGCCTTTCTCTCCAATAGGCTGGTTAAATTTTAACAATGGTTTTGTTTATGTGTGGCAGTGAGGTAAGAGAATAAGGTTCCACAACATTCCTTCCTTCCTACAAAAAATATGTCACCCCTATAATAAATGTTGGCACACAATAACCATTGGTACCGCTGCCCTCCTGTAACCCTTAACTCAGCAATTTAGATATTAACCAGAGGGACCTAATAGAAATGGTCACATGAGATTACTTGTCTATCACTTTAACCACGAGAATAATAAGAATAGTCTTAGGTCACATAGAGTTTAGATATTAAGGAAATAAACATTGTATTAGCTCATCAACGTAGTTAGATATTCTTAAAACAATTGTGATTAGGTAAGGATGATCTGTAAGGTTGTTGTTTTCTGCCTATGCTTTGGAAACTTCTTTAATATTAACCACAAGACTGCCATTATAGCCTGAAGAAAAATGTATATAAACCCAGCCTTCCCCAGAATAAAGTGGGATTGATTGCACCAGAACTAGAGTCTGTGTCTTTCATTCTCCATCCATTGCCGACGCTGTCTCCTCGTGCCCCGTTTACCAGTGTGGAACGCGTGGACTCCTGCTAGGGCTGGACCCCGGCATGGATGGAGGCCAGAGATATCACAAAGCATCCCACAACACATAGGACAGTCCCTTACAACAAAGTACTAGGCTCAAAATGCCAGGGTTAAGGAACCCCATGTATTTTTATCAGAAGTCTTTATGAATCAAGTGTGTAGATGCAAAACAGATGGTTTTTAGAAGAATATTTTTTTAAAGTTAGTTGTAGATGGACATATCTTTATTTTTTTATGTGGTGCTGAAAACAAACCCAGTGCCGCACATGTGCTAGGCAAGCACTCTACCACTGAGCCACAACCCCAGCCCAGAAGAGTATTTTAAAACAAAATTAGCCTTTATTACTTATCTTTCAAGCAGAAAGATTAATTTTATGAAATATTAATGGGGGAGATCAATGATTTCCTCATGTAAGCATCCCAGCATCAAGATTTTATTACTGATTTTTCAAAATAATTGCTCTACATGTGGAACTTTGGAAAACCATGTAATTATGACTCACAAAAATTCCCCAAACCCAGAGCTGTCACTTTCTATGGGACTTCAGGGAGAAAGCACTGCTTTGCTATAAACTCTTCCCCCATACCCCAGAAGACTCACACTGCTGTGGTGAAGTTTTATTTGAAGAATGTGAAAATAAGTAAGTGCTATCTCAAGCAGCATCGTGGAAGGCTCAATACTTATACAACTGTCCTGTCCCTCACAGTGGGACAGAAGAATGAAGGGCAAGCCAGCCTTCCAGGCAGTGCCACCTGATGCTCTGGTTCCATCCATAACTTTCACTGACCTGTTCTTCTTCGATTGGATATTTCTGAAGCAGACCTGGATCCAGGAATTCTGTTCTCCCAGGAAAAACTTCTGGAAAAATAGGGTAAGAAGGACAGAAAAGGAACAAAAGCAGAAAAGGGAGTTTCCTCAGATCCATTCCCAGCTATTGCCTTGACTCTGAAGGCAGTTCTTCAGTGAGCCAGGCTGCATCCACTTGGAGACAACGGAGATGAGCTTTCCTGTTTCACACCAGTCAGGAGATGGCTTTCCTGGAGATGGATGGAAATTTCCAGGACCTTTTGGATTTACCTTCAGGAAAAGGGCTGCATTTCCAAAACTCTATCAATTATCTTGAAGAAGGTCCTTGGGGAAGGATTTGCCTCTAGAGCAGTAGACACTGGAGATATCAGGAATCTAAGGGAAGTGACAACTTCTACTTCATAGACTTGAAGTGTGGCAACACATGCAGTTTATGGACTGTAAAACATCAATTAAATCAAACATTCATTCAGCAGGTATTTCTTGAATGCTCACCATCTGCCAGGAACTATGATAAATGGTCAATGTGAGGGATGCACAGCACTGTGATATGACTCCAGGGTAGGTAGTGCACCTGCTGTGGGATGGTCAGCTGTTCAGCCTGGGGAATCAGAATGGAGGGGGCAAACATGAGTTCAAGGGTTGAAAGCTAAGTTGGAGCTGGCCTGGTGAACATGTGTAGAGTTAGGAACTGGAATGCAGGACAGTGAAGATTTCTCTGAAGACAGGTGTTGGAAGTCTGCTACTTTGGTAATCATTTCACCTCTCTCATTCAGGCAAGAATGGCTGAGCCATGCCTATAAGAAATCACATACTAAACATAATAACTAACATTCCTTTTCATATTAGAGCATTACACTTATATATAGAATTTGGGTTCATGTGGACAAAATAAGACATGTGAGAAATTCGCTTTCAATCCCACATTTTCTTATCCATACTCCCTCCCACTGCTTTCTCTCTTTTCCTCTATTGATTTTCCTTTCACTTATTTATTTATTCATTATTTATGTTTTATTGGAATTTTCTACATATATACAGTGAACTTCTTTCTGTTACATTTATATATGTATATAACATTCTATTGTTAAATTCACTCCATATTTCTACCACTTCTTTCCTCCCTCTCTCTAACCCTCCTTCTACTCTACTGATCTGCCTTATATTTTTATGACATCCAATCTCCTCCCTGGCCTCCTTCTTTCCTTCATTTTGCCTTGGCTTTTACATATGAGTGAAACATCTGAGTCTTCATTTTCTGAGTCTAGATTATTTCACTTAGTATGATTTTCTCCTTTTTTTCATTTACCAAAAATTCATAATTTTATTCTTTATAGCTGAATGGAAATTCAATGTGTACATATATCATATGTTCTTGATCCATTCATCTATTTATGATAATCTGGGTTGATTTCATAATTTGGCTATTGTTAATTATGTGGTTAGAAACATTGAAGTGGCTGTCTCAATATAGAATGCTGAATTTAGTTCTTTTGGATAAATTCCAAAGACCATATGGTGGTTTCATTCCTAGTTCTTGAGGATTCTACACATTGTTTTCCATAGTGGTGGTACCAATTTGAAGTCTCAGCAGCAATGTATGAGTGTACCTTTTTAGCCACCTCCTTGCCAACAATAGCTAACATTTCTACGGAGATCATTGTGAGCCAGAAATGCTTCTATCATACTTATTTAATCATTTTGTACTCATATCTTTAGGAAATAGGAAATATCACTATATTTACAGCAGAGAAATAGAGTCAAAACAAATGTGATCTCTGACAGTCTCACTTATAGTAAAGGACAGATCATGGATTTAAATTCATGCAGTCTGAATTCAGAGTCCACACTTACGATATTTTGTCTGTAGTCCAGTGATAAACAAGTCAAAATAGAGAACACTGGAAGTATAGAACTATACGTGGATGTTCTGTTGACAATCTTTCATTGAAAGTTTTTCAACATATTCTTTAATGTTCATGTTTTAGTCTCCCTTGATTGCCTCAGTTTTTCAGTTTTTCTCTGAATTCTGTACTATTCCCCTCCTTAAGGAACTTGTTTCCAATAGTTGGAATATTTTGTGTGATCTTTCTTATAGGGTTCATGGACCTCTCAAGTGGATATATGGTGACTCTTTTTTTGCAGGCACAAAAGACATTTCCAACGTATTCACAGCACCAGTTTTTCTCCAAGAGGATCCCCAGAAGAAAGCACCATCCAGACCATTCTGCTGCTCATGAATTTCTTTGTGGTCAAGTACTTTTGGACTACATTGTTTCCTCCTTCCCTAGAATGATGTACAATGATGATCCAACTTATCTGTGGGTCCTGATGCTGGTGGGCAATGGCTATGCCACTCTGTCCTTTGATGCTAATAAGTACTGAAAAATGAATCATCAAGTTTTCACAAACCACTTTGGAGAATGAGAAGAAATGTTTATATGGTGATGGATAATGCTTTGTTTCATCATTCTATACTTTTTATTCCTGATTCTGTATTTATTCTTTGTGAAGATAATAAATAACACATTGAGTGTTTTGTTACAGTGTATGTCTTAAGGAGCTATTTTTTCAATGTCCATAAGTATATAAAGAGCATTTACTCTTGACTGGAAAAAATGGCATGCAATGAAATTGTTTGAAAGAATTAATTTAATAATAGGAAGAGAAAACTTTGCATAAGTACAATTTACTCTCTTAATGTGCCTGATACAGTGTTCTTCTATTAGAACAGCAAACATCAGTAAGGAGAACAAAATTCCCTTAATTTTAAATCTAGTAATTTTCTAATCATAATGATTGCACCTGTTATTATTCACACATTTTTAACAGCCTTTACCATTGTAATTTCATAATTAAATTCTCACAAGAATACTTCATATTCATCTGAATTATAAACCCATAGTGTGGGTGTGGAAGGCAGGAGTAGCAAACAGGGGCAATGTGGAGTATAGGAGAGATCTCAGATTCCTTGGAAGCATACATAGTTCATAACCCAGCTCTCCTACTGGCCTTGTGGTCTTGAACTAAAGGCTCTATTCTTAGAGCCTCAGTTCCTCAGTTGTAAAAACAGAGACAGCATCTATTTTTGAGGTTATGTGAATAGAACCAATAAAAGTGTTCACTATGGCAGCACGTAACTTAACACTGGGATGATACAGAGGATTAGCATGGACATTGTGCAATGATGACATGTAAATTTATGAAGCAATCCACATTGAAAAGAATAATCATAACAGCTGATATCTGTGTGCAAGCACATAATATACTCATATTTACCATTGTACACTATAGAGATAGTAATTTTATACTACCTCCACCTTAGAGTGGAGGAAACTAAGGTCCAAATATATTAGGTAAGTCAATTTCATAAGGAATATGTAAGAAATGCCAGAATTGAACTTGACAGTCATGATTTACGTCCTGTACTTGCAGCACTTAGCATGTGATAATTATTGCTGCTATACCAGACCTTCATTTTAAAAGAAATACACAGAAGTTACAGAGAATGCTGCAGACCACCTGGGTGTAAAATGTCAGCTCCATTCAGTACCCTTCCATCACAGTCTTCCAGTGGACTGGTAAATAGTGTAGTTTAACATATGGGAGAAGTGGTGCAGGTAAAACCAACCACTTATTAGTCTTCTCCATCCTCTTGGTCAAAGGAACAGAATATTGACACGGATTAGAGGGAAGAAAATGTCTTAAATAGATGCAGAAATGCAGCTAGATGACAGATAGATAGATGTTTTTTTAACCTTTGGAAAAGTGGCCTTAAAAATGCTGCTGGATTCATAGCAAAAGGGGAGATTATTTTTGACAAATGTCACTTATGCATTTTTGATGATGATGGTATGGGTTTCTTTAGGAAATTCACTGATAATGAAAAGCTGAGGTTTTCAGGACATATAATATACTAAATGGTCAAGATATTAAAATAGTAGAAACTCTGATTGCATTTGTAAATTATGGTGTTCAGAATTAGGAAATTGTGGGTTCTCTGTGGTCCACCCTAGTGAGACCCCACCTGCAAGAATGTCTTCAGTTCTAGGTCTTATATTGAGTAGGACAAGTCGGAGCACACAAATGAAGGTGACCAAGATAATGAAAAATTTATAAAACATGGCAAATATTAATGGTTGAAACAGAATTTTCAATCTGGCAAAAGAAAAGTGTTGGAGAGTATAAGGATTTTATGAGACTCGTATGTCCATCACATTGTGTGTCAGGTACTCAAACAGTCAAGTATAAAACATTTATTTGCATGACTTTTGTTTTTGTGTTACTCATGCCCACTTTCCCCAACCCCCATACATTCTTTGCTGGCAAACACAATCTTTTGAAATGACCATCTTCTTTGTTGTTTCTCCACTTCTCTCAAGCAGTGTGAGCTATTTCAACTTTGTTCCTCACATTTCTGGCTCTTGGTGCAGATCTCTACTGTAGAGCCCTCCACCAGGTAGCTTCATAGTTGACTCTTACATGATTGTCTCTACCACTAGATTGTTGGGTTTGCAAGAACAATGACTGTGTCCTACTCACCAGTAATCTCCATGCTTTTACTATAGGGCTTGATTCAGAGGAAGCAAGTAAAAAGAATTAAGGCATATGTGAATGAAAGCATATGTGAATTGAAGAGACTAGATCAATGTGAAAGGCATTCAGCAGCAGACTTGATCAACATTATGAAGGACCTTCCCATCAGTCTGTTTCCTCCGGGGTATCATTGGAGGTTCCAGGTGCACTTCTGGAGGTGCTGTGGGGGACTTTCAAGGGTACTAGTTCTAAAGACCCATGAGAGAGCTGCCTCTCGAGACACCTGTTCTCCAACCAAAAAAGAATGGTAAATGTTTGGTGTTCCCCGCTCCCTGATTATAAACTCTAAACCACACTATGCATGAAAAAATACTACAATATTGTTTTTCTTTTTTCTTTTCCTTTCTTTTCTTTTGGAAATGGAACCTCACTATATTTCAGGGACTTGTCTTGAATTCCTTAGCTGAAATGAACCCCCCGTCTCAGCCACCTGAGTAGCTGCAACCAGAGGTGCAAAATGCTGAAGCCCATTTGAATATTCTTTATGTAAGATTCAAATTTGTGCTGAGGCTCTAACATTGTCCATCACTCAAGCAGCTTATTCTAATCACAACTCAACAGTCAGTGACATCATCAGGATGTGCGAGAAACTGTCACTACTCTGTGAGAAAGAAGAGTATAAATGTCTCCAGATGTATCTTGTTTAACCTAAACAGTTATTTCCCAAAAGTACAACTAAAGATTATTAAAAGATAGACAAACATGACCATTTTTTAGTCATTTGGAATATAACAAAATTTAATTTCATTCAACAATAATTTATAAAATGAGTTTTATATGCTGGGTACAGGGGCTCTACTAGTCTTGGGTAATCTTTCAAATGTCACAGGATAATGGATAAGGAGACTTAAATGTTTCTGGGAGCTTATAGAGTGTTCCTGGAGGCACTAATTGGCAAACTCACTTTAGGAAAAATGCCAATTGAATTCCAGAAGATACTCATAAATGAGGGAATCTATACATCCCTGCTTCTCTGAAAATTTCTTTTAGTTCTCCCCCAGAAAACTTTTGATATCCAGAGATATTTAGATGAGTCTCATTTGTCTGCATAACTATGCCTGGGAGTGGAGATACAGACCTGTGTTTTGAGAACATCTGTTAACACAAGCCAATGACTGGCTTAATAATGATTAATTATGGTACACGGGATATGTTCTCTGAGCTAAAATATATGAATGTATACTTTTGTGCTTAAATGTATTAGCTTTGATCCATGTAGCTGGCAAACACATTGGAGATAATTTAATTCTATAAATGGGACAACATAAAACTGGAAATCCACATGCAGCAAAATGAAATTAAACCCCTACCTCTCACCCTGCACAAAACTCAACTCAACATGGATCAGGATGTAGGAATTAGACTAGAGATCCTGCACCAAATAGAAGAAAAAGTAGGCCCAAATTTCATCATGTTGGCTTAGAACCAAAGTTCCTTAACAAGACTCCCAAAGCACAAGAAATAAAAGCAAGAATCAATAAATTGTGTGGATTAAACTAAAGAGGTTTTCCTAGGAAACTATCAATGATGTGAAGAGAGAGCCTACAGAGTGGGAGAAAATTCTTACATCATGCACTTCAGTTAGAGCAACAATCTTCAGAATTTAAAAAGAACTCAAAAAACTTAACACCAAAAACACAAATACACAATCAATAAATGTGCTAAGGAACTGCACAGATACTTTAAAGAAGAAGATATAGAATCAATCAACAAATATATAAAAAGCATTCAACATTTCTAGAAATTAGAGAAATGCAAATCCAAACTACCCTAAGATTTCATCTCACTTCAATTAGAATGGTTATTATCAAGAATACAAGCAACAATAGGTGTTTATGAGGATGTGAAGAAAAACATACACTCATACATTGCTGGTGGGATGGCAAATTGGTGCAGCCACTTTGGAAAGCAGTATGGGGGATTCCTCAGAAAACTTGGGATAGATGCACTTTTTGACTCAGTGATCCCAACTCCTTGGTTTATACCCAGAGAACTTAAAATGAGCATACAACAGTGAGGCAGTCACATCAATATTTATAACTCAATTCACAATCATAGCTAGATTATGGAACCAAAGTAGATGTCCTTCAATAGATGAATAGATAAAGAAACTGTGGAATATATACACAATGGACTATTACTCAGTCTTAAAGAAGAATAAAATTATGGCATTTGTAGGTAAATTAATGGTGTTAGAGAATATCATGTTAAGTGAAATAAGCTAATCCCAAAAAAAAACCAAAGACTGGATGTATTTTCTGATAAGTGGATGCTGATACACAATGGGGGAAGGGAGACTAAGGGAAGAATGGAGGAACTCTAGATTGTGTAGAGGTAAATTAGGGCAGGGGAGGAGTCAGGGTGAAGGAAGGATGGTGGAATGATACACACATCATTACTCTATGTAAATGTATGATTCCAAAAATAGTGTGAGTCTACGTCATGAACAAGAGAAATAAAAATTTGTGCTCAATTTGTGTACAATGAATCAGAATGTATTCTGCTATCATGTATAACTAAATAGAACAATTAAAAAGAGACATATTTATCTTTGTTGCCAATTAATGTTAAACATCAACATTTAAAAATAAAAATACATTTTAAAATTAATCACCTCAAAATTAAGAGTGAATAAAGACATTCTTTCACATATAATGAATTTGACAAATGAGAAAATCTTAACCTTAACCTCCCTTCCAGTTGATCTCTGTTTTGTTCCTAACCTTAAAGCAGTGCTTAAAATATTGAGCAAATTGCAAAGGAAAGGCATATACCTCCAAAGAATTTGCTTTTACATTAAATTTTGAAATGTCAAATTAAAATTGTTATCTCCATAAACTGACTTACAATAAAAACATGTTGTATGTAACATTAAAAAAGAGAAAAATGTAATATTCTGATGAGAGTCACAAGGACCTGAACTCTTACCCAGTGTCCAATTTTAAAGTGAACCAGGGATTGCCTGGGGATGGGGATGGGAAGAATCACGACAAGCACTAGGCAACTTTGCAGAGCGGTGTAATTCTGGTGATTCCTTCATATGATGAAAACTTGATAAACATTTTGAAGACTTACCAACAAAATGATACTACATATGGGGATCCATATGTGAGCACAGACTGTATATAACTTCCTGTAGAGGAATGTCTAAACATTGGTCATGTATATGAGCAAAGAAAATCTAACTCCATTTTAAAATGCTTAAACCTTTATTAGAAAGGAGCATTTTTAAAATATCAGCTAACACAAAGAAAAGAATAAGAGAAATGGGAGTTATCCATCCATGTTCAAAACCTATGAACTCTTGAAAAATATGGGCTATGTATGAATTTTACAATTAAGTAACATGAAAGGAGATGTTCATATATGAATGCAAGACCAGTGAAACTCCACAACATTTATACCTACAAGAATGGAATCCTAAGTAAAATAAATTTTACTCCATGTATACATAATGTGTGAAAATGCACAATACTGCCATGTATATTAAGAACAATGAATAAAATTAAAAAATCAGTTACATAAGAGGAGATGGAATAGAACAAGAATTCAAACCTTTCATTCAACATGTTAGCTTTAAAACCAAGAAATCATAAATTCTTATCTCTGAAATATCCACTTCACTAATAATATTACAGTAATAAATTCTGATGTCCTTTTCAGTTTTAAAACATGTAATCATATAATTAAATATTATTACAGAATATTATTAGAAACAATACAAAGAGCAAAAAATGGCATTCAGATTTCTCACAAGATACATTTTACCCCAGATTTTTTAAAAAAATATTATCCAGATGTAGTATTTGTACATCTTTATTGGGTATATTACAGCAATTAATATATGTATACAATGTGTAATAATCTAATCATTTCTTTTTCTTCAATTCATTTTTATGTGGTGAGAATTTTATGCTCTTCTACTCATTTTGAAATATAGGTTGTTTAAACACAGTTACCAAAGCATACTAAGGAAAAACTGAAAGAAATTCCTCCCCTCTTTTTGGTGCCACTATTTAACTTATTTCTATATCCACTTTAGAAATATTGAATTTATTTCTATATAAATGGAACACTACTATTTCCATTGTTTTCTTAGAGATCCACTTATTTACTTCCACAAATATGTGAGAGCATATACTTGTCTTTCTGTGTCTGCTAATTGCACTTAATATGACTTCCAGGTCTAATCATGTTGCTTCAAATGAGAGTATTTTGTTCTTTTTATGGTTGAATAATATCCCATTGTGTTTACATACCACATTTTCTTATCCATTTATTCACTGATGGCCATTTGGGTTGATTGCATACTTTAACTACAGTGGTTGTGCTTTAGTAAACATGGTATCTTCTTCATAAAATTTTTTCATCTTCTTTGTATATGTATTCTAGTAGTAGAGGACTTTCTAGATACTATGGTAGTACTCTTTTTAGTTTTTGAGGATTTCCTATACTGTTTTCCATAATGGTTATACTAATTTCATTTCTGCTGATAGTGTATGAATTCCCTTTTTTCTGCATCCTTGCCAGCATAATTTTATTTTTGTCTATTTGATAACTGTTCTAACTTGACTGAGATGGTATCTCATTATTGTGTATCCAATTTCCATTTCCTTGAACATTTTTTTTGCATCCTCCTGGCCATTTATATGTCTTCTTCTGAGAAGTGTCTCTAGTTCTTCAACTCATTTTTAAATTTGATCCATTTTTTGGTATATAACAAGTTGCTTCTGGACATTGATTCCTTTGTGGATGAATAATTTGCAAACTCTTCATGCATTCTGTAGTTGTGTCTTAACACGGTTGATTATTCCCTTTGCTGCACAGAAACTTCTTAGTTTAAAATGTTTCCTTTTGCCTAGTTTGATTTTTCTTGCATTTGTCTTTGAGGTCCTATCTAAAACTACACCATCATCTAAAAGTGACTCCACTGCAGTTTCTCACAGTAACTTCATAGTTTTAGGTCCTACATTTAGGTGTCTGATCCATTTTTAGTTGATAATTGTGTATGGTGAGAGGAAGAAATCTAGTTTCATTCTTCTTCATCTGTGTGCCTAATTTTGCCAAAGCCATTTATTGAAGAGGCTGTTTTCATTCACTATACGTTTTGAGTGCTTTTGTGAAAAATCAGTTGGTTGTATGAGCATGGATTAACTTCTCATTTCTGTATTCTGTCCCATTGGTATCTGTGTTTTGATGCCAACACCATGTTGTTCTTCTTCTGATAGCTTTGTAGTAACCCTCAATATCAGGCATAGTGATGCCTCCAGAGTTTTCCCTTTGGGACAACTTTGCTATTATGGGTCATTTGTGGATTCCCATAAGTTTTAAAATTGATGTATATATTTATGGAAGGAAATTCATAGATTTATTTTGGTATTATGGTCATTTTGGCAATATTAAATTCTTTCAACCTATGAACATGGGATATGTTTTTATTTTTGTGTCCTCTGTAAATTTTTTTCCTTTATTGTTTTATACAATTATATCTACACAGATCTTTCACTTCCTTGGTTAGTTTTATTCCCAAGTGTTTTATATATTTTCTAGCCTTTGTGAATGAAAGTGTTCTCTTAATTTCACTTTTAGCAAGTCCATTATGATATATAAAAATGATGCTGTTTTTGCTTATTTGTTCTACAACTTTACTTATCAGTTTTAAAATATTTTTCGAGGCATATTTTGGTTTGTATGCTTATAAACAGTGATAATTTGTAAACACAGATATGTAAATGGATAATGTCTTCCTTTTCAATTAGTAGCCTTCAGATTTTCACTTCAAAGCTTTTCTTTCCACTTTAGTTCTCTTGAAGTCAATTCCCTCCTATCCTAGTTCCAGTATCAAACTTTGAGCAATGTTGGCTTCAAAAAATAATTGAGGCTCGGGGGCGCACGCGCGGGAGGAGGCCGAGAGTGAGGCTGGGGCGCCTGTGGCCTCTGCTCCGCCCTCTCCTCCTCCGCCGCAGCTGCCGCCGCCCTTGCGGCCCGGAGGGAGGGAGCTGCGTCCCAGCACGCCGAGCCACCAGTCCGAACCCTGGGTCCCGCCGCGTGAGCAGCCAACCGAGCAGAGCCAAGAGGAGCGCGGCCCTCCCAAGCCGCGGCCGCCCCCTCTGCAGGTGCCTGTGACCTGGCGCCCAGCCGCACAGCGCTCTCGCCGCCGGTGCTCCTGAGTGGCGGCTGGCCGGAGGAGAATCATTAACCGCGGCCACCCGTACGGGGCGAGCAGCGGCTGCCTGGGCACCATGGAGGTGAAGAGCAAGTTTGGAGCGGAGTTTTGTTGGTTCTCCCTGGAAAGGTCAAAACCTGGAAGATTCGAGGAGTTCTATGGCCTGTTGCAGCACCTTCACAAGATCCCCAACGTGGACTTGCTGGTGGGCTTCGCTGACCTCCACGGGGACTTGCTACCTATAAATAATGATGACAACTACCACAAAGCCATTTCAACACCAATCCACTGCTTATGATTTTTATACAAAAGAAAGTAAGAAGTTTGAGGTTTAGAAGCCAGCATGAGAGCATGGAGTCCTGTGTGGGGATAATCGGGCTTTAGAACACTGTTAAACCAACCCAGAAAGTGGTTTGAGAAAAAGGGCAGTGATTATCCTTGAAGATGAAGCTCTGTTCCAGCCAGTTGATAAACACTGGACTACCCGGGGCTTTGAAATTCCACTGATCATGTGTCTTTGCCTTTCTGGCTTTGGAGAAACTGAAGTCCATCCACAAAATAAAACTCCAAAGGTTAAAAAAAAAAAAAAATAGTTGAAACTTTTTTCATCAATAAGGTCTGAGAATTTTAACTCAAATATGAGCTCACTCCTGTGACCAGCTGCTCTTTATCTGTTGCTAAAATAATTCTGCCCAGAGATTTAGTTTTCTGTATTTAGTTCTCTTTCCTCCTTTCCCCGGGGCAAAACAAGGAGAAATGGAGAGTAATCAGCCTTTAGAATGTGACCCTTACCTCCTTTCTCTCTGTGGCTTCTCAATCTCACACCATCCAATGGGTAGGTTCTCTCCAAGAAGATGGTACTGCAAAGGGGTGGAATTTTCCTGCTTTTCCACTTGTCTTCCACTCTCCTTCCCCCATCCTGCCACAAGAGATGAAGAATTACAGGTTACTGATAAAAGCCCAGTACATTCACTTGTTCACCTCTACCAGTGAACAGGTCAAGTTCCATTAGACACAACAGGTGAACCATCCTCTCTCTTCAGTCTCCTCCTGCAGACTGCAGAAGCTCTCTTCTCAGAGCCAGCTTCCCTCTCTCTTTTTCACGTTGTTCACACCTGTAACAACATGCTTAAAAGAGGCCAAGAATCCACACTTCTTTCTGACACTCTCCCTCCCCAAACTTACACTGGAGTGGTTTATTGCCAAGATTTAAATCCAGGGTGAAAAGTAGCAAGTCTCTCTTAGACCTTGAACCTAAGTCACATGCTTCAACTCAGTTTTTCTAGAAAGCCAGCATTCACTGGTAGTAGGACCTGTTCACCCCTAAACCGAGTAGTGCAGGGGCCCTTTACTCTGAAAATCCACTATCTGGGTTATTCTGTAGAAATGAAATCATGATAAATCAAAACTATCTACTAATAAACTGACCATTTTTAAAGTTAATCCCCAATGTAATATTCATTCCTCCTCTCAAAATATTGATATCTCTTCACCAACTTAATAACAGATAATAAATTCAAGTATAGTGGAAACCTACTGTGAAAGCAAATTGTAAATATATTGCAAAAGGAAAAATGTTTTATAAAAGTCGATGAGAATGATAATTGCAGATATTTCCCACTATTAAGGAATGAGGATATAGAACAATTTGACTAGTGAATTGAAGAGAAAATCCACAAGTATGTGGCAGATAAGATCATTAGAAAGTGATTTCGCTATCGAAGGATTAAAAAACACTTGGGTAAAATGGAATAAAATTATTGAATTTATTTTAATAAAAATAGTCTTTTGTGATTGTATGGCAAAAGTCAAATATGAAGTAATAGATATTTGTCCTGCTATTATATAATTTTATCTAATATCATTAGTCTTCTTTTCACCTTCTCCCTTGCTGCATAACCATCCCCCCATTTATATCATTATTTGCAACATTAACGATGTGATATTTCTTACAATTAGTTGATCTGGTGTGTATTCGGTTGTATTCAGTTGGTGTGTATTCAGATGTATTCAGTTAAAAAGGTTGAGCATGGGAGGTGCACAGCAGTTACTACTCCATAGCAACTCAGAAATCCAGACAGGCACATGTAACCTGCATCTTGAATATGGTCCAGTTCTGCCCCTGGGAGGGATTATGCAAGCTGCTAGTCTCTACCCTCTGTGCTGTAAACTCTGCTCCCTGAGCTACCTTTTTCCAAGCTTTATAGCTTGGTTTCTTTATTTCTTTCATTTTTTTCTCATGGAGACAATAATACAGAAGTAACAGAAATATTGCAAGTATCCCATCATGTTTCTGGTTTTACCACCAGATCAATTCTGGCACTTTTTAAAAAACATTGCCTATCCAGACCCCACAAAACAAGATCTACTCCAGCTTATATTCTTGTCCCATCATTTGGGAGAATGACATCACTTTTATTAGTGTGTTGTCACAACTCACCTGCATTAGGGATACTAACAGCAAAGGAACCATTTACTGAATTTAGCTTCTTTCACTATGTGAACAGTGAATAATCTCTAACCCCTAAGAAGTTGGAGCTTTCAGCTCAATCATTGAAGGGTTTGTGGCAGTTCATCACTGGGACATTTGGAGGGTGCTGTCTAAGGAAGGTCACCAGGAACACTTGATTTCTTTCTTAACATACCTCCTCCCCAGAGAAACTTGGAGGTCTTTTGGCATATTTTCATTTAAACTTTCTCTGCCTTTTTAGTCCAGGCAGATACAATTTCCTCACTTTTTTGAACTTTTCTATGTATCTAACTGTAGTGCATTCCATTAGATGAAGCTGCATTCACAGATCTCTTCAAGGCCATCCTCTTTTCCAGTATCTCTCTGTTTCAATGCTGAAAGTTAATAAACCATAGTGATCATAAACTAATTTTTGCACTTTATTAATTTCTTATCTCTTATTTAGGCATTGACAGTACCATGCCAAAACCTGGTGGAACTAATTCCCCTCCCATGATCCTTCCATAGTAAAATGCTGATAGTGTCCATTCCATAACTGCAGTGGAAATCTGATGTGGGGAACACTTGGCAGACATCCATACACTGTCTGGATTTTGGAACCAAAAAGACATGCTGATTGTTATTTAAAAACCTTATTTTGTTATTTGTTTAATTGTCTCACAACCAATTAATATCAATTTTGAAGAGTAAAACCTTTAAAAGTTGGTGAAACCTCAACTGATGTTGTACTCTAGTAATCAGTTCTGCATAGCCCTGTTGGATTTCCTAGAGCAAACTGGGGAAGTCTTCTTCCAACTCTGGCCTGCTGGCATGACTTAGATACTGATGAGTCAGACAGGATGCTGACTGTAAATCCCACATCCCTCACACCCACCTGTCAGCTCAACATCAGCCCTTGAGAGCTGCATTTTGGGCCATTCTTGCTGAAAATCAGAAGTACTAATGCATTCAGTAAAACTCTGCTTAGAGGGTTTGAAAGTTTTTCAGTGTGAGATTTGTGTTACTTCAGTTTGGATTCACTCTACTTAGGGAAAAATGTTGGTACGACTTATCATTGACTGCTTTAGGTGGTGGCCAAGGTGCTGAAGGAATTTTAAAATAATGAACACACCCTCATGTCCTCAAGGGATTTATCCTATAATGAGGGAGAGGAACCATTTCAATAGTAATTTAAAATGGAATAAACAGCAAGGATTTGTAAGGAAATTTTCACACATTTGGTAATGTGATTTGGCTATATTAAATAATCCAAATTAACCATATTAGTTTCTGTTTGGCCACTAAAATTCGTAAGCCATGCATGAGTTGGTGAACAGCACAAGAGATGAGATGTAGAACAAATATGTGTGATCAATGACAAGTCACTTTCAGGTTTCTGCCTTTGAAAATCATGCATACTCTATGAAGATAAACATCCTAGAACATCAGAGTACTCTGTGAAGAGATTTTAATAAAACAGAACGTCTTTGGTCACTCAAACCTTCATCTGTTTTCTTAGGAGATCCTGGACAGGCATTTTCTGTGAAATAACAACCATGGAGGGAGCCTGCTTTAGGAAGGGTCCAGATGTGTGCAGGAAGCACCATAGGTGACAAGGCTTCTCTTCCACCATGCTGACATTCTTCCAGAATCTGCACTCCAACCTCCTAGTTCTGCAGCCATTGCCCACTCTGTCTCTGCTTTGTTTGCTTGTATTTTTAATTGATAACCCATGTTAGGGTTTAAAAGGCCACTTCTAAAACATCACTATGTCTAAGTCATGCAGGAGTCTGAATTTTTCTACAAATGAGTTGTTTCTTATAACCAGATATTATTTTTGATCAGTGAAAAATGTGTCATTCAATGTTTGACCTAAATTAATAGTGGTTGCCACTTACTTTAACAAATATATAAGACTGAGTTTACACTATTTCCTATTTCACAAGAATGTGAAACATGGGAGCCTCTACAATAATATTGAAGTCTATGAGATAATTCACTAACATAGCTGCTATCTTTTGTTCATCTTCCAAAGGCAAATTCAGTTTTATTTTTCTGGTTCAGTAAATGAGTTTGAAATAAGTTTGTCTAAGAATGCATGAATTTTTCTAATAATAGTAACTTATAAAAGACACAAACATAGTCATCACCCCATAAAATTCTGAGGAGGAAAGCCAAGGCTTGTTTGTTCTTTGAGATTTCATAGGCTTAAGCTCTCAGTTTCATGGCTGATCCCTGCAAGTCCTGAACAAGGACTTACCTCTTCCTGCATCATACAGTGATTAAGTCACCATTGAATTGTGTGGGAAAAAAAAAAACAGTTGAAGAACATGATCCCTGCAGGGAGGAAGTAGGAAAGGGTTTGTGCCTTTGAGAATCAACAAACATTGAAATTTCAGATTAGGAACAAACTTATTGTAGATGGCATAATACAGGAAGATATCTCGTGACAGGTTTTCCTCTTTGCCTCCTTAGAGGGATGCATTTCATATAAAACAGATTGGATATCTTCTTGCAGGAATATATAGGAAAAAATGAAATATCTTCATTCACTCCATCTACAACAAGAAATCACAGATTAAACCAAAAGAATATATGTTCCCTGGAACTCATTGAAGATTTATGGTATAAAGAAATTTGTAGGCCCCAGCACTGAAAAAAAAATGAAATTTGTAGGAACTAAATTCTAGAACGATGAGCATGTCCCAAGCAAGCCAGTGCCAAAGTATTCTTCCCTACCTGGGCTCAGTGCTAAAACTGGGAAGGAGCAGTCACAAAAGCCTGATTTGAGCATCTGAAAGGGAGGGATAAGAGACCACGTTGAGAAACTTATAAACCAACAAATCAAATATGAACCAGTAAGAGTCCCTCTATCACAAAATGATTCACTCTCCCAAATAATTTTGTTACATGGGGCTTGTAGAAGGAAGAGCCCAGGTGTGGGGTTAGGAAGGAAAGTCATCTCATGGCAGCACTGCCTCAGAACCTCATGTCCTATGTACCCAAATTTCAAGGTCTTTCAATCTTATGACAGCGAAGTCTTGAATACCTGAACTCTTACCATCTCTCAGCACCTATGCACATGAGTCTTCAAGTATCTTAAATTCAGAGTAAATAAGTCAATGCTGCAACCACAGTCCAGGGTATTTTAAGTCCAATTTCTGTCAATGATTTCAGCACAGTGGCAGCACTGGCACTTGAGGGCTGGTGTCAAAGGCAAAGATACACCACCTTAAGATTTGACACTCAAATGACAAGAGTCTTGTAGAGGTCATTACAGCTGAAATCTGGTGCTCACAAGCCCAAAGTTGATTGACTCAGACTAGTGAATGCCACACTTGCTGTCTTCTTGGAAGAGATAAGGAGCTAGGTCTTTGTCCCTCTCTCCATGTAGATGATGATGATGATAGATGATAGATAGATAGACAGACAGAGAGGACTTTATATCAGGCAGTGTTCTATGGTTTTGAACACATTTTCCAGAACTAAATTAAAAGAATGAGAAATACATATTTTTAAAAAGCATTTGATTTTATCAAGATAAAATTAGTGAATAAAAACCAACAAATAACATAGTGGTTCAAAGTATCAGAAATGAACTTTGAATAACCTTGATGAATATGTTAAAGAATCTTAAACAAAACTGAATATATTGCCTAAAAAGATGAAAAATCAGAGATCCGGAAGGTATGAAAATAGCAAATTCTAGGAATAAAAACTGAAATATCAGAAATAAGACTGAAATCATCATTAGATATTCCTGTGTCATCATCCCAACCATCAAATGGAGACCCCTGAAGTGAAGGCTGCTTTATCCCCACACTAGGAAGGTTTAAAAACGTACCTGAATCAGGAAGCAATGGTGTATGCCTGTAATCCCAGCAACTCAGGAGACTGTGGCAGAAGACTCAAAACTTGGAGGCTAGACTTAGCAATTTAGCAAGGCCCTAAACAACTTAGTGAGACCTTGTCCCAAAGTAAAAATTAAAAGGACTAGGGATGTGACTCATAATTAAGTGCCATGGGTTCAATCCCCAGTAACAAATTGCAATAATAATATTAACAAAATAACAACATATCTTGAAAGGATCAAGCTAGTCCACATGGACTGTACCTATATGCTAGAACAATACCTATGATGTCCTGTTATAGAGCTCTACCCAATCACTCCACAATTTAGCATCCAGAACTCAGCATCTAACTGAAACTATTAAACTTTCCAAGAAGAATCAATAACGCAGAACTAGAAGAAAAGCCAAAGAAACAGACCCAGAAATTACCAGCAGAAAAAGTATTAGCAAGGGTTTGTAGCTCAGTGGCAGAGCACTTACCTTGCACATACAGCTATCACAGTATTACAGAATAAACAAAAATGTATTTGGATAATAGAAAGGAATGTGAAGGACAAATGGATGGAATTTCTAGTTTTAATCATTAACTATGTAAGATTAAATACAAATTAACATTGCAAAAGAAAACTTCAGTGAAATTGAAGCCCTAATAATATTAATTATTAGAAGTGCAGGAGCAAAAAGACCAAGTAATATTAATGAATTTATACTCAAGGGGTATGGGAAAAATACTAAATGGTTTACCATGGATTAATTGAAGTTTTAGAAGTAGAGGAGTCAGGAGACTGAGGCAGGAGGATCACACGTTCAAGGCCAGCCTCAGTAACTTAGCAAGGTCTTAGCAATTTAGAAAGACCCTGTCTATAATAATGAATAAACATGGGTTGGGGATGTGACTCAGGGGTAAAGTAGCCCTGGGTTCAATCCCTTGTATGAAACAAAATTAAACAAAACAAAACAGAAGAAGAACAGTGACAGAAAGAAGAATAAAAGATGTTTTGAATGAATAATGACCAATATTCCTGAAACTGGGTGAGAATTACATAACTAGAAATTCAAGATTTTGGACAATGAAGCATAATTCACACATGCACTCATACACACACACACACACACACACACACAGGTACACATATATGGGGCACCTGCTAATTTCTCAGAAAGTGTGATAAAGGGAAAAAATTTTAAAGACAGAAAATATGTGTATTCACATGTACACAAATATTTATATATGCCCATGTCATCATTTTAAAGCAAGTGTTAACTATATTTCTGTACATATCAAAGCTTCTAAATTAAAATTTACCTTTATATTCATCCACATTTTGTTTGTTTACATGATGACTTCTCAGGAGGCAGAGGCAGCTAGTGTAGACCACTTGTTAGTGAGCATGTTTGTATTTACTTTATCTTTCTCCAGGGTAATTTTAAGAATTCAAGAGAATTAGGGTAATACATATGCTCTATTTTAAGCATTTGTTATGTATCATTAGTACATCCCCCAAAAGAATCAAATTGCAAAGAAAAGATGAAAAAGAGTGGAAAGTAGAAAAAGAATAAATATTCCCTAAAATCAATTTTTAGGAATTTACCTGATGGATAACTGAAGGTTTAGGGACTGAGAACATGGGCAGAAAGGAGTGACCAGTTTCCATGAGCTATTTTGGGGGAAAAAAGGGACAATTATGACTGTGTTTGTTGAAATATTTTCTGTTGTTTTTCTACCACAATTTTGGATTATTTCCTTCTTGAAAAGCATTTTTTTTTCTTCACTGATTTTATTTTTGTGAACATCCGTTTACTAAGCTGCAATTCTGGGACACTCACTGAGAAGGAGAAATGGTAAGGGGATGTGGTGAGGAGTTTTAAGATATTTCTATCCATAGGAGCACAGTGTTTTCAGTAAAAATCAGCAAGAAAGTATAGCACTGCAGCAAAAAGTAATTTTTTTAAAATTATTTATTTTTTAATTTTTTACAGACTGCATTTGGAATCATTGTACACAAATGGGGTACATCATTTTGTTTCTATGGTTGTACATAATGAAGATTCATACCATTCATGTAATCATATATGTACATAGGGTAATGATGTCTGTCTCATTCCACCATTTTTCATACCCATCCCTCTCATTTCCTTCTATGTAATCTAAAGTTCCCAAATTCTTCTCTCACTCCCCACAGCCCCCACCCCCATTATATATCATTCTCCACTTAACAGGGAAAGCATTTGGCCTTTGGTTTTTTGGAATTGGCCTATTTCACTTAGCATGATATTCTCCAATTCCATCCATTTATTGGCAAATGCCATAATATTATTCTTCTTTATTACTGAATAATATTCCATTGTGTATATATACCAGAGTTTCTTTATCCATTCATCTGTTGAAGGGCATCTAGGTTGGTTCCACAATCTAGCTATTGTGAACTGAGCTGCCATGAACATTGATGTGGCTGCATTACTGTAGTATGCTGATCCTTTGGGTATAAACTGAGGAGTGAGTTTAACTGGGTCAAAAGGTGGGTCCATTCCAAGTTTTCTGAGGATTCTCCATACTGCTTTCCAGAGTGGCTGCATCAATTTGCAACTCCACCAGCAATGTAAAAGTGTATGCCAAAATCTATTTTTGTTTGTGTCTTGATAATAGCCATTCTAATTGGAGTAAGATGAAATCTTAGAGTTGTTTTAATTTGCATTTCTGTAATTACCAGAGATGTTGAACACTTTTTCATATATTTATTAATTGCCTGTATGTCTTCTTCTGTAAAGTGACTCTTCAGTTCCTTGGCCATTTATTAATTGGGTTCTTTGTATTTTGGGTGTAAAGTTTTGTAAATTCTTTATAAATTTTGGAGATAAGTGCACTATCTGAAGTGCATGTGGAAAAGATTTTCTCCCACTTTGTAGGTTCTATCTTCATATTCTTGAGTGTATCCTTTGCTGAGAAAAAGTTTTTTAGTTTGAGTCCGTCCCATTTATTGATTTTTGCTTTGATTTCTTGTGCTTTGGGAGTCTTGTTGAGGAAGTCTGATCCTAGGCCAGCATGATGAAGATTCGGGCCTATTTTGTCTTCTATTAGGGGCAAGGTCTCTGGTCTAATTCCTATGTCCTTAATCTATTTTGAGTTGAGTTTTGTGCAGGGTGAGAGATAGGGGTTTAATTTCATTTTACTACATGTGGATTTCCAGTTTTCCCAGCACTATTTGTTGAACAGGCTATCTTTTCTCCATTGTATGTTTTTGGCTCCTTTGTCTAGTCTAAGGTGAATGTATTTTTGTGGTTTTTGTCACTGTTTCTTCTATTCTGTACCATTGGTCTACCTGTCTGTTTTGGTGCCAATATCATGCTGTTTTTGTTACTATTGCTCTGTAGTATAGTTTAAGGTCTCGTATTGTGATACCTCCTGCCTCACTTTTTCTACTCAGGATTGTTTTGGCTACTCAAGGTCTCTTGTTCTTCCAGATGAAGTTCATGATTGCTTTCTCTATTTCTATGAGGAATGTCATTAGGATTCTAATTGGAATTGCATTGAATCTATATAGCACCTTTGGTAGAATGACCATTTTGACAATGTTAATTCTGCCTATCCAAGAACATGGGAGATCTTTCCATCTTCGAAGGTTTTCTTCAATTTTTTTCTTTAATGTTCTGTAGTTTTCATTGTAGAGAAATTTCACCACTTTTGTTAGATTAATTCCCAAGATTTTTTTTTGAGGTTATTGTGAATGAAGTGGTTTTCCTAATTTCTCTTTCAGAGGATTCATCACTTATGAATAGAAATTCATTAGATTTACACATATTGATTTTATATCCTGCTACTTTGCTGAATTCATTTATTAGTTCTATAAGTTTTCTAGTGGTGTTTTTGGATCTTCTAATTACAGGATCATGTCATCAGCAAATAGTGACATGTTAAGTTCTTCTTTTCCTATTTGTATTCCTTCAATTTCTTTGGTCTGTGTAATTCCTCTAGTAAGTGTTTCAAGAACGATGTTGAATAGAAGTGGAGAAAGAGGGCGTCCCTGTCTTTATTCAGTTTTTAGAGGGAATGCTTTCAGTTTTTCTCCATTAAGAATAATGTTGGTTGTGGGCTTAACATAGATAGTCTTTACAATGTTGAGGTATGTTCCTACTATTCCTATATTTTTCTAGTGTTTTAAGCATGAAGGAGTGCTATATTTTATCAAATGCTTTCTCAGCATCTATTGAAATAATCATGTGATTCTTAACTTTAAGTCTAAGATGAACTACATTTATTGATTTCCGGATGTTGAACCAACCTTGAATCCCTGGGATAAACCCCACTTGACCATGGTGCACTATACGTGCACCATGTTATATTTTGTATGCAATTTAATATATTTTATATATATCTAATATATTTTTGTATGTGATTTTTAATATATTTTTGTATGCAATTTACCAGTATTTTGTTAAGCATTTTTGCATCTATGTTCATCAGGGATATTGGTCTAAAGTTTTCTTTCCTTGCTGAATCTTTGTCTGGTTTTGGTATCAGAGTGATACTAGCTTCATACAACAAGTTCGGAAGGGTTCCCTCCTTTTCTATTTCATGGAATACTTGAGCAGTATTGGTATTCATTCTTTGAAGGTCTGGTACAATTTGGCTGAGAATTTACCTGGTCCTGGGCTTTTCTTTGTTGGTGGACTTTTGATGGATTCTTCCAATTCATTGCTTGAAATTGATCAGTTTAAATTGTGTATGTCCTCCTGCTTCAGTTTGGGAGAATCATTTGTTGATGTCTTTGATATTTTCTATGACAGATTTGATAAAATGCTAGTTGAGTTTTGCTTGCCTCTGCTTGGTCACCTGTGTATGAATTCAATGGTTGTTTTTTGTTTTGCTTTTTATTTTCCTGGCCTTTATTTTTAACAGTTTTTAGCTGATGTTCATGAAGAGAGTATGTAGTTGGAACTGTGCTACCAATGAAAGGAAATCCTAAAGAAGTACATTTCTTTACAGAGCTGTGTCATGTCATCCTGTTTCCCTCTTCTGGAAAAGTAGAATAAGGTCTCAAATAATTGCCTTTTCAATTGTATCCTCTGGTATTACAGATGTTGAACAGTACTGTATCATACTCTGTGAGTGTAAAACCTCTTATACCTGCCTTAATATATGTAGTAGTGACTGTGCTTTATCAGAGCTGTTTTTAATGATGTTACAATAGAATGTTTTCTTTTGCAATAATGATAGAGAATCTAATTAAAAAATGGTTCCAGATATCACAACAGTAATAGAGTTTTGCTATTTTCTCAATTTTCATTTTTTGTTTTTTACCCCCCTTTATTAATGGAGTGTGATGGATGTTTCTATAATTTTGTTCAGATGACTGCAGATCCTGAAAAAGCTGTTGCTGCTATTGATGCACAACATACTTCTATTATTGACCTTTTTACATAAATATACACATAAATATATACTTTGAATTTTTGGAAACTTTAGCTGTGCTCTGAACTTTGGAAAAAGTGTTGTAGTTTACTATGTTGAGTTGGTATTGTACAGAAATTAACAGCCATATACATCTAGAAACGTTAAACTTATTTTTTTTCCATTTGTACAGGGGTAATGCACTGTATTAAATATGTAAGATCTTATCTATGTGGGTTTGATTATAGAAACTAATAAAGTATTGTCTAAATAAAAGAAAAAGAAAATGTGCCTCGTGGGGTTGGGAGCATAGCTCACTGTAGACTGCTTGCCTAGCATGTGCAAGGCCTGAGTTCAATACCCAGCAATGCAAAAATGTAAAAAAAAAAAAAAAAAAAAGATGGAGAAGATATCAGAACAACTATTTATAGAAATTAGAGCTCACTGAATCCTGCCATGAAAGACACAGCAAGTTTATTTTTTTAAGTCATGTTCTAATATGAATTTCCAGTTTATCAATAGAAATGCACATTATGGCATGCATAATGTCATAAAACGTGGACTTTCCACAAGAAGTAAAATTATTGCCATTTTTGTGACTGGAAGAAAAAATAGACATTTTAAAACTGGTTTCATGGAAGCATGTGAAGAAAAGGTTGGCAAAATAAAGGTAGAATGATTACATGTCATTAGAAAGAAAGAAAAAAGTTATTGCAAAGACATTTGATTTTCTGTTTTAGAAACAAATTCTCCCAAGTGTTCAAGTTTTTTTTTTTGTTTGTTTGTTTGTTTGTATTTAGAAATGTGCTCCAATGGGACACAATTTTCATTCTTGCAAGATGGGGGGAGAATCCCCAACAAGAAGCCTTATCTGAAGCCTGCAGAGAAACCAGACCAGTCTCCTTCCTCAGGGTCAGTTTCACACAAGATGCAAAGAAATGTAGGGTCACATCTTTAATTGAGAAGGCTAATTTAGAGGTTTCATAAAGTTGAAGACAACAGGTTAACAATTTATAGTTAATTTAAGTTATACTAGATAATTCTCTACTGCACTATATCCACAATATCAGGTAAATACAGTCATCAATGAGTCTCATACTGGAGTATTCAGATGAAGTTAGCCCTACCAGTCTAGGTCACTCACTCTGCCTTCTCAAAGGCACTTTCCTGATTTTCCCTTCCTCTTATATCATAAGATATTTTGTGGACTACCAACCTTGTTTATCTTATCATGCAGAGCAGGGCTCTAACTTCATATTTCTTTGTTGCATGGGACTTAAGCCCAAGTGTGAATTCAGAATCACACATTCCTTTAGGAGATCCAGCCTTCAATCATCTAATCTCATCTCTAATAGAGAGATCCTCACATGAGCACAGATTTTGCCATCTCTCAGGTGAGTACAGAATTTGGCACCTAACACTGAAGGAATGGTGAGGGAGCATGGTGGGAATGAAGAGAAAAATGAAACCAGATGGTTCTGGGTTCTGTGCTCAGAGTGTCATTCAGAAGACCCAGATCCTTATTCAATCATTTAAATTTGCAGACTCATTTTTCTCACATTAAAATAAAAAAAACAAAGCATAATACCTTCTAGATATTTATGAAAACTGGAGGAATTACCTATCATTCCTTTTATTGCTTGACTCATCTCATGACATCTCTCTTACCTCTGGTTACCTGATTTCCTTCAGCTTCAATATGGGTTATTTCCTTCACAGAGTCTCTGTACCTGCTGCTTCATCCTCTAGGAACACACCTAATCTCAGTTTTCTGAGGGTCAGTGCTTCTTATTTTACAGATTTGTTTCAGTGTCACCTCTACACTGACATCTTCCCTGCCAAAAGTACAGTTCCTTCATAGCATTGGCCAGCATATGTATTCATATTATTACTGGTTCACTTATTTTTTTCATCATCATTATACTGGACTATATGCTACCAACCATGTATTTGTTCAATAATGAACACTCTGCACAATGCACAGTGTTGGTACATATAGACACTTGATAATTATCATTGAATTAATAAAGGATACATGTTTTTTTAAAATGCTCCTATGAGTTAGAAGCATTTAGTTTTTAATGATGCTTTAGATAGTTTGAGAAGCACAATTCTGATAGATCATTGGCATTGTCCTGTATGGGTGGGCATAGGTTAAAATAATTTATAAAAACCATGCTACTATAAATGAGCATGTCTCTGCCATATAGTCAATGCTAACAAAGGCCTAAAATTCACCCAGGATTGTCCCTCTCTCTGGCCCCCTTCCAGTCATCAGATCCTGTATATCAACATCTTAAATATTTCTCAATACCAACTCGTAAACCAACTATGGTGTATAGGTGACCATCAACCTTGACTGGATCTTTTTCCTTTCTCACCACCCCTCCAGATCCTCCCTGTACAATTTTTGGCAGATAGACAAGACCATTTTCAATTGCCCAAACTACTTTCTTTGTTTACTCCACACTTCTGTAAATACTCTGTGAATACTTGAGACCATGTATTCAAAGCACCAGAAATGGTAGAATTCTACCCAAATTGACTACATGGAATATTACCATACTGCATCAAATTTGTCAATTTATGAACACACTGGGACATTGCTGAGGACCTATCAGAATTGTGCTGTTCAAACCATCTAAAATGTCATGAAAAACAAAATTCTAATCCACTATAGGCCAATGCTTTGTATCATAGAATAAATCATGAATTATCATAAAGCAGTTTTTAAAAATGGAAGACAAATATAACCTATTTCCACTTTTAAAAGTTATTGGATTCAATAGAGATAAAAATTGTGTAGGGCAGATAAAGTACTATATTTTCCTAGCCAATCACAAAGTTCTTGTCAATATATTTATTGTAAAAGACAGACAAACAAGAGACAAGAATTACCACATTATTTAACATGAATTAGCGTGGCATGGGAACATTTCAAAATGAAGATGCAAAGGTGCAGGAAAATGTCTATTTTTATACTCAGGATTGATGAGTGATAGCCTTGTAGAAGTATGATTGGATAATAAGAGAATATGACCCCAAGGTAACAAACTGAAGGGAACTTAACAGGGTTCATATCTTCTGGGAGTCTGTGTGACAGTCTTTCCCTTCAAGGTGTAGAGCAGGTATCATGTTGGAGGTCTTTAAGACAGAAGGTCAAACAAAACTTGCTTTCAATTTCCTTCTGCTTATGATACTCAGTATGCAACAATACCATGTTTTGGGGTAGTGTTTGCCGCATGCCATCAATTGCTTTAAAGTTTCTGAAGACTTATTTTTCATATCTGATCTTTATAGGGTCCTCATCACACATAGACTATTAGAAAGTACCAAATAAGAGGTAAGGGGACCAAACCAACACAAGTAGAGAAGCAGATGTTCCAACATGTGAGGCTCAGTTCTACTTAGTAGAAATCATATTAATATTGATAACACAGCTTTCAGGGGATCTGTACTAGTTTACATAATTGCAAAGAAAGTTTACTATAGAATAACTCAGAAGCCTGTAATTTTGCCATGTAGCTGTTATTTTGTGTATTATATACATATGTATCACTATGGGATTGAAATTTCTTTTGGCACAATGACGTGGACCTGAAATAAAGTCATGAGTTTGGCTCACTGGAGAGACCCCAGATTTTAGAAAGGAGCTAGAACTGCTAAATCAAATCACTCCTTGAATATTACCCAAGCATTTAAAATATTAAGCAGTTCCATCAGGAAACATTCCAAAGAAATACTATATCTATGCAAAGACTTTGATGTATTCTACAAATAGTAGTGCTTCATCAGGCCCTGAGACATCCCCAAGGAAACCAAGATGAGCAACGGTTTCTAGGCTCATATTCAGTTATGAAAACCAGAAACTAGTGGGGTGAGGAATATTCATTAGAAAGAAAATAAAGCATACTTGGAGATAAATGAAAGAAGCAGCTAGAGTGATGAAAATGATCTACAGATGGCCAGGAGATGAATAGCCAATATTTTTTTGATATGGCTTCATTACTTATGGCCATGTGTATTATAAAATATGAGAAACTGAAAAAGAAGTCAAAGTCAAGCTCATGCAGATCATTAATCATTAATAAGATCTCATTGAAGTTTCAAAGTAATGACTTTGAAGATTCTTTGTCACAAAAGTCTGGGCAGATTGTAAATATGAGACACATTAAGAGAATGAAAGTCACTGAGATTTGTATGAGAAAATCTGAGCACTCTACCTACCTACTGTCCTATTTTCAATGAACATGGATGGGGCCCAGGAAGATCAATCCAAGAGCAGGACAGTTTATTCCTACCTCAAGTTCAGAATGAGCTGTATTAAATCAAGAATTTAGAATGTTGAGGTTTCAATGACCATAATATGGATGTGTAGGCTTTTCTCTTTATTTTTCATTTTTTTATGGTAAACAAATGGGATATATGTTGTTTCTCTATTTGTACATGGAGTTAAGGCAACAATTTGTGTAATCATAAATTTACATAGGATAATGTTGTTTGATCCATTCTGTTATTTTTCCCTCCCCCCACCCCTCCACCCCTCCACCCCTCTTTTCCTCTATACAGTCCTTCCTTCCTCCATTCTTAACACCCACCTTATCCCTAACCCTAAACCTAACCCTAACCCTACCCCTCCCACCCCCCATTATATGTCCTCATCCGCTTATCAGAAAGATCATTTGTCCTTTAGTTTACTGCGATTGGCTTATCTCACTTAGCATGATATTCTCCAATTTCATCCATTTGCCAGCAAATGCCATAATTTTATCATTATTCATGGCGGAGTAATATTCCATTGTGTATATATACCACCGTTTCTTTATCCATTCATCAACTGAAGGGCATCTAGGTTGGTTCCACAATCTGGCTATGGTGAATTGAGCAGCAATGAACATTGATGTGGCTGTATCTCTGTAGTATGCTAATTTTAAGTCCTTTGGGTATAGGCCAAGGAGTGGGATAGCTGGGTCAAATGGTGGTTCCATTCCAGGCTTTCTGAGGAATCTCCATCATTCTTTCCAGAATGGTTGCACTAATTTGCAACCCCACCAGCAATGTATGAGTGTACCTTTTTCCCCACTTCCTCGCCAACACCTATTGTTGCTTGTGTTCTTGATAATCGCCATTCTAATTGGGGTGAGATGGAATCTTAGGGTAGTTTTGATTTGTATTTCTCTTATTACTAGAGATGTTGAACATTTTTTCATGTATCTGTTGATTGCTTGTAGATCTTCTTCTGTGAAGTGTCTGTTCATTTCTTAGACCATTTGTGGATTGGATTATTTGTATTCTTGGTGTAGAGTTTTTTGAGTTCTTTATATATTCTGGAAATTAGTGCTGTATCTGAAGTATGATTGGCAAAGATTTTCTCCCACTCTGTAGGCTCTCTCTTCACATTACTGATAGTTTCCTTTGCTGAGAGAAAGCTTTTTAGTTTGAATCTATCCCAGTTGTTCATTCTTGCTTGTAGTTCTTGTGCTATGGGGGTCCTGTTAAGAAAGTCTAATCCTAAGCCGAAATGTTGAAGTTTTGGACCTACACTTTCATTTATAAGATGCAGGGTCTCTAGTCTGATTCTGAGGTCCTTGATCCATTTTGAATTGAGTTTTGTGCAGGGTGAGAGATAGAGGTTTAATTTCATTCTGTTGCATATGGATTTCCAGTTTTCCCAGCACCATTTGTTAAAGAGGCTATATTTTCTCCATTGCATATTTTTGGCACCTTTGTCTAGTATGAGAAAATTGTATTTATTTGGGTTTGTGTCCATGTCCTCTCTTCTGTACCATTGATCTACCTGTCTATTTTGGTACCAATACCATGCCGTTTTTGTTACTATTGCTTTGTAATAGAGTTGAAGATCTGGTATTGCGATACCCCCTGTTTCGCTCTTTCTACTGAGGATTGCTTTAGCAATTCTGGGTTTTTTATTCTTCCAGATGAATTTCATAATTGCTTGCTCTATTTCTGTAAGGTACATCATTCGGATTTTAATTGGAATTGCATTGAATCTGTATAGCACTTTTGGTAGTATAGCCATTTTGACAATATTAATTCTGTCTATCCAAGAACATGGGAGATCTTTCCATCTTCTAAGGTTTTCTTTAATTTCTTTCTTTAGTGTTCTGTAGTTCTCATTTTAGAGGTCTTTCACCTCTTTTGTGAGATTGATTCCCAAGTATTTTATTTTTTTTTTGAGGCTATTGTGAATGTGGTAGTTTTCCTATTTTCTCTTTCTGAAGATTCATCACTTATGTATAAAAATGCATTGGATTTATGAGCGTTGATCTTGTAACCTGCTACTTTACTTAATTCACTTATGAGTTCTAAAAGTTTTCTGGTGGAATTTCCAGGTTCCTCTAAATATATAATCATGTCATCAGCGAACAAGGATAGTTTGAGTTCTTCTTTTCCAATTCCTATCATTTAATTTCTTTGGTTTGTCTAATTGCTGTGGCTAGAGTTTCAAAAACGATGTTGAGTAGAAGTGGTGAAAGAGGACATCCCTACCTTGTTCCAGTTTTTAGGGGGAATGCTTTCAGTTTTTCACCATTTAGAATGATATTGACTGTGGGCTTAGCATAGATGGCCTCTACAATGTTAAGAAATGTTCCCACTATCCCTATTTTTTCTAGTGTTTCGAGCATGAGCTGTATTTTATCGAATGCTTTTTCTGTATCTATTGAAATAATCATGTGATTCTTAACTTTAAGTCTGTTGATACGGTGAATGACATTTACTGATTACTGGATGTTGAACCAACCTTGCATCCCTGGGTTAAAACCCACTTGATCATGGTGCACTAACTTTTTAATATATTTTTGTATGCGATTTGCTAAAATTTTGGTGAGAATTTTTGCGTCGATGTTCATTAAGGATATTGGTCTGAAATTTTCTTTCCTCAAAGTGTCTCTGTCTGGTTTAGGTATCAGGGTGATATTGGCTTCATAGAATGATTTTGGGAGGGTTCCCTCCTCTTCTATTTCATGGAATACTTTGAGGAGTTTTGGAATAAGCTCTTCTTTAAAGGTTTTGTAGAACTCAGCTGAGAACCCATCTGGAACCAGACTTTTCTTTGTTGGTAGGCTTTTGATGACCTCTTCTATTTCATTGCTTGAAATTGATTTATTTAAGTTGTGTATGTCCTCCTCGTTCAGTTTAGGTAATTCATATGTCTCAAGAAACTTGATGTCTTCGAGGTTTTCTGTTTTGTTGGAATATAGATTTTCAAAATAGCTTCTAATTATGTTTTGCATTTCACTCGTGTCTGTTGTGGTATTTCCTTGTTCATTCTGAATTTTAGTAATTTGAGTTTTCTCCCTCTTTCTCTTTGTTAGTGTGGCTAAGGGTTTATCAATTTTGTTTATTTTTTCAAAGAAAAACTATTTATTTTGTTAATTTTTCCGATTGTTTCTTTTGTTTCAATTTCGTTGATTTCGGCTCTGATTTTAACTATTTCCTGTCTTCTACTACTTTTGGTGTTGGTCTGCTCTTCTTTTTCTAGGGCTTTGAGCTGTAGTGTTAAGTCGTTTATTTGTTGATTTCTACTTCTTTTTTTGAATGCGCTCCATGAAATAAATCTTCCTCTAAGTACTGCTTTCATAGTGTCCCAGAGATTTTGATATGAAGTGTCTTTGTTTTCGTTATTTCTAAGAATTTTTTAATTTCCCTCCTGATGTCTTCTGTTATCCATTCACCATATAATAGTGTATTATTTAATCTCCAGATATTGGAGAAGTTTCTGTTTTTTATTCTGTCATTTATTTCTAATTTCAATCCATTATGATCTGATAAGAGTACAAGGTAGTATCTCTATCTTCTTGTATTTTCTAACAGTAGCTTTGTGGCATAAAATATGGTCTATTTTAGAGAAGGATCCATGTGCTGCTGAGAAGAAAGTGTATTCATTCTTTGTTGGATGGTATATTCTATATATGTCCATTAAGTCTAAATTGTTGATTGTGTTTTTGAGATCTATGGTTTCTTTATTCAATTTTTGTTTGGAAGATCTATCCAGTGGTGAGAGACGTGTGTTAAAATCGCCTAGTATTATTGTGTTCTGGTCTATTTGATTTGTGGAATTGAAAAGGATTTGTTTGATGTACATGGATGAGCCAATGTTCGGGGCATAGATAATTATGATTGTTATGTCTTGCTGATTTATTATTCCCTTAAGCAGTATATAATGTCCTTCTTTATCCTTTCTGACTACTTTTGGTTTGAAGTTCACATTATCTGAAATGAGGATGGATACTCCAGCTATTTTGCTGTGTCCGTGTGCATGGTATGTTTTTTCCCATCCTTTCACCTTTAGTCTATGGGTATCTCTTTCTATGAGATGAGTCTCTTGTAGGCAGCATATTGTTGGATTTTTCTTTTTAATCCAATCTGCCAGTGTGTATCTTTTGATTGATGAGTTCAGGTCATTAACATTCAGGATTATTATTGTGATATGATTTGTATTCCTAGTCATTTGACTCATTTTTGTTTTTTGACATGATTTGGTTTCTCCTTTATTTGGCTATTCCTTTAGGCTAGTTCCTCCCGTTGCTGATTTGCATCGTTGTTTTTCATCTCTTCCTCATGGAATATTTTGCTGAGAATGTTCTATAATGCCAGCTTTCCTTTTGTAATTTCCTTTAGCTTTTGTTTATCATGGAAGGATCTTATTTCATTGTCAAATGTGAAAGTAAGTTTTGTTGGGTATAAGATTCTTGTTTGACATCCGTTTTTCTTTCAGAGTGTGGTAAATGTTGTTCCAGGCCCTTCTAGCTTTTAGGGTCTGGATTGAAAAATATGCTGATATTCTTATTGCTTTCCCCCTGAATGTAATTCGATTCTTTTCTCTTGCACCCTTTAAAATTCTGTCTTTATTTTGTATGTTAGGTATTTTCATTATAATGTGCCTTGGTGTGGGTCTGTTGTAATTTTGTGTATTTGGAGTCCTATAAGCCTCTTGTACTTGGTTTTCCATTTCATTCTTCAGATGTGGGAAATTTTTGGATATTATTTCATTGAATAGATTGTTCATTCCTTTGGTTTGTTTCTCTAAGCCTTCCTCAATCCCAATAATTCTTAAATTTGGCCTTTTCATAATATCCCATAATTCTTATATATTCTGTTCATGATTTCTTACCATCTTCTCTGTTTGGTCAACTTTGTTTTAAAGATTAAATATTTTGTCTTCAATATCTGAGGTTCTGCCTTCCATGTGTTCTATCCTATTGGTTATGCTTTCTATGGAGTTTTTAACTTGGTTTATTGTTTCCTTCATTTCAAGGATTTCTGTTTGTTTTTTTTCAGTATCTCTAACTCTTTATTTAAATGATCTCTTGCTTCCCGTATTTGCTCTTTTAACTGTTGATTGGTGCGCTCATTTAATGCCTGCATTTGCTCTTTCATCTCCTCCTTCAATGCCTGCATTTGCTCTTTCATCTCCTCCTGCTTCCCTGATTGTTTTAATTATGTACATTCTGAACTCCCTTTCTGACATTTCTTCTGCTGTGCTGTCATTGGGTTTTATCGATATAGTATCTAGGTTTGTTTGGGACATTTTCTTCCCTTGTTTTCTCATATTGATCAGATGTCAGTGGGACTCTGAGATATTGCAGATTTCCTCTATTGGCTTATAGTGTCCCTGTAGATTTCCAGTGTATCACCTCCCAGCCTTCAGTAACCTGAAGTCTTGGAGGAACTTGATAATGCAGTGCTTCCAACAAAAGCTGCCCCTAGCCCGCTACTGGTTCCAGGGCTTTGAGCTGGCTCTGTGCGGAAAGGCGCTCACTGGGCGGTCTGCTCCGAGAAGCTGGCCAAGAAAGGAGCCTGCCGCCAGAGGGAGCAGGGCCGCTTGGGGAAGTCCCTGGCTGCCCTTTCCTGGTCCCTGAAGCTGCCTGTTGGCCGGAGCTCACCGCTGGCAGGACTTGGAGCTGGTTCTGTGCAGAAAGGCTCTCACTGGGTGGCCTGCTCTGAGAAGCTGGCTGTGTGCGAGGAGCAGTTGGCCGTGTGGAAGGAGCCCACCGCTGGAGAGAGCAGGGCTACCTGGGGAAGACTCTAGCTGCCCTGCCATGCTCTGATAAGTCGCCCCTATCCAGGCTTGCCACCCAGGCTGAGCTTCACCCGGTGGGGGAGACTCACCCTGTGACTCTATTTTAGTTCGAGTCTCTCAATGCCTCCCCTTCTTGAATCCTGGATACTGGAGCGACTGGAGATGCAATCACCCTCTAGTCCGCCATCTTGGATCCAAAATATACAATTTCTGGATGTGTAGGCTTTTCTAGTGAATTTTTTCCTATAGAGGGCATATAATTTTCCAATTTCATAACTGCAGTTAAAAATATTACACAGCCTGGTGAGTGGTAAAGAACTATGGTCTTGATTTTAGGGACTCAGTTGCAGACTCATATCCTTCAGTACCTGTCAACCTGACCTCAAGCAAGTCACCATATCCTTTTTTTTTCCTCCATTGCATTATCTTAAATAGGAAAACAAAAATAAGTTCCACAAGATCTGCTTGACTAGACTGCACCAGTATAAAATCAGATCATATAACTGGAGTGACAAAGAGGAAAATGAGATATGTAAATCTGAAAAATGCTCTGATATACTTAACTACAGCTTATGTTAGCCTTGATTGTAGAGATAAAGCAGCTCCATTTATGTATGCAAATAAAGAACATTTATTTATAATGGTTAATCTTTCCTCCAAATAGTTTTAAAGGTAATTATATGGGCTCAAGTAATTAAGTTTAAGTTAATGATCTGTGGGATAGAATTTTCTTTCTCCACAGGAAAACACTGATGATCTAAATGTTAAAATACATTGCAGGGCCATGAAGATGAAGTAACAGAAACATAGTTCTGGATATTTTTTTAAAACTCCAAGTGTAATGGAGCCTCATTTTTAGTAATAAAATTCATAGGATGAAAACTGACATTTTTATGCATATATTACCGAGTACTTTCAAATGTTGGCTATCAATTTTTAATTTAGTTTTTTCTAATTAATTTCAAAGAACTTTCATTTGCCTTTAGGAACTTTATGGTCTACCATTTAAAAAATTAATCATTTTATGCCAATATACATAAGTTAGGAAACAGTTTGTGGAACATTCCCATATAAAATTATTCTCTATAACATGCAGTTTGGGGGAACGTTATAAACTACAAGTTGCAAAATCAAAATCCTAGACTGCAAAATCCAAATCCAAATTTATTAAACAATGAAAATTACCACTGAGCACAGATATAAAATCCATGTTGAACTTTGCTATTTCCAGATTGATATTCCAGGAAACTAAAATCCAAGGAACTTCAGTATCATAGTTATTGCCCACATTAATCATACATAAGATGAATCAAGCAGCAGTAGAAAAAATTTGGTCTGATAATACCAGAAATACATGAGACATTATTATCTATAAAACATATAGGGTATTTTTGAGAAATCTGATTTTCTCAATTATCTATTTTATATATATATATATTTTTCATTTTAAGTTAAAAGAAATTAAGGGAAAATAATATTCCCATTAAGTTCGCATTCTTCTGAAACTTACCACTCTCATATATCTTATATTATTCCATTTGTATATCTAATAGAATAGTCTAAGGCTCTGATATTCTCGTCATGTAAGGAAGGAAAATAATCCTTTTGTAAAGAGCTATAACTATCCAAGTTTGTTTTCGAATATGAACTAAAACCATTCAAAACAAATTAAACAAGTGCTTTCAAGTTGAAACAGTTGGGAGTGATAGGATTTGTCTATGCAAGGTCACTGTACTCTGGCCTTCACTAATACTTACAAAATTTTTAAATGAAATTAAAATTTATTTATATTTTTCTAGATTTTCTAAATCCTACAATGGTTGATAATTTCAACATTCAAAAGCAGAGTTTCTCAAGACTCGAGATCCTCACCTCCCTTTTTTGTGTTTCCTACCACCTGTTCCCTTTTATGTTCCAAGACTTCTATATCCATGACTGTGCACATGCTGTCCCCACTGTCTGAAGTGAGGAAGATTGGAATGGACTCTATGAAGAGGGATAAAGTTTGTATTTTGTTGGTTCTCATGTCAAAATCTGCCCCTAATTTTATATTTATTAAACACATCAGCAATCTAATGAGTGACTTTCTTAAATTCTGCCAAATCAACTCTGGTGACTAGAAAGTTGGTGCCAATTCTTGAATATTCAGCTTTCTGAATGAACTTCCAAACATGTTTTATGGTTTTGTCTGTGATGATTCTGTATTTCTTTGCTCTCCTAATAAGATTCTTTTCCTTCCTTCCTTCCTTTCCCTCCTCCCGTTCTCTCTCCCTCCCTCCCTCCCTCCCTCTCTCTCTCTGACAGTGCTGGGGATCCAACTCAGGGTGCTTCACAAGAGTTCTGCCAGACAAGAGCAGAGCCACATTCTTCAGTTCTTCTTCAATATATTTAATTATTTGCACTTAATGCAATGTGGTTATACTATGTTTTGCTCTTAAACTCGGAAATCAAACTTTGCAGAAACCTGAGGTTTTATAATGAATATTAGGTAAACTAATATATTCCTCACTATGGTCTTGACACCTATACATCTTGCAAAGGTAAATAAAATTTCAAGATTCTATCTGGACAGGGACTATTTCTTCCTTGTGTCCTCCTTAGATGAGTATCCTTATAAAAATGCTCTCGGGAGATCACTTGAGTTAACAGCTTGTTAACTCTCAAAACACTAGACCCTGAATTAGAAATTGATTTCAATTTTCTCTCAGCTTTCCTTTTCTTCTCTGCATTTAGAATAAAAATACATTTCTAAATTTTCAGCAGTGACATTTTGCAAGAGACCCCAGGCTTGTTCTTTTCCTTGTGTTCTCTGAAAATTGTTACACTGTGACTTGCCTCTGATTACTAAAATTATCCAACTATAGGGAGAGATTCATTAAGTGCAGCCCAGAAACCCTAGCAACCTATGTAAAAATGATTCCTGTAAAGACAACTCTTTCAGAATGTCCAGGCTTCCAGGTTGGCAACTACTAATAATTTTTGCCTATAGTCCTGGATCATCCACAGTAGAGTTGGCCAGATTTATTTGTGAGAACCATTCTGATTATATAAGGGGAGCCATACTTACTACTGAGATGCAACAACAGAAAAATTAGCTTTGGATGTGTTGTATGATCAAGGAGGGATTATCTATACTCACTTGGCTGCACTGGGAATCTATATGTCTCTGCAACCATTAATTGATCTCTCAATGTCACTTGATAAATAGCCTCATTTCAAACTCTGAAGAATCATTCTGTGGGACATGGGTAACTCTTCTGTCAAAAATTACTGTTATTATTCAAGAGTGATAATATTAAAATTTACCAGTGGTATTTCAACAGTATATTAAAAAAAATCTGTTTGATTGCCATTCACAATTTCACTCAACAAGAGGTTACAGCTCTTGAAATAAAATCTACAACAGCATTGATACCAAACAGAAAACCTGGGGGAAAACTAGAAGTGGTAATGTTTCTTTGCTTAAATCAATATAATTTTTTTAAACCCAGCTGGAATAGTTTTCTTTGCCACATTTGCAAAAACAATGACAAAAGTAACTTTAATCCTCATATTTATATATGGGAAGCCAAAAGCATACAGCAGTCTTCCATCACTGTTGCTCTCATACTCAATTTGTTCATATATGGTGTAACCAACTATCAAAGGCAAATATTGGCATTAATATATATAGTGTTTTAAGTGAAAACTTTTGCTTTTGGATGCTTTATCTAAAGTTGTACTGTGCTAATTAACCCTGTATTTTAAAGTTACAAAGGAGACATGTTCACTTATTTACTCATTTTTTAAACATCAAGCATGCCAGGAATAGTAAATAAGTAAGTGTCTAGTGTGTGCCAAACACTTTGGCAGGCACTGGAACAATCAATGTAAAATATATCTTCTTTCAAGAAATATAGTCTAGAAATCTTCAGATTGCTACTGGTTAAGAAATGAATGGATCAGAGACTCTGCTACCAACTGAAGTGGTTCCAGATCCCTTCTCCCTCTTTCCCTCCCTCCCCTCCCCCTCTCCCTCTCCCTCACCTCTCTCCCTCTCCAGTGCTGGAGATCAAATCCAGGGCCTCATACATGCAAAGCACATGCTCTAGCAGGGGGCTACTTCCCAGTCTTATATCTGAGGTTTCTACAGGCACCAGTTAGATTTAAAAGAACCAGGTTTCACACTTTGATCAAACCAAGGAGCAGAGGCAAACAAGTAACTGAAAGAATGTAATGGTACAACACAGATTTAGGAAACAATGCATTTTTAATCCTTTCCATGTTTATTTTTATTTTTCTATAACTGCTTATACATTCTGTAGACTTTTCTCCCTGGCTAGACAGATCATATCTACACACCTTTTCTATATCCACAGTACATAAGGGTATTTCCTATATATTGATTGACCTAACTGAATTGCACTCTCATAATTTAAATGATATAAATGCAGAAAAAATCTGAAACACTGAATGCAACCTATGACTATAGAAAATTATGATGCATATTGTTTTAAGAACTTTTATAACAGCCTCTAGCCTGAAGCAGAGTTTTAGTCATCATTTAAATCCACTTTGGAGTTATGCAAGGCTCTTTCCTGAGGCTAAATATAATGGTGAACACATAAGTTTGCATTTCACAACCTCCTTTTAAAGAACTAATTTAGCTTATCTCTTAGAAACAGGTTAGATTTAAAATGTCCTCAGACATTGACTTCTCCAAATGAAATCTGCAAGAGGCCTTTATAAACTGTGCTGAGCAGAGAATATTTAAAAAAATTGTGTACTGAGTAGAATCCATGCCTCTTTCCCAGGGCTTGATTTTAATGGTTTGTAGTTAATGTCTCATTGTTTACCACTGTTAATTAATACTTTTATCAAAATTGATAAAATTTCCTGCCTGTTCATCAGGGAGTGAGTTATGTGAAAGGTTTTTCTGAAAAATGAATACATGGTGGAGCATGTACTGTAGCTGATCATTTCTTTTGATCCCACTAATGTTTGTGGGGATGGAAGGATAAAATGTTTAATCCATATTAATTGGTAGGCAGATTATGACAGCTAAATTTATGCTTTATAAATAAAATTTTATAATCTGTATTAAAAAGTCAAGGATGATATATAAATTATTGTTATTTGACTATATGCAGAGAGAGGACTTTGAAAGACTTGATGAGTCATAAATTGCTTAAAAAGTCTTTTGTGTGCATCTATTTACATGATGATAAAATCACAGTTTTTACCTGCCTGTATATAATGTGCAAAAAGAGCTGATGGAGTTGCTCTTCTCTAGACCTTGTGGTTTTTTCAGAAGACTGAATAGAAAGTGCAGAATATTTAGATGACTTGATATAGCATGTGCGCTTACATGATTGGACACATGTTGATGATCACACTTTGCATCAGACAGCAAGCACTGGTATCTGCCTCAAAGATTAAAGGAGGCTTCCAAGTGTTCTGGTTTAAAGCTTTGAGTTGTCCTGCACCCATAATCTCATGTACATACAAAAACACAAACGGAAAATTGCAAAGAAGTCACCTGTCCCATTAGCGTTGGTTAACACCTAGGTGAAGGAGTTCCTGGTGACATTTACTTATTCTGTTTGTTCCCTTTCCCAAAGTTTTCTTCTTCTGACATATCAATAAAACAGTAATTTAAAGTTAGAGCCACACAGAGCTCTGCTGTTCAGAGAAGACACCTGAATAAGAGAAGTTTCCAACGTGAAGGTCTCCCTCTGTGATGTCACCTCCCTCCCAGAAAGAGTGACTGGAGGAAGGCCCTCTGGCTCTGCCAGAGGTCTGTGCCTACTTTTTCACTCAGGGTTGTTAAACCAGTGTCTGGGACCCAGAAGGGCTGTCATGGGGAGCCTGGCTTGTCATCAACAGGTGGCAAGGTGCAGTCTATGCTGCAATAAGGGGGCACTGGGGCAAGTGTGTGAGTGACCACAGGGTCACTGTTGAGCACTCCCAGGTGAGTCAGGCAGGCAAGCCTCTCATGCCACATTTGAGCATTTCTCTTGGAACATCCTCCCTCCCATCCTGCATGGCCTCCCTATGCCCTGTGTTACCTGCAGGACATGGTGACAAAGGCAAGGATGCTACTGCTCTGTAAGTGCTGGTTGCCTCTCAGGTGCTGGGTTACTCATTACAGGTCAGCTCTCTTCCAACTCCTGCTCCAACTGGCAACTCACTTGGGTCCATGTGTTGAGAGGGTGGGGCTGGGTAGTGAACAGCACAGCTCCCTGAGGTCCCACAGACCATACCCCTTTGCTGCCATCTTTGCTGCACTGACCTGGAGGAAAGGAAACTCAAAAGAGTTCCTCGTGCCACTGGCTCATACTTTATCTCTCCAGAGTTCTTTCCAGGAAACACAGGGAGGTTTCCCCAGGGCACAGACCTCATTCAGGATTTTTTCTATATGGTTACCACTCTACTCTCACTATCTAGAAACCTGGACTCTGGGCAGTGAATACTTTTGGCCTTTCATGTCTTCCCTCAGCCACTCCCGTTCTCTCTGGGCACTGTTCATCATGAATGAAAAAGCGCTGATGTTTTGCCCACAGGCTGCAAAACCCCAACTTCCTCCTAATAAAAGCAAAGGTAAAAGACTGCACACCTGCTCAACTTGACCCAATTTTCCAGGGAGCAAAACCAAAGCCATTTCAAGTTGGCAGACACTCCAAATGAAATTGTGAGTCTATTTTCACAGCATTTCCAGAACACTGGAAACACATTCCTGGGTCATATGGGAACTCATTTCCAACTCTTGTTTAAATAGCATTCATAGAGAAAGGTGACAGAGAAAACAAGCTCAGTGTGAAGAAAGTTACTGAGTGAGGAGGTAGAACATTGCAACCAGAGAAAGAAAAGGCCACTCAACTTTTAAATTTGACTTTGCATAAAACTACATTTTAAACGTTTTGATTTTTTATACAACCTATTATTTGTATTAGAAAAAAAATGTCTGTGGTAAAACTAATGAATTTCCAAGTAAACACAAAGCAAATTTTAGAAAAACATTCTGTGCAGGGTAAATGTGTGTGTGTGTGTGTGTGTGTGTGTGCGTGCGTGTGTGTGTGTGTGCTGTGTGTGTGTGTGTGTGTGCTATGTGTGTGTGTGTGTGTGTGTGTGTGTCCTGGATGACATGAATGCAAGGTGGGGGAAGAGTCCAAGGGAAAATGGGAGCTTCAGAATAGTGAGAGCTTTCTGTGGAGTATCATTTTGTAACCTCAGTTGAGATATTTTGGGTTTACAGTCAATGGAAGGAAGCACAAGTAGAAAGTTACACTGTGCTCTTTTATTCAGTAAGTCTAGAATGTTATTTTAAGATCTGTTTTCAAAGCACTTTTTTTCTGAATTGTTGTTCTGCATTCAGATGCCAAAGCTATGGTGTCTGTCTTGTTTCAAGGAGCAAGAAGAAAATACCGATGACCTCCATCCACTGACACATATATATGTCTGTGTGTATATTATATTATATATATATACATATATATGTGTGTGTGTGTATGTACATATTTATACACACACACATACACATGGTGCAGTGAAAACTCAGCTGTTTGGAACCTTTAGGGAGTGAGTCAATATGGATAGACCATGTAGTCCTTCTAAAAATGTTTTATTAAAAATGGATTATAGCCTTCAGGACCTATGGCCTGCCTTAAGGACACCTTGTTTGCCTGGCTGAGGTTCCCCATTTGCCAACATGTTTGGAAGCCAGTGAAGCCATCTTGGATTATCACAGAGGTGAAAGCTGCCATCTTTAGGAGGGACAACTCCCATACTGAGATGCCTACTGGAGACTGGAAGCTCATTGTCAGGTACCTCTCATGCATCAGGCTACTGAAGACTGGGAGGTTTGAGTGGTATATGACCGTTACAGTGTAGTTTTAGGGGCTATCTGGTTTACGGACATATTACTTGTACTGGGTGCTGCTAATATTGATCTCCCCTTAAAGGAGAGGTATTGTGTTGGGGGCTGTGCCAGCCAGAACAGCGCCTGATCACATGGCAGTGAGGAGGTTAATTGGCATAAGCGCACTCAGGTGATTTATCACTGGCCGTATTTGGTTAGGTCCACAAGCACAACGTGTACACAGGTGTTACCGAGCGCGCCTGCTTGGGCCTGCTCATTTTAACCCTTGCCGTGATAGGGCAGCTGGCTCCTCGCCTGATTGCAACTGGCGTAGCCCCGCCCTCCGCCTCCTGGAGGGAATATAAGCGGGGAGTGGGTGGGGCGCGACAGTAAGGAGCAACAGTAGGAGCAGCAGACAGCAGAAAGAAGCGGAGAGAAGCCACTAGCAGAAAGGAAGAAGAAGCAGCAGCAAGCGGATAGAAGCAGCGAGTAGGGGCAGCGGCGGAAGGCAGATTGCAGAGCGGAGAACTGAGAACACATCTTTAGGTTGCAGATCACAGATCACAGTACACGGGACACATCACTAAAGCACCTTAGGTAGACTCACCCTTAGTTCACAGGATGCAGGACGCACCTTTAAGAAGCAGCAGCAGAAGCCTAAGAAGACATAGATCTCTGAAAGTGTAGTCTCTCTCTCTTAAGCAAAGTCTCTCTTTCTCTCTCTCTTATGCAAAGCCTCTCTCTCTCTCTCCTCTCAAAGCAAGTAAACCTCATTTCCTCTATCCTCTATAAATAAGCAAGCAAGGAAGGAAGAAGCTCAGATATAGAAGTGGTTCAGTTTCCAGTCCACCACCCATAAAGACCCATGCAAATTGTTGCTGCAAGTGGTGACAAATACCCGTGGATTTGGCACCGCAAAGAGCCAGCAACAGTATTGGAAACATGGAGGATCACAATAAGCCTATATGGGGGAAACTGCATTGCTAGAGCAGAAGACACATGAACAAATGAAAAAGTAACAGAAGAAAGTATTCAAAACACACCAAGATTCTATATTAATAGGATGCAATGACAGCATGGAAGAAGAAATGTCAGAAAAGGAGTTCAGAATGTACATAATGAAAATGATCCACAAAGCAAAGGATGAGATAAGAGAGCAAATACAGGCAAATGAACAATCACTCCAATAAAAAGATAGAAGAGCAACTGCAGGAAACAAAAGATCATTTCAATAAAAAGAGAAAATTGAATTTTTGAAAAAATACAAACAGAAATCCTTGAAATGAAAAGAACAATAAACCAAATGAAAAACTCAATATAAAGCATCACCAACAAACTAGATCATATGGAAGACAGAACCTCAGACAATGAAGACAAAATATTTAATCTCAAAAATAAAGTTGATCAAAAAAGATGCTAAGAAATAATGAACAGACCCTTCAAGAATTATGTGATATCATGAAAAGACCAAATTTAAGCATTATTGGGATTGAGGAAGGCACAGAGATACAAACCAAAGTATTGAACAACCTATTCAATGAAATAATATCAGAACACTTCCCAAACCTGAAGAATGAAATGAAAATCAAATACAAGAGGTCTACAGAACACCATGTACAAAATTACAACAGATACACATTAAGACACATTATAATGAAAATGCCTAATATACAAAATAACGATAGAATTTTAAAGGCTGTGAGAGAAAAGCATCAGATTACATGGAGTGAAACCAATATGGATATCAGCAGATTTTTCAGCCCAGACCATAAAACCTAGAAGAGCCTAGGACAACATATTTCAAACTCTGAAAGAACATAAGGTTGCCAACCAATAATCTTACACCCAGCAAAACTAACCTTCAGATTTGAAGATGAAATAAAATCTTTCCATGATAAAAAAAAATAAGTTAAAAGAATTTACAAATAGAAAGCTTCTGCTACAGAACATTTTCATCAAAATATTCCATGAGGAGAAAATGAAAAAAACAGTATGTGTCAGCAAAGGGAGAACTAACCAAAAGGCAAAACCAATCAAAGGAGAAACCAAGTCAAGTTAAAAACTGAAAATAAGCCAAAATGACCAGGAATCAAAATTATATCTCAATAGTAACCCTGAAGTCTAATGGCCTATATTAAAGACATATACTGGCAGATTGAATTTAAAAAAAAAAGAATCATACTTTCTTCTCAGCAGCATATAGATCCTTCTCTAAAATAGACCATACATTATGCCACAAAGCAGCCCTCAGCAAATACAAAACAATAGAGAATACTACATTATATTTTATCAGATCATAATGGATGAAATTAGAAATCAAAGATAAAATAAAAAACAGAAACTACTTCGAGACTTGGAAAATAAATAATATGCTATCAAATAAAGCATAGATAACAGAAGACATCAGGGAGGAGATAAAAAAATTCTTAGAGATGAATGAGAACAATGATACAACACATCAATATCTCTGGGACACCATGAAAGCAGTACTACGTGGAAAATTCACTGCATGGACACATTCAAGAAAAGAAGAAAAAGTCATCAACTAACTGACCTAATAATATTACATCTCAAAGCCCTAGGAAAAAAGAACAGGACAATACCAAAAGTAGAAGACAGGGAATAATTAAAATCAGAACTGAAATCAATGAAACTGGAACAAAATAAACAATTCAAAATATTGAAAACACAAAAAGTTGGTTCTTTGCAAAAGTAAATAAAATAGATAAACCCTTAGCCACACTAGTTAAGAGGAGAAAACACAAATTACTAAAATTCATGATGAAAAAGGAAATATCATGACAGACACCATTGAAATATTTAACATAATTAGAAGCTACTTTGAAAATCTATACTCCAACAAAATAGAAAATCTTGAAGGCATCAACAAATTTCCAGAGACAATGATCCTCACAAACTGAATCAGAATGACATGCACAATTTAAACAGATCAATTTCAAGCAATGAAATAGAAGAAATCATCAAAAGCCTATCAACCAAGAAAAATCAAGGACCAGATGGATTCTGACAAGAGGTCTATAAGACCTTCAAAGAAGAACTTATACCAATATTCCTTGTAGTATTCCATGAAATACAGAAGGAAGGAACCCTTCCAAACTAATTTTATGAAGCTCATATCACCCTGATACCAAAACCAGACAAAGAAACATCAAGAAAACAAAACTTTAAACCAATAACTCTGATGAACATAGACACAAAAATCCTTAATGAATTTCTGGCAAACTGCACACAAAAACATATTAAAAAGGTAGTGTGCACCATGATCAAGTGGGGTTCATTCCAGGGATGCAAGGTTGGTTAAACATCTGGAAGTCAATAAATGTAATTCATCACATCAATAGATGTAAGGTCAAGAATCATGATTATTTCAACAGATGCAGAAAAAGTATTTGATAAAATACAACACCCATTCATGCTCAAAACACTAGGAAAAAATAGGGATAGTAGAAACATACCTCAACGTTGCAAACGCTCTCTATGCTAAGCTCAAAGTCAACATCATTCTGAATAGAGAAAAACTGAAAGCTTTCCCTCTAAAACCTGGAATAAGAAAGGGATGCCCTCTTTTCACCACTTTTATTCAACATCATCCTTAAAACACTAGCCAGGGCAATTAGAAAGACCAAAGAAATTAAATGTATGCAAATTGGAAAGAAGAACTCACCTATCACTATTTACTGATGACATGATTCTATATTTAGAAGATCCAAAAAACCCACCAGAAAACTTCTAGAACTCATATATGAATTCAGCAATGTAGAACTCATAAATTAGCACTCATAAATCTAATGCATTTCTATTCAAAATTGATGAATCCTCTAAAGGAGAAATTAGGAAAACTTCTCCATTCACAGTAGCCTCAAAAAAAAAATACTTGGGAATCAATCTAACAAAATAGGTGAAAGACCTCTACAATGAAAACTACCTAACAATAAAGAAAGAAATTAAAGAAAATCTTAGAAGATGGAAAGATCTCTCATGTTCTTGGACAGGCAGAATTAATTTTGCCAAGATGCCCATACTTCCAAAGGAGCAATACAGATTTTATGCAATTCCAATCAAAATCCCAATAACAGTCCTCTTAGAAATAGAGAAAGAAATTCATCTGGAAGAACAAAAGACCCAGAATAGCCAATGTGATCCTGGACAGGAAGAGTGATACAGGAGGAATCACAATATCAGACCTTAAACTCTAGAGCAATAGTAACAAAAACAGCATGGTACGGGCACCAAAATAGACAGGTAGGCCAATGATACAGAATAGAAGACACAGAGACAAACCAACCTTAAGTAGAGTAGCCTCATACTAGACAAAGGTGCCAAAAACATACAATGGAAAAAAGATAGCCTCTTCAACAAATGGTGCTGGAAAAACTGGAAATCCATATGAGGTAAAATGAAATGAAACCCCTATCTCTCATCCCAAACAAAACTCAACTCAAAATGGTTCAAGAATCTAGTCATTAGACCTGAGACCCTTTACCAAATAGAAGAAAAAGTAGGCCCGAATCTTCATCATGTTGTCTTAGGACCAGACTTCCTTAACAAGACTCCCAGAGCATAAAAAATAAAATCAAGAATCAATAAATGGATGGATCCAAACTAAAAAGCTTTTACTCAGCAAAGGAAACAATAATGTGAAAAGAGAGACTACATAGTGGGAGAAAATCTTTGCCACACACACTTCAGATAAAGCACTAATCTCCAAAATTTATAAAGAACTTTAAAGACTTTACACCAAAAATACAAAGAAGCCAATCAATAAATGGTCCAAAGAACTGGGCAGACACTGCACAGAAGATATACAGACAATCAACAAATATAGGCAAAAGTGCTCATTGTCTCTCATAGTTAGAGAACTGCAAATCAAAACCACCCTAAGATTTTATCTAACTCCAATTAGAATGGCTGTTATCAAGAACATAAGCAATAATAATTGTTGATATGGATGTGGGGAAAAAGGCACACTTCTACCTTTCTGGTGGAGTTGCAAATTGGTACAGTCCCTGTGGAAAGCACTATGGCAATTCCTCAGAAAACTTAAAATGGACCCTTGGTTTATACTCAAAGGACTTAATATCAGCATACTACAGTAATGCAGCCACATCAATTATATCTGCTCAATTCACAATAGCTAGATTGTGAAACCAACCTAGATGCCCTTCAATAGGTGATTGGATAAAGAACCTGTGGTATGTATGCACAATGGAATATTACTCAGTCATAAAGAAGAATAAAATTATGGCACTTTCAGGTAAATGGATGAACATAAGCCAATCCCAAAATACCAAAGGTCATATGATTTCTCTGATAAGTGGATGATGATGTGTAACAGGGGGAGGGTAGGTGGGGGTGAAGAATCGAGGAACTTTGGATTGGTTAGAGGGAACTGGGGTGGGAGGGGGTGGGGGAAGGAAAGATAGTGGACTGAGACAGACATTATTACCCTATGTACATGTATGATTACACACATGGTATGAATCTACATTGTGTACAATCATAGAAATGAAAAGTTGTACCCCATTTGTGTATAATGAATCAAAATGCAGTCTGTAAACATAAAAAAAATTTAAAAAGAATGAATAAAAAATAAAATCTAATTTGTTCATTTTATTTTTAGTTTGAGATCTTTAACATCTTTGGAAATCACATAAGCTTACTCTGGAGCAATATAATCAATGTTGATTTCAAAATTCATCAGTATAGTTCAAAACTTAGGATGGGATTATATATATCTTAAAGTGATTGATTTCTAAAGTAATAAATCATGCAGCAGAAAACAGTCTGCATGATTTCAAATTTTAGAAAAATAGAAATGCTTCCTACATTGATTGTATTGGTTACATACATGTAAAAACTGATCAAATATGTGCATTTTATTGTATTTCAATTATACCTCAATAAAGCTATGGAAAATATTAACCAATATACATATATTTCTATGTAAAATTAGAAAATAAAATGTGCATTTATGAACTTACCACCATTTTTAGAAAGACAACTTTATCTTTGAAGCCCCTTTTGACTCTCCTCTGTTTCCCTTTCATCTTATTTTCCACATTCATTCATTCAAATATTTCTTGAGTGCCTAAAATGAGCAGGAACTGTTCTAGGTTGCTATTCTATGTTCACAGTAACAAGTGTGTCTTGATTTCCCCACATTTTCCCTTTCTTTACCACTGTCTCTGCTGCCCACTGCATGAGTTTTGAGTCTCCCCTTGGTCTGCTGTCTGCTTTCCAGGTGCATCCAGATCCCTTCTGTCAAACCAGAAACACAGATACCTCTGTACAAACTTGACCTTGAACCTGCAGAAGCTCCAGGCGCCCTATACCACCCTTGACTGTTGTCAAAGGCAGAGGCTGGGATCACCAATTAGGCAAATGCTTTCTGTTCATAAACCAGTCACAGGTGGGAAGGTGGAGGTGCCATTGGACACATCTGGCGAACATTGCCTGACACAAAAAAAGAGACATAATTAATACTTTTGAACTAGTGAAGTGGAGTACTATTATTTTCTCACTGGATATACACATATATACAGATTTCTATGACTGGATACATAATGCACGTACGCACACATTTCTATTTAAAACTGCTTCTCAACTAGTTTTGCTTATACTGCTTCAGGAAGGATAGAGGAAAGAAAGAAAGAAAAGGAAAGAAAGAAAGAAAGAAAGAAAGAAAGAAAGAAAGAAAGAAAGAAAGAAAGAAAGAAAGAAAGAAAGAAAGAAAGAAAGAAAGAAAGAAAGAAAGGAAAGAGAGAGAAAGAAAAAGAGAGAGAGAGAGGGAGGGAGGGAGGGAGGGAGAGAGAGAGTGATACAGAGAGAGAGAGAGAAAGGAAGGAAGGAAGGAAGGAAGGAAGGAAGAAAGAAAGAAAGAAAGAAAGAGAGTGAGTGTGTGTGAGAGAGAGAGAGAAAGAGAGAGAGGAAGGAAGGAAGGAAGGAAGGAAGGAAGGAAGGAAGGAAGGAAGGAAGGAAGGAAGGAGGGAGGGTGGGAGGGGGTGATGGAGGGAAGGAGGGAAGGAGGAAGGGAGGAAGGAAGGGAGGGAAAGGAAAGGAAAGGAAAGGGAAAAGGGAAAAGGGGAAAGGGGAAAGGGAAAGGAAAAGGAAAGGAGGGAGGGAAGGAAAAAAGGTACAAATGGTGCATGCCTGTGGTAACAGAAACTCAGGAGGCTAAGATTTAGGAGGACTACTAGAGACCAGAGATTTGAGGCTAGCCTGGTAAACAGTAAACCCTGTCTCAAAGCATAAACAAACAAACAAACAAAAAATAACAACAAATCCTTCTGTGCTAATTCATATTAATATCTATAAATTCATATAAATGTTTATACTTTAGTCCTATGATTTTAGGGTTCATATATATACTTCTATGACATACTGCAAACAGTTACTTGCAGTCACTTTTATAGTTTGGACAGAATTGATGCAGTTTCTATGCCTCTTCCCTCCAAAAAATAAAAAATAAAAAGACCAAAGAAAGAAAAAAGAAAATGATGTGGACCTGAGACTTCTCTTTAAAATAAAGTTGCTTAAAAAAGAGAACAAGCATAGCTTGGTGACTATATGATTTAAATGGGCTTTCAAATTTCTCCTTTGTTATGTATGGCTCAGGAGGTCAAGATCAACCACAGCAACTTACTAAAATCCTGAGCAACTTGGTGAAACCCCTATCAAAATAAAAAATAAAAATGGCTGGCGATGTAGCTCAGTGGTAAACTGCCCCTAGGTGAGACTCCCAGTACCACCCCCATTCCCCCAAATTGCTCTTTTTTAGTAAATCTGTTCTGCCAGGTTTCATGTCAGCTGAAATACCTCAACAGAGCTACACTGGCAAGGTGTCAGTGTGCACTGACCTGAGTATTTAAAGCAAAATGCTCTGCTACTTCTCCAGGAACAAGACTCATCTATCTAACAAGACTGTCCAAGGGTGTTTCCCAACTATCTGACTCATTTGAGTGAGACTAAGTTCTATTTCCTTCTCACCTCCCTTTGAACCTGCTCCAACTTGCTGAAAATTCAGTTAGTTCCTCAATGCAGAATCACTTAGCATTCATAACACCCATTATCTGACCAGAGGGATTAAGGATGTTGTCTCATGATATTAGAGGTGCAGGGAGCTAACATCATGTTTATCATGGTTTTGCTGTCCTTTAAGGATAAGTGACTTGAACCCAGTCAGGTTCTTTTTCTCCTTACTCATTTAATCTATAAATGGGGTGCCATGCTGTTGTCTAGAATTGCTAGAGTGCTTGAAACTCCTCCTATTCACATTGCCTCAATGGACACAGATGTGCTTTAGAGTGTCATAGTCCCAAATAGCAGGGCTCCCAAAGGCTCAGACTCTAGTCTGTTCTATGATTTTGCAGCTCAGCCTTGAGTATTCTTAGCAAATGACTGAAAATGACTGATGATTGTTTACATAACAAGTGTTGTAACAATATCCCAGAAAAGCAAAGGTAGGAATGAAGACAAAGAGGAATGAAGACATGGCATGAAGACAAAGAGGAATCTGGTGTTCTGTTCTACTTTGTTATATTCTTTTGTGACAAACTTTTTGTGTGTGTGTGTGTGGTGCTGGTGGCTGGGGATTGCACTCCCTAGGACCTTGTGCATGGCAGACAAGCACTCTACCAAATGACTATATCTCAAGCCCCTAGTGACAAACTTTCTTGTTGGGAATTTCCTTTATTTTACCTAAGGATTTTAAGTAATGACATAACTTAACACCCAGACTCTTAAACCATATCATGCCAAGCATATAAATCTAACAAGAGTCCAATTCTAGAATACAAAAAGAAAGTTTTTGTAAACTTTATAAAATATTCAAAGTTTGTATAAGTTATTCAAAGACTTAACTGAAAAAGACAACTGATATTTTGTAAGGTAAAATAATAGCTGTCCTTAAAAAGTAGAACTGATCATGGAAACCAAACACATGCTAGGCAAACGCTTCACCACTGAGAAACAACCCAAGTCACCAGCTCTTTTTTTTTTTTTTTTTTTTATTTTTGAGACAGGATCTTGCTAAATTGCTTAAGGCCTTGCTAAGATGCTGAGGCTGGTTTCAAATTTGCGATCCTTCTGCTTCAGCCTCTGGAGTTCAAGGGGATTAGAAGTGGGTGCCACCATGCCTGACCTGCAATAAACTTGATCAAAGGTAACAATCTTTTTGTTTAACTTTGTTAGTTACTACAGAGTAGAAGAAACTTAGAAATATAGAAGTCATTCATCAGATATGTTTGCAACAATCTAGTAGAAATCCAGCCCCAGTAATGAGCCTCTTAGGCTGAAGACCCAGTTTTAAGCACCTTCAAGTGTGTCTTCTGTCCCTCGAGTGTCAATCTCACTTGATAAGCCCACCTCTTCCGGTTACTGAAGAGCAGATGAGCAGGGTTCTTTACTAAAGTTCTGAGGGTACAGAGACATAGAAGAGTCAGGTTCTCAGGGTAGGTGGCAGGAAAGTCTCAGCCACAAAACCTCAGTTGGCTGAAATGTCAGGCAGCAAGGACAGCTACATTCAAAGGTGAGGACTTCGGAGGGACACATTGGGGATACTCAAAGTATTAGTCCTCCCACTTCTGATATCATGATGCCTGGGGCCTGGGCTCCATAAAGAAACACCAACTATGGAAGTGGAGGAACACCAGGCACAGAGACTACAGACAGCAGCATTTAAAGTGACCCCTGAGCATTCAGGATGAAGTCTGGCTCAACCATGTGGCATGTGACCAAAAGCAAAATGAGCCTCAGTTTTCTCATCTGTACATTGGAGTGTGGAATCCTCCCTCTGAATGTTGGGAGAAATGAATTTAAATAATAGAGGACACCAGGAAATCCTTAGAGATGACTGGCTAGTGATGGGAGCCCCACCCTAGATGACTTATTATGCTGTTATCATCACTAATTCTAGGTTAGGAGTCCCACGCTTCGGCTGGGAAGGGTCAGAGAGAATATACAAACAGATACAAATAGTGTCTGTTGCCACGACTGGACTCTGTTGTCCTAGGGTGACATGGCCAGGGAACACAGGTGCAGGAGCTCACAGGGTTGTTCCTATCAACCTGCACTTGATATTGGAATGCAAATTGTCCAACACTGTTCCAAGGATTCATGGGTGTGGGAGGTGTAATTTCCCAAAGTCAGAAGGCAGGTGGCCACTGCTCTGCCATCAATGCTTCCCAGCTCACATGCGATGAAACATGTTACACATGATGCTCATGGGCTCTGATGTAAGCACAAGTGAGAAGGTGTTCTTTTCCTTGCTGGAAGGATCTAGAGGGAATATCCCTCATTGGGAGGTAGGAGGGTCTGCAATCTGGGATGATCGCATACCCAGATACAAGTAAGCTTGGGTACTTGCTGTAGTCTGGATCTGAAATGCCCCATGAAGGCCCACCCTGCTGCTCAAGGCATCCTCATTCAGGGGTGCTATCAGGAGGTGGAACATTAGGTGGTGCCTAGTGGAATGAAGTAAAACACTGGGGCATGCCCCTGAGAGTGATATGGGAAACATTTCTGTTTCTCCTTTTCCTATACAGTCCCTTGAGTCGAGCAGATGACTCCAAAATTCTCCTGCCACAGTGACTGTGCTGCCACCAGCCAAAGCCACAAGGCTAATTAGCAAATATGGACTAAAACCATGAATCAAAATCAACCTATAATCCTTGCAAATTGGTTATCTATGGTAACTATCACAGTGATGGAAAGCTGAATGACAGTTCTCCAAGGGAGAAAAGGATGACACTACCGGGGGACAAAAAGATGCCATTACCTCACTCTTTTAACCTTCCCTCCCACTCCCAGCCCATTCATAGCAGAGGTCACATTGTATGAGAGTCTGTCCATCAGATAAATTCTAATCAGAAGTTCAACATTGTGGGACCAGTTGAAAAATTACAGGTCAGTGGGTACCATTCATTAGATATGTTGGCAAAAATCTAGTAGAAATCAAGACCCAGCCATGAACCTCTTAGGCAGGAGAAGCTGATATGTCAGGGACCTAAAGGGACAAAAGAAAGGTTCACAATTGGCAAAGAGGAATTGGGTGGAGCTCTGGCCACTTAAGTTTCCTTTCTTTTTTATATTTGTTCTCATTAGTTATACATGACAGAATGCATTTGGATACATTACACATAAATGGAGTGTAACTTCTCATTCTTCTGGCTGTACATGATGGAGAATCACACCAGTTGCATATTCATATATGCACATAGGGTAATATTGTCCGATTCATTCTACTTATCCTTCCTATCTCTCATATTCCCTTCCCTCTGCCTAATCCAAACTATATATATTCTTCCCTGGACTCCCACCCCTTATTGTGGGTTAGCATCCACATAAAAGAGAAAACAGAAGCCTTTGTTTTTTTTTAGGATTGTCTTATTTCGCTTAGCATGATATTCTCCAGCTCCATTGGCAAATGCCATCATTTCATTCTTCTATAAGGCTGAGTAATATTCCGTTGTGTATATATACAGCATTTTCATTATCCATTCATTTTGAGGGGGACCTATGTTGGTTCCATAGTTTATTGTGTGCTGAGCTGCTATAAACACTGATGTGGCTGTGTCACTGTAGTATGCTGATTTTAAGTCCTTTGGGTATAAATTGAGGAGTGGCATAACTGGGTCAAATGGTGGTTCCACCCAAGTTTTCTGAGGAATCTCCATATCACTTTCCATAATGGTTGCACCAATCTTCAGTTCACTGGCAATGTATGAGTGTATCTTTTTCCCTAGATCTTTCCCAACATTTATTGTTGTTGCTTGTATTCTTTTTTAAAAAATATTTTTCTTTAGATATTGACAGACTTTTATTCATTTATTTACATGTGGTGCTGAGTATCTGAGTATCAAATTCAGTGTTAGGCAAGTGTTATGTCACTAAGTCACAACCCCAGTCCCTGTTGCTTGTATTCCTGATAATTGCCATTCTGATTGGAGTAGAGGGATGTTATGGCCACTTAAGTTTCTTAATATCTATTGTGAAATGTTGCTCCAGAGAAGTGGTTCCATATATATTCAACCAAGAGCAGCAAGCAAGAGTCAAAGAAGTACAGGCTTAGTGATCTTCAAATCTATAGATATATTCACCCCCAGGTCAACATTGTGGGGAGGCTGCCTTAACAATTCTCTGAAACCCAGAGGAAGAGGTCCTCATGTCAGTTCCCCACCAATCACAATGCACAGAATTTTGCATCTGATGTAAGAGCAAAAGAATACCTATTGCATATTATCCACTTTGCAAGGATTCACAACCAGTATGAATCCAGGTGATGCAGATGCCATGACCCCAGCCCTCTTTCATGCTACTCCTGTATAAATACTTACATATATCAAAACTACTCTGGAGACTCATTTTCCAGAAGATATGAAGAAACTACAAAATGCACATAGCATTTACCCAGTAATTCTGCCTCTATAATATTACCAGGAAAATAACCAGATATGCTGACAAAGACTTACATACTAAGTGTTTACTCCCACATGTCCTAGAGTGGCCTCAAAAGGAAAGCAGCTGACATGCTCTATCAATAGGAAACAGGAAAGAAAGCAGAAAATACTAACAAGACATCTCCTATGACATTAAATGTCACCTACTGAAAGGAGATTAGATGCCTGGGAAAAGACAGAGATTTCTACTGAGGCCTAGCAGAACTTCATAGACCCCAAGGACTCTCCTGGTTTTCACTCATTCTGTGACATGGCTCTCCAGAAGGATGGACTTGAATGCACAGTATCCAATAAGGAAACAAAAATGCTAGCACATGTTCATAAAATGCAAGAATGCTACATCAACAAAACATCAACAGAACAAACCTGAGAGTAACTGGGAGAGAAAATAACATTGAGATGTAGCCTAAAGGCATTAAGAATATTTCTAATGTGATAGTAATAGAAATAAGACATCCTTCAAGATAAAGGATGAATATAGGAACCCAAACAACTGATGAGAAGTTCTCTAAGACACATCAGAATCCAAATGCCTCATGTAGAAAATAAGGAAAGAATATTAAATCCTGCAAGAGCAAGACACCAGGTTATAATGATAGGCAAGCCAACAAGGCTCACTTCTGACTTAACTCAGACCCTAAAATTGAGGAGGGCCCGGAATCAGATACTCCAAGCTCTAAAAGAAAACAATCCCAGCCAAGATTGCTACACCCCACAAAACTCTCCTTTGTATCTAACAATGTAAGTCTTAGATAATACAAAAATATCAGTATAATCCCAAGAATCTGAGCAGACCATAATGAAATTAAACCAGAAATCAATAGCAAGAAAAATATATGAAACCACATAAACACATGAATTTTGAAAAATACCCTTTCAAATGAAGAATGGATCAAAGAAAAACAAAGATATTCTTCCAAGAAATAAGAACAAAGAAAAACACAATCAAAATTTTGGGGATCATATGAAAAAAGAAGTGGAAAATTGTTACCATTGCATACCTACAATTAAAAAAAATGACCCAAAAATAATTTTAGACTACACCAAAAGGTCTTAGGAATGAAAAAGTCAACTGGCTGCAAAACCAATAGAAGACAGGGGACAAAATTGGTCAGAACAGAAATTAATGAAATTGATAAAAAATACAAAGAAGCAAAACAAACAAACAAACAAACAAACAAACAAACAATAAAAAAAATGCAGGGAGTTGGATATGTGAAAATATAAGTAGGATTAGTAAACCCTTAGCCAAACTAACCAAAGGAAGAGAGACCAATTTCACAGAGTCAGAGATGAGAAAGGATATAATAGTTAGAACATTTTCAAATCCAGAGTATCATTAGAGACTATTATGAAAATGTTAACTCTAATAAACTGACAAATCTAGAAGACATTGACAAATTTCTTGACACATATGACCTGCCCACTGCGAACCAGAAGACAGGGACAAATTTGTTGACACATATGACCTTCCCACTTTGAACTAAATAGAATAATATGAACAAATGAGATTGAAACGCCATTTAAAAGGCCTAACAAAAAAGAAAAATCAGGACCAGATGGATTCTCAAATTAATAGTACCAGACTTTTAAAGAAGTAAAAACACCAGTCTTTCTCAAATTATTCCATAAAATTGAAAGGAACTCTCCAGCTACATTCCCTGAACCCAGTATAACCCTGATACCAAAACACAACAAAGAAATATCAAGAGAAGACAACTACAGATGAAAAACACCATCAACATGTAATAAGCTATAATAAAAGGTCAGCAAACTGCACTCAAAATCACATTAAAAAGATAATACACCATGACTGAGTGAACTTCCTCCTGGAAAACCAGTGATGTTTCAGCATAAGGAAAATCAGTTCATATAATTTACCACTTAAAGAGAATTAAGAATAGGAATCACATGATCTTCTCAAAGAGGCAGTGGTCAAGAAATTAGTTTTGGTGGGCCAAATTCAGCATATTGCCTGTCTATAAAATAAACATTAGTGGTAGGGGGAGGGCTTTCTGGTGCTATTGATCCAACTGGGGGCATCCTGTATGCTGTCCAAGTACTCTGCAGGCAGGTTTGGAGGAATGTAGCCACACCCATGAGACCCAATAATTCACAGCAACAGAATTTCTTAAAAAAAAAAAAAAAAGCTTTCCAATTCCTAATTTACTGTATAAAACACACATTATGAAATGTTGATAGGTCTCCCCCCATATTTATATAAATGTCCTTCCTACATATTTAATATATATCTATATTATCTTTCATGTAAATATGGTATACCCAAAATGCAATTACCCATTGTAACATATAACACATAATAAAGATCCTGATAATTTGTATGTATGTACAGCTTTGAAATCATGTTTTTCTAACACTGAAGGATTCAGTTCCAAAAATGAAGCTACTGGATGAAAAGAAGAATATACTGGAAATTTTGATATATGCTTCAAAATCACACTTCAAAATGATTTTTCAAATTCCACTTCCTAACAGTTCCAAAAATGCATATTAATGTCTTTTTCCTCAGTTTTGCCAGCATGTCAGGCAACTACATGAATGGCACCTCTCTGTTTTGCTACCTTGTTCTGAAACTCATGCAAGGAAGAATAGCTCTAATGAAGGAATTACATTTGATAATGAATATAGCCTAAAATAGAATTCATTTTACAATAACTGTTATCTATGGAAAATATTTGCAGAATCTCACTAATTATGTTCTTCTTTCTCCTCAAGAGCAAACTGCTGTTTCCCAGGTTTTTTGCTACTTCTTTGTTGGATTAATTCATCACAACCAGCAACAGCAGCAACATCATCACATGGTTGTTCTGATGTTTCCATTCTATGACTTCCATGCATCCTGCATTGTTCTTCAACCTTTCAAGAAAGTTTGATATTAAGATAGCTGGTATTTTTCAATAAAAGGCACATTTTGTTTTCTTTGAGATTAGAACCTGACTCATTGGACTGTCATGATTTCAGTACATAAAAGGTAAATAGAGAAAGAAAATTCCAGTCTGCACAACCAAGACAAGGACAATTCCTCCTTGTGTTTAGGTCATTATATTAAAGATTCTTAAAATGAAGGGTTACTGTTTTTTGTCACATGTTGGTACAGCTGAAGTTTGTTTTATTTGCACATTTGTACATATACCTAATATTACCAAGTGCCTTAATTTTCTAAAATTTCTGACTTCAAAGTTCTTTTGAAAAAGATAGATTTACCTCACATTTTGTGTTTCCATTAGTAGTAATAGTTTAGGTACCTCACAAAATTTATTATAGTACCGCAGCTGTTAGATTTTAGTGGGTGCTGTAGGATTCATTTGAAAATTTACAGAATTCCATTCTTCACAAGGTGGCAAAAATTAGCTACAGTGGTATAATCATAATTTGCCTGGATATAAATTCCTTTCCACACATTACGGTCAGCATATGTAGCAAACTTGGTGAAAAAGTGACTTGATTTTTTCCTGTAATTTTGAAAACTCCTCTAATAACAAAAGCATAATACTGTTAGATTTTGCAAGTCTACAGATGAGATCTAGGAACAGACCTCACAGCCTTTTCTAACTTCCCCCTTTCCTTTTAGTATCATGAAACATTAATAATTTTTTTTAATTCAGAAGGTATATTATAGAAACTTTTTCAGATTTTTCATCTAATTTGTTAATGCAGATGTAGTTCTATCAAATACCTTATTTTCTTTATAGTTATTTGTTGCTTAGGCAGGCACTGCAGTATTTAGAAATTTCTATTTCGGTTCATTTTCAACTGCAAAGCCAATTTGTATCATGTAACAAATTGATTTAAAATAAATCTACATTTGTTAAACAACAAAAAAATTAAAGCTAAATAGGTGCTTACTTTAATTTAGTCATTACCCTCCAGTGAAATATTTGTAAATTTTGCTTCATTTCTATTTGAGGAAGGAATCCATGTTCCAAAATGTAAAGAGAGACATTAATAATTCTATGATTTAATTTCACCTCTCTTGGCCACCTACTAATTTCTATTCCCATGTAACTGCCAGAAGAAAAAAAAGAACATCATGAAGGTATGTCCTCTTCTGTCTTTACTACCTGATCTAACATTCACCAGGCAGATTAGAGAACAAGACTTTATGAGGCTTCAGGAGCAAAAGGCAGCTTTTCATTTCTGCACTAATCTACTCTTACCCTCATCACCTTTTCCCATTTGAATTCTGAGGTTTTAAAAATGGGGTGGAGGTCACTAAAGTTGAAGGCCAAAGTTAGTATAGTCAGAGGGGCAGAGTCAAACTGTGGAGTTACTACCATACAACAGTAGAAAATGAGCTGCTTCTCAGTTTCTCAGATTTCTCAATCAATAACTATCAAGAAAATTTCACAACTGGATGGTATGGAAATATTTACCAATTCTAGCCTGATACACTATTTAAAATAGGAATAAAACCAAGAAAGTTTAAATGATCCCTTCAAAGATCCTAAATGTCATGAGCTAGAATTTTTGGCATACCATCTAAGGATACAATCCCATCAATTTCATCATGCTGGGTCAAAACTTTCATCAAATAAGATAAATTTTATCATCATATCAAATGCATTACGTGTGTGATTTAGTGAAAGTATTTCATGTGTTCGAGAACAACAGAAAGCCTCATCTACTTTTCTTTTACCTGGTATCTTTGATTGGTTGGTTGTTTTTGTGTTTCTTAAAATCTCAGGGTATGTTGGACCTCATCTTTTCCTTTGGCATCATATACCAAATGTTGGGCTGAGGGTGTGTACTCCTTATGTGATGAAATCACACATGTCTACACTTACCCAACATTTTACAACATCATGTAAACAGCTGATTCAAAAAAAGCATATGAGACTGGTGACTTCGTAAAAAGTATGGAACCACATGCAATTTTTTTCTAAATATTTAAAGTCATGTTGGAACTACGTTTTCAATATTTTGACAAAAAATGAAAAATCTTTAACCATGAAAGTACAACAACTATTTAGAATATTACTCAGGTGCTCAAACTGAAATATGTTTTTGTGTCCCTTCTCACTCTCCATTTCCTTCTCAATATACTTGATTGTTGGTTTAAATGAAAATAATTTATCTCTAAATCAACACAGCAAAATACCTTGAGCAAGTAACAACTCTTCACTAATTATCTCTAAAGTAATTTTGGTTGATAAAGTCACAGGGTATAGGTCTGCATTAGAGCACTTGGAAAAATGACAGAAAGTCTTCAGATGATTAAGAAGCAAAGATTATAAGAATATTTCCCGCAACCAGGTGCTCTCTCCATTATGTAAAAATGCTATACAAATGGAATATACAGAAAAATTAATACTTGATTCCAAGGATAAGCTTTAGCTACAAGTTACTATAGGCTTTGAGAATATTTTAAACTAGACAACTAGCTAATATATTTTAATATTAACTGTCAAACTTTGATCAATTGATTCTAAAGTGCAAGGCTGAATGGTAATTCCATTTGGCATAGTTTTCATTATGAAAAAAATTATAAAAGCAAAATATTCATTTTAATGAATTTTAATTCCATGGAATTCAGGTCTTGTCTTTTCTTGTTATATCAATTCTAAGAGTGCTTTTGCTGACAAATACATACATTTTTAGTTAAAATAAACAACTTAGAATACTTATAAATGGAAAACCTTTACTACAAAATAAAAAAAATTCAAGATAAAAATCTACTTTTATTCTCAATGAAAAAATTGCTTATCCCTCACATAAATATATGATACATGAGATTCACAAAAAAGTTCTTAATTTTTTAATAAAAGAAGTTATTAGTTTTTTAAGATATCTACTGATGCTGTCACTGCACATTATAGCAAGAACTAGTCACTATAACACTGGAGTCAGTTGAAATTGGATGCAACAGGATATGTGCCTAATTTTAGCACCTTGAAAATACACTCAAGGAAATTTGATTCTGACAGTCTCCATGAGGTCATAGATAGCATGACTTCATGGAAAATACTCTGAACTTAGAAGTTGTTCCAGTTTCCAAGTACCAGTCTAGTGTTGTTATGTAAGTCATTTCCTAAAGACTCAAATTTTTCTTTTAAAAATGTACTTTAGCTTGCCAGAGAAACAGGAAGCAATGAAAGAATTTGTTCCCTATTCTGAAGTATATAGGAATTGCAAATATGATTCAAGGTGCATTTTACCTCAGGTTACTATGTTGAAGTATTCAGAAGATAGTAAGCCCTAACTTGGGCCACCAGCTGTTCTTTGAGTCTAGAAATTTACAGAAGTCAGCTATATAATGGTTAATAACCCAATTTATTTATAAATATATCATTCTATTAAATTAAGTGATATAATTGTCACCTATGATTGAACGAATTAAACCAAGGGTAGAAAAATAATAAATGTTAAGACATGACTTGGGACTATTCATATTCCTTGCCTATGTATTCATTCATTCTCTGAACCAGGAGTTCTTTGTTAGAATGATGCTTAATCTCCACATTTACCTCCAGCAACTCGGAGCACAAAACCCTCCTATGTATAGAAACAGTGCTGAAACATGATAAAGTTTAGCTCTCTAAATCCAAGTGCATTTCGATTTCAAAAAATTGTGCCCAATGTCCTCCTCATTAAGGCTGATTTTAAAATATTTGGATAACTTGAGGGATATATACAAGTAGATTGGGAAATTTTCATTACTACAAAAAAAATGACCCCTTGAGTGTAAATGGAATGATGTTACCCACCCCAAGGAAAGATTATCAATTCTACCATGACTTAAGAAAAAGATCTACACTGACCAGAACGTCATTTGGGTGCAGAGTTTGAGGCACAAAAGAAACACAGGGGCAATTTCTTCCTGCAACATTCCCTGAACCTATCTGATAGTTTAGAATGATCCCAAATTACTGGTGCCTCATAGCATAACTCACCACAACGGTCTCTACTATGGTGTCAGATCCACATAAGTTTGACAGTAAGTGGGAAGGGTCAGTTTGCTCACTAAATATGTGACTAAATCTAGAAGGTCCAGGTGCCAAAGCATGTGATTCCACTTTGGGAAAAATGAGTGACCATAAAAGAATATGAACGCATAAAATGTATAACTTTTAAGTCTATGCATGCATTACCATGAAGAGTGCGGGACCTGGATCAGTTAGTAGAGTTAGTAGAGGCTAATCATTACCCAACCGCAAGACAAAATTTCAAAAGTGCCATTGTAAGAATAGTATTAAAAGAGTGATAATGATACCCTTTTCCTCTCCCCTACTTTTTAAAGAGGATTTCCTTGACTAAAGGACAGCCCTAGCTTCTAGAAAAAATTAGGGGTGTGTGGTTGAAGGTATCTGCTCTTAACAGGAAAATTACTTCCTCGTAACAGAAAATTCACAAGATTTCCTGTTAAATTTAATGTGTGAAGTCTCAAATGTCTAATTTGAAACATCAAACATGTGGCACTCTTGGAATCCCAAGGACTGGGGTTCTACTTGGAATGAAATGGATTATGTTGGGATTCATAATGATAAGATCTTAAAAGTCCTGAGGTAGGGCTTGGGTGTTTTGCACAGTAGGAACACTCACCTAACAAGCCTGAGTCCCTAGTGTCAAACCCCAGTTCTTGGATGGAACAAACTCTTGAAAGAATCCGACAATCTTTGCAGCATCGGACTTCTCAAACTTTGTTTAGTATTCTTGGTTTCATGGCTGCTTTTCCAAATGACCAAATTTACCAGAACTCAGTTGAAATCTCACCTGATGTAGAAGATGCAATTCTTCTGCTGATTGTGAACCTCCTTTCAATATTAGCTAGCATTTCATGTAAACAATCACAGGGTATCACCACCATCAACAGCATGAGATAATGCAGTCTGACCCCAGTGATCTTGCAAAAACACGTCAACTCCTTGTTGAAGAAGTAGCCTGACTGTTCCTTTGCTTTTGTGTCCTGCAGCAAGCATGAGGGATGTTCTAAAATAGCAGAGAGATAACTTCACCTCAAGAATCCCAATGAAGTTATTCAAACAGCTCACCTGATCTATACTACCAGTTTCATATCTTGCCTGTCCCTGTAACATTGACCATTTGCACATGCAAACAGAAACAAACCTCTAGAGAGCTTCAGGGTCCATCTATGTACAAGAGTTTCAGAGATAAAATTAGGCAGGTTAACTAAATCTACATACGTACATTTCCTGCCTTTTGTCTCCCTTCTCTGCAGCTGTCTCTTCTTTGCCTCCTCTCCTTTTAAAGTTCTGCTCAATTTCAGGAATTTTGGAGATAGAAAGTTTTGAAACAATTAAGAAGTTTCTTCTATCTTCCTTCAAAGACAGCATTCAATAAAACCTATTTTCTTTTCAAAAAAAAAAAAAAGAGAATACAGGAAACATCTTGACCCACTCAGGGCATACAGTGTAGAATTTACTAATTTAACGTCCTTTGATGGACTATGCCGAAGTCATTTATTTGAAATAGGAATGAATTGAAGAGAATGATTGCCTACTATTTGCCTAGGATACTGTGCTATACTGAAATTCATAGCTCAAAATGAAAGAAATTAAAGTGATTTTCAGGATTAAAGCTGTAATAACAATCATAGTATTAAAATAATTATAAGATTAATGTTAGTATTCATATGAAAATATATTAGAATATTAATGAAATGATAGTCTAAAATACTGACCATAGGAGTTCCACTTAATGATGTTGATAAAAGGTACTAGGTTAAAATGAATGTGCTTTGGTATAAACCTTAAAACCACATCTTGGGCATATACTATTTTCCTTTTCCTATCATAAAATATTTTGGTTAATAGGCAATTTTGCAAGGTAGCACAACTCTCAAGTAAAACTAACAAGTAAACCCAGTCCTGTGTGAATTAAATTTCTATATACTTTCCTTTGTCAAACAACTATGACTTTTATTGAGGGAAGCAAAACAGTAACGATATAGGTTATTTTCCTTAACTCTCCCCATTCCAACTAAAAAGAAGAACATCAGAATATGTTTCCAAAAAAAAAAAGGTGAAAACCATCAGATAATAGCAAAAAACAGTCATATAGAGACACCCTTTATCAAGGAAAGCAATTGAAACCAAAAAGCATCCAAAAGACAAAATGAGTTTTAACTCTACATTACACTTGATGCAGAATTCTGAAGGCATGGCTAAGCAAGCAGAGATTTAAAAATCACATGAAATAAGAGAAAATTTAACATAGAATCAAAAAACAAAAGTTTTTATTTTCAAAGCTAATCAAAATAATATACGCCTTTAGCTAATAGAAATGCATAGATAGATAACAAAACGTCACTCTTCATTGTGAAGGAGTAAGAATCCTGTTACACTGTCTTTGTTTTGCCCACCCTAATACTTGGTAACTGATGTTTTATTTTGGAAAACTGTACAATGCCCTAAACATTATAAGATAATCAAATTCCTCCCATCAACTGAACATGTCTGACTTATGGAATTCTTACCTCTTTACACCATCAGTAAGGTCAAAAGAAACGGGATAAGTAAAGGTCTGTACTTGCCCTGATCAACTGCATGTGAAACTGCTCCCTTGTCTAATAAAAATTCTTCAATGTGTTGTTTTCCCTTAGATTAGTAACAGTGGTGTGAGTCTCTCCTGTAAGAAAACAGAAACACTTTAGATTCACCCAGTTGTATATTTCACAACTGAACTGAAAATTGTATAAATGATAATTTTAAAGTAAAATTATAGTGAGAGAAAACACATAGTAGCTCTTCCTCCTTAGAGCTTGGCACTTTGACAAGTGCTGCTCCTTCCCTTTGAGATGGCCCTCCCCTGCCTATAGTGACAACATGAACTTCAGTTGTCTCCACAACTCACTCCAAATACTCACAAACTCCAAGAATCTTGCATTTATCATGGTACTATAGGGTAATAAGATTATTCCACACCTGAACCAAGACCTGCTTGAGGGCAGGGGCTATATCCTTGATGTGGACAGACATAAACCCAGAAACATGGTAATAAATTTTTTAAGTATTTCTGTTGACTGAATGGGCTAAATTGCTCATCTTCATGGCAGCTTTTCTCATTCTATATTCTATATTCTATATTTTCTCATTCTATATTCTATATTCTATTTTCTTTTCCAGAAGTATTGTCCCCCAACAGAAAGATCTCAATCACTGGTTTCTGCAACAATACAAAACTGTGCATTCTATATCCAATATTAAAGGAATAGCTTTAACTTTGCTTAATGTCAATGGGGTAACTCTTTTTGGAGGCAATTACAAATATTTCAGACATTAGAGTTTCAAGGAGCTCTAATTTCAGGGAGCTCTTCAACAATAATAGAGTTTCATTCAGGTTAAGAAGAAATTAAATTGATTATCTGTTAGTTGTGTTGTTAGGATCCAGAATCTGCTATCAGGCAGTCCCACCCCAAAAGGATCACATTGAGAATTGGGTCTGGACAGTAAACAAACAGATGGTTTTGGCTGCTTATGATTAAAAAACCCATGAGCTTTCTCCAATTATCAGAGAAAAAATTCCCACATTAACTGCTCTTAACCTCAATACAAAATTATGTTCCTACTTATAAGGATTATTCAGCAACACTCATGCATCTCTGGTTTTTAAATAATTGTACAGGTTCCATTTTAATTTCCATTTCAAGTCACTTTTCATTTGAGGACAAATAAAAATGAGAATATAAAAACTACTGGTTTGTCATTAGAAATTAACTGTGATCTACATGGTTAGCATAATGAAAGGCACTAAAGGAACTAGATCACTTGATATTTTAGAGACACTGCTGATGAAAAAAATACCATGTGGTTGACGATATCCATAACCTATCTACCTATAACCATAATTATTCTACTGAGGCTTATGTATAATCATATTGCAATACAGAATCATGCTTTGGATGAAAACAATATGTAAAATACCAAATTTAAATTCTAAAAAAGTAATTCAGTTTCAAATAGATCATATTCTAATCAAATAAAATAATCAAGTTTAAAGACACTAAATTTTAAAGACACTAAATTCCTTATCAAAATACATTATCAAACAGGAATTGTAAACTCAAACACTTCTAGAGGCAAAGTGCCTACATGAGGAAATGCCTATGTAGATCATCAGAAAACTGGAGAACTCATAGTCCTAAGACAAAGGACCTCACTCTGTAACACCCACAGACAGTAGTGTGTACTCAAAGGAGGACAGATACAATTCTTTCAGTGGGCTGAATAGTCACATTCTATGTGAGACTCCTCAATTTTCAGGCTGACTCAATTCACAGAGAGAAGCTAAATATGTGCATAGGCCACGTTTGATCCACAGACTTGGGGTATGGGTAAGTGTATTGCTGTGGGTTTGTATCCAAAGACTGTGTATGAAGGTACATTTTGGCAGTAAAAATCTGTTCTGTGTCATATCTTTTGTTATCATAAAATTCAGGCCCAAAAATATCCTAAGAAAAACAGATTTAAGTCCTTATCAGTGTGAGTACTTCGACTATGGTGCTATTGGAAATGACTACATTGTCAAGAACAGGAAGAGAATCCACGTGAGGGCTCGTGCTAAGAGACCACTCAAAACCGCCACCAAGTTGGAGGCAAAAAGAACCCAGTGTTTCCCAACAAAACATAGAGCTCTTAAAGCCTCCCAAACCAAGGGCCACATTTCAAAATAAACTGTCAAATCAGCTTTTGAGATTCTCTCTCCATGTAAATAAAGATAAAATTCACAATAGTCTGCTGTTACCTGAATCAGAGGAATATCAAAAAGATGTGTGTGTATTCCAAATCAAATGACCTTATTCAAGCCAAATGAAATCAGCCTGTTTGAGAACAAAAGCATTGAAGTAGAAGTGTTATCCAAGTGTTATCTCCTGCAAAGGAACCCGTTCAGCCCGGGGTAGCCCCTGGGAGCCAGTTGCCCCTGTGAACTGTTTAGCCCAGTTGATGGACATGAAGGTTGTCAATGGCACACAGCAGGTCCTTCTCAAAACTGTTTCCACTGGAGGAAAAGAGTTGCCTGGAAGCTGGCAGGGGAGATGGAGGGGATCCCAAGCACATGAGTAAAAAGAAAGGTGCAAAGGAGCCAGAAAATATACTTTGTGCAGAAGAAATAAAGTCGCTAGCAATGGAAAGAAACACTGGAAAACTCATAGGTGTCGATAGTCTTCAGTCTTTAATTCAGAAACAACTGAAAGATGTGAAGTGGGTAAGGTCTTATGATCTTTTCATGTCTGGCTCTGGTGTGCACAATCACAGGGAACCTTTCTCAATTCTGATGCAGTCAAGGATTTGCAGACAAAGAATGATTTGTATCCACATAGGACCACTTTTTCTTTTACCTCCTTAAAAGGTCACTCTCCAGTCTCTGTCATGAAAAGCAGTGTCCTGTGTGGTCCTGGAGCTGCATCAGGCCCCTTTCCTTGTAAAGCTGCTGGTTCTTTTGCTGAAGATGGAAGAAATGTGCACAGTGATTCGCAGCAGCTATTTCATCTGGCAGTGTCACCTACAGCCACTTCCTGCTCTGGAGAAAAGGGCTTATTGCCTACAGTCAATCACAGTGACTTGGAACCTGGAAGTCAGAGCAAGGTTCCTGCAAAAATGTCTTCCTCTACTGGAAAACTGAAAGATGACCAGGCAGAAGACAAGGCAGCCTCAAGTCCAGGCCAGACCTCCTCTCCACAGGAGAGTGAGTATTTACACACAGACATGACAAGAGGAGAAGACAGAGTTAGATCTCAGCCTGGAGGTGAACCTGGGGAATTAAAGGATTCTGAATGGATCAGTGAGACTTCCAAGGGTCCTGTCATCTCATCAGTATTTTCTCTGAGCTCTGGGTCTGAAAATGTCCCAGAGGGCATTAAATGGAATAGTTCAATATCCAGAATAAAGTCAATTGAACCCTGATGCAGATCACCAGCTGACTGAGTCCTGTGCCAAGCCTTCATCTTTGTCTGCAAATAGCGCCTGGATTCGATCTGCTTCAAAGGGAACCTCTAAAGCAACACCTGAGGGCATTCAAGACATGAATGTGTCTCTTCCTGGTCTGGGTCCTTCCACAGATCCTCTTCAGCAACCCCTGAATGAGGATGGAAATGGAGAGCTTCCTCATCAGCAAATCTAACAACAGTTTGCTAATGGCAGTGACGGAAACACCAAGAGCAGAGGGACCAGGAAGGCTCATGTTGCCACTCCAGTGCTGATCCCCAAAGAGGCTGTGCTGAGGGTGCTCAACTCCTCTGAGGATGCCCACATCATAGAGGCTACCTGCGATGCACCTGCTGGCATACCTTGCAGCAAAGCACAGTTATCAAAACCAACTCCTTCCTGCCCCATGAAACAAGACTCAGACCTGCAGCCTTTGATGAGTGACAGTGGGCCAACAGACATGTCCCCATGTCTCCTTGAGACAGCCCTTTGGCCTAAACCAAGAAAAAAGGATGCTCTGTGTAGCACAATCCCTAAGAAAAATGGCCCTGAATCTGGGCATCACAGCTGTGGCAACATGAATAAGCAAGGGAGACTGCTGTCCAGGAGTCTTCCAATGAATAGGAATAAATCCAGGCAAGTAAACTCATCCAAGAAGAAAAGCAAGTTTCAGGCCAATCACAGCCACTGCCTCAAGGATCCTTCCATTTTTCAGGTTGCCAGACAGCTCCAACTGATGGCTGCCAAATCAGATCAGCTGATTAAATGCCCCCATCAGAACCAGCTGGTCATCATGCTGAATCATCCCAATGTGGACTCATCAGAAGTGACCAATGTGATGAAGGTGATCAATAAGAACAAGGGCAATGTCCTCAAGGTGGTTTTATCAGAGACGATGAGGTGTCAGCTGGGCATTCGACGGCAGCACATGTGGCAGTCCTACCAAAACGTGGAGGACACTAACCAGCTTAAGGAGGCAAATGATGTTGAAAATGAAACTGAAAAAGGTTCATAAAAACAACTACCGGGTGGTGGATTCCTTGCCTGATGACTCTTCATGGTGTATATTTAAGTGCTGGTTTAGTGGACAGCTGTATGAAGACCTGGAAGAGTGGATGAGTCACGGCAGCATTTGATAGAGGAGACTAGAGACTGGGATGTTCTTTCTTCCAAGGGGAAATGAGGAAAACCTCGTCTTTGAAGTGAGTTGCTTTTCTTTCAATTTTTCGGTTTGGCGGATTATTCCCCCAGATTCAATAGGAGAAATGCAGACTGTAGGAATGAGGTTTACTGATTTTTCAGATCCCCTGTGGAAATGTTGATTCTTATCTGGGACTATAGGACTGAACTCCAGGATGTATTTGAAGCCTCTGAAACTGCACACAAATGTACATGCATTTTTCTGAAGAAAGGAAGTGAAACTCTCAACGTTTTTCAGTGGGATTCAAGACCTTTCTTTGTTTCATACTCATTTTTTTTGAGTAGATATAAATCTTTCATATTCCACTTAGGAGGGGCAAGTTTAGAATAATTTATACCTGCTCCTTATACAAATGCTACTGAAGAATTAAATCTACATTTTGGTGAGCAAAAAAAAAAAAAAGAGAGAGAGAGAGAGAGCATCTATAAGCCCATTTCTAAGGATTTTCTAAATGGCAAGGAATGATGAAAGGTTGGAAGAAAATGGGTGCTACTCTGCAAGTTAGCGGATAAAACCTTAAACACTCCTTTTTAATTCCCAAGCACGGAAGTGGTGAAAGGCTGGTGAAAGTTAGATTACCATTATTGGGATGAAGAGGTTTGAAAAAAGGAGGACCTGACAAATATCCCACTCTTCCAGAGATTTCATCAGCTTTGGACATCTGGGATTTATATGTGACTTTAATGTATTTAGTGGCTCTTAACTAGGACTCTTATCTGAGTCAGTACAAAACATGTTTAAATCTGAATATCCATACTATATTTACTGAATCTAGATCTTCAGTGGAGAGGCTACACGTCTAAGTTTTCAAAACTTTCCCCCAGACACTCTCATGCACAGTTTCATGGCAGAGCCTGACGGGCAGAAAACCACTTCAGCGTCAACTCTGTACCAAGGAAAATTCCCTTTATCTTAGGGGATTGGGTCACAAAGAAGAAAGGGTAAGATAGGGTAAGACAGTCATGTACAGAAAATCTCATAACTTTTTTCCAGGTAGGGAAAGGATATAAGTAATGTAAGTACATTTCATTCTAGCAAAAACAAAAATGAAAACCTCTCCCTTCTCCAGATTTAATAGAAGGCCCCAAAGATAGGTAATTCAAAAAGTAAAAGACCCATCAAGGATCAAGAAATCATGTTACACAGACTGAATACAGATCATGATGGTATTATATATATACTAATTGCCCAATTTTCTCCAGAGGTGTTCTATATCAACTCTCCTTGAAAATAGCCTTAGTGACATGTTTGCAGCCAAGAAAATGCAGGGTCATATTTGTGTGACTTCTGAGGCTGCATCACAGGAGTCTTTCAGCCCTGCCCTGCTAGCTCAGATGCTCAGTTTTGGACCCTGGACCAATGTGTACATCCAACTACCTGGAAGCAGCCATGTAATAAGGAAACCAAGGTCAGTGCTGTTGTCAACAGAATCAGCTGTGGTCCAATAGATGGCAGTACCCTTCATCAGACATGTGAATGAAGATGCCCCCAGAAGATTCCAGACTCTAGCTGTCAAGTCACCCAAGCCACTAACTCTGGTAACTAAGTTTTCAGTGTGGGGCAGAGAAAAGTCATTACCACTGTGCCCTGATGGAACTCCTGAAGCAGAGTTGGTGACATAACTAGACAGCTTTTGAAGTCACCAAGTGTGGGAGTGTTTTTTTTATTCAGCAGTAGAAACTGGATTTTCTCTCTCTCTCTCTCTCTCTCTCTCTCTCTCTCTCTCCACACACACACACACACACACACACACACACAGAATAGATACATAGTTTCTCTGTGACATTCAGTAATATATCTTACATGGATGATCGTAGCTCAACAATGTCCTAAAGAGTACTGTGATCTAACATAACATCATTTAAACTGCATTTGAGAAAAAAATAAAAACAAAAACACTCCACAAGGCTTCAATGAGGTATGTGGTACATTCGATGAGAGGTATGTTATTCACAACAACAAGGTAACACTGATCTTGTAAGAATGTCATCTTTTAATATAAGGTCAAAGGACTTCTTATTAACCAGGGCCATTGAAAAGCCCTTCTACCAGGCTTGGTCTCTGTTCTTTCCTATTCAGTCTCTTTCTGGTGTTTCTACACTCGTAGTGTCACTCTTAGATCTGCCCCCACCCTATCCCAAATCTAATCCCTGGCCTGACTCATCCCCAACTGCACATCAGCATCTTTGCTTGTGAGTTCCATTGTAATTTCAGCACCTTCAACTTGGAGGTGCTAAGTGAAACACAACCTTTTCTTGTTTTTGGTACTAGGGATTGAATTCAAGGGCACTCTACCACGGAGAGCCACATGCCTACCCCTATTTTGTATTTTGTTTAGAGACAGGGTCTCCCTGAGTTGCTTAGTACCTCACTTTTACTGAGACTGGCATTGAACTCTCAATCCTCCTGCCTCAGCCTCTGAGCTGCTGGGATTACATGCACACACCACCATGCCCCACTCATAACCGGTTCTTCATCAAATTGTATTCCCCACCCCACTGTTGTCATGTATGTGACACTCCCTACAAACAGGGCTGCCAACACGCTACAGTCCCAAGTTGGATCCTCCCTGTGCATGGTCGCCCATCACCAATCCATCACACAGTCCCGATGATTCTCCCCTCAGAATGTTCCTAGAAATCATCCCTCCCTCTCATTTCACTGCCACATCCAGGATGCCTCATCCCCACTTACTCAAACCCATGCAACTGACTTTAAGCCACCTTTCCCCCTTTGGTTTCCCCAGTGCACCCTGCATCTCACTTCCAGATAAAACTTTCCAAGCCCCACAGTCATTAATTACATCACTCTCTTCCAAGAAGAGATACTCCCAAGTGCCATGACTCCAAGTCAGCTCCTTGCAAGAGTTTGCAATGTCTACCTTCCTCTGGTCTCAAACACTGAGCCAGTATTGCTCCTCTGCAACCCTGATCCTGGATCCCCACCCTGACTCAGTCTAACCTTACCCCTTCACTCTCTCTCCTCCGCCCTCTCCCAGCCCAGAAGTTCTTTCCCTTCCCTCCCAATCTTAATTATGTGTACTCTTCAAAATGGTTCCATGTCATTGCCTTCCACAAACTCTCTCTTGATTGGGACTCTAGATCTCACTCCTCTAGATTCTTACCACACATTATTAGCACCATACCCTTTGATGTGGGGCCATTTTCTGTTGTATGGTTGTTTGCTAAAAGCTTATCATTAATTCTCTGACGAGATGTTAGCACTGAGGCAAGGTCTGTGCTCTATGCTTAACTAAAACTTCTCCCAGGGCCAGGAAGTGATAAATCAATACCTTACTTTACCAAATATACTGAGTACAGTGCAAAGTGCTGGAACCCACTGAACTGCTTCCTGCCCCAGGGCCTTTGCCCTGGTTGGAATGCCCCACTCATGATTTTCTTATCTTTTTTTTTTTATTATTGTATACAAATGGGATACATCTTGTTTCTCTATTTGTACATGGAGTCAAGGCATACCATTTGTGTAATCATACATTTACATAGGGCAATGATGTTTGATTATTTTTTTCCCTTCCCCCACCCCTCCCACCCCTCTTTTCCCTCTATACAGTCCTTCTTTCCTTCATTCTTACCACTCTCCTTATCCCTAAACCTAAACCTAACCCTAAACCTAACCCTAAACCTAATGCTAAGCCCTCCCACCCCCCATTATATGTCCTCATCCGCTTATCAGTGAGATCATTTGTCCTTTACTTTTTTGAGATTGGCTTATCTCACTTAGCATGATATTCTCCAATTTCATCCATTTGCCTGCAAATGCCATAATTTTATCATTCTTCATTGCGGAGTAATATTCCATTGTATATATATGCCACAGTTTCTTTATCCATTCATCAACTGAAGGGCATCTAGGTTGGTTCCACAATCTGGCTATGGTGAATTGAGCAGCAATGAACATTGATGTGGCTGTATCTCTGTAGTATGCTGATTTTAAGTCCTTTGGGTATAGGCCAAGGAGTGGGATAGCTGGGTCAAATGGTGTTTCCATTCCGGCTTTCTGAGGAATCTCCACACTGCTTTCCAGAGTGGCTGCACTAATTTGCAACCCCAGCAGCAATGTATGAGTGTACCTTTTTCCCCACATCCTCGCCAACACCTATTGTTGCTTGTATTCTTGATAATCGCCATTCTAATGGGGTGAGATGAAATCTTAGGGTAGTTTTGATTTGCATTTCCCTTATTACTAGGGATGTTGAACATTTTTTCATATATCTGTTGATTACTTGTACATCTTCTTCTGTAAAGTGTCTGTTCATTTCCTTAGCCCATTTGTTGATTGGATTATTTGTATTCTTCGTGTAGAGTTTTTTGAGTTCTTTATAGATTCTGGAAATTAGCGCTCTACCTGAAGTATGGATGGCAAAGATATTCTCCCACTCTGTAGGCTCTCTCTTCACATTGCTGATAGTTTCCTTTGCTGAGAGAAAGCTTTTTAGTTTGAATCTATCCCAGTTGTTGATTCTTCCTTGTATTTCTTGTGCTATGGGAGTCCTGTTAAGGAAGTCTGATCCTAAGCCAACAAGTTGACAATGTGGACCTACTTTTTCTTCTATAAGATGCAGGGTCTCTGGTCTGATTCCCAGGTCCTTGATCCATTTTGAGTTGAGTTTTGTGTAGGGTGAGAGATAGGAGTTTAATTTCATTCTATTGCATATGGTTTTCCAGTTTTCCCAGCACCATTTGTTGAAGAGGCTATCTTTTCTCCATTGCATATTTTTGGACCCTTTGTCTAGTATGAGAAAATTGTATTCATTTGGGTTTGTGTCCATGTCCTCTATTCTGTACCATTGATCTACCTGTCTATTTTGGTACCAATACCATGCCGTTTTTGTTACTATTGCTTTGTAGTAGAGTTGAAGATCTGGTATTGCAATACCCCCTGCTTCGCTCTTGCTACTGAGGATTGCTTTAGCTATTCTGGGGTTTTTATTCTTCCAGATGAATTTCATAATTGCTTGCTCTATTTCTGCAAGGTACATCATTGGAATTTTAATTGGAATTGCATTGAATCTGTATAGCACTTTAGGTAGTATAGCCATTTTGACAATATTAATTCTGCCTATCCAGGAACATGGGAGATCTTTCCATCTTCTAAGGTTTTCTTTAATTTCTTTCTTTAGTGTACTGTAGTTCTCATTGTAGAGGTCTTTCACCTCTTTTGTGAGATTGATTCCCAAGTATTCTATTTTTTTTCGATGCTATTGTGAATGGGGTAGTTTTCCTAACTTCTCTTTCTGAAGATTCATCACTTATGTATAAGAATGCATTAGATTTATGAGCATTGATCTTGTAACCTGCTACTTTACTGAATTCACTTATGAGCTCTAAAAGTTTTCTGGTGGAATTTCCAGGTTCCTCTAAATATATAATCATGTCATCAACGAACAGGGATAGTTTGAGTTCTTCTTTTCCTATTCATATCCCTTTAATTTCTTTGGTTTGTCTAATTGCTCTGGCTAGAATCTCAGGACAATGTTGAATAGAAGTGGCGAAAGAGGGCATCCCTGCCTTGTTCCAGTTTTTAGGGGGAACGCTTTCAGTTTTTCACCACTTAGAATGATATTAGCCATGGGCTTAGCATAGATGGCCTTTAAAATGTTATGGAATGTTCCCACTACCCCAATTTTTTCTAGTGTTTTGAGCATGAAGGGATGCTGTATTTTATCGAATGCTTTTTCTGCATCTATCGAAATAATCATGTGATTCTTAACTTTAAGTCTGTTGATATGGTGAATGACATTTATTGATTTCCGAATGTTGAACCAACCTTGCATCCCTGGGATAAAACCCACTTGATCGTGGTGCACTATCTTTTTAATATATATTTGTATGCGATTTGCTAAAATTTTGTTGAGAATTTTTGCGTCGATGTTCATTAAGTATATTGGTCTGAAATTTTCTTTCCTCGATGTGTCTCTGTCTGGTTTAGTTATCAGGGTGATATTGGCTTCATAGAACGAGTTTAGGGAGGGTTCCCTCCTCTTCTATTTCATGGAATACTTTGAGGAGTATTGGAATGAGCTCTTCTTTAAAGGTTTTGTAGAACTTGGCTGAGAACCCATCTGGTCCCTACTTTTCTTTATTGGTAGGATTTTGATGACCTCTTCTATTTCATTTCTTGAAATTGGTTTATTTAAGTTGTGTATGTCCTCCTCGTTCAGTTTAGGTAATTCATATGTCTCTAGAAATTTGTTGATGTCTTCGAGGTTTTCTGTTTTGTTGGAGTATAGATTTTCAATATAGCTTCTAATTATGTTTTGTATTTCACTCGTGTCTGTTGTGATGTTTCCTTGTTCATTCTGAATTTTAGTAATTTGAGTTTTCTCCCTCTTTCTCTTTGTTAGTGTGGTTAAGGGTTTATCAATTTTATTAATTTTTTCAAAGAACCCACTATTTATTTTGTTAATTTTTCCAACTGTTTCTTTTGTTTCAATTTCGTTGATTTCGGCTCTGATTTTAACTATTTCCTGTCTTCTACTACTTTTGGTATTGATCTCCTCTTCTTTTTCTAGCGCTTTGAGTTGTCATGTTAAATCATTTATTTGTTGATTTCTACTTCTTTTTTTGAAGGCACCCCATGAAATAAATCTTCCTCTAAGTACTGCTTTCATAGTGTCCCACAGATTTTGATATGATGTGTCTTTGTTCTCGTTTACTTCTAAGAATTTTTTTATTTCCCTCCTGATGTCTTCTGTTATCCATTCATCATATAATAGTTTATTATTTAATCTCCAGGTATTGGAGAAGTTTCTGTTTTTATTCTGTCATTTATTTCTAATTTCAATCCATTATGATCTGATAGAGTACAAGGTAGTATCTCTATCTTCTTGTATTTGCTAACAGTAGCTTTGTGGCATAAAATATGGTCTATTTTAGAGAAGGATCCATGTGCTGCTGAGAAGAAAGTGTATTCGTTCTTTGTTGGATGGTATATTCTATATATGTCCGTTAAGTCTAAATTGTTTATTGTGTTATTGAGATCTATAGTTTCTTTATTCAATTTTTGTTTGGACGATCTATCCAGTGGTGAGAGAGGTGTGTTAAAATCACCTAGTATTATTGTGTTGTGGTCTATTTGATTTCTGGAATTGAGAAGGATTTGTTTGACGTACATGGATGAGCCAATGTTCGGGGCATAGATATTTATGAATGTTATGTCTTGCTGATTTATGCTTCCCTTAGGCACCATGTAATGTCCTTCTTTATCCCTTCTGAGTAGTTTTGGTTTGAAGTCCACATTATCTGAAATGAGGATGGATACTCCAGCTTTTTTGCTGTGTCCGTGTGCATGGTATGTTTTTCCCCATCCTTTCACCTTTAGTCTATGGGTATCTCTTTCTATGAGGTGAGTCTCTTGCAGGCAGCATATTGTTGGATTTTTCTTTTTAATCCAATCTGCCAGTCTGTGTCTTTTGATTGATGAGTTCAGGCCATTAACATTCAGGGTTATTATTGTGATATGATTTGTATTCCCGGTCATTTGACTCATATTTGTTTTTGACATGATTTGGGTTCTCCTTTATTTGACTATTCCTTTAGGCTAGTGCCTCCTGTTGCTGATTTGCATTGTTGTTTTTCATCTCTTCCCCATGGAATATTTTGCTGAGAATGTTCTGTAATGCTGGCTTTCTTTTTGTAAATTCCTTTAGCTTTTGTTTATCATGGAAGGATCTTATTTCATTGCCTAATTTGAAGGTAAGTTTTGCTGGGTATAAGATTCTTGGTTGGCATCCATTTTCTTTCAGGGCTTGGTAAATGTTGTTCCAGGCCCTTCTAGCTTTTAGGGTCTGGATTGAAAAATCTGCTGATATTCTTATTGGTTTCCCTCTGAATGTAATTTGATTCTTTTCTCTCGCGGCCTTTAAAATTCTGTCTTTAGTTTGTATGTTAGGTATTTTCATAATAATGTGCCTTGGTGTGGGTCTGTTGTAATTTTGTATGTTTGGAGTTCTATAAGCCTCTTGTACTTGGTTTTCCATTTCATTCTTCAGATTTGGGAAATTTTCTGATATTATTTCATTGAATAGATTGTTCATTCCTTTGGTTTGTTTCTCTAAGCCTTCCTCAATCCCAATAATTCTTAAATTTGGCCTTTTCATGATATCCCATAATTCTTGTAGATTCTATTCATGATTTCTTACCATCTTCTCTGTTTGGCCAACTTTGTTTTCAAGATTAAATAATTTTTCTTCAATGTCTGAGGTTCTGTCTTCCAGGTGTTCTATCCTATTGGTTATGCTTTCTATGGAGTTTTTAACTTGGTTTATTGTTTCCTTCATTTCAAGTATTTCAGTTTGGTTTTTTTTTTCAGTATCTCTAACTCTTTATTGAAATGATCTCTTGCTTCCCGTATTTGCTCTTTTAACTGTTGATTGGTGTGATCATTTAATGCCTGCATTTGCTCTTTCATCTCCTCCTTCAATGCCTGCATTTGCTCTTTCATCTCCTCATTGACTTCCCTGATTGTTTTAATTATGTACATTCTGAACTCCCTTTCTGACATTTCTTCTGCTGTGATGTCATTGGGTTTTATTGATGTAGTATCTAGGTTTGTTTGGGACATTTTCTTCCCTTGTTTTCTCATATTGGTCAGCTGTCAGTGGGACCCTGAGATATCACAGATTTCCTTTATTGGCTTATAGTGTCCCAGTAGATTTCCAGTGTATCACCTCCCAGCCTTCAGTAGCCTGATGTCTTGGAGGAATTTGATAATGCAGTGCATCTGAAGAAAGCTGCCCCTAGCCCCCTACTGGTTCCAGGGTTTGGAGCTGTCTCTGTGCAGAAAGGCTCTCACTGGGGGCCTGCACCGTGCAGCTGGTCGTGTGGGAGGAGCCCACCGCCGGAGTTTGGAAGGCTACCTGGGGAAGACTCTAGCTGCCCTGCCCTGCTCTGATAAGCCACCCCTATCTGTGCCTGCTGCCCAGGCCAAGTTTCACCCAGTGGGGGAAACTCACCCCATGACTCTATTTTTGTCCAAGTCTCTCAAAGCCTCCACTTCTTGAGTCCTGGGTTCTGGAGCGACTGGGGGTGCAGTCACCCTCTAGTCCGCCATCTTGGATCACCCCCCCCACTCATGATTTTCACCATTGGGTCTTATAATTCACACTGCACCTGAAATGCCACCTCCTCAGGAAAGCCATCCTCCAACTTTCCACTCTAAAGTTGTGATGTGATGCAAACACTATCTCCTAATCATGGTTTTTTTTTATTTTCTATGGGGCACACATCACTCTCTAATAGTTCTTCAAGTTATTTTCAATGGGCTTAATTTTCTATTTTTTTTCCCCAAGGAGAACCTAAGCTTGATGACAACAAAAGCCTTACCTGTCTTGTGTACCACTGTATCCTTCACAGCAGAACACTGTCACAGTGGTTAGAAGATAGCAGGTGCTTAGTAAATATGTGTTGAGTGAACAGATGAGAAGTCTTCTATATTCATGAGACAATCTACAAAGGAAAATAGATACATGTGTTAACTATAAGATAGCAGTAAGTGAAATTATATATATGTATACATGTATGTATATCTGTGAATACACCCATAAATATATGAATATATACATACACACACATATATGAATGAATATGAATGAAAAATAAAGTGAAGAGGAAGATAGGAGGAACAATGTAGACAGTGCAAGGAGCACACTCAAAAGTCCACTGATTTGAGGCAGTATGCCCTTTGTAGGCGATAGAAACAGGGATACACTGCATTTTGGTCAACAGTCGACCACAAAAGTGATGATGGTTCCACAAGATTATAACAGCTGAAATTTTCCTTTTGTCTAGTGACATCACAGTCACCCTAAAACTCACCTGCTTGTGGCAATGCTGGGGTAAACAAACCTACTGTGCAGCCAGCCAATTTGAAGTTTAGCATGCATGATTCTGTACAAGGCATAGCAATTGAATATGATAATAAATTACTGAATTGTTTATGTATTTTTGACACTACACTTTTTCATATTTATTTTACTGTAATAGTACTTATTGTAAAAAATTTACTGTTAAACAATGGCCGTTTGGCAGTAGCCTGCTACATGTCACGTTGACCAGGTCTCATGAGAGTATCAAGATGTCATGTGGCACAATTAACCCACACCATCCCAGCATGTGTCAGGGCACCCCAGGACGTTTTCACAATGAAGAAATGGCCTAACTTCTCTGAACAGATCTCTGTCATTAAGCACCACACAAGCACAGTTCAACTCTGCCACAGCATGAATTTTGAGGGTTAGAGGAGGGAACAGTGTGGGAAATGAGGCTGGGAGAGTGGACAGAGGTGAGATCTTTAAGCAATGTGGAATATTAAAAACCTGCTTCTTATTCTTTATATAATCAGGTGTCACTGGAGGATTTCAGGTAGAAAACTTAGACCATCTCTTTATAAATCTCTCTCTGGAAAAAGCAGTGAGGACACACAATAGATCAGAGACTAGAAGCAGGAAAACAGGAGAGCAGCTCTGCATGGAACCCAGGTGGGAGAGGTTTGTGGTTTGGACTAAGGTTGGGGTAAGGGGAGTGGGCAGGAGGTGGCAGATTAGAGAGAAACTGAGGAAGCAGCAGCATAGACTGCAGTCAGACCAGGTGCATGAGAGAGAGCAAGAGTCAAAGGTGAGTCCCAGGTGACAGGCAAAATCATGCTACCATCACCCAAGACAAGGCTTATGGGCCAGGGAGAAGATGAGAAATCTTCTCTGAGGGGAGGTAAGTTTGAGATACGTATGGGACAACAAGAGGATAAATCTTCTGTTTGGTTTTATAGTCAGACCAAGTCAAAGACACTATTTGCTATCATTGTGGATTCTTAAAACCATGGATACACATGACATTTCTGGAGAAGATGAACTGGGTCTACCTCTCAGGAAACTGCTCCTTCAGGTCTAGATTGTGAGACTAAGTTTGATACCCACCCAGGTTGTAAAGAGTAGTCATTGCAAGGCAATCTGAACTGCAAGCCAAAGATACCCTGACATTAGAGTTCAGTCTCCTCACTTGATTTGTACCACATAGTCTCAGTCAGGCAAGCTTCCAGGACCTTTGATTATGACCAGGCTAAAAACCATATGTTCCATTAGGTTCATATTCTGGCACAAAATTTATTGAGAAACTGCTATCTGAACCTGCAATATGTGCTTTCCAAATGATTTCTCAGCTTCAAAAAGCAGCCGTGCAATTAAATTTTAGCAGAGAAGCACTAATAGCTGTCCATCATGTGCAGCAGGCCCGAAAGGCACACATTTTACGTTGGCCAGAAAGAACATGTTGCTGTCCATATTTCATTCATCTCTCTTCAAAGGACAGAAAATTGTGTTAGTTAGCCAAGGCAGGAATATAATTTAACTTTGTGCATGACTGAAATGGTTCACATAACCCTGGGGACATCTGCTGTTTGTTCTCTTATTGTTTGTTGACAATAAGAGATGGTCACTTATTCTCCAGAGACTGGGACATCAAAAGACAGTTGGGAAACTTCTTTTTTGCTTTATGTCAATTTGCCCCTCATACAAGAGTTGCATGAGACAAATGTGGAATGGATGGTCATTTCCTGTCATTTTAAAACAAAGCAAGCAACTACTAATACTTACTATGTGTTCGCTTTAGGCCCAAAACAGTGCTAAACACTTTGCATGCATGCCTCATTGAATTATCCCAAATCTTGTGGGATAGCTCTTTTTGTCTCACTTTACAGATTGTGAGACTTGTTCAACCTAGCCATAAATATTCAGACAATTGGGACTTCTCCAGTTATATTTATTTTGAGAGAGCTAAATCCATGATTTAGGAGTCACTGATGTTTCCTCCATGGTTAGTTTCTTAAGAGCCCTACAATGGTACGCAACGCACAAAACACTGTAATAACCACCTACTGTCTTTTCCTTGTTAGATACCACTGCACCTTTCTGGTCAAAGGTCTTCTCCTTTAGGAACCTGAACTTTTCACTCCATATGACACCATATGACACCAGGTGAGGTATCAGCTAACCAAGATACCTGTTTCTTCCCCACAGGTCTAGACACAGAAGCAAACTTGCTTGGTCAGAAATCCCTATCCCTGAAACCAGCCAAGTGGCCCAGGACAAATCTGTTACCAAAGAGGGCCAGATAGAGCTTGTGAACAGTGACACATAAATAAAGTCCTGTTCATTTACCTGCCTTCACTAACTCTGAGGACAAGGGGCTCTAGAACAATTTTTGGTGGTGAAAAATATGCCAGAGACTAAAGTCAACACAGAAAAAGCAGGGCCAAGGTGCAGCAGAGCCAAAGGAATGGGTTCTGACACCATCATTCAAAGTCCTACATCCAGCCTTCCCTGGTGCTCTTTAATCCCTGGGACTCCCCAGCTACATGAGTCAATAAGTTGCCCTTTTTGCTAATTCTGGTGATTGAGCCAGTCTCTGTTGTTTAGACCTACAGAAACAGTTTTGTCAGAAAGTGATATTTTAAAGACCTGCAAAACATGATTAGAAAGAACTATTGTCATTGACTTCAAACTTCACCCATTGTACATTAGATGTTAATTACAGAAACTATTAATATAATGATTTCAGATATACCATTGAGAAGTTGCACCTTACAAGATGGTTGTTTCAATCTTAGAATGATTTTAACTACTGAGTCAGATATAACAATGACATGACCAGTTCCCACAGACTTTGACAATTAGCCTACTTTAAACAAACCTCAAAGATAACTGACACTATGAATCAGTTCCACCCTACACTGAAACATTAAGATATAATCTTTTAGATAGCTAGATCCTGTATTACCACATCATTATTATTCTCTAAATTTCCATAAAGTTTGTCAATACTAATTCATTTCAAATTTATGAGTTAATCATTATGAAAAGCAGGGTAGCATCTCATATTCATCACAAGTTATCTGAGGCATCGTGGCCATTAACTTCTCTGGACTCAAGGTCATCATGTAACAGGATGACAGAGTACCCAACCTGCTGCAGGGTGGAGAACATCTGGTGAGCCAAGAGAAACAAAAGCACTTTGAAAAATATAAAGATCACTAATATTAACTCAAAAACAAGATTTCTCAAGATAGAACTCAATTTTATTATGTGCCTTTTGTCATTTGGGTTATGAGGAATATCCACTAAAAACTCCAAATGGGGCAGGTCAAATATAGAGGAAAATTAGACTACAATAATAGAACTAGAAGAACATACTTACACCCCACCTGCCTTTTGGATCTAGTAACTCCTTATCACCTACAGGAAATCTACCCAAAACAGTCAAAACTTCATCTTCCAAATACTTTAAATTTTGATGTAACAACCATGCCATGTACCTCAAATCTTCTCTTTTAACCTTACCTAAGCTTCAAAGAAACCCTTCCTTCAGCAACAAGCAGGCCTAACTCTTTCTGGAGCTATTTGCCTGTATTTTTCTACACATAACCCAAATTCCCAGGTCCCTAAAAGACTTCTGGTTCCTCAGATAGTATATTTGAGGTCAGAAGGCAGGGAGATAAGGTATCACAGACAACAGCATTAATGAGAAGAATGATGACTAAAGGGAAAATTTTCCAGAAAAGGACTCTTACTTCTTCTACTCCTTTTCCCACAGTAAAATAAGAAGTCACAGAGGCCCATACAATTTCAGCAATCCAAATGCCTCTGTGAGCCAAATGACATTCTGGGTAACAAAGCACCAGGGTATTTGTCCTTCACTTGACCTGGCTTGCCCCCAGGAGACAGGCTCCCCCTTGCCTATCCTCCAAGTCACCTTAATAAACTCAGTCAGGCCTTACCAAGCTGCATTTCCCTTCTCAGTCAGAAAACAATATGCTCAGCAGAAGCATGAAATCTCTTGTGCAATTGTTACAGGTAACATTTCTGTGCCAAGCTGACACAGGTTAGTTCTAGTGACCCTCTTGCCCTGACATGTGAGCTTCTTGGCAGAGAAGAGTGAGGGCAAAATGACAGCCAAAAGCCAACAATGAACAGAAAGTGAAGCAAAAAGTCAATCAGATTACAACCAGATGATGCCAGGGTCTGTGTTTGCTTTAAAATGCTAAGAGCCAGGGTTTTCTTAACATGATGGAAATCATGCCAGGGAAGTGAAGTAGGTCAGTGGTTCACACACATATAAATGCCTGGAAAGTTGGTCAACATCTCCCTGTCAACCATAGATGGGAGAAGACTTTCCTCCAACTCTGAAGCCCAAGTGTCACAAGGGTCACCATGAACCTCTCCAGATTCTACTGGGAAATCTGAGCAGACACTCGGGCCTCTGGAGGGAAGATCCTATTCAATCACTATGTGGACAAAAATGCCACAGCTGTCATGAGAAGAAAACAAACAAACAAACAAACAACTATGTTTCTCTGGATTTCAATTCAAAAGACCAAAGGTAAAGGATGCTGGAGCCCTAGGGGGAGACATCCTAATGATCTATTTTGAGGAACTCTTAGCACCTGTTTGCAAGCACATCTCTCAAAATAGCATTCAGCAACAAGTTTCTAAAATGGCAAACATACTGCATCTTTTCCCTGGGAATGCTTAGTCTTGCTGATACTCTGTCCCAAGAAGTAATTTCAAATGAGCCTGCAGAATTAAGCAGAACAATGTTTAACCTGTGCACAGCCACTGCAGCAGCTGCAGCAGCAGATCCTGGTGCAGAGAAGACTGGAATAGGTGGGCTGGAGTAGGTGCTACCTAGGCCCCACTTCGTACCCAGCACACTCACCCATCAATAGGCTGAGAGCAGAGTCCTCTCTCAGCTACATAGCCAAGACCTCTGGTGCAGATTCTCATTCACAAACACTCCTGCAGAGTCAGTCCACCTGGGCCATGTGGCAGCTGCAGAGCATCCACAAACACTTACAATAATCCAGCAAGGAATCCAGACATAGGGTGCAAAGGGCTCAAGGTGAAGCTGGGCCACATTTCCCTTGGGGTGGGGAGGAGTGCAGGGGGATATTGGAGGATGGGGTGAGAAGTGTGCTTAGGGGGAGAGGGAGGGAGAGAGGGAAAGAGAGGGAGAAAGAGAAAGAAAATGAAAATAGGAAGCTGCAGGTTATTTAAAGGTGAGCCCTTACTAGCTTCTCTAAACTGCACAAACAGAAAGACCATATCAAAGACAAATGTAAAAGATTAGGGCACACAGTTTTTCACTGCTACCTTAGCCTAAGCAAAAATTCTTTTTTTAACTGACAATTAAAATAAAACATTCCCTACTGCAGAAAATCAGCCAACCCAAGCAACCCCCTCTCTCTGCATCTCTCAGCAATTCTGCTGCATAAACATGCTGAATGTCACAATGTCACAACCTACCACTTGCAATCTGGTCAATGTCCTTTTTGCTGTAGATAGGTGTGTCCCTTTCACAAAGTCAAGCATCTGGGAGGAACAGAGTCCATTCTGACCAGGAGGCACCAGTCACTGGAGATCAGCAAATGCTCTTATCATAGCAGAGGAAGAAGTCACTTTATGAATTGATCCTTCCACCTTCCCCAAATCTACTTTTCCTCTCCAAGTAGACTGATGAGTTCAGGTCTCCACAGGGCTAACATATGTATGAGAACCATAGAATTATATTGCCTTTCTGTTAGTGTTCTGATCTCCCTGCCTGTACCATATGAATGCAACATAGACATTCTCTACCTCTTCCTCCCTCCCTGCATCCCTCCCTCCCATCTCTCCACAGGGCTGCCAGTTAAGAATTTTAAAGGACCCTCCCCAGCTCAGAGAAAGGAAGACATAGGAAGCTAATTTGTAGGAAGGAACACTGATAAGACAAAAAGCCATATTTGCCTTAAAAAAATCATATCATACAGCATTTTCCCTTGAAGATGTCAATGGAAAAAAAGCAGAAAAAGACTGGCTTCCCAGTCTTGTTGCATAAATGAGTAGCTCAAAAGTTTTCCCAAAGATTGAAGAAAATCAAGAAATAATTTTTATGAGCACTTCCAGAAATGTTATGTTCTTATGGAGTCCACATATTCAACTAAAATTGAGATTACGTATATTTCAGGTAATAATGTTCATGTTCGTTTCTGATTTCTTCCATTACTCACCTGCTATCATGTCTCCAAAAATTTCTTAAAATTAATTGTACAATAGTGTATTAATACATGTGTAGAGAGTAATAATGTATAATTAGAACAAATTACAAAATTAAAAAATTAATTGCACAGCATGAAATATAGGACAAGGGAAAAAACTTTCTAAGTGAGAAACTAGGGGAAGAAATTAACAACCTGTAAATCTTCCTCTGCACAGTATAGTTGTCGTCCCTGTAAACTTCATACTTTTAAAAGTATTTTTTTCTACTTTTTAGGGGGAATGCTTTCAGTTTTTCTCCATTTAGAATGATGTTGGCCATGAGTTTAGCATAGACAGTCTTTACAATGTTCAGGAATGTTCCTACTATTCCTATTTTATCTAGTGTTTTTAGGATGAAGTGGTGCTGTATTTTATGCCATTTCTGCATCTATTGAAATAATCATGTGATTCTTAACTTTAAGTCTGTTGATGTGGTGAATTACATTTACTGATTTCTGGATGTTGAACCAACCTCACATCTCTGGGATAAAACCCACTTGATCATGGTGCACTATCTTTCTAATATGTTTTTTGTAACAAAACATATTTGTAACAAAACATATTTTTGTAACAAAACATATATTTTTCTTAACAAAATTTTAGCAAATTTTGTTAAGAATTTTTGCATCTATGTTAAGGATATTGGTCTGAAATTTTCTTCCCTCCATGTGTCTTTGTATGGTTTTGGTATCAGGGTGATATCAGCTTCAGAGAATGAGTTTGGAAGGGTCCCCTCCTCTTCTATTTCATGGAATACTTTGAGGACAAAAAATAAAAACAGGAATCAGTAATTGGGATAATTCAACTAAAAAGTTTTTTCTCAGAAAAGGAAACTATCAACATTGTGAAGAGAAAGACTATATAGTGGGAAAAAATCTTTGCCACACATACTTCAGATAGATTACTATCTCCGGAATCTATACAGAACTCAAAAAAAAAAAAAACCTTTACACCAAGAATTACAAACAATCCAATCAATAAATGGACTAAGGAAATGAGTAGACACTTCACAGAAGATCATCCACAAGCAATCAACATACATATGAAGAAATGTTCAACATCTCTAGTAATAAGAAAAATGTAAATCAAAACCACCCTAAGATTCCATCTCACCCCAATTAGAATGGCAATTATCAAGAATACAAGCAACAACAGGTGTTGGCGAGGATGTGGGAGAAAAGGTACACTCATACCTTGCTGGTGGGTTTGCAAATTAGTGCAGCCATTCTGGAAAGCAGTGTGGAGATTCCTTAGAAAACTTGGAATGGAACCACCATTTGAGCCAGCCATCCCACTCCTAGGCCTATACTCAAAGGACTTAAAATCAGCATACTTCAGTGATGCAACCACATCAATGTTCATAACTGCTCAATTCACAATAGCTACATTGTGGAACCAACCTAGATTCCCTTCAATTGACGGTTGGATAAAGAAACTGTGGTATATATACACAATGGAATATTACTCAGTCATAGAGAATAAAATTATGGCATTTGCAGGTAAATGGATGCAGTTGGAGAATATGCTAAGTGAGATAAGCCAATACTAAAAGACCAAGGGCTGAATGATCTCTCTGATATGCAGATGATGATACATAACAGGGGGTGGGAGGGATGTAAGAATGGAGGAAGGATGGATTGTATAGAGGAAAAAGAGGGGTGGGGAAGGGATGGGGGAAGGAAAAATAACAGAATGAGACAAACATCATTACCCTATATACATGTATGATTACACAAATGATGTAACTCTACTTCTTATACAACCAGAGAAACAACAGTAGTACCCCATTTGTATACAATGAATCAAAATAAATAAATTTTAAAAAGTATTTGTTGGCTGAGTATGGTGCCACATGCCTATAATCCCAGCAGCTTGGAAGGCTGAGGCAGGAGGATCAAGAGTTCAAGGCCAGCCTCAGCAAAAGCACGATACTAAGCAACTCACTGAGACCACCCTAAATAAAATACAAAATAGGGCTGGGGATGTGGCTCAGTGGTCAAGTACCCCTGAGTTCAACAGTAGTACCAAAAAAAAAAAAAAAGAGTATTTGTTTGATCATCACAGTGCTTAACAGAGTTAGTGCTAGAAAATATCATCCTTGAACCTTTTTACCATGTGGTATAACTGATTACTGTCACTAACCTCCTGAACCCCAGAGAATATCACTCCCTGCTATCAGGTGCCAAGTCAAGTTGCCTATGTGTCACTTTGCACAAAGATGTGGGAACATTCCTGACACATTGGTGGGTTTCATAATAATATTCAAAAGCAATAATGATATTCATATTTAAAAATCATAAGGATAATTTAATGAACAAGTCTACGATACTTTCTTAAGGAACCTAAGCCTAACCTAACCTTGCAGGTAGATTTTTACATGTTAACCTGCTGACATTTGTGGAGTACCTACATTGTACCTCCATCCTAAAGGGATCTTTAGTTTATTAAATGTGATGAGAAGGTACAAGGATCATATATGATACAAGATGTGATAAGTGCTATAATGTGACAAAAAACAAACCCTCCCACAGGCACAAAGACAGATGAGTCTGCTTTGATTTCCAGAACTTGGTAATTCTTGAGATGGAACTTGAGGAAGTGTAGGATACATTTTTTAAATGACTTTTGTTTTCTGATTTTATATGCAAGTCCTAACAATATCTGGAATAGAACCACTTTGAACCAGTTATCCCATTCCTTGGTATATACCCAAAGGACTTAAAATCAGCATACTACAGTGACACAGCCACATAAATGTCTATAGCATATTAATTCACAATAGCTAAGCTATGGAACCAACCCTAGATGCCCATCAACAGAGAATGGATAAAGAAAATGTGGTATACATACACAATGGAATATTAACCAGCAATAAAGAAGAATGAAACAATGGCATTTGCTAGTAAAGGGATGGAACTGGAGACTATCATGTAAGTGAAATAAGCCAATCCCCAAAATCCAAAGACTGACTGTTGTTTTTGACATGTGGATGCTAACAAATAAGGGGGCGGTGAATAGAAGAATAGAACTTAATTGGTTTAGACAAAGTGGAATGAAGGGAAGGGATGCAGGATGGAAAGAGGAAAGACAGTACAATGAATGATCTTCCTATGTTCACTTAGGAATACCTGACCAGTGAAACTCCACATCATGTACAACCATAAGAATGAAATTCTAATTAGAACAATTATACTCCATGTATGTATAACATGTCAAAATATGCTCTCCTATCACATATATATAAAAAGAGTAATAAAAAAAGAATCACCAATGACTGGGATCCCCAATGAGCATGTGACAAGAGGGACCACGTAAATCCAGAAAGTAAATCAACTGAGTGTGTACAACCTTCAGTGTTAAAAGTTAGGTAATTCATGAAATGTTTCTTGATTTTTCTATTCAAGCATTTATATTTGCTTTGTTGGTACAACTTTCAAGATATTTCTTTAAAATTATGGTTACTCTCTTTTTCTCTATTACTCCCCTTCTAGAGAGGAATTGACTTGATGTCAAAAGTAAGTAACCCATGCCTCTGTTTACACTTGCAGTTCTAAGCATCAAATACTAGGAGCAGCAGGTGCTAGATGATATTAAGTTGTGATAGTGGAAATGCCTACCTGTTAGGAAGGAAGAGGAAAGAGCAAGGAAAACACTCCATGGGGTGGGTAGGATATGCAAGTGTGTGAGAAAAAGCTATACTAGGCAGAGAAGGAACAGTCAGAGGAAGAGAGCTCCAGAATTCAAGTGGAGTTATGCACACAGAAGTCAAGCTACAAGGAATTATGGAGCAGGTTGTGGAAAAGAGGAATTAATTTATATGAAAAGATGCTCAAAAAAAGTAGTAAATCATGAACTATCTGTGTCCTTTTAAAAACATGTTCAAAAGCAATTAAGGTCACAGAAGGCAGAAGGTGTGGGGGATGCAATATTTTCCTCTTAGTAACTAAGTTTCATTCTTGGTTAATTTTATATCTTAAGAAAGCTACACATGATCCATTTCAGTTAGCTCCTCCTAAAACTCAATGAAGGGTAGTTCAATGTCACATCCAGCAAAAAGCATTAAAAAAAAAAAAAAAAAAAAAAAAAACCCTTACACACACCTCTTCTGTAATTGCCATGAGGTTGTTAAGACATTCGTCCTGGGATTGCTGGCTGTTACCTGTGTAAATTGCCCTGTATAAGAAATTGAGCTCAACATTTAGCACAGGACAAATGTCTGTCCTCCTGAGGTGACTCATCTAATGATAGTTTTGGCCTCAGAGTCCCTGGTATACCATTTTAGTCTGAATCCGTATTCTGTCATTTGCTTTATGATCCAGGGCAAGTATCATGAGAGTTAGGTGAAACACAGAAAACATTATGCATTATACCTCTTGTTAAACTGCACATGGTAGGTGTTAGGGTCAACATGAGGTGTCCCCTAAAAGTTCATGTATGAGACAATGCAAGAAAGTTTACAGGTAAAATGGTTGGATTATGGGAGCATTAACCTACCAGTGTACTAATCCAGTGGATTAACTGGAGGGTAACTATAGGCAGCCAAGGAGGGTAGGTCACAGTTGGTGTTTCTTTCAGACACATATTTTATCCCTGGTGAGTGGAGCTCTCTGTGCTTCCTGACACCATTTGTGAGCTGCTTTTCTCTGCTACACCCTTGTGCCCTGAATATTCTGCCTTAACTCAGGCCCAGAGCCACAGAGTTAGCCATCTATGGACTATGACCTCTGAAATTGTAAGTCAAATTTTTCCTCCTCTAAAATTGTTCTTGTAAGGTCTTTTCATCACAGCGGTGAAAAAACTGACTGAAACAGTATGATTTAAATAACTGGTAATCCCCTGTCAGTCCCCTCTGTATTCTGATAAAAATAATGTAACTAATTACAGTTGGCAGAGTTGATGGTCAGAATGTTCAAAGTTTAAATTTACCTTCGATTACAGAAGATATTATCATAGTTGGCAATATTGTTATTTCATTGCTTTTCTTGACCTCACTTTTCCTTTTAATTCATATTGCATTACTATTATTTAGCAGACCTTTTTGTCAGTAAGTCACCTGAAATTCTGTTTCGGAAAGAGATAGGGCATGAATCATTCCTTAATGTATGAACTACTCTAAAGCAAATTTGCACACTAAAGTATTTTTCAGATGTTGAAACAGCAATTATGAAGCTTTTTAAGGAATATAGCAAATGTTTGAAATGTAATATTAATATGACCATAAAATGAGGCATATATAGTAATTGCAACCAAATAAATATGTGTATTTCAAGAGGATATAAAGGAACTTATTTTTCTAGCCAAGACAAAGTAACAGGGATGAGATATACCCTCCAAAATGAAAGAAAAAATGCATATAATAAATGAAACACTTTTAAAGACAAAGGCTATAAGATAACAAAGGAAAACAACCCCTGAGAGGTAAAACTAGATGAGACTTAACCTCTCAGTTGTCTTAACTGAATTAAAAGTATTCCCAGGTCACAGAATAGAGAGGAACCAGGTAGAATAAGTTGTCTCTCTAAGTCACAAATAGAGATAAGAGGCAAGACCAAGATGGACAGAGTTTGCCAGACAGTACCAATGAGGACTCAGGTACAGAGAACTTTAGAGACCTTCTAAGGGTTCCGCTTGGCATAGAGTTGAGTACCTGATCTCCATAGGCATGTGAGAAAACTACACAAGGTTTGGATAGTAAGTGTCCCACAAAGGTCTGAATGTAAAGGTTTGGTCCCCAGGGTGGCAGACTGGGAGGTACTATAGGTCTTTAAGAGGCAGGGCCTACTGGTCGGTCCTAAAATTTTTGGAGTGGGATTATGAAAGTACTGTGAGATCCAAACCTTTCTCTTTTTCTCTCTCTCTGCCTGCACTACTCTGCCAGTTCAAGATGTGACTGTTCCCTACATTAGCTTCCACAATGATGTGCCACCATCTGTCTCCCTCACCATAGACCAAATAAACTTCCAAAACTGTGAGATAAATAAACTGATCTTAGCTTTGGATAGAAGTTAAGTATAACCTGTGTCAGGTATTTCAGGATAGTGACAGAAAGCTAACTAATATAACTAGATGAAGAACTGTGTACAAGGACCAGAAGAACAGTTAGCAGGGCTTAAACAGGACTAGAATGGTGTCTGTTCTCACTAGCCAAATTGTGAAACCTCATAAATCATGGTACACCAGAACACTCAGAAGGTGCCTGCCTCATTTGTGAGGAATAAATAACCAGAGACTGATCACTTTTTGAAATCTAACATCTGACAAGTAAGACCTGAAAGGGTTAAACTGTCTCCACACAACTTCGTTGCATTCCAAAACAAACTTAAAAGAATATTTACAAAAATACAAAAATATTTAGCACCCAAAAAATATAAAACTTATAATGTCTGGCACCTAAAAAAAATGTTACAAGGTATGGAAAGCAGCAGGAAAACATGATCACCAAATAGAAAACAATCAAAATTATCCAGATCTAATGTAAGTGTTAAAGTTAGCAAAAATGATATTAGTTATCATAATTATATTCAACATGTTAAAAACCTAAGACATAAAAGATACAAAAATTTTAATATTGAAGAATAATCAAATTTCCCCAAATTTTATGTAAACGGAAGAACAACAAACAGGAAGAAAACTGTACCAAGGCAAATCACAATCAAATTGCTCAATAGTGATGATGAAGAGAATATTCTTCAAGCAACCACAAGAGGAAACACATATATCACATACAGGAGAACAAATAAGGATGACAGATTTTTTTGTTGAAAGCAATGTAAATGAAAACAGAGTGAATGGAGGAACATCCTTTTTAAATTTTCAAGAAAATCTATCAATATACGATTCTCTACCCTACAAAAATGTTTCAAAAATGAAAACCAAATAGAGACTTTTTTAAGTCATACAAAGATAACAAAGGTAAATGATTGGGAAGAAGTAAAACTTCCCACAAAGAAAATACCAGACTCAGATGCCTTCATTGGTATATTATAGCAAATATTTAAGGAAGAAATAATACCCATTTTTCATAAATCCCTTGAGAACATTCAAGAAGAAAAATATATTTCTAAACTCATTTGTCAAAACACCTCACCAAAGAATATGTACATTTTAATACACTTCCCACCAAACAATAAAACTCAATGTGATAGAGTCGTTACTCACAAAATTTATCTTTAACAGAATCCTGATCGCCATTTTCATTCTTTTGTAGAACTTAATGAGCTGATTGTACATTTGCATGGAAATGAAAAGGGCATACTGAAGCCAAATAACTCTGAAAAAGAAAAATCTGGATTACTAATACTACCTAACTTCAAGATTTTATCATGCACTTGTAGTAGTTAACAGGGTATAACTGTTGTGAAGATAGACACACGGTTCAAAACCAACCTGAGAATTCAGAAAGAGACCACACACATACTGATAAGTGGTATTTGACGAAAGTGCAAAGGCAGTGCAGGGGAGAAAGCATAGTCTTTTTAACAAGTGGTACAAGAACAACGGGATTAAGGTATGAACTTAATCCATATGGTACAACCTATCATAGAGTGAACTGCATAACCTAGGGCTTTAAAATGTGTAGATGAACACATGAGGGAGAAAATTCTGTGACTTTAAGTTAATATTTTTGAGACAGCACCAAAATCACAATGAAAGGATAATTATTTAATTAACAATTAACTAAAATTTCTGTACTTTGAAAAATACTATTAAGAGTATAAAAACACAACCCATTAAATAGTAGCAAATATTCACAAAGCATGCATTTGATAATAGATATTGTATCCACAATAAGTAAGAAAATAAACTCAATAATAAGAAAATAAGTGCCCTAATGAAAAATGCAGATTTAAATAAGTACCTCACTAATTTTATATATATATATATACATACACATATATAAAATATATGTTATGCATGGCAGATGAATATATGACAAGGTGCTAAACATCATTAGTCATCAGAAAACTTGCAAATTAAAATCATAACAAGATACACCTATTAGACAGCAACAATTAAAACAATCACTCATACTAAGTGTAGGTATGTAGGAATATAAAATATCATACAGTATCCACCTTGCTGGCCTTGGAAGAGTTTGACATTTCCTTAAAAGTTAAACATAACCTATTTTATAATCTGGCTATTCCAAGAAAACACAAGCTTTGTCCACTAAAAGACTTGTACATGAAGGTTTATGGCAACCTTATTTATAATATTTCAAACCTGGAAACAGCCCAGATGTCCATCAGTGAGTGAATGTACACCTGGGCTATATATCCACAGAACAAATTCCTACTCAACTATAAGAAAGAATGAAGGCCTGGTGCACACTACAACCTGTATGAACTCAAGAATATTATGCTGAATGGAAGACACCAGATGCAGAGACCACAACTTGCTTATTCCCTTTACTAGAAATGTACAAAGGAGCCAAACCTGTAGTGACAGGTCATAGTTGTGTTCATCTAGAGGGAGAAACAGATAGTGATGGAGAACAGCCACAAATGGTGATTTGGGGGTGGCAGAACAGTCATGACACTGCACTGTGGCAATGGTGGCAGAATTTATTATAAATAAGTGAACTGCACACTTATAATGGGTGAAATTTAAACTGTGCATTTAAAAAGCTGAGTTTTATAAAATGAATGACTTATTAATACAGTTGAAAACCTGGATGAATCTCAAAATAATTACACTGGATGAAAATGCCCACCCTTCCCCACCCCCAATACTGTGTGCTTTAACATACATAAAATTCCAGATAATTCAAAATGAATGTGGAGTTAGAGAGAACCAGCCAGTGGTTGTGGGACAAGGACAAGGCTAGAAACACAGATCACACAGCAAGGGGTGGGGGACAGAAATTACAGAGGAGAAGCTTTGGGAGTGAGAGATGATTGATATGTTCATTATCTTGACGGTAGTGATGGATTGGTGGGTGTATACATGGGTCAAAATGTATCAAACTATGAACTTTAAACACATACAGATTATTCTGATTTCACCTCAGTAGAGCTATTTTTAAGGGAAGTGAATGGTATGATAATTACACAAACATAAGATTAGTTGTTATATTGATTTTTTCATTTCAAAAGTTTAAGTTGTTATTATATTATGTATAAGCAAATGAAAATGCTTTTAGAAGTAGCTCATTACACCTAGCTTGGGGAGCTGGAGAGTGAAGACAGGGTGATGCTGCTCTTGCTGTTAGAGGCAAGAAAGCCCTCAGGGTGTTTTAAGGCACAACATAAGAAGCCAGAAAGAAGAAAAGGGAAAGTTCTGTAAGTCCTGGAGGAGGCCAGGAGGAAGGGAATCCAAGCAGATGGGTTATTTTTCCTGGAGAAGAAGGTGGTCTGTTCCCATGAGATTTAAACAAAGAAAAAGAAAAAGAAAAAGAAAAAAAGGTGAAGTCCAGAGAAGTGTTGAGGAAACAGGGAGGGGTGCTGACAGAGATATTTTAATGGAGTGAGGAGGGCCTTGCAGGCACCTTCATTTAAGGTACTGATTTCAAAGGAGGTTCCACATGTTTCTGGGCCCCTTCTCCTGTCTTCACAGTGGTACCAACCTGCCCTGGGAGCTGCTGGTCCCAGAATGACAGTCCATGCCCTCTGGCATCCTACCCATGTCAGGCTCCTCACTGAGAGTGCTGCCCAACAGGATAACAGAAGGTGCCAGAATAAACGTAGCCCCCAAACTGCAGGTTAGGACCTATTCACGCACCCAGAATCTTGGGGGCCAAGGAGATGACCAGGGAAGACCCAGCTACCCTAGACATGTCCTAGGATGGGCCGATTCCCATTCCCTTATATTGCTCTTTCAGAGTCCCTGCCCCAGAGCCTGACCTGTCCTGTTGCAGCCCAGCCCCAGACACAAACATGAGCTTCTGCCTACACCTGAAGTAGGACTGTCCATTGTAGGCCCACACTGACCTCAGTGCTTCCCATCTCAGGTAGATTATGCCAGAATGAGGGGCCCACTAGAATCCTGCATGGGGTCCTAAGGATCCTGGTGTCTGCAGCTTTGTCTGCCACATCCTCGTTAGGACAACTGGATCCATATAACTTGCTTCCTTGTCCTTTGCCAAGCACTCCAATATCACCAAACTCAAACCATGTACCCAAATCCTAGGTCATATGACTATGACCAAAAACTCCAGTCAGGCACAGTGGTGTACAGCTGTAGTTCCAACAGCTTGGGAGATTATGGCTGGAGGCTGGAGGATTATGAGTTCAAAGCTAGCCTCAACAACTTAGTGAGGCAATAAGCAACAAAGCAAGACCGGCCTCTAAATAAAATATAAAATAGGGCTTAAGATGTGACTCAGTGGTACAGCACCCTGTACCAAAATAAAACAAAACCAAACAGAATCCAGGGAACTCTTGTCTTCCAACAGGCTACATTCTCCTCCATCCCAGTATTGTCTACCTGAGCTCCTAAATACTGACCCCATTGTCCTGCTGGCCAATGATATGCCTTCAGATGGCAACATCCACTGGGATCCAGCTCATTTTGACAGTTCCCCAACGACCTGGTGTCTTGCAACCCACGTGCCTCCCATGCAGCATCACAAGCTTCCTCTGCTTCACCCCCCCCTTACTCTCTTGCCCCAAGGAACCACAGAACAAAGACCTCAACAGAAAGTGCTCATGTTCACCCCAGTTCTCAAATGAAATGAGCAGAGCTGTTTAAGGAAGACAGAACATAAGGAAATGGCCATTTGATCCATTTCTTGTAACACCCAAACATTTCAAACTAATTCCTTAATCAGCTAGATGCTCACATTTATTCTTTCATGGCTTTTGAAATTTGACACCAATTAATACTCAAATTCCTTCACCTACACTCAACTATATTTTTCAGTTGTATCTTCTACCTTTAACCATAGGAAAACATTTTTCTCTATCTGGGTCTTGATGAAACTTTTGTTTCTTTTCCTTATAAATCTTATGCAACAAATATTTAGTTTCCTACCTCAGATTCACAGTAAATATGAAATCTGGTTCATACCTCAAACTACTAAGCTACAGGTTACTTGATCTTTCTCCAATTATAAAAGATTTATTTGGTTTCTAGTTGTTGCTATTATGTACCTTTCTGCATGGAGCATTTATTTTTCTTTCAAATTATTTTTCTAATGAAAACATTTCCACAAAAGGGTTTCCTAGAAGAAAGCTAAAAATATGTTAAAGCTGACTAAAACATTGCCCTAGTGGAGGACTGAATCCATCAATAGTGTCAGTTCTGCAGGAGGCACCTTTCCTTAAGATTCATCAGAGACCCCTAGATGTATTCCCAGGTATGTAACTGACCTCACAACTAATTCTGTATCTTTCTTTATAAACAATGTTAGCGGATTTTTCTTTTGTGTGAGTAACTTCAGGGTAGGTATGTGTGCAAGTGTGTGTGTATGCATGTGTGTGTCTACTGGAGATTTGGTGACAATTTTTGAAATTTTATAAACTTTTTGTATATTTTAAAATTAAATCTCCAACTTCTACATTTAATTTAAAAAATATCAGAAACTCCAAAGAATACTTAATAACATTGTCCATCTGGTGGTTGGACCTCTTGCAATGACTTAAAATGTTTTGCTTATTTTGCTATGATTTTGATCATACTTTATTATAATTTTGCAGATATCTGAATTTTCTTTAGACACTTTTGCCTATCTTTTCTCCATAACTTCTTCAATAATCTAAATGATTTTCCTATTTTATTAAATCAACCTCTTTTTGGATGAGTTGATCTTTTATTATAATTCACTGAGGTAAAATCTCTTTTTAACCTTATTGAAAATAAAGCTAATTCAAGCAAAATGTACAAGAAAATTATGTTCTGTATAATTTCATTACATTAATTTGCAACACATTGTATTTTCATATATATGTAAAATTATTAATGTGCATTCTGTATTATTTAACGGTCTCTATTTCTCCTTCTAATGCAGTGTTATACCACATAAGTTATTGTATTTTAGAACAGTCTACTTTGTGAGCTAATTATTATTCCTTCATTGGTCCTCTAGTATTCTTGTCTATCTTACCACTTATACTGCAGAAGCAATCATTTTCAATTCTACAAAATGCCAACATCATTGTTGGAATTTCAGCTGAAGTTATATTACAATCACAAATTAAACCATCAAAAGTTGCCTCTTCCATATGATCTTCCAACCCAGGAGTAAAAACTATTTCTCTATTTTTTTCATCATTAAACTTTTGTGGAATTTTATAGAGATGCATACCCATATACAAACTTAATTAACAATAATTCAATTGTGTTGACCATTAATTGGAAGTCTTTCATTATTACATTTTTAGCTGCCTAGTAAAGTATTCAAGTATCAGACCGATTTGTGTTATTCTATCTTTTGACCAGCAGTGTTTCTTCACTGTTCTATTATCTCTAATAGCTTTGGGGCTGATTACTTTCCCTCTTCAGGGTGTATAATCATACAGTCTTCTAACAGAGATCCTTTTAAATCTTGGTTCTTTTCTACTCTTTATTATGCAGACAAGATAACTCTCTGGAAGGTCCTGCATAGTCCCTGTTGCCCATGCCAAAAGGAAACTCACATCCCACATTGATCTGGCATCAAAACCTACCAGCTCTCCCTTCAAAACAGCTTGAGTCCCACCCTTTTCACCATCTCCCCTGCAGCACCCATTCTCACAGGGACCACTGCAATGGGATCTTAATTATAATCCTAAAGAATAGCCAGGGCAGTCTTTGAGAACTGGGTACACAGGTCACACTTTTGCTAGAAACCCTCCTCAGTCCTTACAAAGTCCTATATGGTCTGCCTTCTCCACCTGTCTAACTTCATCTCTTATTACTCTACACCATGCACAATTCTTAAGCCAAAGGAGACCCCCTTGCTATTCCCTAAACCTGCCAGATATGCTTCTACCTCTGGGTCTTTGCACTTCCTACATTCTGTGTCAGGGAAGTCTTTTCCCATGTATCTATGTGGCTCATCTCCCCACCTCTTCTGGGTATAGCTCAAATGGCAGATTCTCAGCAAGGCCTTCCCTGACTCCTCTATTTAAATTTGCATCTTTCTCCTCTATGTTCCTTAAGTCCTTCCTGTCTTATTTTTCTGAATTACACTTTTTGCTATCTGATTTGTGTGTGTGTGTGTGGTACTGGGAATCGAACCCATGGTCTTATGCTTGCAAGGCAAGCACTTTACCGACTGAGCTATCTCCCCAGCCCGCCATCTGATATTTTAAAAATTATTTACTTCTCAAGTCTCTATCTTCCTTTCACATCAACACACACTACACTAACCTGAAACATAAATTTCTGAGAGAAAGGATTCCTGCCTGCTTTTCTCATGACTGTATCCTTAGCATTGAAAAATAGATGCTCAATAAATTGTGTTGAATGAAAATGTATCTATTTTTATATCAGACTGAAGATAAGTCATTCTAAAATAACTATATTCAGTAAAATTTTTATCTGTACTATTAAGTGAACTTTGTGGTCCTATTGAGGGAGAACATTTTCACAGATTGGTATGTGTTGAATTTGATTAAACACTTCATCAGACAGATATAATTTTATGTGCTATGTCATCCTACACAGAATGAATACATTCCTCTAAAGAATTTTTCCCTTGAATGAGTCAATAAAGCCAATTTCCAGGGATATACCTAAAATATTGGATCCATTGTTCAAGTGGACCCTCTGCTTTCTCATGGAAACAAACCAATGATGAATTTGAATGAGTTAGCCAGCAGGAAAAATAGGAGTGTTGGAGAGAAAATGCTTTGCTGTCTTATTTCAAATCAACCCAGTGGACATGTCCTATTCATTTGTGTATTTACCACTGATTAACAATTGTGTATGGATCAGCTGATGGGAGTTCCAGTTATCAACTACTACTTTTATGCAAGTAATTTATCACATCATATTATCACTTCTTTTAACCTTCTTATCTGTTTTACCACCATTTGGAAGTTTCCCAGTCCTTATTATTTCCTATATATAACAGGCATATGAGTAAGAAGAAATAAAAAGTAAACTTATTCACTCAGGCTTTGAATCCAACACATGTATGTGTGATTCAAGCAAGGTAAGGTGTTCAAATATTTTAATAAACATATTACATTAGCCCTTGTGTTGCAGAGGTAAAAGTCTAATGTATTTTAGAGTATAAGGTTCCTAATACTTAAATGACATTTTCAAGTTGTCTTTATACTTCCAATAATAAAAAGAAGTGATATTTTAACTTGGTCAGAAATTCAAATAGTTTGTCAATTTGGATTAGTTTCAGGTGAGTTCATCTCAGTGCAGTCTCCTCCTATTCAAAATTAACATTATGATAAAAATTTGTTTCAAATGAAAGCCAAGTTCCTAACAGGAGGCACGTAAATCAATTTTTAATCATCTTTTAACTATACAGGGGGAATTCGTTATTTAAAAAAAATGCTAAGCCTGACAGACACTCTCTCTACCAGGTGATAAAGGGCAACACCAATAAGCCACATTGTAAGAACCCTCGCTATGCCATGGTGAAACTGGCAATTCATTTCTGGGTCTTCCTCTCCAGACATAACCCAGTCTAAATATACGAGAAGACCACTGGGAAAATCCCAATCAGGGGACATTCTAGAAATATCTGAATAATTATCTAATATAACAGTACCTTTGAATCCGAATTCTTCGATGAAGCTCAGTTCACGGCTTCTGCATGTAGGTGGGGGTCTGCACAAGCTTCAGGCCTCCGCAGGGAGAAACGTTGCAGTTCCTAACGGTCCCCGGTGGCTCAACATCCCTTCCTTCTTTCTGACTTCCTGTCTCGTGAACCTTGAGGCTCAACATCCCTTCCTTTCTGACTTCCTCTCTCGCGAACCCCGTGCTCTTCTTTCTGGCCTCCAGTTCCGCGAACTCCTTCCTCGGAACTCTCAGCTGCAGTGGTGGATGCCATGGCGTCTTTCCCGGGCAGCGCGCTCGCTGGAGGTTTATATAGCACTTGGCTCACTGCTATTGGTCCAAACGCATGCTAATGTGAAGCAAGTACTAATGTGAGTGGTCCAAAATTTATGCTAATTTGGGCTTGAAAACGTACTAACCCTATTAGTCAGTTTTTGTGTTTTTTTGACAATTTATAGTAGACTCATTCTTAGCAGTTAATAAAAGGAGTGAATGAATGAGTTGGGATTATAGCTGCAGCAAACCACTTGCCGCTGGGTTGAGCTCCCTTTCCAAGAAAGAAAAGGCAAATACAAAACAAGAACCCTACAGGGAAAATAAAAATAAAAATAAAAAAATAAAACGTGAATAGGTCGCTGTCGGTTCCCTGGCTAGAGCAGAGCTGCAGCCGGCCACGCAGCGGAGGGCACGATGTTTGCACCAGGACTAAAGAGGAAATGTGCTGACCAGGAGGAAGATGGGGAGGGTGCCCCCGCTGGCTTTGGCTCAGTCCCTGACTATAGCCTACGGCGGCAGTCGCTCTGGACTTGTCCTTGGGCAAGCTCCAGCTCTGCCACAGGCTGGTGAAACCCAGCTCGGTTATTATCGCCAACACAGTCCGGCAGATCCAGGAGGAGATGAGCCGGGATGGCACGTGGAAAGGGGCAGCACCCCAGAGTGCGGGGCGAGTGCCGCTGGACTGCCTGGGGTCCACGGAGACCCTGTGTCACACAGCAAGGGGACCAGAGGCAGGGCACCCTGCTCCTGACTTGGGAGATGACCTCTTGCAAAGCCCAGTTTCCAACTTTCCACAGTCAGCTCAACACAGGTGCCAAGGAACGCTCAGAGAAGCCTTTGTGATATGGGCAACCCTCTGGAAAACAGGAAGCTTTCAGAAGTCTCTAGTTCAGATATTTGAGAACAAAAGTCCCACTCCTGTGGAGGAGCTGTTCTCTGATGTGGACAGTTCCTACTACAACCTGGACACTGTGATGATAGGAATGATGGGGGCCACAAAGCCAGGTCTCTGTGATGGGCTCGAGGGCTTTGCCACAGCAGCTTTGCCTCCTGGCTCTAGCTGCAAGTTCAACCTGGCCCAACTGGTCCATGTGATGGAGATCCTAGCAGAGACCTGAGATCCCCAGTGGGCCACAGACAAGGCCATATGTCCCAGACAGCTTATCTGATGTACTGTGGCCACATACACATGCAGGGCCTCAGTCCTGTGAAGAGTTCTCACCACTGCAGCCTGCGTCCTAACCTTTTGGGCAGTCTGCTGATTACGAGAGCATCCTGGGACAGACTGTCATAGGCAAGGGCTGCAGACTCCAGGCCTGTGCCTTCCCTGGGGAAGGCAGGGCAGAGGCTGATGCTGGAAGCTGGGAATTCTCTGAAGGCTTCTCAGCCCTGGTCTAGGTGGCATCCCATAGCCCTGGGCCCTCGTTCCTTTTGTGTCCTGGCTGCCGCTCACATGGAAGATGGCAAAGCCACAGGTTGCATCCAAACTCATTAAAATCCAAATAGGTGGACTTTTAAAATTCAATCTTATACGTTTGGGGCAGTATTTTGTCTTAATATATATTATTTAAACTTTTCATACTTTATCTCTAAATTTTTGCAGTTATTTTCTTAAAAGTCTATTTTTTGTATAAACATTCTTTGTTGCTACATTAGAAATGTGTGTAACCTGAAGGATTGCAGTTAGTGTATTTCCTTGTTGGAAGGTTTAAATGGGAATTTTTTTTTCACAGTGAGGCAGCAGTGTAAGGGTTCTATTTTCTACTTCAGCTGTTTGCAGGACCCTCTTAGATTCTGTTACAATACAGTGCACTTAAAATGGGAACCACACGCAGCCAGTACTCTCTTCACTAGACCTGCTCTGATGCCATATCTTTTTGCCTTAGTGTAAGTGATGGAGGGCTCTATTTATGCCCATTTATATATGTAAATGCCACTGGAGGGGAAGGTCAGGATTTGTGTGGAAATCACAGGCACCATTTGATCTTCAGAGACTTTAGAGTCAGCCAGGCCTTCCTTCAGGTGGTCACAGAGGGCACCTTCCATAAGTTCCCAGCATGGCCCTAGCAGAAATGTATGCCCGTTTAGGAGGATACACAAGGAGCTGCTGCATGTCAGGCACGTGTGTTGGGAAGGGTGTGTCCCTGTGCTGTTGGGGTAGAAATACTTGGACCTGCTCTATTAAATTGGTGCTAGACCAGAATCTTAAGATTAAATTTAAGTCCAGAATGAAATGACTGTGTAACTTATGTCCCCTTAATCCGAAGGGTCATGTGATGAGCTGCCCCATGAAGGGGACTGGTGTGACCCTGTGCCCAGCCTGCCACATTGGCACATTTGCAATATTTATTCCATGACCCCATTTAATTATTGATAAGTTAGAGCCCCAAAGAGTAAGGGCTCCTTTTTTATTTTTTTAATAATGAGACTGTGCTATAGGAAAAATAAGTCCTTGTAGCCAACTCTACCATTAGATAGAAACTATCCATTTATTAGTTCTTTATGCTCTTGCTTCTTCCAAAAGTTGAACAGTGTTTTGTCCATTATTACTGTGATAGTGGGAAAGAAGAAATGCATTATTATTAACTTATTATATATGAAATTATTATTAATATGTAGAGATAACTACATAAGATATTATCAATTATTATGATTATTCCTAGTCCCAGATAAATTCTATGGGGCAGTTATAAGTGAAGGACTTTGCCATAGGCTAGACTTTGATTCAGGATTAGAAAGTCACACTTAGTCTCCTTCCGAATTTGAGACTGATTCAATAGGATAATGGGTTTTCAATCTGTTTATTTTTTTTTAACCATAATACTCTTTGCAAAACAAAGGCTTATAAATTGTTAACCAATGAAATATTTAGAAGTTGAGTAACTTTGGTCCAACTGTGGAAACTCTGGGACATTCTGCTTAGCCTCCTTCTGGCCAGTGGGAATGAATAGCCACATCCAATGTTCCAGCAGCCCCAACATCCCTCCTGATCCTCAAGGTTGCTGCAAGTGCGAGGAGGACTTGGGTCAGGGACTTTCCAAGCAACCAGTCAGGACATCACATAGTACAGTGTCTCTCTGGTCCAAAACATGAAGTATGTTCCCCAAGGCCATTTGGCAATGCTTGGGTGGTTGAGTCAGTAGGGAGTCCAGGGACCCTACCACCTAAGAAAGTTCTTAGTCCTAGTAGGCACTCAGTGCTTTTCTGTCACAATTAAGTAAACGAACAGCTAGCAGGAAAGCAACATTGTCTGATTCCACTCTCAGTTCAGCCTCTAAGTCTCAGCTCCTCTCAGGACCAATCTGTCCTCAGTGAGATGTTGGATGTCAGAACGTAAAGCCCTTGGAGTTTCTTTCATGCTGTGATGCTGAAGCAGGTGTCCTCCCACCAGCCCTTCTCCTGGCCTGCTGGAGGTGACACTGTGATGCAAATTGGAGGTGACCATAGCCACAGGAGCCTGTCACAGCTTCCTACAGTCCATGACTGTCCTTGCAGGACACACAAGGTTCCCATGCTCTGGTCAGTGGTGTCCTACAGAGGTGACCCCCTCAGGCCTCTTTCTGTCTGCAACCCTTTTCTTCAAGGATAGAATGCAGTAATTTCCTGTGTCATACACTTTGTCTTGTGTGTTTAATTTTGGTGACAGGAAAGGGAATCAAGGAAGCCCAGGGCTCCTCCTGGCCCATAAGAGCACTGAGTTCTCCTTTCTCTGCAAAGGAAACAGGACCTGACTAGGGAACAGGCCAGGGACTTGTGACTTGAGCTGGCTTTAAAGTCAGGAAGAGTTATCACAGTTATCCACAAAGAAATCCAGTCACGGCCTGGGCAGGAGAAGGGAAGGGCAGCTGAAGAAAGCAGAACCTCACAAAAAGGAAGGGAGGGAGGAAGGGAGAAGAGGGAGGGAGGGTAAGAGGAGTGGGGAGGCAGCTTTCTCCTTTTGATCAGGGTGGAGGAATCATCTGGGAGGTGGTGCACTGTGGTGCCAATGCTGAGAAGGGAAAAGATTTTGACATCAGATATTAAGTTGTGCCCAGTCATGAAAGTTGCCTCTCACTGAGGAAGTTCACAGCTCTCTTCTGTCTTTAAACTCTGCTACTTTGCTGCTTGCCTTCCTCCTCCTGCCATAACACTTCACCTCCAGCTTGTGTGCACATGTCAAAAACACACACCAGACACAGGCACACACACATGAACAACTAGCGTTTGAGATTCACATAGTCACATTTTGTTCCAGTAAAGAATCAGAAAAGGAAGCCAAGTATAAAGGTGTTTCTGGATCTGATATCCTGACCACATCAATAAAAACGGGTTCTTGGGTGCGGGGCACAGCGAGAGCGGGAGCAGCCCACCTGGTAGAGTCCCCAGCGGCGGCAGAACCATTCCCAGATGCCCAGACACTCCTGCTTGCATCTGCGTATCTCAGGAGGAGGGTTGTGAGCAGTCCCATCACCCGGAAGAAAGGTGTGGAAGGCCTCCGCAGGCCACACCACGGCCCTCATGCCGGATGACAGTGGGGGGGCGGGGGGAAGCAGGCAAAGACTGGGAGACCCACCCCGACTTCGTGAACGACGTCAGTGAAAAGGAGCAGCGATGGGGCGCCAAGACAGTGCAGGGTTCGGGACACCAGGAGCACATCAACATACACAAGCTGAAGGAGAACGTCTTTCAAGAACATCAGACTCTCAAGGAGAAGGAGCTGGAGACAGGACCGAAAGCCTCCCATGGCTACAGAGGGAAGTTTGGTGTGGAGCAGGACAGGATGGATAAATCAGCTGCTGGCCATGAGTATCAGTCGAAGCTCTCCAAGCACTGTCCACAAGTGGACTCGGTCCGGGGCTTTGGAGGCAAGTTTGGAGTCCAGATGGACAGAGTTGATCAGTTTGCTGTCGGCTTTGGATACCAGGGCAAGACGGAGAAGCACGCCTCCCAGAAAGACTACTTAAGTGGTTTCAGCGGCAAATACACCAGGCAGGCTGACAGTATGGACAAGAGTGCCGTGGGCTTCGACTACCAGGGCAAGATGGAAAAGCACGAGTCCCAGAAAGACTTTGAAAACCTGGCCAAGTAGTGGGGGCAGGAGGACAGGCGGAAGGCTGATGCAGAGCGAGCCCAGCGGTTGGTCAGGGAGAGGCAGGAGCAGGAGGAGGCCAGGAGGAGGCTGGAGGAGCAAGCCCGAGCCCAAAGGCAGACACCCCCAGTGTCCCCCGCCCCGCTGCCAGCTGAGGAGGGGACACCCTCCAGCCCCGTGTATGAGGACGCAGCCCCCTTCAAGATGGAGCCAAGTCACAGAGGCCCCATGGGTGAGAGCAGGCCTGAGATCTTGTACAGCACCGAGGCTGCAGACTACCAGGAGGTTGGTGGCCAGCAGGGCCTGGCCTATACCCCAGAGGCCGCCTACAACACCACAGAGGCTCCTGGCCACTACCAAGCAGAGGGCAGCACCTATGCCGCATAGGAGAAGGACCTGGGCATCCTGGCCACCACCCTCTACTACTACCTGGCTGTGGGTGATGACGAGTTCTCCTTCGACCCCGATGACCTCATCACCAACATGGAGATGATAGATGACAGCTGGTGGCTTGGGGTGTGCAAGGGCAGGTACGGGCTCTTCCTGCCAACTACGTGGAGCTGCGGCCCTAGGCGACCAGGTGCCAGCGCTCCAGGCTCACGCTGTAAGTCACCTTCTCTGGGTTTGGGTTCAGGTTCGGGTTTTGTATCTCCATTTCTTTTGTTTTATTCCCGATGGTTGGAGGGGAATATACTGTTACACCACCTGCAATTCCCCTCAGTGCTTGACAAGGATTCCGCTGAGTAATAAAGGTGTTTGCAAAGTCTCATCGTATTGAGAATTCGGTTGTGGATTTTCCTTCCTTGCTTGCTTAATATGTGTAGGTTTACTATTAATATTATATGTGTTTTCCCTGAAAACAGGGGTCTTAACAGAATCAGGGTTAAAACATAAAAAACAGACTTCTAATGGAACAGTAATTTTAGATTTAGTCATTTGTAATAAAACTTTGAATAACCAAGAATGTTATGAGAAAATACAAAAATAGATTCTAGCTGCCGATCCCCTGTTGACTACTCTCAGATGGCCTGAAGTATGTAGGCAAATAACTCCAACCCCATCAGGAATGATTAACAGGAACAGAAGAAATAAAGAAAATAGAGTTCCTAGAGTTAAAACACCTTATGACAATGCTTATTTAATTAATGGAAAGCCATGACATCCCTATAGAGGGATGCCTCTTAAGCCCCTGGATTTAGACCCTCCTTTATCTCCCATGGGATATTTAGGTGTAAAATCAGGACATGTTATAATCTGGTTTGAAAGTATACATACAAGAGTGCAAGATGTTCCATTTCTTAAAGATTAGGATTTAATAAATGCTGTAAATATTATTGGCCACCTGTCCCCCGGAGAAAAAGTTCCTCAATGTTAAGTTCACACAGTAGAAGATGATGATTGTTAGCTTAAACTGTCTAGCACTTATTAACCACAGCAATAGCCACACAACTGACATTTACTCAACCCTGCTGAACTTGCTTTAAACTTTATGATTAGTTAAGCAATATTAATATGTCTTATTGTTTAGTTATAAGTTATCACAAGTAAGCAATTACTAAAAGTAATTAGAATACTTAATTGCTTGGTCTAGTAATGATTATACAAGATATTTTTGTTATTTTTCCTTGTGATCTTTTCCTGTTCTGGAAAAGCATGTATAACTGTCAACCCTTTAATGTATAAAAAGCTGGCTGGGAAAAATAAAATTTAGAACTTAGCATACATTCCTTGAGTTTGTGTTGCTTTGTTCTCCACCTCGCTGATGCCTACTCCATCACCTGTGACCACTACTACCTCTGCTAGGGCTGGACCCTGGCTATATACTTATTATGTGTATATTTAAAAGAAAATGGGTTCTTTTGATTCTACTGAGATTTCCCCAGAGAAGCTGCTTGAAAAATCCACCTTTTAAAAGGGTGTTCCATGGCTTTCTTGCAAGATCTTTTCTAATAAACCGGTAAATGTAATCAAGTGTTCCCCTGAGTTCTGTCAGCTGCTCTAGAACATTAATTGAACCCCAAGTGGGGTTTTTGGTTACCCTGTTTTATAGCTAATTAGTCAGAAGCACAGGTAAAACAACCTGGGGACTGGAACTGGCACCTGAAAGGCACTGCAGTCTTGGAAACTGCTCCCTCAACCTGTGGTCACTGATGCTATCTCCAGGCAGGTGGTGTAGAGCAGAGCTGAATCAGAGGACACCCAACTGGTGTCCACTGCTGCAGTATTGCTGGCCTGATGGGAATAAAAACAATCAAACCCAAACATGTTGTGAGAGTACTATAGGAGAACAGGAGTTTGAGGTGGATTTTTTTTCCTCCTAAATCTACTCACTGGTATTTTCTATTGTCTCAAATTTATAAACAAGAAAATGAGGATCAGAAGTGTTTAGTGACTTGCCTGAGACCACCCCAAGAACAGGTGCTGGGACTGGGATTCAAACCCATCCAGCTTCCCATACCATGCACCACCTGTAGCTTCTTCCCCTACCCCCAGCCCTGCCCTGTCCATCATTGCACAGAGCCCAAGAGACAGACAGACCTCAGCTGGGAACATGCACATGCAGCAACTCAAATGTTTCCCAGAAAGTATTGATTTAGGAGTTATAAATTAATTTTAGCACCTAGGTAAAATCGCAAATACAGAATCCACAAATATCAAAGATTAATTATATTTATGTGTCGAGTTTCCTCCTGCTGTAAACACTGTTGAAAAGTCAGTCGTACAGTGTACCACTCATGTTATATGGGGAGAGGCAGGGAAAGCAGGATTCAGTGGGGGTGGATTACAGGGCTCAATGAGAAAAGAAACTGGGGAAGCAGGGACTTGGAATAGGCATGGGCATGCCCCATGTTGACCACTACTTTAGAGCCAAGGCCCAGTGGAGTTGTCTGAAGCTTCATAGTAAGTTAGTGGCCACACTGGGAGAAATATCAGGTTTGATATAGTTTAGTTTGAAAATGAGGTGTCCCCCAACAGCTCCTGGGTTAATGCAGGATGTGAAATGAGTAGATTAGGAGAGTGTAACCTAATCAGCCCATCCTAATTTCAGTGGGCTAAGTGGGTGCTAACTATAAGCAGGTGGGGTATGGCTGGAGAAAGTAGGCCATAGGTGCATGTCTTGGGGATTATAGATCTTGTCCCTGGCCCCTCAATCACCTCCCCTCCCCCTCTATGCTTCCTGGCTGTCATGAACTGAGAAGCTTTACTCTACTATGCCTTTCTGCAATGATACTGCACCTCACCTCTGGCCCAAAAGCTATGGACACAGCCACATTGTCAGGTATTTTGGTCAGTGATGAAAATTGGACTAACCCAGCACATATCACCTAGGCAAAGGAAAATGCACTTCAAATCAAAGCATTGGGTTTCCCTGACCAGACTCAACCAAGGATTCTCCATGGCATGAGAGGACAAGACATTTACTTCTCAACATTCAGCCCAGGACTTCCTTCACCCCACAGTGGTGAAGATGGGCCTTCAAAAGCTGCCTCTGTGCTATGTCTTCTGCTGCTGTCTGTGTTTTCCAAGAAGCTCCAGAGCATACCCTAAATAAAAGACAATCACATGTCCAGAACTTTCAGAATGATGGGATGGAAGTAGCTTCATCAGCTTATGTCTAGTTCCCACCACGGGGAAAGGGTATCCAGGGGTGTGGACACCAAAGAAATGGGGACCTCAGACCCATGCTAAAGCTGCCTGTCATACAAAGAAACACAGACTCTGCCAAGGACAGTGGAGAAAGCAAAAAGAGAAGAGAGGGAGCCTGGTTTCTCCTCTTACACCCATGGTCTTCCCAGGGGCCCCAAGAGGCAGGGGGCTAGGGATGCAGAGCAGGTGCTAGACAGGGATGGGACCAAAAGCAGCCTCGCTATAGTCCCTTTAGATTTTCTGACATAACTGGACAAACACAGAGACTATCCTAAGAGAAGTATCCCCTGGGAATTATGGCTCCAGGATTGAAGGATGCTATTTTGATCTCCTGTGAGGTGTCACTGTGCCATACGTCAACCTTTCTTTCCACCAAAGAGCCTCAATACCCACACCCAACACCCTTGCACACTCACACCCTTGATCATGCCTACAGGGCAGAGCTTCCTTCTTGCTCAGGGACAGGTAAATATACCAGCTCCCTGCAGCTGTGCCAAGGAGGAGGCCTTTACCTGTCCGATAGTTAGGACAAGGGTTGGGATCCCCATTCATACCACATGGGAGGCAGGACACCTTGGTGTCCACTGTGACCTCCCTCTCTGAAAACCATGGCAGGATTTCTGCAATAAGCCAGTGCTCTGGTTTTGATTTGTTCCCCTTTCTGAAAGTGACTGCTCCTGTCTCTGCAGCATGGTGCCATAGGCCACAGCAAGCTGTGAGGCCTCCAGGGGGTCTGCATCTTCCAAGAGGCCCGCAGCCCCTCCCAGACATACTCTAGACTCTCACCACTGCTCCCCTGGAACCTGGGTGAGTGTCGAGTCCATCTCCACTGACAGGTCATGGTGCAGTCATGGCACAAAGCCACTAAGGCTGGAGAAGAATGCTGCTGCTAATGTGCCCCTGTTCTCTTGCTGCTCTTGCTCCTGGAAAGCAACCTTCATGTTGTGAGGCAGCCCTCATAGCTGTGGGAAAACCCCACAGGCAGGAACAGAGGCCTCTGTCCCAAACCCCAATTTTGCTAGTGGACACCCCCAAAGGGTTTGCTGGTGTTCTGTCCTGCTTTATTAACTGGTGCCACTTAGAGCAGAGAAACCACCCCCTCTGAACCCTGTTGACATAGTGGATTGTGAGCAGAATAAGTGGGTCATTGTACTTTGGGCCACGGTGTGTGTGTGGTTTATTACAGAGGCAGGAAACTAGAAGCTACCTGCTGGGAACCCCATAGAGAGGCAGAGTACCTGAGTTAGGAATGTGTCTGGCTTATCACTGGAGATCTGCCTTGCAGTGGTCTGCATGCACAAAGCAGAGCAGGTGGCCTCTGCCATCAACTCAGAGGCTTATTTCTGCCAGGACCACTGCCTCTGAAATTCTCTTGACCCTTCTCATATGCTTGTAACCCCTGAGTGGCAAGAAGGCTGCCCTGATTCCAGACAAAATGCCATGTGCCAGGAGGGATGAAGGATAATGGGAAGGGGCTGAGCCAGGCCCCATTGCTTCTGGAAGCCTCTTCCTGGTTTCCTCAGCCTTGGCTTGCAGGTGCTCTCTAGCTAGAATGGAAGCAGGACTACTGAGCATGTGCCTTCATGCCAAGAGGAGGGCTGTGCAGGGACTGGGGGATGCACACACACTGTGTCCCCAGGCCTATGCATGGTCCAGAACCCCACATAGTGGAGGAGGCCTGAGTGAGTAGCAGTAGACATGAGAAAAACTGGGTAATGAGTGGAAGCAGGCCAGAAAACAATACAAACTATATTCACTTGGTAGCATGTTTAATATTTCCAGAAATTCTCAAAACTCCATGTCTATTTGAGTAACAGATATTTCCTCCAATTCTCCAAATACCTTTTTGCAGATATCCCCCTAGAGGCCCCTCCTTAAATTCCAGTCTCTAATTGTCCTTCAGCTGTCAGACACTCCCTGACATCCAAACCAGTTCCTGTGGTCTTGTCCTGCTGATGCAAACCCTGACCAGATTCCAGTGCTCTCCTGCTCATACTCTTTCTCCCTGTGCCCCTTTCATGAGGTGTCTTGCTTCTGCTTTCTGATCCCTCTGCTGCCCACCAACATGGGCTCCGATGGGTTTTCTCTGAAGCTACTGTGGAGCTAGCTCATTCCTGGTTTTTCCTCCACCCTCTTATCCTTCCCATCATCCTAAGTGAATGTAGAAAGGGTTCTTAATGACTTGGTGTCATTGTGTAATTTTCTAGGAGTATATGTGGCTCTCGGAGCAGATTCTTCAGAAATATCACCTGCACTTTTGTACTTAAGCATGTCATCTATTCATGGGAGGGTCGTGGGCCTTTTATACCACAAGACACAAAACACAGAGAGGCACCCTCAATCTTACCAGTGAAACACCTTCCAGCTGCCCATGCTGCCACAGATCAATGGCTTGATCTTTCACAGGTAAAATCGGGATTCCCACATGCAATCATGCTCCAAGCTGTCTTCAGCACATTAGCAGGAGCCTTGCTCAGAGGCACATGTTCTGTGAGCCTCATGTTTTCTTGAGTCTGTGCACCTGGAACCCTTGCACTCTGCTTCCTTGCAGCCTTGTCTGTCTGAGTGACCCAGAGCAACTTGGGGATGTGCACAACTTTGCCAGAGGAGGCTCGATCATGGCTCCAATCTTGCAACTTTTCTGCTCAAATCTCTAAGGAATCCTCTATTTCTAAATCTTCTAGTAAATCTGCAATTCCCCAGGCTCCATCCCTCCTCAGCCTGTGTTCCTGCACTGCTGCCACTATCCATCCCTACCCATTCATCTCCATGGGGAATTGAAGACAAACTGGACATATCCTGTCACTTGGAAAGCCATGGCCAGAGAATAAACTGGAATCAGCAGGACTTGACCCCTAATGGACAATAAGTCACCAGTGAGGTCATTGCTGTAGACCTGCCTTGCCCCCTCTCTCCTCCCAGCACCATTGCAGCTTGTAAATAAAGCTGAAGCAGATGTCCCCACTTTGAGTTTTGAGGTCTGATCATACCCTGTTTTCTTTACTACAGTGAAACTGCATAACCACATAGCCACAGGGAGAACGTGGCCCAGGACTCAGGCTGCCCTTTGGAGATGGCTTCAAAGAACTTCACTGCTCTCTCTCATCTGAGAAGACACACAATTCAAACATCCCCAACTTTTCCTCAAATAGCAGGTGAAAGGGTGACTGGGGACATGAAGTTGTTCTGGAGAGAGTACCAGCCAGGCCACACCAACTACAAGCGACCCTGTGACTCCTGGCCAAAGTGAGCTCAGGCTCACCTGACACACTTGTCCTCTGCAGACCTCCTCCCAGCAAAAGGGTTGCCTGGTGGAGTAAAGGACCCAGTGAAAATGTGAGGAAGAGCCATGTAGTTCTGAAAGCAATATGTGGGTGGAATTAGAACCCTCAAACTGCTGACCTGCTGACGTGGAATGTCCACCACACAGTCCCTCTGGGAATGTGATGAGCCTATATTTTAAGTTTTCTCACTCTCTCTGCCAAAATTGAAATCCTTTTAAACTGATTTTTCCTCAGAATAGGTAATAGGCAACTTTGAGTTCAACTAAAGTAATTATGGAGACAATGAAGAAAAACATTTGAAATGTCCTCAGAACACTTCCCAAGTGAACAAGCAAAAATGCTGACATTCACACAGCCTTGTGATAGGCACAGGTGGCTGGTCCCAGACCCAGTTTTCTATGCTACATATGAAGATGGAACCTGCCTCCCTACATTTTAGTCATGCAGAAAAATAAAGAAAAACAGCATTCCAAATGGGGAAGGTGAAGATAGGCATTTTGTGTCTCTCTCAAGACATCCTCCATGGACACAGAATGTGACTGGTCCAGGAAGAGATTGTGCTGGAGAAAACAAGGAAGAAAAGCATGTACTGGAAGGTTTTCCAGAGACCAGGGTCACTAGTACTTCCCCTCCCCCTGGCGCTACCCATTTGCTCAAGTTCTCACAACCCTGCCTGGGGGAGAGAAACCTGTGGGGACAATTTCTCTCATGGGTCACATCACTGTTTATTCTTTTTTGCAAGGACTTTTACAAAAAAAAGAGACACATTTATTTTTCTTGTACTGGTAGCAAATGTGACACAATTGAAAATGCGTAAGAGATGCAGTCAGCAAGCCTGGCTTAAGCAGTTGCCTTCCAGGGCCATCTAGGGGTCCATCCCAACAGCTAGCAGTTCAGTTTCCCAGGAGAACTAACAATGACACCATTTTCCCACTTGGGGCTCAGGGCTTGACCTCCCACTCTGAAACACAGAAGGGAATTGGAATCTCATGCTTCAGTTTACAGTCACTTCCAAGGTAGAGCCAGAGTAACTGGGAATGGAGACCTGCAAAAACCTAGTTTTTCCCAAATTTGGCAGCTTTAGTGGCACTTCTGCACTGGTCCCTTGAAAACACTTCTAACAACGCACAATGAGGTCATCAACATAGCTAGAGAGGTACTTTCCCTACTGTTGAAATTCGTCTTCTCTAGGCAGGTTGATTCTTTTTCAAAGTGAACCCCAAGTCATATGTTTCCATCCTCTAGATTCCTTTTAACCCCCAAAGCCCCCCGCAGCACTGAGACCAGTGCTTCCCCCTAAAACATGTCAGGAGTGCAATGTTTACAGAATGCATTGCCCACAGGAAGCAGCTGTCAGTCAAGAAGCCATTTCAATGAAGTGATCTCTCACTGTGTTCCCCTTGTAGTTGCCACAAGATGAATGGCATTCAGGGGGTCTGGCAAGGAGTATTCTTTTGTGAGTGAGTGAATCAAAGTGAAAGCTGAAAACTGAAGTAACTCATCTTAAATGAGCCCATTTTGATAAGTAGTAAACATTTAGCATGTCATAAATGATATGGGAATTGCAGGTGCATCCCTCCTTCAGGAGCTTGTGTTATGTTGGAAGGTGGCAGGACCAGCATGAATAAGCAACAAGAAACCAAGCACTGAATTGCAGATGTTCCTGTGACAGAAAATGGAAAGGCTGGCATTCCCTATAGCCGCACTGCTGCATGACCACATCTACCACTCCTATTGCACCAAGTCAGACAATACACCAGTGACCTTGAGTTAGAGACTTGACCTTCCAAACAAAGGTACACATCTGGCCACATCACATTAGTGATAACAGAAGAGTGTTTCCTGAACTTTGACATATCTGTCACCCTGAGGAACCCTCTGGGGACTTTACTCAGTACAACTGCTTAAGTTCCTTGTAGTGAGCCATCCTTCACATCTCTGGGTGCCATCGCACTACTGCTTGGTGAGAGAAGAAAAGACCAATACCAAAGATGCTGTGCCGTGCTCCCTGGAGAGAGATGGCCCCAATATGTGCCCTGAGCATAAAGCAGTTGCAGGAGCCATAGAGTCATGCCTTGGACAGGTGCTGGAATTCCACTACGGGTAAAGACTCAGACCAGTTCTCCTGTCTTCTTCCTGTACTCATTCTGACAGGCTACCTAGAAGTGCAGTTGGCATTTGATTTATGCTGAGAGCAGGAGGGTTGAGTGAGGAATCCATTGAAGAAAAGAGTGCTCAAGTCCAAGTGCTGCAAGTTTGGGGGAGATGTCAATTATGGCATTTCATCTCTCTCTTCTGGAAGGGCCTGTGAAAACTATAATTTATGGGTCTGGAGAGAGCCATGAAACCATGAGCAGAGGAAATAGATTAATCTACCTACTAAGAATCACAAGGTAGATCTTATAAATCTCTTGCCATTATTTTTGAGAGAGTTCTCAGAAACTTAAATATAGGGTAGAATAAACAATGCAGATTAATTTTAAAGTTTCTTCTGTCATTTTCATGTAAATTCTTACAAAGAAAACAGCTCCACTTTCAAATCTGTTTTATGGACTTTTCAAGTTCAGTGTTTCACATCTCTGACTGTGTGCTTTGATAGTTCAATTAACAAACAGACATGTTTTTTGATAGCAGGACTTGGGGAAGTCATTCATTCCACAGGCAGGAAGAGAAAAGAAGGAAGGGAAACCATCTTTCCGTACACAAGCTAGAGTGTGGAAAGCCTTCTGCATTCATGCACCTTAGTTCCCAGCAGCCCATCTCCCAGAAGCAGAGTACAGGAGCCTGAGAGCCGGCTTGGTCTTGCCTGAGAGAGAACAGACCATCAGATCTGGAGCAGCTCACGAGGGTAAAGCAGACATTCACAGGTTGGGGTTCGGGGAGGCTAGACAGAGGACAGAGGGTTGGGGATGCAACAAGAACCCAGGCAAAGGGTTGGACTCATGTGGTAAGCTAAGGAGGGCCTACCTTATATGATCACCCACCTGGTGGCATCACCTCAGGGAACTGGGTGGGTGCTCCTCCTGCAGTGCTCTGCCCGGTCCTCCTGTGGCTCTCCAGAGCTCTGCTCAGGAAGCCTGTGCTGGTTCAGCTCTCTCTAGTACTTACACTCCTCAGACCCTCCCTTTGGCCTGGATACTCATCTTTGTCTTCCCAACATGAAGGTATACAGCAGGCATCACCTATAATTCTATAAAACTCAAAATTTATCTGAGCTCATGGTGACAGTCGTGCTCCTGAGGACAGGTTCTCCCAGCAAGAACACACTGACTTTCCCTCCACGTGGTCCTGTCTGCAGTTGGAGGTAAAATATTTATAAAAACTACCCACTCTTTTTTTTAAATTTATTTTTTTTTATTGTAAACAAATGGGATACATTTTGATTCTCTGTCCATGGAGTAAAGGCATATCATTCGTGTAATCATAAATTTACACAGGTCAATGTTGTTTGATCCATTCTGTCATTTTTTCCCCTTCCCCCCACCCCCACCCCTCTTTTCCCTCTATACAGTCCTTCCTTCCTCTACTCTTGCCCGCTCCCTAACCCTAATCCTAAAGCTAACGCTAACCCTAATGCTAACCCCTCCAACCCCCCATTATATGTCATCATCCACGTATCACTGAGATCATTTGTCCTTTGGTTTTTTGAGATTGGCTTATCTCACTTAGCATGATATTCTCCAATTTCATCCATTTGCCTGCAAATGCCATAATTTTATCATTCTTCATGGTGGAGTAATATTCCATTGTATATATATATACCACAGTTTCTTTATCCATTAATTAATTGAAGGACATCTAGGTTGGTTCCACAATCTGGCTATGCTGACCAGCAATGAACATTGATGTGGCTGTATCTCTGTAATATGCTGATTTTAAGTCCTTTGGGTATAGGCCAAGGAGTGGGATGGCTGGGTCAAATGGTGGTTCCATTCCAAGCTTTCTGAGGAATCTCCATAATTCTTTCCAGAATGGTTGCACTAATTTGCAACCCCACCAGCAATGTATGAGTGTACCTTTTTCCCCACATCCTCGCCAACACCTATTGTTGCTTGTGTTCTTGATAATCGCCATTCTAATTGGGGTAAGATGGAATCTTAGGGTAGTTTTGATTTGCATTTCTCCTATTACTAGAGATGTTCAACATTTTTTCATATGTTTGTTGATTGCTTGTAGATCTTCTTCTGTGAAGTGTCTGTTCATTTCCTTAGTCCATTTGTTGATTGGATTATTTGTATTCTTGGTGTAGAGTTTTTTGAGTTCTTTATATATTCTGGAAATTAGTGCTGTATCTGAAGTATGATTGGCAAAGATTTTCTCCCACTCTGTAGGCTCTCTCTTCACACTACTGATAGTTTCCTTTGCTGAGAGAAATCTTTTTAGTTTGAATCTATCCCAGTTGTTGATTCTTGCTTGTATTTCTTGTGCTATGGGGGTCCTGTTAAGAAAGTCTGATCCTAAGCCGACATGTTGAAGATTTGGACCTACACTTTCATCTATAACATGCAGGGACTCTGGTCTGATTCTGAGGTCATTGATCTCTGCCATTTTTGTTACTACTGCTTTGTAGTAGAGTTGAAGATCTGGTATTGTCATACCCCTGCTTTGCTCTTTGTGCTGAGGATTGCTTTAACTATTCTGGTTTTTTTATTCTTCCAGAAGAATTTCATAATTGCTTGTTCTATTGCCGCAATTGCATAATTGCATATTGCCGTGGGGTGCGTCTCTCCCACCGGGTGAAACTCGGCCCGGACAGCAGGCCCGGACAGGGGCAGCTTCTCAGAAAAGGGCAGGGCAGCTAGAGTCTTCCTGAAGACGCCCTGCTCCCTCCGGCGGCAGGCTCCTTCGGTAGCCAGCTTCTTGGAGCAGACCGCCCAGTGAGAGCCTTTCCACATAGAGCCAGCCCCCCACCCCTGGAACCAGTAGCCGGCTAGGGGCAGCTTTCTTTGGAAGCACTGCATTATCAAGTTCCTCCAAGACTTCAGGCTACTGAAGGCTGGGAGGTGATACACTGGAAATCTACAGGGACACTATAAGCCAAAGAGGAAATCTGCAATATCTCAGACTCCCACTGACATCTGAACAATATGAGAAAACAAGGGAAGAAAATGTCCCAAACAAACCTAGATACTATATCAATAAAACCCAATGACATCACAGCAGATGAAATGTCAGAAAGGGAGTTCAGAATGTACATAATTAAAACAATCAGGGAAGCAAACAAGGAGATGAAAGAGCAAATGCAGGCATTGAAGGAGGAGATGAAAGAGCAAATGCAGGCATTAAATGATCACACCAATCAACAGTTAAAAGACCAAATACGGGAAGCAAGAGATCATTTCAATAAAGAGTTAGAGATACTGAAAAAAGAAAAAAACAAATCCTTGAAAAGAAGGAAACAATAAACCAAATTAAAAACACCATAGAAAGCATAACCAATAGGATAGGACACCTGGAGGACAGAACCTCAGACACTGAAGACAAAACATTTAATCTTTAAAACAAAGTTGGACAAACAGAGAAGATGGTAAGAAATCATGAACAGAATCTACAAGAAATATGGAATATCATGGAAAGGCCAAATTTAAGAATTATTGGGATTGAGGAAGGCTTAGAGAAACAAACCAATGGAATGAACAATCTATTCAATGAAATAATATCAGAAAATTTCCCAAATCTGAAAAATGAAATGGAAAACCAGCCACAAGAGGCTTATAGGACTCCAAATATACAAAATTACAACAGACCCACACCAAGGCACATTATTATGAAAATACCTAACATACAAATAAAGACAGAATTTTAAAGGCCGCAAGAGAAAAGAATCAAATTATATTCAGAGGGAAACCAATAAGAATATCAGCAGATTTTTCAATCCAGACCCTAAAAGCTAGAAGGGCCTGGAACAACATTTACCAAGCCCTGAAAGAAAACGGATGCCAACCAAGAATCTTATACCCAGCAAAACTTACTTTCAGATTTGACAATGAAATAAGATCCTTCCATGATAAACAAAAGCTAAAAGAATTTACAAAAAGAAGGCTGGCATTACCAAACATTCTCAGCAAAATATTCCATGAGGAAGAGATGAAAAACAATGATGCAAATCAGCAATGGGAGGAACTAGTCTAAAGGAATAGCCAAATAAAGGAGAAACCAAATCATGTGAAAAAACAAAAATGAGTCAAATAATTGGGAATACAAATCATATCATAATAATAACTCTGAATGTTAATGGCCTGAACTCATCAATCAAAAGACAGTCTGGCAGATGGGATTAAAAAGAAAAATCCAACAATATGCTGCCTGCAAGAGACTCATCTCATAGAAAGAGATACCCATAGACTAAAAGTGAAAGGATGGGAAAAATCATACCATGCACGTGGACACAGCAAAAAAGCTGGAGTATCTATCGTCATTGCAGATAATGTGGACTTCAAGCCAAAGTTAGAAGGGATAAAGAAGGACATCTCATACTGCTTAAGGGAAGCATAAATCAGCAAGACATAACAATCATAAATATCTATGCTCCAAACATTGGCTCATCCATGTACGTTAAATCCTTCTCAATTCCAATAATCAAATAGACCACAACACAATAATACTAGGCAATTTTAACACACCTCTCTCACCACTGGATAGATCTTCCAAACAAAAATTGAATAAAGAAACCATAGATCTCAAGAACACAATCAAAAATTTGGACTTAACGGACATATATAGAATATACCATCCAACAAAGAACGAATACACTTTCTTTTCAGCAGCACATGGATCCTTCTCTAAAATAGACCATATTTTATGCCACAAAGCTACTGTTAGCAAATACAAGAAGATAGAGGTACTACCTTATATTCTATCAGATCATAATGGATTGAAATTAGAAATAAATGACAGAATAAAAAACAGAAACTTCTCCAATACTTGGAGATTAAAATAATACGCTATTATACGATGAATGGATTACAGAAGACATCAGGAGGGAAATAAAAAAAATTCTTAGAAGTAAACGAGAACAAAGACACATCATATCAAAATCTCTAGGACACTACGAAAGCAGTACTTAGATTAAGATTTATTTCATGGGGCACATTCAACAAAAGAAGTAAAAATCAACAAATAAACGACTTAACACTACAGCTCAAAGTCCTAGAAAAAGAAGAGAAGACCAACACCAAAAGTAGTAGAAGACAGGAAATAGTTAAAATCAGAGCCGAAATCAATGAAATTGAAACAAAGAAACAATTGGAAAAATTAACAAAATAAATAGTTGGTTCTTTGAAAAAATAAACAAAATTGATAAGCCCTTAGCCACACTAACAAAGAGAAAGAGGGAGAAAACTCAAATTACTAAAATTCGGTATGAACAAGAAAATATCACAACAGACAAAAGTGAAATACAAAACATAATTAGAAGCTATTTTGAAAATCTATATTCCAACAAAGCAGAAAATCTCGGAGATATCAACAAGTTTCTAGAGATATATGAATTACCTAAACTGAACGAGGAGGACATACCAACTTAAATAAATCAATTTCAAGCAATGAAATAGAAGAGGTCATTAAAAGTCTACCAACAAAGAAAAGTCCGGGACCAGATGGGTTCTCAGTCAAGTTTTACAAAACCTTCAAAGAAGAGCTCATTCCAATACTCCTCAAAGTATTCCATGAAATAGAAGAGGAGTGAATCCTCCCAAACTCATTCTATGAAGCCAATATTACCCTGATACCTAAACCAGACAGAGACACATCGAGGAAAGAAAATTTCAGACCAATATTCTTAATGAACATCGATGCAAAAATTCTCAACAAAATTTTAGCAAATCGCATACAAAAACATATTAAAAAGTTAGTGCACCACGATCAAGTGGGTTTTATCCCAGGGATGCAAGGTTGGTTCAACATCCGGAAATCAATAAATGTCATTCACAATATCAACAGACTTAAAGTCAAGAATCACATGATTATTTCAATAGATGCAGAAAAAGCATTCGATAAAATACAGCATCCCTTTATGCTCAAAACACTAGAAAAAATAGGGATAGTGGGAACATTCCTTAACATTGTAAAGGACATGTACGCTAAGCCCATGGCCAATATCATTCTAAATGGTGAAAAACTGCAAGCATTCCCCCCTAAAGACTGGAACAAGGCAGGGATACCCTCTTTTACCACTTCTATTCAACATTGTCCTTGAAACTCTAGCCAGAGCAATTAGAAAAACCAAAGAAATCAAAGGGATATGAATAGGACAAGGAGAACTCAAAGTATCCCTGTTCACTGATGACATGATTATATATTTAGAGGAACCTGGAAATTCCACCAGAAAACTTTTAGAACTCATAAGTGAATTCAGTAAAGTAGCAGGTTACAAGATCAATGCTCATAAATCTAATGCATTCTTATACATAAGTGATGAATCTTCAGAAAGAGAAGTTAGGAAAACTACCCCATTCACAATAGCATCGAAAAAAATAAAATACTTGGGAATCAATCTCACAAAAGAGACAAAAGACCTCTAGAATGAGAACTACAGAACACTAAAGAAAGAAATTAAAGAAAACCTTAGAAGATGGAAAGATCTCCCATGTTCTTGGATAGGCAGAATTAATATTGTCAAAATGGCCATACTACCAAAAGTGCTATACAGATTCAATGCAATTCCAATTAAAATCCCAATGATGTACCTTACAGAAATAGAGCAAGCAATTATGAAATCTATCCACTCTAAGTAAAAATCCAGGGAGAACTAAAAGTACATGTGTTCTTCATTTCTCAAAGTAATTTCATTTCATTGCTTTATACTCTCTGTTTTTCTAAGCATCAAACTGTGTGATATACACAAGTACTGAGTGACTTCCTTTTCTCTGGGGAATTCTACCTACGCTATGAGTAAAACATTAGATATTTGTTGAATTGGATGTATGTACTGTGAGATGAGCTTTGGTCCAGGGTTTTGGGAAAGATACATAAGAAAAGTAGATTAGAAATGAATCTTATCAGCTCAAAACTTCCACAAATTTGATTTTGATAGTGACAAGTATGTGACCTAAGACAAAGAGATCTTTAATGCATGTGCAGAAATGAGAGCATTGGTTGATGCTACTTCCATTATTATTACAAGTTTTTGATTCATCTCATCCCCATTCTTATTACAAGGATACAATCTGAAAATGTTTAAGAGACTCTTTTAAAATATAAGCCATTTTTTTTGTTTAAAAAAATAGTGCAAAATGAAGTCAATGGATATATAAAATCCATAAGAAATAATAAAAGGAAAAATAATCCCAAGAAACAGTTGTACTAAAATCGTGTTTATATAAATAGAAAATACTTTCAATATTAACTACCCAACATAGCAACTATTCTTTTACAAGTACTAAGTATTAAGTATATGTGTAAGATTGCATTTCAAAAATGTAATCCTAAATACCTGTTAGTATATTCCCTAATGGAAGGCATTCAGAGTAACCAAGTGTGTATTTCCTTAAGAAGCTTATTGTGCATGGGAAACCAGCTCATTTTCCAAGTTTTGATTTGTGCATCATAAGTAACCAAGACAAGCAGAAGCATAACCTTGCGTATGTTAATTGCAAAAATTTAAATTCATATTTTTTCTATGCAGATACGTTAAGAAGGTAGTTTCCTTTCCCACCTGAGCTCAGATATGTGAGTTTAGCAAATATGCTGAAATTTTTAACCCATAAATTGGACTTTTAGCAATTAAGAACCCATAATAGAGAGAGAGTCGCCTCCATAGAGAGCTAGAAGAGGTGCCAGTCCCTGCCGGCTATGCCTCCTGTTGCTGTGGTTCCCGCCGGTGCCCGCTCACCCGCGCGGCCTTGGGCGAGCAGCCGGGTCCCTGGGACGCTAGGCTTTGAGACCCCGGCCTACTGCCCGCCGCGGCCGCAAAGGAGGCGCCCAGGCCCGCCTCCCCGCCTCCCTTAGCGCTTGGCCGGCCTAGGCTCGCTCCCCTCCACTGCCATGACCATCGCTGCCCAGCAGGCCGCCGGCATCGGGGGCATCCGCAGCCGCAGCAGCTCCAGGCTCAGCTGCTCTGCTGCTCTACTTGTGGCTGTCGAGCGGTTGTGCAGCCATGCCACTGGCCATCGCTGCCCAGCAGGTCGCCGGCATTCGGCATCCGCAGCCTCAGCAGCACAAGGCTCAGCCGCTCTGCTTGTGGCTGTTGAGCGGTTGTGCGGCCCTGCCACTCTCGGCGCTGCTGTCCAGTTGCACGCGCAGCTCTCCGAGGCGGGGCAGCTGCTGGAGGAGTTCTGCCAGCAGCTGCACCAGGAATGAGTGCAGGAGGAGCCGGAGCTGGAGCCGCTGGAGCTGGTGCCGCGCGCCGGCGTTGACCCGCTGGAGGGCTGTTCAGGCTCGGAAGGCGACGGCTACAGCGCCGTGCTTGACGCCATCATCCGATGTCGGGGCGCCGCGGACCCCTGGCCCTAGGTGTGGCTTGGCTGCCTGGGTGTGGCATAGCTGGCTTGGCTTACTTAGATGCGTATCCAAGATGGCGCCTGGCAGCTTGCCAGTGCGGTTGCATGCAGCTGACTTGTGAGACAACAACTAGCGTCACTTTGAGGAAGTTGTTTGGATTGGTTAGGCTCCCTCGTAAACACTGCATGTCTAGTGTATGCCCTAATTGCCTCTCTGTACCTGTCCACGCTCTCCCCGCATGCACTTGTATCTGATTGGTTAAAGGTTTGTATATATTGAGCTGCGGAAGGAGAAGAAGGAAGTAAGTAAGCGCGCAAAATAAAGAACTCAAAAGAACCAGGTTTGCATCTCGTCTCTCTGCGCGACAGGTGCTGCCGAAACCGGGAACCCTAAAAATAACTCTAGAGTAAGTACAAGGTAAGTATTTAATAAAGTAAATTAAACAGTAAGAAGGCCTTAAAAGTTCACGGAACAGCGACTAGTTAAAGAAAGTTCGCGGTGCAGCGACTAGCTATAAAGGTTCGCGGATCAGCGACTAAGGTTCACGGAACAGTGACTAGCCAAGGGGTTTTGTGTTGTCTGTGTGTATGAAGTGGTGGTAGATTTTCTGTGTAGTAAGTGTCTTTGTTACATCAATTGTGTGGTTTGTTCGTGTGATTGGGTTAGCTCTTAGTGTTGCAAGTTTTAATCATGGGAACAGAACTGTCTAAAAATAGAATGCAGCAGCCTCTTAGAGAGATGTTAAAGAACCATGGAACACCGTTAAAAACAAAAACAGCTCGAATGTTCCTGGATACCATAGAAAAAGTCTCTCCGTGGTTCTTAGATGAAGGTTTATTAAACATTCCTCAGTGGGAGCATTTGGGAGAGGATTTAAGAATAGCAGATAGACAAAAAACATTACCGGTGGGAACACTGGCCATTTGGTCTCTGATAAAATCTTGCCTACAACATAAAGACAAACGAAACATTAAGGGACCCCTAGAAGAGGGAAGTCAGGTTTTAGAAGAAATTAAAGAGGAGCGTTCTCACCGCTCGAAGGGGAAGTGTGACTCAGATGAGGGAAAAGAGTCAGAAGGGGAACTGTCAGGGGGGGAGTTAGAAAAAGCTCTTGAGAAGTTAACCACGTGGGCCGAGCGCCCCCTAGTGCCTTTAATACCTAATGCACCTCCCAGGGACTCTATGGATGGGGAGCAATCTAACAGACACCTAGACTGGGCATCTCATACACCCACCATGTTTCCGGTGTTTGAGGATGTACAAAATCAACGTTTCCATCAACCACTAGACTTTAAAATTGTAAAACAATTAAAGGAGGCAGTAAGTACTTATGGCCCTCAATCTGCCTTTACAGTGGCTCTGGTAGAAACTATGATGTCTCAGAATCTCATACCTTTAGATTGGACTAATTTAGCTAGAGCCACTTTATCAGGAGGACAGTACCTTATGTGGAAAACAGCCTGGCAAGAGCTTTCCATGGATACTGCAAGGCGTAATGCAGCAGCAGGGAATCCACAGATAGATAGAGATATGTTAATGGGAACAGGACCATATGAAGGGTTACAGGCACAGCTTAATTACCATCCAGCAGTATTTGCTCAAATTGCTGTGGCTGCTACCAAAGCATGGAAAACCTTACAAGGATCTGGAGACTTACAGGGACAATTGTCCAAAGTGACCCAGGGAAGTAATGAGCCTTATGCAGACTTTGTAGACAGATTAATTCAAACAGCTTCAAGAATTTTTGGAGACGCTGACCAAGCAATGCCTTTGATAAAACAGTTAGCCTATGAACAAGCTAATAAATGGTGTAAGGAAACTATTAGACCATGGAAATCTAAAGATTTATCCACTTATCTAAGAGTTTGTAAGGATATTAATGAGTCCACTGGACAGAGTGCTGCATTTGTGGCTGCAATTGACAGAGAGACCTCAGCGCTTACTACAGCCTTAGCTTTAGGTGGTCAAGGAAAGCAAGGGTTTAAGAGAGGACCTCTAGGTTCCTGTTTTGTATATGGACACATGGGTCATCTGAAGGCTACTTGTCCTTATAAAGCTCCTGTGCAAAATCCTAGCCACAATCCAGCCCCGGGTATTTGTCCCCGATGTAAAAAGGGAAATCATTGGGCGGGAGAATGTCACTCTGTAAGAGATAAAGAAGGAAACCCATTGCCACCAAACCCCAAGTTACAAAAAAGCAGGGTGAGGGGCCCACCCCGGGGCCCGCAACAAATATACGGGGTAATTCAGCAGATGCCGCGTCAATGGTACCCGCCAACAGAAAAAGGGATGAAAATCAAAAAAGAAGGGCAATCGCAGGAAGTGCAGGATTGGACGTCTGTGCCACCTCCAGACTTGTACTAACACCAGATATGGGAATTCAGATGATAGACACGGACTGGGAAGGTGATATTCCTGCAGATTCAGTAGGGTTGCTTTTAGGTAGGAGTTCCTCTACTTTAAGAGGTCTGATAGTCCATCCAGGAGTAATTGACCCTGATTTTAAAGGACAAGTTAAGGCTATAATTTCTTCACCTAATGGGATTACAGTCATTTTCCCGGGAGATAGGATAGCACAGATGTTAATTTTACCTAGTCAGCATTCCCAGTGGCCTAGTAAGGAGACAATAAGAGGAGCTAAAGGATTCAGGTCTACTGGAGGACCCTGGGCTAATTTTACTATGGATCTTCAAGACAGGCCTATCATGCAATTGATAGTAGGGCACAAACCTTTCATAGGGCTATTAGACACAGGAGCTGATAAAAGTATAATCAGTGAGGCTGTTTGGCCTAAAGGCTGGCCAGTAATTACAGCTAGTCAGAACCTACAAGGGTTAGGTGTAGCTCAGTCGCCTGGCCAAAGTGCATCTTCGTTGTCGTGGAGAGACAATGAAGGACATTCAGGAATTTTTCAACCATATGTCTGTAAAATACCTATCTCTTTATGGGGAAGAGATGTCCTCACCCAAATGAATGCCAAATTAACTACAAATATTAATTCTGAGCCTGTACAACATATGATGAAGAAAATGCAATATACTAAAGGCCAAGGATTAGGACGAGGACAACAGGGATTGTTACAGCCCTTGCCATTGCCTCCTCCAAAAAATAACTTTCAGGGTTTGGGTTTTTCGTAGGGGCCACTGTTATTACACCGATTCCAATAGTTTGGAAAAATAATGAGCCACAATGGATCCCACAGTGGCCCCTTACTACAAAAAAGTTACAAGCGGCTCATGATTTAGTAAAAAAACAATTTCAGGCAGGACATTTACAACCCTCTACTTCTCCTTGGAATACCCCTATATTTGTCATAAAAAAGAAATCTGGTAAATGGAGATTATTACATGACCTGAGAGCCATTAATGCTCAAATGTTTCCCATGGGTCCTATACAAAGAGGATTGCCTCTAGTTACAGCTCTTCCAAAAAATTGGCCTACTATTATTTTAGATTTGAAAGATTGCTTCTTCTCTATTCCGTTACACAAAAGGGATTGTTGGCGGTTTGCGTTTACTTTACCCTCTCTCAATCATGCACAGCCTGACCAAAGATTTGAATGGACTGTATTGCCACAGGGCATGGCTAATAGTCCTACGTTGTGCCAGATATGTAGACAAAGCTTTGAAACCTATAAGAGATGACTTTCCAGATTTATTGATTTATCATTATATGGATGATATCCTTATCTGTCATAAAAACAAACAATTATTAGAAAATGCCTTGCAAATATTGATCTCCACCTTAAAACAGTATAGTTTAAATATTTCTCCAGAAAAACTACAAATGGGAGAAGCACAAGAATATCTAGGTACCAAACTTACAGCTACTATGGTAAGGCCCTTAAAGTTAACTATTAGAACTGGTGCACTTAAAACCTTAAATGATTTTCAAAAACTTCTTGGGGATATTAATTGGGTTAGACCATATTTAAAGCTTACCACAGGAGAATTAAAGCCTTTATTTGATATACTTAAGGGAGATCCTGATCTTAACTCTCCAAGAGTCCTTACTTCAGAAGGAAAAAGAGCCATTGCTATAGTGGAACAAAGATTACAAATGGATTACACAGATAGGTGTGATCCATCCCAGCCTCTTATGTTGATTATTATCTCAGAACAACATAGTCCATATGGAATTCTGTGGCAAGGAGGACCTTTACAGAGTATTAATCTCCCAGCATCGCCTACAAAACAATTACAAACATTTCCAAAAGCAATAGCTCAGTTGATATATAAGGGGTTAGAGGCCTGCGTTACTATATTTGGAGGTCACCCTAAGGTCATTATTATCCCCTATACCAAACTACAAGTTCAGTGGTTAATTCAACATGATGATGACTGGGCTGTTTTGTATTGCTCAACTACAGCAACATTTGATAACCATTATCCTAAACATCCCTGGATACAATTTTGTAAAAATGTTCCAATTATATTTCCAAAAGTTACTAAAACACAGCCTTTGCCTCATTGTCAAACTATATTCACTGATGGATCTAAGAATGGAGTGGGAGCAGTGATAATTGGTGATAAAATTGAAACTATAATTCTTCCTCCTTCATCTGCTCAAGTGGTGGAACTTGCTGCAGTAGTCTTAGCATTTAATATCATGGTAAATCAGCCTTTTAATTTGTTATCTGATAGTTATTATGTGGTACAATCAGTGCCTTATTTAGAAACTGTGCCATACATTCCTGATGTATCTGCAGTTGCTCCTTATTTTCGAACTTTGCGTGCCTTAATTTTAGACCGCAAGGATCCCTTTTATGTAGGACATATTAGAGCTCATTCTGGACTGCCAGGACCACTTGCTAAAGCAAATGCTCAAGCTGATAAGGCTACAAAAACTATCTTTGCTTTTACAGTAACAGAACAAGCTAAGCTGTTTCATTCTCAATTTCATGTTAATTCTACCACTCTTAGAAGAAAGTTTAATATTTCTAAGGATCTTGCCAGACAGATTGTTAAAACATGTCAACACTGTGCTCCTCTATTGCCAGTACAGTCTGTTGGGGTAAATCCCAGGGGACTGTTACCTAATCATATTTGGCAAATGGATGTTACTCATTTTTCAGAATTTGGAAACCTTAAGTATGTTCATGTTTCAGTAGACACCGCTTCAGGGGTGATCATGGTTTCTGCTCACACTGGTGAAAAGGTTAAAGATGTTATACAGCATTGCTTACAAGCATTTGCAGCCTGGGGCGTTCCAAAAATCATCAAAACTGATAATGGGCCGGCTTACACATCCAAAAGTTTCCTTCAATTTACACAAAATTTTGGTATACAACTTATCACAGGAATTCCCTATAATCCTCAAGGACAAGGCATAGTGGAACGCACTCATTTAACGTTAAAAAATTGTTTAATAAAACAAAAAGGGGGAATAGGTGCTGACTTTAGAGCACCTAAAGATAAACTAAATTTAGTACTTTTCATTTTAAATTTTTTAAATGTGGATAAGATTGGAAGTACGGCTGCAGAGAGGCATGCTAATCCCACAAGTACTCAAGTGTGGGTAAAATGGAAAGATATTCTCACAGGAACATGGAAAGGCCCAGATCCAGTTCTTCGGTGGGTCCGAGGGTCTGTTTGTGTCTTCCCGCAGGATCAGCAAACACCGATCTGGATACCTGAAAGGTTGACTAGACTGGTGCATCAAAGCAATGATGAAGAACATCGTGCTGATAAGCATCCTATTGATGATGACAATGACGCCGGTGAAGACTCGAGACCTGTGGGCAATAGTTAAAGCTTGGCCATATCCTTTGCCGCTAACTAACACCTCCTCTACCCTCCCACCTTTGTTTTCTACAGGACCTAGGACTGGATTGCCAACTGTCATCATGGATCCCAAGGAAGAACCTTATAATTTTTCTACCCTTTCTTTGCCAGGTACCCTTTGCTTTGATATCTCTACCAATAACAAATTTGTTAATGACACTTCTCTTAGGCCTTGCATTCAATTACAGCATGAAGTGCAAGGGTTATTTTTAAGACAGGCTACTAAAGGGATTGGTTTCCAAGAAAGTATGACTATAACCCAGGGTAAAGTTACAGGGACAAGTAAGGTTATTACTTCAGGGCAAGTTGTCTTTCTTGAAGGATTGATTCCAAAGTGACTGAAACTGCCATCTACTGGATTTCATACACCTCATATTTTCCCTCCTTGTGATCCCAAATTTTCTAGTCCTCCCATTTGGACAGGTTGTCAACATGCTGAAAGAGCAGCTCCTATTCAACATGGATTTTATTTCACCCCAAACTTTACATACCAGCAATCTGTAAACAATTTTATCCAAAACCTCGTCTACTTTGGTTTTTGCCAAAGTATAAATCCTTTTGATAATTGGTTTCTATTTACCTCCCAAGCAGGATATACTAATCTTCAGCCTTTGTTTGCTCTGCAAGGAGGTTCGTTTAAGGCCTGTTATTGGAATCACACTTCAGATTATATGGGCACAGGCCCTTCCCAGGTCAATAAGATAGCTTGTAACAATACTATAACATTGTATTCCACTCCTGTATGTGTCTACCCTCCTTTTATGTTCCTATTAACTAATGCTTCTAATGGCACGACCCTCAACTGCTCTGGAACTAATTGCTATCTTTCTCAGTGTTGGAACGCAACAAAATATTACCAAGCTGTCATTATGCGTATTCCTACCTTCTTGCCTATGCCAGTGTCTGTTACGGATGATGAATTGCCAGTATTGCTTTCCAGAAATAAGAGAGATTTTGGAATCACCGCGGCAGTCATTACCGCCGTAGTTGCATCAGCTGCAGCAGCCACTGCGGCGGCTGTAGCTTTAACTACGTCAGTGCAGTCTGCAGCTACGCTCAATAATGTGGTTCAGCAGACTGCTACTGCCTTATCTACTCAGCAAGCAGTGGATCAACACTTAAAAGCAGGGATTCTTTTAGTAAACCAGCGAGTGGACTTGCTTCAGGAACAGATGGATATCTTACAAGAACTGTTAAACGTGGGATGTATTTATCATCTGACGGGACTGTGCGTTACACCTGTAGCTTACCATAACTTTAGTTATGCAGCAGACTTGTCTAGGATCTTATCTGTTCAGCTACGTACCAACTGGTCTTATAAATTTGATAATCTTACTGCTATTCTTAGATCTCAAATTGTTAGCCTTAACGCTACTAGAGTTGATATAGCCCCAATGTCTGAAGTGCTAAGTTGGTTATCCTCTTCTTTCAGTTTTGTAAAGCAATGGGCAGGAATGGGAGCTTTTTGTATGTTAATGATTATTGCTGTTGTCTTCCTCACACGCTTTATCATGCACATGCGCCAAGATCAAGATAGAGATCGCATCATCTTCCATCAGGCCATGGCCGCCCTAGAGGTCGGCAGTTCCCCACAAGTATGGCTCACGATGCTGGACCGGTAGTCATACGGGTAAGGAAGGAGGTGACCCCGTACCAACCTAAGACAGGAGCTGTAGCATGCTCTGCAGTTATCCGATGACGGGTAAGGACGGTGGTTGACCACTCCGCCTAAGACAGGCACGGTCCCGAGCCTTTTTCTTGTAAAAGAAAAAAGGGGGAACTGTCGGGGCGCTGCGGACCCCTGGCCCTAGGTGTGGCTTGGCTGCCTGGGTGTGGCATAGCTGGCTTGGCTTACTTAGATGCGTATCCAAGATGGCGCCTGGCAGCTTGCCAGTGCGGTTGCATGCAGCTGACTTGTGAGACAACAACTAGCGTCACTTTGAGGAAGTTGTTTGGATTGGTTAGGCTCCCTCGTAAACACTGCATGTCTAGTGTATGCCCTAATTGCCTCTCTGTACCTGTCCATGCTCTCCCCGCATGCACTTGTATCTGATTGGTTAAAGGATTGTATATATTGAGCTGCGGAAGGAGAAGAAGGAAGTAAGTAAGCGCGCAAAATAAAGAGCTCAAAAGAACCAGGTTTGCGTCTCGTCTCTCTGCGGGCAGGGAGCGCGACAATCCGAGCTAAGGACTCCATTGTGGCAGGTGCCAGCTTCCCGAGGGCACCGGCGGCCGTGCGGGACTGGCATCAGTACGTGGTGGCCTGCACCTAGCTGCGCTGCTCAGTGGCGGTGGTGGAGCTGACCAGACTGCCTGTGTCCCTGGCGTCGTTCTTGGCTGCTACCTCTTCAAGGGGACTGTGCACGGCCACAGTGTCTGCAAGTTCGCTCTGCACTATGAATTCAGCAGCTACAGGCTCAGCCGTGCCGGGGACACCGAGCAGGGAGACCTGGAAACTGAAGACCCAGCTCTGTCCACCACCTGGGCCTCACCTCTGTTGGGCAAGGATGAACCTCCATTTCGCAAGGCTGGTCAGGATGTGGTTTATTGCATCTGCCCTCAGATGGAGTGATTCTGGACGGCTGTGAAAGCACAGATGACCACACCATCGTCCTGTATGAATGGATACTGCTGCAGGGTGACCCGTCAGTGGACATAAACGTGCATCAACCAGGAACCCTGAAGCTGACCCACCTAAAGGAAGGAACATACACCTTCCAGCTGATTCTGACTGACACCACTGGTCAGAGAAGCCCTGACTATATGGCCATGACAGTGCTGCCCAGGACCTACAGCACAGGATGGTGCTTTAATGTTTGCTCACGATACCACTTATTCTGTGACAATGGCTGCTGCATCAGTATCTCCTTGGCATGTGATGGGGAGCAGCAATGTCCTGATGGGTTTGAGGAGGATTTCTTTTAAAACTTGGACCTTGACCCCAAGGTGATGAGCCAGCTAGCCCTGCTTAGCCAGGCACAAAGGGGCTGAGTGAACATGCGTGGGAGCACTCCTTGTTGGAAAAGTCCCAGAAAGTTACTGCCTCCAACCTGCTGGTCATCTCATCAGTCACAGAGAAAAGAATTCACTCCACCTCCTGAGGACCACAGAGTCAAATCATTTCTGTGATGCCAGGTGGTCATTCCTCACACAAGAACAAAAAAGAGAAAGATTATATTTTTTAATCCAAGAGTGATGGAGGAAGAGGAGAACATCAAGCCCCAGAAACTGTGCGTTGCTGCCCCTGGCATTGGGATTGGCCAGCACTGCTCTCCTGCTTCTTATGGTTGCTTGCTGACTGTGACTGGTGAAACGGAAACTGAAGAAAGCTGGTTCCATTACATCTGAGGAATCTGACTACCTCATAAATGGTATGTATCTGTAGCAAATGTAAAAGCTTAGGGCAAGAATGTGTTTCATGTACAATTTATTCTTTTATTAGGTTCTGGTATTTTTAACCTCTTTTGTTTTTAACTGGTCTAGAAGATTCTGTAAATCACAAACTTTTATATTTATTTACTGTGGAAACATTGTCCTTAAGTACATGAAATGTTTCAATAGAGAAGAATTCATGTGGTTAAAGACTTTTATTAATCTAATTCTGATTTACTAAATTTTCCCAGGAAATAAAAATTTGTAATCAACTGAGGCAGTTTTTTCAGTATCCCAAAAGATGGTCTCAAGGTGGTGGTGCTCACCCTTAGCTTTTGAGAAGTGGATCACCAGGCCCTGGGAGTACTGGGTCACTACAGGTGCAGCTTCCTGTGGCCCTAGTCTTCTTTAACCTCTAACACTCCCCTTTTTCTTTTGCCTTGAAAAACATGTTTCTGAGGATGACTTTCAAGGAGTTTATACTCTCAATGAAATGTTACCTATGGCAGGTTTATATACAAATTATAAATCTTTAAGACAGAAGAAGCCTGAGGAGAGAGGAAGGTAGGTTCTTGCCAATGTCTTTGACATCATGTCATATAGTTCAGGGCCTCGTTAGTCTGATCTTCAGAGGGAAAAATACAAAGTTAGGACTTTGGATTAAGAACAGTTCTAAGATGGTTACAAAATGAGAGAGGAAATCAAGGTGGAAGTAATTCTGGTGGCCAAAAAATTTAACAGAAACTTACCTGAGGACCAAGTGAGCAAGGAGGACAGTTAATACTTTGTTCTATCTGCTCACCACTATTCCACAATCCAGAGTGCAGTAACCCATTCATACAGTCACCAGTTTTCAAGATGAGTCTTTTTTGATGAAAGAAAAACAACAGGACATTGAGTGGATTTCTGGATACAACTTTCGTAAAAATGTCACCATGTTTAAGTATCACCATGTTATTTGTTCTAGTGGATTGAGCCAGTTTTTTTTTTTTTCTTCATTTCTTAAATGCTATACAATGTTACAAGGTGCAGTCAGCTAATGCCAGGCTTATGTATTTCCAGAGTAGGAAACAGTATTGCACAAATTCATCCTTACAAAAAACTGGCAACTACCTTAATGTCTTTACTTTTAAAATCTGTAGGTATTTAAAGACACATTATTTCCATCAACATTTAATGCCAGGATTATACACACTCTAGAAATTATTCTACTGAGAGGAATGTGTGATGCAGTGACTGTCTGTGCTTACATGATGATATATATATATATTTTTTTAACCATAAATGACAAGTCTTTTTAAATACTTGAAATATACTCTTTTTTATTTTTAGATTATCTAAAACAGGTGGTTCCTTTAGCAGAGGGCTTAATTTGGGTGGGAAATATATCAAAACACATTAACAAATGGAAAGTTAGTTCTAGAAAAACAAATTATCATTTTTGATCCTATGAAACTTGTGTTTTGTTGAATGCTTAGAATTGAGCAATGATTTAAATTTCAGTGGCAGTTTAAGAGAAATGGACTGTGTGAATGAAATTAAGACGTGTGTACTCCCTGTGATGCTGTACAGTGTTTTTATATAGAAGGATGTCACATATAGCCATACTAAATAAAACTGAAAACACATGCATCACCAAACCTTTTATACATGCAGAAATTAAATAGTCTTTAGGACTGCTATAGTGTTGATTTACTTAAGGTGTCCCATATGTATGTAAACAATATTCCTTTAATAAATTGTATTTTATTCTTTTAAAAGAACATAATTCCTAAACTAGTCTAATAGATCTACTTGCATGTTTTCAAAAGAGAGGAAAGGTAACAATACATATAAACCATAGATTAAGAGATTTAAAGAACACATCCTTTACAAGTATTGTAAAGGAATTTGCTTTATTAAAATGTAAAGGAAAACCTATTCGATCCATAGTTTAATACTTTAATTTTCAACTCAGCACACATATTTTTAAATAATTAGTAGAAAAAGTAGGCTTAGATCAAGATGGTTTGCACACACACAAATATGAAGAAATTAGACTAAAGTTGAAGGAAATATCCATTGCTTTTACAAGAAGGAGGATATGAGTAATAAAAAAACCTAGTACACATTACCCAAAGATCTACTGGTGCTTGTCACTGTTCTCTTGTTGTATGAGTTATACAATGCCCTAGATATACATAATGTTACCCCGCTCCTGACTTATTTGCACAAATTTCCATCTATGAACGAACTCCTGACCCAGGCAACAAGAAAAAATTAAATTAGCAAATGCATTATTATCTCAAAAGAGTTAGACAAAACCTAGAGTCAATGACAAAGAAATATTAAAGATAACTCTAGACATTTCTTGCAAGAATAAAACATTAATTAATTTGAAGACATGATGAAAAGTTTGGAAGGCAGTATTAGAAGTTCTCAAGAACTAAATCAACCATTCCTAAAATTACCTGTGGCAGACACACCAAACCAAAATTCTGTCTGGGTTGCATTCAGGAAGTGCATCTGCATCACCCAGAGTTAGAGACCTTCAGTGCTGTTGGTGATCTGTCCACCTCCTCTTTGCTTGAGAGCACCTTTATTATTCACTTAGGCTTAAATGCCTCATTGAAAGAAGCATTCCTCTTCCTGAGGATTTTAGAATGACTATAATTTAGTCTTGTCCTAATTCTTTCTGTCCCATGAAAAATATTGAATCCCTTTAATTATTAAATATACTTTAGCATTTTCATCTATTTTGAAACAAGCACAAAACAAGCACAATTTCTTTGTGAGTGTGAATTCAGTCCATGTTCAAAACTAGGAAGGTAAGAGAGTTTGAACTGCTTAAAATGGATTCAAATGGGAGTAACTGATAAAGTATAATTGAATTAATTGAGTTCTTGATTTGCAAAAAAAAACTTCCATAGTAAATGTGCTAAAATAATTTTATACTTTAAGACTCTTTCAGTTTATTTTTATTATATTTCAGTAAACTGTGCTTTAGTAGCATGTATGTTGGAATTAGCTAGTAATGTGAAAGGAACCAGATGCTGAATCTTTGTATTACTTGGAGGAATTACCTTTTATATCCTCTCCAGGAAATGGTCCTTGACACCACTCTCAGAAAAACCAATAAAAATTGAGAAATGGAATTTTCCATTCTTAAGTAAAAATACATATATTTTCTAGATGATAATTCCATAGGTCCCAAGGCTTCTGAACTGTTTTCATTAGCAACTTGTCTTAGTGTGGCTGCAGAGAAGTTTTAGCAAGAAGGCTCTTCTGGTCTTCCTACATTTCTGTACTTGCCATACTGCCTGCTCTTTTCCTCTACAGAATCCTATGGGGGGAGAACTGTGGAGGAAAGAGATAATTTCAAAGTATTGTAAGTGGTACAGTTCAAATAAATTCAGCTGGAATCGATTCAGCTCATCCCTAATCAGGTTGCATGGGGTGTTCCCTCAGTGACCGCAAAGATTGCCAGGGAGCAAGCTTATTTACAGAGCTGTAGGGAAAAGCAACATGACAAAGCTGCACAAAAATATTTATTGGTCAAGGGAATCAACTTATCTTTGTTAAATTCAAAAAATCAATGTTGCTATTGCAAAAACAAGCATTCAATTGCCTGCTTGCTGTATGGTTAGTTGAACATCTAGCATTAGTTTCACATTAGTCAATTAGAGATCATTTTTTCTCTAGATGAGAGGACTGACTTTCTAAAAATTGCCTGATAGCTCCAATAACCAGGAGACTGAATGGCAGAAAGTTATTTAATGACCTGGTTAGTCATATTGCTGATAGGCATGTGTGTGTCAGCATTTGTAGAGGCTGATGCTTAGGCACTCTGTATCTGGAAAAGTCATTATGGAGTATGGACATGCTTTTCCTTAAAATTAAGGAGTTTGGGCAATAAGAACACACCTTAGCCTATTTCCTTAGGCTTCTCAATGAAAATTTATCTTGGTCTTAATTTAGAGTTACTTCTCATACTCTTCTCTGAAGGTGTCACTTTTCCTTGCTTTGGGGTCCCACAATCCTTTTCAAGAGAAAACCCTCCATAACCTGAAAACTCCCATAAATCCCCACCTCTTAGAGTTTCCACTACCTCCCAAACAGCACCAAGTGGGGACTAAACCTTTAACACTTGTGCCTTTGGATGATGTTTGAGATCTAACCTGTAGCAATAACTACAAGTTGAGATGAGGTGTCCTTTTGGGGAGAAGGACAACATTGGCAGTGTTAATCATAGATAAAGACCTTGAACTTGACTACAGCCTAGAAAATCCAAGGAGCGAAAGAAACACGGTGTTGTTATGAGTGGCACCCTGCGAGGGCTTAGTGAGAGGTGATGTGAGGTTGCACCAGCCTTCTGGGCTGGAAATGTCCTCTGTTCCATGGAGGCTTTAATCTGGGAAGCCTCATGGTCTTAAGCACATTGTTAAAACCTCAGTCTTGCTGCAGAGTGGAAATGTCCTGACACATTCATGGAAGAAAGGCACTTGCTGAAAGAAGGGACCTGTCCTAAAAGAGTAGCCTGAGAACATAATTGAAAGGAAAAGCAGAAAGAGCTAGGAGAAGGTGAGAGGTAAAAATCAAGGACATTCTGAGAAGAGTGTGATCATGGGTGACATGTACTGAGGTCACATAATATGAAGACAAAACATTCCCACAAAAAAGGCATTATCTCATGAATATTGCCTTTAGAAGAGTTGGTGGCCAGGGGAGGTTAGACCCCTGGGCTAGGGTCCTTCCACCAGCTAACCAGCATGTTATCACCCTTCACTGCTTGTTCTGGCCTAAAATAGAAGGTTGATTCCTAACACAGATCTCAGTAACCTAAGTGCGTGAGTTTATTTTTTCTGTTTCCCAAGTTGGAAACTTCACCTTTCACTTGGAGGAAGCTCTTTCCAGCTTTTTGTTGTTGTTGTTCTAATTAGTTGTACATGACAGTAGAATGCATTTATTCATTGTGATAGATAATACATAAATGTATTAATGTAATCTCTCATTTTTCTTTTTGGCCGATATGAACCACCAGCAGCAGGTCTCAGTGCTGTCTGACACAGTGCTGTCTGGACCTCTGATCTGATAACTGAGAGGGCTACTAAGGGTCTACCTGTGGGCAGCAGGCACAGAGTAGCCATGCTGGACAGAGGGTGGCTTACATCTTAGGTGCGATAGACTGAAGGGCACAAGATGTTCTTATCTTGTTTAGGACAGCCTGCAGTTTTAAAACTGTTCTCACAAAACTTAATTTTAGTAGGTGTCAGAATTCTGTGACAGATTTTTTTGGTCAGGTTGCTTCTTTAAAAAGTGCTGATTTTAAGAACTAATAACTTAAAACTGCCACACACAAAAACAAAGGCCCACATAATAGAGTTCTTATATTCTTCTCAAGATTGTACAATGCCCTGTCACATTAACCAGTATTTTTTTTTTAAATGCCCAATTGCTGGGTACTTTCTTTCTCCTTATCTTGAAAAATAATAAAAAATAAACACACGGAAAAAATCTCAAAAAAGTAAGGGAATAAAACTCTAAGAAGGCGAGCAATGGGAGGCCAGGGGAAGGCTGACTGTGACAGGAGCACTGCCTCTGCTCCTCAGCCACCTCCCTTCCTGGCACCTGCAGTAGGCACCCCAAGGCCTACAAATAGGTCCATGAGAGAAGGTGCCTGGCCTAGGTGGGATCCCTGGGGCACCAGAGGGGACAGGCTGGGCAGAGGAAAGAAGCCTGCCAGCCCACTGGGACTCAGTTCAGGTTCAGGCCCAGCGAGCAGCAGGGGCACCAGGTCTGTGATCTTCCAGGTTCAGTCCCCACAGGCCCATGACCTGGGTGGAAGCGGAGGTCACAGGTGCAGCTCATGGGCTTTGATGTGCTCAAGCTGCTTTCCAAGCTGGAGGAAGGAGGGCCGCATGGTGGCATCCAGATGCCAGCAGTTCTTCATGACCTCGTAGACTGCAGGCGGGCAGCCATCAGGGGCGTCCATCTTATAGCCCTTCTCCACCTGAGGGATGACGTCCTTCAGGGGAATTCTTGGGTAAGGCACTCGCCCAAAGGAGTAGATTTCCCAGAGAAGGATTCCAAAGCGCCACACGTCAGACTTGGTGGAGAATTTCTTCTCTCTCAGAGCCTCAGGGGCTGTCCACTTGACTGGCAGTTTGCCTGTGTCCTGGGTGCTGGAGGCCTCCTTGGTGAGGTCAAAGTCGCTGACCTTGGCCACATTGTCCTCAGACACCAGCACATTTCTGGCAGCCAGGTCCCGGTGCAGGAAGTTGTTGCCCTCTTAGGTATTCCACGGCCTCACAGACGTCTAGTGAGAACTTCAGGAGACAGTCTCCTCCCAGCACCGACCGACCCGAGACCTCAGGTAGTCCACCAGGCTCCCCTTGGCCATGTACTCGGTGACGATGTAGAGCCAACTCTTCTCCTCCACAATTACACCGAGAAGCTGCACCAGGTTGCTGTGCCGAAGATGCGTCATGGAGGCTTCAGCGAGGAAGGCCTGGGCGGTGGCGTCATTCTTAATGCAGTTGACAGCAACTTTGTTCCCCGGTAATCACCCAGCATTACATCTCTGAACTCTCCCTTCCCAATGGTCTGCAGCAACTTCAGCTCCTTCATGTTCAGTGCCCAGTCACCGCGGTAAAATTCATCCTGGGCTGCCACTGTGCCCTCCATGACCTTTGGTTTGATGAGGCGAGTGCAGAGTCCATCTGCATCAGCGGTGTAGTGCTCCACCAGTTGCATTAGGTTCTCGAAGTACACTTCTTCATCAATGCTGAGTTTGCTGGCATGGTACATGATGCGGTAGTGCTCCACTTTGCCATCACAGCTCACGCACAGTGTGTAATTCCCAGGGTAGTTGGTACTTTCCCGCACCAGGAACAGGCGGCATGAGGCTGAGTTTGGTGCCTGCCTTCACGCCCTCCCGCTTCTGGACATAGTTGGCTGGGATGATGCCTTCACGGCCCACCTTGTTCTTGGCCTTGTACCAATTGGGGTCCTTGGTGACGGCCACAATGGTGAGCACGTCTCCTTTGCAGAAGGGAAGGTCCTGCTCAGCACTGCCATGGAAGTTGTACTTGGCAATACATTCTGTACCGGATGGCCAGGCGGCCTGTATTGCCGACATCTTCTCAGGAGATCTGGTGTCTCCGTGTCACAGGAAGGCTGACCTGTCACTTGGTACCATTAGAGCTCTCTCGGGGCACTGCGGTCCGGGCCACCTCGGCACGAGCGGCATCAGCGGCCTGCAGGACGGTCCATGCGGCCAAGGGGGATGGGTGGGGCGCAGGGGTCCCCAGGGGGTGCGATACAAAGAGGCACGGATGCTAAAAGAGGGAGGGAGGAAGGACGGTCCGACAGAGGCAGGGGTACCGCCGCCACAAAGCCCGGGTCTGGGAGGGAAGAAAGGCGGAGGAAGCGGGCGGGAGGGAGTCGGGTGGAGTGGGGGAGGAAACAATGTAGCCGGCACGGCCTGGGTAGAGTTCCGTTTCCGAACGCCGCCACCAAGCTTCGATTTTGGAACGTCTCGCCGGCAGCCCGGGGCCGCCCAGGACTTTCGGCTGGGGGCGGCCGGGCTCCCCTCGTTCCATGCCGGGGTCTCGGGCGGCCAAGGACTGGCCGGGGCGGGAGGTAGCTGGTCGGGGAACGGCCCCGACGGCTGCGCGCCCGGGCGGTCGCCCGGTTCGGACCCCGCCCCGGCGGGATCCCCGGGGCCGGGAGCGGGGTGGTGCTAGAGCCGGAGGGCGGCGGCGGACTCGGCGGCGGTGGCGGCCAACCTCTGCTAGCCCGGGCTCCGCTGGGAGGAAGCTCGCAGGCCTGGCGAGAGGAAGCGCGGCCCGGATCCTCCCATTAACCAGTATTTTACTATTACACTTAAATGGTCAATTGAGACAAAGAGCTCCGAGACCCATCTTCCACCACTGATTACCCCACTAAGTTCCAAGTTTTCAATCTTGTGAACATTTCAACAAAATTGACAAGATGTATTAAAATAGGTTGGAAATCACAATCTAGAGCTTACACATTGTTATATGATTATATTCTTATTATATATTTATGTAAGAAACAATATAAACATCTATTATATTACATTATATATTTTGTTATATGTTATACATTATATAGTATATTTAAATTTTTATAGGTGCTCCACTTCTGGGATGATGGGATAAAATGTGTTAATACTGGGGTGGTAGGTATTAGAAGTAATATTCATTTAGCCTTCTGAGCTTTCTGGGCAGACTTGGTGACAAGTCTGCAACCATTTTGTCCACTGCTTTGACACAGCAACTGCTTGCCACATGTCACAAACAGCAATAAACCCAAAGGGGAATAGAAAAGCTCTCAACACATATGGCTAAGCAGGAACCATATCCAGGATGGCAGTATCACCAGCTTTCAAACCTTCAGGGCCATCTTCCAGCATCTTACCAGGAAAGGGATGAGTCTTTCCCTTCAGCTCAGTAAATTTGTAAGCAATGTAAGCTGTGGGACAATCCAGTACAGAGGCACAGCGAGCTCTGGTTTGGTCTGCATGACTCCAGATAATCATCTAACTGCAAAGACAACTGGTGGGCCATTTTTGCTGTCACCAGTAATGTCACCATGAAAAACATCTTTGACAGCACTTTCTTGACACTGAAGACCACACTGTTCTCAGGAAGAACTTCACTTAAAGTTCCATTGTGCAGTTCAATATATTTTACTTCAGTTGTCACATTGATGGGAATAAAGGTGATCAGGTGACTGAGGACAGCAGTCTCCACTTGGCCCACTAGGACAGTGCCAACGGCAATAATTTGGTAGACATCCTGGGGAGCACATCATTTGGCTCATCATTTGGACACGTTGGTCATAGGATGCAATCCAGAGCTTCATATGTTTCTACTGGCATTGCCATCTTTATGAATGACTTTCAATCCCTTGAATCAAGGTTCATTAGTCTTGCCTTCAGCAGGTTGTCACCATTCCAACCAGAAATTGGCACATATGCTACTGTGTAGGGGTTGTAGCCAGTTTTCTTAATGTGGATACTGAATTCCTTAACAATTTTCTCATACCTTTTCTGTCTGTAGGGTGCTTAGTGAAATCTGTTTTGTTAACATCGACCATCAGTTGTGTCACAACTAGTGTTGATCCAGAAGGGCATGCTTACAGGTCTGCCCATTCTTGGAGATACCAAACTCAAATTCACCAGCACCAGCTGTGTGAGTCAGAACAGCATGGGCAGCCTGAGATGTGCCTGTATTCATGCTTTTGATGGAGCCTATGTGCTCTGGTGCATCCTTGATAGTCACATAATATTTTCTGGCCTCATATTTCCATGGGGAGATGAGGTTTGCTGTATGCTAACCTCATTATAGTTCTTGAACATGGAAACTTAGGCAAGTCTACTACCACTGGCCATCAATCTATAGATATGATGGGATGGACAAAAGAACCATTAAAGCTGAGAAGGAGGATGTTGAGAAGGGAAAGTCCTCCATATAAACTGCAAACTGAGAGTGAGTGTGGTATCACCATTGACAGCTCCCCATGGAAATATGAGGCCAGAAAATATTATGTGACTATCAAGGATGCACCAGAGCACACAGGCTCCATCAAAAGCAAACCTTAACATAGTGACATTTTTTCTGCTATTATAAACTTTTCTCCCAAACCATATCCTTCTTAGTGTTTACAATCATGTAAATAGTATTTAAAAAAAAGAACTATGATGATATGTCTTTTCTTTCATTCTGGCCTTGATTTAGCAGTGGTTTTCAAACACCTGTGTTCTGGGGCTGAGCCCATTGTGAAAAAGCCATTTGCACAATTTAAAGCTTGTGGGTTGTTTATATGACTGTGGTTGTCTGAAGGCCACTGGAACCACAGAGAGGGAACTACAGATGAGGGGGAACTGCTGTGCTATAGTGTCTCCCCACCATGTTGTTATGCCTTTGCTCAACGCCACTTCAGGTTTCACTAGAGAGGGTTGATGAGTCAATTGTAGAGCATTGTAATCTGTTTCTTGGTTCTTGGGGGAAATTCCTCAAGATCAGAGAGCTACTTCAGTGCAGGGTATATATACGGAAGTGTATAATGAGGCAGAGACAGTGAGCATTTAGGGCTGGCTTGTTACAAGGCAAGAGAGGGTGATATTCACCTTGGAGATGTGTGGACAGCTTGGTTAGAGGCCTAAATGCCCTAAAAGGACTAACATAGGCTTTTTTTCTTTGGTTAGGATAGGGGGTGGGATTGCCATGGCAAGGATTCCCGAAGTGCAGGTAATCACGTCATCCACCTGGACTTTGTGAAAATTGAGAGCATACCATCATTCTTGAGTCCACCTCTAACTGAGGTCATGTAATTGCCAACTAACACTTAAAGCAGCTTGTTGGTGTATGTGGGATCTTGGGAACTGGGAATATAACATGTAGCATTAGGTCTCCTTCTGGATGTGGATAGAGACTGACACCTGTGGGTCAGTTGGGACATTTTTACAGTGGCTCCTCTCTCACATCTTATCCTACCATATACCTTTTCCTTCTATATCTGCTCCTCTCCAACTAACTACCTATATTAATATTTTCTGAGTGTCTTCAACATTTCTCTACTTCCCTTTGGGAAGATACCAGTGCATTTTAATTTACATTCTGGGTATTTGGTGGCAGAGTAAGTCCAAATAAATAGAAAATTTAAATCTCCTTGTGTATCTTCTTTCTTTCCTTTTGCTCTTTTAGAAGATGACACATAAGATGACAAGGGTTCTTATTGGAAAAGTCTCTTTAGTTAATGTTTTTGTCACTTGAGTTTTTGATTGTTACCCCTCCTCGTAAAAATCTTTATCAAGAGAAATTTCCTCATCTACCGAAAAATAGTTTCTTTCATTTACGTTGCTGCAAGCTGAGTAGTTTGGTGGGCTAGGGTTGTGGCTCTGTGCCTCTCATGTGTAAGGCCCAGGAGCTGATTCCTAGTAGTTCAGGAGGAAACAAGAAGATTGGTGTTTCTTGTCCCCAAGAGATGTTTATTATGGATTTTTTTTACATGCATCTCTCCCTTAAAAGGCCGAGTAAAAAGTAGACTAATAAGGCAGTAATAACCATTAAAGCTGTTTGACTTCAGTTATAAAATGTTGTTTTCCTGCTTTAGGTGACTTCTAAGCACCTAAGGGATGACATCATGAACTAATATTTTTCTGCATTGACATCTTAATCTGACTACCTTTCACATCCCACTTCACTTACACCCTAAGAGTTATTTTCTACTGTTTGTAATGTGTGTTTTTCTAAGTGATTGATTGTATACAACTCAATTTTACATAATGACTTCTTTTTTTTTGGTTTGTTTTACCCTTCTGGCATTTCTTACAGAAGTCTTGCAGGGGATTTGGGAGCCAAAAAGAAAAAGAAGAAACAGAGGAGGGAAAAGGAGAATCCAAATTCTGGAGGCACCAAGTCCAACTCTGCATCTGATTCCCAGGAGATTAAAATTCAGCTGCCTTCAAAAGTGAGAGCCTGTTTTCATTTTACCTCTGTGGTTCCTCTGTGCAGATGAGAGCAGGTTTGTGCAGTGTAGCATCCTACTGGACCAGATACTCTGTAGTTAGCCATTTTGCTGTGACTGTGTTTGAATGGCATAGTAGCTGGAAGGTATTTATAGCTGCCCTAAAACCAACTCTGACACCCACCTAAGAAGTACTTCTATGCTTGTGTGTGTGTGTTTGTGTGGATACCTTCTCTTTCTCAGTTCTTTAGTATTTATATTGTAGTTGTTAGAAGAAAGTCTCAGTGTGAGCTTGCAAGGTTTTTTGAAATCACACTTAATATTTGATTATTTTAGTTCAGAAGATATTCACATTTTGATTTTTCTGGGTGTCTGTCTAATTACCTGCCTAGCACAACATCATCTGTCATCAGATTTTAGCGGGAGCATGGGTAAGTCTTATGTTGACTTTGAATCAGACCAGTGTCAGTGACCATTTCTCATTCTGTTGTCAAGGGTGGGGAATATCTTCTAACATTCTCCCCAAAGAAACACCCATTGTAGACTAAACCAGAAATTGTCCAGCTGGGCCCCCTGTTGGCTGACTGCTAGTGGAGCAGAGGGTTGGTTGTGCAGTATAGGTGTCTGGTGGTGCAGATGGCACCCACCCCTGTCTGTGGACCCAGTCTCCCTCATGCTGGCTAAGAATATAGCCCATGTGGGGGGTCTCCCAGGAAGTGCAGAGCCCTCTTGATATAGAACACCCAGAGCCCAAAGGAACAGAATTAGAAAGTATAACAAAATCAAGATGATTTTGATGGTTGTGACTCCAAATAAGTTTTCCCAGGTGGTGTGTGATGTCTTGACAATGACCCAAGACCTTGAGCTTGACCCTGGCTCCATTGCTTATGGACTGATTACCTTTACCTAAGGTATCACACCTCAAAACTAAGTCCTCATCTAGAGTGTGTTCCTTCTCCCCAACTCACAGGCTGTCATGATGTTAAAATAAGATAATTTTTATTAAAGAATTTGTATTACAAAGCACTGCATATGTTGCAGGTATTACCATTATGCAGGGTTTTGTATTTAATTATTTTTCTTATATTGAGCTTATATTCTGTCACATAAAATGAATCTTGTGGGTAGTTTTTTGTTGTTTTTGTTGTTGTTATTATTACCTGCTCTACAACAAAACCAGGAATCATTGAAAAGGAAAATGACTTGCTCCAGTTTTGCCCTGACTGACTTTGTGGTGAGAGAAAAAAGTGGAGTCTTCCTCCCTAGCTTTTCAACTTGCTTCTCAGGTAATAAATACTCTGTCCACTAGCCATAAGTTCCAAGGTAACTCATACGAGAATACCACAATGAGTTTGCAAACTCTTTCTCCCATTTCTAAGATAAACACAGCATCACTTACCTGCAGTTGTGGCATCTCCTTTTGCTTCTACCATCCCATCAGCTTCCCCCATCTCCCCACCCTCGTAAATCTGAGCCCTTTGCTCACCTTGATCTCTGATGCAGAAGTGGAGCCAAACAGGGCAGGAGGAACTGCAAGTATTATCTAGTTGAGAGTTTCTTTTCTTTCTTAAACTAGGAGCAAGTCAGCAGTGTTATAATGGGTGTTTTCCTTCTTTGTATTGTTTAAAAACAGGTGCTTTTCCCCCTTAGACTCTATCAGCTCTAGATAACATTGTAATTTAAAATGGACTGCATTTGGAGAACATTCTCTTTCCCTCCCTCCCTTCCTTCCTTCCTTCCTTCCTTCCTTCCTTCCTTCCTTCCTTCTTTCCATCTGTGCTGGGGATTAAACCAGGGACTTGTGCATGCCAAGCAGGTGCTCTACCCCAGAACTACCTCTCCAGCCCCTTCTTATAGACATTTTAGAGGTGGAGGACTTGGACATTTTCCCCAAGGCATTAAATTTAGCAAATAATGGTTAAAGAATGGCAGTGGTGAGTAGTATTCCCCATGAAGCAAATGTAGAAGAAAAGGAGAATACATGTCTTTTACAGAGGAATATAATAGTGAGCACTTAATATGGAACTAATATACATTCTCACCTTTCTCCTCAGGTTGTGCAGTTATGGAAGGATGAATAGATTTAGGAATTTATCATAGGGCAGGAGGTATAGCTCAATGGTAGAGCACTTACTTAGTGTGTGCTTCGCCCTAGAAAGAAAACAATAAAAGAAAGAATTTATCATAGGTGGTTTTCCTTATTGATTTTTCACCATGGATTTGAAACTTGTGCTTACTTAAATCTACTTTCAAAGATCTTTTAAATAAGGCTGGGGTGCAGCCCCATGGTAGAATACTCATCTGTGGGGGTTCCCGGGAACCCCAGCCTTGGGCGTGGTCAAGATGGCGCCTGACGCTGAGCCAAAAGCGGCCAGCTATACAGTAAACAACCAGCGAATTCCAATGATTGGCTAGTTAACGATGTGACTAGAGCATGCCCCCTCGTGTACCCATCCTGTGCCTGCAGCTGTCCGCGTTTATCTCATGTACTCTCCCCTGATTGATTGAAGTGTATATAAGCCTGGTGGGTGGGAGAGCGAGGCGGAACGGAACGGACGGAGCGGAAGCGGCGGCGATGGCGGCGACGGCGGCAGCAGCAGCAGCAGCAGCAGCGGCTGGAGCTGAGCTGGAAGGAGGGAGTACGCAGGAGTGGAAGAAGCTGGGAAAAGGGGAGCTGGGAGTGCGCAGAAGCTAGGGGTAAGAGAAGCGTAGGAAAGGAACTGTGCACAATAAACTTCCAAAGCTTCAGACATTTGTCGTGTCTCTCTCTGCGGCCAGAGGGGACCCGATAACTGGCGCCGAAACCCGGGAAGATGAAGGCCTTATAAAAGAAAACAAGGTAAGATATTTGAAAGAATTTTTTTTGTATACAAGTTGAACCGGTTATAAAAAAAAAGTTAAAGGGTGTCAGGATGCGCCATTGGCGGTCCTGGGGACACGCGGAGTGCGGTCCGGTTGAAAGGTATCAGGAGTCCTGACGCGTAGAACGCGGGTTGAAAGGTATTGGGGTCCTGACGCGTGGAACGCGGGTCTCGGGTCGCACCATTAGCGGTCCTGACGCGTGGAACGCGGGTTGAGGGGTACCGGGATCCTAACGCGTAGAACGCGGGTCGGAGGGGTATCGGGACACGCCATCAGCGGTCCTGGCGCGTGGAACGCGGTCTAATTAAAGTGAAAGTAGAAACACGTTAGAAGCGGTCCTACGTGAAAAGCCGCTATAAAAATTTTAATGCGCACTTGATAGTTTTCCCTTCAGTAATTTTGTTGCTCCTGGCAGTTAGGCCACTATTTGTTATTGTAATTACCATAACTAAAGCTATTCAAATTAGTAACAATGGGGTCTGAAACGTCTAAATTCAGAATGCAGTTACCCCTTAGGGAGTTATTGAAAAACCATGGAACACCATTGAAGGAAAAAACAGCTAAAGTATTTCTTGATACTGTGGAAAGGATTTCCCCTTGGTTTTTGGATGAGGGCCTTTTGAATATCCTACAGTGGGAACAGCTGGGAAAAGACCTTCGTATAGCGGATAGGCAAAATCCTTTGCCAGTAGGCACTATGGCTATTTGGTCTCTTATTAAATCCTGTCTGCAAGATAAAAACAAAAAACCTTCACTCATTGAACCTTTAGCTGAGGGAAGACAGGTTTTGAAAGAAATAAAAGAGGAACGTTCATATCTTTCTCAAAATTCAGAAAAAAGGGAACTAAGTCTAACACAAAGAACCCCCAAAAGGAATAACCAAGTGGTAGTGAAAACTTAAGAACAAGGGGAAAGGGTAGGAGAAACCTAAGCCTAATAAAAAGAGCTTCAAAATTTGTAGAACCTGCCTGTATTTGAGGAGCAAATGGAGATACCATCAACCATTGGAAAACTTTAAAGAGGCAGTTAAGACTATTGGAGACAGCTATGCAGAGCAGTGTTATCTGGAGCTAATTGGGGAAGCTCAGTGGCAAGAAATAGCTGTTGAAACTGCTTGCAGAAACATAGTGGCAAGGTTTCCCGATAGAAATGTTAATAGGAGAAGGCCAATACGTTTCAATAGATGCACAAAATCAGCAGCAAGGAGGTAATGCCCTAACAAAAGATAAGAGATAACTATAGTAAAATCTGTTACACCTTATGCCCCAGGGCTATGTCCAAGATGCAGAAGAGGAAGTCATCGGAATAGTGCCTGTCAGCCTATTAGAGATAGGGAGGATAATTTCCTAGGGTCGAATCCTGAACTTCAAAAAAACGGGAGACAGGGCCCTCCCCGGGGCCCGCAACAAATATACGGGGTAATTCAACAAGTTCCCCGACGGTGGTATCCTCCCACAGAGAAGGGGAGCGCAGAGCCACCTCAGGAAGTGCCGGATTGGACATCTGTGCCACCTCCAGACTCATACTAACCCCAGATATGGGGGTGCAGATGATTGATACTGATTGGCATGAAAAAATCCCACAAAATAGTGTAGGACTATTACTAGGTAGAGGTTCCTCAACACTAAAAGGACTTATAGTACACCCAGGGGTTATTGATCCTGATTTCACTGGACAAATAAAAGCCTTGGTCTCTTCACCAAAAGGAATTACGGTCATCTCTCCAGGGGATCGCATTGCACAAATGCTTATATTGCCCAGTCGACATTCCTTGTGGCCCAGTGAAAATACAAATAAAAGACAAGGAGGTTTTGGATCAACAGGAACCACTTTAATAAACCTTACTATGGATATGGAACAGAGGCCCCTCCTAAAATTAAAAGTGGGAAATATGGAATTTAGAGGTTTATTAGATACAGGAGCAGACAAAAGTATTATCAGTGCAATGGTCTGGCCAAAGCACTGGCCATTGATCACAGCAGCTCAGAGCTTGAGAGGCTTAGGAGTAGCAGAGAGCCCCAATCAAAGTGCTTCCTCATTATCATGGAAAGATACAGAGGGACACACAGGAATATTTCAGCCATATGTCTGTAATGTTCCTATTAGCCTATGGGGACGAGATGTCCTGCAGCAAATGGATATGAAACTCACCACTGATCAGATTTACCAAGGGACTCCTGTAAGAAATATGTTACAAAATATGAATTATGATGATAAAAAAGGATTAGGAAGACATAGCCAAGGATCTACCCAACCACTGCCTTTACTTCCACCAAAAAATGATTCTCATGGATTGGGTTTTTCCTAGGGGCCACTGATAAACCATCAATCCCTATAATATGGAAAGATGATAAGCCTCGCTGGATTCCACAGTGGCCCCTAACAAAAGAAAAGCTAGAGGCAGCTCATAAGTTAGTACAAGAGCAGGTACAAGCAGGTCATTTACAACATTCTACCTCTCCTTGGAATACTCCAATATTCTTAACAAAGAAAAAATCAGGAAAATGGAGGTTATTATATGATTTAAGAGCCATAAACGAACAAATGTACCCTATGGGACCCGTCCAATGTGGACTCCCTCTTGTTACTGCACTACCAAAAAATTGGCCTACTATTATTCTGGATTTAAAAGATTGCTTTTTCTCTATACCCTTACACAAAAATGATTGTTGGAGATTTGCCTTTACTTTGCCCTCTCTTAATCACACTCAGCCTGACCAGAGATTCGAATGGACTGTGTTGCCTCAAGGTATGGCTAACAGTCCTACTATATGTCAAATATACGTAGATAAAGCGTTAACAACTACTAGACAAAAGTTTAAGAGATTGTTGATTTATCACTATATGGACGACATACTTATTTGCCATCCAGAAAAAGAAGTTTTGTTAGAAGCATTACAATTTATAACTCAAGCATTAGAAAAAAGAGGACTAACGATAGCCCCTGAAAAATTACAATTAGAGGAGATCCAAGAATATCTGGGTACAAGGCTCACTGCTACTACAGTCAGACCAATAAGGTTGACCATCAGGACAGATCAATTGAATACCTTGAACGATTTTCAGAAACTCTTAGGTGACATTAACTGGATCAGATCCTACTTAAAATTATCCACAGGGGAATTAAAACCTTTATTCGATATATTAAAAGGTAATCCTGACTTGAATTCCCCTAGGAAACTTACTCCTGAAGCACGGATATCCTTACAGCTAGTAGAGAATAGACTTCAGCAGTGTTACGTTGATCGTTGTGATCCTACTCAACCATTAAGTTTAATCATAATCTCAGAGAAGCATACCCCTTTTGGCATAGTTTGGCAAGGAGGACCTCTGCAAAGTATAAATCTCCCTAGCTCTCCGGCTAAAACATTGCAATCATATCCCCAAGCTATTGCTCAGGTAATATTCAAGGGAATAGAATCTTGCATTACTGTTTTTGGAATCCATCCGTCTATTATTATAACTCCTTATTCCACTCAGCAAATTAAATGGCTAATTAATAATGATGATGATTGGTCAGTATTATATTGTTCCACTTCAGCTCAGTTCAATAACCATTATCCCCAACATCCCTGGATTCAATTCTGTAAAAATACTCCCATAGTTTTTCCAAAAGTGACTAGTGTCCAGCCTCTTAAAGACTGTGTAACCATTTTTACTGATGGCTCCAAAAATGGAGTAGGTGCAGTACTTATCGGTAAACAACTTCATACCATAATAGTTCCACCCAACTCCGCACAGGTTACTGAACTTGCAGCTGTAATATTAGCCTTTAAATTAGCAGATAATCAGCCATTCAATCTTCTATCTGATAGCTTATATATCGTTAACGCTTTACAGGTTCTTGAAACGGTACCCCATATTTCTTCCATGTCCACGGTAGCTTCTTATTTTACTACGCTACAAAACCTTATCCTACAGCGTAAACATCTATTCTACGTAGGACATATTAGAGCTCATTCTAATTTACCAGGACCTTTGGCCAATGCTAATGACTTGGTAGATATGGCCACCAAATCAATTTTTGTTTTTTCCATAGAGGAACAAGCAAAACTCTTTCATGAAAAATTTCATGTAAATTCCACTACTTTGAGCAGAAAATTTCCTATATCTAAATGTATGGCTCGACAAATAGTAAAAAATTGTCAACATTGTGCTCCTTTAATCCCAGTACAATCCTTTGGAGTTAACCCTAGGGGACTGCTGCCTGGTCATATTTGGCAGATGGATGTAACCCATATTTCTGAATTTGGTACTGTTAAGTATGTACATGTGTCAGTAGACACTGCTTCAGGGGTCATTATGGCTTCTGCTCATTCTGGAGAAAAGGTAAAAGATGTCATTCAACACTGCCTACAAGCATTTGCTGGCTGGGGCATACCTAAAGTTATTAAAACAGATAATGGTCCTGCTTATACTTCCAAAAGCTTCCGGTTGTTTTTACAAACATTTAACATCCAATCAGTCACTGGCATCCCCTATAATCCTCAGGGACAGGGCATTGTGGAAAGAGCACATCTTACTTTAAAAAATTGTCTAAATAAACAAAAAGGGGGAATAGGAGCCTCCTACAAGTCTCCTAAAGATAAACTTAATTTAGTTCTTTTCATTCTAAATTTCTTAACTCTGGATAGGGACGGCCATTCTGCAGCTGATCGACATTATAATCCCCATAATACTCCTCAAGTATGGGCAAAATGGAAAGATATCCTGACAGGTTGTTGGAAAGGACCGGATCCAGTCCTTCGCTGGGTCCGAGGGTCTGTTTGTATTTTCCCACAGGATCAACAGACTCCAGTCTGGATTCCAGAAAGGCTAATCAGAGTTTTACAGCATGCAAGTGATGCTGCTCCTCCTCACAATGGCGAGTCTGAGCCTTCCTCCAATAACGAAAACTCAAACGGAAAGGCAAACCCGGAACCTATGGGCCATTGTTAGCCTGGCCATATTTTTCATTTCTGACTAACATATTTTTTATCCTTCCTTTTCTTGCTTTTCACCAATTTCTTTACAAGCCTGTCAATTCTACTGATGATTTTTCAGGTCGTGCTGCTTTTGGTGACAAGGATATTTCTAGCCTTTCTTTGCTTTAACAGGAGGAATTTCTGCACTTTGCCGTTGGAATCATACTACAGATCAGACCCAGAGTAGAGCAACTCGTTCTGCTGACCCTAGCTGTGATATTGTTTTTCCTCCTACGTCAGCTTGTGTATTTCCTCCCTTTTATGTTTCTACCAACTAACATTTCTAATAATACCTCTTAATTGTTCACGAACTGTGTGCTATCTTTCACAATACTGGAATGATTCTTTTGCTACCTGTGCAATTTGCACATTTCTATCTTCCTACCAGTCCTAGTTTCTGTTGCAGATATAGAATTGCCAGTGCTATTATCAAGAAGCAGGAGAGGCTTTGACATTGCAACAGCCGTGATCATTGCCACCACAGTCCTTGCAGTAGCAGCATTGACACAACCATAACAACGATCCTTCGGTCGAGAATGCAGCCGCAGCCTCACAGACCATAGAGACTCTATCAGAGAATGGACTCATTATAAGAACAAGTGGATACCTTGCAAGAACTTTTGGGACTGGGATGCGTTTATTCCCTGAGAGCTGCTTTGTGTTACCCGTATTGTAACTCCATTGGGACGTATATTGTTTCTGTATTTAATATGGCTATATGGTTCTTCTTCTGTTTATAGATTTGTCAAACAGTGGGCAAGCTTAGGAGCTATAGTGGTACTCCTCTGCCTTGGCCTTCTTCTCTTCATTCGTTTTGGCATGCATCTGCAAGCTAGCCAATAGAGATCAAATTATTTTCATCAGGCCATGACCGCCCTAAAGGCCGACAGCCCCCCATTAGTATGGCTCTTGATGCTGGATCGGTAGTCAAAGACGGGTAATGAAGGAGGTGGCTGTGTACCGACCTAAGACAGGAGCTGCAGCATGCTCTGCAGGCTCTGATGACGGGTAAGGACATATGCTGACCACTCAGCCTAAGACAGACACGGTCCCGAGCCTTAGTTTAATATTAAAGAAGGGGGATCTGTGGGGGTTCCCGGGAACCCCAGCCTTGGGCGTGGTCAAGATGGCGCCTGACGCTGAGCCAAAAGCGGCCAGCTATACAGTAAACAACCAGCGAATTCCAATGATTGGCTAGTTAACGATGTGACTAGAGCATGCCCCCTCGTGTACCCATCCTGTGCCTGCAGCTGTCCGCGTTTATCTCGTGTACTCTCCCCTGATTGATTGAAGTGTATATAAGCCTGGTGGGTGGGAGAGCGAGGGGGAACGGAACGGACGGAGCGGAAGCGGCGGCGACGGCGGCGACGGCGGCAGCAGCAGCAGCAGCGGCTGGAGCTGAGCTGGAAGGAGGGAGTACGCGGGAGTGGAAGAAGCTGGGAAAAGGGGAGCTGGGAGTGCGCAGAAGCTAGGGGTAAGAGAAGCGTAGGAAAGGAACTGTGCACAATAAACTTCCAAAGCTTCAGACATTTGTCGTGTCTCTCTCTGCGGCCAGAGGGGACCCGATACTCATCTACATTGGACTCTATCCCCAGTACCACAAAGACAAACAAAAGAGAAAGCATTTTAATAGTGAACTAGGGATGTTAATATTTATAAATGGTCATTTCATGTAGTAGGTTCTGGTTAATCTGATGTTGCTAACTAGTAGGACATAAACCACTGTGAGGGCTTCCTCATGGAGTCAGGATTACATTGATTCCTTTGGAAGAAAGATGTGCGTTCATATTTGCTGCAAAAAATTTACTTTTGATACATTAGTGTTAGAAGACTACTAGGAAAGAAAATTACCAAGACACATTCAGTGCAGACCCTGTCAAAAAAAAAAAAATATATATATATATATATTTCTTTATAACGTTTTATTGCCCAAAGAGAAAGTCCCGACTTGAAATCGGTGTCAAGAAGTCATGCTGAGGTCAGTAGGACGCTCTCCCCCAACCCCCCTCTGCACATAAAGAAGCAGGCACCACTTTGGGGAGGCTCAGAGCTTGGAGAAGGTGATTCTCTTGGCATTCTTCTTCTCCATCATGGCCTGGACGGACTTGATGTCCTGGGTTTGCACATGCTCATGTTTCAGGTCGCCATGTAGTTGAGGCCCTTGGACATGGGACGGTCGCAGGAGTACAGCAGGTTGATCTTCGTGCTCTGCACGGCCACCGGGCTCTTGCTGGCAACCTCGGCCGCCAGGGCAAAGGCTGCGTCCAGCATGAGCCTCTTGTCCCGGAACACGCAGCTGACCAGCCCACTGCTCAGGGCCTGTTCGCCATCATCTTGCGGGCAGTGAAGGCCAGTTCGTTGACCAGGCTCTAGTTCCGGATGCTCTTGGGCAGCTGCTATGGTGTCCCCACATCGGCAGCCAAGCCCACGTCCACCTCCTTCACCTGGAAGACCACGTCCTGAGCACAGTAGTAGTGATGAGGTCCACACCTGCTCCGACACATCCCCAGTGGATGGCAGTGATCACCAGCTTGGGGCACTTCTTGATGACACTGGTATCTGCTGATGAGGTCATGCAGGTACCAGCTGATGTGGGCCACATCGTCTCCTTCGGGCTGCAGCAGGTTTGAAGCCACGTCCATGAGGTCAATACCTGAAGTGAACATCTTTCCTGCACCAGAGATCACAACCGGCGGCATTCGGAGTCTTGAGTTATCTTGATGAAGCATTCCACCATCTCTCTCCAGAAGGTCTTATTCATGGCATTCCTTTTGTCTGGTCCGTTTAGCTGCACATGGAGAATGTGTTTCTGGGCAGCGGTCACCAGAAGGGACTCAGCTGTGGTCTGAGGCTTTGCAGGGGGCTGCTCTGGAGGCTTGCTCTTGTGCAGCAGAGCCCATGGGGTGAAGGCGAACGTTGAGGCCCTGTCGAATGGGTACTGTGAGTCGCCTTATCAGCAGGTTACAGAGATTGCTAGAAGCCATCATTGTAGCCGCCATCGTCCCCTCCACTGGGACTGACCGTCCTGCATAACCGACAGGAGGAAGTCAAGGGCTCAATATATTTTTGTAAGCCTGGTCTCTACTTTGCCTTTTTAAGCTAAATTGAAATTTAGCTTAAATGTGCTATGATCTCAATTCTATTGAAGCTGTAGTCTCTTAATAGATTGTGTTGTCGGGGTTGAAATGAATGGAAATTTTGTTTACCTAGAAATCAGTTACTTATAAGGTTGGAAGATCAAAAAAGACTTAAGCAAAAGGAATACTCCCAAAAGATAATAAATTAGACTAGGAAAAGTATTGGTAAATTCTTATGTGTCTTTAAGATGGCCCTTGTGATTCAGATCTCAATCAGTATGTAAGATAAACAGCTTACATAAATCATGGCAATCCTGCATCATGTTATTAGACTTCTGAGTGGAGGCATTAAACCTTTAACCTGCCTTCAGTTAGACTTCAGGACTTTGTTTCCTGGATCATTTTATTATCAAGAACCCTAGGGAACCAGTGAATTAAGCAACCTTAGGATAATCTGTGTTTAATAAAACCTGTTTTCTGCTGTGTCAAATGGATAAGCTTCCCAGGTTAAAATGATTTGCTCCCAAGTACAGATTTCAAAGGGGAGCAGAAGTCCAAAGGTACTGTTTATAAACCACTGAGGGTTGATCACACCTTTTCTTTGTGTCTGTAGTATGTTGACATACAACAAAACTGATGGCTCTGAAATTTCTTCTAAATATTTCAAAATTGCAGTGAAGAATATTCCTGGAGTGGTGTCAGGATTCTGACTTTTCAGTTTGCATATTGAGAAAAAGTCACTGATCTCCTTATTCAGTCCTCTGAATTGCCCTCCTCTCGTTTTAAGTATAGCCCATATCCTGTGTATAATGCATTATTTAAGGAATTAAAAAAACTGGAGAGTCTCCAAGAGCTGACGGGAATATTGGCTTTGAGAAGGGAGCTTTAGAATTTAAAGATGTTGTCCATCTTATAGACCAAGAATATGTTTTACTAAAAAGGAGGCTGGTTTTCAACACTGGGTTGGGGGGACAGATGGTAAGTGCTGAGGACTGGAATTGTTTTGGAGCTGCTGGCCTTCTGTCAGCAGGCTTGTCTCCAAGGAGCACTAGGGCTAGGAGAGGGCTAGGGGTGGTCCAGGAAGAAGGGCCGTGATGAGAGGGTTCCTTTCTTAGTCTTGTCCTTCCCAGCTTAGCACCAACTTCTGATTTCTTTTTCTTTCTTTTTTCTTTTAATTTAATGATCTAAAATTTCCTTTGTCTGCCTAGTTTCTGTTCTAGAAGTTATTTCCTTTGTGCCCCCATTTGTTAGTGCATAGCATTAAACCTGGCAGTGTAACCGAGGCTTGTGGCTGCCTGGCTGCTGTATGACAGTAATGCATGCCCTGCATGTCACTCCTTTTGATTTCCCCTCCCAGAGGAGCAGTGGTGGGACCATTGCAGATAGGTGGGAACCTGAAACAAAGGGTGCTTCCATTTACTGTAGATTTCCCAAACTGCCATAGCCCCTTTTGAACTACAGAACTGTTGTTATTGGTAGCAGAATATGTTTGCTTATCTCCTAGTATGTTAACCTACTAGAGCTGCAGCCTCCAGCCGACTTCGAGGAGGTTGGGCAGTGTTTAGGGATGGCAGTCTCCAAGGCAGATAAACGTGCACCTGCCCCAGGTTCAAGAGCAGTGGCAGCTTCCTCATACCTTGTGTCTCTGTGTCTTTGCTGTTCTAGAATCCCACCATCCCCATGCAGAAGCTACAGGATATCCAGAGAGCAATGGAGCTATTCTCCACATACCAGGGCCCTGCCAGGACATTGACAAGGTTGCAAAATGCAGATACCAGTTTTGGGATACACTGCCAATACCCAAACTAAGTAAGCTCTTCAATTCCACCCCTTCAAAAAACAACAAGGGTTGATTAAAAAACAAGGGTTGATTAACAACAATCAAAAATATAAAATAGACTTAACTTCACCTATGTCATTTGTTCCATACCATAGATTCAAATTTTATATAGAAGTAATATTTGTCTTTTTAAAATATGTTAGTGACATTGGATTCCAATTATAATGTTTTTATCTGGCTTGTATCCCTATTACAGTATCCGCTTTCCCCACACTTGAATATGATATAAAATTTTAGATAATATTATAGATATTATGGTATGTGTGTGATTCTCCTGCCACCTTTCTTCTTCTCAGTCACGGAGTTGTTTTTCGTAAACATAAACTTTTAGCATTTTCACCTCTCAGTTATTCTATAAGACACAAAAGTTTTTCCCTATCTTATTGAAATGTACAGTTTTATATCATTTAATGATAGGATTCTGAACACTCAACAATGGCATGAGTACCAGTTCAGTAGCATCCTAGTGTCACATGGGAATTAGAGCACATAATGAAGGTGAAGATCTCATACTTCAGTACACTAAGAAACTACCATGGCGCCTCACCCCCAATGCTTTCCTGTTCTATCAGATTTTGATTAGACTTTTACCAATGAAGTCACCATAAACATAATTGAATTGTTCCTTTTCCCATTATGGAAAAAAGACAGTATTCATAAATGCCATAAAGTGTTTAAAAATGCACAACAGAAATCTCCTACTTTGTATTATGTGTATGTGAAAGTAATTGTCACATAATAATTTCTACTTTTGTTTTTAGTTCAGGTTCTGAGTCTGTTTCATACAAAGAGTTTCCAGTAAAAATTGTAAATAGCCCAGTTATGTGCAAATAGTCCATTTTGTCAAGTATAAATCAAGAAGCAATTCTTTTCTATGTCTTCAAATATTAGTTTTCAAACTTTTGAAAGGTGCTACACCTCTCCCACCCACTCTTACCCATCAGGTTAAAAATTTGTGAGCTTCTGAGTGGGAAATAAGGACTGGGATATAGCTCAGGGGTAGAGCACTTGCCTGGCATGCATGAGGTCCTGGGTTCAACATTCAGCACTGCAAAAAACAGAAGAGAAAAATCCAGGCATGGTGGTGCATACCTATAATCCCAGCTCCTTGGGAGGCTAAGACAGGAGGATTACAAATTTGAAGCTAGCCTGAGCAAGTTAACAAGACCCTGCCTCAAAATGAAATATTGAAAGGGTTGTGGATGTAACTCAGTGATAGAATACCCATGGGCTCTAACCCTGGTACAAAAGTTAAGAAGAAGAAGAAGGAAATGATTTTCACTTGCCTTTTTTCTTTTGATTTCTAAAAATGTATTTAGTAATGGGGGAAGATTCTTTAAAAAGAATTTATTGGATTTTTAATTGCATTCAGTTGAATGGACCTTGACTGAGGAGTCTAGGTCTGTTGGCTTGAATGTTTTGGGTTAAGCTGGATACTACTCACCCAACTGCTGTCCCATCCTACAGAGAAAAAAGCCATTTATAACCAGCATCTAACCTTAGGTCACCTTTTTGGGATGATAACCAAGGTGTGATGCCGTCCAGTGGAGTCAGTTTGGTGCAGGAGAGCCTCACCAGTAGTGAGGCTCTTGAATTCAGAATGGTTTATTGATGACTCAGGAAACCTGGGAACTCTGGCACTCGAGGAGAGCCGGCTTATATCCCCTCCAGGAGGTGAAGGGTAGGGCTGACGCCAATTATGTGAAGATTAGGCAAGGAGCTAGCTGTCCAATTACGGTAAAGGTCAAAAAGAGCAGGCACGATCAGGAGCACTCCAGAACCTGTGCATGCATTGTGTGCGTGGACATAATTGAATATGGCCAATGATAAATCACCTGGGTGTGCTTATGCTAATTAAACTTCTCACCACCAATGTGATCAAAACAACCTCTGGCTGTCTGCCAGGCGCCATCTTGGCATAGTCCGAATGGCATAGCCCCCAACAAAGGTGTTCATACTATTGTGGTCTAGGGGTGCTGGGTTCCTTGTCCCTGTTCAGCAAAAAAAAAAAAAAAAAAAAAAAATTAAAGAACAGGACACAGAGGTAGCAAACAAGTGGGAGGTTTATTGCAAAAGTGACAGAGATAAACTTCTTTGGAGAAAAGAGGCACCAGAGCTTGGAATGCAGTGTGGGGAGTATTGGCTTGTTCTTTTTATGGTCTGTGTAATTTCCTCCTTTCCTTATTTCTCCCCTGAACAAGCTCGCCTCACTATTATTCATTGGTGCCTCATCTGTCCATGTGTCTGTTTTACTTTTTCTACTGGGTCACCCTATTTAGGAGCATGAGTAGGGAAGTATCTATCTGATTGGGCCCCCCACTTGTGTCCACAAGCACTTTCATCAGCCAGGAGGTTGACCTCATCAGAAGGCCCTCTCCATGCTCCTTTGTTCTGGCCCTGCCCCTGAACCTCCTCACTTGTGATCTTGTCCTGACTACCTAAGCCCTTCTACATGTCATCACTACTTTGTCCTTTTGCAAAATCCTTGCACAGATTTTCAGGTCCTGGAACTCTTCATGCTCACTTCAGTTGAGAGACCATAGGTGAAGGAGGCCAGGTTGTGGGAAAAGAGTGAATGTGAGGTTGAGGAGGACATTTGGAGGTCAGATTCTGCTGCTTCATTCTTGTGCATCCAGAGGGTGGTCAGTTTGGAGCTGACCCCAGCTCTTTGGAGTTGTTTGTATGGAATGGTTGTAGACACAGCATGAGAGTCAATCACCAAGCTGTAGTCAGGGACTTTGTATAGGAGGGACAGGGAATTTGGTCCTCTGGGTTGACTTGAGGAAGTCTATGGAGATGAATTGGTAAAGTGAAGATAAAAGAAGAATAACTGGGTTAAGGATTAGACAAGAGATGGAAGCTCGTACAAACCCTGTGACTTCTCCTTGCAGAAAGGTTCTGTGATAAGAACCAGGTCCTGAGGTTCTTTCAGTCATCAGTTGTTTGTTGAATGTTATTAACTGTCAGGCAGAGTATTTAGCACATGCTCCAGAACCAGTGGTGGGAAAGCAGGACAAATGGTGGCCAGGCAGGGTGAGGAGGAGAACATATTTTAGGTAGGAAAAAGCTTTAGTCAGGGAGAGATGCCATGGGAAAATGATGCATAAATGGCTATCTGACAAAGTTCCAGGGGTGATCTGCATATTGACCAAGGCAGGACTTCAGTAGAAGAAAGGACCAGGAAGGCCCTGAGCTGGGCCCTGAGGCAAGCCTGAGAGAGGTCAGTGTGGTCAGTGCACTGGGAGCAAGGGGCAGAAGTGAGGGAAGAAGACAGCATGAGAGAGAGCCTGCATTTTATTCCAGCTCCAAGGGGTGTTCTGCAGAGGATGAACTGGAAGAAGGAATATTTCCATAGAGACTGATGGTGTGAACTACATTGCTAGTAGAGCAATTGGAAAGAAATCACCAGTCTTAAAATTAGTTTTAGGTTTTGCTGCTGGAAGGGGTCAAAATTCACTCACACACTCTTCCGCCCAGTTTGTAGAACTGTGGAATAAGAAGAGAACAGCTCTAAAGCTGTCATATCAAACCTGTGTTGCTCACAGTTGTGCTGTGTGGTGAATCCACAACCTAAGTTTGAGGCTAAGAAATCACTATCATTTCATGATGCCATCTTTGTCATTGGGTGACAAAGGATTCCTCCTTTGATTTAACTGGTAAAGTGACCGTTATTCTACACCACCACTTCACTTTATTGTTTCAACCTAGAGGATGATGAAATAATAGCATGTTTTTAAGCAGGATTAAACTCAAGCATGCCAAATCTGATTTCGTTTATATTGCTGATCACTTGAGTGTTGTCAGAATGCTTTGGTAATTTTTTTCCTTTTGTTTTCTTATATTTCTTTCCAGATGAAGTCATAACCTCTCATGGTGCAATTGAAGCAGACAAGGACAACGTACATGGAGAACCAAATTCTTTGCCACAGGGTTTTATCTGGGAAACTTAGACTTGAGTAATGCCGAAGTGGTGAGTAAAACTCTTTAATTCAACATGTGTATTCACGAAATTGCTTCTGCATTAGTTCCAAGCACCATAGACAGGATGCTTGTTATATCTTGTAGCTCAAGGAGTTGTACACCTTATTAATTGGGAATTATGTAGAAGATGATGACAACATGTTCCACTTCGACTATTCACCTGAGTTCTTATTGTGGTATGTCTTGCTATTCAGGGTGTCATGGATTGGACGTTAGATTGGGAGGTCTCACGTCTGTTCTTGTGTTTTTGGACACTAACCTGTGCCTGTTTTTCTTGTCTTCCATGACTTCAGGACTCTGCGTCCCCCTGGCTGGCTCTTGCAGTGCCACTGCGGGGTCAGAGTGTCTTCGGGAAAAAAAAAAAAAAATTGTAGGGTTCATAAATGCCATCCCAGAAAACATCCACATTTATGACATACACATTTAAAGCTGTTCTATATCAGCTTTTGTGTTTCTATTCCAAGAATTGCAATGAGAGTTGGCTTTTAAAAATAACTCATTGTGAGTTGTCAGTAATGGAGGACATTGTGTGTGTGAGGACAGGAGCTATATGGGAACTTTGCTCAGTTTTGCTGTGAACCTAAAAACTCTTAAAGTTAAGTTCATTAATTAGTTAAAGAACAGAAAGCTTGAATTGTGAACCAAAAAAAGGAGGAGGAGAATAGACTCTGTCCATCACTTCATCTGCCCCTCTTTCCTTCCTCTCTTCCCCCTTTCTCCTTTCCCTTTCTTTTATATTTCATTTTTTCTTTCCTCGTTGTCTCATACGTGTACAGATGAAAGTATGTTTCAGAATAAATAAGGCCATAAACTGGCATTTCAGATTTATTTCTGGAAAAAATAAAAAATTTTAGTAGGGATAGAACCTTTCCCTCCATAGGATAAGCATATTTTCTCTTACTGTCTAATCCAGAAAATCAAAGATCCAGCAATAAAAATCAAAAATCTAATGTGTATAAGGTCTGTTTAGCATTCAGTATATTAGATTAGTTTATTTACTGATAAGAACATGTGATCTCAAGGAATATTGTGTGCTAAACAAGATGCCTACATACCTGGAAGCAGAGCTGGGACCAGGATTGAAGTTCTAGGTGGTTTATTGCCACCTGGGAAAGCACTGACTCTGGTCTGGTCAAGCCCATCTCAGGGATCCTGGGGATTTGTATCATGCTTCAAAGCAACATCTTACCAGATTCTGCACCAGGATGACCTAATTATCCCCATAATTGTATACATTACTGGAAAATCAGATAAACTTTGAGGCACATCTGAACCAATTTCTAAAATGAAAACTTATAGAAGACCAAAATGTTAAAATTTATTTAGAACAAAGGAATTGAGTCTCTCTGGTCTATAATTATAATCATTTTGACAGGGATGTATGGCAAATAGTGTTTTTTGTTTGTTTTTCTTTTGTTTTTGCTTTCTGGTATCAGGGATTGAACTCAGAGTCACTCAACCACTTAGCCGCAGCCCCAATCTTTTTTGTATTTTATTTGGAGACAGGGTCTTACTGAGTTGCTTAGTGTCTCCATAAGTTGCTGAGGCTGGCTTTGAGCTCACAATCCTCCTGCCTCAGCCTCCCAAACCACTGGGATTACAGGTGTATGCCACCATGCCTGGCAGCAAGTAGTGTTATGATTGGAATTTTTGAAACATCTAAATGAAAAAATATTTTTCTTAAGTATCATGTTAAAGAAATCTTTCACTTTCTTTTTCTTTGAAATTTAATGAGCATTGTCATGTTTTAAAATGTGTTCATGTTGTATTGGCTCTAATTTTCAACATCTTTCTTAGTGTGAAGAAAATGCTAGAAATCAACTTTCTTGGTGTTCATAAGAAATTGTTGAGATCAAAACAGGTAGCCCCAGTGTTAATTTGAGAAATAACTAGAAGACTGAACCTGGAAGGAATCTTTCAGGCTGTGTACACTGCAGGAGTCATTCTTCCGAAGCCAGTGGCCACATGCAGGTAATGATTACTCAATATTCCTACCCCAAGTCTTCCCTTTACCAAGCCTGTTGAGCCTCATGACCATGTTGCTAGAAGTGTTACTCTCCTCAGGTGTGTTACTCCCCTCAGGTGAGGGATTTGGCTCACTGGGGTTTGTGTAGTTTTGTTAGTAGCAGAGATGGAGACCATTCATCTCAGTATATCATATAGCCACTTTGTGATTTTTTAAAAAAGTTTTTAACATTTTCCTGCCATTGATTCAGTATCTGTATTTCTTTTCTCTGTTCCATTCAAAAAACTAGTGCTGTCTTTGCATGGAGAAACCCAAGGCATAGTGATCTCAAAATGTCCACTATAGTGGTATTTTCTCTCCACCGCTAACTTCGGTTTTCTTCCATGCTTTACAACACTGCTGAACCATTCCAAGAGTCTGAGAAGCATGAGTTGAAAAGTCCCAGATGTACTTGTTTGTTAAGAATAAAAAGAAGGCATAAGCTCTGTTTTTATGATGTCCTTAGTTCTAATCCAGCTTTTAAGAGCTGCTCCATCAAGAAGACAATTGAACTAACCTGTGTCTGAAACATAAGTTATCACCTCCCCTATTTTTATTGAGTCAAATAGGATAAAACTTCAAGAAAACATATAACAGATAAAACTACAAAATTAATGTTACTTATTAAATTATTGCATTCAAAGACAAACAGGATAAAAGACTTCACAAGTATATTTTAATACAAATTCATAATCCCAATATAGAAATTGAAATCACTTAAAACATTTAGGCTAGTTTTTCAAAAAGTTGTTTTCTTTGGTGCACATTTGACTAAAAAGCTACTTATTCAGAGGAAATAATTTCGTGGTTTTAAACCTGTTGGTTTGCCTTTGATAAAATCAGTGTTGGCAAACTTGGGCATAATTAATATTTCTCTTGAGGTTTTAAGATTCCTCTTAGTGAAAGAAATAAAATATAACAAACTTCAAACGAACATAAGGAGGAATGCAAGACTTTTTATGTGCCCCCCCACTTCAATTTTTTTCATTTGTTCTAAATTAGTCATGTAAGACATTTTAAAGAAAAAAATTGACTAATAAAATTATTGCAAAGAAAGAGGGCCAGCATCCAGCACTATGCCGGGCACAGCATCAATATGTAGTAAATGTTTATGGAACAGCTGGGCTGAGGCAGAGTAAAACCATATAGAGTTATAAATCAATTATATTTTAAAACTTTTATCGTACTCCAGATACTGATATAGATCCCTAAACCTCAGAAAATTGTTAGAAGTGAAATTTTCTCACTTGAGTAGAAATATGACATTACAGAGAACAATGAAGATTTACAGACTTCTTTATGTAAGTAAGAATGATTTGCAGTTTTTTAAGCTGTAACAATTGAAGCTTTTAAAAGGAAAGAAGTATTTTCAGCAGTCTAAAATGGACCTGTTTGTCTGTGAAAGGGAATATGTAGCTAAAAAGATTACATAGAATCCAGGAACTAAGAAAGCAGGGGAGGTCCTTGGAAATACCAATGTTGTTGTTTTTGTTGTTTCTTTCTTTTTAAGATTTTTTAAAGTTCTTCAGTTTGTAGTTGGGTGAGATTGAATGTAAGTCAAGTAAGTTTTGGTATTTGGATATTTATGGTCTGTTAAGTAAGAGGGAAGAAAAGTTCAGGTTGCCACTGATTTCTTGATACCATAGAATGGAAAATCAAGTTTAGAGAGGAGACCAATGGAGAGGGAATAGTATTTCATTAAATTATCTTCTTTGTTAAAGGAGCAAATTTCCAATATGGAAAGTTGTTTCTCTTAATAAAAGTTAAGTACATTTAAAGTTAAATAAGGCACATTTATATGTGCCTTTTAGCCTTTGCTTTACTGGGGACTCAGATGGTGTGTTATTTATCACTTGTTCTGTAAAAGATTGTCACAGAATGAGCAGCTCAAGACGGTGCATTTATTGTTATATGGGTTTTGTGGGTTAGGGATTCGGGTACCACTTAGCTGGGTCCCATTCTTTGGGGTCTCATGAAACTATCATCAAGGTGTCAGCCAGGGCTGAGGTCTCATCTGAAACTTGACTGGGGATGGACCTGCTTTCAGGCTTCCATGGTGGTTGGCAGGATTAACTTCCTTGCTGGCTGGTTGACTTGCAGGCCTCAGTTACTTCTTTGCAGATGCCAGAGGCCATCCTCAGTTCTTGGTCACATGGTCTTCACTATAGGGTAGATCATGGCATAGAAGCTTATTGACCAAAGTCAGGGAAAGCCAGAGAGTCTGCAGAGAGAATCCGCCAGCTAGATGGAATTTAGAACTTTATATAATCAATTCATGAAAGTGGTATCCAGTCACTGCTGTCATTTCTATTGGTTGGAAGCAAATCACAAGTCCCACAACTGTTCATTAGAAACAAGTCACAAATCCCATTTCTACTGTATAGAAGCAAATCATAGGTCGGCCTGCACACAACAGGAGCAGATCACACAACTTATTAATTCCAGAAGGTGTGAAAACTGGGTACCTTCTTAGAATCTATCCACTGCAGATGGGATCTTTTGTTTGAAGTTTTGCTCTGTGTGAATTCAAATAAAAACTTTAAGCATGGCTTTTTTTTTTTTTTTTCACTTGGAGATAATGGTGTTCTACTTTGGTCTCCCCAAGTTTCACTTTATTGAACCTAAAGCAATCTAGCTTATGTGTAGGGAAAAAACCCACTTACACGTAGGCTGCCTAAAATGGAATTAAGAATAAGCTTTGTTATCTGTCATTGGTTTATTCAGAGTGATTAGAATTTAAGATGTTAAAAGTTATTTTTGGCCTTTATATTTGGGTACTGATATCTATCAATCTCTTCATAGATAACAAAGATTGGGTTGGTTAGTGATAAATCACAGGCCTTGGTTGTGAAACTAGACTTTGGCATCTCCCTTCAGTTAACTTCTGTAGCACCGATGTGATTGTAGTGACTGCCTTTTCCCCCAATAAATTGAAATTAATAGTATGCTTTCATATATACTATTCAGTTTATTCTTACAAACTTTTGAAGTTACTACTTCTTTTCCCCTTATACAGGTGAAAAAACTGACTTAGGATGGTTGACACTCATTCAAAGGCCCAGCACCAGTAAGTGGATGATTTGAGATACAAGCCCCAGACATTAGTGGTTTCCCTGATAGAACCTGTTGCTTCTGCACTTCTCACATGCCCCTGTAGGAGCACCAGGACCACCATAGTCCATGCTGTAGTCATTACAATGCAGCACAGGGAAAGATAATTGTCACAGTCCAGCTCTCACTGATATATTACGGTCTCCTTTCCCTCTTCTAAGATATGGAAAAGGAAAATGAAGAGTGATTAATGGAAAAAGAAGAGTGGGTAAAAGAGATGAAAGTATAGATGTTTAAAAATCGAGCCAGGTGCAGTCAGTGGTGCACACCTGTAGTCCCAACAACTCAAGAGGCTGAGGCAGGAGGATTGCAAGTCCGTGACCAGCCTCAACTAATTAGGAACACTCTGTCTCAAAATTAAAAAATAAATAAAAATAAAAAGGACTTGGGATGTAATTCAGTGGCAAAGAACCCCTGGGTTCAATTCCTGGTACCAATAAAGGAAAAAGAAAAATTGGAAGGTTCCAAAAAGAAGTACTCTGTCATCTGCCTCTTGTGATAAAAGCTGGGTAGTGCAGCATATGCAAGATCCTTTTTCTCTCCAGGACCCAGATGGATGAGACCACTGCTAGCAGTCTAGTCACCTAAGAACATTTTTGTAACATTTAGCATAAAAAGAGTCTTAATGCAATTCTTGTTCTATAGATCAGTCTAGTTTTCTGATTTGTTATTATTGTTTCTGCTTATAGTACCTGCTTTATGTCTTCTTCCTGGACTTCTGAATAAAGCAGTTAACATTTATTGGGCCAACATTGTGCTGGACGTCCAACTTCTGTAATCTCATTTAGTCTCATTTATTATTTGTAACAGTCACAGGAGATCAGGTCATTATCCCCATATCATGGAAGAGGATGTTGAAACACAAGATTGATGGGCCGGAAATCTGCTAGGCAGCTGCAGAACTTTCCCAGTACCCATAACAAAAACTTCTGTTCTCTAGAGTACTATAGGTTGGATTTTGTGTGTGTGTCAATGACTTTGGTGGTAAAGGTCAATATGAAGTAGATAAAAAGCAGCAGTCAGGTTAATCTATCAGGGATCTAACTTTGTGCCATAAGAAGGATATCCTTGCTAAGACACGAGGTGTTCTGTGTGTAGTAGCATTAGATGTATTTTTAATGTTGAGCATCCTGCTGCTCCTTCTTAAATCATACAACCATAATCATGCTTGCATCTGCCCCGGAATCATGGCTCTTAAGCCACATAGTTTGACAAATGGAAGCTTTACTATTTTCTAACAGAGCTCAGAGCGTTATTTCCTTATGCACTTGCAAGCAGATTTTTACATAGATTTCAATATATGTACAGCCCAGCAAGTAATGAATGTTAGTTGGATCCTGGAAAGTACGTCTAACTCAGATACAGGACTTTCTCTTGACACATCAGATTTTTTGTTACTGGAAATATCTCTTCACTTTTCATTGACCTTGTTGAGAGCAGGGTGATATCTGTGCTGCTAACTGTCTCAATCACCCAGATGCAGGCAATACAGGACAAACAGGACTGCTCGGCCCCTGTGCTTACCAAGGTTGTTAAGAGATATTTGTCCGAGGAATGTGCAGTTGCCTGGAGACCTTATCTGTCAAGGACAGGAGCGGGGCTTAGCCCTGACTCATCTCCTGCATAGTTCACCCCTTCCCTCCTCCCTTCTTCCACTAGGACCGTTCAGTTCTGGCAGGACCCAATGAGAATCAAATAGATTGGCAGGACCAACCAGAGGAGGACTAATGTTTAGCTGTTCAAATGTTAACCAATTAAAAGAACACTGTAAAACTGCTTGCCTTTCATTATAAAAACCCTGCTAACGAGGGCTCGGGGCCTCTTAGCGTCACCGGTTGAGGACGCAGAGGACCAGACTTGAGCTTGCTAATAAATGACTCTTTGTTACTTGCATTGATCGTGGTCTCTGGTGGTCTTTGTGGGGTCTCCAGCCTTTGGGCACAACAACCTCTTTAAAAAACATGGCCCCTTTACTTTCTCTCATTATACAAAAACTCAGTGTTTTATCAAAGCTTAAGTCTTCTCACTTTTCCCTGAAAACAATAGCTACAGTTGGTTTATTTCACATTTCAAAAATTGTTTTATTTTTCCATAGGTTTTATTTAACCATTGAGGGTCAGCACAGTTGAATAGTTTTCCTCTATTTTCTAGCCCCCCGCTTTTTATAGCTGGTATACTTTGTTCTCTTTTGCTTTAATGTGTCTGTAAATACTTGTTTGAAATGCTTATAAATTGTCAAAGTTATGATGCTTTCTAGTATTTGCCCAAACATACTGTTTCACTAAGTCTTTAAATTCTACTACCTACTTTTTTGACCTTCTGAGAAGATAGCAGTGCAGTACAGGGATGCTTGAAAGTCATAATGATGGGCATGCAATTTGAATTAGGATTTGAATCCATGAAATCAACACTTAAACATAATTTGCATATTTACTTTCATCCTCTTAAAAGTGTACTAAAAATTGTTGTAGAGTATACTAAAAAGTGTTCCAGAGGCTATGTGGAATGTATGCTAATGTCAGCTTTTGTTTTAAAGTGTTCTCAGTTTAATTTTTAATATGATAAATGTGGATATATATAACTCACATAAGCAAAGTTTTTCAGGGGTTCTCAATAATTACTAGTACCAAGAGGTCCAGAGACTGAAATGTTTGAGAACTGCAGTTTAAGGATGGCTGTTGGGCTAAAGGTGTGTTGCTTTAGTGATTTCAGTGTCAATATTCAGTTAGTGAGAAATGTGTGCCAGAGAATATTTTGCTTCAGAAAAAAGTGGCAACTTTCTCCCTTCTGAATGTTCTCTATTAATAGATTTCATATATCCTCTTGCTTTCATTAATTAATCTAAATACTTGATAGTATTCATTGTTATTGAACCAAGGACAAAGAAAAAAAAAAGAATGACTATTTAATCAAGCAAGAAAATCTGCTTTGTAACAGAAATTAATTTTTGACTGTGGTTTAAATAGATACAGTATGTGCTTTTGGTCTTTTAACTAGCATTTAAAAATGCATACTTATTTTATTTTCTTTTAGTTGTGACCTGGATATTTCTGACTTATCAGCTTTCAGAGCAACAAAAAACAAAACATGTGAGTTGTCCATTAAATGTTAAGGATTCAAATTCTCTAAATTTAGAATACTAAATGTCATTTTAGCTGCAGTACTGTTTAGATTACATAAATTATCATCGAAGGTCCCCATAGTAAATATTAGGCTGAGACCTATTGGATATGTAAATGTAAGCATGCATCTCCTACTCTTCTTCCCCACACTGATCAGTAATTAATCAGCACTTTGTCCCTAAACCCTTGAAACCTCAACAAACTAAACAGTAGATCAGTGGTGGCCTTCAAGATAAAAACCTATTTTTCCCCATGAGATTCTACCTGAGGACCTGCAGGAATTATAATGATCTAATTCTGCAGGAAGTTTTTATTTTAAAGTTTTTACAAGGCTTAGGGGATAGCTCAGTGGTAAAGTGCTATGTCAAGCCCTGGGTTTAGTCCCCAGAACCACAAAAAAGAAAAAATTGTAAACCACTGAGGGCAGAAAGGCAGACGAGCAGTATTTTGTTATTTGTTTCCTAAAATTTATCCAATAAGTAGGGGGGGGGAATCAAATTATGGGGGGTAGATTAAACTATAGTTTTAGTTTTTAATGCTTTTGTTATATTTGTTGGCCTTTTTCATGCCTTGTCTCAAGTGCCCTGGTAATCTGGATAGTTTTAGAGAACCAGAGTGATGTCTGGAGTTTTTAGAGAACCACAATTAAACAAAATCAAATAGGGATCTGTCCTAACCTGTGTTTTATTCCTATGACCTCATTTAAAAATTACAAAACTCTGCAGTGGTGTTAAAATGCCTACTCTGATTACTTTTTATCCAAAAGATATGTCATGAAATCCAGGCCAGTATTTGACAGTCCTACACCTTTAGAAAATACCTGCCTATTGGGTTGGGATGTAGCTCAATGGTGGGCTACTTGCCTAGCATGTGTGAGGCCCTGGGATTGATCCCAGCAGTAGGGGAGGGGGAAAAATGCCTAGATACTGTATTAAAATTCTTGCCTTCCCATCCTGACCGATATGGTTTACTCTTATATTGTTTTTGTTTCAGGAAACAAAATCACATCCTTTTAATGGACTGTTGGATAACACTTCCAGCTGTGTTTTCAGAATATAGACTTGATAGTTTTAAAACAGATAGCCCCAGAGTCAGGCAATTTTTAAGCCCTGTCGTATAGATTGAAAATCCTTGGCATTAGTATTTCAGTCAATTCATAGGGTTCCTCTTGATTTGTTTGGGTCATGAGCAGTAATGATCAAAGACTTGCCATATAGAAATAATAACGTTTCCTAGCATGTATTTTAACAGTGCTTCTCAAACTTTAACATGTATACAAATCACCAAGGAATCTTGTTCAATTGCAGCTTCTAACACACTAGGTCTGTGATGTGACTGAGATTCTGCTGTTCTAACAATCTCCCATGTGATGCAGATTCTGAAGGTCTGCTGATCAAAGGCACAAAGTAGTTTTATCCCTCTTACATTTAAACTTCTGGGATTTGTCTTATTTTCCCTTTAACAAGGTTACCAAGACTTCAAGTTTGAGACCAATGGAACCAAAAGATATTAAAGCAGTGCAAGAATTAATCAACACTTACTTGAAGCAGTTCCATCTAGCCCCGGTAATGGATGAAGCAGTTCCATCTAGCTCACTTGTTCCTCCCCTAGGAGAACCTTATCAGCACATTTGTAGTGGAGGTAAAGATAAGTTGATAAAATGGTACTGGGAGTATGCACACACTGTGTGATAAAGTTTATTTCCAGACAGATCAGAGTGTCAATCTCTTCCCTTTTCCTCCATGACTCAGTGCCTCTGGATTAGATTTCTGCTCACCTTCATGGAATTGCATTTTCTTCTTCAGTTTCCACTTCTGGACAAGAGTGTACTTTTACTACTTACTAATGCTTTTCTGTTGTTACCTGTGTAATTAAATGCTTTTCTCCTTTTTCAAAGACTATTTTGGATGACCTCATCCTAGGTGGCTGCATCATAAGGCTTCTTTTGGTTTTGGAATAACTGAACTGCCTTTGGTCCAGAGGCCTTGGATTTAGCCACTTAATCCTTGCTCAAGAAAGGAAAGAAGGGAAGGAAAAGTAACAGTCCAGATTGTCTGATTCTTGTTTAGATGAATCACTTGGAAGCTCTTTTGGTAGAAGTGGGTTGAGTTGAGAAGTTGGACTTTTAAACTTGTAAATACTTGGAGGGGAGAGGACCAGTTAGAAGTGACTCCAGGGATTTGTTTACATTAGTTGTATTCAGAAGTGTTTACTGAGTGCTATCAGGCACTGTCTGAGTGTGGAATTGCGGACCCAGTATATTAGTCAGCATTTTGTCACCGAAAAAATATCTGAGAAAATCAACTAAACGGAGGAAAAAATTATTTTGGCTCATGATTTCAGAGGTTTCAGTTCATGATCAGCTGGCTCCATTGTTTTGGGGCCTGTGGTAAGGACATGGTGGAAGGACATGGTGTTTGGAAAGCATGAGAGAGAGCAAGGGGCTGGGGATAAAATATACCCTTTCAGAGCCTACCAACAGTGACCAGTTCCTCCAAATAAGCCATCCCAACTTAAGTTTCTAACACTGACCAATAATGCCATTATATAATGGATCCATAATGGATTAATTCACTGATGAGGTTAGAACCCTTGTGATCTGATCACTTCCCAAAGCCCCAACTCTCCAGAGTCACAGAGGTTCACACCCATGCCCTGTCACCTCCTTTATGCCTGTGACATATTTTAATCTCTGTGCTTCTGTCATCTCATTTAGAAAGGGAGAGCAAATAACTGTTTAGTGAGCAGAAGGTACAGCATTTCAAACAGTACCTGGTGGAGGGTAAATGTCCAGTAAGAATAAATATGTAATTCATACTTAACTGTTCCCCAAAGAATCAAAACTTTCTTCAAATCAAAAGATCTGAATGGTTGCTGTTTAGCTTACTACTTTTGTTTATTTGCTATTGTTGTTGCTGGTTTTTTTATTTTTTTTATTTTTAAAATGTTTTATTTCTTTAACTTTAAGAATATTTTCAGTAAGGATTTAAAGGTAGAGGAACAGGCTAAGAAATATTAATAGCACCCACCATAATGTTACCTACTAACAATCCCCTTGAGTACTCAGAAAAATTCCCAGTTGGGGAAGCCAAGTACAGGGTACACTGAAATCATACTATTTTTATAAATTTTACCTGAATCTAAAATTATTTTGAAATAAAACTCTCAAAATACTAATAAAAACTTTAAAGTAACTTCAAAGATCAATAGCTGGCTGATATATTTAAATTTTCATAACCTAACTGGCATTATGGCAGTCATTCCATTGGTACTTGTGTTGTTCCAAGATGCTACATGTGACTCATTCAGTAGAAGTGAGAGGAAGGGGAGCAAGTATGGGGGCTCCAATCTTGTATGTTTTATGCTAGAATAAACAGAACTGGCACACAATCCTGGAAGCAACAAGACAAATGGATTTCCTAACTCAGCTATGATCCCCCAGTTTTATTTTTAAATTACAGTGTGTTTACTCCCTCAGAACAGTTTTAGGATGACTGAAGTCATCTTAACTAGACATATTTCATTCCTACATGGTGAAGCTATAATAGCAAAACTGCTTCTTCAAGAAGGTGCATCTTTTCAAGTCTAGGGGGATTCACGACTTTACATTTGGCAAATAACTAAACCACTGATTAAGGTCAGTGAAGTACCTTGACTGTGAGGAGTTCTTATCTACCTGATTTAGTTACTCAATGGGAATGACTTGCTCAAAATGGCTTTATCAAGTTCACATGTGAGATACCTCTGTGCTTCAGCTGCAGAAAGCTGTGTCTCATCTTTATAACTTTCTGACCTTTTCAATATCCAGTCACTCATTAATTCATCCAACAAGGATGTATGTATCAGACTCACACCTGCCTCTGCCACCTGAGGGCAGTCTGTAAGGCTCTTGGCTGGGGTCACCAAGGTGCATGTGTATGCTTGCGCTCCATTATGTATATGCGAAGGAAGAAACTAATGAATTCCACCCACAACCTTTGTGCTGAGCCCTGGTAAATTCTGTCCATGATGCCTGGAGAAATTTTGTTGCCCCTGTCCACTCAACAAACACTAGCCACCTTCCCCCAGGCTCATCCCTCAGTGAAGGCTTCTTGCCCACCATCCTCTCTGGGCTGCCACTCCCTCCTCCGGTCCCAGAGCAGCGCTGCCTCTCCTCTGTAGCAGGTCTCACAGGATCACTGCTGATGGGCAGGTCTCCCTCTGGATCCTGAGCTTCTTCAATCAGACTTCCCTGCTCATCCCTGCCTGCCTAGCACAGGCCAGGCCCATCCTAGGTGTTCAGTGCCCTGTTGATTAGCATGGCACCTGTGATGAGCTCTGGGAGGGAAGAGTCCACAGAATCAAATCAAGAATATTTATATTCCTAATTGAATTGAGTCCTCAAACCTTCCGGCTGAGACTCATACAAGTTGGGTTTCCCTTATCCGAACTACTTGGGACCAAAAGCATTTCAGATTTTGGAATATTTGGATATACAGAATGAGATATCTTGGGGTGTGATTCAAGTCTAAACATGAAATCCATATGTGAATATACCTTGCACACACAGCTTAGAGGTCATTTTATGTATTTTTAGTGCACCTGTGTTTTGAACGTGCTCATGGTGTGAAATTTTCATGGTGTGAAATTTACCTATCCACACTCCAGAAGTTCAACCTGGGAGCTCTTCAGATTTCAGATTTTTGGATTGTGGATGTCCAACCTGTAGTATCTTTATTTCCCCCTGAAGCTGCACCTCAGAGGAGCTTGTTTTCTTGCAGAGTCCCCTGTAGTGTGTCTCAAAGGTAGAATAGAAATCTGAGTATGCCACGCAAGGCCACTATTATTTCTGCGGCGGCTCACTCTGGCTGGGGAGGAGAGGAATCATGGTGGAAGGAACAGTAGAATAGCACACTAAGTAGAAACAGATCAAATAGAGGTACCAGGGGAGACAGGCTGGACAGAGAGGAATGCTGGGTGCTGCTCTAGAGCAGGGTTCCCTACCTGGAGATGGAGGAGGGACAAATGGGGACTGCTGGAGTAGCATGGGACAGTGTGTCAGGGTCAGTGTGGAGGGGGTCTAAGATGTTCATTACATCTTTTTGTACTTTTACAGCCCTCAGAATATAAACAATAACTTCCCAGAAGCTCCTTCCTTCAAGGCAGGGGGGGCTTGTATGGTTTTTCAGAAACATTAGAATATTAATCAAGGTTGGTTGACCAAAAAGAATTGAGTTGATATCACTGGAGAAAGGCATGAAGCTTCATAGTACAGACCCCTTGAGATGCTGATACACCCGAAGAGAAGCATCCCTGCGCCCTGCCCCCTCAGTCACCTGGCCTGACTCGTCCTGGGGAGCCCTGGTCACTCGTGCGGCATTTGTTTTGTCTTCCTTGCACATGGACTATATGCACATTCTGAAAACTTTGGAGAGTAAAGAAGTTTTAAAAACCAAGAAAATATACCCATAATTAGAGGCAGTTACTATCTACCTATTTAGTATATTTCTAACCTGATGGGTTTTTTCTACATAACCTTCAAAGCTGAGCATATTGAAACATTTTTGTGTTCTTTGTTAAAAGATAAACTAAAAGTGTTTTTCATGTCCTCATAACTGTGCTTTTATCAAGAGTGACTTTTTCTACCCACTCTTCCAAAGAGCCTTTTAATACAACTAATAAGAGCTGACCCTTATTGAATAATCAACATATGCCAGTGATTCATCGTCCCCAGGAGACCCTGTCCTGGAGCCCCACTGCCCCTCAGCTTTCAGGTGGATGGCATGTCTCCCCCACTTCTTTGTGAAGCACCTGCATAGGCAGGCCTCCACCGAAGATGGAGTCAAGTCCTGCCTCCATCTGCTGGAACTCCTGAGCTGCCTGAGGGAGGGGCTGCTTTTCACCTCCTGTCTGTGGGCACAGGTGGGTCTGCTGTGCCCCTCCACTGGCAGCCTGACCTGTTGGCTGGGAAGCAGCTGAGACAGGGATGCAGCTCCTGTGAGGAGGGCCTGCCCAGCAAGGTGGCTGTCATTCTTTGGGACTAGTCTAGTTTACATTCTCCACTAGTGGTTGAGCATATTTAACATGAACATCCGTACCCAGTTAGGTCAGCATGCAGTGTCTATAGGGTACACATCCTGGGCTCCCTGCTCACACGTTCCTTCTCTTTGCAGATACATATCCCAAAGCAAGATGCAGAGGCCCGAGAGCTCATGTACTCAGGAGCATTGTTCTTCTTCAGTCACGGCCAGGTCAGCGTATTTGCCCCTTCCTGTGTGCTCTGCTCTGGTGGGAGAGCTGAAATGAGAATGGCCAAAGAAAGCCCTGGTGGAAGGCATCAGTACATCTGTGGCTCTGGCTGCAAGTGGAAGAAGGTCCTCTGTCCCTGGCTGCAGATGCTTTACACTCAGAGTCCTTTTCCTGTGGGTCATTCATGGCTGGTATCTCAAGTGCTGGATTTGTGGGTGTTGGGGTGTTACACTACACATGTGTTTCCTTTTTAATTTTTAGGAGTAGATGGATACAATACCTTTATTTTATTTATTTATTTATTTTTTATTTTTTAAAATTTGAACATTTTATTGCTCCAATTTCTAGTAATTTATTATTAGATACTCAAATTTTTATTTATGTATATTCCTTGATGGTATATTTATTTAAGTAAGATATATTATAATTGGAGGACAAGAAAAAAATGTTCAACTACATTAGAAACCTTTATTTTATTTAGTTATTTATTTTTATGTGGTGCTGAGGATCAAACCCGGTGCTTCACGTGTGCTAGGTGAGCACTCTACCCTGGAGCCGTCACCCCAGCCCTGTACTTGTAATTTTGATCTAAACAGCTCTCTCCCTTTCTTATTTGCTCCATGACTGGGAGCTTTGTGATTGTGCTGCATGACTGAGTGGTCTGCATGCAGGACAGGGGTCCTCAGTTCCTGTTGGTGCTGGTGTGTTCACAACTGCTGTCTGTAGAAGGAACACCACCAGCCAGCCTTGTCTGAACTGCTCTGAATGATTCAGGTCTGTTGCTAACTTTGTGAGTTTTGTTTATTTGTTTTGTAGCAAAACAGTGCTGCAGACTTATCTATGCTGTCTTGGAGTCCCTGGAGAAGGCAGAAGTGGATGTGGCTGATGACCTGCTGGGTGAGGACCCCTCTGTGTGGCAAGCTGCCCCATTGTTCTGATGTAGCACCTCCCTAGTTACTTCACCCCCTTCATTGCCCGTGTGTCAGTCTCTGGTGCTCTGGGGCACATCTTGTTCTGGAGGTAGCTCCTGCCCAGTTGGAGTGGCCATGCCCACCCAACTGGCCTGCTTCAAGTGCATGGGCACATAGCAAGACATACAGAGTATGACAAAGTACTGACCCTGCTGTGACAGAGAGGTTGGTGCCCTGTGACCAGAGACTAGGCTTGTTGTTCTGTCCTTTGGGGTGAGTGTGCAGTTGGTAAAGCTCTTCTGTGGTCTGCTGGAAGACTGGGGAGACCCCACTGCCTCTCATGCCCTCGTGGCTGGAGAAGGGAACACTTTGGACCTCTGCCTGGTGCAAAGGCCCATCCCTGGCTTGCTTCAGGGCTAGCTCTTCACCACAGCCCACCCTTCCTAGCATGACCCAGGTAGGTCACAAAAATGAAAGTACTTGTCTGTAGCACTTTGGGGCATGCAGCATTAGCAGACAACCTTCAGTTGGAGTGACTCTGGATAGCCCTAGAGTCCATAGAACGCACACAGGTATACCCACCAACTTATCAGTGACTTCTTTGCATTCTTTTGAAATTAAATAATTGTGTTTTCTTTTGTTTTTGTACCAGGGATTAAACCCAGGGGCACTTAACCACTGAGCCACATCCCCATCCCTTTCTTTATCTGAAGATAGTCTCATTAAGTTGCTTAGTGCCTTGTGAAATTGCTGAGGCTGGCCCCAAACTTGGAATCCTCCTTCCTCAGCCTCCTGAGTTGCTAGGGATTTCACGTGTGAACCACTGCACCCAGCTGGAGTTAATAAGTTGGTTTTGCAAGATGCACAGCACAAAGAGCAGAGCAGTGTCCCTCTGTTTTTTGAGTTTGGTGGGTTTTTTGTTTAGTTTTGTTGTTCGGATTAAACCCAGGAGCATTCTGTCACTGTGCTATACCCCCAGACCTTTTTATTTTTTATTTTGACACAGGGTTTAGCAAAATTGCCCATGCTGGCCTCAAACTTGCGATCCTTCTGCCTCAGTCTTCCACATCACTGAATTACAGTTGTGGCCACTGCCCACTTCCCTCGTGTTCCTTGGGATGAGGGTTTGTTTGTGTTGTTTTCAGAAAATCTGGCTAAAGTATTTAGTCTGATAGATCCAAATTCTCTGGAGTGAGTGGCTTTTGTATCCAGAGCCCTGAAGTGGTCCAGTGGAAGGTCCAGGAAACTGGGCCATGCCCAGCTCCACCAGCTGCTGGCCCTCATCCTGTGGAAAGATAGGCCTGGGGTCCTCCACTGTCGAGGGGTAGGCAGCTCTGCAGCAGGGTTGGCCAGCTTGCCTCTCCCTGGCTGGACCAGACATTTCTGCCTGGTACTGAGTTGCCCTGGGGGAGAGCTACACTGCTCCAGGAGGAGCATCAGGACAGTAGCCTGGTCTGCCATCTTTGGCTCTAACCACCAGCCCCTACGGAGCATTCAGATCCTTGCTTAGTCTGCTTGTCCCTCTCGTTCTTCCTCCTGGAGCAGCTCCTCCACGGCCTCATTCTCTGGTTCTTTTCTCAACAGTTCATTTTCTAATGAGGTGTTTGTGGCTTTATTTGGCCCATGGGGTGGGATCATGGATGTCTTGCTTGGGGTGGTCAGTGTCTCTGCTCAGGGACTGGAAGAAAGCACTCAGTAAAGGTTTTCTGTGACCTGAATGGCACAGTTGCTGGGATGTGATAGTGGCATTCCTGGGGACAGCTGGTATCTGGGGCCCTGGTGCTTGGACTCTTGGCCTGTGACTGTCGACAGGAGGGAAGGCTACACTGGCAGGCAGTGGAGACGGCAGGGTACAGAGTACCTCTTCCTCTGAAGCCCTGGGGATTATGAAAGTTGGGAGAGAGTGGCCTCCAGGTAACACAGATTACTTTTGAGTGAGACCTCAGGCAGCGAGTGCCTCTTGGGAACAGTTGCAGGCTAACGAGTGTCACCATCATTGGATCACCTGTGTGTGTCAACAACCTGGGCTGTACTCCTCCCTCTCGTCCACCTGGCTGACAAAGCCGGGTGCTTACCATGGACCACATTCTGTTGACAAAGGGATTGGCAGCTGCTGCCTACAGGGCACTGGTAGCCCTGGCAGGAGGAGGGCCCAGTGTTCTGGTATAGCAGGGACAGCCTTTCCCTGCTGAGAAGCAGAGTCTAGAGACCCACCTAAGAACAAGCCAGTGATGGTGACTTCCTCTGGGGATGGGGTGAGGTGCTTGTCCCTAGGTCATGGGGCTTCTGCAGTATACTCAGCACTTGCTGGGAGCTGGGAACTGGGAGCAGGACCAGCTCAGGTGGGGCTGCTGTCCATCACAGCCCCACTGTGACATTGTCACTGTGTGAACAAGAGTTGATCTCGTGTTTGGGTTTAGGTATGCACTGTCTCCTCGTGTGGATGCCCCCAATCCAAGAGGTGATTTTGGAGGGTGCTGGGGGACATATGAGACAAGAGACATGACTCCACATAAGTCTGACTGCCATGAAGGCAGCTCAGGGGACAGGGATCCAGTGTCAGTTCCTTTGAGGTGGGGGAATACATACTCTTACAGCCAGTTCAGAGGACGGGAAGGGCTCTTAGGGTGGCATTGGGTCCGGGGTGTGAAGGGTGCTTTTATGGGTCCAGGGTAGTAAGCCCAGAGTCGGGTGTGGGGGTTACGAGCAGGTGTGAGAATTGGATGACCCAGGCAGGTGTGGTGGCACATGCCTGTAATCCCAGCAGTTTGAGTCTGAGGCAGGAGAATCGTGAGTTCAAAGCCAGCCTCAGCAATTTAGTGAGGACCTTAGCAACTTAATGAGAGCCTGTCTCAAAATAAAAAATAAAGGACTGGGGATGTTGCTCAGGTGTTGAGCACCCCTGGGTTCAATCCCTGTTACCAAAACAAACAAGCAAAAAAGAATTGGGTAACCCGCAGGGTCCTCTGTGGTATCAGGGATCTATGGGAGAGAAGAGCTCAAGGTACTGTTTTGGAGGAACTCATTGTTAGGATTTCTTAAGGTTCTTACATGGTTTTTTAAGTTGCTTGTTTTTGGTGTTGTGTTGTTTTTTTATACTGGTGTCAAACCCAGGAGCACTGATCCACATCCCTAGCCCTTTTTATTTATTTTGAGACTGGGTCTCACTAAGTTGTTGAGGCTGGCCTTGAACTTGGGATCCTCCTGCCTCAGACTCATGAGTCACTGAAATTTCAGGTGTGTACCACTGTGCCCTTCTTAAGTTGCTTGTTTATAAAAGCAAAGCATCGGGTTGGCAGTCTTCACAGCGCATACCCAGATGCAGCCATCAATCAGGCACCTTCAAGTAATCAGATGGATCAAATATTAGTCATTTTTTGTCCCGCCTCATGTGCATTTATGTTTTTGGGAGCAGCTTCACACAGCTCGGAGAATTGAGGTCTTGCTGGGGCAACTTCTGTTCTTCAGCTCTCTGGCATTTGTTATTTGAACACAAGGAAGTTGGGGATGTTGGTGTGAGCAGTCCTGTTATGGTCAGATGAGCCTTGTCACTGGTTTTCACATGGGGTTGTAGTGCGTTGAGGTGTGCACGTGGAATGCAGTTGGGGACCAGGGAAGGTGGAGCCTTCAGCAGTCTCTGTGACATGTCTGTCTGCCTTTTTTCCTTTTCCCTTTGAAGAATAAACTACTACGAATCTCAGTATCACTTCCTGCACTCCACTGACGGTGAGGGCTGTGCTAACATGCTAGTGGAATACTCCTCAGCCCGGGGATTTCGCAGTGAGCTGTACCTGTTTGTGGCCCAGGGGTGCTACAGTAGGTATTCAGTGTGGCTTTGTGGCGTCTGCACCTGCGTTGCCTCCCGGGCTTCCAGAGATGGCTTTGAGTGGGCCACAGTGTCCCCTGACTGCAACGTGCTGGAGGGAGAGTGTTGGTTTACCAGAGCTGACCAGAGAGCTCACTTGTCACACCTGATCATTGCTCACAGTAGATGTCAAGGTGTCAGAAACTTTGAGAAGCAGGAGCTCTCTTTTAAGGGCTGTCTTCCCAGCTGTTCCCTTGGTCTCCATCCTTTCAGCATGTGGACAGGCTGCATCCTCCACTGCCTCAGCAGCCCTTTGTCAGGAGGGCCTGTAGTCTACTCTTGCCAGGCCTGCCTGTCCCATGGCTGATCTTTTTATTTATTTATTTAAATTTTGTAAATTGTTTATATTTTATTTATATATATTCTAATTAGTTATAGATTATGGTACAAAGCATTTGACACATCATACGTAAATGGAGTAGAATTTCTCCTTTGTCATGACAGAGTTACACAGGTTATGTAATCATATATGCACACAGGGCAATAATGTCCAATTCATTCTACTATCATTTCTACTCCCAATCCATCTCCCCTTCCTTCTCTCCCCTGTTTAGTCCAAAATACCTCATTCTCCCCCAAACCCTTATTGTGAATTAGCATCCACATATCAGAGAAAACATTCAGCCTTTGGTTCTTTGGGACTGGCTTATTTCACTTAGCATGATACTCTCCAGTTCCATTCATTTACTGGCAAATGCCATAATCTCATTCTTTAAATCGGAGCAATGTTCCATTGTGTGTGTGTGTGTGTGTGTGTGTGTGTGTGTGTGTGTGTTTGTGTGTGTGTGTATCTCAGTTTCTTTATCCATTCATCTGTTGAAGAGTTCGTTGAAGGCTGGTTTCATATTTAGCTATCCCACAGTTAATCTTGAAAGTATTTAAACATGTATAAGAGCTGACCAAGCCTTCTGGCTGCTCACTGGTGACACAGGACACATCAGCCAGTACCTTGCCCCTTCCAGACTCTGTCCTCTCCCTGTGATCAAGTTCAACTGCATCTCCACACAGATGGTGTCAAGCAGGGTCACAGAGGCCCACAGATGCTTTAACATCATCCACAGCTGTAGAGCCCTGCCACGCACTTGTCACTGTTGACATCTGTAACTTTAAAAATGAGTTGTTCAGACTAGGATTCCCCGAACCAGCTTGGCCATGCACAGTGCAGTGTCTTCTCTGGGCTAGGTTTGGCACTGCCTCATGGCCTCTGAGCTCTTTCTCCTTGACCTCTGGAGCTGCTGAGGGAAGTCCTTGTTGGGACTAATGACACGTTAACTAACTTAGGCTGACTCCTTACTCTCTGGCGGGTAAGCAAGATCAAGGGCTCAAAGACTGTTTCAAAGGTTAATGACGATAAATCAGACCACCGTCAGGGATTGGTTAACAACAGTTCCACGAACATAATCAGCTTGTGCTTGCTATGTAGTCCTATGGGACTCTCACCTGCGTGAACCCCCATGCCTTGCTGACCTTTCAGCTGATTGGTTCCCGCCTAGCCTCCACTCTACATAAAAGCTGTGTGAGTTCCTCAATAAACGAGTTCCTGCTGTGACTAGTTTCCCTGATGCATCTGATTGTCCTCTGCCTGGAGGGCTGGGTGCGGGTGGTCAGTCAGCCCTACCTATCCAGGTCTGGCCTTGTTGGGGAGTGCTCCCTTCCCTTGTCACTGGTCGAGAAGAGCAGGGGGGCTTAAGACCCCGAGAAGTCCTCCCTGAGCAAAATCCAGGCCGTGAAATCCAGCACCCCATGAAGCATCAGGCTGTAGCCACTTGTGCTCCAACCCCCTGCACGTGCTCAAATGCATAGGTACAAAGAGGCCATGCCTCAGTGGCTTCAGCAGACATGGGCTCAGGTTCTGGCCCCATTTCTTAATCTGTTGACCTTCAGCAGCTGTGTCCCCTTCCCAGGCTTAATGCTCATCCCCTGAAGGTGTAAAAACCCATGGCATTGGCGTGCACATGAGGGACGGCCCAGGGTGCAGTCCTGCCATGCCCTTGAACATAGCTTTGGTACCCCCTCTGGACCCATAAAATTGTGTCCTGTGTGGGTACAGGTGTGGACCAGGTCAGCAGCTCAAGGGGTTCAGGTCCTCCTAAGCATCTGTAAAAACAAGTCTTCCTGCAGTATTTCCACTCACCAGGGTGTTCTTATTTCCAAGTTTCTATGTTTAAAAAACAAAAACCATGCATTGGTGGTCTTCATAACATACATGCAGAAGCACCCATCAATGGAGGATGGGCAACCATTTGTTCAGCCCCTGCTCAATTTCATCTGGTTTCTGCTATTGGCCCTGGATGGGTAAGTCTGTCTGCTGGTGTGTGCAGGGTGAGCTTGTGCAGGCGCCATGCATGCTTCTGTCACTGGAACACAATTCTGGTACTTGTTGCAGCGGCAAGCTGGCCGTGTTCACGATGCATATGAGCAGTATCAGCCATCCCTCCAGGGGGACCCAGTGTACAAGGAGGTGAGGACTCTTAACTGTCAGGTCAAGGCAGCCACTGAGAGGAGGGAGCCTCAGTACATGGGTGGCCCCTGTGGACCCTGTGGGCTGGGGCGGTTCCACCTGGCCTACAATCTCGGTGACCCGGTGCTCTGCCTCTTGCAGTACCTCAACAGGATAGGTCAGCTGTTCTTTGGGTGCCACCCAAGCAGATTTCATCCTATGGAGGCTTGCTAGGTAAACTCTGCTGGCCTGCAGTGAGCTCCTCACCGGCTCCCCTGCTGGACCCTGTGGAATCCTTGACACATTCCCACAATTGAGCTGTGAATGGCCATCTGCAGGGAACCCTCTACAAGGGCTGCAGTTGAAGCTACCTTCTAACCTGCCATTGAACATCTGGCTGTCTGTGTGCAGGCAGGCCAGACTTCTGAGTGCCCTGCCCCATGGGGCGAGGCAGTGCAGTGCTCTGTGAAAGCCTGGTTTATAATTGTGATACTTTAAATGTTGTAATTGTGTTATTTGTGTAGTGAACCATATTTCACAGGGTTCAGAAGTACAGAGTGCCCACGTCCCAGCAGCTCCCTGCCTTGTCTCCTTGCAGGCACAGTTCTACCGTTTCACTCCTGGCAGAGGCAGCTCTGTAGGTTCCAGGGCACACAAGTGCTGCCCCTCACCTAGCAGGTGGCTCCAGGCTGTACCTGTAGGCCGCACCGCACGTATTCTTGCCAAAGCATGTGCAAGGATGGTTAGACTCTGCATGCACATAGCTGTGTTAGGCAGCATTTCTATGTGATGACTATGTGACTGTCACACCACATGCAGTATGCATCTGTGGCTCTGATGGAGACAGCCAAATTCCTCCAGGGCAGGGGCTTCCTTGTGAGACCCTCTTAACGTTTGCTCCTGCTTTGTTACACATAAGCTTTTCTTTTTCCTTTTGGCTCTCATCTCTCTGGAGTTTAGCTTTTCCTTTTCCTTCTGGCTTTCAGCTGTGGAAAGGAGTCTTTATTGACCATGACAGGTGGGGGCAGAGGCCCTGTTGTCCATGCCCGGTCCCCGTGGCATTTCACCACTCTGCCCTCCCTAAGCCCCATCAGTGGCCTGGGTGAGGAGGTGGCATGTCACCTGCACATGTCTCAGCTTGGGAGCACAGTGTGGTTCTTCATGTTCATCAGGCTCTGCTTCTGCTCACTCCTGGCTCCCCATACTTGACTGTCCCCAGCCTCACGGTCAGCATGCACTAGTGTCGAGGTGAAGCCGGAGGAGCAAAGACTCTGTGTCTTAGGCTGGTCATGGCACTGCTGAACTCTGGTTAGCACTGCTCCCTCGTGAGGTGGAGGGGACTTTTCAAACTTAGATGTAGTGTGTGTTGGCAGTGATGGCATGCACAGGTGACAACAGGGAATAGCTTTTGAGGCTCAGTAAAGCGCAGGCCTTGCTGCAGCATCCCTCTGCTGTCCTTGTCTCTCATTCCCTGGGGAGGGCTGAGGGATGACAGGCAGCCTATCATCAGTGACTAGACAAGTTAACAGCCAGTGTCTCCGCTGCGGTCATCCAGCACAGCTTATGATGTGCAGAGGAGGCAGTGGCCACCAAGACAGGAACTGAGTCAGCCTTCTGAGGTCTTTTAAATGTGCATGGGTGAAGGATAGCATTGTTTGTATTGGGGGACATTAATTTCTGTGCGAGACCAAAGGCAGAGAGATTTATTTTGTTCAAAATTTAAATTTTATGTGGTACACTATCTAGATGTAACCTGTCTCGTGGGTTTGTGTGAACAACCCAACTCAATTCTATTTGCCATGGAACCTAGAGCAGGAGGTGAGATCTTGATTTTCTGTATGGGTTGATGTAATACCTTTATGTATTTTAGGGAATTCTGGACATAAAATGAAAGATATTTGCAAAGACCCTTCAGGGGCTGGGAGGGAAAGCCTGGAACTGTCTGCATTTGACTGAACTGGACAGGGAAGAGGCATCTTCAAGGTTCATATGTTGTCCAGTTGTAAGTTTATTTGAGTAGCAGGTCTGATAAATATTTGAGGTCAAAACCCTACCATGTGTAAAAAAACAAACAACCTTACCATGTTAATACAAGTATTCATTTGCTTGAAAAAAAAAAAAGAAGACAAAAGTTTTTCCAAAATGTCAAAAAATAGTTTCCTGTGACATAGATATAGATGCAAAATATTTATATGGACAGAAAGGGCAGGGATAAAAGAGATAGGAACCAAGTGAGACAAGTATAAATCAGAAACATGAACAGCATCAGATTTTTTTTAAAAGGCCTCTGCCTAATTTCCTAAAAACATTTTTGTTAACTCTTGGATCAAAAAACAACAAAACCACAAAATGAATTATAGGATATTTAAAAGTGATTTTAAAAACTTACTGTATGTCAGAATTATAAGATAAAGCAGTAATCAGAGGAAAAGTCACAGATTTAAGAAGTTATAAAAAAATGAAAATAAGTGAACTAAATAACTCCATTCATAGATATAGAAAAAGAAAAAAATTACATAGACAAATATAGAACAGAGAAAATAATATATAAAACTACATTTAGCAAAAAAAAAAAAGAAAGAAAAGGAGACTGATTTGCAATACTCTATCCAAAGCATTTGGAAATTTACATGAAATCTATGTATCTTAAAAACAGAAATGTACTAAAATTGATCCCAGTAAAAATAGAAAATTTAGATTCATAATTTTAATAGAACACAGTTATTGAAGAAGTATCCCCATAAAAAAGTGCACTGGGCCCAGATGATTTCATAGGAAAATTCTTCAGAATTCTCAAAGGACATAATGTCAATGGTACTTGAATTCATCAAAGCACAGGAATAGAAGGAAATCTTCTATATTCTTTTTATGCAATAACTGTAACAATCACACTTAAATGTGAAAAGATTGGAAAATATCAGCAATTTTAGGCTGACATTACTCATGAATGTGCGTGAATGTAGGGACTGGTGTGAAACGTGAGGTTGAGGGGAAAGAACCTCAGCAGGCACTTGAGTGTGTGCAGGGACCAACTGATGCGCTCTTAGGAGGTCAGTCCTTGCCTCCTGGACAACCGTCCTGGCTCTCTTCCAAACAAGTCTGCCTAGAGTTGGGACCTAGGAAAATCCCTTTCTTTATTACTTCTTTAAAGGAAAATCCCTTTCTTCATTACTTCTTTAAAGTGAACTATATAAAACATATTTTCATTTCAAGATAAACATGTATGTAACAAGAAAAAATGTAAAATATCATGAAACTCAAGATACACTATACCTACTTCCACAATCCCAGTTTATTCCCAAAAAGGAAGCACTTGTTTCCAGTTCTGTATATTATGCTGTCTTTGTGTATATTACACATCATTCTGCATCTTTATATAAACTTCCATTGTATTCACATGTACCTGTGTGTGTATATATCCTTTTACTCTTTTGCACAAATAGGAGCATACCTTGACTCCATATGACAACTTGATCCCTAATTTGATTGTATAACACAGACTGTGCCCCTCCCTGTAAATGCAGATTTTATTCATTTGTTTAAAAGTATCATTATATCAAATAATAGCTATATTCCATGATTTATTTAACTATTTTTTTATTAATGGATGTTGAAGTTTTATGAGGGGTTTATTTTGTTGTTGTTCTTTTTGTTATTTTTGTATGTTTGGGTATTTTGGTCATTAGAAACAATGCCATAAGACAGGTGTGGTGGCCCATAACTATATTTCCAGCTATTGGGATATTGAGGCAGAAGGGTCACAAATTTGATGTTTGCAAGACCTTATCTCTAAATAATAAACAGTGGGGATGTAGATTACTATTAGGGTGCTTGTCTAGCATGCATGAACCCTAGGTTAGATCCCCAGTGCCACAAAAACAAAGAAAATAAAGCTATAGAGTCTTGTACAAACACTGTCATACATTGGGAACTATAGCTTTAATTTAAATTCACAGAACTGACTTTCAAATAACATGATAGGAAAGTTGTTCAGGACTTGAGGACAATCCAAATGTCTCCCTTTAGAATTGATAAAATAAATAGGAGTACATAATTTCATAAGACTGCCTACCTTGTCAGAGCTGGTGCATGTACCTTTGGACAAGTCACAGATTTTTAATGACAAAGAACCCATCTCCCATTTATTTCATTATTTCATTTACCTTGAAGAGCTTAATCAAAGAAAAGCAGGTCATCTTGCATTGTATAAATCATCTAACTGAAAATAAAGGGTGGAAAAGGACGCCTGAGGAGCTTCAGATGAGCTAGTTTTAAACATACCTGAGACTGAACTCCAGATCGTGTATGTGGCTACTCCCTCCTTCGGGAGCTGGGGCTCACTTCACTCACTGTCCTGGGAGTGACCTTCTTCTGAGAAGTGTGGAAAGAAGTGAGGAAAGCAACTTCACTGTGGAGAAACCTGGCCCTACTTTGGCAAGGTGATCAAGTTTATTCTTACTTATGAGTTAACTGTACATGTCCTCAATATAAATGATGAGAATATCACCAGTAAGCTTTTCTTACTCAAAAGCCATAAGACTAACCATTATATACATTATATATCATACATATTATAGAACTGGGACTCCCTTGCCTGGGTATAAGCTACGTGGTTGCCTCACACTTTGGCCCCAGAGACCTTTGCTACTTTATAATAAGAATAAGGAAGGACTCCAGAAGTTTTGGCTTCAGTGACTTATGGAGGCTGATATTTACCCCATTTAGAAATTAAAACCTGTAGGATGCTTCAATGGCTCTTTCATTCCAAGTCTGAAAATCTGTAATGGCTTTTGCCTTTTAAAGAACTGAATATACCTATACTCGAGGTGTGCAATTTCTTTTTCTTCCAACTTAAAATGATTGGTGTCCAAAGGATGATAGTACTACACTCACATCCTGATGTTGTCATAAAATTTTCTGTTCCCTAAGACACCGTAGGCCATGTTATTCATATATGGGGCTGAGAGGAAGGGCACCTTTGTTATCATTTCCCCATAAAGGTCCTCCTGACATTCCTCCTCAGAAACCCGGAACACAGAAGGTGGTGGATTGAAATATTCAAAGTGATGAAAGACAAACCTGTCAGCCAAGAATCCTATGGTCAACTCAAGTGTCCTTCCCACAGCAGGCAGCAATGTTGGTGTTCCCAGATGTTTCACTCCTTTCAAGCTGCAGCATAAAAATAGTTTAGGTTGGATGGTTTTTAAACAAGAAATTAATTTCTCAAAGTTCTGTGTTCTGAGGAGTCTGACAAGTCCAAAGTTCAGGTGCCAGGAGATTAGATGTGTGGAGAGAGCCCACCTTCTCCATTTATCGTGGGGCCTTGTTACTGTGCCCTCACATGGCAGAAGAGGAAGTACTGAATCCACTCCTTCAAGCCCACTCTTTCCTTTTTTCCTTCCTTCATTCCTTAAAATTATTTATGGCACAGATTACTGAAACCAGCCCTTAACACATGTAGTGAAAGTGCTGTACCACAGAGGTTCTTCTCCAGCATTTTTATTTTGAGGTAGCATCTCACCAAGTTACCCAGACTGTCCTCAGATTTGTGCTTTTCCTGCCTCAGACTTCAGAGTAGCTCCAATGACAGGCCTGTACCACCATGTCTGGCTTAATGTGTGTGCATGTGCATGTGTGTATGTAGTGGTGTGTGGTGTTAGAGATCCACTCAGTGCCTTGTGCATGTGCTCTTTTCTAAAGGCATCCATTCATCCATGGTGTCAGACCTTCATGGCCTATTGGATATCCTGATGGCCCAGTTTCCGAACACATTTGGGTTAAAGTTTCAGCTGGAGTTTTGGAAGGATTCACACTTTGAACCACAGTACCAGATAAGCAGGGTCACCACCAGAGGTGCCCTGCATGTGGGGAGTCCTTCCAGTTGAACTGGGTGGGAACTCATAGTTAGATGGAGACAGAAAGAGCTCTGGTAAAGGTAAATTCATGATACCCTTAAAAGACAAGGATGCTTTTCATTTTAATGGTTTAAGAGACTTATATAGCAAAAACTCCAACTATCAGTCCATGTATTTGAAAACACAATGCATGCACATGTACCTTTGTGACATCAGGAACTGAGGGGAGATGAGTTAGAGGTGCATAGGAGGAGCTCTTGCAATCTTAAAGAATTCATGCCATTTTAGGTCTATATAAAAGCAAGGTATCACTCTCCTATGTTAAACAGAATCCCATGGGAATCACAAAGAAATAGCTATAGTAGAGAACAAAAATGAGAGGCATGGGAACTTACATGTTTTACTACAAAAATCAGCTAAGTAGGAAAGATGATAGGCATGTGGGAAATGAGGACAAAAGCAGCTATAAGACCATAGGAAACAACAAAATGACAGAAAGCAGTCCTCTCTCAGCAGGACTTGCTTTAAGAGAAAATATATGATACACTCCAATCCAAAGACATTGAGTACTGAACTCTTAGTCAAAATAAATCTATACTTGTATTTGTTTCCATTTCCTAATCTTTTGAAAAGAGCTTTATAGTTACATGGTAGTTGGGTTCATCCAAACAAACTTATATATGCATGGAAAGCAATTTCTGTTCATGATTCCCCCTTTTCCCTCCTGTCCTCCCTCTCCTCTCCCATTTTCCTTCTTCTATTCTACTAGACATCCTTTTGCTCATCTATTAATTTATATTTGATTGACTCTTCATGTTATCTTTTCCTTCCCTCCCTCTTTCCTTTATTTTACGGTAGTTTCTGCATATGACAGAAGACATTCATCCTTTGAGTTTCTGAGTTTGGTTCATTCCACTTAGCATGATATATTCTATTTCCATCCATTTAACAGAAAATGCCATAATTTCATTCCTTTTGATGGCTGAATATAACTCCATTGTATATGTGTGTGTGTGTGTGTGTGTGTGTGTGTGTATAAATGTTGTTATGGTTTGGATGTGAGGTGTCTCCCAAAAGCTCACATGTGAGACAATGCAGGAAGGTTCAGAGGAGAAATGATTGGGTTGTCAGAGTCTCAACCCAATCAGTGAATTGGATTAATCCTATCAAGGATTAATTCAAGTGGTAGAGCATGACTGGAGGAGATTTGAATTGGGTCATGGCTTTGGTATGTATTTTGTATTTGGAGAGTGGAGCCTGACTCTCTCTCTCTTTCTCCTTCCTAATCACCATGATGTGAGCTACTTCCCTCTGCAACCAACACTCTTCTGCCATGACCTTCAGCCTCACCTTGAGCCCTGAGGAATGGAACTGGCCTTCTATGAACTAAGGCCTCTGAAACTGTGAACTCTCAAATAAACTTTTCCTCCTCTGTAATTGGGCTGGTCAGATCCTTTTAGTCACAGCAACAAAAAAGCTGACTAAAACAAATATATACCAAAATTTCTTAATCCATCTGTGGATGGGGATTTGGTTTGATTCCATAATTTAGATATTTTGAATTGTGCAACTGCAAATATTGAGGTGGCTATATCATTGTAGTATGATGATTTTAGATTTTGGGGGAAAATACCAAAAGTAGAATAGCCAAGTCATATGGTGGTTTCAACCCTATTTTTTGAAGAATTTCCATATTGCTGTTCAGAGTGGTTGTACTGATCTAGAGTTTGACCAAACAGGTACAAGTGTGCCTTTTCCCCCACAACCTCACCAGAATTTATTATTGTTTATATTCTTGATCACTGCATTCTGACTAGAATGAGAGAAAATCTTAGTGTAGTTTTGATTTGTATTTTCCTGATTCCTAGAGTTGCTGAATGTTTATTTAAATATTTGTTGGCCACTTATGTTTCTTCTTTTGAGACATTTCTGTTTCTTTTGCCTATTTATTGATTGGAATATTTGGTGGGTTTTTTGATGTTAAGTTTTTTGAGTTCTTTTTATAATCTGAATATTAATCCCCTATTAGAGGAATAGCAGATCAAGATTTTCTCCCATTCTGTAGTCTCTCTCTTCCCACTCATGATTATTTCCTTTGCTGAGCAGAAGCATTTTAGTTTGATGGCATCCCACTTATTGATTCTAGATTTTATTTTTTGTGCTTTGGTGTTGTGTTAAGGAAGCAGAACCAGCACCTATATGATGCTGTGTTGTCCCTAAGTTTCCTTTTAGCTGTTGTAAAATTTCTGGTCTAATTCCTATATCTTTGACACATTTTGATTTGAGTTTTGTGCAGTTTGAGAGGGATGTAGTTTCATTTCTCTACACATAGTTTTCCAGTTTTAGAGTATCATTTCTTAAAACAGCTGTTGTTTCTCCAAAAAATATTTTTGGCATCTTTGTCAAATAATAGATGACTACAAGTATGTAGATTTGTCTCTGTGCCTTCTATTCTGTTCCATTGATCTTCATGTCAATTTTTTTTTGGTGGGGTGGTACTGGGGATTGAACTCAGGGGCACTCAACCACTGAACCACAATCCTAGCCCTATTTTGTATTTTATTTAGAGACAGGGTCTCACTGAGTTGCTTAGTGTCTTGCTTTTGCTGAAGTTGGTTTTGAACTCTTGATCCTCCTGCCTCAGCACCCAGAGCTGCTGGTATTACAGGGGTAAACCACTGTGCCTGGCAACTTCATGTCTATTTTGATGCCAATACCATACTATTTTTGTTACCACACCTCTGTAGTTATCATTTAAGTTTAGTTAGTGCAATGCCTCCTGGTTTACTTTTCTGTCTTAATATTGCTTTGGTTATTCTGGGACTCTTAGTCTTCCAAATTAATTTATGAATTGTTTATTCTATTAACAATGTTTATTCTATTTACAAATTGTTGTGAAAATATCATTACCATTTTGATGAGGATTGCATTGAATTTGTAATTTGCCTTTAATGGTATGGCCATTTTGATAATACTATTTCTGCCTATCTGATAACATAGGATGTCTTTCCATCTACTAAGGTTTTCTTCAGTTTTTTTCTTCAGTGTTATATAATTTTTATTGTAGAGGTTTTTCTTAAAATAACTTTATTTTTATTTTTATGTGGTGCTCAGGATCGAACCCAGTGCCTCACATGTGTTAGGCAAGTGCTCTATCACTGAACCACAACACCGACCCTGAAGAGCTTTGTTTTACCTTATTGGTTAGATTAATTCCCAGATATTTGATATTTTTTGAGCTTATTGTGAATGGGATGGTTTCCCTGACTTCTTCCTTGACTGAATTCCTGATGAAGTATAGGAATGTTATTGATTTATGGGTATTGAACTTGTATCATGCTACTTTAAAAAAAAAAAAAAAACCTCATTTATAAGTTCTAGAAGTCTTCTTGTGGAGTTTTTTTTTTTTTTTTTTTTTTTTTTTTTTTTTTTTTTGGTCCTCTAGATATAGGATCATATCATCAGCAAGCAGAGATAGTTGGAATTCTTTTTTTCCTATTTGTACCCCTTTGATTTCCCTTTCTTGCCTGATCACCTTAGATATTTTTAGACTATATTGAATAAGAGTGGTGAGAGTGGAAAACTTTGTCTTGTTCCTGATTTTAGAGGAAATGCTTTTAGTTTTATCCATTTAGTATGATGTTGACTTGGGTTTGTCATAAATGGTGTGACATTTGGGTAGATTCTTTTGATTTCTAGCTTCTCCAGGATTTTTAGCATGAAGGGGTGATGAATTTTATCAAGGGTCTTTTCTGCATCTATTGAGATAATCATGTGATTTTTAATCTTTAATTCTGTTTAAGTGCTGAATTACACTGATTGCTTTGTGTATGTTGAAACAACCTTGCATCCCTGGAATGAAACCCACCTGTTCATGCTGCATTATCTTTTTGGCCTGTTTTTGAATGCAGTTTGCTAATATTTTATTAAGGACTTTTGCATCTATGTTCATCAGGATATTGGTCTGTAGTTTTCTTTCCTTGATATGTCTTTGTCTAGTTTTGGTATCAGGGTTATACTGGCTTCATAAAATGTACTTGGGAATGTTATCTCTCTTTCTATTTCATAGAAAATTTTGAGAAAAACTGGTGTTAGTTCTTCTCTAAGCTGTGGTAGAACTTAGCTGAGAATCCATCAAGTCCTGGACTTTTCTTTCATGGAAAGCTTTTAATTGTTGTTTCAATTTCATTACTTGATGTTGTTCTGTTTTGGTTTTCTATATCATCCTGATTCAATTTGGACAGGTCATATGTATCTAGAAATTTGTCAATGTCTTCCAGATTTTCCAGTGTATTGGAATAAAAATTTTCAAAATAGGTTCTGGCAGTCTTCTGGATTTCAGAAGGGTCTGTGGTGATATCTTTTTCATCTCTGATCTTGCAGATTTTCCAAGGCCTTCCTGACTGGAATCTGAGGAAAGTATGCCACAGCATATTGCACTCCTTCCTCCAGCAGCTGCTCCACTAAGTGAGATGCTGTCTTAGCAGAGGAGATAGTTAGCATTACTTAGCTTGAGTCAATCATTCCAACTCATGCACCCCACAAATGTGTACAGTGATTTGTCAATTAAAAGTGATGTCACTAAAAGCTTACATGCAATAAAGGCTGCACCTCATCCCTCCCACACACACTTGGCTGTGCCTGTGTCCCAGCTGTCCATTGTCATTGGAGTCACTTTGTTTTTTCATCCCTGGGATGTTCATCCTCCTCCCATTGGAGCCACTTTTGTTTTTCAGCCTCAGGCCTGTCTTTTGGTCTGGCACAAAATAGCAGCAGCACATTCGTGTGATATAGGTAACAATCCTCCTTGTCATCCTCTTACAGCTGCTGCTGTGTTTGTGGACACTGTGGAGAAGTGCTGCTAGGTCTTGCTGTGGAGTTTTGCTGGGAGTGGGGATCCCTGCCTTCAGGTTGCAGTGGGCAGTGGTAGGCAGGCTGGCTGTTCTGCTGCCCTTCAGACTGTCCATCCTCCTCAGGCAACTGATCCTCATTGGGTAAGATGGGGAGGGAATGAAGGGCAGGCACCCTGCCACTTTTCTTTGCATAAGATGGGGAGGGAATGAAGGGCAGGCACCCTGCCACTTTTCTTTGGGCAGAGAGTCAACTTGACCTGATTCATGATCTTCCTATGGACTGTGAAACCTACCGCCTGGGTTTTCAGATGCTGGAGTAGAGGAGAGGGGGCCATTGCCTCATTGAATTTTCGGGTCCTAAGAGATAGCCAGGTGTTGCATATGCCACAACCCAGGTCCACCATGATCCTCATTATGGCGGGGTTTATCTATGTCCTTGACAAGAGACTCACTGGAATCACTTAGTGAATGTTGTTCACCCTAGCTTATACATGAGTGTCCAATTTCATCTAGTGTGGGCCTCTACTTGGGGTCCATAGCCAGCATTTGAGCAATGAGACTTTGTGCAGCAGGGGACATGTGAGTAGCATGTCATACCTTGCCTCCCAGACCCACATCCTCAGGTGCCCCAAGCTGGTCATTTGAATTGACAAGCATCCTGCCATCATGAAATATAGGAGGACATCAGGCTCTAGATGGCCACTGCAGGGCCTTCGTACTCCTGTGAAAGGCAGGACTCTGAGATTCACTAGGAGAGGGTGCTGCAGATGGAACATAGCCTCTATCCAGCCCTAAACATATGGTTTAGGCCAAAATTGCACAGCTCAATGTCTCCTTGGGCGTCCCTCAAGATGTTCTCCATGTTCAAGTTCCTGTGTGTGATGCCCTTCTGGTAGCCGGAGCACCAGGCACTTGCCATCTGCCTGAACACCCTGTAGGCCTCTTATTTCTGCAAGTCCAGGGCCTCTGGAATGTGCTGCAGCAGCTGTTCCCCACCCACATGCTCCATGATCAGGTAGACTTTGCTAGGTGTTTCAATCACTTCAAGCAACTGGACCATATTGGGGTGCTCCAATGTCTTCATTATCTGTACCTCAGACATAATGAGGGCAGAACCCTGCTTGCCCTTTCACAGAACTTTTGAGGCCACCTCTGTCCCTATCAGAATGTGTCAGGCCAGCTTCACTGTGGCAAAATTACCCTGTTTGATGTCCCTTGGAAGCTGATGTTAGTCCCTGAGTGCATTCTCTGGGGAGGAGCTGGCTACCTGCCACACACTTATAATCTCACTACTCTGATTACACTCACTATGCATCCTAAGCAGCAACACCACCTAAAGATGCTAATTGAAAAAAAAAAAAAAAACTAAAAACAAAACCAACAATGAAAGCAAAACTAAAACAACAAAACAAAACAAGCAAACCCCAAATCAAAGAAACAATCCAAAGACCTCAACCACCAAACCACCAAGAGAGCTAACTGTCTGACCGGTCACAACCAAGAGCTCCCTGTACTTATGGAAAAAACCCAGCTATAGCTGGTGCCTTGTATGGCCAGGCTTTCACATTGCCTCATAACGTCTCCTTGTGATGTCACAGCAAGAAATGACCCTGTTGCAGCTGGGTGTAACCCACTCTGGCCTCCAGGACCTTTGCCACCTTAATGGTACAAACATATCTGCTATTACACCCACAAGAACATAAGGACATTCTGTGAAGCAGACTATGATGGGAATCATGGAAGTCCTGGGAACCCTTCCCCAGAGCAGCTTAGGTGTGACTTGCCTGCTGCTCAGTTCTTTGACTGTATCCTACATGGAGCCCAGGTCCTCTGGAATGTGCTGCAGCAGCTGTCCCCCACCCACATGCTCCATGATCAGGTAGACATTGTTAGGTGTCTCAATCACTTCAAGCAATTGGACCACATTGGGGTGCTCTGCTGCCTTCATTATCTCTACCTTAGACATAATGACGGCAGAAATGTCCAATGGGGACATTTTTTCCCCTTGAGAACAGAGGAGTTGGGCAGTCACTCTAGGGTCAAAGCCAGGAATGGGCCCTTCAGCTATCCTGAGTTTCCAAGGAGTTCTAGGCAGTTAGATAACTAGGGGGTCAGCAGGAGGATGTATGGTGAGAAATAGTAACCTGGAGAAGCAGAATGATTCCCAATATTTTAAGAAAGACAACCAACCTCATGATACCTATAAATGACATGGCTGCTTTTGTTTTCCACATGATTTAAAATATTCATGTAGAAAAACTCCATCAGTCCATGTTTTCGAAAAAACAACGCATACACATGTGCATATGTGACATCTGTAACCTGGGGGGATGGGCTGGAGCTACTGAGGAGAAGCACTCCAATCTTACTGAATTCATGTCATCATAGGTCCACACAAAGCAAGGTATCACTCTCCTATTTTAAACAGAACCCCATGAGAACTACAAAGAAATAGTTACAGTATAGAACAAAAATGAAAGGATGGGAGTTCACATGTTTTAATATCATAATCAGCAAAGGAAGAAAAAAAAAGGTGAGCATGGGGAAAAGATGCTCAAAGAAGCTATAGAACCATGGGAAACAAATATCAAAATGACAGAAGGCAGTCGTCCCTCATCAGGACTTGCTTCAGTTGACAATACATGAAACACTCCACTCCAAAGACCAGGGGTGGCAGAAGGACCACAAAACAGGATCCACCTTTCTCTATGTAAGAACTAACTGAAGAAGTGCATCCAGCCCTGGCAGGATCTGGGGAGCATGTTCTAAATGGAGAGAACAGCAAGGACAAAGGTACTGGACATAAAGTGACATAGAGGGAAGGAGGTTCAAGAGGAACTGAGTGTGTGATCATCTGATGGCCCTAGAGCAAATAGAAAGCCAGACATAGGTCAGATCGAGGGGAAACAAGAACCAGGGTGTTCTGGTGACCTTTTAGCAGATGAGGAAACTAAGGATCAGGGAATTTGAGCCATCTTTCTGAGTCCCTTCTCTTGCACCCTGGTTCCAAAGTCCTCACTCCCACAAAACACTGTACCTGGGTCACACAGACACCTATGTATGTCCTCCTTGGCAACTATTCAAGGGATACTTGCAGGAGACATAGCCATTCAGATGGGCTGATTTATCATCACTAGTAATTGAGTACAGACCCTCATCAAATACATCAGTAGACTCCCTGCTCCATCACCTTTCTCTTGCCCATCTTCTCATCACCAGAGGATTTCTCTAAATGACCTCATTAGATGGGTGTTTTGACTGTCTTGAAGTTGACTTGAGTCTGACTCTTACAAGATCTTTCTAATTTCTGTGTAGGGAAGGGACCAATGTCCCAGACAACAACCACAGTGAACCTGCATGGGAGGTCAATTTTAAAGTCAATATGTCACCTCTTGATCTGTCTTCATGATCACAGAGGGTCAGTCATGAGATGAGTAGGATCACAAGTGACAGTCAGCCCTCATAGAGGGTCAACTCACATAGAGGACAGTACTTGAGAGAAAACAATAGCCCTTTATATATTAAGCCTCTGAGATTTTGTTTGTTCTGTGTCCTCTGACACCAGGGCACATGTATAGCTTCATCATATCTGCCACAGAAAATTGTTACATCAGACACTTTTACTCCAATTCAATACACCTGTATAGAACATCCTTCCAGTAGAACATTTTTCTGGTCACACACAGAAAAAATAGCTAGCTATCAAATTGATCAATACGCCACATGTTCTTATCATAGTAAATCAAAACAAATATAATGTAGAGTCAAATAAAACTAAGCTATACAAAGATATTTGAATTATTTAGAATGTGATTAAATCAAACACTCTGCATACTAAATGACAAATAGGCTAAAGTACAGCAAGAATTTAGTTATTCGTGGTAAGAAAAATGAATGTGATAAAAAATGAAATTTGACCAAAACTGTGGGTTTCCACCAATCAAGAAATATGGGGTTTGAAAATGAATGGATTCACTGTTCAACTGTGTTAGCAAGAGAAAAACAAGCTTGAGTGAGTTACAAACTCAAATTCAAATCATTAACAAAAAATCAGATAGTAATAAAAAATTTAAGGAAATATGATGAATGAGAAATGAAATGAATAAGCATTATGCAATTAAAAACAATCAGAAACAGGACTCTGACAGTGAAATAAAGGAATAAAACAGGACATAAGCAGACTCCCAGTTTCTGGTTGCACCTATAAGAAGATTGGAAGTTGTCTACCCTTGTAACAAGTCAAACACAGAACTAACCAAAAATCAGCCACTCTTCTTACATGCAATAGAAGATTGAGTTCTCAGTGCAAACTGTTGGCCAAAAAATGGTGGATACAAGGACTGGGGTATAGCTAGTGGTAGAGTATGGGCTTAGCATCCATGAGGCCCTGGTAAACTCTAGAAAGACACATTGATGCAGAGAATTACAACTCATCACAGCCGTAATCCATAAGCACAAACCTGGTTAGGGTTTCTACAAAGGTAAGAAAACCCAATCTGTAATGGACAAATTGTTGGAGTCTCAAAGGTGACAAGTCCAATAGTCAAAATCATCAGGCTGCTCACACTTAGGGGTGGTCCCACACCTTTGCAGGTCATCCCCAGGAGTCTAAAAGGTCTTCAGAGTGTAATATGGAGAAAAACCACTCATGCTGCTTGCAGAACTCGGTGACCAACTGTTTTCAAATATCCTAGAACAGTCTTTACTTCTCAATGAGTTCTGTCCCAATGGAGGGGAAGGCAAAACAGAGGAACTCTTGTAGAAAACAAACTTGGGGATGAAGGTTCACTAAAATCACATGACTTCATGATGGCAATGAACAGTGCCTCACCTCAACACAAACCTCACAACCACATTACTAACACCTCTCTGCCTGAAGTCCTTGACCTATAAGTCATGTCCAGCTTTTCATGAATACTAAAAGGTAAGCAGAAAATGCAGAGATACAGTGTCAGGACCAGACTCAGATAAGGCAGAGATGTCAGAATGATCAAACCAGGAAATTGAAACAACTAGAATTTCTGTGGTAAAGACACTAAAGGAAAAAGCAGTCAACATGCAAGAACAGATGGTTAATATAAGTAGTGATATAAGTATTCAAACAAAAAGCAAACAGAAATATCAGCAAAAACAAAAGATAAATGAAGAATGCCTTTGCAAGGATTGTTAGGAGACCAGACGTGACTAAGGGAAGTTACAGGAAGCTCCCAAAAATGAAAAGCAAAGAGAAAAAAAATGTCAGGCAAGGTGGCACAAGCCTATAATCCAATTACTCAGGAGACTAAATCAGAAGGATCATAAAGTAGACTGGGCAACTAAGCAAGATACTGTCTCAAAATAAAAAAAATAAAAATTTAATCTGGATTTTTAGAAAGTTGGAGCAGGTTGGCCATTTCCCGCCATCAGAGTCCCAGGTTGGTCCCATCCCAGGACTCCAGAGCTGCCCTGCTGTCACATGCACCAAGTCAGCAGAGGACCTTGAAGAACACCCAGAAGCTGGCGGTACAGCCCTGAGGTGGCACCAAGCTCCTCTACTGGCATTCCCCAGTTCAGTCACTCACCATATCCAACCCACAGACTCTGGGGGATGGAGCCCATGCTCTTCTTCGTAACAAGGGGACAGTGGCTTTTAGTGGAAAGACACTTGCTATCCACATTTTGACTAGTATAATTCTTTGGGGACTGCACATTCTCCTTGAAACCATCTTCTTTTTTTCTTCTTATATCTCATTTGTTCTGACAGACTCCATACATTATTTTCTAGATGTTCCATTATTGTAATCTTTACCACTTGTTTTTGAAATACTAGGTTTTTAGTGAGTTTTTAGAAAAATTTTGAATGACAGCTTTGTTTTATTTCCTAGCTGGGCTATTAGCCTCTACTTTTATTAAATTATGACCAGAACAGTGTTTGTACTGTTTCTCCTCTTTTGAATTCATTCAGATTTGCTTTCTTGAGTGTATGACTGGAGTGTGTGGTGTGTGTGTGTGTGTGTGTGTGTGTGTGTGTGTGTGAGAGTGTGTGTGTGTTTGTGTATAGATATATATTTATATATATGTATATATTTATTTAATATTAGGTAATAATTTTATACTAATGTGATCTGCAATGAACAGAAAGGAGAACTGAACCTTTTTTTGCTTTTTCCTTATTTATTCCAAAGGTTTTAACTGAGAAAGCTCTGATGTTCTTTTCTTTTCAGCTTAGAAATCCAGAGCTTCAAAATTTGCATTGGGCATTGCTTTTCAAATTGAAACTAATTTATCTCATTTAGTGGTTTTAATTCAGTGGTTTTATGTGACAGGATCTTGGTCTGATTCACCCGACCCACTGTCTATTTCCATCTGACTGGTGTGCTCCATCTGTCGTACTATCTCCAGCCTTCTGAGATGGTCTTTCTCGGGTGTTTGAATAACAAATACCTGGATTTCACATTATGATCCACACTGAGTCTTTTAGCCTGTAATAGGCAATTTAAAGCCATTTATGCTGAAGATGTTATTAATGTATTTGATCCCACTTTTGCATTGTATTTCATTTCACTATTTCTTTTACATAAAAAAAAATCTTTTGCTATGTGTTCTGTTTTCTAAAAATTTTTTGTGTACCTTTTGATCATTTGGAAGGATTATAGCTTTTGGCTTTAGTGTTAGGAATTTAAGATTTTCATTTAGTCTTTACTTTAGCCATTGATTACTATTCTTCTTCTTATTATTACTATTGACTACTATTAATTACTGACAAAGAAGGGGGTTGAAAATAGTTTATTTTCAATTCTTTTTTTTCTTCCCATGCCCAATTTTTCCAAGTTTATTTTTCTTAGGATTCATCCTAATCCCTTTAAGTATATTCATACATCCATTACTTGATGTGACTATATTAAATATATTGTAATTCTCTCTCTTTTGCTAATTGTACTTGATTATGTCACTTCTTTTGCTGTAGAATTGACATCATTGTCTTTCTGTTCTGTAACCATTAGCCATGATTATGTTCTTCTCTATGTCACACTCAAGGGACCCTGCCCACTTCAGTGTTCTTGTTATAATTTTCACCTCATATCTCATATCTTGGGTAGTAGAAGTTCATCCCTTAGTGGTTTTCTCCAAGGAGACTTGTGTAAATGGCCTTTTGAGTTCCTACATGTTGCTTGGGCTCATGCAGCTCTGCACAATGGACTATTCCACAGGAGTCATTACTATCTCAGAATCCCCTGCTCCACTGTGATAGGAGCAAAAGCCTACCTTGATCTTTCATAGGGGACTGGGATCAGAATTCCACCAACTGCTCACATGATATAATTCTGAAGAAAATTCTCAGGTCAATCAAATATTTACCTTTTATGGGTGACCATTTTGTCTCCAATTTTCCACAAAAATTCTTTGTTTGGAATTTTGATAACTTTATCAGAATCAGTTGATCCCATTTCAAAAGTCATGATTTTTTTTTCAAGGTAGAGCACTTATGAAGAAAGATGCATATCACTACACTTACAACTTAATGAATTGTTATGAAATACAGGTCCTTGTAATTGGAACCCAGGAAAAGATAGGGGACATCATATTCCAGAAGCCCCCAGATGGACTTCGAATCACAATGTAGTAGAATTGCCTCTTATAGATTTCCTGGGGTGAGCACCCCAGGAAAATAAAACCTCAAAAATCTAAGCTGTTTAATTCTTCACAATCATGTGAAGTCTGTCAGATCTTTAAGCATCATTTTGGATTGTTTTTATGTGCTTTAAGCATCACAGTGCACAAATCACCCCCGGAAAGCACATACTTCCTCACCAAAGGAAACACCTCTGTGGCCTCCAAACGTCTGAGAACCCCTGGGCATGTGGGCCTCCCCCAAAGGTGCAGTGATGGCACCTGCACTGTAATTTCCTAGTCACGGGGATTCATAGCCCAGCTACTGGACGGGGTTCATGCTGTGGCTGCAGATGGCCAACATGCTGTTGCTCAGGATTCTACTCCTCGTGGATCTTTCTGGTTATTAACATTGAATGATTGATTGCTCCCTTAATCCTGTCATTTTTCCTTCCTAAAGATGCTCTGTTGTTTTCTGCACATGTTTATACCTACTTATATTCTTAAACTGACCCTTTGCCATTAAAAGGTACTCTTCTTTTTATTTGTAACCAAGTGTGTTCCAAAGCCCATTATTCTGTCTGTATCAGAGGTCACACAAACTTTGCTTATTTGCCATGTCTTTTTCCTCCCTATTGCTTTGCACCTATTTGTATTCTTGAATTTAAGGTGTGTCTTCGGTAACAACGTGTTACTTGATCCTGTTTTTCAATTTACTCTGGCTATCTATACCTTTTGATTTCAGTGTTTAGTACATTTCTGTTTGGTGTGATTCCTGAGGAGGTGGAATTCACATCTGGTACATGTTTCCATAGGGCATATCTGTGTTTTTTCTCTATTCCTCCTCCTATGCCTTCTTCATTGCTAAGTGGATACATTCTTTTGTACTATTTTAAGTCTCTTCATGTTTCATTTATTGAATTTTAAAATTTGACTTCTTAGTGTTGTGCCCAAAGGCTCGAGACCCCGCAAAGACTACCAGAGACCATGATCAATGCAAGCAACAAAGAGTCATTTATTAGCAAGCTCGAGCCTGGTCCTCTGCGTCCTTAACCGGTGACGCTAAGAGAGGCCCCGAGCCCTCGTTAGCAGGGTTTTATAATGAAAGGCAAGCAGTTTTACAGTGTTCTTTTAATTGGTTAACATTTGAACAGCTAAACATTAGTCCTCCTCTGGTTGGGTCCTGCCAATCTATTTGATTCTCATTGGGTCCTGCCAGAACTGAACGGTCCTAGTGGATGAAGGGAGGAGGGAAGGGGTGAACTATGCAGGAGATGAGTCAGGGCTAAGCCCCGCTCCTGTCCTTGACAGATAAGGTCTCCAGGCAACTGCACATTCCTCGGACAAATATCTCTTAACAACCTTGGTAAGCACAGGGGCCCAGCAGTCCTGTTTGTCCTTGAGACAGTTAGCAGCACAGATACCACCCTGCTCTCAACATTCCCCCCTTTCCAAGAACATTTAGAGAACCAATCTTGGGTCTCTATTGCTTTAATTCTTGCTGCTTAATGGGCTGATATTGGACCTTTAGCACCATTAGCTGTACTGTATTTATTCTATCTTTAACAAAAGCAATTAACTTATTGATTATACAAGGTCCTATAGTTAAAGCTAGTAACAACAATATTAGGGGTCCCACTATAGCGGACACCAGAGTAGTTAACCAAGGGGAAAAATTGAACCAGGATTCAAACCAGCTCTGACTAGCTTCCCGTTCTTTCTTTCTGTTTGTTAGTCCTTCTCTGACTTTTGCCATGGATTCCCTCACTACACCAGAATGATTAGCATAAAACCAACATTCTTCTCCCAGAGCTGCACATAGACCTCCTTGCTTACAGTCTTTAAAGGCAGGTAAATTTGGTAATCAATGAACTTGGGAGATCCTTAACATTTTATTCTCCCAGGGGCAGTCTCCAACTTCCAGAAGCAGATGGCATTCATGGTCTGCACTTCCTTAATTTGACCCGATCCCATATTTCTATACTAACTGCCTGTCCCCAATTCTGACTTTATTTACCCCTCTAATACTAGGAACTCCTTCACTGCTGTAGGGAAAATGGGCAATGACCAATCTGGCTTCTTCGAGCTGGAAGTGGGCAGCGTGGGGCAAGCAGTTTGGAGTTCCCTTTTTAGAAATTGGGTCAACTGAGGGGTCCAAGGTAGAAGTTTGGTTGGGGAAGAGCAGGTTGTAAAGGCATCTGGGGTTGGTTGCTTCTATGAGAGAAGAACAAAAAGACATGAGTAATGAAATGAGATTGATACAATATAAATGTTGCAGAATCTGGAACATGCCAATGAATATCATAAAGATGACAGAAGTTAATAATTCCTTACCAGGGGATGGAAGAACTGAGAAGTTGTTCCCATAACAAGGCCTAGCAAAGGCTGGAGGGGACAAGGCCTTTATTCGGGGACTTTAACATTGTCCAGGTTATCAGGAATGTAAACATAATATTTAACTCTTAATGTCATTGAGGTCCCCAGAAAATATAGTTAAGCTACTTAATGTCATCTGATTTTTATACAATATCCCTTTATTGGTATAGCCTGTGTTAAGTAGAGATCTCTGTATTTCTGTTACTTAGGGCTAGATAATCATACTAGCAAACATAGATAAAGCCTACCTGTGACTGTAGGCCTTAAACTGACTAAAATCTCCTGACTCTGGCAGTTTCCCTTGATAGTTATCGGGCACATTTGCCTAAGAATCTTTTGTAGCTTCCACTCTTAATTTTAGTGGGTTAACACAAGTGTACATCTTAAGTTACTTTTAACTATTATTTCTTTTAAATGCCCAAGAATGGCTATATTTTGGTTTTAACTGTTTTGCTGGGTGTCCAAGACCAAGTTGGTCAAATTGACCTGGTTCCTGTCTTGTTAAAGAGTCAGCTGAGTTTCCACAGGGGCCACTCATAGAGAACATAAGAGCAGCTTCTTAGCTCCAATAGTGCCATTGGTTAGGCAGGGTCTTCTTGATGAGGTGGCTTTCCTTGAAAGCATTAGGGGTGTCTCCCTTTTTCCATGACCCTCCTCTGCAGCAGATGCACTGAGTGATTTTCATCCTCTAGTCTCAACAATCTCCTTGATCAGGAGGTTGTGTGACCCAGAGTTGCAGCGCTCCTTAGAGAAGTTCTCTTATTCCCTGGGTTCAGGCTGACTTTGAGGGCAAGATACTGTTTTTTTTTTCTTGGCCTCTGTATTTAATTCCAATTTCTAAGTTTGATCTTAATCATCCAGCAAGCCAGTCTCACCAGTCATAAAGTAAGAGTACTGGGCTTTAACTTTAATGTCCATAACTTTACAGTCATTTACCCTTTTATTAAAGTACTACCACATACTATCTGTTTTGAAGGTGATGGCCTATTATCACAAGTTACCTAGGTTGTATGTTCTGGAAGCAGCTACTTCTGCAAAACAGTAACAGGCAACAGTTTTACAAAATGAAATTAACAAGAGTAAAAACATATTTAGCTTGTATAATAGTTATCTTGAATTTTGGTTGAGTTCTACATTATATACCCTGTTTGAGATCACAGTAATCTTTACAACAAACATTAAACTTTTGAGCACAACTTTAAATGAGTTAAAGTCTGGCTTACTTTGGAGTCATTCTAACATGTAGCAGGGTGAGGCAGAGCTTTATCTCAGCTAACGCAGGGCTCTTCACAAGTCTTAAGTAAAATGTTCTAATCCTAAAGCTAATTTTTGCCCCTTTTTGTCCACATTCTGAAACAACTCTTATGAAATTTTTGAATTTAGACAAATTACTCCGATTTAACAAGATAAAATACTTTGTGGTTTATAGTACTGTAACTGAAACACAGTGAAATGGGAGATGGTAACTCTAAATCCAAATCTAAGAGCTCCTTGGAGCTTTGCAGAACTGGAGGGGGAGCAGGGGGAAGTGGTAAGGGAGCAGATGGAATGCTCACCCTCCGAGTTGAGGTTTTATCTGTTAGAACATAACTCTTAGATATACATTTACATTTAAATTTTTATCTCAGTGAAATAACTAACCAATTTTACATATACCTTACTGATAATATGTCCCATAATAGAACATTAAATGATAGAAATAAATCCCCAATAAAATGTACTCTTTAAGTTTAATATTACCAGTACAGACAAGTTTATTCTGGAGAATAGCAGCTTGACAAATTTCCTGCTTTAAAAACTTGTATACCTGGAAAATATGAATACATTTAATATACAAGGAGTGACAATTTCACAATTACCTTGACACTTTAATCTTACTAAATTCAGTTTTTAAAGAAAAATTTAGACTCTGTAACATAGTACAATACTCTTAACAGTTGTTTAACCATAATTGTATAAACCCCAATTTTTAAGACTAATTGTTTTAAAGAATAAAACTTAATAGACACAAAGTTAAGAGTAAATTAGTGTTTCTAAGAAATCCTTGTTATTTTACCATGTCATTTTACCATATAGATTAAACTTTGGCTTATATCAGAACATTAGTATTTCACCTTAGGAAAAACCTTAAATAACTTTAGCTGTCTCACATACATACAACCAACTTAGTTACACACAGATTTGTTGAAACTTGCCCTTTACTTACACACAGACTTTCTTAGCACTTACTTAGACCCTCATGTATTCCATCACACAGGCACTTTCTTACCCAGAAACATTTTCTTTTCCCTTTTTATTAAATATATTTCCAAACCCAGAACCTTTTATTTTCTCTTTCCTATCTGTTGACCCCTTTTAAATCACGTGAATAAAAGTATTTGGATCCATTTTTAAATTTAAATTTTAGGAGCGCTCAGTTTTGATACAGATAAAACATGACATTAGCAGGAGATACAAATAATACAAAATCAAAGGCCTTGTAACTTTATAGGTGAATCTCCATTGCAATGTAACAGATGTTCAAAAACTCTAGATGAATAAAAATAGAACTGATCAAAAAGAAAAAAATCATTAACCTAGGTATGCAGGATCAAAATTATGAGCTCAAAAATACAGCATTAGAGAAAAACAAAACAAAACAAGAATCCTAGAGAATGAGTTAGTTCTGTGTAGCAGCCCAGGAGTTTAAAACAGACACCTTTTTTTTTCTTTTCTTCAGGTCAACCCCCTTTCCCGCTGAGACTGCTGCAGTTTACATTCCAATGCAGGCTTCAGCAAGGCCAGGCAGCGGGGAGGGAGGGATCACCTAGGGCTTTTTAACCCTTTTTATTCCTGGTTGAGAAATCAGGTTAGGTTTGAATGCAGAAAATCACAAAACATTATTTCTTACTACTTTTGAGGAATGGAGCTGCTGAGCTCTCTGCCTAGGGGGATTGGAGTAAACAAATCTCTCAGGAACAAGGAGAAGGACTGTAAAGTACCCTGCAATGAGTATCCCTAAGCCTAAGATCGGATTAACAGAATGAAGAATTTAATAGAAGGCAAGAGTAAAGACCATATAGTACAATACACAAACAGACAGACATGTAGCGCGCCAAATCAAAAATTGGCTAGCTGGTACTTTGTCAATAAAAACAAACAATTTCCGATTGTATCAAAGAGTTTCCCAGACACAACACAATGCCCAAATGGGACAAAGAGTTACCCAGATGCAACAAATTGCAGCACAAAAGCATCCCAGATGTGAGAGTCACCAGATGTGACAGAGTCGCCCAAATGCAGCACAGAAGCTGTCCAGATGCAGCACAGAACCTTTCCAGATGTGACAGAGTCACCAGATGCGACATGTCACCCGAATGCAGCACAGAAGCTGCCCAGATGCAGCACAGAAGCTGCCCAGATGTAGCACAGAACCTTCCCAGATGTGACAGAGTCACCAGATGCGACAAAGTCATCCGACAGGTCAAGGGGACGTCGCCCGAGACCCTGCTGGGGTCCTATAGCGCATCTGCCAGGACTATGCCAGCCCAGAACCAGAACCTGCAGGCAATCCAGACCAGAAAACACACGCAATGCCTTACTCACCGGCCGAATGACTCTATGATCAGGTGTCTAGGTGGGCTTGGGGCATCCCGGACGAGCCCCCATATGTTGTGCCCAAAGGCTCAAGACCCCGCAAAGACCACCAGAGACCATGATCAATGCAAGCAACAAAGAGTCATTTATTAGCAAGCTCGAGCCTGGTCCTCTGCGTCCTTAACCGGTGACACTAAGAGAGGCCCCGAGCCCTCGTTAGCAGGGTTTTTATAATGAAAGGCAAGCAGTTTTACAGTGTTCTTTTAATTGGTTAACATTTGAACAGCTAAACATTAGTCCTCCTCTGGTTGGGTCCTGCCAATCTATTTGATTCTCATTGGGTCCTGCCAGAACTGAACGGTCCTAGTGGAAGAAGGGAGGAGGGAAGGGGTGAACTATGCAGGAGATGAGTCGGGGCTAAGCCCCGCTCCCGTCCTTGACAGATAAGGTCTCCAGGCAACTGCACATTCCTCGGACAAATATCTCTTAACAACCTTGGTAAGCACAGGGGCCCAGCAGTCCTGTTTGTCCTTGAGACAGTTAGCAGCACAGATACCACCCTGCTCTCAACATTAGTAATTGTCCTAGGGATTATCATGAGCTTTAAAAAATAATCCAATTCAGATTAATATTAATTTAGGTTCAATATTGTACAAAAATTGGACTCCAATATAACTCCATTCCCTCCCACTTCCTTTGGGCCGTTTTGTAAAAACAAGTCTTCTCTTTGTACATTCTAAGTCCTTCATCGCAGTTTTGTAACTCTTGCTTTCTGCAGTTGTCTTTTAAAACACACATTGGAAGAAAGGAGCTAGAGCCATGATGTGTGCATCCTGCTCTGTATTCCCCGGGGACGTGATTGCTTTCACTGCTACTTTTTGTCCTGTGTTAATGTGTGTTATTTTTTAGTGTTCTTTAAACCTAAAGGACACCTTTTCATACCTCTGTAGGGAAGATTACTGGTCTTGAGATGGAGAGGGCAGGGGGCAGCCCCTGTGAAGATATAAGACATCACTGTCTTAACTACATTAAATAGTTTTTCTTGGATGGATGACATTCATTTGATCCAAGGCTGCAGTTAATATCAGAATTCAAATGGATGATTGTAGCTACTTTGCTTGTGGGACAATGTATCTACTGGGTCCTTGTTCTCTGAGTATAGATGTCAATTGCCCTAGGATCTATTTTAAGGTTGTTTTTTGTTCCATTTGTTTTTGTCGCTTTAGGGGTGGGGACATGATGTGCCCTTTTAATAGCTAGGTAAAGTCCTCTTTTATTTCTCCAATGTTCTTTAATTATAAATCAGAGTATTCCTTGAGTTCTATTTTTCCTATTCTGTGTTTTAGGGACACTTACTGTATGCAAGGTTAAGAAAAAAATTGCTTAAAAAGTAAATAATAAAATCCTCAAGAAAAGACTCATAGAATGCACAAGCTGTATGCAAACTAATTGGATTAAAACTAGAGCTTTCCTTTGGCAGGGATGAGTTTTGTATAGTATGGAATTCACCCTGTTTGGAGTCCTTCCCTTCTTTGCAATGCAGATCTTGGACTTTCTACCTACTGTATTCCAAGTGGTGTTCTGGCGCCTTCTAGTGCTACTAATGAGTAAAGGTCACTTCCCTTTAGCTGTTTTTTCCTGCTTTATTAAACTATTCCCTCCACTCCTCCTCCCCACACTTTTCCTTCCTTTTCTAGTAACCAATGTTTTCTAAGTCAAACTAGTCAGTTTGAATTATGATATGTGATTCAAAGAACCCAGAGGTGTTATTTATATTTTGTTTATGCTTAGTCGGAGCTAAGCACATTTGGGAAAGTTTCAAATTACCTTGGAGTAAACTGTTAGGATTCCATACTTTAGGGCTTTCTCTAACACAGACTTTCTGTCCTTATTTTCATACCTCTTCATGCTTACTGACTGAGATTAGCCCACAGGGTCCCTGCTCCATCCATGTTCTTTCTGTTGTACTCACGAGACTCCCTTAATAATGCATCGTCCTTGCTTCACCTGCAGCTCAGGTGGGGTAGAGCAGAACCCCTGCCTGTGCTCCCTGGAGCTGCCTATTTATGGGCAGCTTCCAGAAGCCACACACTCCCATCCTCTGTACAGCTCTATGCCCATGAGAAACTTTCTGTTTCTGATCCTTTAACAAAGGTTTCAGGGCTTCTGACTTTCAAGTTGACAGAAGATTGAAAAATTAAAAAATAATCCACTCAAAAGAAGCCAAAACAGAGCAAAGAAAAAGAAGAATGAGTTGACAATCACAAATAATGAGATAATTTTAACAGATGTAACCAATGTACATTTAGAGAATAATGCACCCTTTGAGGGCATACAAACCATTCTTTTTAGGCACAAACACTTACAAAACTGATTATATTGTTTATCATACATTTCTATCAATCACTCAGAGTTTGTTCTTTGTAATCCAATGAGGAATCATACATTTTTAGAAACTGCTCATATGTACTTGTACATATTTAGAAGCAATATACTTCTAAATAACATAGGGATATAAAGAATCCCAATAGAATGTAGATATTATTTTGAACTAAACTGTATGAGAGGTCTATAAAAATTTGCAGGTTGCCCCTAGTGCCACTATGAGGGGAAAACATACAGGTTCACCTGTGTATACAGGGTGAATGGAGGGATCAAACCCGGAAGAGAAGCACCCGTCTCAAGAAGTAAGAAAAAGAACAAATGAAGCTCAAACATGGTGGAAGATAGGGAAACCCAAAGAACATAATTTAACAAATAGAAAACAACCCTCAGTGGAGATGGTCTACAAAGCCAAAAGGTTTTTTTATCAAGGGAAAGAGTAAACAAGTGGATGGATCCCTGGTGACTGATTGTGGGTGAGTGAGAAGATGCAAGGAACTGATGGAGGATGAGAAGACTCACATCACTGCATGGCTCACAGACATTTTAAAATCCACTAGAGACCAGTATGAACAGCTTTATATCCATGCAGCAGGTAACAGTTGAGGTAGACAAATTCCTAGAAAAATACATTTATGAAAATTTTTATAGCCACACAACAGGAAAACCTACCTGTTTGATTTGTGGGGATGATTCAGTCAGCCTCCTCTTTGTGAGTTGTTTTCTAGAGAATTATTTTGTAATTTATCTTTCCTGTTCCCACAGCTTGCTCCTTGGTTCCAGACTTCCGCTTCCCAAGAGTATTGTCTTCTTTACATGCAGCTGCTTTCCAGCAGCTCTGAGGGCAGGTAACAGAAGTGCAGCAGGCCTGTGGAGCCCTCTGTCATGTAGATTAGGGTCACTCTCAGTGCCTAACTGGTTTTTTGGATATGAAGTCAACCTGGAATTCCTGGGACAAATTCTACTTGTTCATATTATATAATCTTCGTGTTGCACCATTCACATGGCCAATATTTTATGAAGGAATTTTGCTTTTCTTAAGGAGGGATAATAAGTGGTCTGTGGTTTTCTTGTCATGTTGGCTCTTGATTTGTATCAGGAAATATTTGCCTTATAGCATGACTTAGCAAGTATTCCTCCTTCCCTATTTTCTGAAAATATTTGCAGTTGAGACTCAGCTCCATTAAGAGCCACAATTCCCTTTCACCTTCCAACTGCTCCTCTTTAATAATGGCCTGTTATTCTCCTTTCAGTTGAAGGAACATTCCTTTAAATCTTAGGAAGACCAGTCATTATATTTTTTAAGCATCTTTCTTGTTTTCCTTATGCATCATTCATGGGGATCATTTTCTTACTGTGTTTAGCTTTAAAATCTTTTTTATTTGTTGTTGTTCCTGGGATTAAACCCAGTTGTTGTTGTTGTTGTTATGATTATTAGAGACAGGGTCTCTAATTTGTTGGAGGCCTAAGTTTCTGAGGCTGGCTTTCAACTTGCACTCCTCCTGCCTCAGCCTCCAGAGTCAAGGGGATCATAGGTGGTGCCACAATAAGGGCTCAGACTTAATTATCTCAATAATTTTAAATTTTTGACTTTTTGTTCAGAGTTAAAATGAAGATCTCTAGACTTCAGATTAGTAGCTAGCATTACTTCTGTAAGAAATTTTCTAAATCACTCATTTCTGTAGCAGGTGCAATTTTACTCATCTGCTTATGCTGAGAGGCCTCCGGGAATAAAGTTTTTGAGCAGGGCTCACTTGGGTCCAGGGCTAAATGCAGACTGTGGATGAGGGCTCACTCTTGAGCAATGTGGATACTCAAGTAACAAAATTGTCTCTTGGTTTAAGGTCTGTGCAGGCAGAGCATGGAGAGAATCCTCTGAGCACTTGCCACAGAGCACAGTGAGAAAATCTTTCCTCCCTTGGATGTTGTGTCCTGCTAGGTAGTGGTAGCTGTGGGTATCAGTGCTGTGGTCCACAGGTCCAGGCAGAAGATGAGTCAGAGCCTCAGTCCTGGAGAGGAAGGTGCAGTGGTGGCAGTGTACAAGCCTCATGGAGCATGCTAGGCCCAAGGACACCTGGAAACCTGCAAGAGTGCTGGGAAGCCCTGGGGGTGCACCTCTGGGGTAGTAACCCAGGGTCAGCAGCTGCTCCAGCGAAGCATGTGAGCCCTGCGCCATTGGGCCTTGGTATCACCAGCAGTGGAAGTTTCACCAACAGCTGCCTCCTCTACCTGGGTCTGTTCCTGCTGCTACTGCACCTGGCCCTGTACCTGGTGAGTCCCTGGGAACTTAGGGCAGGTGGAAGACTAAGAAGCCAAAAAGACATTGCTCTCTGGTCTCTGGGTCTCCACAAGAAGTGCAGACCACCAGCTGGATTTGGAGTGCATGCCACCCCTGGCATTTGTCTTACATGCCCTGCTCTAGAGGACTGCCTGAATGAGAGTGCAAACAGCCAGCTCTGTGCAGGGATCTGCTTTCCCTAAGTGCACACTTTGTCGAGGGACCTCACCCATTGTCCCCAGGGCCCACATCTTCACTCTTCTCATGCTGATGCCACTTCCCTTGAGTGATGATCCCACTCTTCCACAAATTCCTCCCACATACTTTCACCCTCTCAATAGACCAGGCACATCTGCAATTGGGTCCCTGCCCTCAGCTTTGTTTCTGTATCTTCCACAGAGGACCCAGCCCCTCCTGCACTGGGAAGTTGGGTGTGCCAGTTTCCTTTCTGTTCTAGGTGTACAAGTTCATGACTAGGTTCCTGACAGCTAGAACTGTGTCTGCACCCCCTTCCCTGGTAGGGCTTCCTGAGATCCCCCTCAATCTTTGGTTATGGGTCAGGTGGCACTTTCCTGGATAAACAGTTTCCAAGCCTGTTCTTCAATGCACTTGGTCCTATCTTTCTTTTTTTTCAAACTGGAGACTCAGTTCACTCAGTGTGATCTCTTTTGCGTAGTAGTAGGAACTTGCAGGTGATCATTGTTTCCTGATTTTAATCTCTCAAATGATGAGCTCTAATCGCCACTTAGCCCCATTCCCATTTTATTTGCTCTAAATCCCTTCTTGCTCCCTATGAAAGCAGAACATGGAGTGGCTCTTCATGGTGCTAGATTTTCATTTTTTTTCTATTAGAACTTCCCTCTTTGTCCTGGAAATTGTATTATATTTCTATTATTGCAGGAATAGGTAATAATAACAGGTAACACTTGTTGAGCACATGTGAGGCAGGCGCTTTTGTAAGAGTTCTGCATGCACCATATCATCACATCCTCATCACCCTTTGGGGAGACCCCATCCCTATTCCATCTGACAGCTGATAAAACTGGCACAGAAATGTTGTTTAATGTGTTTATGGATGCACAGGCAGCCATGCCTTCATCAAGCAGCTGCAGTTCTTACCCACCAAACCTTCCTCTTTCCCTTTGTCATTTGGTTTTCATCTGTAAAGGAGAGCTTTCCTTTCCCTTCCCTGGTGGCTTTGTACTGCTTGTTACTGTTAGTCTCATAGTAGGCTTTTGTCTTCAATGTGGTGTCACTCATTCCTGTCAAAATTCCTTTTTTTTAAATGCTTTTTTTTTAGTTGTCAGTGGACCTTTATTTTATTTATATGTGGTGCCAAGAATTGAACCCAGTGCTAGGCAAGAGCTCTACTACTGAGGTACAAGCCCAGCCCAACATTCCTTTTGATGTTCAAGTGATCCACTATTTGCACGTGGGGCACTGAAGCAGTTCCTAAGTACTATGGATTTTTCCTATGGGTTGATGACTATGTTCTTACTTTCTGCCCCAGCATGATGATCCAGGCTTAGCCTGTGCTTTCCTTGACTCGGCCCAGGAAGAATCAACCATTTCCCCAAGGAGCCCTGATCTTGGGTGGTGGATGGCATTTGGAAACCAAATGATAGGGGAGCAATCATTGTGGTCATGGCTACTGGGTTGTCTTTGCCTCTAGGCCCTCTCAGTGGACAGAACTGGTAGGATGACTGATCTATTGATTGCATGATTAACCAACTGATTGAGAGTTTATTCTGAGACTTTGAATCCAATCCACTCCCACTCCATGTTGCATCTCTTTCTCCCACAGTGAGAACCCTGGTTGATTAGAATATCATCCCCTGGACCCCAGGTATGAACAGGACTTATACTCCTTAACACTGCATGGATAAGTCTTTAAGTCAAGTTCAAGGTGGCTCACAGGTCTTTTTTATTTTATTTTTTTTAAAATAAATCTCACCAGTAATGTCTTGCCAGAGTGCTTAGTTATAAAGTTACTTGTACTAATTCTTATTGTTTTTTCCCTTCATCTTTGTGGTCACACTGTCAGTGTGATAATATAGTTTTAGATTCACCTGTGAGTATATAATTTTGTATTTATTTACACTTATTTTAATTTAGTATTTATTTGGGATAGTGCAACTCTCTATGATCAGCCTGAAAGAACGAACAGAGACTTGCTGCCAGGAGAGGGAGATTTTTATTAGAAAAGTTTGTTGCCTTATATACAGTCTCGGAAGGGAGCTAACTATGCTATCTACATATTGCCAGCGAGGTATTTGCCTATAGGTCGGATAGGGCCCAGGGTGGGGGTGTTGATACCTAATTGGGTGGCTAAACACACCGGCGGGAAGCAGACTTTCAGGAAGAGAAGCCTGTTGGACGCCATTTTAAGAAAAGGGAAGGGGTGGGAGAAAAATAGAAAGGGAAATAATGAGGTAAATGGAGTCAATATTCCTCCCTTTTTGTTTTTTTATGAGGGGGATCGCCGGTCTCTCTGGCTGCTTCCTGCTGAGTGGGGGTGACTTGGGGGTAGGGAGGAAGAGTTGACTGCATATTTCCCAGAAAAGGGCTGCGAAGCATGTGAGGGCGTCAGGCGTCAGATTAGGGAACGTCCCTTGCAGGAGTAGCATTTGTATTTCCTCGGACCAGTCTAGGTGGGAGCGTACAGGAGGTATGAGCCAGGCGTCTGCATGGAGCTCTGTCAGGAAGTACTTCCACTGATTATAGATGGAGAGGGTTGAAGCCAGAGCTGGAGACATCTTCGGAAGGAAGGGGTGATATTCCTTTAAGAGAAGCTGAGCAATGGAGGTTACTTGCCACTGGAGTGAACTTAAGGACTCCGCCGTGGTGTCCAGAGCTGATTGCAGTTTCTCTTGGAGGTCTCTGGATGCCCAAAGGGAGTGACCCAATGCTCCTCCCGAGAGACCCATTCCCGCTACTGAAGTTGTGAAGGTGAGGCTAATAAGAACTGGCAGGAAAATAGCCTGATGGATGTGAGGGTGAGGAAGGAGCTGTTGAAGTTCAGAGGAGGAGTATAAGGAGAACTGAGTGATTACTGTGACTAGGAAGCAAGTACCAGTAACATTGGCAGTGGAGGAGAACAGAGAGCCATTGCACCAGAGGAAGTGCCCTGGTTGAACAAATTTGGGTGTTATTGGTATAGGGTAGGTAGTGGCACAGAGGGAGGGGGAAGAGGTGCCAGATGGGGACAGGCAGATGAAGGGGAAGGAGGTGTCATTTGGGAGGAAAGTCTCTTGGAGAGGGAGATGAGGGATGAACACAGGTTGACCAGAGGAGGGAAAGTTGTAAGTGGAGGGAGTGGAGTTGTCCTCCATGAGCAGCACCACTGCAAGGAGGGGACGAGCTAGGGAGGCACAAAGAAAGCATTGCGAGGTGGGGATGGAGATGGTGGTTGAGTTCAAAAGATTTAGGAGGTGTAAGGTCTGATTTAGCAGGGTGAGCCAGGTAAGAGGGCAGCTTTATTCGTACCAGCTTCATCAATGTGTTTGTTAAGTTGCGTCTCTGATTTCTGGACATACTCAATAACCTTGGTTTTGGCTTTGGGGTGGTCACCAGGGAGCGAGTGAGGGACATAAATCCCGTGGGTTTGGAAGCATAATCTTGTTCATAGACCACAATATCGATGAGATCATTCCAAAAGGAGTCTCTGGGATTGGTAATGTTAATGGTATAAACATAAATCTCTGTGGGATATCTGCCTCACATATTTGCAGAAGCTGCAAGCGTGCTGGGCCAGATGCATCTACAAAATTTAAGTCTAAAAGTGGGGAACTTATTTTGTCCCTGTTTCCCATTTGAGTAGTAAATGTTACAAGTCCAATAGGGGCATCCCCCATAAATATCTTCCCAGCGATGGCAGTAGTCAGCCTTTTGGTCTTTGGGAAGGCAGATGAAAGGGTTTGCAGCATTGGCAGGATTAAGAAGTTTGCATTGGGGACAGGAGATATCAAGGGAGATGGTGGAGCAGTTGTGGATAAAGCAGGAGCTCTCAGTAACCGTGCGAATGCTTGAGACCCCAAAGGCTGTGATGTACTTTTCCTGAACAGTGAATTTGTACATAGTAGCCAGAGAAGGGTTGGGGTTATAAGCTACAAGGCACAGGGGAAGTAGTGACAGAATGATAGGTGGAAGGGGTTTGAGAGGAGTAAGGGTTTATGGCCTGGAGGAATTATGTTCAGTAGGAGGAAAGAGTAATGGTGTATGTGAGATGCGGAGGTGTAGGGGGTTAGAGGGTGAAGGGATGCAGGTATATGAAGGGGTAGAGGACTCTCGGGTGGAGGCAGAGGCGGTGCCAGCAAGTTCCGCTGGTTTCAACCTGGAAATATGAATCCAAGGGGTAAGGCGGTTATCAGACATTGAGAGTTTTGCAGCAGTTAGGATACACAAAATTACAGGATATGGTCCTTCCCATTTTGGAGTCAGAGGAGCCCTGGGTTCAGGAGGATTATAGAAAACCAATTGGCCCAGGTGCTGCGATAGATTGTTCTGTAAGGCAGATGTGTCTGGAAGTAGCCAGTCCTGGTATCTCCATAATTCAGCATGGAGGTGAGAGAGTAAAGGTAAAGCTATAGTAGGTGGTATAGGTCCCTGGGTGGCCGTAATATCATGAGGTAGGAGGGGCCTACCGAACATGATTTCGAACGGGGAAAGTTTGGTGGGTTTCTTTGGGAGGGCCCTGACCCTAAGCAGAGCAAGGGGCAGGAGATGGGTCCAATCAAGGTGTAATTCCAGAGATAGTTTAGTTAAAATGTCCTTTAAAGTTCTATTGGTTCTCTCCACCTTTCCTGATGCCTGTGGCCGTTAGGGACAATGTAGGTGCCAGGGGAGGGAGAGTGATTGAGATACTCTCTGTATTATTTGAGCAGTGAATTCTGGACCATTATCTGACTGGATGGATGTGGGCATCCCAGATCTCGGGATAATCTAGGAAAGGAGAGTGGAGGCCACAGTGGAGGCCTTTTTGTTAGATGTTGGGAACGCCTCCCCCCAACCCGAGAAAGTATCAACAAAGACCAGGAGATACTTAAAACGCCGAACAGGAGGCATGTTAATGGAGTCAATTTGCCAAACAGCTGCGGGGGTAATTCCCCTAGCCTGATGAGAAGGATAGGGTTTGGGTTTGAGGGGGGTGTTGGGATTGTTGCACTGGCAAATGATGCAAGTAAGGGAAAGGTTTTGTAATAGGGCTTTGTCTGATGGGGTTAGTGGAAAGAAGGTTTGCAAGAAGTGGGAGAGTGTTTGGGGGTTTGAGTGGAACAAGTCATGAAGGAGGTGAAAAAGGGGGTGTTTATCATCGGGAGGAGGGGAGTGAGGGCCTGCTTGTGGGGTGTTTTGGGAGGTCTCCAATTCGGGTGTCAGGACAGGAAGAAGAGAGTCACAGGTGGGCCCAGGGTTCAGGGGGCCTGTTGCAACAGCTGCTGCTCATGCAGCAAGATCCGCCTTGCGGTTACCCTGGGTTATTGGGGAATTATCTTTCTGATGGGCTTTGCAGTGGGTGACCCCTAACTGTTGAGGCAACTGAGAAGCCTCAAGCTGTTTGGTAATTAATGCTGAATTTGTTACATTATTTCCTTTTGTATTCAGTAACCCTCATTCTTTCCATATGGTCGCATGGGACAGGAGGATATGGAAAACATATTTAGAGTCTGTGTATAGGTTAAGAATTTTCCCTTCAGTGAGGGTACAGGCCCAGGTAGCGGCTATGAGTTCAGCCTGCTGGTTGGTGGTTCCCTCTGGTAATGGTTGTGCTTCTATGATTGATTCGAGGGAGACCACTGCATAACCTGCATAGTGCATTCGGTCCTCCCAGAAAGAGCATCCGTCCGTACAACAGGTGAAGTTGTCATGTGGAAGGGGGCCTTCAGAAATGGAAGAGTGACAGGGTATGAAGTTTTGGAGGGCTTCCAGGCAGTTGTGAAGTGGTGTGTTGGGGGAATATGGTATTGGGAGTAGAGTGGCGGGGTTTAAGGGTGAACAAGGGAGAAAGGAGATAGTAGGATTTTCTAGGAAAGAAGATAGAAGAGCTAAGATTCTAGATGGTGGCAGTGGTTGAAGGGCTTTATAGGTAAGTAAGTAATTAAGGTGATGGGGTGAAAGGATGGTGAGTGGTGCCCCAAACATTAGTTTATAGGCTTCCTTCTGCAATAAGTACCCAACTGATAGGGCTCTCAAGCAGGGTGCCCATCCCCCTACAGTGGGATCTAGCTGTTTGGATAAGTATGCCACAGGGGCAAAGGAGGGGCCGTTGTAGGTTTGTCCTAAGACCCCTAAAGCTTGTCCATCATTTTCATGGACATAGAGAGAAAAGCGTCTGGTGAGGTCAGGCAGGTGAAGTGCTGGAGCTTCAACTAGGTCTGTTGGAGCCTGAGGAAAGGGCAATGGGGTGAGGAGGATAGAGGCTCTCTGGGTTCCCCCCTCGCCAATTCATAGAGGGGTCAAGCTAGCAAAGAAAAGTTTGGAATCCAGGCTCTAAAATATCCAGCAAGTCCCAGGAAGGACAAGATTTCTGCCTTGGTGTTTGGGACATGAAGGGAAAGTAGGAGGTGTTTCTTGTCTAAGGTTATTGCCTTCCTCTGTGGAGATAATTGAAAGCCTAAATATTTCACGGTTGTGAGAGAGATTTGAGCTTTGGAAGGGAATACGCGATAACCCCTGTCAGCCAGGAAATTGAGGAGTGAGGCAGTGTCTGTTTGGGATTGTTCCCAGGAAAGGCTGCAGAGTAAGAGGCCGTCTACATATTGCAGGAGAATAGATTTGGGGTGCGATGTATGGAAGACCTTAAGGTCCTGGGCTAGGGTTTGTCCAAAAATGTGGGGGCTATCACAGAACCCCTGGGGGAGGACTGTCCAAGTAAGCTGCTCCGAGTGTTGTGTGTGGGGGTCAGTCCAAGTGAAAGCAAAAATGTCCTGGGAAGAAGGGTCAAGAGGGATGGAAAAAAAGGCATCCTTCAGATCTAAGACCAAAAAGTGTGTAGAGGAAGCAGGGACCTGGGATAACAAAGTATAAGGGTTAGGGACTAAGGGATGAATGGGAACGACAGCAGTATTGATCATGCGGAGGTCTTGAACTAGGCAATATGTTCCATTTGCCTTTTTGACTGCTAGGATGGGGGTGTTGAAGGGTGAGTGCATATGGCGGAGATATCCTTTTTGGTAAAGGTCCTCAATGATAGGTTGAAGCCCGAGGAGGGCGATGGTACTCAGGGGGTATTGGGCCTGATGTACGAATTTAGAGGGATCCTTCAGCCTTATGGATATTGGTGGGCAATGGGCAGTGGAAGGGCTAGTGATGTCCCATACTGAATCATTAACAGGGTGTGTTAAAATGGGAAAGGGGGTCTCCGGTATAGAATTGTGACCCCTAGAATTGTGATCCTCTGAAATAAGAGTCAGAAGGAAGGAGGTCGTGGGTGAGAGGGAGGGGGGCATGGTGAGAGAAACATTCAGTAGGGAGAGGATATCCCTCCCTAATAACGGAATAGGACATTGGGGCATGACTAAAAAGGAGTGGGAGAAAGGGAGGTGGGCATCTTGGATATAACAAGTTAAGGGGGGGGGGTCCTTTGGGGAAAGGTTTGTTTTCCTCCTACCCCGACTATAGGAGAGGTGCTGGGTTTGGTGGGGCCCCGAGACTCCCTCAAGACCGAAAAAGTGACTCCAGTGTCCAGGAGGAAGGAAATGGGGCGACCATCCACAGTTATGGTTACCCTGGGTTCCTGTTTAGTTATAGGCAAGACCCAGGGCCCCGTTTAGTTACAGACGGGACCCAGGACCCTGTCAATCCTTTTGGGCCAGTCCCACCACAGATGGTTGCCGTGTTCTGGGTGGCTGAGGGTTGTTTGACCATCCACCCCTTCGGGTGAGTGGGCAATCAGAGCCCCAGTGTCCCCTCTTTTGGCATTTCGGGCATGGTGTGGTGGGTTGCCTAGGAGAGGGGCAAGACTTTGACCAATGTCCTTCCTTGCCACATTTGAAGCAGGCCCCTGGTGGAGGCTTGGGGTTAGATGAAATAGGAGAACGCCCAGGGGAGGGTTTCAAGATCTGGGCCAACATTTGAAAGTTGGCTTGATCAGTCCTCTGTTTCTGGCATTCCTTTTCCTCCTCCTGGTTATGGAAGACTTTGAAAGCCACTCATAAAATCTCAGTTTGCGGGGTGCTGAGGCCTTGCTCCAGCTTTTTAAATTTGGCTTTAATGTCAGGGTAGGATTGGGTAAAAAAATACGTCATAAGGACATGCTGGCCATCATCTGAGGTGGGGTCTAAATTGGTATGCTGCAGGAGGGCTTGGGTCAGCCTATTCAAAAACTCAGATGGAGTCTCCTCCTTCCTCTGAATTATTTCCTGAATCTTTTGAAAATTAACAATTTTGCGGGCAGCCTTTTTAAGGCCGACTACCAGACAAGAAGCAAAGCAGTCTGAGGCCTGGATTCCTTGAGCTGTATTGTAATCCCAATTTGGGTCTTGTTCAGGGACCACATGTGGGTCTGGTGGGTGGTTGGGATCTATACGGTGGGTATCATTGTCATGGGTTTGGGCAGTGTCTCCTCAGGGAGAAGAGTGTTGGCTAGGAGCATGAAGATATCATGGTGTGTTAGGCTATATGCTTGGAGCAGCCATTGGAATTCCTTGATGTAGGTAGTAGGATCAGTGGTGAAGGAGCCTAGTCTTTTTTCTAATTGGGTTAGATTGGCCAAGGAAAAGGGCACTTGAACCCTAACCACACCTTCAGATCCGGCCACTTCACTGAGGGGGGCCACCGTAAGGGGGGTAGGTGGAGGTCCCCTAGATCCAGTAATGGGGGACTGAAAGAGTCAGAAGGAGGGGGAGTCCCTGAGGGGTGGGCTGTGGCTGTGGGGTGGAAGGGGGAAGAGGGGAAGCAGGAGCCAAAGGGGGAAGTCTGTAGGGTGGGGGTTCATTGGCCGGATCAAAAGAGGCGGGAGAGTCAGAGGGGCAGGGAGTGGGGAGAGGGGCAGCAGCAGGGGTGCTTTGCAGGCAAGGAGAACCTGAGTAGGGGGGCAGGAGAAGCAGAGTCTGGGGTGTTGTCTAAGCAGGTTAAAAGCCTCGACATAGGGAATCTCCCTCCACTTTTTCAGTCACTGGCAATAGTTGAAAAGGTCCCGAATTAAATTTGGGTCCAAGGAGCCCTCTGGGGGCCAATGGCTTCCATTATCTAAGGGATAGGTAGGCCAATCTTGAGTGGAAAATTTGATCAAAAGTTTGGGCTTAATGTCTGGTGTGAGGGCGAGTGAAGCGAGGTTCTGGAGGAGGCATTTGAGGGGTGAGGTGTCCGGAAGAGATGAAGAAGCTCCCATATTGAGAGGAAGGAGAGGGGAGAGTGAGGAGGAGGACAGAGGAAGAGGGGAAAAATTCCCGGCCGGAAACGGTCGGGGGAAATCTAAGGAGCGTCCTCCAAAGATCCCCGTGACCGTGTGACTCCTAGTAGGGAGTCAGGAAAAGGAAGTGGGTAGGGGTCGTCACCCGTACACCAGATCCTTTTGACTGAGAGCCGGAGGCGAAATGCCAGGGCCACAGGGAACCTAGTACTAGGATTTTTCTGGTTAGGAGGAGAAGGGAAGGGCAGAGTGAAAGGAAAGAACGGGAGAAAATGAGTCTTCACCTATTATAGACTCCTCACACCCCAAAGCAGATGAGAATAGCAAGTCGTTGGAGGGTCTACTGAGACCATAAAGATTGTGATGGGGTGCAGTCCCCCGCCCCAGAGGAGCGTCAGGACTTTGCCGGATGATCACGGTCAAGAGTCCCTATAACTCGAATGGGGTTGTCGCTTGCGTGGGGGCTTACCTAGGTGATGGCTGGTGGTGAGTGCGGGAGCCAGAGTCTGAAAGGGCGGACGTGGGCAGGAGGTCTCCAGACGGCAAAAGGGAACAGGGGCTTTCAATGTAGAAGGGGACCCTGTCCCGAGTTTTGGCATCAACGAAAGAATGAATGGAGACTTGCTGCCAGGAGAGGGGGATTTTTATTAGAAAAGTTTGTTGCCTTATATACAGTCTCAGAAGGGAGCTAACTACGCTATCTGCATATTGCCAGCAAGGCATTTGCCTGTAGGTCGGATAGGGCCCAGGGTGGGGGTATTGATACCTAATTGGGTGGCTAAATGTGCTGACAGGAAGCAGACTTTCAGGAAGAGAAGCCTGTTGGATGCCATCTTAAGAAAAGGGGGAGGGGCAGGGAAAAATAGAAAGGGAAGTAATGAAGTAAATGGAGTCAATACAGCCCCATTTCAGTGACTCACCACAGCCATGTGACTGGGTTGCAGACCTTTAAAGGAGTAAAAACAAGTCCTCACTCTGCATTCTGGTCTGCCTGCACATTGGAAACTCCATTGACTCCAAATGTCCTTTTCTTATTTTTCTAATTTTTTCCCCTTAAATGGGAAACTTGGTCTAAAAAAAGATATAGAACACTGAATTAAACAAAATGGTTTTTAGAAATGTCTACTTCGTTACTGCTATTGATTGACCTTAAAGATAGAAAGGAAACATAGAGGTTTTGGACACTGAAAGAAATTGAGAATTTTCTAGTCTTACCTTTTGTTCTCTGACATAAATACTTATATTGGATTATTAGTAAGTTTCTATTTTTTCCCCAAAATGTTCACCATCTCAAAAAAAATGCCAGAAAGCTAATATTTATGTTCCATTGATCTTCTTTGTCTTGCTTTCAAGATGACTTAATAATCAGAGAAGAAGATTGCCTGCATATAGCAAATATCCCTGAGTAAGCCCTGAACAATTTCACCTGAGCTGGCTTTTTTTTTTTTAATAATTATTGTTTCTTATTATGTTGTCAAAACCTCTGACTGTCTATGCAGGCAATAAAAAAAAATTGCTTTTATTGTTGTTTTGTCCCATCTTAAAACTCATTCCCAACACCAGGTACGACTCTCTAGGCCCTTCCTCTCTCAGTGTGAGCAGGGCCCAGACCTCCCTCTCCTCATGGTGGTAAACTGCCCTCCAGGTGCTGGTCCCAGTGACTTGTTGCTGTGTCCTCTCCCTTCCACATGCCCCCATCTGTCTTCAGAGGGCCCACCTGAAGTAGTTGCTCCTCTGTAGACTGTCCCTGTCAGCTCCCAAGGAGGAAAGCACAGGATGCCATTGCTTCTGTGTGTGGAACCTGGGGAACAGTGTGCAGGAGATCAGGGTACAGCATTCAAGCTGAAATCACATGTTGGAGCAGGGCCAAAATGGCTCCCTCACCAGACTTCCAGTAAGCTATGTTATGTTTTTAATGAGTGACAAAGGCCATGATTGTGCTGTGTTACAGTTGGTGAGTAGTCAAGGTCAAATGGGATGGTCCTACTTCATGGGTACAGAGTTTGAGTTATAAAGATGAATTGTAGCAACAGATGGTGGTGATAGTGAATGTACTGAGCACTTCTGAACTTTATGCACACTTAAAAATGGTTAATGGGTCAACTTTCATGTCATGTATATTTTAACCACAATGAAAAGTTTAAAAAGGAAAACATACAACTGAATGGGGCCAGTGAGGAGCTGCAAGCCCAAAGGAACAGACAGGTGGGTTCTCAGGGAGGACGGCGGGTAGCCTCATTTCAGTAGGTGTTTTGGGTTCTCAGGGAGGATGGCAGGTGGCCTCATTTCAGTAGGTGTTTTGGATGGTGCTATGTCCTGAGACATCCATCCTGGTGAGGTGTGCACTTGAGGATTCATTTGGGAGGGCTTGGTTGGTGACCACATGCTGTTCATAAATCCTTGCCTAAAATTTTGGTCCAATGAGTCATTATGCCATTACGTATATTAATCATGGGTCAGAGGAAAACATACAAATTTATGAAGGTCAGAAATGTGACAAATATTGCCTCTCATTGTTAATTAGAGTGTTTTAAAGTGATAGATACTTGGAAAAAAGAAATGACATCTTTCTTTGGAACAAGTAAACCTCTATTCAAAATATGAATATACTTTATGTACCCATTGGGAATATTCTGTGATATAAATTACAAATGAATTTGTACCTGCTCATCCATGATGCACTCTTTCCCGAGTCCCCTCTCTTCCGTTAGCCCACACCTCTAAGGAGAGCACCTCCTGGAGACTGCAGGGCTTGCTTCCTGAGATCTGTGAGGTCCACCTTGAACATACTTGAAAGTGAATCTCTGGTGAGGACCTGAGTAAGGCAGGACTGGAGAAATCTGGGGAGGGCACGACAAGGAATATTCTGGAAGATGCTGCATCCTGGATGGGGAACCTGATGGAGGAAAAGGTGTTAAAGAAATTGTGGCATCAAGGTACTTGAGGGAGGAACCATGCAAAGCATGCTGTGAAACCTTGTTTCTCCTAGGAACTTTTCAGTAAGTCTGTCTCTGTGCCTGGAGAGATATGTGACTGACTGCACACTGGACAAAGTGCCAAGTGATCTGCCCTTCACTGAGGACAAACTAAGGGCCTTAAGTCATTTAGTGAGACCCTGTTTTTTTTGACTAGCTTCTTTCAATTGACCTAATATTTTCAAGGTTCTTTCATGTGCTAGTATGTTATCAGTACTCCATTCCTTTTTATTGCAGAACAAAACTCCATTAGATGGATACACCATATTTTATTTATCTTTTTGTTAGTTGACTGATATTTGGGTCACTTGCACCTTTTGGTTATTTGACTAACACTGCTGTGAACATTCATATACAAGCTTTGGTGTGCATGTCTGCCTTCGTTTCTCTTGGGTGTATACCTAGAAGTGGGATTGCTCCGTCATTTTGTGTGTCTGTGTCTAACAAATGGAAGGAGTTGCCAGACTGTGCTAGAGAGTAGGCAAATACTTTCTATTTCCCTCCCCAAGTCACTTTGTGTTCTTGTCCCTGAGAACATTTGTTATTGTCCATGTCTTCAATTGTAGCCATCCTTACAGACATAAAATGGTCTCTTGTTATGAATCTGATGTGCAATTCTTTAAGGATAAATGATGACTGTTTTGCAATAATAATATGATCTTTGGAGAAGTTTTTTAAATGGATTTTCTTTGTTTTTTAACTGTAAGAGTTAGTTCTAAGTTTGGGGTACCAATCCTTTCTGAGTTATGATGTATGATTTTTAAATATTTTCTTCCATTCTTTGAGTTGTCATTTCACTTTCTCAGTGCATTCTTTGATGCTCAAAGATTTTATTTTCCATATAGTCCAATTTATGGCTTATTTTATTGCCTGGATGGTGCCTTATATTAGTAACCATTACTACATTCAAGGCCATAAAGATGCAGTCCTATGTTTTCTTCTGAGAGTTTGTAGTTTTAGTTTTGCATTGAGTTCTTTAATATATTTTGAGGAATTGTGTGTGTGTGTGTGTGTGTGTGTGTGTGTGTGTGAAATGAGGGATGGAGTCTGACTCCATTCTTTTCTATGTGTTTATCTGTTGTCCCTGTACCCTTTCTGGAGTAGGTTCTTCCTCACTGACATGCCCTGGCATGCTTCTTGATGGCTTAACATAACATTGACCGTAACATTGACCATACACATAAGGGTTTTCTGTCAGAATGAGTTCATCATTTGCTCTTCAGGGTAAGGAAACATGAAAGCCCCTCAGTGACAGGTTTGCTCTATCCTTCCCAGCTCACTGTCCAGTGCCCACCCTGCAGCTACAGGTACAGCCTGTGCTTCCAGAGACTGGGGTGACTCTGGACCTCAGGCCCTATGAGGGCCCAACTCCCAATTAGCCCTCATGCCCACCCCTCTGGTTGTACATGACAGATTAGCACCTCTGACACATGACACCCTAGTTGCAACTTGACCAAGCATGTGTCCATCCAGTCTGGCCAGAGATCCAGGCACACTGAACCCAGAATGGACAGTCTAGCCACCTCAAGTGCATAGCCCCAAGTGGCTATCACACAGGTCTCTTCCCAGGGTGTCATCCAAAGGGACATAGCAGCACATCGTGTCCCAATCCATTCATGTAACAATCAGTTATCAATTGTATGGGTAGAGGCCTTGACAATCTGGATCCCAGTTCCTCTGGTAAGGGGACTGGATTGGGTTTTCTGACTTGATTCCATTGAGGCAAGGGACAGGTCTGGTTGGGACAGGGAGGAGTATGCAGCCAATGAACTGGGCCCCTGTAGACTGGCTTCCTGTGTGAACCTCCCCAAGACCCCGAAGGGATCCTCCCTCCTCCGATGGCAATCAGAGCCCTCCTAACCACCCACTCAGAACTCTAAGAGAGCTAACTCTGTACCCTGCACCAGCTGGTCTCTGGGAACTTGCTGCATCTATTTCCTGCCACTCTAACACTTGACACAGTCTGTTGGAGTAGAGGATCTGACACTTGACACAGGCTGTTGGAATAGAACACTCAACACTTGACACGATTCTGTTGATTGTCCTCCCTCTTGGGCGTCATAGGTGTGGCATGTCTCCATGTGTAGTAGCTTTTTAATATTAATAATCAATATATCATTTAGAAACTTATTGGAAAAACATTGGGAAGGTTTTACTGTATTGGGACACAAAATAGTGCACAATAAAATTTTAGCAATAATACATAGATAAAATATATGAAAATAAACAATTGTGCTGTGCTTGAGTTTAAAGGAGCCTGTGATTGCTTTAGTATAATAATAGATGGATAAAGAGGCATTCCTCTGAGCTTGGATGAGGTGTTTAGCCTTCGTAGCTTTCTTAGTTTTAACACTTGATTCTAGAGATACTTTACATAATAAAAACATTTAGGTTGGTCATGAATATGATTTGTGCTTTTCCTATGTTTAGTCTAATTCTTTGAGAGTCAGAATAAGATTGTAGTCCATCATTGTGTGAAATTAAATTAGACTAAATATTAACTATAATTTGATTTCCTTGCCCTTTAATAATAGTAAAAACTTTTCACTGTTCAACACTGGAGTTCATGGTGGTGGTGGTTTCTCAGAAAATCTAGTGATGAGTTTGTTCTGAAGGTTGAAGTTCGGCAGATCGTGGTGCCCCTCAGTTTAGCTGGGAAAGAAGTTTGTTTCAGTTTAGCTGGGAGACAAGATTGTTTTGATCTAGCTGGGAAATAAGGTTGTTTTGGTCTGGGCTGTCATACAGAGAGAATATGTACTTTGAGAAGAAGCATAGATTGTACTTTTGAAGGTTTTTCTTGCTTTAAAATAACTAAAAATGATATAATCATTACTAAAGAAAAATATCTACAAAAAGGCTGGCAGAAAAAATAAAGACAGATTCAGCCTCAGAACACTTAGTGTCTCTGTGTGCTGTTTCTCCACTGTGCCAACACCTCCCATTCACCTAGGACCCCTGACCCCTGCTAGGGTTGGACCACCCATTTATCTCTATGCACAGAATTTTCTGCTTCATTTCTAGTAGGATCCACTCCTTGGCAGAAATGCTGCTCTCTCTGATCATTTCCCACTTCAAAACTTGTAAAAACAAATAGTGTGATTTCTATCTTAGATATAATTTGAGTTAGAACATCATGCAAATTTTATTTCTCTGAAACATATATTTATGTTTGTAAGTATGCCAACAATTATATTTGTGTTTTAACTTTTGTTCAAAATTTCAGTAACGGTTTTACATGCAATAACTCAGCAAGTATACTATGCTTCACAAACATCGATAAGAAACACCATTTTATTTTAAATATTAGATTTCTTCAGGATGTGAATAGGCCTTAAATGTACATATCCCAAACTCATAATTAACTGACAATAAATAAACTTTTAGTTTCTATTTCATACTTTAAGGTTAAAGGAAAATCCCTTAGACATGTTAAATTTAGCAGAGTTACTTAAACAAGGAAAAGAAGAGAAAAACAAAATGATCCACTTACTTGTCAGCCCCACGTTTGGAACAGCTTCAAAGAACTTATGCCTCCCATGTGACAGGGCAGCACTGATGAATAGGAACAGTGAAGCTGAAAACAGCTTCCCAGACCACAAAGAGCCCCACTCCTAGGACTCTGCAATTCTCAAGCTCAGCGCTGCCATTTCTGAGACTCTGTTGTGTTAGGAGTGTCGTCTGCACTAGATTTTCAGGTAATGTGAGCACTAACCTAGTTGGCAGACCCTAGACTCAAGTGTGGAGGCATCTTCAAGCCAAGCCTAATTTAATGTAACATGACAATTTAAGAAATGAATGAATAGTGCATCTGATTTACACAAATTATTTTAGGAAAAACATCTTTGGGGCTGTAAATAATATCATTTTAACATATTTTTATTCAAATCTAAATTAATGGCAATAAATAATAACTATACACAGTGGTTTGTAAGTAACAAATAAAATAAATATATAATATAAAAAAAAGTCTTGTGAGAAGTGTGAATAAGGAACATCCCAATGATAAATAGTTCTTGGGTCTGTATTTCAGGAAGACCTACAGTGTAAAGAGAAATACATAGAAAGTTCAAGTAGAGAACAGGGTATGTATCTCAGAAGTAGAGCACTTTTCTAGTGTGCTCAAAGGTGTAGGCTCAATCTCCAGCCCTGTGATGGGAGGGGGAAAACGGATTTAAGTTAAATTTTTGAAAACCTAATATCTATATGAAATATATTTCAGACTGTAAGACATTTTAGTGCAATGATCACTAAAAGTTCTTATTTTGATGGTGATAGTGGCACATGCCTGTAATCCCAGTAACTTTGAAGGCAGAGATAGTAGGTTCACAAGTATGAGATCACCCTCAGCAACTTAGTGAAGCTCTAAGCAATTTAGTGAGAATTTGTGTCAAAATAAAAAAAAAAGAAAAAGAACTGGAGATACAGATCTGTGGTAAAGCAACCTTGGGGTAAATCATCATTACAAAAATAAAAGTCCTCATTTTAGTTGGGTGAAGTTTAAAACATAATCCCCCAATCCCAGGGGCTACTTTGGAGGCTGAGGAGGGAGGATGGAAAGTTCAGGGCCAGCCCAGGCAACTTAGTGAGATTCTATCTCAAAAAAAGAAAGTCTGGGGATGTAGCTTACTGGAAGAGTACCCTGGGTTAAATCCCTAATATAAATAAAATTCACATAAGACATTGTTTTATGCTACATAAAATTAAAATAGCTCAAAATGTAAATCAAGCAGAGAAATAATTATGAACACAATATCACAGAAAAAATTTCTCAAGTACTTGATCTCTTATAATCTTGCACCTCTCTGAACTTCAGTGATATTGTCGGTGTGCTTATATTTATTACGTAAGATATCAATGCTATGAGGATCCTAATACTTATAGCACTTAATTTGATATTTATCTTTAATTAATTTTATCAATATCATGGAAGCTTTCTAAATTCAGGTCAGTACAGTCAAGAAAAAAAGTTTGGGATAGATGGTAAACTGGCATGTTTATTTTCCAGCAAAACAAGAACTTACCCTTTAAATCTTTGTTCAACAAGATACCATTGTCTTCTGAAGTTATACACTTCTACTCACACTGCCTGTTGAATAGCATGGAAAATCAGATGTTTATTTTTCCGTTAATGAACTAGCTGTAATGTTGGTTCATGTTGCTGATCATTTTGTATATAATAACTAAATCCTAGGCATGTTTGTCTTCCAGAAAATAGGATTCCTAAACAATAAAGAATGGTTTTGACATTTGATACATAACTATTCCAAATTTGTTTATGTTGATTCACCAGAAAAACTGTAGATATAATTTAAAGGTAATGTGAATAAATCTTTCTGCTTTAACAGATACCTAATAAATATCCAATTTAGCAATAAGATTGAATATTAATTAATGAGGAAATTTATTAATGAATTCATATTTATAAAGAGTTTTAGCTCTCATTAAATATACCAAGTGTTCAAAACCATTAAAATCAAGCTGCTTTAGTAAAATGGTGGTATAAACTGGGGAAAAATTCCCATGGTGGGGAATCCCCAACCCCCTCCATGTGTTGTGAGGATGGCAAATAGACTCTCACACACTTGCCCTGCTCACAGGTTGATAGTCACTAGCTTATTGAGTACTGCTGAGTGGGAGCAGTACATTTTTGGATTGTCTATTTTCTGTAATAATATTCTAGACATAATGTTAGGATTAAATCTCCTTATCATATAATAATGATGATTTTTTTTCCTGCAGTATTGGGGATTCAAGGGCTACTCACATGCAAGTGCTCTGCCATCAACTGTATCCCCAGCCTCCTTTAAATCTTACTGTGAGACAGGTTTTCCTATGTTGCACAGTTTGGACTCAAATTCGTGATACTCCTGCCTCAACCTCCCAAGTCACTGAAACTACAGGTGTGTTCCACCATGGCTGGCACAATGAGCCAAATATATTATGAAAGTCCAGTAAAAGACTGACAGGTTTCTGATCTTTCTGTACTTTACTAAGCTTGGAGAGTTGAATTTGATTTATAGTCATCATAAAACTAGTAGCAAAATAGCCACAATGCAGATTTAGGGGGCACCTGTGAACTAATGTCAGTTTGAGCTTTGTTTTTAACACTGCTCTGCTGTTGTTCAATTTCCCTACAGTATAATAGCTGCCTTTACATTAGGCACAAAGATTTGAGAATCACTCAAACATTTTAAAACCTTTAAAATATTCCAAGTGGAAAATGAAAAACAATTATTTTGAGCATGACAATTAAAATCATAAGCCACACTACTATCTAAATGTAAACACTAATTAGATGACTGTTTTCTTCTAATAATGTCAGGTAGTGAATTACTTCACTATAAATCTTTACCTTTCAATCCTATCTCTCCTTTTTGCCCAATTTCCTCCTGCTTGAAAATAATGATGAGGAAGGTATGATTCAATGAGCCAATGTTTCAGAGTTACTAAAAGTTCTATTCCCTTTCCTCCTTCAGTGTTACCCACTCTAGAGTGCATTACTTTAAGAAGTCAGTATGTATCTCCCTAGGATAATGTGGCAGAATGCAAATGCAGCTGCCTTTAAACTGTGAAAGAGTATTCAAGAGAGAATTTAGTTTTAAAAGCAAGTTCATACAGTGTTGTTACATTTTATGTGCTGGAGTATCCCAAAGGTGACATAGTTGTTGAATGGTAACTCAGTGAATAGGCTTCCATGGTGAAAATGAAGTGTGATGTCAGGTGTCATTTCAGGAGTTCATCCACTGAGCAGGGAGGAAGAAGAGAGTTGAGACTCCACCAATCAAACATGAAGTAAAGTTTGCTAAACATTAAAACCCAAAATAAATTTCTAGTGTGACTTCCAGACTGGAGGCTGATTATCTCTTCTCCACATTGATGTCATCATTTTGACCCTGCCTGCCTCTCAGGTGGTCTGGAAGGTTCCATCAAAGGGAGGAACTGGCCTGCGCATCCTGGTGGTTTTAACTCAATGAGCTCCATCGGCACTGAGTATGACCTGTCAGCTTCTACATTCTCTCCTGATGGAAGAGTTTTTCAAGTTGAATATGCTACGAAGCCTGTAGAAAATAGTAACTATTGGGATCAGATGTAAAGATGGTGTTGTCTTTGGCGTAGAAAAATTAGTGCTGTCTAAACTTTATGAAGAAGGTTCTAATAAATGACTTTTTAATGTTGATCGGCATGTTGGAATGGCCGTAGCAGGTTTGTTGGCAGATGCTCGTTCTTTAGCAGACATAGCAAGCAAGAGAAGAAGCTTCCAACTTTAGATCCAAATTTGGCTACAACATTCCACTAAAACATCTTGCAGACAGAGTGGCCATGTACATACACGCTTATACACTCTACAGTGCTGTTAGACCTTTGGCTGCAGTTTCACGTTAGGATCTTACAGTGTGAATGATGGTGCGCAACTCTACATGATTGACCCATCAGGTGTTTCATATGGTTATTGGAACTGTGCCATTGGCAAAGCCAGGCAAGCTGCAAAGATAGAAATAGAAAAACTTCAGATGAAAGAAATTACCTGCTGTGATGTTGTTAAAGAAGTTGCAAAATTAATGTACATAGTACATGATGAAGTTAAAGATAAAGCTTTTGAACTAGAGTTCAGGTGGGTTGGTGAATTAACTAAAGGAAGACATAAAATTGTTCCAAAAGTATAAGGGAAGAAGCAGAGAAATATGCTAAGGAATCTTTGAAGGAAGAAAATGAATCAGATAATGATAACATGTAACATTTACTTCAGCATCTAGTCTGTTTTAAATTTCTGTAACAGTCCCATGTAACTTTAGCCCCATGAATTACACACAGTCACTGACCAATTTTCATTAAATTTTTGTCTTGTAGCCACTGGAAAAAAAAAGGAGGAAGTGCATGAAGAGCTCCTCTCCTCATTTATCACATATTGGATGAAAAAGGTAAAATGAATTCAAAATGTGTGGACTACCTGAACAAACTGACAACTGAGGGACAGTGACATGGGAATGAACTCATTCAGCCAAATATTCCCATACGAAGAGGAACAGGGCTCACACAGAAGAGAATGAATGGTTCCCTGACACTGAACTACTTCAAAAGGATCCCACAATGCCTTAGCAACACACCATGCTGTCAATGCTGCCTGGGAATCTTGACTCACTTCATCCAGGACAGAGGAAGATTGGTTGAAGGAGTTGAGAAGAGGTATTAAAGAAATCCAGGTGGTGGATAGACTCAGTAAGACTCCACATTCTTCTCTCCTCCCTCTGTGGAGTCTCCTGCACTTCCCTCTTAAGGGTCCAATCTTAGCTGACTCAGGTGGGAGAGTTACAGATTCAAAAGCAGCAGATTTTTGGTGGAAGCAGCAGTAGTAGGCAGGACCCCACAGGAACATGGAGTACTGGATATTACTCACAGACACACTCCAGAGATCTTCTGCCCTGTGTGTCCTCAGCAGACATCAAGAGAGAAGGATCTGACTGATGACTTGCTCAGTTTGGCAGCATCCTGGGAGGTTCTGATCACCTTCCATGGTGCTGAAGGGAAGACTGAGCTGCAGAGAAATGTGCAAAGAACAATGACAGCCTGTCAGAGTCAAGAGGGTGACTGGAGATCACTTTTTCCCAGTGACCCAGTGTTGATGAGAAAGAAGAAGCCCAGAGAGGGAAAGGGATTCCCTCAAGGAACACAGTGAACTCTAGATAGCATCTGGAATCAGCCTCCTTTTCCTTGCTCAGACACAGCACATTTCCTGGAAGACTCCCTGGGTAACCTCTGCAGGCCAGAATCACTATAGGTTCTGAAAATCCAGACAGACATTTCCAGGGGATTGTGGAATACTAACTAGACCTATCTTTAAAGCAAACCCAGGTGTCAACTACATTATCCACAGTAGTAACGACTGTATAAGCATTAATGGTGGGGCTAGAGGTTATATAATCCAATTAGTCCTGAAGAATGGTTAATATACAGTTGATTAGGTAAAAAGAAAATGTGCTAGGAAGTTAGGAAAGAGTGTTCAATTTCAAAATGTGAATAGAGAATGCAGAAGAGATGCAGCACATGATCTTTCTATTGAAGGAGGGGTAAAACAGAAGAAGCAAGGTATTGGGAGAGAGAACAATAAAATTTGGCTTTTAGTGAAAGAAGAGACAAAGAGAAACAAGAGGGAAAAAACACAGGACAGCAGTACAAAATGAAACCAAAATATATAATCCCCAAATACCAAACACTTAAAAGAGAATGCTTGGAAACAATTACAGTTAAAAATGGTAAAAATGATAGAAGAAGAAATAAGTTTATGTATATATATCCCTGAACAAATCAGCACAGCCACAATTCACATGCAAATGTGCATGTACCTGACCACCCCATAAATTGTGAGGAAAAAAATGAATGAAAAATAAAAATAAATAAAAGTTTAGAAAACCTAACATCTTAGTGTAGAATGAAGAAACTGTCTTCACTGAGGTGGTCAAAATAGTTGATTGAATGTGATGGTTACATTCTATGCCCTCAGAGGCCAGCTGAGATACAGAGTGTACTTTTCAAGCACCAACACACACTGAAGTCTCTGCATCAGGTAAGATTAGGAAGCATTGTTTTCACATCAGGCTTTTCTAAGCCGAAACTCAGTTCCCCCTCCCTCTGTCTGTGGTGAATTCGCACAAGAGGTGCTTGTAGGCAGCCAGGTTGTCACTGATGTATTCCCTCATTTTTGTTTATTGTACAAAAATTTCTGAGTCCTTAAGCCCTCTGAGTGTCTAATATGAAATGTTAATGAAATCCCCGTCACAGACCTTGCTGAGAAGCTGCACACTGCTGCTGTGGTCCTAAGCCACAGCACATCCTGAAATGCAGCTTTCCTCCATTCCACCATCTTCCATCTCCAAGCCTGTACTCCATCTATGCTGTTTATCTAAGGTGACCATGGACATGGTTCCCCAGCTGTCAAACTGTGCACTCAGACCTGTGGTCCCTGCTGAGAAGTTGCAGCCTAGCAGTGGAATGGAGAAAGTGATAGAATGGCAGCCTCAAGCAAGTTAGAACACAGGTGGTGAGTACAGGCATGAGGCATTGTGGGTCAGCACTGCAGGAGAGCCAAGGTGCACTGACCTGTCATCCCAGCAAAACCAACTCCAATTGGCCCAGTGCAGACACCTGCTTTAGGCAGGACTGCAGCTACAGAACCTCAGCACCACCTGCCCGACCCACCAAGCCTATGGGATTCACTACCTCAAACTCTTGCCAAGAGAAGAGCCAAGAGAAAATGGAAATAAGGTGAACCTTATTGGGATTTAGGGCTAAGCAATAGCATTAGTACTTTTCGTAACTCTAAGTACCATAAATTTAGATCAGTGATATTGGTATTTTGTTCAAACCCTAACTGGCATAAGTATGGAGCAACAGCATTGACCCAAGGGCTGTATACTCCCCTATACTAGCACAGGAGGATGTAAAACCTCTTATTGGTTCACCTCTTACAAGTAGAGAGTACCATTCCTATTTCATTTCTTCAATAAATCCTATTCTTACACTCACTCATTCTTGTGTGTGGATTTCATTTATTAATTCAGAAGAATGAGGAAAGAAGTAGAAATGGACAATGTATGGCTGGGGTCTGCTGCAACGTGGGAGGGCATGGCCCACCATTAAGAACTGCAACACTTCTGAGCTTAGAGGCCTGCAGCTTGTGCAGACCCCACCTGCCAGCAGAAGTGTAAACATTCCAGTTTCACTGTCAGAGTGATGGAAAGCTGAGTAACACAATGCTCCAAGGGAGAAAAGGACAATGCAACTGGAAGACAGAAGAACAACCACATCTCACTCCATCAATCCTCCTTCCCATTCCCAGGTCCTCCCTACCAGAGTTCAAGTCCTATGAGAGTGAGTCCACCAGATGAATTCCACTGAGTAGTTCATCATTCTGGGAGCAGCTAAAGATCACAGGCCAGAGGATGACATGCATGCTATGTACTGGCAAATGACTGGTGGCAATGCATCTTCAGTACTGAGGCTCTCAGGCAGAAGGAGGTAACAAACTGGGGACCTAGAGGAACAAGAACAAGGATCATAGTCTGTGCAGGGGGAGGAAATATCCATTCTACAGTTTCTTTATATGTATTGTGAAGTGACACTTCAGAAAATGGTATCATAAATAGTCACAAGAGAGCAAGAGTGCAAGCATCGACACAAGTATAGGTTCAGTGGCCTCCATACCTAAATTCACCCACAAGGTAATACTGTGGCAGGATATGACCCACTCTTTAGAGCAACCATATCAAAACCCAGAGAAAGAATTCTCCACAGCTGTCCAACCGTAGTCATGGACCTGCGGGCATGGCATCTTATTTGGGGCTTGCATCTGATTGGGCATGAAACAGTACTTCTTGTCTATCCACTTAGCAAGGATTCAGACCAACTATTCAAGTCCAGGTGGTACAGATACAGTGAGATCAGCAATTTTCCTTGCTGCTCTTGGATCAATATTTACATATGGCACCACTACTCTGGAGCATTAAGAAACCACAAAATGGACTCAGAATGTATACAGTAATTCCACCTCTGGTGTATCATGAGAAAAATAATCAGAAGTGCTGACAAACTGACGTACCAATACCAAGTGTTCGCAGCAGGTTTATTACAATGACTCCCAACTGAAAGTTACTTAAATCCCTTCCAATAAGACCTCTGCAGATTCACCCAGTCCCTTCAGAGAGTCCCGCAGGGGCTGTCTTCCAGCCACTGTCTCTGGGCCACCCCACCCTGTTTATGTGGTCTTTCCTACTCCCCTCCCCGTTCACAAGCCTTTCTTTCTCACCCCTTTGCCATCCCTCTCCCCCTACATTTCTTTCTCTGCCTTCATCCTCTCAGCATCTCCTCCCTCCTCACACATTGGACCCTTCTGTACACTCCTTTCCTCTCCTCCTGCACCACTTCACCATTCCCTTCCCTGCTCCTGCTGATCCCTCCCCCTTCCCTCCTTCTTTCATTATTTCCTCTTTATCTACAGTGCTTCTATTCTCTAACCCAGAGAAAGTGCGTATCTCTAGCCATTCCTGGAAAAGGTTGAATACTTCCTTGTCTATTGATTCCTCCAGCAGAGACTCTGCTCTTGAGGACAAAATCCAAAGCCCTTTCTGAGTCTGGACTAGTGGTAAAAGAGGCAGTTCACCCAGTTGGGCAAGGCCTGAAAATCCTTCAGCTTCACAGACATTCCTTAGGCTCCTAGGAACCATGGGGAAACTGCCCAATGGGTTTCTCAAACCACACATTCACTGCCTAAGTTGGAAACACTGGCAGCTGGAAACCTGCAACTTGTCTTGAAAAACATGTCATTCCAGTCAACCCTCCAGTCAGAGAAATTCCAGTCTCCTGCCATAAATCCTCCCTCTGACCCCCAGGTTATCTTACCAAGAGTTCATCACTCCTTGGAAACTCAGGATGACTGAACTGCCCATTATTGAATCAGGTCTCTTGGAGGAACTGCCCCACCCTACTGCTCTAAGGGGAAAAAAATCACCATTGGAAGACCAAACCTCTTGCATGATATGGTCAAAGAACTGAGCAGCAGAGAAGTAATACCCAAGCTGTTCTGGGGAAATCCCCACCATCACCTTCAGGACTCCCATTGCAGTCTTCCTAGCAGTTCTTCCTGATGCTATTGTGGGTGTCTCAGCAGAATGCACACAGGTTTATGGCACTGTTGAGAACAGGGTGGTATCTGTGCTGCTAACTGTCTCAATCACCCAGATGACAAACAGGACTGCTGAGCCCCTGTGCTTACCAAGGTTGTTAAGAGATATTTGTCTGAGGAATGTGCGGTTGCCTGGATACCTTATCTATCAAGGACATAGACTCAAGGACATTAGCCCCGACTCATCTCCTGCATAGTTCACCCCTTCCCTCCTCCCTTCTTCCACTAGGACTGTTCAGTTCTGGCGGGACCCAATGAGAATCAAATAGATTGGCAGGACCCAACCAGAGGAGGACTAATGTTTAGCTGTTCAAATGTTAACCAATTAAAAGAACACTGTAAAACTGCTTGCCTTTCATTATAAAAAACCCTGCTAAACAAGAGCTCGAGGCCTCTTAGCGTCACTGGTTTTCGAGGGCGCAGAGGACCAGGTTCGAGCTTGCTAATAAATGACTCTTTGTTGCTTGCATTGATCGTGGTCTCTGGTGGTCTTTGTGGGGTCTCAAGCTTTTGGGCACAACATATGGGGGCTCGTCTGGGATGTCCCAAGCCCACCCAGACACCTGATCATAGAGTCATAAGTGACACCTTCGGCCAGTGAGTAAGGCATTGCTGCATGTATTCTGGTCTGGATTGCTTGCAGGTTCTGGTTCTGGGCTGGCAAAATCCTGGCGGATGTGCTATAGGACCCAAGCAGGGTCTTGGGAGACGTCCCCTCGACCCGTTGGGCGACTTTTGTCGCATCTGGCAACTTTGTGTTGCATTGGGCGACTCTGTCGCATCTGGGTGACTCTTGTCACATCTGGGCAGCTTTTGTGCTGCATCTGGGCGACTCTGTCGCATCTGGATGACTCTTTGTCACATCTGGGCACTCTTTGTGTTTAAAAACTGAATTTAGTAAGATTAAAGTGGCAAGGTAATTGTGAAATGGTCACTCCTTGTATATTAAATGTGTTCATATTACCAGGTATACAAGTTTTTAGAGCAGGAAATTTGTCAAGCTGCTATTCTCCAGAATAAACTTGTCTGTACTGGTAATATTAAACTTAAAGAGTACATTTTATTGGGGACTTATTTCTATCATTTAATGTTCTATTATGAGACATATTATCAGTAAGGTATATGTAAATTGGTTACTTATTTCACTGAGATAAAAATTTAAATGTAAATGCATATCTAAGAGCTACTGACAGCCTGATTTGTTTAATGGTTCATATTGTAGAAGGTGAAAGCATTTTGCTACACAAAAGAAAAGTTAAAAGCTCTCTCAGCCTTTCTTTGATTGATTCCTGTTTGGGATATAATGTTAGACTGTGTTAACTCATGTTCATATGGACTCAGAAATCAATATATGTAAATTTCTTAAAATGACATTTAAGAAAGAGTGTAATGCGCAATAGCAAAAATGGGACAACAATGACTGAGATTGGGGTCCCTGACTTCATGACTGTAGCATGCCTGGTGCCTGGGAGTGTTCCTGTGTACGAGCACAAGATGCCTAACTGCTGTGGCAGTTGCCTCCCTGGGGAGGCTCTGTACAGGAGTCCTATCAGCTCTTACATTGATCTCAGGCACACAGCTCTTGGGCAGAAAGAAATTGTTTTGCTAGATAACCAGTGTTTCATCAGTTCCCTTCTCTAGTTCCTGCCCACCTTACAGTAACTTTGGACAGTGGACTTCTTTGAGAGCTACATGGAGTTCCTAACATAGCACTTTGCATTTATGGGAAAAAGTTATGTAGATGTTCTAGTCTCTGTAACTCTCCTGAAAACAAAGAATAATGCTTACATAGTCTTTAACCTAATAATAAGACATGTATAAAGATTGCTAACTCTTTAGGTCTGCATTTCCATCAGAGAACAGAGCTCCATCTGATCTCAGCTTAATTTTCAAAATGTGTTTATAAACCTTTATTTTCTAATACTCCTTTGATCCCCACTGAACTTGAAAATTTGGTAATGCTGGTCATGGCAAAAGGGGCAAAAATTAGCTTTAAGATTAGAACATTTTACTTAAGACTTGTGAAGAGCCCTGCCTTACCTGAGATAAGGCTCTGCCTCAACCTGCTACATGTTAGAATGGCTCCAAAGTAAGCCAGACTTTAACTCATTCAAAGTTGTGCTCAAAAGTTTGATGTTTGTTGTAAAGATTACTGTGATCTCAAACAGGGTATATAATGTAGAACTCAACCAAAATTCAAGATAACTATTATACAAGCTAAATATGTTTTTACTCTTGCTAATTTCATTTTGTAAAACTGTTACCTGTTACTGTTTTGCAGAAGTAGCTGCTTCCAGAACATACAACCTAGGTAACTTGTGATAATAGGCCATCACCTTCAAAACAGATAGTATGTGGTAGTACTTTAATAAAAAAGTAAATGACTGTAAAGTTATGGACATTAAAGTTAAAGCCCAGTACTCTTACTTTATGACTGGTGAGACTGGCTTGCTGGATGATTAAGATCAAACTTAGAAATTGGAATTAAATACAGAGGCCAAGAGAAAAAAAAAAAAAAAAAACAGTGTCTTGCCCTCAAAGTCAGCCTGAACCCAGGGAATAAGAGAACTTCTCTAAGGAGCGCTGCAACTCTGGGTCACACAACCTCCTGATCAAGGATATTGTTGAGACTGCAGGATGAAAATCACTCAGTGCATCTGCTGCAGAGAAGGGTCATGGAAAAAGGGAGACACCCCTAATGCTTTCAAGGAAAGCCACCTCATCAAGAAGACCCTGCCTAACCAATGGCACTAATGGAGCTAAGAAGCTGCTATTAAGTTCTCTATGAGGGACCCCTGTGGAAACTCAGCTGACTCTTTAACAAGACAGGAACCAGGTCAATTTGACCAGCTTGGTCTTGGACATCCAGCAAAACAGTTAAAACCAAAATATAGCCATTCTTGGGCATTTAAAAGAAATAATAGTTAAAAGTAACTTAAGATGTACACTTGTGTTAATCCACTAAAATTAAGAGTGGAAGCTACAAAAGAAATATTCTTAGGCAAATGTGCCTGATAACTATCAAGGGAAACTGCCAGAGTCAGGAGATTTTAGTCAGTTTAAGGCCTACAGTCACAGGTAGGCTTTATCTATGTTTGCTAGTATGATTATCTAGCCCTAAGTAACAGAAATATAGAGATCTCTACTTAACACAGGCTATACCAATAAAGGGATATTGTATAAAAATCAGATGACATTAAGTAGCTTAACTATATTTTCTGGGGACCTCAATGACATTAAGAGTTAAACATTGTGTTTACATTCCAGATAAACTGGACAATGTTAAAGTCCCCAAATAAAGGCCTTGTCCCCTCCAGCCTTTGCTAGGCCTTGTTATGGGAACAACTTCTCAGTTCTTCCACCCCCTGGTGAGGAATTATTGACTTCTGTCATCTTTATGATATTCATTGGCATGTTCCAGATTCCGCAACATTTATATTGTATCAATCTTATTTCATTACTCATGTCTTTTTGTTATTCTCTCATAGAAGCACCCATCCCCAGATGCCTTTACAACCTGCTCTTCCCCAACCAAACTTCTACCTTGGACCCCTCAGTTGACCCGATTTCTAAAAAGGGAACTCCAAACTGCTTGCCCCATGCTGCCCACTTCCAGCTCGAAGAAGCCAGATTGGTCATCGCCCATTTTCCCTACAGCAGTGAAGGAGTTCCTAGTATTAGAGGGGTAAATGAAGTCAGAATTGGGGACAGGCAGTTAGTATAGAAATATGGGATCGGGTCATATTGAGGAAATGAAGACCGTGAAGGCCGTCTGCCTCTGGAAGTTGGAGACTGCCCTGGGAGAGTAGAGTGTTAGGGATCTCCTAAGCTCATTGATTACCAAATTTACCTGCCTTTAAAGACTGTAAGCAAGGAGGTCTATGTGCAGCCCTGGGAGAAGAATGTTGGTTTTATGCTAATCATTCTGGAGTAATGAGGGAATCCATGGCAAAAGTTAGAGAAGGACTAACAAACAGAAAGAAAGAATGGGAAGCTAGTCAGAGCTGGTTTGAATCCTGGTTCAATTTTTCTCCCTGGTTAACTATTCTGGTGTCCACCATAGTGGGACCCCTAATATTGTTGTTACTAGCTTTAACTATAGGACCTTGTATAATCAATAAGTTAATTGCTTTGTTAAAGATAAAATAAATACAGTACAGCTAATGGTGCTAAAGGCCCAATATCAGCCCATTAAGCAGCAAGAATTAAAATAATAGAGACCCAAGATTGGCTCTCTAAATGTTCTTGGAAAGGGGGGAATATTGAGAACAGGGTGGTATCTGTGCTGCTAACTGTCTCAATCACCCAGATGCAGGCAATACAGGACAAACAGGACTGCTGGGCCCCTGTGCTTACCAAGGTTGTTAAAAGATATTTGTCTGAGGAATGTGCGGTTGCCTGGAAACCTTATCTATCAAGGACATAGACTCAAGGACATTAGCCCCGACTCATCTCCTGCATAGTTCACCCCTTCCCTCCTCCCTTCTTCCACTAGGACTGTTCAGTTCTGGCGGGACCCAATGAGAATCAAATAGATTGGCAGGACCCAACCAGAGGAGGACTAATGTTTAGCTGTTCAAATGTTAACCAATTAAAAGAACACTGTAAAACTGCTTGCCTTTCATTATAAAAAACCCTGCTAAACAAGGGCTGGAGGCCTCTTAGCATCACTGGTTTTTGAGGGCGTAGAGGACCAGGCTTGAGCTTGCTAATAAATGACTCTTTGTTGCTTGCATTGATCATGGTCTCTGGTGGTCTTTGTGGGGTCTCGAGCTTTTGGGCACAACAGCACCTTTGGTCCTTAGGTCTCTTCTAAATATGTTCACCAGGTGCCAACACTGTTGGGTCACACAACATCTGCCTTTCAGCTCCCTAGGCAGCTCAGCGCCCTGTCCCTCCCAAAGCATTTTGAATCATTTGTTGCTGCTGGGAGACCTTAGTGGGTCTCTGTATTCCCTGCTGCATTCTCAGAACTACATGACTATCTGCTGCTCCAAGAGAAGCATGCCCAGCCCTGATTCTGCAAGGTGCATCTAACATGAGTGAAATATTTGTGACCATATTAGGAGCATCAGTTTGATGACAGCATGTGTGAGAAACTGAAATTTATTAGGAAACATCCCTGGTAATGCCGAGACATGGGAGAAGGGACAAAGAAGAATGGGGCAAACAAAGTGTCCTAAGAAAACAGTTCTCATGTTTCTTCCAGGTGGGGGTTCAGGGGTCCACTGAAATCCAGGCATCTTCTGAGGCCCTCATGACTGGAGATTGAGGAAAGAAGGCCATGATGTATTGCACACCTTCCTCCAGCAGCTGTTCCATGAACCAAATGACAAATAACTTGGCCTAGGATTGGAATAGTTTAACCTTGCTTCCTTCATGGCTAAGGAGAGGGGAGGAAGAAGAGGAAGGATCAGCAGCAAGGGTTATATTCAAAGGATGGAGTGGACTCTTGTGACAATGGTGAGACAGCCCCCCTAAGTATGAGCAATAGTCTCAGGGCAATGGATCAATCAAACTCAATCAATCCATCTTCCAGGATCCCAGATCTAACAGGACCAGTGGAGCTTACCCCCTCAAGAACTAAGGACTTCTCCAGAGCCACACAGAACCAGAACTGAGAGAACAATCAACTGGGTTATATAAGGTCAGCCCCCGCACCCGCTTAGGTGCCAACATGGCGCTGGCCGAGCTTCTCTTCCTGATTTTACTCCTCATAACTTCTTCCCGCCGGTGCAAACTTGCACCCAATCGGTGCTTGACACCCCGCCCAGACCCCTAGCAACAAGGCTCACCCAATCAACCATCGCCCCGTCCCCCAGCAACAAGGCTCTCCCAATCAACTCTCACTGTGTTTCATGCCCCAACCAATCAGCCTCTACCTGGCCCTATATAAGTATGTGCATTTTTAAAATAAAACAGGACTTCTCCAGAGATTTGCTTTGGAATGTGGCTCCATGTGCTTCTTTCATTGGTGCCAAGACCCGGGAGGGGGAAACTCCTCAAATATCGAGGACCCCCTCCATCTCCTGCAGTCAAAGCTTCTCGCTCTCATCTGCCTTCTTGAGCGCTGGCTACCCTGCAACCACCACTGGCCAATTTCTAGGTGAGTCACCCCTTGGGAGGCAGCAGCCCTTAACTTGACTATCGCAGGGTGTCTGGCTGTGATTGTCGGCAGCTCCTGACATCTAGTTATAGGGAGGAGACCGCACCCCACCTCAGCCTTCATGACCACGGTGGACTCCTAGGCGCCTCTTTCCTCCCTCAGCCAGGTGGGAGGGAACAACAGACTCCTTTCCTCTTCTCTCTTCTCTCGATCTTTCTCTCCTCTCTCCTCTCCTCTTCCATGCCACCTGGCAAAAGCCTAGTGCTAGGTACTCCGTGACCTCTGCCATTTAGCCCCGGCAGGGAAAATCTCGGGTGACGACCTGACTTTTCCCTTGTCACTGACTCTATCGAGTCCCGTGAATGGTTTCGCTTGTAGGGGACTCCTGAAAAAGACGCCCATTCACTTCCCCTGGTCCGGAGATATCTCTCTCTCTCTCTCTCTCTCTCTCTCTCTCTTTTTCTCTCCCTCCCTCCCCTCCTCTGCCTCTCATCTCCCTCACTTCCTCTCTGCTGTAAACAATGGGGTCCCTTCTTCCCTCCCAAATGACTCCCCCTTAAAATGCCTACTCTCCAACTTAGATTGTCTCTCACTCACTCCAGATATTAAACCTAAAACCCTCATTAAATTCTGCATCCAAGATTGGCCTTCGTACCTGTTAGCCAATCTTAGTTGGTGACCTCCCGAAGGCTCCCTTGACTCCCAAATTCTCGGGGATATTTTCAATTACTGCCAGTGCTCGAAAAAGTGGAAGGAGATCCCCTATGTTGAAGCCTTTACCCTCCTCCGTTCTCACCCCAATCTCTGTTCTTCCTCCAGCCATCATCAGGTTCTCCTTGCCTGCAAACCCCCACCACCACCGAGCTTGCCACCTCCTCTTTTGATCCCATGGACAAACCACCCCCTACCCTCGCCCACCTCCCTCTGTCCCTTCCTCTCCTTCACCATCCTCTCCTGAGTCCTCACCATCACCCTCCCCTACCCCTAACTTCTTCAGCCCTCCAGCCACTAGGTCACACTCCCAAATCACCCATTCCCATGTCCTGGCTCCCCTTCGAGAGGTCGCTGGATCCGAAGGGGTTATTCAGGTTCATGTTCCATTTTCCACGATCTCACCCAGCTTGAGAAGAGATTGGACTCTTTCATGACTGATACCACTACGTGTATTTGGGAATTCCAGTGGGTCCTCCAGACTTACAGTCTCACCCACCATGACATCTACATGCTTTCAGTTAATACCCTTCTTCCTGAAGAATGTAGGCAGGTATGGGAATTAGCCCAAGCCCATGCAGATGACACCCATCGTGTCAATCCTAACCATCCCACTGGCCCCCATGCGGTTCCTGAACAGGACCCAGACCGGGACTATAACACCACAGCCAGAGTGCAGCTGAGAAATCAGTTTGCTGCCTGCATCGTTGCTGGCCTTAAGAAGGCCGCCCATAAGGCAGTTAATTTCCAAAAAATCCAGGAAATAATGCAGAAAAAAGATGAAACCCCTTCTGAATTTTTAGATCGTCTCACTAAGGCTCTCCAACAATATACCAACTTAGATCCCGAGACCCCCGATGGTAGACATGTCCTTATGACTTATTTTCTATCTCAAAGTTACCCTGACATTAAGGCTAAATTAAAAAAACTTGAACAAGGGCCAGCAACACCTCAGACCGAAATTCTGGCTATGGCTTTCAAGGTCTTCCATAGCCGTGATGAGGAAACTAAACACCGCAAATACCAAAGATATGAAAAGGCAGAGCATAGTAAGTTTCAGATTCTCACTCAGGTCCTTCAAGGGACCCCCAAACACGGCACCAACATCATCCACAAAGTGAAAATCCAGGTGCCTACTTCAAATGTGGAAAAGAAGGCCACTGGGCGAGAGCATGTCCCACCCCAAGGACCCCTATTACCCCTTGCCCAAAATGCCAACAAATGGGTCACTGGGGATCAGATTGTCCCACCTCCCGAAGGGGAGCTGTGGCCAGGAACGCTGACCTCCTGGGCCTGGCACACAACGATTGATGGGGCCTTGGGTCCTCCTCCCCAGGCATCACTGTTGACAGGCAGGAACCCAGGGTGGAGATTCGTGTGGATGGGCACCATATTAACTTCCTCTTAGATACTGGAGTCACATTTTCAGTCTTGAGGGAGTTTTAGGGACCCACAATGCCATCATCCTCTCCTATTGTCGGGGTAGGAGGGAAATCTATACTTCCACTAAAGACCCCTCCCCTTACATGTACCATAGAAAATTTCCCATTCTCACATTCCTTCCTTGTCATGCCCCAGTGTCCAGTGCCACTTCTTGGTAGGGATATCCTCTCAATCCTCAAAACCACCATCTCTATACAGCCACCATCTTCCCCCACTCCATACTTCCTAATGGCCCTCCTGACAGACGATCCCACAATTCCTTTTTGCTCTGACTGGGCTGGGCCACTAGAGGGCCATCCGCACACCCACGTTCCTGTCCCAACCCACCTCGTCAGTCCTATATATGGGACACCCAAAGCCCCTCCACGGTCGATTGCCCTCCCATCCACATTCGCCTTAAAGATCCCAACCAGTTTCCTAGTCAATCCCAGTATCCCTTGTTCACTGCTGCCCTACTTGGCCTCCAGCCTATCATACATGATCTTATAATTAAAAAATACCTTCGGCCTACCCATTCTCCCTACAACACCCCCCATATTAGTGGTTAAGAAACCTAATGGTACCTACCAGTTGGTAGAAGACCTTCGCCTCATTAATTCCTCTGTTATTCCTATCCACTCACTGGTCCCTAACCCGTACACACTTCTTTCCCAGATCCCGGCCACCTCTACCCATTTCTCTGTTATCAATTTAAAGGATGCCTTTTTCTCTATTCCCCTTGCACCTGAATCCCAAGACATTTTTGCATTCACCTGGACTGACCCAAAAACCAGACATTCTCAACAACTCACATGGACTGACCTTCCTCAGGGTTTTAGGGATAGTCCCCATATCTTTGGGCAGGTTTTGGCAGCGGACCTGGAAGCCTTCCACTCAGCCTGCCCTGACTCCACCCTCCTTCAGTGTAGATGATCTCCTCCTTTGTAACCCTTTGGCTGAAATCTCCAAGGTTGACACCATCAACTTACTCAATTGCCTAGCCCAAAAGGGGTATCAGGCCTCCCCCCAAAAGGCAAAAATCTCTACACCCATGGCCACCTACCTTGGGTTCCTCATTTCACATGGAAAAAAGGCTATTACCACTGACCGAAACACCTCATTAACTCTCTCCCCACCCCGAAAACCAAGGCCAAAATTTTATCTTTTCTAGGACTGGCAGGATACTTCAGGGCATGGGTTTCAAATTTTTCCCTCTTAGCTAGACCATTATATGATATGGCAAAGGGCCCCCAGAATGAGTCACTACTTTCAACCACTGGACGGCCTTTTCAGATGCTCAAACAAGTGCTTCTTCGAGCCCCGGCCCTTCACTTGCCTAATTTATCCAAACCATTTCTCTTGTATGTTCATGAAAAGGGAGGCCAAGGTTTGGGAGTCTTAGGACAAGAGTATGGCCCCACTTTTGCTCCAGTAGCCTATCTTTCTAAATAGCTAGATCCCACCTTGCCTTCGAGCCCTAGCTGCCAGCCAGGTCCTCCAGAAGGAAGCTTATAAGCTGACCTTTGGATCCCCTCTTACCATTCTTTCGCCACACCACCTGAAGGATCTGCTAACCTACAAGGGACTCCAGTCACTTCCCCCCTCTAGGGTGCTTTCCTTACTTGTGTCTTTTCTCCAGAATCCGGCGGTGTCCTTTAAACCTTTCCCTCCAATAACCCTGCCTCTCTGCTCCTGACCTCCCCTCCCCCGACTGATTTCCCCATACACAGTTGTACAGAAACCTTAGAAACCTTTTTACCCTGTCCCACTTCAATCTCCAAAGGCCCTTTGCCACATCCCGACCTTATTTGGTTTACGGATGGTAGTTCATTCATGCATGATGGCACATGGAGAGCAGGATACACTGTTATCTCCCATTCAACAACAATAGAAACCAACCCTCTCACACCAAACACTACTAACCAACAGGCCGAACTTCTGGCAGCTATTCGAGCCTGTGAATTGGAGCAGGGAAAGCTCTATCCCTCTACACAGATTCTAAATATGTTTTTTATACTTTGCTGTCCCATGCTGCCATATGGAAGGAAAGAGGACTTCTAACATCCAAGGGCACTTCTGTTACCAATTCAAAACTTATTTCTCACCTACTCAGGGCTTCACAATTGTCCTCCAGGCTTGCAAGGCACATCAATCTGACTCTTCTCCCATCACAGTCAGAAACTCTAGGGCTGACCAAGCAGCACGGACAGCCACCCTCAAAACCCCAGGCCCCTCCACTATGCTCATACTCACCCCCTCCGGCTATATGCATGAGGAAGACCATAAACACCTTTTTCACTTCCTTCATTCCCTGTTCCACTCTAGCCCCCAAAGCCTGGCAACCTTCCTCTAATCTTTCTTCTCCCTCTCTGCGGACGACAAAGCCCTCTTACAACACATATCCTCGACATGTCGCATCTGCCAATGAGCAAACACCAACACACCTTTGCGGCCCAAACATTTTCCCTCTCACCAAGCCCACAAGCACACCCCTGCGGCAGACTGGCAAATTGATTTTACCAACATGCCCAGGGTTGAACACATAAAATATCTGCTGGTCCTAGTAGACACCTTCTCTGGCTGGGTCGAGGCCTTTCCCACATCCAACAAAAGAGCCTTTACAGTAGCCTCCATTCTGATGACTCAAATTATTCCTCGATTTGGAATGCCCACCTCGATCCAGTCCGACAATGGCCTGGAGTTCACCTCACAGATCACCCAGTCTCTCACTCAGGCTCTGTCCTTTCCTTAGCATTTCCATTGTCCTTATCGTCCACAAGCATCAGGGAAAGTTGAAAGAACAAACTGAACTCTCAAAGATATCCTTACAAAGCTCACCATGGAATTAAGTATGGATTGGGTAAAACTACTTCCTCTGGCCCTTCTCTGCCTGTGGACTCTGCCAAAGAAACCCTCACTCCTTTCCCCCTTTGAGATTATGTACAGCCACCCCCTTCTTCCCCCTGGCATCTCACCAAAAGCCTGGACCCTTCCCAAGAACTATGCCCTACCCTTCTCTTCCACCTCCGAACTGAATTACAGAAGCACCAAGATTGGCTTCTACCTGACCCCAACCTCTCCCAGAACTCCCTCCCTCTCACACCTGGTCAGCCTGTGTATTATTTTCCCCTGGGAGAGAGAGACCCCCTAAAACCAAAATGGGAGGGCCCAACTTCGGTGATCTTGTGTACTCCGACAGCTGCCAAGCTGGCTCTCCCTAACAATCGGCTTACTCCATGGATTCATATTTCCAGGTTAAAGCCAGTCTCCAGTTCCCCGGACCCTGAAGAAACTCACCTGGAGTCTTCAGCGACATCTTCCTGCGGACCTCAAATGAAATACTCTTGCTCTACCTGTCCTCATAACCCCTTAGAGCTTCATTTTTCCTGCATCTCCCTTCTTGAGCCAGTTCCTGAACATGATCCATGTTAGTCCAGCCCTAACCCCTATCCTCCTACCCCTTCTCCTTATGCCCCTCTTAATAACCTCCACACCTTTCATGTGGAGATTTAAGGTGAGGCAAACATACACAGAAAGGAACACCAAGACCACCTCTCTGTCAGCAACAGCTGACTTTCCCCTGATGGGTTGCTCTGGCATTATTCGTATCTCATTTCCCCTGACCACCAAGCTATTTCAACAGGCTACCCGCCCCTACCTTTGCTTTTTATATGATCAAACCCGAGATTACTGCAAACGGTGACCTGACACCTACAGAGGCTGCCCATATTGGTCTTGCAGGGTTCATGATGTCTTTTCAGGAGAGCTGAACATAGGCCACTTTTCCTACATTAGCAATGCCCATACCTATAATCTCACCATCAAGGACTCATGGGATCTTCAGTGGGCTTCAGGAGTAACTGCTTCCGTTTACTGTAACAGATATTCTCGCACTCCCTGTGGATCCCTCCACATATCTCGGGAATATGTCTCCATAGGAACCCAGGTGTCTCAGGTATCCTTTGACATCAAGCATTCAGAAAAAATCATCATGCAGGCCTTACAAAATTCCTCCTCCTTTTCCATCTCATTTTACTCCTGGCTTCAGATACTAAAAGACATCATTGGCCTCCTCAATTGCACCTTTCCAACTATTAGCCCTGCTGATTTGTTTTCTTTGTGCTTCTCTAAACTGACCTCTGATAGTTGCGGTTACCCTAAATGCTACAAGCTACACATTCCTTTCTCAGGAGTCTTCCATAAAACATTTTCCTCATATCCCCCTGTGGGAACCTGAGGACATCACCTCCCACTCACCTCCCCGAACCTGCATCTATGGAACTCAAACCCAAGCTGCTCCTTCCATGGCCTGTGCCATTAACATCACTCTTAACAATACTACTTATGCCCAACCCAGATGTTTCTTTTGCTGTAACGGAGGTCTCACAAATGTCCTCTTTAAGAACTTAACCTCCCCTTGTGTCCTTCTTACAATTGTTCCACAGTTAATCCTTTACAGCAATCGGAACTTCAGTTCCTTATGTCCCCATGCCCATGTGCTAAGTGCGCAGCTTTCCTACCCATACTGGTTGGTGTTTCATTGACCACTTTCCTTGCTGGGACAGGTCTATCAGGAGGTGCCCTTGCCAACAACTTATGGGCCATTGAGGATATCAAAACCCAGCTGGAGAGCACTCTCTCCTCTACTTCCTCCTCCCTCGCCTCTCTGCAAAAGCAGGGAACCTCCCTGGCCCAGATGACTCTCCAGAATCGCCGGGCTCTGGACCTCCTTACAGCCAAAAAAGGGGGAACCTGTGTATTCCTTCAAGAAGAATGTTGCAATTATATTAATGAATCTGGCCTAGTGGAACAAAATATCATCAAATTACGTAATTTGGCAGCAGACCTACAAAGATCCCCCCCCCAGTTCCCCATTCTCCTTGTGGTCCCAGTCCCCCCTTCTAACATGGGTATGGCCCATTCTAGGACCATTATCCATCGTTTTTCTCACCTGTCTCTTTCCACCCTGTATCATTAAGTTCCTTCAGAACCAAGTGGGTAAAATCTGTAACCAGGCTTTTAACCAGCTTCTCCTCAGGAATTATCAGCTACTGGCAACAGATGAGCCCAGCGCCTCCTCTCAGGAACACCTCACTACCTGTTGAAGGAGCTGTAACCAACCTATGGACCTTCTTCCTGTGGCCCTCGATCAGGACACCTGGCTCATTCCACCCGAGGCTGCTACAAGGGACATTCACAAACCTCAGCCTCCAAGAAACCTTCCTTTTTTGTCCTTGTTATGGGGCTTCTTGACCATGTTCCTCCTGATTCCCCAACCCTGTCCCTGACTCCACCCCCATTCAGCAGGAAGTAGCCAGAGTGAATGACGCCCCCTTCCAATATAAAACAAGAAAAGGAGGAATATAAGGTCACCCCCTCCCTTAGGTGCCGACATGGCGCTGGCCGATCTTCTCTTCCTGATTTTACTCCTCATAACTTCTTCCTGTTGGCGCAAACTCACACCCAATCGGCGCTCTACACTCTGCACAGACCCCTAGCAACAAGACTCACCCAATCAACTCTCACCCCGTTTCATGCCCCAATCACTCAGTCTCTTCCCAGCCCTATATAAGTATGTGCCTTTTTAAAATAAAACAGAACTTCTCTGGTGATTTGCTTTGGACTGTGGCTCCATGCACTTCTTTCAGGTTACAGTGGATAAGACGGCTCAATAATGCACGTCTTCTTCCTCTAAACTCAGAGCTCATAGCACTGACCCAAAGACAGTGTGGAGATGCCAGATGTCAAGTTTCCTTCCCATTGTGGTCACACTGCTTTCTCTGTTATGTTTTCTGATTGACTTTGGCACAAATGACCGGATGTGTTTTGTTGGACCTTTGGCACAGGACTGTAGTGACTAAGGAATAACATATTGAATGCTATATTAAAAAGGACTGACAGTACATGAGCACTAGTGAAAATGGGAAGCTACTAAAACTTTCTATCTGTGATAAGAATATTAAGTGTTGACCACTTTGGCATTTTCAGAGTTAAACATTCACCTACCACAGTATCCAGATTCTCCAACTATAGGCATCATCCAGTTGAATCCCAAGTGCATGTCCACATGCAGAATCAGCAACCATTTTGGTGATAGCTAAAATCTGCTAGTTGAACAGACACATAAATCTTAGAATATCTATACAAAGAAATACTACTCAACACTAAAAATCAAGGAATGAGAGATACCTGCAAAATGGATGAACCTGAAAATATGCCAAAGGAAGCTAGACAGAAACATAAGTTAGGAAGGTATTTAAATAAGATTCCAGAAATCACACACTATTCTCATTAAAAGAAAGCAGGTCAGTTGTTCTTGGAAACAAGGAGGCAATGAAGTGGGAAGGAGAAATCTTCTAGGGGTGGTGCAAACTTTCATCACCTTAGTTATGTTGACAGCTCTTCAGGGTGCAGCTAAAATGTGTGCAATTGGTTGCCAATCAATTATACCTCCTAGAGCTTAGGGGAAACATGACAAATCATATGTGCAAACTGAAAGAAAATATCAATGAACTAAGTAACTATAAATTGTTCCAAGCAGGAAGACATCCAGTAAAAACAAAAACAGAAACAAACATTTCTAAATAACAAGATACTAAGACCTGACTAAACAACTCCAAAAACTAGCAATATAGTAACAACTAAAAAGAGCAGCAGTTTCAAAATATGTCCTGGGTCACTGCTTACAGCCCCTTCTAGGCTCCATGTGTCAAAAAAATTTTATGGTAATAGTAGGATTCTTTTGAATCCTCTTCTCTCAAGAGTATAAAGTAGCACTTCTGGAGGTCACATTAAGGTCCTAAATAAATAGAAGAATTCAGCTTTCTTTTTCTATTAGGACAAATACTAAAAAGACTGAAAATTATAAAACAATGCCACTCATTCAGACATTATTTGATTTACAAAAGATTTTCAAAATACTTTTCATTAAGGCACAGACGTGGGATGGAAGTGAAATCCTCCAAAATCAGGGCCTTGAGGCACCCCAGAAAACAACCATCAAGTTTGAATCCTTTCTGTGGCTGATTGCCCCAGGAATGTGGAGTGAGGTGCAGGCCTGTAATCAGGTGCTGAAGCTCTGGATTTGAAGGCTATTCAAACTCTCTGTAGCTCAGATACTAGAGGTGTTGCCAGGTATTTGGTTACACTAGCCCAAGAGGAAGGGGATCCCCAAAGGGACCTAGAAGTCAAGCTCTGCCCCGCTTCAGACCTTTCTGCCTGCCAGGAACCTTTCTGCAAAGTAGTTAGCTGCCAGCAGGAACTTGTAAACACCTGTGCTTGCAGGTAGGCAGTGCCTCACTGCAAATAGCACTAGAAGTTGTTACTTTGTTTCAGAAAAGGCTCTTAGAACAAGCCAAAAAGAATCAGCTAAAACCAAAGGTACACAGCTCGTCTTCTAAGTGACCTAGGGTAAACTTGGCTTACTCTAACTCATTATAAAATTAAATTCTCTGCCTTAAAGGAAGTCCATCTGACATTTGTCTGGTTTGCTTTGGTTTAGTGCTGAGAATAGAAGCCAGGGGTGCTTTAGCACTGAGAAACATCCCCAGATCTTTTATGTTAGAGATTTCTCAGAACAAAGGAAAAATAACATGATGCCATCAGTATCCTTGTGAGCGCTCCATAACTCAGTTGTAACATTCTTGCTACTTTATAGTATATAAATAGAATACTCAATACAGGATGTGTATTACATCATATGGGAGACAATGAAATAGTATGTAAAAGGAAACTAGCAAGAATATAAAAAACTACGTCTCCCTACACTAAATGCTCAGCCTTTGGATAAGACTCCACTGAAACTGTATCCTCACAAATAAACAGTGCTTCCTGCTGAATACCCTGGTGTTCCCTGTCTCTGGGTGAGAATCCCATGCAACAATTTATTTAGTTTTGTTTTGAGGCAGGATTTCACTATGTTGCTGAGGTCCTTGCTGAAGGTGACCTCAAGCTTATGATCCTCCTGCCTTAGCCTCCCGAGGAACATGAATTACAGGCGTGCACCCTCACATTTCTGCCATCTGGAAGCATGCCACGTATGAAGAAGCATGACCTTGGACTGCATATGTGAAGCAATGTGCCCGCCTCTATAGGCCAGAAGCAACTCTCCAGCATGCACAGGCCCCCACAATAACATGCCCATGCTCCCTTTGTTCCAGGACACATGCTTAGGCACTTCTCCAGTGCTCTACTTACTTGCTCCAAGTAATAATCATTCCTCCCTCTCCTCTCCTGGCTGTGATTACTCATTTTACCTAAGGTGTGAAACCCCTAGGACTGTTTAACAAGTTTCCTAAGTTAGAAAAATAACAAAGGGATCGAGTCAAGGTAGGATAATGTTTTTTTCAGTATTTTCCAGCCATATCCAAGAAACAAATCTGCCACCATGGATCTTCCTGGACACTGAGAAAGGTGGTATTGGAGGAAGGCCTCTGGAGCCTGGAGGTCAAGGCCCATTCCCTACCAAAAGTGGCTCAGTTCACTCATCATCAATCACTGCAGTTGGCTGCAACACCTACCCTCCAGGAAATCAGCATCCTTTGGAGGCCACTGGACTGGAGTTGCCATTCTTCCTGTGTCCTGAAGGTAGCCATGGAACCCTGGCATCTGGTGGTAGGGGTGGTTCAAGACACCCTCTCCAGGACTAACCCCATGGGTCCTCCTCCCAAGCATTTTAAGTTCCTCCAAGACTTTGCTCACCAAGCATGGGTCTGCTGAATGATGCCACTCAGACATCCATCCCCTCTTCAATCATGCAATCAGCCTGGCATTGGGTGCACAACCCTCAACCCACTGATCGGTCTAGCAGGATGGGAGGATTGCTGGTTCTGTAGGGTGTCACCCTGTCCAAAAGGTCACTGGAGAGGTAGGGGCTAGGTCTCCACTGATGCCTCATGTCCACCTTCCAAAATTTAGCCTCTTACTCTGCACAAACCTGATCATGTTCTCAGAGCCTGAGAATCACAACAATAAGAACTATCAGTCTGTGGAGAATCAGAACAACGATGGCAACCCTAGAATCTGCCCTCCTGTGCTTTCCTGAGTGTGATTTGACTCAGGGCTCTGGAGGAGAGGGCCGCAAATGCCTGGCCCTGCAATGGCCTCACCCTAGATAGATGGCCCTGTGGCTCCAGGCACTCCTCACATCTGTACGGGAAGATTTGGGGAACCACAGGACCCCTCTCTGGCCATAGGGCGCCCCACCCACCAGCCATAGCGGTTTCCACGCCTGGCCTCCAGGACCCACCCAGCCCAGCCCACCTGGGAGCCTTCCCTACTTGCTACTGGGTGGGGTCACTCGGAGGCAACACCAGTGACATTGGCCTGCAGCATGGCCACGGGGGTGGGGCCGCTTATGCAGTGCTCCCAGTTGTCCGAGTTCACTGCTCCAGCGGGGGAGAGGTGTCTCATTGGGCCACTCTACTTCACAAAGTTCCCTGCGTTCCTGGACTACCGCCCCTTCTGGGACGCCTCCCCACAGGAGAGACTCACCCGGTGACTTTGAGTTGGTCCCGAGTCTCTCAATATCTCCTCTTCTTGAATCCTGAGTTTTGGAGCAACATGAAATGCAGCCAACATCTAGACCGCCATCTTGCATAAACCTCGAAAAGACCAAATTTAAAAATTATTGGGATGGAGGAAGGAACAGAGAAACAAATCAAAGATATGAACAATCTATTCAATGAAATAATATCAGAAAATTTCCCAATCTGAAGAATGAAATGGAAAATCAAATACAAGAGGCTTATAGGACACCAAATGTACAAAATTACGACAGACCCACACCAAGTCACATTATAATGAAAATACATAACACACAAAATAAAGATAGAATTTTAAAGGCTGCAAGAGAAAAAAATCAAATTACATTCAGGGGGAAACCAATATGGATATTAGCAGATTTCTCAACCCAGACCCTAAAAGCTAGAAGGGCCTAGAACAGCATTTTTCAAGCTCTGAAAGAAAATGGATGCCAACCAAGAATCTTATACCCAGCAAAACTTACCTTAAGGTTTGACGATGAAATAAAATGCTTCCATGATAAACAAAAGCTAAAAGAATTTACAAATAGGAAGCTGGCACTACAAAACATTTTCAGCAAAATAGTCCATGAGGAAGAAATGAAAAACAATGATGGAGTCAGCAAAGGGAGGAACTACCCTAAAGGAACAGCCAAATAAAGGAGAAACCAAGTTAAGTTACAAACCAAAAATAAGCCAAAATGACCGGGAATACAAATCACATCTCAATAATAACCCTGAATGTTAATTACCTGAATTCATCAATCAAAAGATAAGCACTGGCAGATTGGATTAAAAAGAAAGATCCCACAATATGCTGCCTTCAAGAGTCTCATCTCATAGAAAAAGATACCCAGAGACTAAAGGTGAAAGAATGGGAAAAAACATACCATGCAAATGGACTCAGCAAAAAAGCAGGGTTATCCATCCTCATATCAGATGAAGGGCACTTCAAGCCAAAGTTAGTCACAAAAGATAATGAAGGACATTTCATACTGCTTAAGGGAAGCATAAATCAGTAAGACATAACACTCATAAATATTTATTCCCCAAACAACGGTGCATCCATGCACATCAAACAAATCCTTCTCAATTCCAGGAACCAAATAGACCACAATACAATAATACTAGGTGACTTTAACACACCTCTTTCACCACTGGACAGATCTTCCAAACAAAAATTGAACAAAGAAACCATTGATCTCAATAACAAAATCAATAATTTAGACTTAACAGACACATACAGAATATTCCATCCATCAATGAGCGAATACACATTCTTCTCAGCAGCACTTGGATCCTTCTCTAAAATAGACCATTATGTTATGCCACAAAGTTACTCTTAGCAAATACAAAAGGACATAGATACTACCTTGTATTCTATCAGATCATAATGGAATGAAATTAGAAATCGATGACAAAATAAACAACAGTAACCACTCTAACACCTGGAGATTAAAGAATATGCTATTGAATGATGCATAGATAACAGAAGACATTCAGGGGGAAATGAATTCTTAGAGGAAAATAAGAACAAAGATACAACATATCAAAATCTCTGGGACAGGGCCTGGGTTTATGGTGTTGAGAGCAGGGTGGTATCTGTGCTGCTAACTGTCTCAAGGACAAACAGGACTGCTGGGCCCCTGTGCTTACCAAGGTTGTTAAGAGATATTTGTCCGAGGAATGTGCGGTTGCCTGGAGACCTTATCCATCAAGGACGAGAGCAGGGCCTAGCCCCGACTCAGCTCCTGAATAGTTCACCCCTTCCCTCCTCCCTTCTTCCTCTAGGACCGTCCAGTTCTGGCTGGACCCAATGAAAATCAAATAGATTGACCAGACCCAACCAGGGGAGGTTTAGCTGTTCGAATGTTAGCCAATTAGAAGAACACTGTAAAACTGCTTGCTTTTCCTTATAAAAACCCTGCTGATGAGGGCTCGGGGCCTCTCCTAGCGTCGTTGATTAAGGACGCAGAGGACCGGGTTCGAACTCGCTAATAAATGACTCTTTGCTGCTTGCATTGATCGTGGTCTCTGGTGGTCCTTGTGGGGTCTCAAGCCTTTGGGCACAACATATGGGGGCTCGTCCGGGATCCCCAAGCCCACCCAGACACCTGATCATAGAGTCATAAGTGACATCTTCCACCGGTGAGTAAGGCATTGCCGTGTGTTTTCTGGTCTGAATTGCCTGCAGGCTCTGGTTCTGGGCTGGCACAGTCCTGGCGGACGCGCTATAGGACCCCAGCAGGGTCTCGGGAGACGTCCCCTCGACCCATCTGGTGACATTATTGTCACATCTGAGCAGTGGGTACTGCATTCTGGCGAGTCATCGCATCTGGTGACATTATTGTCACATCTGAGCAGCGGGTGCTACATTCTGGCGAGTCATCGCATCTGGTGACATTATTGTCACATCTGAGCAGCAGGTGCTGCATTCTGGCGAGTCATCGCATCTGGTGACATTATTGTCACATCTGAGCAGCGGGTGCTACATTCTGGCGAGTCATCGCATCTGGTGACATTATTGTCACATCTGAGCAGCGGGTGCTGCATTCTGGCGATTCGTCGCATCTGGTGACATTATTGTCACATCTGAGCAGCGGGTGCTGCATTCTGGCGATTCGTCGCATCTGGTGACATTATTGTCACATCTGAGCAGTGGGTACTGCATTCTGGCGAGTCGTCGCATCTGGTGACATTATTGTCACATCTGAGCAGTGGGTACTGCATTCTGGCGAGTCATCGCATCTGGTGACATTATTGTCACATCTGAGCAGTTTGTGCTGCATTCTGGGTAAATTTGTCACTTCTGAGCAGCTTGTGCTGCACTCTGAGCAGTTTGTGCTGCATTCTGGGTGAATTTGTCACTTCTGAACAGAAGTCTGCGCTGCTTCTGAGCAGCTTCAGTATTGCATTCGGACGACTGGCCGCATCTGGTTAACTCTTTGTCCCATTTGGGCTTTGTGTGGCACCTGGGAAACTACAAAATACCAGCTAGCCAATTTTTGATTTAGCATGCTATGTGTCTGTCTGTTTGTGTATTGTACTATATGGTCTTTACTCTTGCCTTCTATTAAATTCTTCATTGTGTTAATCCGATCTTAGGCTTAGGGATACTCATTGCAGGGTACTTTTACAGTCCTTCTCCTTGTTCCTGAGAGATTTGTTTACTCCAATCCCTCTAGGCAGAGAGCTCAGCAGCTCCATTCCTCAAAAGTAGTGAGAAATGATGTTTTGTAATCTTCTGCATTCAAACCTAACCTGATTTCTCAACCAGGAAGAAAAAGGGTTAAAAAGTCCTGGGTAATCCTCCCTCCCCTCTGCCTGGCCTTGCCAAAACGTGCATTGGAATGTAAGCTGCAGCAGTCTCAGCGGGAAGGGGCGGGTAACCTGAAGAAAAGAAAAAAAAGTGTCTGTTTTAAACTTCTGGGCTGGTACCCAGAACTAACTTATTTTCTAGGATTCTTCGTTTGTTTTGTTTTTCTTTAATGCTGTATTTTTGAGCTCATAATTTTGATCTTGCATACCTAGGTTAATGATTTTTTTGATCAGTTCTATTTTTTATTCAACTGGAGTTTTTGAACATCTGTTACATTGCAATGGAGATAAAGTTACAAGGTCTTATCAAAACTGAGCGCTCCTAAAATTAAAATTTAAAATGGATCCAAATACTTTTATTCACGTGATTTAAAGGTTCAATTCAAATTGGGTAAACTAATAAAAGTAAAATGTCTTTGAAAATAACTCATAAGTCTCTAGGTGGTCAAACTAATGGAATGTTGATGTTAAACAATGTCTAATATCAATTGTTTCTAGGACTTTTCTTCAACAGGAAAAAGACAGCAAATACTGTTCAGGACACCTGCCTGCTTTCTTGGTTTTTACAAAATAAGTGAATTAGACTTAACATGTATGGGATTACTCAAATGTGTTTGTTGGTGACATCTGATTAATTTGCAAAATTAAAATGCTCATTGTTAAATAACATCAGGTACTCTTAACCCCTCAAATTCCATGGGGCATCATACTTAAACATTATTGGTGTTTTCATAGGTTGGTAAATTAAAAAGAGTTTAAAATTGCTTTGTGTCATTACTAAAACAAGGTTATTAAGAGTTATGTTCTAACAGATAAAACCTCAACTCAGAGAGTGAGTGTTCCATCTGCTCCCTTACCACTTCCCCCTGCTCCCCCTCCAGTTCTGCAAAGCTCCAAGGAGCTCTTAGACTTGGATTTAGAGGTACCATCTCCCCTTTCACTGTGTTTCAGTTAGAGTTGTTTCAGAATGTGAACAGAAAGGGGTCAACAGGTAGGGAAGAGAGAATAAAAGGTTCTGGGTTTGGAAATATATTTAATAAAAAGGAAAAAAAAAATGTTTCTGGGTAAGAAAGTGCCTGTGTGATGGAATACATGAGGGTCTAAGTAAGTGCTAAGAAAGTCTGTGTGTAAGTAAAGGGCAAGTTTCAACAAGTCTGTGTGTAACTAAGTTGGTTGTGTGTATGTGAGACAGCTAAAACTATTTAAGATTTTTCCTAAGGTGAAATACTAATGTTCTGATATAAGCCAAAGTTTAAAATATATGGTAAAATAACAAGGATTTCTTAGAAACACTAATTTACTCTGAACTTTGTGTCTATTAAGTTTTATTTTTTAAAACAATTAGTCTTAAAAATTGGGGTTTATACAATTATGGTTAAACAACTGTTAAGAATATTGTACTGTGTTACAGAGTCTAAATTTTTCTTTAAAAACTGAATTTAGTAAGATTAAAGTGTCAAGGTAACTGTGAAATGGTCACTCCTTGTATATTAAATGTATTCATATTTTCCAGGTATACAAGTTTTTAAAGCAGGAAATCTGTCAAGCTGCTATTCTCCAGAATAAACTTGTCTGTACTGGTAATATTAAACTTAAAGAGTAAATTTTATTGGGGATTTACTTCTATCATTTAATGTTCTATTATGGGACATATTATCAGTAAGGTATATGTAAAATTGGTTACTTATTTCACTGAGATAAAAATTTAAATGTAAATGTATATCTAAAAGTTAGTGACAGCCTGATTTGTTTAAAGGTTCATATTGTAGAAGGTGAAAGCACTTTGCTACACAAAAGAAAAGTTAAAAGCTCTCTCAGCCTTTCTTTGATTGATTCCTGTTCTGGATATAATGTTAGACTGTGTTAACTAATATTCATAGGGACTCAGAAATCAATATATGTAAACTTCTTAAAATGACATTTAAGAAAGAGTATAATGCTCAATAGCAAAAATGGGACAACAATGACTGAGATTGGGGTCCCTGACTTCATGACTGTAGCATGCCTGGTGCCTGGGAGTGTTCCTGTGTAGGAGCACAAGATGCCTAACTGCTGTGGCAGTAGCCTCCCTGGGGAGGCTCTGTACAGGAGTCCTATCAGCTCTTACATTGATATCAGGCACACAGCTCTTGGGCAGAAAAAATTGTTTTGCTAGATAACCAGTGTTTCATCAGTTCCCTTCTCTAGTTCCTGCCCACCTTACAGTAACTTTGGACAGTGGGCTTATTTGAGAGCTACACAGAGTTCCTAACATTGCACTTTGCAGTTGTGGGAAAAAGTTGCATAGATGGTCTAGTCTCTGTAACTCTCCTAAAAACAAAGAATAATGCTTACATAGTCTCTAAAATAATAAGACATGTATAAAGATTGCTAACATAACTCTTAAGGTCTACATTTCCATCAGAGAATAGAGTTCCATCTGATCTCAGCTTAATCTTCAAAATCTGTGTTTATAAACCTTTATTTTCTAATACTCCTTTGACCCTCACTGAACTTGAAAATTTGGTCATGCTGGTCATGGCAAAAGGGGCAAAAATTAGTTGTAGGATTAGAACACTTAAGATCTATAAAGAGTCACGCCTTACCTGAGATAAGGCTCTGCCTCCCACCTTACTGCATGTTAGAGTGACTCCAAAATAAATCAGACTTCAGCTTATTTAAAGTTATAATCAAAAGATTGGTTTTTTGTTGTAAAATTACTATGATCTCAAATAGAAAATATAATGTGGTTCTCAGTCAAAATTCAAGATAGCTATTATACAAGCAGAATATATTTTTACTCTTGCTAATTTCATTTTGTAAAACTGTTACCTGTTAATGTTTTGCAGAAGTAGCTGCTTCAAGAACACGCAACCTAGAAGCACCCACCCCTAGATGACTTTACAACCTGCTCTTCCCCAACCAGACTTCTACCTTGGACCCCTTGATTGACCCGATTTTAAAAAGGGAACTCCAAACTGCTTGCCCCACGCTGCCCACTTCCAGCTCGAAGAAGTCAGATTGGTCATCGCCCATTTTCCCTACAGCAGTGAAGGAGTTCCTAGTATTAGAGGGGTAAATGAAGTCAGAATAAGGACAGGTAGTTAGTGTAGAAATAGGGAGTCGGGTCAATTTGAGGAAATGAAGCCATGAAGCCATCGCCTTTGGAAGTTGGAGACTGCTCCTGGAAGAATAAAATGTCAAGGATCTCCGGAGCTCATTAATTACCAAATTTACCTGACTTTAAAGACTGTAAGCAAGGAGGTCTATGTGCAGCTCTGGGAAAAAAATGTTGGTTTTATGCTAATCATTCTGGTGTAGTGAGGGAATCCATGGCAAAAGTCAGAGAAGGACTAACAAACAGAAAGAAAGAACGGGAAGCTAGTCAGAGCTGGTTTGAATCCTGGTTCAATTTTTCCCCTTGGTTAACTACTCTGGTGTCCGCTATAGTGGGACCCCTAATATTGTTGTTACTAGCTTTAACTATAGGACCTTGTATAATCAATAAGTTAATTGCTTTTGTTAAAGATAGAATAAATACAGTACAGCTAATGGTGCTAAAGGTCCAATATCAGCCCATTAAGCAGCAAGAATTAAAGCAATAGAGACCCAAGATTGGTTCTCTAAATGTTCTTGGAAAGGGGGGAATGTTGAGAGCAGGGTGGTATCTGTGCTGCTAACTGTCTCAAGGACAAACAGGACTGCTGGACCCCTGTGCTTACCAAGGTTGTTAAGAGATATTTGTCCGAAGAATGTGCAGTTGCCTGGAGACCTTATCTGTCAAGGACGGGAGCGGGGCTTAGCCCCGACTCATCTCCTGCATAGTTCACCCCTTCCCTCCTCCCTTCTTCCACTAGGACCGTTCAGTTCTGGCAGGACCCAATGAGAATCAAATAGATTGGCAGGACCCAACCAGAGGAGGACTAATGTTTAGCTGTTCAAATGTTAACCAATTAAAAGAACACTGTAAAACTGCTTGCTTTTCCTTATAAAAACCCTGCTGACGAGGGCTCGGGGCCTCTCCTAGCGTCGTTGATTAAGGACGCAGAGGACCGGGTTCGAACTCGCTAATAAATGACTCTTTGCTGCTTGCATTGATCGTGGTCTCTGGTGGTCCTTGTGGGGTCTCAAGCCTTTGGGCACAACAATGGCTCAGTGGTAGAGCACTTGCCTGGCATGTGTGAAGCACTGGGTTTGATTCTCAGCACCACATAGAAATAAATAAACAAAATAAAGGTCTATTGACAATTAAAAAATATTTTTACAAACTCTCTGGGACACTATGAAAGCAGTGCAAAGAGGAAAATTCATTTCATGGAGTACATTCAATAAAAGAGAAAAAAGTCAAAAAATAAATGACCTAACACTACAGTTCAAAGCCCTAAAACTGCACATTAAAGTGCAACACCTATAAGAAGCTGTTTCTGGAAAGCCAAAGGTGCCCTGAAATTTGTGAAAATAATTTCTTACCCATGTGTAAAGAAAGAACAGTTTAATTCTTTCAATTCTTCATTTTCTGCCTATGACATTAACCGGGGCAGAGTGTTCTAGACAAGATGCTTGAAGTAAATCTTGCTCAGATATAATCTCTGATTCATACTTTGAAACAGTAAGCAAATAACATTTTTTTTTTCAAATGTTGGCTGTTCTCATGGAAAGACTCTCAATGACCAAAAGTATTTTTATTTCATTTAACTCGTACGGGTTTACTGCATATGGATCAGCAATTTGCTAATGAGATAAAGATTCTAAAAAGATGCTTTTAAAGTGACAACCAATTTTCAACCTGAAGAGTGCATCAGACACCTCTTGGGTGCTGCATCAGTGCCTTTCAGTGTCCCCTGTCCCTTACTCCAGTCACTGATGCTGCTTCTCAGCAGCTTTACCTAGCCTCAAGCTTTGTGTTCTCTCAAATCATGCTTTGCCCACATTTGCCATGATGATAAATATTTTTTTAAAAATTTCAAGTCTGTTGTTTATTCTTCCTTTTTAAACAATTTTTAAAATATTTTTGGTTGTAGATGAACACAATTCCTTTATTTATTTTTATATGGTGCTAAGGATCAAACCCAGAGGTAAATGAGAATGATGATACAACATATCAAAATCATTGGGACAATATGAAAGCAGTACTAAGAGGAAAATTCATTGTTGCACGGAGCACATTCAATAAAAGAAGAAAAAGTCAACAAATAAACGACCTAGCATTACATCTCTAAGCTCTAAAAAAGAACAGAATACCACCAAAAGTAGTAGAAAACAGGAAATAGTTAAAATCAGACCTGAAATCAATGAAATTGAAACAAAGGAAGCAATTCAAAAAATTGAAAAAACAAAAAGTTTGTTGTTAAGTATCCAAAATACATAAACCATTAGCCACACTAATGAAGAGAAGGGGAGAAAACTCAAATTACTAGAATTTGTGATGAAAAAGGAAATATCATGACAGACACCACTGGCATAGGATCAATGCAGCACACAATAAGTGAGTGTTCTACAATTAATCAGTTCACAGATCAATCAGGTAACAGAACAGCCAGCAGGTTAGGGTTCTGTAGAATGCCATATCAAGGCTGGAAAAAGAAACAGGGGAACTTATGTAAGTTGTTACTCTTCCAACTTCATTTATAAAGGGAATTAGAATCTATCTTACAGGTTTAAGTGAAGATTAAATAAAAGGAAAGGGCCTGGTTCATAAGAAGTACACAAAATATATTAGTTATTCTCTTTTATTCTCAATTTATGGTCAGAAAATGATAACCAGATAAATGGTAAGCATGTACTTAAAACAGCACTTTTAATGCTCTCCTAGTACAGAACAATAAAAGTTTCATTTGGTTTGTTTGTTTGAAATATTAGATGATCAACGTATTTTAAAATTGGTCTGAAAAAATTACCCTTTTCTCCAAATTTCCCTACCAAAGTTGGAGCATTTTATATAATGAAGAAGCAGACTTGTAAATTCTATTAACATAAGATTAATAATACCAATTCTATGAAAAGATTATCAAGCAAAACAGAAATCTCCAAGCCTGATAATTATTCTACAAGAGTCATTCAGGCCTGGTCCTATTGTTTTAAATGTCTATATCCTTTAATTATAATACATTTCTATTTCCTTTATGAATTTTAGCTAAAATTATTAATGTTGCAACAGAAGCATTAAGCCATTCATAAGACTAACATGGCTATTTTACTAATGAGAAGTTACATAACAGTTTCATCAAACTACAGAATTCCCTTCTTACAGTCTTTTAATATTTATAAAAACTTAGAGTTGTCATGCTAGAGCTCATTTTTGAAACAGAATTTCTATTATCTGGCAATAATCAATTCTAAATTATTTAGCTTAATTACAAAAAGGCTATTTAAGTTATGTTCATCTTTATTCACACTAACAACAGGTCAACCATGTCTAGAACCTGACCTAAAAATTCAAGTAACTGAACAAAACTACACTTAACAATGTCTTCATTCCAAACCACTGAGTGACACCATTGACGTTTTGTCTCTAGAACACTAACAAAGTGGGGGTAGGGAAGGTGGACAGCACACTAGGAATCATTTAAAGGGTCTGCTTATATTAAAAGAAAGTCCTATAGAAAATGACCAAAGAATACACAAATGCCTTAGAGGAATCAAAGAGATAAGCCTATAACTAAGTACTAGGACAAGATCATGAACAGCATGTCAATTTTCAAAAAATGAAATCCCACACAACCCATGACCATGTTATTTCCCTGCATCTCTATTTCCTGGAGTCTGGATTTTTAAAGGTAATTAATAATTTTGATTTTTTCCAAACCATTACACAGAAAATCTACTTCCAAATTATAATTCTCAAATCAACACACTTTGACATTTTTGCCTTAAGCCTATTTTGGGATAAGTTTAGATTTACAAAATAGATTTATCAAAACAGTACAGAGTTTCTGTACACCCTTTACTCAGTTTTCCCTAAAGTTCACATCTTACAAAATCATAACATGTCAAATCTAAGAAATGAAAATTGATTTATTATTTTGAATTAAACTAAATTTTACCTGTTTTTCCATTAACATCTTTTTTCAGGTTCTAGGAACAATCCATGGTACCTCATTGCACTTAATGATTTTTTTTAAATGTAATAACTTTTGGTACATGATACACTTCTATGTCTTATTAATGATATCCTTATTATGGTTATTATAGAAAATAAACCTGAAATTTTCTAGAAAATATGATTATTGAATATTATAGAAAAGCTACATGAATAGTCATGCAAACATGATATTTCTACTAAAGTATTATTTAAGAGAAAAAGAATTAAATGTCTAAGATATGGCCCATTGGCCTATTTGCCAAGAACCTATTAGATCAAATGACTTAATGATCCAGAAATAGCTCTTCAAAAGAGCCTCATCACTTACCTGTTTTCCAAGGCTCTTGTAGTCATTAAGATATAGAGTAAATATTTTCAACTAATTCTGTAATAAAATACAAAGTAGTATTAAAATCATACATAATACAGTTTTATCAAATATACATAAAAATTCCTTTCATTTTTAATTACTGTGTATTTGTATTAAGATAAAAAAACTAATTTCAGGGAAAATAATTGCATGGTTTATTACTATTATCTTTAAAAATGAAAGCATGCAAAATTTAATAAAATTTTAAGATGAATAGAAAATATTTCAGAAATAAAAGAAATGACTAAATGAGTAAAACTAAGAAGAGTGCTTCACATTCTTTTCTGAGTGCATAATGCTGTGGAAATTACTAAATAGTCACAAACAATTGGATTATACTGGGGGCATAGTCTTTTTGATGGGAAAACATTAATCAAGAATTTGGTGTTAGATCTGGGGTTATAGCTCAGTGTTAGAGTGTTTGCCTAGCAGGAGTGAGGCACTGGGTTTGATTCTTAACATCATATATAAATATTTTTTTTTAAAAAAAAAAAGGCACACTGACAACTAAAAAATATTTTTTTAGAAAAGAATCACGAGATTTTTGAAAGGACATGTTTGGTAAAGTGTCCATGAGCCCATGTGTATAAGGACATGTTTGGTAAAATGTCCATGTGTATCAGTTTCCCCAAGACAATCCCAATTTATGCCCACTGTCTCAGTGACCCAACCAATTCAACATATATCCTAGATTCTTCATTCTCAAATGAATTTTTACAGGACCATTGAAATAAGATGGAACACACTGGTAATTCTCATTCACAATCTGGCATGAGCTCATAGAGTCATGTATGTGATGAACAGGTAGTGAAGCCAGTTTAACATGTAGTTACATCTGAAAGACATCTAGCAGTAACTTACTTGTTATAAGTATCACAACTTACACCTGATTCTCAAAGAGTGTACCCAGGAGAAATACCCAATGCTGCTGCACCTGCTTATGATGTGCTTAAACATACCAACAGAATAAAAGCAGGTAGAGAAAATATTTTATATGTTACTCTCTATAATTCATCTAGATCAAGTAACTTTAAAAAAAAATCTCAGTTCTGATTCTTAAATGTTTTACATAGTCAAGGTAAAGTGATGAATGTAGCTTTGTTGCTCCATTAACAGAAGAAATTCACAGTTTTCTATCAGTATCAAATAGAAAAACCGATTCCAATAATGACTTGAACGTTCCATCTAATTCATGAAATCAAAGCAAAGGTGTTGAATGTTCATCCAGTACAATTTGAAATACCTGATATTGCTATTTCAATTCAGTTAAAAAGTTCAATAAAGATAAAGTTATAGTTTTCATTATTCAGAATAGTTAAGTTTTATGATGTTACCATGAATACTTAATGAATGAATACCAAACTACTGCACCTAAAGAATACAAGGTTAGGCTGACAATCTCTGGTCACATTTCCATTAACTGATTATATGTACCCTTGTTTCATGTATGTTTCTGTTTCAAGATATTTAATATATATTGTTGATTTGCTAGTAACTCAAGTTAACAGCATTATAACACGGGTCTGAATGAAGCTTTTCTAACACATACATTTTTTTCTGTAGGTACATCACAGCCTTCTTGTACTTAGGAAAACTACACAGCACTTCAATCCTATATTTGACAGTTAAAATTTTAAACAGCAAAATTACTAACAAGAAGCACCAAAAGCTAAAAATATAAACCCCAAAATACAGCATAGACCACATAAAGACCACTTATTTATAGTATCAGAACTAAAAGAAGGCAGAACATAAGCATTCAGCTAAAAATGTACATTGTACAATTCAAATTCAAAAATACAAAGAATCAATGAAATAGAGTTGGTTTTTCAAAAAGATAATCAAAATTGATAAGCCCTAAGTCAAACTAACCAAAAGAAAAAGACACAAGTTAATAAATTAGAGAAGAAAAAAAATCACAGAAATCCAAAGGATCATTTGGGAACTATTTCAGAAATTTAAACATGCCAACAGATTGGAAAATCTACAATAAATGGAAAAGTTTCTGGACACACATGACCTGCCAAAATAGAATAAGGAGGACACAGAAAACTGAAGCACACCAATAACTAGAAATGAAATAGAAGCAGTAATAAAAAGCCTTCCAGTGAAGAAAAGAACAGGACCAGAGAGATTCTCACCTGAATCTTCCAGACTTTTCAAGAAATAATTCTAATGCTCCTCAAATTACTCCATGAAACAGAAAGTGATTGAGCACTTTAAATTCATTATATAAAGTCAGTATTTCTCTCATACCAAAACCAGATAAAGCACATGAAGTAAAAGAAAACTATGAACCAACATCCCTAATGAATTCAGAAGCAAATATTCTTAATATTAGCAAATTGTATTTTAAAGCACCATGTTAAGAAAATTGTACACCATGACCAAGTTGTTTTTATCCCAGAGACAGAAGAATAGCTTAACTTAGGCAAATCAAAAAAAGTGAACCAGAGTCTGGGCTCATGCTCCTTCAAATTCATAATGATGGTGCTGATCTTGACTGCCTGTCTCAGTACACAGCTGTGAGCTGCATGCTCACAATCCCCAACAATCCCCACCCCCCATCTGAGAGAAGGGCTGCACATGCCTTCCCTCCTTTCTTCTTTGCAGTATGGCCCCAGGGTTGTGCAGTTCTTCCCCACAGTGCCAGGTGCCTCAGGGGGAGCCATCCCACTCCAAGATGCAGTGGGTAGTTTTACTTTCTCCATCATTATTTTAGGAGTGGGCATTTGACCAATCTGTGGTTAATGAGACAAATAGAAATCTCGTGCAGAAAGAGATTCTTCTCTCCTAAGAAAAGGCCACAGGAGAAAGTGGTCTTTCTTCTTCCTCTGGACACTGTCTTGTCTGGACAGAGTAACTAGACCCCTGGAGCCATCTTGCTATGAGTTAACAGGTGGACTGACAATCAGCCAAGAGATGCACAGTAAGGGTTGGTGACTCTGGGTCCACTATCTCTGGATTAACAAACTGCCTTTGGAGTTTCACGAATGTGGCACCAAAAGAGAAGGAAATCAAAGTGAAGAGTGTGAAGGTCAACAAAGCAGTGCTGAAAACCACCACGGTCACAAAAAAGAAGCCACCTGCCTTCAGGTGCCTCTGCTGCAGCTCCAGAGGCAATGCTGACTTCCTCAGCAGAGAAGAAAGCTGGGCCGCTAGGCTGCCATCAAGGTTACCCCGAACATTGAATCTGACATACAGAAGGTAAAAGACAGCAACACACTGATCCCTGTGGATGAGAAGCCTAATAAGCACCAGATCAAATGGGCTGGAGCTCTGACAGTGACAGGGTCAAGGTCCACACCCAGATGTGGCCTGAAGGAGAAAACGAGGCCTGAGTCCACTAGTTCCTGACTGTGGTGCTTTGGATGTTGCCAAAAACACTGGGATCATTTAAATTCAGTCTAGTTGGCTAGGTCTGAACACATTTTTTACCATAATACATATACACAAACTGCCTCTGTGTGACGCACTTAGAAACAATAGTCTTCTACTAGCAGTCAAAAGCAAACCAAAGGATCTACTGCCCAGAGTTGGGAGGTGGCATATTCACATTCATGACTATCTGTCTTATTCTTTCTTTTTTTAATGTATTTTGTTCTTGTGCTCTGTGTGTTGTGCGGATGTGGTGCTGGGGATCAAACCACCGCCACACACGTGCTGGGTAGATGCTTTGCCACTGAGCTCCTTTTTGCAGTCCCCCAGCTTGTTCTCTTGATGCACACATTCCATGGGACCACAAAAGGTTTCATAGTCAGCAATATGTAGAAATATTTAGAGACAAAAATGTTCTCTTTACCAGAAAAAAATAAGCTAAATACTCAAACCTTAAGAATTGGCTCATTTTTTTTTTTATCAGAAATCCTTGTAATGGAATGTTAAATCATGGTCAAAATTCTATTAAGAAAGGAATGCAGGAGTACATATTTTATTGAATAAAAATTAAATCCAACACAGTATGCAGTTGATCCTTCTTAGAATTAACAAAATACAAATATGCTATAAGTTGCAGTGCACACACACAGAGGTGTATCTCAATGGTGGATTATAAATTATTTGAATTACCCCTTTCACATCACGGTATCCTCTTTTAAACTTTTCTACAGTGTCTATTAAATATAGAACATAAAACTAACTTTTTAGAATAGTTATTATCTACCTCATGAAAAAAAAATACTACCTAATCTGCCAGTGATACTAAAAATAAAAGTCCACTGTATTTTTACAGTAAAACATCTTTCTCAATTTTGTTTCCACCCTCTCTACTCTCAGCCTGTCCTCATGTGCAATCACCTTTGCCAACAAAGGAGGTCTACAGGGCGAGCTCCTCATGATTGGGACACGTGTTGGGAATGCAGGGCCAGGCAGGAAACAAGCTCAGAGACACTGATGACATGCTTAATGGATGCTTGGCCATTGGTCTCTAGGCTCTAGTGAACTCTGACCTGACACCACATCAGCTTCCAGAATCAGAATCCCTGATTGGAAACTACAGAGAAACCTGACAGTAAAGGGAATCAGAATGCAAACTCTAAAACCAACAGAATATTAGGAGAGAGTCAAGAGAACACTCTGTCAAACACGAATGCGTTGGGCAAAATGCATTAAGAGGTACAGTATTAGCTAACAGGAATTAAGTTTGAGAAGTTTAAAAAGATTAAAATTAGCTAACATATAACAATACATTTGTGATGGAGTTCTGCGATGAAATTCAGTTCACGGCTTCTGCAGGCAGGTGGGGCTCTGCGGAAGCAGCATCCCTCTGTGGCCTAGAAACATTGCAGGATCTGACGACAGTCCACGCCTTCAAGTGCAGCAGCAGCAGACCCCAGCAGCTCACCATCCATTTGTTCTTCCGAATACGAAGAATTAACTCAGTCTGCAGTCCGCGCATAGCAGGAAGCACAAGGCCACCGGACTACTAGAACACTAGACACCGCACCACGTTTAGGGGTTTATATAGCCCTTGGTTCACTGCTATTGGTCCAAGCTTATGCTGATTATGGCTTGAAAGAAGGAACCAATGATATTGGTCCAAATTTATGCTAATTCGTGCTTGTAAATGTACTAATGCTATTGGTCAGTTTTTTGAATATTTATAGTAGATTCATTCATAGCAGTTAATCGTCATGTGAATGAATGGGCTGGATGTAGTTCAGCTGCAAAGCACTTGCCTGGAATTCGTCAAGACCTGGGTTCCATCCCCAGTTTCAAAAAGGAAAAGACAAAAAGGAGGACCCCACCAAAAAGCAAGAATAAAAGGAGAACGTGGGAATAAGCAAACGCTATCAATACATAAAACCTTAGTCAAGACACTGTGCATGTTTGCTCATCTTACTTCCTGAGCTGCCACCACCAGGAGGGAAATCATGCACCTGCAGGCTGGGAGTGTGGCAGACAGACCGATGTCAACTTCTGGGAGGTGATCAGTGATCAGGATGGCAGCAATCCTACCAGCTTGTACCCAGGGGACAGCCATCTGCTATTGGAGTGTATCGACACGTGCTATAACAAGGCCACTGGTGACAAGTATGTGCCCCACACTGTGCTGGTGCACCAGGATCCTGGCTCCATGGACTCAGTGCACCTGGGCCCCTTTGAGCAGATCTTCAGGCCAGACAACTTGGTCTTTGGTCAGAGTAGTGCTTGGAATGACTGGGCACTACACAGAAAGTGTGGAGCTGGTGGACTCTGTGCTGGATGTTCTGAGGAGTGAGGCAGAGAACTCTGATTGCATGCTGGATTTCCAAATGACCCTGGTTGGAGGAACTGTGTCTGGAATGGGGACCCCCCTCATCAGCAAGATCCAAGAGGAGTACCCAGACAGGATCATAAACATGTTCAGTGTGGTGCCCTCACCCAAAGCGTCCACCCAGTGGTCAAGCCCTACAATGCTATTCTCTCAGTTCCACCAGCATGCTTCCATTTATAAGACATTTCCCAAGTCAAAATTACCCCCCAAAATACATATATATACACATATATGTATATATATGGATATATATGTAGTTCATAAGGGATTTGGAATGGTTGGAAGAAACTAAATAGGGGCATGCAGAAATATGTTAGGGTAATCAAATGCTTTTATGTCTTATTTTTCATGGCAGTCATACAACATACATATTTGTGAAAATCCAGACAACAATACAACTAAAAATAATAAACATTATTTTATGATAGTTAAATTTCAGTATAACTGAACATTTTCTTTAAAATATGTAGGTTTAAAATAATGTTGGTAACTACTAGTGCTAATCTGTTCATAATAGTTTTGATTCCAATTCTAGCCTTAGGTTTCCATGTGTCTTGAAAACCCTTGTTGGATTTTTTATTTTAAAGGCATCTATTTATTCTATGCATTAACATGGGAGCAATTCATTTTTTGATTGAACTTTCCTTTCTATCCATAAACATTGCATAAATAACTCATGTTGTATATTGTGCATAATTTTAAAATTTTTTATTGTCTCTTTTTAGTTATATATGGCAGCAAAATCTATAATTATAGAAGCATGGAATATATCTTATTCTAGTTAGAGTTCCAGTCTTGCATGTACCTGGTGGTGGGATTCACTGTGTTGTTATCATGTATGTACATGAGAAAACTATGTCAGATTCCTTCCAAGCTCTTTCCTTTGCTTATGCCCCTCCCTTTCCTCCATTCCCCATTGTCTAATCTACTACATTTCTACACTTCTCCTCCCCCCGCCACCTCTTGTGGGTTAGCTTCCACTTATCAGAGAAAACATTAAACCTTTGGGTTTTTGGAATGGCTTACTTCTCTTAAGATCTATCCATATGCTGACAAATGCCATAAAGCCATTTTTATTTATGGTTGAGTAATACTCCATTGTGTATACACCACATTTTCTTTATCCACTCATCTACTTAAGGGCACCTAGGTTGTTTCCATATCTCAGCTATTGTCAATAGAGTAGCTATAAATATGGATGTGGTATGTCACTGAAGTATGCTGATTTTATATCCTTTGGGTATATACCAAAAAGTAAGATAATTGGGTGAAATGGTGGTTCCATTCCAAGTTTTCTGAGAAATCTCCACACAGTTTTCCAGAGTGATTGCACCAATCTGCCCTCCTACCAGCAAAGTATAAATACATATTGTTCAGTTCTTGAATAACAATTTTCATCAAGTCTGACCTATTTTGTATTTTCTCATATAAGGTCAGAAAGTGGGAGGTTCAGGTGGTGGGATGGGGTGCAGCAATGTGAGGAATGGGCTTCTGTAACACACGACTGTACTGAGTCTGGACCTGGCCTCCAGTGGATGACAGGTTGGCTCACCTTGGCTTGCCTGAGCATGGGCTGGCCGCATCTGTATGGCAGGTTCCAGGAGGCTGCAGACTGTGCTTTCCACCTGTTATCTGACCCACCCAGGCCACTGCCCAGGCTGACATGCCTCCCATTGTTCAGATGTCACTTCTTGACAGGGATCAACAGGCTTGCTACATGGCTTAGTAGACAAGGTGAGTGTGTCACCTTTACATTACACAAACAACTATATGTTTTTCAAATTCAAAACATTTCCAAGAAAAGAAGAGCATATCACAAAAGCTCTCAAATGTCAGGCTAAAGAAAAAAGGTGAATGCTCATATTTGCTTCTGCCTTTGATCAATTGAGATATCACACATCATGGAGCCTCTGAAAAATCCCATCATGTACTAATGGGAGAATGAAAAGGAATAAGACAAACATGTTCTTGGTATTACTATACAGAAGAGAACTAATCTCCCAGGCTGACTGATAGAGGTGTAGTAGGTAGGACTGTAATATAGTAACCCAAAGCTTTGGCTCCAACATCACATTGGCCTGGATCAAAATGCAGCTCAGCATTCACTAGCTGTGTATCTCTCTCACCTAAATTTCTTCATTCATTCCTTTAATCAGGAAATGTATACTGGGAGCCTGTCGTGGGCCAGGTACAGTTCTGGGTTCTAAGAATACATCACATGGTGTCTGCATTCTCCTCTAATTTCTACTTGGAATCCTATACCCTAATGCAGGGTCTTTGGGAGGATTACATCAGAGACTGGAGCCCTCTGACTGGGATTTTTGTTCCTATACAATGAACTCCAGAGAACTTCCTCACTTTCCAGTCAAACTGAAGGGCTTTACACAAAACTCCTGACCAATATTCTTTAAAACCATCAAGGTCAAGAGAAACAAGAAGACTGGGAACCAGTCACAGACAAGAGGAAACTAAAAAACCATAAAGTCGGAGCACACTGTGGGAGCCTGGATTAGTCCCTGGATCAGAAAAAAAGGACAGTAAAGGCAAAAGAAAGCCTGGGGTTAGATTAATAGGATGCACCAAAGTTGATTCTGTGGTTTGGAAAGAAGTACCACAGTAATATAAAATAGCATTAGAGGAAACTGAAATGGATTCATGATATACAGGAACTCTCTGCACCAGCTTTGCAATTCTGCTGTAAATCTAAAGATTTTACAAAACAGAATGGTTACATAAAAAATTAACACCTCACCCTCAAACCCATCCCCACCAAAACCAAAAAACTTGAATTTTCCTTTAGAAAATAATATGCCTTATTTACATACACACACACATATAATTATATGTTCTCCTCAGAGACCTGTTGTACTCCCCCATCACCAGAAGCCTCCAGCCCTCCACAACCTCTGGGTCCCCTGAGACCCAATAACTGGATCTAGACTCCAGAGTCTTCTGCAGCCTTGTCAGAATGAAACATGCTTTCCTGGTCATCTGAGCCTCCCTGCTGTCGAATCTCACCCCCTTCAACCCTGCAGGGGCTAAGGTGCTGATTTCCCATCAGTTCAGGGTCTCCTGAGGCAATTTCAGTAGCTGCCATTCACAGAAGTGTGCACATGAGCTGAATGTCAAGACAGATGTGGAAGGGCAGGGATTGCTCATGCCCTTCCCAGTGGGTTCTCTGCACATTATGAAATTCTGAATTTGGCTTTTGCTCCTGGCTTTTAGACTGGCTCCTTGTTTCATGTAACATCAGTTATTCAGTCAACAAACATTCATGAGCACCTACTGTGTGCGAGTTCATCACTAGTGCTGGATCCAGGGATCATAAGGGATGGTGATTATCCTGCCCTCCAGGAACTGAGACTGTAAGGGGACTAGTGAGAAACTGGGAAGTCAAAGGTAGACAGGTGAGTCCACATGAAAACGTTGAGTCAGGTAAATGAATATAAGCACATCCATGGAGGCACAGGGAGGTGGACAGAGATAGTCCCTATGAGGCAGTGCCAGATGGAAGTAAGATCATGTCTTGTGGCCATCAGAGGAAGAATGGCCCATTCTGAGGGAAGGTACTTCAACATTTCTGATATCGAGTTCCTGAAAAGAAGTTGACGATACTGGTTAAGAGTCAGATGATAAATATTCCAGGTTTGAGGATCAGAGTTCTTTGTCACAACTGCTCAGTTCGTTCATTTTCATTCAAAACCAGCACTGGCAATACCTAAATGACCAGATGAGGATATGCTCAAATAATGCTAGGTAAATGGAGTTAAATGGGAGAATTTCATATATTTTCACTTGTAAGGAAGCAGTGTTCTTTTTATTTTATTGTTCTTGGTATAAAAGCTTACCTGAAAGGCCTGAAAATACCAGAAGGCATATTTGACCCAAAGTCTTATTTCACCCAAACAAGAGTAGTGTGCACATTCTTTTGTGCAGGTATTTGCAAAGGCAGCTAGTGAGGGAGCAGGGCAGAAAGCAGCTGGAGATGGGATCAGAGAGAGGAACACTGGCCCACCCATTCAGCCTCGGGGACTAACCTGGAGCTGTGTGTTCCAACATCCCCTGGAAATGCCTGCCTGGATTTTCAGAACCAATGGTGATTCTCTCCAGCAGAGGTCACCCCAGGAGGCTTTCAGGAAATGAGCTGTATTTGAGGAAGCAGTTAGAGTCTCTTCCAGACCAATTCTAAATGTCTGTGTGACCTTGATTGAATCCCTTTCCTTTTCTTGGCTTCTGCTTTCTCATTTCTGCTTTCTCATTTCTCACTGGGGCACTGGGGGAAAGTGATCTCCTCTTGGCTCCCACCAGCTGTCATTGATCTTTGCAGGTTTCTCTCCAGCTGTTTGACCTTCAGCACCACAGACAGCGACCCAACACTGCCAGGATGCTGCAATATTGACTCTGTATCCTTCCCACTTGCTATCTGCTGAGGACATGCAGGGCAGAGGATCTAGGCTGTGTCTGCGAGGAATCTCCCACACTGTGGGGTACACAAATGCCATTGCTGCTGCTGCTACCATCAAAAACCTCCCTCGAGCTGCTTGTGACTCTCCAGCTCTTCCACCTCTGTCAGTGAAGTGTTGGCCTGAGAGGGAAATGCAAGAGGCCACATGGAGGGAAGACAGAAGGATGTGAAGTCTCATTGAGCCCATCCAGCACTGCCTTCCTCTTGCTCCCCTCCTCCTCTCCCTCGCCCAACACCTCTTCTTCTGTTGCAGCTGAAATGGGCAGTGACTCCCACACAGAACTGAAACTGTGGTATGTTGCTAGGGCAATGAAGGATCCTTTTGAAGCAGGGCCAGTGGGGTGGTGTTGTGGTTGAATGTGAGGTGTCCTCACATTCTCATGTTCAAGAGTATGTAAGAAGGTTTAGAGGAGAAAATATTGGGTAATGAGAGCCTTAACGCAATCAATGGGATTAACTGAGTAGTAACTGAAGGCTGGTAGGGTGTGACTGGAGGAGGTGGGTCCCTGCAGGCATGCCTTTGAGGTACATATTTTGTATATATCTATCCCCTCCATGCCTGATCGTCATGTGAGCTGCTTCCCTCTGCCACACTCTTCTTCCATGATGTTCTGCCTCGCCTCAAGCCCCAACAAATGGAGACAGCTGCCTATAGACTGAGACCTCTGAAATTGTGAGCCCCAAAATAAACTTTTCATCCCCTAAAGTTGTTCTTGTTGGGTTTTTAGTCACAGCAGTGAAAAAGCTGACTAAAACAGGAGGCCTTCATTCTCTCCTGTGAGCCCTGTTCCTGTTCATATGGGAATATTTGACTTCATGAGATCATTCCCACGGTCACTATCTAAAGGGCAAGGAAAACAGTAAAGATCTTCCTGCCCTTGACAGATCATCCGGAGAAGGCTGACTCCTCAGTGGGTTAGGCTGACTCGTGGGAACTCAGAGCCACTCACCTGTCTCAAGGCTCTCACTCCCTCCTTCCCAGCATCTGTCCAGTCATTTGGGGGATGAAGTATCATTTTGGGGGTCACTAGGTCACATAGGTTGTTAGAATGGAACTTTCCCTCCTTCATCTAACTTGCAATCAATGGGGAGAAGAGTTCTTCATGCACTTACTTCCTTTGATGGGCCCTCCCAGAGGCATGCAGGGTAAAAATGAAGACCTAAATGTGGAGAAACTATCATCAATCTCTGTTTGCTGGCCTCATCAGTTGTCCAAGCTGTGTTTCCTGGGAACTGATTTGGCAGCCTCCTACTGGTGGAATATATTTCTGCTCTGCAGTGTCCCAGAGTGCTGGGCCAGCTCAGACTTGGGCATCACCTCCTTACATCCTCCTTTCTCATACTAAGGTGGGATTCCAGCACCTAGAGCCTCAGGCCTGGCTCACCATTCTGATTCCTGGCAAGCACTCCAGTTCCAAAATGTTTATCCTGGGACAGGGCGTTCAAGACCCCCTGTAGTGGGGCAGGGAGACAGCTGAGCTACATGCACACCACAGGCAGTTTTCTAGTAAGTGCAGCAGTGTGCCCCGCCTTCTGGAGTTCAATCCCCTGAATTTTACATCTGAGCCTTGCATATGCACACTCGGATACACACACACACACACACACACACACACACACACACACACACCTCTGCCTGGAACTAGGGCTTGTTCACCCCCTGAAGAATTCCTGCTCCAACTGCATGATTCAGCACAACTAGTACTTGGCGAGGTCACCCTATCCAAGAAACGAAACTGCCAGCTCGCGTGGGAGCGCTGGAGGACCTGAGCCCTGCACAGAGGCCTGCACTGTCCTCCCCTGCACCTGTGTAGGTGCTCTCTGGGTGGGACCTTGGACTTTGGAGTCCTGCCTAAGTGCCTGGAACCCTCCACGTCACACCCCCTCTCCAGCCCCTCCTTCATCTTTCTCTGATCCGAATGTCTCGCGCTAGGAAGAAAGCCTAACACTAGGTGGCGCTAAACTAGCAGAAGACGGAGCTTCAAGCTCCCAGCAGTGGAGACTGCACAGCTCAGGTCCAAGGTTCACAGCTCTGGAGGTTGGACACCATAGCGTTGTCCCGCATCCATGCTGACTGACCTGAATGCAGAGCAGACCTACTCTCCACGGCCTTGAGGGCCACTGTAGAGGAGGGCCACTCAGCACAACACTTGGACTGGGGGCAACCACCAGAATACCGGGCGGCTGCCCAGAGGAGGAGGAGCCCGATGAGCCGCTTGGAATTAGAGCAACTGCACTGAAGCTCTGGGCGGCTGCCCAGAGGAGGTGTGCAATGGGTTGCTTGGACTTGGAGCGACTGCACCGGAACTCTGGGCGGCTGCTTGGAGGAGAACCTGTGCAGCAAGTTGCTTGGACTAGGAACAACTGCACTGGGGCTCCAGGTAGCTGCTCAGAAGAGGGGCTGCACAGCCAGGCGATTAGGTGCAGAGCAAGGTCCCAGGACCTAGGCGGCTTCTTGGTGGAAGAGCCACACAGAGACAAGCTTAGGGGTGGAGCAAAGGTTCCAGGACTGAGGGCAGGTTCTCTCAGGAGGTACAGCCTAAGGAGAATCTTCTGCACAGGGTGAGGCTCCCAGGCCCAGGAGGTAGGTCTGGGCCCCTGGGAACGTTTCAGAGGAAGGCTTCCCAGCCCCTGTGGTAGTTGTGGATTGAAGGGAACCTCTAGGAGGGGAACTGACCAGCAAGACCTCCACACTGGGTGAGTCTTCCCTGCCGGGTAAGGTTTTCCCACAAGGATGATAAAACCAGAGGTGCAGGCCCAAACAGGCCTTGCCTCAGCCCACAGCCTAGTTCCCCTTTGGATGAACATTGGTCAACAAGTGGAGGCACCTCTGCCCACTAGAAGGGAATATACCCGACCTGAAGGCCACCACCACTAGAGAGGCAGCTTCCTTGTGGAGCTCTGCATTATCAACTTTTTCCAAGACTTCAGGCTACTCAAGGATAAGAGGGGATATACTAGAAATCTTCAGGGACACTATAAGTCAATAGAGGAAATCTGAAACATCTCAGCAATCCACTGATACCTGAACGATATGAGAAAATAAGGCAAGAAAATGCCCCAAACAAATCTAGATGTTACATCAATAAAATCCAATGACAGCATGGCAGAAGAAATGTCAGAAAGGGAGTACAGAATGTACATAATTAAAATGATCAGGGAAGCAAACAATGAGATAAAAGAGCAAATGCAGGCATTGAATGATGAGATGAAAGAGCAAATGCAGGCATTGAATGATAGCACCAATCGACAGTTAAAAGAGCAAATACAGGAAGCAAAAGATCATTTCAATAAAGAGTTAGAGATATTGAAAAAAAAAAACAAATAGAAATCCTTGCAATGAAGGAAACAATAAACCAAATTAGAAGCTCCATAGAAAGCATAACCAATAGGATAGAACACCTGGAAGACAGAATCTCAGATATTGAAGAGAAAATATTTAATCTTGAAAACAAAGTTGACCAAACAGAGAAGATGGTAAGAAATCATGAACAGAAACTCCAAGAACTATGGGATATCATGAAAAGGCCAAAGTTAAGAATTATTGGGATTCAGGAAGGCTTAGAGAAACAAACCAAAGGAATGAACAATCTACTGAATGAAATATTATCAGAAAATTTCCCAAATCTGAAGAATGCAATGGAAAATCAAGTACAAGAGGCTTGAGGACTCCAAAAACACAAAATTACAACAGACTCATACCAAGGCACATTATAATGAAAATACCTAACATACAAAATAAAGACAGAATTTTAAAGGCTGTGAGAGAAAAGAATGAAATTATATTCAGGGGGAAACCAATACGGATATCAGCAGATTTTTCAATCCAGAACCTAAAAGCGAGAAGGGCCTAGAACATTTTTCAAGCCCTGAAAGAAAATGGATGCCAAGAATCTTATACCCAGCAAAACTTACCTTCAAATTTGATGACGAAATAAAATCCTTTCATGATAAAAAAGAGCTAAAAGAATTTACAAAAAGAAAGCCAGCGTTAGAGAACATTCTCAGCAAAATATTCCATGAGGAAGAGATGAAAAACAAAGATGCAAGTCAGCAAAGGAAGGAACTATCCTAAAGGAATTGTCAAATAAAGGAGAAACCAAGTCGTGTCAAAAAAAAAAAAAGGAGCCAAATGACCAGGAATACAAATCATATCTCAATAATAACCTTGAATACTAATGGCCTAAACTGATTAATCAAAAGACAAGCACAGGCAAATTGGATTAAAAAGAAAGATCCCACAATATGTTGCCTGCAAGAGACTCACCTCATAGAAAGAGATACCCATTAGACTAAAGGTGAAAGGATGGGGAAAAACACACCATGCACATGGACTCAGCAAAAAACCTGGGATATCCATCCTCATTTCAGATAATGTGGACGTCAAGCCAAAGTTAGTCAGAAGGAATAAAGAAGGACATTTCATACTGCTTAAGGGAAGCATAAATCAGCAAGACATAATAATCATAAATATCTATGTCCCAAACAGTGGCTCATCCATGTATGTCAAAAAAATCCTTCTCAATTTTAGAAACCAAATAGACCATAACACAATAATACTAGGTGATTTTAACACACTCTATCACCACTGGATAGATCTTCCAAACAAAAATTGAAAAAAGAAACCATAGATCTCAATAACACAATCAATAATTTGTACTTAACGGACATTTATAGAATATACCATCCAACAATGAGTGAATACACTTTCTTCTCAGCAGCACATGGATCCTTCTCTAAAATAGACCATATATTATGCCACAAAGTTACTGTTAGCAAATACAAGAATATAAAGACACTACCTTGTATTCTATCAGATCATAAAGGATTGAAATTAGAAATAAATGAAAGAATAAAAAACAGAAACTACTCCAACACCTGGATATTGAACAATATGCTATTATATGATGAATGAATAACAGAAGATAATAGGAAGGAAATTAAAAAATTCTTAGAGTTAAATATGAACAAAAAAACATCAGATCAAAATTTCTGGGACACTATGAAAGCAGTACTTAGAGGAAAATTTAATTCATGGAGTGCATTCAATAAAAGAAGAAAAAATAAACCAATAAACAACGTAACACTACAGCTCAAAGCCCTAGAAAAAAGAACAGACCAATACCAAAAGTAGTAGAAGACAGGAAATAGTTAAAATCAACTGAACTGAAATCAACGAAATTGAAACAAAAGAAACAAATTGAAAAAATTGACAAAATAAATAGTTGGCTCTTTGAAAAAATAAACAAAATTGATAAACCCTCAGCCACTCTAACAAAGAGGAGAAACCCCAAATTACTAAAATTTGATATGAACAAGGAAATATCACAACAGATACAATTGAAATACAAAACAATTAGAAGCTATTTTGAAAATCTATACTCCAACAAAATAGAAAATTTCAAGGACATCAACAGGTTTCTAGAGACATATGAAGGACATTTCATACTGCACTGAATGAGGAGAACATACAAAATTTAAATGGACCAATTTCAAATAATGCAATAGAAGAAGTCATCAAAAGCCTATCAACGAAGAAAAGTCCAGGACCAGATGGTTTCTCAGCCAAGTTCTACAAAACCTTTAAAGAAGAGCTCATTCCAATACTTCTCAAAGTATTCCATAAAATAGAGGAGGACGGAACCCTCCCAAACTCATTCTATGAAGCCAATATCACCCTGATACCTAAACCAGACAGAGACACATTGAGGAAAGAAAATTTCAGACCAACATCCCTAATGAACATCGACGCAAAAATTCCCAACAAAATTTTAGCTAATTGCATACGAAAACATATTAAAAATATAGTACACCATGATCAAGTGGGTTTCTTCCCAGGGATGAAAGTTTGGTTCAAGTTCCGGAAATCAATAAATGTCATTCACCATATCAATAGACTTAAAGTTAAGAATCACATGATTATTTCAATAGATGCAGAAAAAGCATTTGATAAAATACAGCATCCCTTCATGCTCAAAACACTAGAAAAAATAGGGATAGTGGGAACCTTCCTTAACATTGTAAAGGCCATCTATGCTAAGCCCATGGCCAATATCATTCTAAATGGTGAAAAACTGAAAGCATTCCCTCTAAAAACTGGAACAAGGCAGGGATGCCCCCTTTCACCACTTCTATTGAACATTGTCCTTGAAACTCTATCCAGAGCAATTAAACAGACCAAAGAAATTAAAGGGATACGAAAAGGAAAAGAAGAACTCAAACTATCCCTATTTGCTGATGACATGATTATATACTTAGAGCAACCAGGAAATTCCACCAGAAAACTTTTAGAACTCATAAGTGAATTCAGTAAAGTAGCAGGATATAAGATCAATGCTCATAAATCTAATGCATTTTTATACATAAGTGATGAGTCTTTGGAAAGAAAAATTAGGAAAACTACCCCATTCACAATAACTTTGAAAAAAATAAAGTACTTGGGAATCAATCTAACAAAAAAGGTGAAAGACCTCTACAATGAGAACTACAGAACATTAAAGAAATAAATTTAAAAAACCTTAGAAGATGAAAGGATCTCCCATGTTCTTGGATAGGCAGAATTAATATTGTCAAAATGGCCATACTACCAAAAGTGCTATACAGATTCAATGCAATTCCAATTAAAATCCCAATGACGTACCTTACAGAAATAGAGCAAGCAATCATGAAATTCATGTGGAAGAATAAGAAACCCAGAATAGCTAAAGCAATCATTCACAGGAAAAATGAAGCTGGGGGTATCGCAATACCAGAACTTCAACTATACTACAAACAATAGTAACAAAAACGGCATGGTATTGGTACCAAAATAGACAGGTAGATCAATGGTACAGAACAGAGGACACGGACACAAACCCAAATAAATACAATTTTCTCATACTAGACAAAGGGGCCAAAATATGCAGTGGAGAAAAGATAGCCTCTTCAACAAATGATGCTGGAAAAATTGGAAATCCATATGCAACAGAATGAAACTAAACCCATATCTCTCACCATGCATGAAACACAACTCAAAATGGATTAAAGACCTCGGAATCAGACCATAGACCCTGCAGATTATAGAAGAATAAGTTGGTCTAGATCTTCAACATGTCGGCTTAGGATCAGACTTCCTCAACAGGACTCCCATAGCACAAGAAATAAAAGCAAGAATCAATAACTGGTATAGATTCAAACTAAAAAGCTTTCTCTCAGCAAAGGAAACTATCAGCAATGTAAAGAAAGAGCCTACAGAGTGGGATAAAATCTTTGCCACACATACTTCAGATAGAGCACTAATATTCAGAATACAGAATATATGAAGAACTCAAAAAACTCTACACCAAGAATGCAAATAATCCAATCGACAAATGGGCTAAGGAAATGAAAAGACACTTCACAGAAGAAGATCTACAAAAAATCAACAGACATATGCAAAAATGTTCAACATCTCTAGTAATAGGAGAAATGCAAATCAAACCACCCTAAGATTCCATCTCACCCCAATTAGAATGGCGATATCAAGAATACAAGCAACAAGAGGTGTTGGTGAGGTTATGGGGGAAAAGGTACACTCATACATTGCTGGTGGGACTGCAAATTAGTACAGCCACTCTGGAAAGCAGTGTTGGGATTCCTTAGAAAACTTGGAATGGAACCACCATTTGACCCGGCTATCCCACTCCTTGGCCTATACCCAAAGGACTTAAAATCAGCATACTACGGAGATGTAGCCACATCAATGTTCATAGCTGCTCAATCACAAAAGCCAGACTCTGGAACCAACGTAGATGTCCTTCAATTGATGAATGGATAAAGAAACTGTGGTATATATATATACACGATGGAATATTACTCAGCCATAAAGAATAATAAAATTATGACATTCACAGGCAAATGGATGAAATAGGAGAATATCTTGCTAAGTGAGATAAGCCAATCTCAAAATCCAAAGGACTAATGATCTCCCTGATCAGTGGATGATGACACACAGTGGGGGGGTGGAAAGGAGGTAAGAATGGAGGAAAGAGGAACTGTGTAGAGGGAAAAAAGGGGTGGGAGTGGGGGGAGGAAAAAATAAGAGAATGAATAAAACACTATTATCCTATGTAAAAGTATGATTACACAATGGTATGCCTTTACTTCATATACAGAGAAACAATATGTATCCCATTTGTGTAAAATAAAAATAAATTTTAAAAAATTTGGTCTTTTCATGATATCACATAATTCTTTTTTTTTTTTTTTTGCACTGCTGGGAATTGAACTAAGTCCCTGTGCATGTGAGGCAGGCACTCTACCAACTGAGCTATATCCCCAGCCCTAAGATCCCATAATTCTTGGAGATTCTGTTCATAATTTCTTACCATCTTCTGTGTTTGGTCACGTTTGTTTTCAAGATTAAATATTTTGTCTTCTGTCTTCCAGGTTTTCTATCCTATTGGTTATGCTTTCTGTGGAGTTTTCAATTTGGCTTATTATTTCCTTCATTTCAAGAATTTCTGTTTGTTTTTTTTTTCAGAATCTCTATCTCTTTATTGAAATGATCCTTTGCTTTCTGCATTTGCTCTTTTAAATGATGATTGGTGCGATCATTCAATGCCGGCATTTGCTTTCTTATCTCATCCTTTTCTTCTCTGATCATTTTAATTATGTATATTCTGAACTCCCTTTCAGACATTTCTTGTGCCATGCTGTCATTGGATTTTTTTGGTGTAGCATCTAGGTTTGTTTGGGACACTTTCTTTGTTTTCTCATATTGCTCATGTATCTTCCCCTCTCCTGGTCTTCAGTAGCCTGAAGTCTTGGAGGAACTTGATAATGCAGTGACCCAAAAAGGGTGCTGCCCCTCTAGGGATGGTGGCCTCCTTGTGGGGTATATTCACAGATGGTCAACTGCAGGGGCACTAGACTCCAGGCTGGGGCCGGACTGGTCTGGTCCCCACTCTCTGGGCCTACCTCCCTGGCAGGGAAGTCTCACTCGGTGACTCTACATAGGTCCCAGAACTCTCAATATTTCTTCTTCTTGAATCATGAGTCATGGAGCGACATGGAATGCAGTCACCCTCTAATCCACCATCTTACTTCCCCTCCTCCTATTGTTTTTGATAGCTTTTATTGATCACACAGGGTCCTGATGAGCTGTTGACTTGTACACAGAACCTGTTACATAAGTGCAGAGTGTTGTAAAGGCTGGGAGGCTCCTTTCTACGTATTCCTAGTTCACTGCCTGATATCTGGCATGTAGGGGCACTCAATAAAATGTGAAAGGAAGAAAGGGAGGAAGAGAAAACACATTAATTAACGCTTGATGTAGGCACAGGTTCATTATCCCCAGTGTCTTGTTTTCCCTCTCACAGAAAAAGAGAACAGTTGCACTTAGTGCTCACAAGGACCACCCCTCACACTTTGCACATTAATTTAGTCTCCAAACATTTGTGTTAGGTGCTGGAGACAGAAGCAGACTCACAGGCCCTATCTGCTTTCAAGGGGTTATGACCTGGGGTGGAAACTCAACAGAAGTAGAATTTTTTCCATCATTTTGCCTAAATATGCAAAGGAAGGATTCTGATGTCAACTGTCCAGGCAGGATTTAGTCTTTGGCCACAGAGGGCTATCTTTAAATCTACTGACTCAGGGACCCATAGGAGGAAAGGCATAGACAGGTGCCTTGCTCTTGTAGCAATATATTCTGCTGGTTCACTTGTTCTCCTGGCAAGGAGGAGCCCACAATCTGCCTGTCCAGAGCAAAGGAGCCTCTGACCCTACTTGCCCAGTCTGGCCATCTAAAGTACAGATGCACGAATGTTTCTGCACCATGCATCCAGGCACTGCAGTGTACAGACCAGGTGCTGTCTTGAGACTCTCTGTCAATGCTGAATTTACCTTGTTTCTTTGTCCAAACTTGGCTCATTTCTTGAGATTGGCCTGTTTTCCTGTGTTGGTTTTGCAACTACACCAATGAAGTGGAGATCATTTTCCTGTGGGCTCAGGCATGAAGAATTGACCAGGCAGTCAGAAAAGTAAACCTTAGGGAAGTGTCAAATATAAAAGAAAGAAATAGGCAGAGGACTCAGCTACTCACAGAAGATACAGAAGGGAGAACTCAGCATAGTGCCCCAGAAAAAGAGAGACTTTATGGTTAATATGCCAGATGACAATATTGACTAATAATTCTAGCTGACAATTGAATTGACTGAGTCTGGGCCTCTGATGACCAATGGTGAGTGGAAGAACACCTAAAAAATAAAAACCACTTAAGGCATGACAGTGCAGTTATGTTGGGTCACAGGTGAATATGACATCAATCCACTGTGATGTCTTATTTAAGTGAAACGAGTGGGTGATTTTATATGATATGGCCTGAAGTAGGAACCAGCTTCCAGGTAAAGTTTTGCATTAGCAACCCCCAAGTTGTATGGGATTGGAGCGAGAAAAGGGACACAAATTGGGCAGGTTGATGGTTTCATGGAGATGGTAGATTAAGAGACCACCATTGGAAGGGATATCCATTTGGATAAGGAAGACTCAGAGGTCAGTAATAGGTCAGAAAATGTCACTCCTGCTGACGTCATACAGCCACCAGATGCAGACATGCCTCAGGCCATTAGCCACTGGACTTCTTACTTTCTTACATCATTCTCCCTGCATTCTTTGCCTGCTCAGTCATAACAATTTGAACTCATTTCTCTGTCACTCTCCATCCAAAGACTCCTGAGAATTCCTACCAGCTGGCTAAGTGGAGAACTCTGGGACATTATCACCACCAATAAGCAGGATAGTGGTTTCAGCAATTGTCAACAGTAAAAATAATCACCATGAACTAGATCTGGTTTCAAAGCAAACCAAAGATGTCAACTATATCATCCACAGCAGTAATGGCAGTATTAGCATTAATGGTGGGGGCGGTAGTTATATAAGCCAATTAGTTCTGAAGGATGGTAAATATACAGTTAATTAGGAGAAAAGAAAAGGTGCTAGGAAGTTAGGAAAGAGTTTTCAACTTCAAAAAGAGAAGAGAATGCAGAAGAGATGTAACCCATAATCTTTCTATGGAAGGAGAAAGAAAGTAGAAGAAGCGAGCTATTAGAAGAGAGGGAAAGGAGAATAATCAAATTTGGTCATAAGGAGAAGATGAGAGAAAAAGAGACAGAATAAACAAAGGATAAAAATCCAAAATGAGTTCAAAATATGCAATCAAAAAATCCAAACCCTTAAAAGACAATGCTAGGAAAAATATATTTAAAAGTGCTAAAAATGAGAGAATGCGTGTATGTGTGTGTGTGTGTGTGTGTGTGTGTCTGAACCAATCAGCACAGCCAGAAATAACATGCATGTGCACACATGTTCCCCACAGCCACAGACAGTGTGGGATAAAATAAATGAAAAATAAAAATAGAAAAACATTTAGAAAACAATACCTTAGTGAAGAATGAAGAAACAGGCTCCACTGTGGTAGTCAAATAAGTCAAATAGTTGATCAGATTCAGTGTTCACTGTCTATGCTCTGTTGTCTTTCTTTCCATTTTTTTCTTGAGTTAAGTACTGATAGAGCAAGGGGTGGCAGTGGGTTGTTAACACCATTCTGTTTTTGTGTTTCTCTCTGAACTGCTAGTTGGAGAGGCTTGAGATGGAAGTTGTTTGACATAAGTCTAGCTTCCCTTCTTACCAGTAGGAGGTGGTGGGATGAGAGATAAAGAACTGTCAGTGATGTTTTGTCCATTTGAACCAGTTTGGTGCCCTGGTGTGCAGTTGGGGTACTCAATTTGGGTACTCAGGATACCACATCAGCATTCTGTGAGGGGAGTTCCAGCAGGTGGGGCTTAAGTCTAATCAGGCCTCCTGGGCTTTGTTGGGTGATGCCTGCTTAGGAGAGATTAGATTAACTAGGCTCTTGGGTAGACAGTAGCCCATCTCTGCCATGGGTCTGGTTCTCAGGAGTCTCCCAGGAAATCTAGTTGTGGGACATGGGGCCAATCTTCCATCACTGCAGCTCATGAGCCCAGCATTCTTGGGTTTAGCCCCTGAAGGTGTTCATCTAGACACTCAAACTCCCAGCCAACTCTAGCTGGTCACATGAGCTAACAGATGCAAAGAGAACTAGCTGGGGTTCTCTTTGGCCCTTCTGACTTGAATTACCCTGGGTGCAATTCACTCTGCACGTATTTAATTCATGATCTGCCAGTCCCAGCTTTGGTCACTCCATAAGTGACTGATGAGATATTGTAGCTATGGTTTTATTTTTTTTTCCAGATCTCCCAAAAAAAACCTAGCCACCATCGCAGTGATCTCACCCAGAAATGGCTCCAGCTTCAGTTCTCAGAGGCCAGCTGAGATACATCGAGCACTTGTCAAGCACCAGCACAAACTGCTGTCTCAGGATCAGCTAAGGTTAGATGGCATTTTTGATCTCCAACTTTTCTGAACCCCAAATCAATTTCCCCTCCATATGTTTTTGGTTAATTAGCATCAGAGGGCAGCCAGGTCATCACTGATGTACTCCCTCATTTTTGTTTCTTGTACAAAAATTTCTGAGTCCTTAAGCCACTTTGGTTAATTTAAAATTTCAGTGAAGTCCCTCCTTTGACCCTCTTGCTGAGAAGCTGTGCACTGCTGCTTTGGTCCTAAGCCACAGCACAGCCTGGAATGCAGCTTTTCTCTGTTCCACCATCTTCCATTTCCAAGTCTGTACTCCGTCTAAGTTGTTTATCTTAGGTAACTGTTGACATGGATCCCTAGCCACCAAGCTGTGTACTTAGACCCACGGTCCCTGCTGAGAAGTTGCAGTCTAGCGGTGGAATAGAGAAAAAGTGGTAGAATGACAGCCCCAGGCAGGTCTGAACACAGGTGGTGAGTGCAGGCATGAGGCACAGCAGGCCAGCACTGCAGGAGAGCCAAGGTGTACTGACCTGTCATCCCAGCAACAAGCAACTCCAACCGACCCAGTGCAGACTTCTGTTTTACGCAGGGCTGCAGCTACAGAACCTCAAGAACCCCGGCCCTACCCACTGAGCATGTGCAATTCATTACTTCAACCACTTGTCAAGAGAAGGCTAAGTGATAGCATAGTAGTTTTCCTAACTCTAATTACCATTAATTTGGATCAATACAATTGGTATTTTGACTCAAGTGCTGTACAGTCCCCAACACTAGCACAGGAGGAGGTAAAGCCTGAAATTGGTTCCCTTCTCATACTTGGAGAGTATCATTTCTATTCTTCAATAAGTCGTGCTTTTACACTCACTCATCCTGGTCTGTAGATTTCATTTTTTTAATTCAGAAGACAAGAGCACAGAAAAGGAAATAAATGGACAGTTTGCACCTGGGATCTGCCACAACACAGGAGGGCATGGCCCATCATTAAGATCTGCTACACTTCTGAGCTTAGAGGTCTGCAGGTTGTGCAGACCCCACGTGCCAGCAGAAGTGTAAACATTCCAGTTTCACTGTCACAGCAATGGAAAGCTGAGTAACACAATACTCTAAGGGAGAAAATGATAGTGCAACTGGAGGACAGAAAGATGCCCACATCTCACTCCATCAAGCCTCCCTCCCATTCCCAGCCCCTCCCTACCAGAGTTCACATCTTAGAGTGAATCCATCAGATAAATTCCATTGAATAGTTCATCATTTTGGGACCAGTTGAAGATCACAGGCCAGAGGATGACATTCATGCCATGGGCTGGCAAATGACTGATGGCAATGCATCCTCAACCCTGAAGCTCTCAGGCAGAAAGAGGTGACAGACCAAAGATCTGCAAGAACAAACACAAGGATCAGAATTGGTGCAGGAGATGTCAGGGGAGGGTTCATCCATTCTGTAGTTTCTTTATTATGAAATGTAACTTCAGAGAAGTAGTAAAATAACTAGTCACTCGAGAGCAGAGTGCAAGTGACCACACAAGTACAGGTTCAGTGGCCTCCATAACTAAATTTACCCCCAAGATAATACTTTGGTGGGAAATGAACCACTGATTAATGAAACTGCATCAAAACCCAGAGAAAGAAGTTTCTACATCTATCCTATAGCAGTTGAGGTCCTGTGAGCATGGCATCTGATTCAGACCTTGCTTCTCACTTGGACATGAAATAGTACTTCTTGCCTATTCACCTAGCAAGGATTCAGAACAAGTATTCAAGTCCAGGTGGTGTGAATGCAGTGAGACCAGTTGTCTTCCTTGCTACTATATGATCAAATTTATATATGGCATCACTAATCTGGAGCATTAAGAAACCATAAAATGGGCACACAATATATGCAGTAATTCCACCTCTGGCATATCACAAAATAATCTGAGGTTCTCACAAAGGCTTATGTTACCAAGTGTTCACTGTAACTGTATTACAATGATGCCCAATTGAAAGCCACTGAAATCCCTTTCAATAAGGACTCTCAAACCCCACGAACAAAAGTGTACACACTAAAGATTTTGGATCAAATACACTTTCTGAAATTTTTAGGTCATTCAAATAAATGAAGAGAAGGCAATTGAATATGGAAGGACAGTATGAATGAGCACAGCCCAGGAAAGGAAGCAGAGAGGATGATGTAGCATCTGCACCGTTGAACCCTGATCACAGGCATGATAGGATCCCCCACCTGTAAACAAAGCAAACTGCTCTCCAGGCAAATGGGAGGGAGGATTTACATGACTGCAATCAGGCCAAACAGCCAAAAGCCTCCTCCCTGGCCACTGATTGACTACAGTCTGTGGTCAATCACACTCCAGAGCTGGAAGCCTGGGGGAGGGTTGCACAGAGTGTGAGGGGCCATTCTGTTGTCCTGAAGGCAGGGCCCTCAGGAAAATGACACCCGATAAGGGTGCAGCAAGCAGGTCAAAAGTGGTACCTTCTACTGACATCACCCAGCTCCCAGATACAGTCATGCTGTGGACCATCTGCCATTGGACTTCTTAATTTCTCTGATCATTCTTCCACTGTCTTTGCTGGCATGTCTGTGATAATTTGAAAACATTTCTGTCACTGTCCAGCCAAGAATTCTGTAGTTCCTACCAGCTGGCTCAGTGGAGAACCTGGAACTACAAGAGTTTGGATTTAGCTTCGAACATGAATTTTGAGGCTCCTAAGTGCATTTCCACAAGGCTCTCATTGTAGGATCCAATGCATTCAAGCAATATGTTTCATGACTGGCCTGTTCATGTGACTCCTCAAGGGGTCGACCCATGGTAAGCTCTTAGCTCACCTCACCATTGTAGAGAACAAAACAGGTTCAGAGAAGGAAAAAAAGAGGCCAGGGCCAACAAGTACAGATGAGAACTATCTACCCTTTCTGTGTTCTGAAAATCCAAGTGCTGTGGGAGGAACCTATAAACACTTGGGCTTGCTGGCAGGGAGCTGATGACTGCTAACATCACTTGAAGCTGTTTCTTTGTTTCAGATGAGGCTCTTTAGAGAAGGCCTGGCAGAAACAGCTGAAATTAGTTCAAGCCCCCAGCCCCTGCACTAGGTGATCTAGGGTAAACTTTGCTCACACTAATGCTAAATTCTCTGTCCTAAATAAAGTCCATCTCCCATTTGGTTTGCTTTGGTTTGGTACTGGGGATAGCAGCAAGGGTTACTTTAGCGCTTAGCTTCATCCCCAGACTTTTTCTGTCTGGTTTGGTTTTCTTTGGAGGCAAGATCTCACTAAGTTGCTGAGGTCCTCACTCCCTTGCTGAGGCTGACCTTCAACCTGGGATCATCCTGCCTTAGCCTCTGGGAGAATAGGAGTGTAGGCGTGGACCACCTATATAACTCCTCTGCCATTTGGAAACATGCCATGTATGAGGAAGCACAGCCTTGGACTGCACAAGCAAAGCACTGGAGGCCATAAGAAATCTGTTCAGAAGGAACATGAAAAGGGCCACCTACCATGCCTTCATGCTGTGGCAGTTCTTCAGTGCCCTCCTACCTTGTGGCAAGTAGTGATCCTCACTCCCCTGGCTGTTTTTACTTATTTAGACTCCCCAAGGTGTGAAACCTCTGTGATTGGTTACAAAGTTTCCTCACTTAGAAAAATAGCAAAGAGATCCAACTGAGATGAGCTAATGAGGGTTTTTCAGTCTTTTCCAACCCCATCCAGGAAAGAAACCTGCCATGATGGCTCCTCTGGGACAGGTGAGGAAAGTGGAGTTGTAGGAAGGCACCTGGAGCCTGGAGGTCAAGGCCCACTTCTCACCAGGAGAAGCTCATCCCACTCCCTTGTCAATCACTCAAACTGGCTGCACGTCCTAACCTCCAGGAAATCAGCCTCCTTTGGGAGTCTCAGGGCTGGGTTTGGGTATGCTGGCCACAGTTGCCTGTGCCCCAGAGGTGGCTTCAGAAGCCTGGCAGCTGGTGATGGGTGTAGCTCATGTAAACTTCCCCTGGGTCTACCTCTCCAAGATGCTTTAGGTCCCTCCCAGACCTTGATGGCCCAGTGTAGGTTTGCAGAATGATGCCACTCACATATCTGTCCTCTCACCAGCCTTGCCACCAGCCTGGCATTGAGTGGGTGCACACTCCTTAATGTACTGATCAGGCTAGCAGGATGGGAGGATTGGTGGTCCTGGAAGGTGTACTCCTGGAGGTGCAGGGCCTGGGTCTCAGCTGACACTTCATGTACACCTTCCAAAATTTTGTTTCTTGACTTTGCATGAAGCTGAGCACATGCTGGAGCCTGAGAGTCCCAAACTTTTGGCACTTTCTGTCTGTGCAGGACCAGAATAACCTCAGTGACAGACTTTGAAACTCTGCCTGCCTCCTGTGTGTGACTTGACTGGGGAGTATGGAGGAGGGGGATGCAAATGCCTGGCATTGGATGGCATTGCCTTGTCACTCCAAGTGCCATTCACTGCTGCTTCTGCCCTGGCCTCATATTTGGGGGACCACAGGAAATATTGCTGGCCATGGGGCATCCTTGAAGGTTCCCATGGCTGGCTGCCAACCTGGACCCCACCCTGCCACCTGGGGAACCTTCCCTGCAACAGCACCTTGGGTGCACTCCCAGGAATGCCTGTCACCATGGCTGTAGTGTGGCCATGGAGGAGAGGCCCCATGTCCCTAGGAGGGCCTTGAGGGCGTCAATCCTTGAAGGGCTGCTCTGCAGTCAGGGCTGTCAGCAGTGCTGCTGGGTAGACAGCATGGTGTCCGCGCTCCTATGCTAGGAACATTGTACCTTGGCTGGGCCTTTTGCAAGTAGCTTGAATCTCACCCTTCTAGCTTATTCAATGCTGTAGCAAGCTGGGCTCTTGGTTAGAGACCTATAGCACCAGTCATTGCAAGGGTGGGGCTGGAGGGGGGCCCTGGCCCCTTAGGGCCATCCGAGAGTCACCTGGTGAGTTTGGCAGGACTCCATAGCCAAAGACCTCACCCCAGATAAAGTCCTCCAGGGAATCATACCCACTCAAGAAACAGTAATTGGGTCAGGAGAGGTTATTCCTGCCGATATCCCCCAACATCCAGATAAGGCTTTTACTAAAGACATACGTCACTGGACTAGTTAGTTTCTTCGGTTATTCTCCCTGCTTTCTTTGCTTGCAAAAGAAAACCTAACCCAAAAAGAAACCCTAACCCTAATTTTTTTCTAGTTGTAGGTGGACACAATACCTTTATTTTACTTATTTACGTGTTGTTGAGGATCGAAACTAGTGCCTCACACATGCTAGGTAAGTGCCCTACCCCTGAGCTACAACCCCAGCCCCGACAAGTGTTTTTAAGATACATGGAAAACTGATGCTAGAATTGGAGCCAAGACCATTTTGACTAGATTAGCACTAGCAGTTACCAATGTTATTTTAAGCCTACATATTATAAAGAAAATGTTTAGATTAGTTATATTGAAATTTAATTAGCATAAAATAATGCCTATTATTTTTAGGCATATTATTCCCTGGATTTTTCACAAACATGTATGTCATATGACTACTATGAAAAATAAGCTATAGAAGCATTTGATCACCTAAACATATTTTTACATGCCCTGTTCAGGTTCTTCCAACCATTCTAACCTCCTTAAAAGCCTTAAGTATTTTAAGTATTGACTCATGAAATGTCTTACAAATGGAAGTATGCTGGTGGATTGAGAGTGGTATCACAGGGCTCAACATCTGTGTCTGACATTTTGGGCAAGTGTACCCAGTTCATGATCCTGTCTGGGTACTCCTCCTGCAGTGGATCAGTTGGAAATTCTGCAGGTAGTCACAGTTCTCTGCCTTCTTCCTCACAGCATTCAGCACAGAGTCCACCAGCTCCACATGTTCCTTGTAGTGTCCCTTGGCCCTGCTGCTACCAGCACCACTCTGACCAAAAACGAAGTTGTCCATTGAAGATCTGTCAAAGGGGCCTGAGCACACCGAGTTCATGGTGGCAGGCTCTAGGTATACAAGCACAGTATGGGGCACCTACATGCCACTGGTGACCTTGTAATGTACTTTGATGTGCTCCCAACTGCAGATGGCTGTCCCCATGGTAGGATCGATGCCATCTTGGTCACTGAACACCTCCCAGAAGTTGACACCTATATTGTTGCCACACTGCCCAGCCTGCAGGTGCACGATCTCCCTTGTGGTGGCAGTGCATGAATAAAGACAAACTGAAGTGCAGAAGAGCAGACCCGCAGTGTGTCTTGAGTAAGGTTTTATGTATCGATGAGTAAGTTTTTGTGTATTGATAAAATTTGCTTATTTGCATGTTCCCATGTTCTTACTGTTTCTCCGTGGGGTTCTCTCTTTTTTTGTCTTTTCTTTTTTGTAACTGGGGATTGAACCCAGGGCTTAAAGATTTCAGGCAAGTGCTTTGCAGCTGAGCTACACCCAGCCCATTCATTCACAAGTTGATTAACTGTCATGAATGAATCTACTATAAATATTTTTAAAAACTGACCAATAGAGATAGTATGTTTCCATGCATTAATTGGCATAATTTTGGACCGGTAACATTAGTACGCACTAATTAGCATAAATTTGGACCAATATCATTGGTCTTTCTTTCAAACCCTAATAGTATAAGGTTGGACCAATAGTAGTGAGACAAGGGATATATAAACCCCTAGCGGAGTGCTGTGAAGAAGACGTGGTGTGGCGACTCCAGCAGGAGGGTGGTGTTCTACTTCCTTTTAAGCACTGTGGAGGCAGCAATTCCTCTAATTGAGAAGAAATGGATGATGAGCTGCTGGTGTCTGCTGCCACACTTGAAGGCATGGACTGTCGTTAGGACCTGCAACACTTCTCTGCTACAGAGACATTGCAGCTTGTGCAGATTCCCACTTCTATGCAGAAGCTCTGAACAGTGTTTCATTGTGGAACCCCATAACAAAGGTATTGTTATGTTAGATAATTTGAATTTTTAAAAATTTCTCGGTTTTAATTCCTGTTAACTAATACCGTACTTCTTAACATATTTTGCCAAAAGCAATCAGGTTTGACACATTCTTCTCTTGACTCTTGCCTAATATTACGTTGGTGTTAGAGTTTGCATTCTAATTTTCTACTGTACAGGTTTCCCTATTGTCTCCACTCAGGGACTCTGCTTCTGCAAGCTGATGTGGCATCATGTCACAGCTCATGCCTACGGCTGAGAGACTAAGGGCCGAGCATCCCTTAATTATGTTGGCAGTGTCCCTGAGCTTTTTTCTTAACTGGCCCTGCATTCCCGACATGTCTCCCAGGCCAGTCATGAGGAACTCGTGGTGTAGGCCTCCTTAGATGGTGAAGGTGACTGCACATGAGGACAGGCTAAAAGTAGAGATGGTGGAGACAAAATTGAGGAATTTTTTTTTTCCTGTAAAAATTACAGTGGACTTTTATTTATAGAATCACTATCAGATTAGGTAGTGATTTTTTTCCATGAGGTAGCCACAATAACACTCATTTCTTTAAAGTATTAAGTTTTATATTTGGTATTGTATATTCTACATTATAGAAAAGTCTTAAAGAGGATACTGTGATGTGGAAAGGGTAAAATTTAAATAGTTTACAATCCACCATTCAGATACACGTCTGTGTGTGTGCACTGCAAGTTATAGCATAGTTGTATATGTGTAAATGTTAAGTAGGCTTAACTACACACTGTGTGGGGTCTGATTTTTATTTAATAAAACATGTACTACTATATTCCTTTTTAATAGAATTTTGACCATAATTTAACATTCTATTACAAAGATTTTTGATAACATTTTGAGCCACCTCCTAATGTTTGAGTGTTTAGCTTACTTTTCTGGTAAAGAGAACATTTTTGTCTCAGTATTTCTTCGTATTGCTGACTACTCTCTTTCTGGAAGTTGAACTGTTGGGTCAGTGTGAAGATTCTAAGGGCCCTTGGTTCTGGGAGCTCCCAGAGAGCAGGGTATGGGTGTGCTTTGTGATGAGGCCAGGGCACCCTTACAGTAGGGTGTCTGTCATAGGTAAATGCACAGAGCCAGGTACTTTTCAGAATGCATACAGGATTCATACCAAAAAGATGGGTACGAAAGTTAAGACTTTGTGCACACTCATCAGTAGATAGAGTTAAGTTTTTGTTAGTTTTGAAGAAGATAATTCAATTGCCTCCTGTGCTGTGTTCTGTGGCATGTAGATCTTTTGCCCTTCAACTCATTCAATTTTAAAGGTGTTTTATAATGTTTAAGATATTCCAATGAGTGAAATATTCCACAGGAGGTGCATTTTAGAATTTTGGTTCCCTTTGGTTTCCAAGGCCTCACATATTTTCTCTATGCAGATGAGTGGGAACCACACCTTCCTGTGCTTCTGGCAGAGTCTCCCAGGGCACCAGTTTGGAGGCTCTTCAAGAATGTGGTGTTAAGTTTAGAGTACACCTCAGATGATCTGAGGCATTTATATATTTAATTTAATTTATTTTTAATTGTTTCTACTTAGTTATACATGAAAGCAAAATGTTTTGATTCATGGTACACAAATGGTATACAGCTTTTCATTCCTCTGTACACCATATAGTCACACCATTCATGTATGCATACAGAGTAATGATGTTTGTCTCATTCCACCATCTTTCCTTCTCTGACAGTCGTCCCCTCACCTCATTTCCCTCTACACAATCTAGTGTTCCTCCATTCTTCCCTTAACCACCCCCCAACAATTATTTATCAGCATCCACTTATCAGAAAAAACATTTGGCCTTTGATTTTTTGGGATTGGCTTATTTCACTTTGTATGATATTCTCTAACTCCATCCATTTACCTACAAATTCCATAATTTTATTCTTCTTTATGACTGAGTAATATTATTCCTGAAAGAACAATGCAGAGACACGAGTCAAAGCTAATCACTGGAGCAGTTCCATTTTATTTTTAAAATGTACACACTTATATAGTGCCGGGAAGAGGCTGATAGGTCAGGGTGTGAAACAGGGCGATGGTTAATTGGGTGAGCCTTGTTGCTAGGGGTCTGGGTGGGGTGTCAAGTGCTGATTGGGTGTGAGTTCGCGCCGGTGGGAGAAGGTATGAGGAAGTTAAATCAGGAAAAGAAGCTTGGCCAGCGCCATGTTGGGAAAATTTAGAAAAGTGATCTTATATTCCTCCCTTTTTGTTTTTGTATTTGGGATGGGGGCGTCATTCCGTCATTCGATCTGGCTACCTCCTGCTGGACAGGGGCAAAGTTTGGGAAGGGATAGGGGAAGGTGGAAGGAATATGGTCAAGAGACCGCAGAACAAGGCTGAAAAAGGGAGGGTTTACTGGGGGGTGAGGTTGATGAAGGTGCCCTGTAGCCACAGATCCTGAATGGCCTCATTTCATTCCTCCAAGTGGTGGATAGGTGGGATGAACCAGATGTCCTGGTGGAGGGCTGCAAGGAAGGAGTTCCATGAGGTGATCATGGTTTCCTCAGCAGGTGGTGAGATGTTCTCTGGAGGAGGCACTGAGTTCATCTGTGGCTAGTAACTGATAATTCCCAAGGAGAAGCTGGTTAAAGGTCTGGTTAGAAATTTTTCCCAACTGATTCTGGAGAAATTTTATTAGGCAGGGTAGGAAGAGACAGGCAAGGAAGATGATGAGTAACAGACCTAGTATCGGCCACATCCAAGCAAAAGGGGAGATTGAAGCCACAAGGAGAAGGGGGAACCATTGTTACCTGGGCCAAGGAGGTGACCTGTTTTTGTAGGGAGGCTAAAGAGGTAGCAGTAGAAGTCAGAGCTTCTTCCAGCTGGTTGTTGATGTCCTCCACAGCCCATAAAGAATGGTCAAGGGCACCACCTGAAAGAGCAGCTCCAGTGACAGAAGTGGTTAGTAATGGTTTTTTCTGAGTGCTGTATATTGGAAGCAATCTGACAAAACTGAGTGTCCAAGGGGACATATTCAAGGAATCCATGGGGAGCAGACCAGGCACCATAGTAAATGGAGGCTTTTACCCCAGAGGCCCAATGGGGGTCCTAGGAATCCTGGATGGTGAGTGTAAAAGTTTTGTTTGGGTGTTTGAGAAACTAGTTAGAGGCAGAAGAAGCATGCATTTGTGGATCATATAAAAAGATGTAGGGTCTGAGGAGAGGTTCAACTGTAAAGGGGCTAAGCAGGAGGGAAAGAAGCAAGAAGGACGATTTTAACCTATTAGGAAATATCTTCAGGTACAGGCTCGAGAGAGATACAAGAAAAATGAAGCTTTAAGGGATTGTGAGGGGAGGGGGAACAAGAGTAAGTATTTTTTTGGTCCGTGAAGAGGTGTTACCGCATTTTCAGGATGGATTTCTTCTGGGCCGGATGGAAAGGAGGCTCCTTTGAGCCTAGAAATATGAATCCATGGGGTAAGTTGGTTGTGGTGGAGTGCTAGCTTAGCAGCTGTTGGAGTACATAATATGACTTCTACAGGCCCTTCCCATTTTGGTTGTAAAGGGTTTCTTTCCCCCGGAGGACAGTAATAGACAGATTGCCCGGGTGTCAAAGGAAAAGGGTTTTGAGAGAGACTGGGATCAGGAAGGAGCCAGTCCCGGTGTTTCCATAGTTCGGTTCAAAGGTGGAAAAGAAGGGGTAAGGTATATTTGTCAGAAATAGGCCAAGGCTTGGGCGAGAGTCCAGGGGAAATGAGAGGGCAACTGTACATGACCTCTAATGGGGAGGGAAGTGAGGGTTTCTTGGGCAAGACTTGCAAGTGTAAAAGGGCCAAAGGGAGTAATTTAACCCAGTCTAAACTTAATTCCATAGCTAGTTTAGTGAGGATATCCTTAAGGGATCTATTCATTCTTTCAACCTTCCCTGAGGTTTGTGGGTGATAGGGGCAATGAAAATGCCATGGGAAAGATAGGGCATAAATGATAGCCTGAGTGACTTGGGAAACAAGTTTTGGGCCATTGTCAGATTGAATGGAGGTGGGCATCCCAAATCATCGAGGGATGATTTGAGTTAATAGGATGTTAGCAACGGTAGAGGCCCTCTTGTTGGATGTAGGAAAAGCCTCAACCCAGCCTGAAAAGGTGTCTACTAGTACTAGTAGGTACTTCATGTGTTTAACTCTGGGCATATTAGTGAAGTCAGTTTGCCAGTCAGCTGCGGGGGTGTGCCCTTGAGCCTGATGGGAGGGGAAGGGTTTAGGCCACAAGGATGTGTTAGAATTGGTTTGTTGACAGATGTGGCATGTTGAGAAGATGTGCCGTAAGAGGGCTTGATCATTTGCCGAGAGGGTGAAAAAAGATTGAATAAAAGTTTCAAGACTTCGGGGGCTAGAGTGAAATAGGGAATAAAGAAAATGGAAAAGACATTGATGGTCCTCCTCATGAACATCCTCAGAGTGGGTGAGTGTAAGCATAGGAGGGATTGGGAGTTTGGAGGGCAGCCGATCATGTGGCTTGGTCAGCTTTAGTATTTCCTGCAGTGATGGGGGAGGAGTGCATTTGGTGAGCTCTGCAATGTGTGATACCAAGCATAGATGGAAGTTTTGAGGCCTCTAATAGGTGAGAGATGAGCTTTGAGTTAGTAACAGGGGTGCCCTTGGTTGTTAGGAGTCCTCTTTCTTTCCATATGGCAGCATGGGACAATAGAATATGAAAAACATATTTGGAATCAGTGTAAAGAAAACTGTAGCTAGTTCACAAGCCCTGGTAGCTGCTATGAGTTCAGCCTGTTGGTTAGTGGTGTTTGTTGGAAGAGGTTTTGCCTCTATTATGGAGGAGAGGGGGACAACAGCATATCCTGCCACCCTGATTCCATCCTGCATAAAGGAACTGCCATCTGAAAACCAAGTAAAATCAGGGTTGGACATAGGTCCTTTGGAAATTGTTGTGGGATAGGGTAGAAAGGTCTCCAGGGCTTCAATACAACTATGGATTGGGGACTTAGAGGAATGTGACTAGTAGGGAGAGAACCCTGGAAAGGGGGAGGGTTTGTAGCCCTTTATAAGTCAGAAGGTCCTTTAAGTGATGTGGGGAAAGAATAGTGAGGGGAGACCCAAAGGTAAGTTTGTGGGCCTCCTTTTGGAGATCATGACTGGTCACTTAGGCAGGCAGGCAGGGTGCCCACCCTCTAACAGTGGGATCTAGTTGTTAAGCTACTGGGGCAAAGGTAGGTCCATAGTCTTATCCAAGGACTCCCAGGCTTTGGCCTCCCTTTTCATGAACATAGAGGAGAAAGGGTTTTGTTAGGTCAGGCAGATGAAGGACTGGGGCTTCAAGGAGTGTCCTTTTGAGTATGTTGAAAGGCCTGCCAACAGTGGAGAGTAGTGGCTCATTTTGGGGACCTTTTTCCATGTCATATAAAGGTCTCACTAAGAGGGAGTAATTAGGAATCCATGCCCTAATGTATCCCACCAAACCCAGGAAAGATAAGATTTCAGCTTTAGTTTTGGGCATAGGGATGGAGTTAATAAGATTAATAAGATGTTTTCTGTCAGTAGTGATAGCCTTTTTCCTGTGGGAAATGGAGAACCCAAAGTATGTGACTGTGGGAGAGGACAGTTGGGCCTTTTGTGGGGAGGCTTGGTAGCCTTTGTGAGCCAGGTGGTTAAGTAAATTAATGGTGTCATGTTTTGAGATTTCCATTGAAGGGCTGCAAAGAAGAAGATCATCTACATACTGAAGAAGAGTAGAGTCAGGGCAGGTTGAGTGGAAGCTTTCTAGGTCTGCTGCCAGAACTTGTCCAAAGAGATGGGGACTATCCCTGAAACCCTGGGGAAGAACGGTCCATGTAAGTTGTTGGGAGGGTCTGGTGTTTGGGTCAGTCCAGGTGAACACAAAGATGTCCTGGGATTTGGATGAGAATGGAATAGAGAAGAAAGCATCCTTCAGATCTATTACCGAGAAGTGGGTAGAGGTGGCAGGGACTTGGGAGAGAAGGGTGTATGGGTTAGGGACCAGGGGGTGGATGGGAACAATGGAGGAGTTGATGAGGCGAAGGTCTTGTACTAGGCAGTAAGAACCATTAGGTTTCTTAACCACCAGAATGGGAGTATTGAAAGGGAAGTGAGTAGGTCAGAGGTTGCCCTTCTTTAAGAGGTTCCATATGATGGGTTGGAGGCCAATCAGAGCAGGGGTGGATAGAGGAGGGCATTGGGATTGGTTGGAAAAATGAGTGGGGTCCTTGAGGTGGATTTGAATTGGGGGACAGTTGACTGTAGAAGGGTTGTGGATGTCCCAGACAATGGGATCGACAAGGTGTGTGGGGACAGGAAAATGACTGTTTAGGGTGGCCATGTATGGGACCTGCACAATTGGAGCAGAAAGGGATTGTGAGATCACCAGCCAAGAGAGCATTAAAAAATGTGGTGTGGGGGATGATGGAGGCTATATAGAAATTGTAGCCTTGAGGAGTAAGAGGATGTCCCTACCGAGGAGTGGTACTGGACATTGGGGCATTACAAGGAAAGAATGGGAAAAAGGGAAACTATCTATAGAGCAGGTGAGAGGAGGTATTTTTAATGGGAGTATGGTTTTCCCTACTACCCTGAAAATAGGAGAGAATGAAGGCAGCGTGGGTCCCCAAAACTCCCTCAAGACCGAGAAGGTGTCCTCTGTATCTAGGAGGAAGTTGATGCTGCACCCATCTACTTGGAGTTGCACCCTGGGTTCCTGCCTGTTGATAACAGCCAGGAAGGAGGACCCAAGGCCCCGTCAGTCATTGAGCACAAGGCCCAAGAGGTCAGTATTGGGATTTTTGGCCGCAAATCCCCTTCGGGAGGTGGGACAGTCTGAACCCCAATGACCCATTTGCTGACATTTAGGGCAAGGTGTATTGGGGGGGTCCTAGGAGTAGGGCAGGCTTTAGCCCAATGGCCCTCCTTGCTGCACTTGAAACAGGCTCCAGGGGGGGTTCATGTTGCAAGGGGGTTGTTGCAGCCACCTTTGAGGAGCTTTCTGCAGGACTTAAGCGAGCATCTGAAACTTATGGTTTCCTGCCTTTTCGTACCTATGGTACTTACGGCGTTTGGCTTCCTCATCCCAGTTATGAAAGACCTTAAAAGCCATACCCAGAATTTTGGTCTGAGGTGTTGCAGGCCCTTGCTCAAGTTTCTTTAATTTAGCCTTTATGTCGGTGTGGCTCTGGGACAGGAAATATGTCATAAGGACATGCCTGCCATCGGGGGTTTCAGGATCTAAGTTGGTGTATTGTTGGAGAGCCTTAGGGAGGTGATCTAAAAATTCAGAGGGGGTTTCATTCTTTTTTTGTATGATTTCCTGGATTTTTTGGAAGTTAACCGCCTTGCAAGTGACCTTTTTTAGACCAGCGATTATGCAGGCAGCAAATTGATCTCTTAATTGTAATCTGGCTGTGGTATTGTAGTCCCAGTTTGGATCTTGTTCAGGGACTGCATGGGGGCCAGTAGGATGGTTAGGGTTGACTTGGTGAGTGTCATCAGCATGGGCTTGGACTAATTCCCTTACCCATCTGCGTTCCTCAGGGAGAAGGGTGTAAGCCAAGAGCATGTAAATGTTGTGGTGGGTAAGGCTATAAGCCTGTAGGACCCATTGGAACTCCCGAGTGTAAGTGGTGGGATCAGTTGTAAAGGAGCCTAATCTTTTTTCTAATTGAGTGAGGTCAGTCATGGAGAAGGGAACATGGACTCAGATGACACCTTCGGGTCCAGCGACCTCTCATAAGGGTGCTATTGTATGGGGTTAGGCAATTTGGGTTTGGGTGTGGGACCTGGTGGCAGATGGGCTGAAAGAGTTTGGAGGAGGGGAAGATGGCAGCAAGGAAGGAGGAGAAATGGCAGTGAAGAGGAGTTAGGAGAGGAGAGAGAGGGGGAGGTGGACGCGGAAGGAGGGGGATGATAAGCAGGCGGTTCGTGGGTCGGGTCAAAGGAGGAAGTAGGAGAATCAATAGTGGGGGAGGACTGCAAGTGGAGCAAAGGTCAGGTTGAGAACAGAGAAGGGAAAATGCCTCAACATAGGGAAACTCCTTCCATTTTTTTGAGTGCTGGCAGTAATTAAAAAGATCTTAAAGAATTTGGGGATCAAGGGAGCCTTCGGGCCACCAGTTGAGATTGTCTAATTGGTAATAATGCCAATCTTGAGTGCAAAATTTAATGAGAGTTTTTGGTTTAATGTCTGGAGTCAGTGAGAGGCAAGCCAAATTGGAAAGTAAACACTTTAAGGGGGAGTCATTTAGGAGGGAAGAAGAGGTCCCTATCACTTGTTAAAGAGGGAGAGAGAGAGAGAGAAAGAGGGAGAAAGAGAGAGAGGGATCTCTGGACCGAGAAAGTAAATGGATGACTTGCTTAGACGTCCCCAAGGAGCAAAATCATTCACGGGACTCAGTAGAGTCAGGGGACAAGGGGAACAGTCAGGTTGTCACCTGAGGATTCTGCTGCTAAGCAGGAATGCCAGAGGACACAGAGAACCTAGTACTAGATTTTTACCGGGAAATGGAGGAAGGAAGAAAGCAGAGAGAAAGAGAGAGAGAGAGAGAGAGAGGATGAAAAAGGGTCTATATTGTTCCCTCCTGCCTGTTTGGATAATGGGTAAAAGATAAGGCACCTAGGAGTCCACTGTGGCCAGAAAGACCAAGGTGGGGTGTAGTCTCCTCCCTTTAACTAGACATTGGGGGCTGCTGGATGATCATGGTCAGGCTCCCCGCAATAGTCAAGTTAAGGGTGGTGGCCTCTTAAGGGGAACTCACCTACAGATTAGCCAGTGGTAGTTGCAAGGTAGCCAGCACTCAAGAAGGTGGACGAGGGTGAGAAGCTTTGACCGGGGGAGATGGAGGGGGTCCTCGATATTTGAGGAGTTTCCCTTCCCAGGTTTTGTCACCGATGAAAGAATGACGCAGAGACACGAGTGAAAGCTAATCGCCGGAGCAGTTCCATTTTATTTTAAAAATGTACACACTTATATAGGGCCGGGAAGAGGCTGATAGGTCAGGGTGTGAAATGGGGTGATGGTTAATTGGGTGAGCCTTGTTACTAGGGGTCTGGGTGGGGTGTCAAGCACCGATTGGGTGAGAGTTTGTGTCGGCGGGAGAAGGTATGAGGAAGATAAATCAGGAAAAGAAGCTCAGCCAGTGCCATGTTGGGAAAATTTAGAACAGTGATCTTATAATTCCATTGTGTATACTCATTTTCTTTATCCATTCATCTGTTGAAGGGCATCTAGGTTGGTTTCATAATTCAGCTTTTGTGACTTGAACTGCTATAAACATTAATGTGGCTTTGTCACTGTAGTATACTGATTTTAATTCCTTTGGGTATAACCTGAGGAGTGGGATAGCTTGTTCAAATGGTGGTTCCATTCCAAGTTTTCTAAGGAATCTCCACACTGCTTTCCAGAGTGGCTGTACCAATCTGCATTCCCACCAGCAATGTATGAGTGTACTTTCCCCCCACATTCTCACCAACATTTATTGTGGCTTGTATTCTTGGTAATTGCCATTCTGACTGGACCTAGATGAAATCTTAGATTTGATTAGCATTTCTCTTATTGCTAGACATGTCGACAGAACATTTTTTTTGTATATGTATTGATCGATTGTATATCTTCTGTGAAATGTCTACCCAGTTTCTTAGCCCATTTATTGATTAGGTTAATTTTTTTTTTTGGTGTTAAGTTTTTTGAGTTCTTTATATATCCTGGAGATTAATGCTTTATTTGAGGTGCATGTGGTAAAGATTGTCATCCAAGCTGTAGTCTCTCTCTTCACATAATTGATGATTTCTTTTGCTGAGAATAAGCTTTTTACTTTGAATCCATTCCATTAATTGATTCTTGATTTAACTTCTTAAACTTTAGGGGTCTTTTGGAAGTCAGATCCTAGGCCATCATGGTGAAAATTTGGACCTACTTTCTCTTCTAGTAGGAGCAGGGTCTCTGTTCTAGTACCTAAGTCTTTGATCTACTGTGAGTTGAGTTGTATACAGGGTGAGAGATAAAGGTTTAATATCATTTTGTTACATGTGGCTTTCCATTTTTCCCAGCACCATTCATTGAAGAGACTCTTTTCTCCAGTGAATGTTTTTGGTGCCGTTTTCTAGTATAACTGTATGTATGTGGGTTTGTCTCTGTGTCTTCTGTTTTGTACCGTTGGTCTACCTGTCTATTTTGGTACCAGTACCATGCTATTTTTATTATTATACCTCTTATATTATTGTTGTTTGAGGTCTGGTACTGTGATACCTCCTGCTTCACTTTTCTTGCTAAGGATTGCTTTGGCTATTCTTGGTCTCTTATTTTTCCAAATAAATTTCCTGATTGCTTTTTCTAGTTATATGAAGAATGTCATTGGGATTTTTATAGGAATTGCATTAAATTTGTACTTTTTGTCTTATGGCCATTTTGACAATATTAACTCTGCCTATCCAGGAGCATGGGAGGTCTTCCCATCTTCTAAGGTCTTCTTCAGTATCCTTCTTTAGTGTTTTTTAGTGTTTGTAGTTTTCATTGTATAGGTGTTTTACCTCTTTTGTTAGAGTGATACCCAAGTTGTTTTTTTGTTTTTTTTTTTTTTTTTTAGGCTACTGTGAATGGGGTAGTTTTCTTTCTCTTTCAGTGGATTCATTGCTGATATATAGCAATGCATTTGATTTATGGGTATTGATTTTCCTGCTACTTTGTTGAATTTATTTATTCCAGAAATTTTTCATGGAATTTTTTAGATCTTCCAAATATAAAATCAAGTCATCAGCAAATACTGATACTTTGAATTCTTTATCTGTTTTTGTACCTTTAATTACTTCTGCCTTATTGCTCAGTCTATATTCAAGGACCATGTTGAATAAAAGTGGTGAAAGAGGGCTTCCTTGTCTTGTTCTAGTTTAGGGGGAATGCTTTCAATTTTCCTCTGTTTAGAATTATGTTGGCCTTGGGTTTAGCATACATGGCTTTTATGATGTCGAGGTATGTTCCTACTCTCCCTAGTTTTTCTTGTGTTTTGAAAATGAAGGGGTCCTGTATTTTGTCAAATACTTTTTCTGCATTTATTGACATGATCATGTGATTCTTGATTTAAGTCTATTGATATGATGAATTACATTTATTGAATTCCATGTGTTGAAACAACCCTGCATCCCTGGGCTGAACCCTACATAATTGTGGTGCACTGTCTTTTTAATATGTTTTTTAATGTGATTTGCCAGAATTTTATTGAGAATTTTTGCATCTGTGTTCATCAGGGATATTGGTCTGAAGTGTTCTTTCCTAGATAGGTCTTTGTCTGGTTTTGGTATCAGGGTGATATTAACCACATAGAATGAGTTTGGAGGGGTTCCCACCATTTCTGTTTTTATATAGAAGTAATTCAAATTACTTCCATAGAAAGTTTCAATAGGGCTGGGAATGAAGCTCAGTGGTAGAGAGCTTGCCTAGCATGCACAAGGCCTTGGAGTTTAACCCCCAACACTGCAAGAAAAGGACAGGGAAGGAAGGGAAGAGGAGGGAAGGGAAAAGAAAAAAGGAAGGAAAAGGGGAGGGAACAGAAAGGATTGAGTCATTAAAATGAAAGGGCATGTGGTACAACTATAAATATATGACCTTAAATCTCTTCTGAAAAGGTTTAGTAAGCTTTAGAATTTTAGTTATATTAACTGGATGATATTTTGACTGCACAGAATAAGTAGCACTTAATTAGCATTGTGGCGTCCTGACCGAAATGGTGAGGGGTGGGCGGCAAACAGGCTCCAGTGGGACCAGCTTGAACCTGTGCCGCTTGGGGTGTGGGTGGAGCATAGTGGAGGGGGAGGGGCCAGGAATGTCACTGAGGGCAGTGACGTCACAAAGGCGATGGGCGAGAATTAGCAGAGGGCCAGGGGCCCGTTTCCGTGGCTCCCCACCCGCCTCTGGCATTCTGTTCCTATTGAGTGGCTTGGTTTCATGGTGCAGGTTTGGGCTCCCACCTGTAGTCTGGTGTCCACACCCTGTTTTCATGACTGGGCAGGATGTAGTTGCCAAAGTAGTTTTGGCACGATGGAGGGACCAAGGACCACCCCTCAGTCTTACTGGGACCTGGGTCTGGAAAAAATATTCAGGGTTGTGCCAGCATTGCCTGAAGATGGAAGACCAGGTCCTAATCCTGATACCTTTAGTTGGGAGCTGGTAATATGTGCAGTTATTGGATTTTTTACTGTTCTCTTGTTTTTGTGGAGAAGTGTTCAGTCTGTTAGAAGCAGGCTTTATGTGAAAAGAGAAAAAAAAACTTGCTCTAAAACTTTCTGAACAAATTGAAGAAAAATGTAAACTACTTGATAAAGTCAGTCTTCTTCAAAAAGAGCATGAAGGCTTACAGTTATCTTTAAAGATTGCCAATTGTGAGAAGACATCAAAAGAAGTGCAACATTTGGAGATAATACATGAAATACTGAATAGGTCCGAATCTAAATTTGAGGTTAAAATACTCTTTCTAGAAAAAGAGCCAAAAGAAGAGAAATCTAAATGTTCCGAACAGGAAGAATCAATGGCAGATATAGCAAAATGGGTAAAGTCCCTAGCAGAGGAATCAAAATCCCTCAAATCACAAGTAGCTGAAGCTAAAACAACCTTCAGAATACTTCAAATGAATGAAGAAGGACTTAAGGTAGCAATAAAAGAGGCTTTGAATGAAAATTCCCAACTGCAGGAAGGTCAGAAACACCTTTTACAAGAAGCTGAAGTATGGAAGGAAAAAGTGAGTGACCTTAATAAGCAAAAAATAACAATTGAAGACTCTAAAGTACAGGCAGAACAAGTTCTGCGTGATAAAGAAAATCACATTAAATCTCTGACCGAATGCTTGCTAAAGATGAAAGATCAAGCTCCTGTGCTTGGAGAAGACCTAACAGATGATGGTAACTTGGAGCTGGAGATGAAGAGTGAATCAGAAATTGGTGCTCACTTAGATAATCAGCCAAAGAAGCTTTGAAGGAACTGGTTTATACTGCTGAGTTAAATGCACTTTAGAAACTTTAGAAGGAGAAAGAAGTCAAATTTGTACTTTACTATCTGAAGTAGATAAAACAAAAGAAGATCTTATAGAACATATTAAAAATCTTCAGACTGAACAAGAATCTTTGCAGTCAGAAAATACACAGTTTGAAAATGAGAATCAGAAGCTTCAACAGAAATTTAAAGTAAAGATAGAACAGTATCGAGAACATGCAATGAAGCTCCACAGGAAATTAAAGAGTAGAGGAAAAGTGCTGGTTAGAGAAAGAGGAGAGGTTTCCAAAGTTGATAAAAAGATCAGCCATGCAGCTGAATAGCTGGAGACCTATAGAAAGCGAGTCAAAGATCTTGAGGAAGAATTGGATGCAACCATTCATTATTATCAGAGGCAGAGTATTTCCTATGAGAAAAAAACATGTGATGATGCCTTGGCAGCTTGGAGTGCTGAAAAAAACCTCAAGTATTTAAAGATAGTTAATGCTCACAACAGACAAAAATTAACGGAAATGGAGTTTAAATTTAAACTTTTAGAAGAAGATCTTTATGCACTTGATGTTTCAAATACAGCATTTGCCAGAGGGCAGTCCCCATATGGTCCTTCACCATTGAGTGGACCTTCATGTGAAATGAGAGCTTTTCCTATGGAAAGGAAGGGTCCACACAGATTGTCACCTTTACATCCCAGGGAAGGAGGAAGAGGCTCAGGAGGCCCAGAGGATCCTCTGGACCATCAGATTAGCAATGAAAGAAGAGAATCAAGCTCTGATATGGTAACTGATCCTCATAGAGCACCTGCTGACACTGGGCCCCTGTCATCACCATGGGAACCAGAAGGTAAGAGGATGATCCGTTCACCAACCCAACCACATTCTGATCCACCTTCACTTCTACAAAAGAAAGATGGATACTATTCTAATTATGGTAGACCATCGGAACCAGGAGAACCATCTCCAATCCAATGCAAAATGTCTATTCACGGAGGCATTTTCCTCCTTATCCTCCACCAAGAGCTGAATTTTTCTCCCCTACTCCCACATTCTGAAAAGAGAAGTGAGTTCACTTCAGGGTTGATTCCGCCTTCAAATGAGACTCCTATTGAACATCCAGAACCACAACATGAATCCTGACAGTATTTTTGATCTCTCTTCAAAAAATTACTTACCTCTTATTTTTAGTTTAAGTAACTGTTTTTAGTTAGTTATTATATTTTTGCTCCAACTGAAGCTTAATTAAATTAGGATTCTGAGGATAATATTGTATAAATAAAGGTGATTTCAATATGAATCTTATGAGTAAATTATTTCCATTTTATTTTAAAGTATAACTTTTAATTTGATTAATCCACTATTACTTAAACAACAATGGGAGTTTGATATACATTATCTTGCAGCTGGGGATATTTTAAACTCCAAAGACTGTGCTTTATGCCAAGAAATATATTTGCTTTGATTGTAACAAATGTAAAAACACCTTTATGCTTTATGAAATATTTTAATTCTTTTAAGGCTTGTTTGGCATTGGTGATACTATTAAAATTTGTTTTTTCATTATAAAAAGAATAACTAGAGGATAATTAAGAGTAAATTAGAAAACATGACTGTACATGTCATTTAACAGGAGATTTCAATAATGAAAAAATTTTTCAGTTCTCAGAAAATTTTTAGGAATTGGAAGCCACAATTTAAACTCACTCTATCCCCATTTCCCCTTATATCTTCTTTATTTTGTGCCCATTTTCATAAAATTAAGATTTGCATTCTGCTGTGGTTCACTTATATGGGGATTGACCTACTCTATGTTTTGCTTTCAGGGAGAATTTACCTGTATATACAATGTTTTAATTTTTAAAGAGTTTTTAAAATGTTACTTGAAAAATAATATCAAATGGTTTCCGTATGTTTTTGAGGTATGAACTGATAAAGAAATCCGAGGTAAGAGGAAATTAAGTATAGTTCAGCAGAACCAGGTATAATGTCCATGCACATTAATCCATAAGTAAGGAAAAAGAAACTAAAAAATCCAAGATAACATACTGCAGTGTTATGGGGCGCAACTTAAGAACAGACCGATAACCACTGAGAAGTCCAAATTTGAGAGTCTTTATTAAACCGGCCAACTGACTGTCTCACACAATGCCCCAAAAAATGGCTATCGGGAAAACAGCCCCGACCACCAGGTTGTAGGGGTTCTTACACCAAAAGTCACATCAATCATAAGTGTCTGTTGCTATGATTGGAAATTACAAACTAACATCATGAGATCATCAACAGGGGGGCAAGTCGGTCAAAATGATCCTTACCTAGGTACAAACTAAAGAATGGCTACTAACAGCTACACAATTACTGTTTACAGGGTACATTGGTTAAGAGAAATAAAGATCAAGAGAGAGCAATTTTTCATTACATAAGAATTGTCACTTTGTATTGCAAAACATATCACACTAAGTAACTGAGGGATGGGTACAGAAGTGGGGTGTTCCCATGGGAGAAGCTTATTTCCTACATAACACAGAGTCTCAGAGCAAATTGGAGTCTGATTAGTCATGTCCCTTAGAGACTGGTCTATAACATTCTAATGGAGTCAGATCTGTCAACCCATCACATTCCTCACTGGTTTTTTGTACATAATCAAATCATTGATTTAGTAGTGCGTAGGTGATTGTAGTGAGTGTGCAACACCCTTAGCTTAACAGACTGGAATCTGTCTCTAACTTATTTAATTGAACAGTTTATCATGCATGGCTTGATTAAAAGTCCCAACCTAACTAGGATGAGAGGTCTCATCATTGTGGTTATCAGAATAGTTAACCAGGGGGACCAAGAGAACAGATTTTGGTACCAATTTTTTCTCAGGTTTTTTAGATTTTTTTTCACTTTTTGAGACTTATTTTTTAAATCAAAGATAAACTATGATGAAGGACACCTGAGTGGTTAGTATAGAAAAAATAGGTCTCCCCTAAGGCCATACATAAATTTTTATTTTAAAAACATCAAATTTAACCCTCTTTTGTTTTGTAAAACTACCTCAGCAGGTGAACCAAGGGAATTTTTAAGTGGCTTACAGGGTTTTTTTTGTTTTTTTTTTTTTTTTTGTTCAGATCTATTTGTCTACTTAAGGTTTTGAAATTTTGGTTTCCTGTAATGAGTGTAGTGGTCCTTATAGCTGTGGAGCCTGCTATATTTATTTCCACTAGGAGGGGAACTAAGACAGGGGTCACTCATTTAGATCAATGCATGAGTCCCATATGTTCCCTTTTCCCCTCCCCATCATAATTGTACACCTTGGGAAAGATGTGAACACAGAATTCATCCCATTTGGTAATCTCAAAAAGTTGAAGTGCTAAGCATGGAGTTATTCTTGACATAGTCCAAGCAAGAGAAAAAAAATGATCAACATTTTTTCAGTCTTACGTTTAGACAGTGGTTGGAGTCTCTGAGGGCTGTCTACTTTTCTGTTGTCTTAACTCAGATGTGATGAGTCCATGTTGTAAGATTCCTTCCATTTCAGCAGGGTGTTAGTCCTTCTTGGAATTGTTTGACATTGACATAGTCTTCAGACTGAAATGGGTGTTGGAAATCAGTGGTCTCTTGGGGCTGGTTCTCTCATAAGTTGCACCTATTAGTGAGATGGAACAACAGGTTAGAACAGGAGCAGGTTCTTGGTAAGGGTGGAGGAAGGGCTCTGGAAGCATTAACATTTTAATCTGTCAGAAGTCATTTGTCTCCAACTTTCTGCACCCAAACTGGCCCTTATTTTTGTGATTTATCCCAATTTACCTATCTATAGTGACTGTCTTTTAAAATTGTGATTGTTACCCCTCTAATTTTAGGGACTTTTTACTGCTGTAAGGAAAAAGGGCAATGACCACTCTTGCTTCTTCCAGCTGAGGGGGCAATGTGGGGTGGGGCAAGCAGTAAAAAGTTCCTTTTTAGAAATTTGACCTCTCTAGGGGTAAAAGTCTTGTTTTATGAAGGAAACAAAAAACCGTGACTACAAAATAAATAGCATCTGGAACATGTCAATGCATATCATGAAGATGATAGGAATCAATAATCTCTTACTAGGAGGTGGAAGAGCTGAGATGCTGATCACATAAAAAGGCCTAACAAAATCTAACAAGGCTGGAGAGGACAAGGCCTGAAATGTAAATCTTTATCATTGTCGGAGTTATCAGGAATGTAAACAGAACATTAAGTTAAATTACCTAATGTCATCTGATTTTTGTAAAATATCTTTTTATTGGCATGATCTCTTTCTTTAGTAGAGATCCCTTTATTTTTGTTACTTAGGGCTAGAGAATCGTACTAGCAAACATTGATTAAGTTTACCTTTATCATTGGTTAGAAAGATCTGTAGGCCATAAACTGATTAAAACTTATAACTTTGACACTTCTTTTGATAATTATCAGGTATTTTTGTCTAAGAATCTTTTTTGTCACCTTCAGTTTTGCTTATTTTGGGGGGGCTAACACAAGTTTACATCTCAAGTTACATTAAAGTAACTATTGTTTAGTTTTTTAAATCTCCAGGAATGACTGTGTTTTAGTTTTAACTGTTTTGCTACGTGTTTATAATACCAAGCTGGTCAAATTGACCTTGGTCCCATCTGCTGTTAAGAGTCAGCTGAGTTCGCACAGGGGTCACTCATGGGGAACTTGAGAGCAGTGTTTTAGCTCCTTTAGTGCCATTCGCTAGGTAGGGTCTCCTTAATGAGGTGGCTTCCTTTGGAAACATTAGGGATGTCTCCCTTTTCCAAAGACCCTCCTCTGCAGCAGATTCACTGATTGACTTTTTTATCCTGTAGTGGTTTCATCAATCTCCCTGATTGGAAGGTTATGTGACCCAGAGTTCTAAAAGTCCTTAGAGAAGTTCTCTTGTTCTCTGGGTTCAGACTGACTCTGAGGGCAAGAGCCAAATATTGATTCTTTTGGCCTCTTTATTATAATCTCAATCTTTAAGTCTTGATCTTAAACATCCAGCAAGTCAGTTTGACCAGTCATACAGTAAGAAAACTGGGCTTTAACTTTAATATCTGTGAATGTACAGTTATTTACCTACTCTGTGCCTAATAGCGGTCTATATTATCTCTTCTCTATGTGATGGCTTATTATCTCAAATTAATATAGATCATTCTTGAAGTAGTTCCTCTGCAGAACATTAATTAGGCAACAGTTATAGAGTTTACAAGGAAAATAGAAAATGAATTAACAACAGTAAATACATATTTAGTTGTGTAATAACTGTCTTAAATTTTGGCTGAGCTATATATTATATCCCTGTTTGAGATCACGGTAATTTTACAACAAAAACTCAATCTTTCAAATATAAATGAGTTGTAATCTGGCTTACTTTTGGAGCCATTGTAACATGTAGTAAGGTGGGAGGCAGAGCCTTATCTCAGGTAAGGCAGGGCTCTTCATAAATCTTAGGTAAAGTGATCTAGTTCTGAAGTTGATCTTTATCTTTATTAAATATCATGTAATAAAGTTTACATGTATTGTTTTCTTAGGCTATATCAATGTTAGTTGACATAATATGATATTACACATAAAACATGAATCAAAGAAAATTGAGTTTTTAACTTTCCTTTTGTGTAGTAAAGAAACACAATGTTTTCCTGTTTCATGATATTCACCTTTAAACAGATCAGACTCATTATTTTTAGAAATACATGTATATTTTTATCCCAGTGTAGTAGTAACATAACGTTCCGGTCCAGGTACAGAACACTAAATGATATAAATAAGTCCCCAATAAAATTCCTTTTTCTGATAAGTTTAAAATTACCATTACAACTTTGGGTTGGAGAACACCAGCTTGATAAAATGTTCTTTTAAACATTTTAAACACTTGTATGCCTGGAAGCTATGAACACATTTGATATATAAAGAAGAGAATAGAATCATAATTGCACTGGTGTTTTTTAATTAAGCATGTTTAACTTTTAAAGAAAATTTACACTTTGTAAGGTAGAACAATACTCTAAAATAATGGTTGCTCTTTAACCAGAATTTCACAAGCAGCTAATTTTTAAGCCTGGTTGCTCTAGAGAATGAAATGTAACAGATACAATGTTAAGAGTAAATTAATGTTTTAAGAATTATTGGTCATTTTAGCATATAGACTGAACTTTGGTTTATATCAGTACATTAATATTTGACCTTAAGAAAAAATCTTGAATAGTTTTAACTGTTGTGTTACTTATACATACATATAAACCTCTTAAAATTTATCCTTAATTTACATTTTTTTAATCTCTTAATGAGACCCTATTGTTTACTTAGCTGCATTATGGCTTTATTTTATCACATAAAGATATTTTTACCTAGAAACATTTTTACTAAATATATTTTTACATCTAAAACCTTGTAATATTTAATGTGTTTGATCCCCTTTTTAAAATTTATTTTCTGAATCAGCCCTTATAAATTTCTGAATTTAGATAAATTACTCCATTTTAGTCTGATGAAATACTTTATTACTTATAGAATTCTATTTAAATACAGTTGAACCTTTTGGACACTTTAAATAGAATAATACCTGTTAAGACTTTTAGTAACCATGTGTTCAGTGATAACATAAAGTAAATATAAAGCCTCTTCTTATTTACCAATTTATGAAAACTCCAGAAATGTTTTAAGTATGTTACCCTGTGGAATTTAAGGAGTTAAGAGTACTTGATGTTATATTTAACAGTTAGCATTTAACTTTCTAAACCAATCAGATGTGTCTAAAAAACACATCCATGATCAGTCCCATATATGTTAAATCTAATTTAGTTATCTTTAAAAAACCAAGATATCAGAGAAGTGGATTGGGTCATATCAGTCATTTCTTCCCTGTTGAAGAAAAATCTAGAAACAAGTGGATATTAGACATTTTTTAAAATTAACATTTTATTATTTTTGACCACCTAGAAACAAAACTGTATTAGTAACTCAAAAGCCATGTTTTTGTTTACCCAATTTAAAAACTTTTAAATCATGTTAATCAAAGGCATTGGGATCCATGTTTTAAATTTTAATTTATGAGCTCACATGTCAATTTTGGTACCAAATATATGTATACATGACAATACACCAGTGTACATATACATAAAATAAATAGATGGACAAAGGCCTTATAGCTTATTTTTTAAAATGCATTAGATTGAAAGTTATCCCTGTAAATTGGCCTCTGAATGAAACAGCATTTAGAAAACCTCATAGTTGGATAAAATAGGTCTGATCAAAAATTAACCTAGGTGCACCAGATCAAAATCATGAACTCAAAAAATAGACTTTTAAAAGTCTTTTTGGCCTCCATCCAGATGTGGTCCCTCTCATGAGAGATGAAAATGAATTAAGAGAATATAGACAAAGGTTATGCCCTATCCCTCCCTGAATGAGTTTCCTGAAGAAACAGCAAGGGAGCTGCTTGCATTGGTCTCCTTGGGAGAGATCCCTCATGTTGGGGTCTTGTTCTAAACTGGATTTTCTGGTCTTTTGGCTAGCAGCCATCAAAAGGTTAGCCTGGCATTGTGGTGGACCAATTCCAATAGTTGGAAGTTTCTATTGGCAGTTTACATTTTAACGTAAGCTTTAGTGAACATGGTTAAAAAACACTTTTAACCAATTTTTTCCAAATTTGACTAGAAAATATTTGATCAGTTTGTTCAGAATGCCCAAAGACAATTTGGTGGTCCCCTTGAGGAGGCCATCTGACCTCGAAAGATGGTCATTCTCTCTCACAGAATTTAGAGAGAGAAAAGGTATCACAGCAGGTTCTGTAGTCACTGGCTCTCTTCTGGAATTCCTGAGAATTAGTTAACATGCATTGAAGGGTGTATATGAAGAACATGAGGGAGACTGACCCACAATCACACTCAAAGCAACAAAAAACAGAAAAAAACAAACCCAGAACAGGCAAGACACCAAAGACAATAACAAGTGGTCATTCCTGATTCCTGAGCTCATGGCCTGGGCAATGTCTTGCCAGTCCCAGACTCAGCAAGTAATCCTGTGTCCAGCCTTCCTCAGAGTCCCCAGATGTGGATTCACCAGAAACAGACTTACCGATCCTCCAGGGTTGCAGAAACAGGTGACTCTCAGAGAATTTAGTTCAGTCCTGGGGTGGGGCTCCACAGACCCTGCAGCCTGGATCTGAGGAACGTTTCTCAGAGGCCTTCCCCTAGGAGCAATGTTGTGGCCTCTCCCCTCCGCAGGAGTTTCCAGGTTAGTGGTGAGCAGTGGTTACCCACCAGGCAGTGAGGATCTCGCTGGGGCCTCCAAATGTTATGGTGCGCAAATTAAGAACAGACCGATCACCAATGAGGAGTCAAAATTTGAGAGTCTTTATTAAGCTGGGCTGCTGACTGTCTCACACAATGCCCCCAAAAATAGCTATTGGGAGAACAGCCCCGACCATGGGGTTGTAGGGGTTCTTATACCAAAAGTCACATCAATCATAAGTGTCTGTTGCTATGATTCAAAAATACAAACTAACATCATGAGATCATCAACTGAGGGGGAAGTGGGTCAAAATGACCCTTACCTAGGTACAAACTAAAGAGTGGTTACTGACATCTACACAATCACTGTTCACATGTTACATTGTTCAGGAGCAATAGGAATCAAAAGAGAGCAATTTTTCTTTACATAGGAATTATCATTCTGTATTGTTAAACATGTCACACTAAGTAAGTGATGGTGGATACAGAGGCAGGGTGTTCCCATGGGAGAAGATTATTGCCTACATAACATGGAGTCTCAGTGCAAAGTGGAGTCTGTTTAGTCATTTCCCTCATAGTCTGGCCTAGAACATTCTAACGGAGCCAGATCCATCAGGCCGTCACATTTGTAGAGAGTAGAAAAGTAGATGTTGGACATCGTATTCTTTTTCTTCTTTTGTTTTCACAAAATTTTCTCTCTCCTCTTGTGCATGCCTAGCCCACAGGAGCTTTCTGTGCTCACATGGGTCCTCATGCTCCTCAGTACAGAGTGAAAGACCAGGTGATGTGTTCCAGGCAAGGGGAGTCAAACAGGCCAGGAGGCTGGAGGGGGCTTTAGAGTGTACAGATGATCGGAAAGGCTTGCACTTCATGCTGGATCCCCTGTTCCTAAAAGAAAGGCCAATGAGGCAGTTGGGTTTTTTGACCCATCTCAGCAAACTTCTCTGTGTATCTGTCAATAGCAGCTCACCTGGAAGTTCACCAGATTCCTCTTGAAGGAGAGGGAGCAGGCGGTTCCATTTACTCACCCCATGGGAAGAGGAAAAACTACTGGCCGGGCCTGTGGGGTCTTCAGGTCACTCGGCCGGGACTACACCCCTTGGGTGCCATGGTTCATGCATGGAAGGCCCCTGAGGCAGAAGTACAGCTTATGGGAGCGTTCCCTTTGAGAGACTGCATTAGGGATCCCAACCGGCCTACAGAGCCAAGCTGCATCTTGTACGTTCATCAACAAATCTGATTTTTAAAGAAACAATCTCAGTTTGGCCAATTCTCTTGTAATATTTGCCAGGTAGCTCCAACTTGGGCAAATGACACTATTTATTTCCACTAAAAACTCCAGTAATTGAATACCCATTAGGCATAACATAAAACACTGAGCAGTCCTGTGGTGAATCCTCACTTACTCATTCATCCACCTAACGTTCAGGACATACTCTTGGGGGCTGTCTTTGCCATCACTGGGTGTGGGGGATAGTGAATGTGAAAACTCAGCTTTGGAGTGTGTGTGTCCCTTTCCCTCCAGGCCAGGCTGGGTGGTGGTGGGGTGGCTGGGTGGGGAAGGGGTCAGAGGGTGCTGTGTGGAGTCAGTCACAGTCACCCCTGAGGTCTTCACATGCAGTGGCCGCCTTCACCACCCATGTGGGCACACCTTCATGGCTTCTCCAGGGTCTTCTGGAAGGCTTCCCAGGCTTCTCACCCCCTCTCCTCCTTGTGGGGTCAGTTCCTTCCCAATCTGGGAGAAAGCTCTCCTTCATCCTGTGACTGACCAAGATGTGTCTGTATGCTGAGTTCTTTCTTCTGACCTTGTTCAGCTCTGCAGTTGGGTAAAATGATGTCCTAGAGTTGTTGTTTCCTGCCACCCCAGTTTCTGGAAGTCATCAACCTCACAGAGTGTTATTCTATTTATTTATAACAGACCCTCTGGACAGAACTGGCTTTTCACAGAGGTATGCACAGGTTCCATAGAGGCTCAGGGTGGAGGGCCAGCAGTGATTTGTGGAGGTGATACACAACCTGGGCTCTGAAAGATGGGAATGCCAAGAATTCAGGTCAGGGGACTACTCAGAAAGGGGAGGTGATCAGGACTTGAGCTAAATAAGCTGTAAGGGGACACAGTCCCTGAGGCCAGAACCCTGGGGCATGAGGAAGGACTGGGAGAGGGAAGGCTGAGGTCATGTGACTAGGACTGGCTTGCTGGGTAGGGCCACTCCCTCCCTAACAAATGGGCTCTTTGACTAGGGGACCCAGCTGTCAGTCGAACTACATACCTTCCCAACCATCTTCCCAGGCAGGCTCCACCCTGGGGTGCAGGTCAGACAGGGCTTCTGTCCTCTGCTGGGTGGCTGTTGGCAAATGAGGACTGCTAGTAATTTTTACAGTGAATTCATGGAACAAGAGTATGAGAAATTCCCCACTGAAAAGACAAGGAAATGCAAGACAAAGTTGAGCTGGTGAGTCACAGAGACATAATGCATCCCTACAAGGCAGGACTCTGTATTCAGCCAACTGTCACACCTGTCTCATGAGACCCAGAATCAGACATTGAACAACCTACATGACTTTGGCCCTTTTCCTCTCAGGACCTCAAGGTAGTAAACCAGACAGAAGAGCATGAGAGTGGACTCAGACATCCCTGGTTAGGACTCTACACTTTAGACCACACGTTCTTCCTGGGGTCACTGCCTATAGCACGTGGGTAACCACGACTTTTGATAGAGGGTGGTACAAGAAGCAGAAATGCAGACTGGACAGCTGCCTGGAATGTGGTGGTGATGGCCAGGCCTGCACCTGTGAGGTCATGACCCGGTGCTGGCACTGGAGCTGGGTCAATAGCAAAAGTTGCTAGGAGTCCCAGGGCCACCACTGCACAGGACCCCTGGGTCGAAGGGCTGAGAAAACAGAGGGGAGCAGAAGCTATCCTCAAGATGGAGAGACAGGGAACAAGGAGGAAGTCCTGCCACATCCTTCCCTCCTTTTCTCCAGGAAGATGACCTTTGACAAATAAGGCACAGGACGTGTCTTCACCCCACTGGACTTTACCCCAAGCCAGCCACACTGGGCCAGCCACTGTGGGTGAATACCAGTGTCACCAGCTCCCCAGAGGGTGTTCTTTTGGGACACAGGGCTGCTCTGTGCCAGCCATTGCCCCATGTCTGCCATGAGAGCTCTGGCCTGCAGGAAGCTTGGCAGGCCTGGAGAGGAGGGGTCCTCCTGGGGAGGCACTGGCAGGGAGTGGAGATCTGCTAGGGGCAGGGCATGGAGGAGAAGAGACAGACTGGATTGGGATTGACCTTCCTGAAGGGTGGAACATTCCATCAACACACCCTTTGTCCTCAGCTCTTGCCTGATGACCAGCCTGAGATTGCTGGGCAATTGCCCTTCATGTGGGGAGCTCTGGCCAACGTTATCAGGAGTGGGACAGGCAGGCTCTGAGGGACCTTATGGGGATTACCACACTCTGCAAAGGCCAGCAGAGACCACTGGCTTGGAGCACACAAGGGGCTCTGGTTAAGGGAGAGACTGAGCAGGGCAGAGGGATGACTCAAGCAGGTTGCTACTAACTGAGCTTCAGAGGGCAAAGCAAGGGGTTCTAGATCTGTGCTCTCCAAGAAGAAGACAGCCTCAGTCACCAATGCAATTTATAATTTTCTAGTAGCCAAGTTAAAAAAGAAATGGTTTTATATTTATTTCAATAATATATTTCATCAAACTCAATACTATTATCCAAAATACTCTTTTTAACATGTTTCTTTAGCCACATTTCAATCACCCAAGAGCCACTTGCAGGGAGTGGCTACCATGTTGGACAGTGCACATTCTGACAACTTGGGTCAAAAAGAATTTTGAACACTGGGTCAGCGGAAAAATGAAGTTGGTAGTTTTAGTTTGAAATATATGGACAAGAGGCTCAATTGCCTTTTTAAGCTCCCTAGCACCTGCCTGTCTTTTGCTGTCTAAGCACCTCACAAGTTTAATTCTCTAACATTCTAGCGGCCTTCCTGTCTCTTCTTCTCTCTTCTTCCTTTTACTCTAGGGACAGCAAGAAAGTGCTAAAAGGAAGAGAAACAACTTGATCCTGTGTGTGCATAATTATTACAGAGGACTTCTGGTGTCAGTGTGGGGTCTGGACACATCTGGCCACCAGCCTGTGTAGATTTAATGTCTGCATTTTATTGCCTGGGCAGCTGTCTCTCTTATTTGTATTAACTAGACAATTGCTCTTTGGCTTACTTATGCCCCAGGATCAGGGTTAAATTTGGAAAGCAGCTGGATATTCTATATGAACTGATCCTGAATGCCCTTGACTATGGAGGGCAGGCTAGGGGAAAACAGGAAGATGTCTAGTTATTTCCTACAAGCCCATCTTGCTGCCTCCTTCTCTCTCTAGTACCTAGCACAGTGCCTGCTATGTAGCCAATCTTTGGAAAATAGTTGCTTAGTTAAACTAAATATTCTCAGCATATTTGTTCCCCTACAGAGGAAGAAACAGACACATCCACTCAGATGAACAACCAGCAGGGTAGTCTGGTCCATCCCTGGAAAAGACGACTGTCATGGGATCAGCTGTCCATTTATTCCTTCAACACATATTCTGTGAGAATCAAACATACACCAGGCATTGCCCTCTGTGACAGGTGGTGGTGAGTGAGATGAGTTCCTGCCCTCATCATGACAGAAGTAGATACAGAAAATTACAAGTGCTGCATTACACATGTCAAAAGAGAAATTTGCAGCAACCAGCATGATAATAAAAGAGAGGGCAAACTCAAATCTCTTGGGAAGTCAGGGCATGCTTTGCAGAACACATTGCTGTTTTGAGAGGAACAAGGAGCTAGCCTGGAGCTGAGGAGAAGGGCATGCTAGAAGTGACATAGGCACCATGTGATAGACCAGTGAGTGATGTGGTGAGGCCGGTGACTCATAAACCTTTTTTACACACTTAAGACTTATATGGCTAATACACAAATTCAGTGAAGTTTGCAGGATACAAGATTAATATGTGAAAATTAATAGTTCTTCTATATTCCAATAATGAATACACTGAGAAAGTAATCAAGAATATCATCCCATCACAATAACCTCAAAGAATAATAAATCTAAGTAAGGAGGTGAAAGACTTCTATAATTAACATTATAAAACACTGAAGAAAAAAATTAAAGATCTTAGGAGATGGAAAGACCTGCCATATTCATGGATAGGCAGAATTTACGTCATCAAAATGACTAGATTATCAAAGCAGATTATCAAAGCAATCTAGAGTTCAATGCAGTCCCCATTAGAACCCAATGACTTTCTTCACAGAAAAATAATCGCAAAATTTATAAGGAAGGTTGAGAATAGCAAAACCAATTTTCAGCAACAAGAGTGAGACCAGAGGCAACCATACCACCTTATCTCAAATTATACCACAGAACTACAGTCACAAAGCAGCATGTTATTGACCTCAAATCCTGAAAATCAACACATTAGTCTGAAAGACACAGAGCAAACTCCAAATATTTACAGTCACCTGATCCTTCACACATAGCTAAGTTGGAGAAAAGACAGTCTTTGAAACACATGGTTCTGGGAAAACTGGAAATCCATATGTAGAAGAATGAAACTAGAACCCTGGCTCTCACCCTGCAGAAAAATCAACTCAAGGTAGATCAGAGACCTTGGAATTGGACTGGAAACAGTGAAATTATTAGGAGGAAGAGGGGACAGTGCTCCAATGCACAGGTACAGGCACTGGCTTCCTTAGGCTCCTGAAGCTCAGGAAATAAAATCCAGTATCAATAAATGAGATAGTATTAAATTACAAAGCTTCTGCAAAGTGAAGGAAATAATATTTAGAAGAGAGAGCCTACAGAATGGGAAAAAAATCTTTGCCAGCTATTTGTCCCACAGGGGATTAATAACCAGAATATGTTTCAAAAAAACAAATTTAACATCCAAAGAACTAATAACCCACTCAACAAAAGGGTGAAAGATCTCAAGAGACACTTCCCAAAAGAAGAAATATTAGGCTAACAAATATCTGAAGAAATATTCAACACCCTTAGCAATCAGTGAGATGCAAATCAAAACTATAATGTAATTTCAATTATAATTATAATTTCATGTCAATTATAATTGCTGGCCACGATGTGGGGGAAAGTACACTCATACATTGTTGGTGGGACTGAAAATCACCACAACCAGTTTGGAAAGCAGTGTGGAGGTTCCTCAAAAGACTAGGAATGGAACCACCACATGACCCATGTATCCCACCCCTGGGTATTTAGCCAAAAGATCTAAAATCAGCATATTTTAGGAATGCAGCCACATCAATGTTTGTAGCAGCACAATTCACAATAACCAAATTAGGAAACAGCCCAGGTGCCCATCAATAGACAAATGGATAGAGAAAATGTGGTCTATATATGCAAGGGAGTTCTTCTCAGCCATAAAGAAGAATGGTATTATGTCATTTACTATTAAATAGGTGGCGCCAGAGAACATCATGCTGAGTGAAATAAGTCAAACTCAGAAAGATATGGGTCAAACATTTTCTCTCATATGTGGAAGCTAGAGAGAAAAAAGGAATTTAAAAGGAGGGATCTTGTGAAAACAAGGATGATCAGTAAAATTGAAGCAGGAACCTAGGGTGAGGGAGGTAGGGAGGAAAAAGGGAGGAATGTTTCGCTGCTGTGACTAAAATGATCTAATCAGCACAATTATAAGGAGGAAGAGTTTATTTGAGGACCCATGGTTACAATGGTCTCAATCCATAGAGAGCTGGCTCCATTCCTCAGGACTCCAGATGAGGCTGAACATCATGGTGGAAGACCATGACAGAGGAAAGCAGCTGGAACCATCAGGAAACAAAGAGAGAGACACAGAGAGAGAGAGACTCCATTCTCCAGATACAAATTATATTTCCTGTAGTTCCACCCCTAATGAAGCACTCCCACCAGCCATACCCCACCTACCTCCAGTTTCCACTCAGTTAATCCCATCAAGGGGATTCATTCACTAATTAGGTGACAACCCAATAATTCCTCCTCTGAACCTTCTTGCATTGTCTCACACAAGAGCTTTTGGGGGACACCTCACATCCATGACATTGCATGGGGGACCGAGTTGACTATATTATGCCATGAGCATGTATGAATGTATTACAAAACTTTATGATTTTATATGTGACTAATGCACCATTACATATGTAACTGTAAATGTAGTAAATAAGTAGAAAGACGACCAATAAAGTAGAGAAAGCGGGTCAGGGAATGGAGTGGGGGAGAAAATTGGGAATTGACATGTAGAAAATTACTTTGTGTGCATTTATGAATATGTCAAAATGAACCCCACTATTTTATCTAACTATAAATCATTAAGAATTAAAACTGTAAAAGTATTAAGGACCCCAAAGAGCTTTTTATGTGAGTTTTAGCTATTGGGATTTGTCGGGGTTTAGCCTCGGGCATAGTCAAGATGGCGCCTGGCGCTGGGCCAAAAGCGGCTAGCTATACAGTAAACAACCAGCAAATTCTGATGAGTGGCTAATTGATTAGAGCATGCCTCCCTCGCGTAACTGTTCTATGCCTGCAGCTGTCCGCGCGTTTACCTCGTGTACTCTCCCCTGATTGGTTGAAGTGTATATAAGCTTGGCGTCTTCCTGGGGGAGGGGGTTATGCAGAAGAGAGTGCAAGAGAGAGGTGGAAGGTCGGTCGCAGAAGCGGATGAAAGCAGGAGAGTGCAGAAGCGGCCGAAGCAGGCGAGAGCAGAAGCTGAGGAACGGATGGGGAAACGGAACGAACGGAGCGGAAGAAGCTGCAGCGACGGCGGCGACGGCGGCGAAGGCGGCCGCGGCAGCAGCGGGAGCGGAGCTGGAAGGAGGGAGTACGCGGGAGTGGAAGGAGCTGGGAAAAGGGAAGCTGAGAGTGCGCAGAAGCTAGGGGTAAGAGAAGCGTAGGAAAGAAACTGTGCACAATAAACTTCCAAAGCTTCAGACGTATGTCGTGTCTTTCTGCGGCCAGAAAGGGACGCGGTGGGACGCGATAGGGATTTACCATATTAAAAAAATTTCAACTAAAAATTTTAGAAATATTTATTTAAAATAGAAGCCATAAACTCATGTGAGCATTAATGCCACGTTTTAAAGACATAATCTTTATATCTTTTTAAAGACATAAAACAGAAATCACTTAGTATTATATTATTCCCCATTCTTGCACATCTGTTTAATGTCTGACTTGAGAGAAGACAGAGTCTCCTGTGCTGTACATAAGACTTGCTGAGTGTGAGACCCGGCTTTTCATACTTTCACCCATAGGTGTGGAGGGAGAAGAACTTTAACAGGGTTTCATGCACTACATGGGTGTTCGTCCACATCACACAAAACACCAACACATTGTCAGTTTTAAAACTCATTTGAGTTTGAAACCATGTTCTCTGGTGTATTAAAATTCTAGCGCCTGGGTCTTGGTTCCTATGGCCATTCCCTAACGAAAGGAGCCAGCTCCTGGGAGAACTGGCTCATTCTTGCAGGGCTGGCCAGGAGGCATAGCTGCCTCTCTGCTTATGAAGGGCCAGATCCTGATTCAACCCACAGCAAGGTGAAAAGATCAGGGGTTGAAATGGGTTTAATACACTTAACTTGTGGCATTGTAGCACAGCCTGGCTCACCTTGAATGGCTTAGCCCTCTACCATCTGCCCACAGCAGGCAAAAGCATCGAATGCAAGCGTGCTGTGCTCTGAGGTGTTGGAGAACCTCACATAATGAATTGAAGCCTCCGGAAAGTGAAAAGCAGAGTCGTCTACTGGGACCATATTATTGGTTCTACAGGATGTGAATCCCTTCTGCACCATTATTGTCAAAAAAATCATAACTTAAGTCACTATACTCAGGGACTGTATGCAAGATGAGCCTGGAGCATCTTTCTGTAATGCACTGGCACACCACACCACACCACCCACCCTCCCACACACAATGATGGGATACATCAAAGGGATACATGGTCAGAGCTGGAGTAATTGGAGCACCAGAATGAACAAAGTATCAGGTCATAATCTGGAGTAGGAAATAAAGATCCGTGCTTCTGTATTATTGTGCACTAATGATTGATAGGTAAACTCAGAAAAACAGATGAACATGCACACACTGCCCTTAAGCAGGTGGGGCTTACACCCTCTCCTGGCAGGTGAGCTGTCCATCTGGGTTTCCTTCTACAGATCATGGCTAGAGATCTGAGGAAAAGGTAACCTGGCAGAGATGTAACAAACGACACCCACAGGTGACAGGGGTCAACACTGGCAACTTAAGTCAGTTATTAACAATATATAGGAAATGGTTCATTAACTGTAACAAGGTTGCCATGCCAATATGTTAATAATAGGGGAGACTGATGTGGCTATGTGGGTCTTCTGATTTTTTCTCTTAATATAAAACTGAATCTGACATTATTACCCTATGTACATATGTGATGGTGTGATTCTACATCATGTACAACCAGAATAATGAGAAATTATGCTCCATTTAAGCATGATGTGTCAAAATTCATTTCACTGTCATGTATAACTAATTAGAACAAATTTTAAAAAGTTTATTTTACTGCTTGCCTAGCATGCCTGAGGTACTGGGTTCAATCCCCAGTACTGGGAACAAATGAAAAAATAAGTTTTTCTTAAAAAATTCACTGGCCAACCTTGCATTTTGAGGAGGTTTTTTAGTCATGTTGGACTTGGCAAAATTATCATTGTTCTTTTGGAAAGTATTGTTTCCTTGGGCAGATATAACCAAAGTTAACACATTACATTTCATCACATTAAAACTGACTGCATCAGCTAATACCACCATTGGTCTCATTAGAAGAGTCTTTGAATAGTGAAGAGTAGCAAGCACACAAACACAAAGTGTGTGAAAGTTTTCCAAAATTCTAATATTCTTTTGAACACTTGACTTTTCTCACTAGCAGCAAAAACTGTGGATTGCTGCCCTCAGAGAGGCAGGCTCTCTCTCTCCTTTCTACCAGAGTTGTAGGCCTGCAGCTGCATAGCGAGCCAACCATCCTTCAGGTAACAAGGGTGATGCCCAAATAGCAGCCAGGTGAGGTCACAGCGACCAGTTACACATGTGGGTTGAAGACAGCCATCCCATTTCTGGCTTTGTGCCTGAATATTAAGACATGTGCATTCAGGGTTCGAGGCCTAACGTGAGCAGGTGTTCTGTCATCCATTCTGCTGCCAAGCGCAAGCAGCCCTTTTGCAGGGAAGCCTGTGGAGTGCTGAGCCTGGGACCCCGGGGTTTGCTGCTGCCTTGGTCATGCTCAGGGCTCCAGAGACTCCCAACTATCATTCTGGAGATGGTTAAACAGAACAGGGACAAGATAGGTGTGTTTTACACCAGATACCTCTAACACCAGTGGGGGTGGTCTGGGCATGAAGAGGCAGCTGATGGTGGTGGTGGTCACCAGAAGGTTACTGAGCACCAATCACTGGCAGTCACTCTGCTGCCACCTGGCCTTGCTCTTGGCCAGGTTGGACCTGCTTGTATGCCCTGTGCACACCTCTGATAAGGGGCACATGGGTTAGTGCAGGGCAGGGGGAAGGTTCTTGGCCATGATATCTTGCAGAGATACTTGGTCCATCTTGCCTGGGCAGGCATGTGTCTGTGGCAGAGTCATGGAAGGAGGCTCTGCAAGCTTCCTGGATCTCTTAGTTTAGCCATGGAGGGTCCCTTCTCCCTCGGACTGCAATTCAGCTCAGGATGCATGACGCTCTAAAACTCAGGCATTTTGGGCTTGGGGAGACCATGGAGGAGACATGAGCCAGTGAGTGGCACAAGTGGAGATTTGCTCCTCCTGTGAAGAGTGGTTTGGATTCCAGTGACTGCCCAGTCCCCAGGGCCCTCTTAGGTTCTTGACTTGAGCATTGCTGAGCTGGCTCCGCCCAAGTGAAGCAGGTATTCCTTGCCCCTTCAGTCTTTATTCAGTCTTTCAGCAGCACAGCTGTCTGCTCCTACCAGTCAGGTGAAGCTTATTGTCAACACCCTTTCTGTATCCTTGTCTCTGATTGCAGGAGAAATACTTCACTGATCAAGGGGTTTCAGGCACCAGGACGAGAGGAAGGGGCTTATAGTGCTGGAGGCCAATGACCCAGAAACTTGTTTACAGGGAGGTCTAAGGCCTGGGCCAAAGATCCCCTGAAAAACTAACATTTTCATAAAGTTTGACAGACATCTGCCACTCTTCAAGCATGACTTCCCAGGGTCCTCTCACACCCACATAATGCTCTAGGGCCTGTTCCCCTCTCAACCAAAGGAAATGTCCAGCACACAGCAGGCTTGCCTGAGGCTCCACAGCTCAGGGACCCCTGGCTCAGCACAACTCCCTTGCCAGACTCTAGAACAGGAAGTAAGGGACCAGCTACACAAGCCAGGGATGAACTCTGGGCTCTCTGTTCCCCTTCCCCAGGCTCAGTGTCTTCAAGAAGTCCCCAGTCTATAGTGGTTTGGCTTATAATTTTTTGACTTTACAATGGTGCAAAACCAAGTCACTTTCAGTAGAAACTACTTTGAATTCTGCTCTTTTGCCACGTTGGAGATGTGCATTGTGCAGGCAGAGGTGGGGTGCCACTCCCAGTCATTTTCTGCTCTGAGATGGGGACCTCCTTAGGGCCCCATGTGGCTCAGTTGAGAGGTGCAGTGGGTTAGATGGATTTGGTGTATTTTTGACTTACAGTGAATTTATTGGGACACAGCCCCACTGGTGTTGAGAAATGGTGCCTTGAGGTGCTGAGGACACACCCAGGGGAAAGGCTGCCCTGTGGAGTTCCTCTGCTTGGAGGAACCACTGGAGAGTTTCTTTGAGGAGCTCAGTCACTCACACTGCAGTCACTCTGTGACTGTAGAGTCGACTCCCTTTGGTCACCTTCAGGAAACTCAATGAGCTGAGGTCAGTAGGCACTAAATTATGCACAGACCACATTAGGACATTCTCAATTTAGTCTTAAGTACCGCCTTGGTACTTAAGCACACTATCTGTGTGCTTTCCACTAAAGCTTTTTCATGCAACATTGATCTTCCTGAGATTAGTCACTACAGTCACATGTAAGCTGTGGTTTACCGTATTGCTGAATGTTGCCCTAGAAAAATAAAGCCTGTTGTTTTTACTCCTCATATTGATGGATGTTTGGCAGTATGTTCTGTGGTCCATGAGGAGGAAAAATTTGTGCATGTCTCCTGGGGCACCTGCAGAGCAGTACCCATTATGGGCGGAGCCTTGTCCCACTTGCTGACCAGCATAAAATTGATTATTAGGAGAGGTTTTCCTTTTACACTTCGATCTACAATCTATTTGAGGCTGTTACTGCTGGGGGTTCCATGTAGCTATGTTCCAGTCACTTATCCTCAGACTTTCCAGTTTCTGAGGGAAGCCCCTTCCCTCCTGCTTCATGTTCTCATGGGATAATTTGACTTCTGTCTTCACCTCTGCCTGCCACCTGCCACTCTGCGGGACTGTCTTCATGGTGCACATTTCCATGCTAACATGATCATTTCTCACCAAAGTTCTTTCTCTCCTCTAGTGCTCTACCCTTCAGCATTCAATGGCTGAGCTGGAGATGGTATCTGTGGAGTGCATTTGCATCTGCTTGTCAGTCTGGTGCAGTTTCCAGTGCTGGAATTTGTGGAGATTAGTCCCTTGCCTCCCTTCAAACCTGATAAAAATGATTGCATTTCATTTGGAAAATCAATTTATATTGCAAAAATCTTCATCTGATGATCATGTGATCATCACAATAGAGGTTAAAAAGCACTTTACAATCTATGCTAAGCCCATGGCCAACATCATTCTAAATGGAGAAAAACTGAAAACATTCCCTCTAAATACTGAAACAAGACAAGGATACCTTCTTTCACCCCTTCTATTCAACCTCATCCTTAAAACACAAGTCAGAGTAATTAGGCAGACCAAAGAAACTAAAGGGATACCAATATGAAAAGAAGAACTCAAGTGTTACTATTTGCCAATGACATGATTCTATATTTAGAAGATCCAAAAAAGTCCACTAGAAAACATCTAGAATAAATAAATTCAGAAAAGTAGCAGAATATAAAATCAATATGCATAAATATGATATAAAATCAATATGTATTTCTATTCATAAGTGATGAATCCTCTGAAAGAGAAATTAGGAAAACCACTCCATTCACAATAGCCTCAAAAAAAATATACTTGGGAATCAATCTAACAAAAGAGGTGAAAGAGTTCTACAATGAAAACTACAGAGCACTAAAGAAAGAAATTGAAGAAAACCTTAGAAGATGGAAAGATCTTCCATGTTGTTGGATATGCAAAATCAATATTGTTAAAATAGTCATTCTACCAAAGGTGCTATAGAGATTCAAAGCAATTCTAATTCAAATCCTAATATCATTCCTCATAGAAATAGAGAGATCAATTTCGAACCTTATCTGAAAGAATAAGAGACCTCGAATCACCAAAACGATCCTGAGCAGAAAAAGTGAAGCAGGCGGTATCACAATACCAGAACTTACAGAACAATAGTAACAAAAACAGCATGGTATTGGCACCAAAATAGACAGGTAAACCAGTAGTACAGAACAGAAGACATAGAGACAAATCCACAAGAATACAGCTGCCTCATAGTAGACAAAGGAGTCAGAAACATATAATGGAGAAAAGATAGCCTCTTCAACAAATGGTGCTGGAAAATCCATATGCAGTAAAATGAAATTAAACCTCTATCTCTCACCCTGCACAAAACTCAACTCAATATGGATCAAGGACTTAGGAATTAAACCAGAGACCCTGCACCAAATAGAAGACATATGGGCCCCAATCTTCATCATGTTGTCTTAGGATCAGACTTCCTTAAAAAAACCTCCCAAAGCAAAAGAAATCAAGCAAGAATCAATAAATGGGATGGATTCAAACTGAAATGCTTTTTCTCTGCAAAGGATACAATCAATAATGTGAAAAGAGTGCCTACAGAGTGGGAGAAAACCTTTTCCACAAGCACTTGAGATAGAGCACTAATCTCCAAACTTTATAAAGAAGCTACCAAACTTTACACCAAAAATACAAAGAAGCCAATCAAAATATGGGCCAAAGAATAAGACAGACACTTTACAGAAGAAGATATACAGGTGATTAATAAATATGAAAAAGTGTTTAACATCTCTAATAATTAGAGAAATGCAAATTAAAACAACTCTAAGATTTTGTCTTACTCCAATTAGAATGGCTGTTATCAAGAGCAAAAACAATAATAGATGTTGGCATGGATGTGTGGAAAAAGGCACACTTTTATTATGCTGGTGGAGTTGCAAACTGGTACCACCACTCTTGAAAGCAGTGTGGAGATTCCTCAAAGAACGTGGAATGGACCCACATTTTGACCCGAGTTATTCCACCCCTCGGTTTATACCCAAAGGACTTAAAATTAACATACTACAGTAACACAGCCACAACAGCATTTATAGCAGTTCAATTCACAATAGCTAGATCGTGGAACCAACCTAGATGCTCTTCAACAGATGAATGAATAAAGAAACTGTGGTATATATGCACAATGGATATTATTCAGCCATAAAGAAGAACAAAATTATAACTTTTGCAGATAAAAGGATGGAATTGTAGAATATCATGCTAAGTGATTTCACTTTCACTTTGGATTATTTAATCCAATTCCAAAAAATAAAGGGTAACTGTTTGATAAGTGAATGATGATATATAATGGGGGTTGGGAGAAGGCAAATGGGAGAAGAATAGGGGAACTTTAGATTACATAGAGGAAAATGAGAGGGAGGAGGGGCCAGGGGTATAAAAAATGTTGGAATGAGGAAGACATCATTAGCCTATGTACATGTATGATTACATGAATGGTATGAATCTACATTGTGCACAACCATAGAAATGAAAAGATGTACCCAATTTGTGTACAATGAATCAAAATGCAGTCTGTAAAAATAAAAAATAATTTAAAAAGCACTTGACAATTTTAACAAACAATCATTATATTTTTTAAATGATTTAAGGAAACATTCTTACCTGATAGAAATGATTTTTTGGCAAACATGGCACTTAAGGTTGAACTATTGACAGTTTTTCCCCTGAGATAGGAACAAGTCTAGCAGCCATCAGCAGTTCTATTCAGCAAATTCCCACAGGCTTTATTCAGAGAATTGCAGAAAAGAGAAAAGAGAAAAAAATAGATATATACAAAAACACACATACTCATGGTTTAAGATGTATAAAGAAAATTGTCTTTATTAGTAGACAAAATAATAGTGAACCTAGACAAAAAATACACACTCTTAGCTGTAACAAATAAAATTGTCAAGGCCATTGGATTCAAGGTCAATATTTTTGAAAAATAATTGAATTTTCTATATGCCAAAAACAAAGAAACACGTGTTTTTTAAAAGGGACATTTATAATAGCTGCAAAAACCTAGAAAAACATAGGAAAAGATTTTTAAAACTTCTACACTAAAAGTTACAAAATATTACTAAAGATCTCAAGTAATTGAAAGAACTAGAAACCTTAAGAAGATTCTTTGTCATGTATAAATAATGGTTACATAGGAGAAATTATTTCATAACCATAAACTGGAAAAATTTTAAGAGAATTACAATGTTTCTTACTGATAAAAAACAGGGAAAAGTACTCTCATTTTGCTTATAAAAGTGGAAGTTTAATATTTGGGAGAAAAATCTATTAATATTTATTAAAAGGATACATACATCTTGCTTTAAAAATACAAAAGTCTCATTCTTAGCTACCTACAGCATAAAATTCAAATCGTTCTAAGTAAGGCAATGGGTATGACAACAAATTTTGCATCACCGTCATGATATTTATGTCACTGGATGGGAGAATGGCTACAGTAATTATGTATATCCAGGTTAAAGAAATTAAGTAAACAACATGAATTAGGTTGCTTCTACTTCCAGAGATGACTAAGTATAATGGACCAGATTTAACCTTCTGATTTCAATTAGAAAAAAATTCAGAAACATAAAATAATGATTTTCAAATGTAGGATAATAGAAATCATGGAACAGTGATCTCATGGCAGGGAGAAACAAATATGCCAAGGCATATGTTTGTAAATAGTCTTTCGAGCTCCCTGCCTAGACAGAGCGTCCAGGCTGCTATGAAGGAGAGGAACACAGGAGAAGCATGTGGTCTCTAAGATGAAAAGGTGGTGTTGGTGCAGTGGGGAGATCCTAGGACCTGGAGTTCCTAACAGAGTGCAGTTCCCCTATTCAGGTTCTGGAGCTCTCTCCTTTCTAAACTGCAAACAGAGCAAGCTCCAGAGATCCACTGAAATTCCCCCAGATCAGCACCTGAATATTGACTAGTGCTTGGATGAGAGAAAATTACCTGGGACTGAGGGAAAAATACATCTGAAAGGAGCAGGTGGAACTTTTACAAAATATCACCATGGAACAGAAATATAATTCCCACACCAACTGGAGTGAAAAATTATACGTGGGTATCAGATGGAGTGCTCAAGCCAAATGAGTATGTCCAGACAAAAACACATATGTGAAAGCTAAAAGTGTTTTTACACATCTTCACCAACACTTAGAACAATTCAAATGCATTTCCACTGGTAAATGGATACATGAACAATGGTCCATTCACACAACTCAATTCTACTCAAAGATAGAAAGGAAGAATCAATCATTATATTCAACAATAGTCGATTACAACCTCAATCAAAAACTTCGAAGCAATTATACTAATTGAAAGAAGCCAGATTAAGGAGGCTACATACTGTCTGATCCATTTACTTGCACTTTAGGAACAAGCAATCCATCAGGGATATAGATCTCATAAGCAGTGGCTGGGTATGGAGAAGTGTTCACCACAAAGTGACAGAAGAATTTGGTGGACAAACTGTTTTGATTCTTATCATAGTTACACAATTTTCTATATTTTTTAAAAGTCATTGAACCGTATACTATGAAGGTGGAATTTCACTATATTATATTATTCTTTAACATATAAAATGAAAAATATAGATTATACTTGTTGAGGTTTGGAGGAAATACCATGAGTTATATTAAGAAACAAGATAGGGACACTATTCATAATACTTCCAACTTTTGTAAAACAGTCACAAAAATACTTATGATTTCAAATATGTACATATCTACTCAGAATAAGTTCTATAAGCACACACAGAGGGAGATAATTACATGAGTTGCCTGTTTGGAAGTTTAACAGGGTAGGCAGAAATGGCAAAACAAAGCCAACCAAAGAGGGAAGAAAAATTAAGTCTTATTAACAACAACAACAAAACCACACACACAGACAGACCAACCCCTTCAGCTTTTGTGTGAAGTTTCATATTAAAGGTTCATGAAAGATGGAAAATACTAAAGATTAGTTTAAAATGCTGTAATCTATAAGCTCAAAACTTCAAGAGTCAAATAGGCTAGAGTTCCATTGCCTTAGACATGGGAACTATCATACTCTACTGAATTCCCCTAAAAATTTCTATTTCACTCCTTCCTTTCTCATTGTGGACCTATCTTGTTTTCTTTCTCATCTGTGATTTAAAACCAAAACTGATTACTGATTATCTTCAGGTTTGTTAATGGCAATCATGGATAAAGAAAGGTTGAGGCTATGATTCAGATTACATATATATGTTTTATATAAATGTGTGTGTGTATGTGTGTATATGTGTGTGTATGTGTGTATGTGTGTGTGTACATATATATATACATACATATTTTAACATGGTGGCACATGCCTCTAATCCCAGTGGCACAGGAGCCAGAGGCAGGAGGTTGGCAAGTTCAATGCCAGGTAAGTTAGTGAGGCTAAGCAACTCAGTGAGACCCTGTATCAAAATAAAAACTGAAAAGGGGCTGAGGGTTTAGATAAATGGTTAAGCACCATGGGTTTAATTTCCATTACCAAAAACAAACAAACAAATTTTACCTGGGCCATTTATAAATTAAGAAAGACTGCAATTTGTCTCTCTTACTTTGAATGATAACAGCTCCTCCTAATATTATCCATTATACTGTTATCTTTCAACATTATTTGTATCAGGAAAAGATGACTAGGCTTTTCAATATTTAATACAGGGGCCATATTAAACTTTTCTTTATCACAAAACATAAATAATAAGATGGCAAGTGCCTAAAGGTGAATTTTAAGTGTTTTTCTCCTTGTGGTACTTAATGAGATTCCTAGCATTCCTACTGAAATGGACAAAATCTATTCATGTTTATTGAACTCTTACTATATGAAAAATCTTTAGTATGATTTTTATCTAATTCTCATAATCCTACATGGAAGTACTTTCATTTTTCCTTATTTTCTAGCTAAAAACACTGAAGCACTTTGTGTGCAGTGTTGATGCCATGACTTAATCCAAGGTTTCCCATGCTCTTCATGACCCTGTAAGGATAAATGTCCCATCAGACCACTAGAGTGTAGATTCCCAACTTCTTCTGTGGAATTGCTGTCTTCATTATTTCACTGACAGTTCTTCAGAACATCCATATATTTTCTACCCCCTCCTCTTTGATCTTTTGTTTTCAGAACAAATATGATTGGTTACATGCTTTAATCTGAGGAATCAGTTCTCCATTATACTACAAGCAAATTTCAAATTCCTAGGCACCTCTGCATTTATTTTTATACTCCATGTCTCATCATATGCATCTCACACAGAACTGCACACAGCTCTCCCATCCACTTTCAGTATGTTTCCACTAATTAGACCATGTTCCCCACCATCTCCCCTTAATTCCTTACATCTGCCTTCCTGGCTGCATTACATTTCCCATCAGTCAGTGCTCAGTTCAGGACTCATCTCCCTCAGTAAGGCATCTCAAATCCATTTTAATCACTCTCCATGCCCTGTAAAGAATTATCATACCCTAGGGCAAATCTTACTCATCTGCTTCATCTACCATAGCTTCCACGCTCAGGTCTAGTCTCTGCTGTGTACTCAATAATGGGTTTGAACAAAGAAAATTGAACAAAACATCATATGAGCTAATTTTCCATCTAGTTCTAACTATTGATATTCTCCTTTCTTTTAAACCTTAAACTTAAACCATTCTGCCACAAAATCTTACAGAAAAAAATGAGACTGGCACAAGAAGCAACAATCACATGCTATTAAAGAATGAACTGTGTTTATAAGTATAACCAATGTATGGTCAGTTTCTCTCCCTATTCTTTCATAATAATCCACAATTCCCAATTTCCAATGACTGTAATTAAATTCAACATTTTAATTAAAGTCAACATTTACTTTTGGCATATTTCTTTGGAAGTTTCAAAATAGAAACAAGTGGGATAATGCTCACTGAGCTTGAAAGAGGATCTACTGTACAGGTGTGTGATCACAAAGTTAATATGAAACTACAGTATATGAGCAACAGTATCAGATGCCTTAAAAAAGTAAGCAAAGAGAAAAAGAAAAAAAGTCTGTTTTTCTTTGCGTTTCACAAACCACTTTTGGAGTGCTACATGTAGTTATAGGTCTTCAAATTTCAGAGTAAATGTAAAAATTATAATACTGGCTCAAAATATATGAGGAAGAAGTTCAATTGTTTGTGATAAAGAAGTCTCAAGTGTGATTAAAAAGCATTAAAATATTTTCAGATTTATTTTATAGATAGTGCTAACTCTCTGCTTTCTGTTGTCAGAGAGATTAGACTACTTTTCTGTTTTGCAAAAAAAAAAAAAAATGCTCACAAAAAAAAACAAGTCTACTAAACAGGATTCCTGAGTAAAAGAGGAAATTATCAGAAAACTTTTCTTCCTCTTTAAGCCTTCAATCCAAACTTTTAAGAAAACAAAAAATTTTCATTTTTAAAACATGCTTCTTCTTAGAAACACAATTAACCACAAACTATTAAGTTGGGGAAGAGAGTTCAAGACAAGATGAACCATGGTCACATTTATATAGTCTATAGAGAGAAATGAAAATACACAGTATCTTTATTCTACAACATAAAAGAATTAAAATTAATTTTTCAAAAGAGGAAGATGACTTACTATGGTTTTGTGTTTGCTATGTGATCGATTTTTGGAAAATGGTGTTCTCCATTGCTCAATCACTTACCACCCCCCAGTGGCAATCTTCTGTGAGAAATGGCTCCCAGTCATAGAAACTAGACTCAAAGTCGCAGGTGAGATGATTCTGTATTACAGAAGGAAAAGAAAATAGGTGAGCAGAAATGAATTGAGGTTTTCAGTGGAACATGATCTCTAACCCATAAACTACAAGGTCAGTATAATCATTCTGCTTTGTAGTAAATGTTTTCTAATGATCAGAATAGCTTGCTTTTTTCCAATCTCACAAATTTTACATTTTGTGTGTGAAGCCTGGCTCTTCTACATGCTTCTAGCAACAGGTCTGGCACATTTCATCCTATTTGGCTGTGTCCACTGTATTTAATGATGTCAGGTTAAACTCCAGAACTTCTCACACATTTACTAATTCACCTGCCAATTAGAAACTCCTGAGATGGTAGTTTTAAAAAAATTCATTTGAAACAGGGGAATTTAAATTAATTCTGGACACCTGAGGACTTAAGGTTGGTATCTCAGTTCATTGTTTCATTATTCATTTTTTAGCACATTTTCCAAATTAAATGCCTTGGCATTTTGGAATTGTGGTTAAATTAGATATTCTGAACTTTACTTTTCTTCTCAAAACTAAAAATTGGCAAATACTTAAATTACTATGTGTACCATTAAAGAACTAGTTCTAGGAAAAGTCAGGGTTTAGGATTAGTTTAATAAACATTGTTGCCAGTTTTGACACCAAATTAGTGAGGAAAACAACAGGTTTCAGAGCATTTGGTAATAAACTAGAAATTCCAACAATTTGAGTTTCTGAGAAATTAGCTTTGACTGCTTAAAATTTCATTCTCTAGAATAAGAATCATAGTAACAGCCCATTAGTTTTAGAAATAAATTAATATTATCAATTTAAAAGCTTATTTATGAAATTTCCCTTTCATTGCACAGATACATTTTTGTAAGAGTGGGGGATGAAAAGAAATAACATAATCATTTTTTAGAAAACAACAAAGTTTGACAAGCTTCCTAAAATCAACATGCTGTCATCTTAAATAACAATAACCACTTGCCACTGAGCTCCAAATATGTGTCAGGAATTCTATATATATTAACTTTCTATTTACAAGTAACCAGTAGGGAAAATACAATTTTCCTCCAAAGAGGAAAGTGAATCCCAAGCAAGAGGCCTGTGGTAAATTTTAGTAAATGACACACCTATACATTGAACCTGAGACTCTCTGACACCAAAGTTTAAACTATGAAGTGTCCCTAAACACAGGCCCCCTAATTAAAAATATTTATTACCACGTGCTTACTTCCGACCATTATTTTCAATTTTCAATTGTGTGCCCAATTTGGCTGGCATATTGAATAATCTGATCACATCTTAGTACTTAAAGGTAATGAAGGGGAGGGGCAGCATAGACAAAGGAGATGGTGTTGAGTGGCTGTGGATAAAGACATTAAAAAATAAAGAATTGACTTGGGGTAACCTGTGGATTGGACAGGAGGGCTGATTTTAATAGACAAAAAGTCAGTAGGGAAAGAGAATCAGCAAAAGCAAGCCCAGAAATTACTTCAAGGGGAAGAATTTGGGGCACAGAAAATGGCTTGTGGATAAAGTGACTATAGCAGCACTCCCTGCCACCAGGGAATGCAAGCACTTGTCCTGCCAGAGAAGAGACCTCCAGTGCACCTCTGTGTTCTCGTGGCCTGGGAAAGTATCACCAGTGGCACCAGGAAAAGTGGCTGCCAGCTGAGTTCCTGCAGCCTGGAAAGTGTGTGCTCAGTTCTTCCTGAAAGGGTGGCCATCTCCTGCATTCCTATGACCAGGGAAAGCATATGCTCATGTGGCCACACTTCCTTCCTGCAAAAGCACCCCAATATCCAGCATGCTTCCAACACCAGGAGATAGGAGATAGGAAACCCTAGCAGCTGACCAGAAAATTCCAAGAAGGTGCCTGAACCAGAGAAACTGAAACAAAGAAAATTTTGCCTGGGTCATTCAGGATCTGGATCCCAAGGGAGAAATTTCCCATTGTTACTGGCAGCTACATGGGAGGATCTGCATACCAGGGCAGATACCAGGTATTTCATAGTTAAAGCAGTGAAGGTAAAACCTGTCTCAAACACCCACCAAACAATTCCAAAGTTTCATCCAGACTAAATCCCAATTACTAAAATCTCCCCTTTATAACTCTGCATTACACCAGTCACAGAAACACAATTTGCCAATACCCATAATTGTGCTACCTCAGTGTATCCCAGGAGCCTGGAAGCTGAGATCTACCACAACCAGTTTTTCCTCCTAGATATCCACATACGGGAGCCCCAAATAAACCTGTTCATAAGAAAAGTTCTCCAAGAAACATTATAATCAAAATGACTAACACAGAAAAATGAAAAGAATATTAAAAGATGCAAAAGAGACAGGAGGCCTGATTTTAATAGACAAAAAGTCAGTAGGGAAAGAGAATCAGCAAAAGCAAGTCCAGAAATTACTTCAAGGGGAAGAAGTAATTTACAGGCAAATCAACAAGTCTCACTTCTGACTTCTCAATCAGACACTATAAACAAGAAGGGCCTGGAATGAGATTTTATAAGTTCTTAAAATGATTTCCAACCAAGATTCTTATATGCAGCAGAGCTCTCTATCATATTCAGTGGGGAAATAAAAAGTTTCTATGACAAGAATAAACAAAAAGTATTTATGATAACCAATTCAGCACTATAAAGAAATCTGAAAGATAAACTGAACAGAGAAGAACCCAAAAACAAATCCCCAAACTCCCAAATAAATGAGGAACAATACATGACTAATCATCTAAATGAGAACTAAGACAGAGTTAAACATACTAAAAAATCAAAATGGCAGTAAACCACAACACATATTCATTATAACACTGAATATAAATGATCTCAAATTCTCTACTGAAAGACACAGATTTACAGAATGAATCAAAAACCAAGATTCAACTATATGCTATTTGAAAAAGACTCATCTCATAAGCAAAGGCATTCTCAGGAAAAAGGTAAAAGGATGGAAAAAACATTCCATGCAAATGGAATATGTAAACAGTGGGAGTAACTATTCTCATGTTTGGCAAAGTTGATTTGAAGCAAAAATTAATCAAAAGAAACAAAGACCATTATATCCTGGTAAAGGGAACAATCCAGCAAGGAGATACAATGATAGTAAATACATATGCCCCAAATGTCAATGCACCCAATTATCCTAAAAAAATTCCTTGGCATTAAATCTCAGATATACCCCCAATACAATAATATGGGGTGACTTCAAAATAGACCATATTCTAGATCACAATGTAATCTTAGCAAATACAAAAAATTTAAAAAACTAAAAATTTATATAATTCCAGGCATCCTACCATCCCATAATAAAATGAAACAAAAAACAATGGCCAGAAAAAAGAATGGAAACAAAAACACATGGAAATTAAACAATACTCTTTTAAATTAAGAATGGATCAAAAAAGATATGAGAGAAGATATAAAGAAATTCTTAGAAACCAAAGAAATAAAGATATAAAATACCAAAATCTCTGGGACAGAATTAAAGCAATAGTAAGAGGAAAATTTATTACATTGAACATTTATATCAAAAACAATAGATCCCAAATAAATAAGCTTATGCTCCACCTCAAGGCCTTAGGAAAAGAACAAACTAACTCAAAAATCAATAGAACACAGGAAATAATAAAGATGAGAGCGAGAGCCATAATTGATAAAATTAAGGATAAAAAAACATGCAGGATCAATGCAACAAAGAGTTAGTTGTTTTAAAAGATAAATTAGATTGACACACCACCCAAAACAAAAAAGAGAAGACCCAAATCAACAAAATCATGGATGAAAAAGGAGATACCACCAGAGACATTTCTGAAATCCAGAAGATCATTAGAAACTATTTTGAAAATTTACATCCCAATAAACTCCAAAATCAAGAAGACATTTGCAAATTTCTAGACACATATGACCTGCTCATATTACACCAGGAAGATATAGAAACCTAAACAGACCAATTCAAGTAATGAAATGTAAAAAGCAATTAAGTCTACTAACAAAGTAAATCTAATTAGAATGGCTATTATCAAGAACACAAACAATAATAGATGTTGGCATGGATGTGGGGGAAAAGGCACACTTTCATTTTGCTGGTAGAATTGCAAATTGGTACAGCCACTCTGGAAAGAAGTGTGGAGATTCCTCAAAAAACTTGGAATGGACCCCCCTTTTGACCCAGTTATTCCACCCCTCAGTTTATACCCAAAGGACTTAAAATTAGCATACTACAGTAACACAGTCACAACAATATTTATAGCAGCTCAATTCACAATTGCTAGATTATGGAACCAACCTAGATGCCCTTCAACAGATGAATGAATGAAGAAACTGTAGTATATGTGCACAATGGAATATTATTCAGCCATAAAGAATAATAATATGGCATTTGCAGATAAAAGGATGGAATTGTAGAATATCATGCTAAGTGAAATAATTAAATTCCAAAAAAATGTAAAGGGTAACTATTTTCTCTGATAAGTGAATGATGATATATAATGGGGGTTGGGAGAAGGCAAATGAGAGAAGAATGGGGGAACTTTAGATTACATAGAGGTAAATGAGAAGGAGGAGGGGGCAGGGGTATAAAACATGGTGGAATGAGACAGACATTATTAGCCTATGTACATGTATGATTACATAAATGGTATGAACCTACATTGTGACAACCATAGAAACAAAAATATGTACCCAATTTGTGTATAATTGTATATATCAATTTTTTCTCTTTTCTGTTTTGTCATTCTCTGAATAAGGCTTTATTAAGTAAAGTAACAGGATATAAAATCAATATGCATAAGTCTAATGCATTTCTATTCATAAGTGATGAATCCAATTGCTTCTCGGCCTTTTGGCTAAGATCAAGTGTAGTATTCATGAGTGATGAATCCTCTGCAAGAGAAATTAGGAAAACCACTCCATTCACAATAGCCTCAAAAAAATAAAATAAAATACTTTAATTTATGAAATAAAATACAGTAAGTCCTTTACTGAGGCCTTATTCAGAGAATGACAGAAAACAGAAAAGAGAAAAAATTGATATATACAATTGTACACAAATTGGGTACATCTTTTTGTTTCTATGGTTGTTCACAATGTAGGTTCATACCATTTGTGTAATCATACATGCACATAGGCTAATAATGTCTGTCTCATTCCACCATTTTTTATACCCCTGCCCCCTCCTCCCTCTCATTTTCCTCTATGTAATCTAAAGTTCCCCCATTCTTCTCTCATTTGCCTTCTCCCAACCCACATTGTACCCAATATGTGTACAATGAATCAATGGATTCTGTATAAATAAAAAATAATTTTAAAAGCACTTGACAATTTTAACATACAATCATTATATTTTTTAAATGAGAGAAAGAAGCATTCTTATCTGATAGAAATGATTTTTCGGCAAACATGGCACTTAAGGTTGAAGTATTGACAGCTTTTCCCCTGAGATAGGAACAAGTCTAGCAGCCATCAGCAGTTCTATTCAGCAATTTCCCATAGGTGTTATTCAGAGAATGACAGAAAACAGAAAAGAGAAAAAATTGATATATACAAAAACACACATGCTCATGGTTTAAGATGTAGAAAGAAAATTGTCTTTATTAGTAGATAAAATAATAGTGAACCTAGAAAATAAAAAAAAATACACTCTTAGCTGTAACAAATAAAATTGTCAAGGCCATTGGATACAAGATTAATATTTTTTTAAAATAATTGAATTTGCTATATGCCAAAAACAAACAAACACATATTTTTAAAAAGGGACACTTATAATAGCTGCAAAAACCTAGAAAAACGTAGGAAAAGATTTTTAAAACTTCTACACTAAAAGTTACAAAATATTACTGAAGATCTCAAGTAATTGAAAAAACTAGAAACCTCAAGAAGATTCTTTGTCAAGTATAAATAATGGTTACATAGGAGAAATTATTTCATAACCATAAACTGGAAAAATTTTAAGAGAATTATGATGTTTCTTACTGATAGAAAAAGAGGGAAAAGTACTTTCATTTTGCTTATAGAAATGGAAGTTTAAGATTTGGGGAGAAAAAGCTATCAATATTTATTAAAAGGATACATACATCTTGCTTTAAAAATACAAAAGTCTCATTCCTAGCTACCTACAGCATAAAATTCAAATCATTCTAAGTAAGGTAATGGGTATGAGAACAAATTTGCATCACTGTCATGGTATTTATGTCACTAGATTGGAGAATGGGTACAGTCATTATGCATATCCAGGTTAAAGAAATTAAGTAAACAACATGAATTAGGTTGCTTCTACTTCCAGGGAAGACTAAGTATCACGGAAGAGATTTAACCTTCTGATTTCAATTCGAATAAAAAAATTCAGAAGCATAAAATAATGGTTTTCAAAAGTAGGATAATAGAAATCATGGAACAGTAATCTCACAGCAGGGAGACACAAACATGCCAAGGCATGTGGTTGTAAATAGTCTTCCCAGCTCCCCACCTAGACAGAGTGTCCAGGCTGCTATGAAGGGAGACAGACACAGGAGAAGTATGTGGTCTGAGATAAAAAGGTGGTGTTGGTGCAGTGGGGAGACCCTAGGAGCTGGAGTTCCTAACAGTGCAGTTCCCCTATTCAGCTTCTGGAGCTATCTCGTTTCCCAGCTGCAAATAGAGTGAGCTCCAGAGACCCACTGAAATCTCCCCAAATCAGCACCTGAATATTGACCAGTGCTTGGATGAGAGAAAACTACCTGAGGCTGAGGGGAAAATACATATGAAAGAAGCAGATGTTACAAAACATCACCATGGGCCAGAAATATAATTCTCATACCAACTGGAGTGAAAAATTATACATGGGTTTCAGATAGAGTGTACAAGTCAAATGAGTATGTTCAGACAAAAACATGTATGTGAAAGTTATAGTGTTTTTACACATCTTCACCAACATTTGGAACAATTCAAATGTCTTTCCATTGGTAAGTGGAGTGGGTCTGGAGGCCAGGGTCCCGGGGGGCTCCTCCACCTGCCCACACTCCCGTGTGCTTCCCAGGCCTGCGTACTTATCTTCCACGCTCATGCTGGGCTACCCACCCCACCACAAGCACTCTCATACAGACTTTGTTTTGGGAATTAAAGTATTTACAGTTATTGCTGCATCTGGTGCTTGAGTTTTGCTGAGTCTGCTGCCATTTCTAAATTGTGTCCCTCATGTTGAGAAGGACAGCTCCCTTCTGCACCTTGTTGAGACCCCCGTCTGGTGAATGCCTCTTGGACCCCTGACACCAGTGCCTCACTGCCCACAGACCTGCTTGTGCCTCGGTCCCTGGCTCCCTTCCTGTCTGCTCGTCAGCACACAGGGCCAGTCCTCCTGGACGTGGCCCCTGCCAAGGCAGCAGGGAAGGAGGGACAAGATGTCCTGCCATTGCCAGCACCCTGGGACTTGGGGTGGGGTTGAGGTGAACAACGGAACTTGCGAACTTATGGGGAGCCTCTCCCTGTTGGACAGTTTTAAAGGTTCATTTTCTCCTCCCCGAGTCACCCGTTCAGAGCTAAGAGAAGTCCATCTGTAAACCTGGCGTGGAGTGGCCAACCAGGGCTGCCAGGAGAAGAGGGTGCAGGGCAGCAAGCCTTCCCCAACCCACTCTGCATCCCACTGGCCTCTCATACAGCCGAAATTCTTCGTACGAGCAGTACTGCATCTGCTCTGTGCACCACGGAGGGCATTTCTCCTTAGGACCCAGTCGGGCTGCTGGACCGCCGGTGCCCCTCCTCGGGCCCCTTGCTGGTGAGAGGGATTGTACATCTCCCACGTGCCCCTTAGCATTCTCTGACATGGCAATACAGGAATCACAGCAGGACTTGCCACAGCATCATAGCTACACACACCTGTGAGATTTGGGGCATGTGCACACTAAATCCACAGAAGGCCTGGCAGAGGCACGCAGGGTGTGCTGGAAAGGGCTCGTGCTCCAGAACCACTCAGGCCCAGATCCCCCTCACATCTGGTCCCGGTGCCCACGGCCAGGCCACGGAGCCAGCTCCACACTCAGGCAGAGCAATATCCCTGCCCCCACAAGCACGAACCCCAAACTAGCCATTCCATCTGTTTTGAAGTAGGTTTCATTGGTTTCCTAATTTAAGACAAAAGCAGAGTTCAGTCAACAGTCACCCTGAAGCACAGAGCTCTAAGGGACAATTGCAGAGGGGACATGTTCCTACTCGGGAGCCCAGGGAACCCTGTGCACATGCCACTGCTGCCCAGAGGCCCCAGAAAGGCGCTGCATGTGGGGTCCTGCTTCAGCTGGGGAGGTGGCTGCCCAGGTCTGGGTGCAGGGCCCAAGAGGACACAGCAGGGACACATCTGCCTGTCCCCTCCCTCCACCACACTCTCCTGGGGTTGGCGGGGCCCCTGCAGGGCTTGATGCCCTCACTGTTTTGGCAAGGTTAGGTTCTCAGGCTTGGTAGTGGCCATCCTGGCCCACTGAAGGCCATAACCCACACTGGCCAGTGCTCCTCATCCTGGTGGCTGCAGTCAGCCAGCCTGGTGGACACCCTGACACAGCACCTGGCCACCAGGGCAGGGTCAGTGGAGACAGCCCTTCCTTCCCCTGGGCAGGAGGCCCTTTGTGAAGGAGCATCCCCAGGTCAGCAGGCCTCCTGCTGCAACCCCTCAAGCACACACGTCCAGGTCAAGCCTGAAAGCTGCCCAGGAAGAGCATGGTCGACATGGGGCCTTCCCCGGGCTGCAGGCCCTGGTCATGATCAGGCCTGGGCTTCAGCACTGCCCAGCACCCTGCTCAGACACTTGTCTGCACGTGCACAGACCTGTCAGTCATAGCAGGGACATGCCACCTTTATGCCAGTGATTCTGTAGCTGACTCTAGTTGCTAAAAAGCCTGAAAACTCACAGATCATCACCCAAATTGACCTACAAACACAGAGCTGTCACTCCAGTACCATCATCTTTGAATCCCAGGTTGCCCAGATTTTCCTGCCTCCCTCTTCTGTGGCACCCTCCTGGGGGCTGACCCAGACTTCTGCAACCTTCCTCTCAACGGCACAGCCCAGTGCTGAGGACAGTTCCCTTTGTAGTCTCACCACCTGCTTTCAGGACAGTCATTACCTTTTCCTGGAAGGGAAACAAGGCTCAAAAAGATTTAAAAAAAAAAATGCACCCAAGCCCACGGCCCAGGCAGGGTTCTGAAGGAACCTGGGCCAGGACTTGCTGCCCTTCAGTCTGAGTGGCAGGTGGCAGGACACTCCAAAGGTCACCCACACAAGGACTTGTGTGTTTGAAACACCACGTTTGCTTTAATTTTATTAAGCAACTAACAAAGACATACACAAGAGGTGGGGAGGGAACCCCAATGGCTTTCTGAGGAATAACAATTCAGTGCTGGAGACAGAAGCCCGGAGAGGGGTTTAATTTCAATGACACGCAAAATCGATGGGCAGTGAACTCCCTGTCCACCTGCAACACAAGGACAAACTTCAAGGGGGACAAATTTCAGGGACCTCTGCTTGGTTCCTGCTTTATCCTGGCCGCACACATGACCAAAGAGGAAATGAACAGAAAGCCCTGAGCACAAGCAGGCCATGAGGGGCTGCCAGTCAGCACAAGGCCTCCTGGACTTGCCAAACATTTATGGAAGCTGCTGTCAGCCTCCCCAGCCACAGGGTCCAGATGTATGGGGACACGCAGCTGGAGGCAGGGCTGGAGGCTGTGCTCTGCTGGGCACCTCCGTAGGGCAGCACCACAGGCACCAGCTGGTCTCACTTCCTGTAGCTCTGCACCCAGGCCATGACATCCAGTAGAAGGCGGTTTCTGTTCTGCTTGGTGACCTGTGGGAGGAAGCAGGGAGCAGGCCTCAGACCTCCCTCCTTCCTTTCAGCCCGAGAGCCGGGAAGGCTGGGAGGCCAGCAGGAGCTCTGAGACAGGACAGGTGTCTCCAGTCCCACAGTTCTGCAGAGACAGCCCAAGGGACAGCAAGCCAGGTGAGGTGGTGCACACCTGCAATCCCAGCAGCTTGGGAGGCTGAGGCAGGAGGATCCAAGTTCAAAGTCTGCCTCAGCAACTCAGTAAGATCCTGTCTCAAAATAAAAAATTAGAAGGGCTGGGGATGTGGCTCAGTGGTTAAGCACCCCTAGTTCCACCCCTGGTGCCAAAATAAATAAATAAGAAGGGACAGCAGCTTTGAGAGTTGATGGATTGTGACTTGGGAAGAGTGTGAACCAAGAGCTGTAAGGAAGGCAGGGAGGGGGTAAGGCAGATGGACAGTCATCCTGGAGCAGAAGTGGCCACCAGAGCAGCAAATGACTGAGACCCAGGGACACCCAGAATCCAAGCGTGCTCCCAAGGTTAGAACATCTACTCAGCTCACCAGGGGCTTGGAGGACCCAAGTGCTGTAAGGGGCCTTGGCTCACCTGGAGGAGGAGGCTGAGCCAGAGAAGCAAGGGTGACAAGGTGCAGACCATAACTCGGCCTCCTGACCTCAGCATGTTCTCCATAGGCAGTATCCTTACAACACAAGGACATCCAACAAGCAAGCATGGGAAGCAATCCCGGCATCCCTGCCCCTGTGATCAGTTCTTCCCTCACCACCAATCTGGCAGAACAAAAGGGGCAGAGGCACCAGGGAGAGGGCAGGGCTGACGCTTCCTGTCACTATGCCTCCCCTGACCCCCACACTCATGGGCACAGGGCCGAGGGTGGGACACCACAGAAAGGACGCTGACCTCATGGAGGTGACAGACTAGGGGAGGCATAGCATGAACAAGGATGGGGGAGGTCCAAGACTCCCCACGAAGGGTCCAGAGAGGTGGCAGGACCTGGGTGGGAGGGAACAGGGCTTGGAACACTTTCACAGCTGGGTGCACCTGGACGTGACCCTGATAGGCGGTCAATTGGGAAGAGCACCTGAACATCTTCAATCCCCAGCACTGCATACATTCAGAGTTTGCAATCCTCACCACTATCTAATATCAGAACATTTTCATCACAAATAGAAGCCCCTTCTAGTTACCCCCTTCTGCCCTCCCAGGCCTCTGGCAACCACTTCTATCTGCTCTCTCAGTAATGTTGCCTCTCCTGGACATTCTCTGCAAGTGGAATCACAGGTATGCGATCTGTGCCTGGCTTCTTTTTCACTTGGCATGAGGTGACACTCATTCACACATGTTGTAGAGTGAAACCATCGGTACTTCTGTCCTTTGTGTTGCCAGTAACACCCACTGTATGAAGGTATCACATTTCTTTTATCCCTTCACAGAATCAGGGTGATTCCCACCTTCTGCCCGTAATACTGCTGTGATTGTTCATTGAAAGGTTTTTGTGAACATGTTTTCCATTCTTCTGGGTAAACATCTTGGAGTGGAATTGCTTGTTTTCAGAGTGACTCAAATTTAATTTTTGAGGGACTGCACCTGTTTTCCAGTTTCAGCACCACTGAGGTCCCACCAGCAGGTGTGAGGGCACCAACACCCGTCATCTTCCTTTTCTATCTTTCAGTTGTATTGCAGGCACCCCAAGGGGTGTGCCTTCCCAGCCACCCCTGACACTGCACGGCCTTTCATGGGCTTACTGGTCACCTGTATAGCTTCTGTGGAGAAATACCCATTCAGAGTCTTAGTCTATTTTTATGGGTTTATTTTTACTTATTGTTGAGTTCTTAAAGTCGTCTTTGTGTTCTAGGATTCGGGCTCATCTGATACATAATTTGCCAGCATCTTCTCCCCTCTGTGTGCTCTTTCCTACTCTTGCTGGGTCCTTTGAAGCACAAAGGTTTAGGGTTTTGGTGTGGTCCAACTTATCTATTTTTTCCTTTGCTGTCTGAGTTCTGGATGTTCTTTCATAGCAGGCTTTGCCCTGTTGCCCCTCACAAAGACTTACTCCTATATTTTCTGCCCAGAGTTCTATAGATTTACCTCTTATATTTAATTCTATAAACCATTTTGAGTTAATTTTGTGCACAGTGTGAAGTAAAGGTCCAACTTCGTTCTTTTGCATGTGGATATCCAATTTTCCAGCTGCATTTGTGGAAAACACTGCTCTTTTCTCATTATGCTGCCCAGACTCCCTCATGGAAAATCAAGTGGTCATAGACATAAGAGTATTTTTGAACTTCCACTCTCTTCCAATGGTTTACATGTGCACCCTGATGCCAGTACTACAGTCTCAACTACTGTGGAGTAAATTTTAAATCAGAAATCAGAAAGTGTGAGTACTCCAACACTGTTCACTTTGCAGATTATTCTGACTGGGCCCGTTGTATTTTCATGTGAATTTCAGGATTTGCTTCTCAATTTCTGCAAAAAGAACCCACTGCTATTGACTTCTGATCTTATAATATCCAGCAGTTGGCGAATGAGCCCCTGCCCTGGCTTTGCATCCACAGAACAAAGGTGCGAGGAACCAGAGACAGTATTGAATTCCCACTAAGAAGAAAACAGTTTATGTCCTCTTTGTCTAAAATACATGTAGCAAGAAAAGCAAAAGGTCTAAAAACTTCCAAATAGAGAGAAGCTGGGACCTAGCATCTAGTACACTTATGATCCTACAACCCAAAAGTGAGAACTGAAAGAATAAAAATGGCTTTGTGGAAGAAGCAAGTTTAAAGGGCTCTGAATTCTTATTATTAAAGTAGCTTTTGGTTATATTAACATTTTTATAAAACAGAAAAGTCAAATAACATCTCAGACTCAAGTCACAGAAGAGTCTGCACCCCACTGACAAGCCAGTGCCCCTGGCTGCAGGCATGGGTGGATCCTGCCCCCACCACACACGCTGTGAACAGGTGAATCTGCACACCTAGCACCCCACACACGCTCCCAACCTGCCGGTCTGCTCCACCCAGTTAATTAAAAAACTAGGAAAAGTACACATATCCCTTTCCAGTAATCTCAACCCACAAAAACTTTCTCCTTTTGCCTCCAAGGCATCAACATGGCCGTTACCTACTGTTTTCACAATTAGCTTCCGTGAGCCAAATACTGAAATAAGTTCAAAACAAAAACAGTTATCGGTGTTATATCTAGAGAGTAATAACCTTTAGAAGCCATGAAAAAAAAATGTGGCCAATGTTCTGAAAGAGCAATATAACCTCAGGAAGGCCTCGGTCAGTACCCAAGTCATGGCAGTTCCCACACCTCCAAGACCCTCCTGTGGTCTGGAAGGTCTCCAGTCAGAATCAGCAGGACCACGAGCTGCAGCAGTGCCCAGCAGGTCAGGGAAGCACCTGGGCAGACCAAGGTTGGATGACAGCTGACATCGGCAGTTCAGCTTCTGCTGGAGCCAAGGGGAGGACAGCAGCAGGCAGAGGCAGGAGCATTCCGGGGCAGGCAGGCAGCATCGCAGCCTGGACGCCAGACAGCACCCCCCACTGCAGCCAGGGATGCGAGGCACCAGGTTAGGTGCCAGGCTCATCACAACACGAGCTCCCACTGCAGAGGATGTGACGTGGCTCAGAACCTCGCCAATGCTGTGACATGGACTAAAAGACAGAAGACCAAGTTGGTGACTTTTCTCTCAGAAACCAACAGCATGTGATGGCAAAGTCCCCTCCAAACTCGACAGCAAGTCACAGGAGACGAACTCTCATCCAGCTCCACTAGCCTGCTCCTCCTCCTGCCTCAGGCCTGTGCTCAAGCGGCACACAAAGAGACCTTCTGCCCACCCCAGAGGCCTGTCCACCCTGCCTGACCTTCCCTTCTACCAGCCACGACTGGACACATCCCACGAATGCTTGCTTGGTGGGTCCCCTCCATGCAGCAGGGGTGCCGCCTCATGGAGCAGGGAGCAGCTCGAGGCTCATGTAGTGGGGGAGAGGCCAGTCCAGGGCAGCTCCCCTACCCTGTCTTCTGGGCAGCAGAGGTGCGAGGATACCTTCCTTCTGGAGACTGTCTTTCTTTGTCTACCTACACATCTGAGTGTCGCCATTCCTGCCTCACCCGTCAAACACGACCTCAGGAGCTTGAGATGCTGCCACCAGCATGCAGCTCAACCTCCGCACAGTGCTCTCACCCCCATGCTCCTGAGGGATCTTTACCTGGACTGAATCCTCTGGGTGCTGGGCTACTGTTCCAACCCTGGGGCCCTGAGCCCAGGGGCATCTCCGCCCACATGTCAGTGAATCCAGAGTCAGGTGCTGCTTGTCCCACGCTGCTCTCGGGACTCAAGTCAGTGCCCACAGGTCTGGTTCTGAGGTTCTTGGAACGGATTTCTTCAGTTTACCCAGCTGTGGTTCACAGTGGGTTTTTGGAATCTGTAGGTTTATGTCTTTAGCAAACACGGGGAGATCTGGGCTACTGTTTCCCACCCATCCCCAGGGCTCGTTCTTGACATTTTTATTCTGCCTGCTGCTCTATCTTCAAATCCACTAGTTCTTTCTTCTGTCATCCTCAGAAGGTGTGCCCACAGATTAACGTTTTGATTTGGTTACTGTACTTCACGGTTGTAAAATTTTCCTGTGATTCTTCTATTGTCTCTATTTTTGCTGCATCTTTCACTCTGAGACTTTCAGTTCTTCATTTGCTTCCAGGGCCTGTGATGGTCACTGAGGCAACACAGGATGCTGGGCCCAGTCCTGCCCTGACTCCAGCACTGTGATTGGAAGCCCATATCTGCCAGCTGCCTCTTCATTCCAGCTGCAGCACGCCCAGCTCTCAGGACAAGTGACCTGTGTCCAAGTCTGTCATTCACTAGCTGCTTGCCTGGCACAACACAACCACGAGCAGATGGCACTGGCTGGGTGGCATGCCCCCCATCCTGGAGCTCACTCAGCCAGGCAGGGCTGCGCAGCTCCACCTGGGGCCTGGAGCTGGCTGCCTTCTCTTATTCCTTCAGAAGCTGTGGAATCCTCTCCGCCTCTCTGCTCAGACTTCCTTCCCTTGCCCTACCTGCCTCCCGATCAGGTCTCCTCACAGGTGCCTGCTCCAGGACGCTGCCGGCAGAGGCCACTGTCAGACAAATCCAGACATCCATTGCTTCTGGGCATCAGAAAGGACCCAAGGCACATGTAAGCCAACCACTCAGTCTGCTGGTAAGACATGAGGGTCCTTGTTTTGAAGCCAGGGCAGCTGGAGAAGAGTGGGGCATGCAGCCCCCTACCAGAGTTCTCTCAGAGCTGGTGCCTTCTGTGCCCCACTAGGAGCAATGACTGCCCTGCTGGAGGACATCCTCCCCTCTGGAGGGGGGATGTGGCTATCGGGGATTCCCCTGCCCGCAGGAAAGAACTCCCCGACAACATGGAGCTTTCCAAGATTCTTTATTGTTCTCTTCTTCCCGCTCAGGGGAGCACACAAAGAATATATATAGTAAGGCAGCCAATCAGAAAGATATACAGACAAGGCACGAGCTACATGCATGATCCTAATGTGTAAGTGTATGGGGCACGAGCAGATCACGCGCTGCACACGAGCAACAGGAGCCAACAGTTAAGTACTTCCTCATACGGCGTCAGCGCGACTCCTGCTTATTGCGTCATCAGTATGTGCCATGGACCGTACGTTGGCAAACTGCCAGCTGCCATCCTGCTTAGCCTGGGGCTAGGGGTCCCGGGAACCCCGACATGTGGCCTCATCTTAAGACATAGCAAGTACTTCTGGACATGGTCCTCAGCTCCTCTGACCCTCCCTTGATTTTCGGGTCCCTGTTGCTAACACCACAAAGCCCAGCCTTCCAGCATAGAAGCGCCATCACCTACTCCTCCAGCACCACTGCCTCCATGTCCACAGACACTGTCATCACAAACCTCTACCTCGGAGGCGGTGCACAGAGGGGCAGATGGTGGCACTTGGCTCTGAGGCCACTGACATGAGGACTCTGCCTTCGCACCTTTCCAGCCTCACTCAGACATCACCTCCTGGGACAGACATATGCTGCCAGGCCTCTTCCCAGCCTTCAGCAGCAGCTGGAACTGCCTCCTGCATCTGCCTGCACACGTGGCACTCAGCTCCTGCACTCGGTCCCATGCTCCTGGGGAACAGACCCACCAAGATGTTAACAGTGCCCTGCACACAGTAGGTGCTCAGTTAGCACTGGCCAAGGGAGTGTACCTCTGAAGGAGATGCACATGCCTTCCAGATCTGGCTGGTCCAACCCCAGCATGGTCCTTCACTGCCACACAGGATGCACTGGTGGCAACATCCCAGCAGGGCCAGCAGGCCAGGGGACCTTGCAACCAGTGAGGCAGGCTGTTGCCACTAATGACATGTTAACTAACTCAGGCTGACTCCTTACTTCCTGGTGGGTGAGCAGGATCAGGGCCTCAAAGGCGGTTTCAAGGGTTGGTGACGATGAATCCGACCACCATCAGGGATTGGTTAACAACAGTTCCGCGAACGTGATCAGCTCGTGCTTGCCATATAGTCCAATAGGACTCTCACCTGTGTGAACCTCTCATGCCTTGCTGACCTTTAAGCTGATTGGTTCCTGCCTAGCCCCCACCCTACATAAAAGCTGTGTGATCTCCTCAATAAACGAGTTCCTGCTGTGACTGGTCTCCCTGACATGTCTGTCTGATTCTCCTCTGCCCAGAGGGCTTGGAGCGGGCAGTCAGTTGGCTCTACCTATCCCCATCTGTCCTTCTTGGGGAGTGCCCCCTTCCCTTGCCGCTGTTCGAGAAGAGCAAGGGGGCTTAAGACCCCGACAGCAGGCGCTGGCTCTGCTCCAACCTGCTGAGGCCCCAAGTCCTCCACTCGCCACCTGCCTCTGGGAAGCTTTTAACCTGGGGTGGGGGTGGCATGAGTGGAGCTCAACAAGGGCACTACCGGGCACAGAGGAGGGCAGCAGAGAAGACGCAGAGACACGGGAGGGACCGAGGAGGGCAGCAGGCTGGTATACTCAGTGGTTCCCAAGGTTCATCAGTGCGTGGAGGATGGTGTCATTCTAAACCCCTAAGATCAGACTAGGTGATGCTGCAGCACAAGGGCATGTAGGGGGCGGAGGAGCAGGAGAGGGCAGGGTGCCTGCAGGCAGGGTGCACTCACGCTGAATACCTTCACATCAGGCCTGCCCCAGATCTCCACCAGGGCCAGCTGGGATGGTGCCCAGGATGGTGGTCGCTGGCAAGGACAGAGTCTGGCTCGCAGCCTGGATGAAGGTCTGGCTGAAGAGCTCCATCTTCCTGATCTCATCGATGACACACACTCTGGGTCTGAGGCCTCTGCAGGAACCCACCTGGGAACAGAGACACTCACAGGACACTGGGCCACTCTACTCGCAGGGCCCCACATGCCACAGGCTGTCCTCACGTGCAGACTCACAAGAAGGGTGAGCCTAGGAGTCTGCAGCACCAAGCACTCAGTCCCCAAGTCCTGGCTTCTTGCAATATTTTATTCCTCACAATGGTTCCAACAGTGACCCCACCTTATGCTTACATGTACCCAGAAAATAAAGGGCACCCCAATACCTCAGGTTTAAAGAAAGGACACAGCAAGTCTGAGCGCCACGGCAACGCTGGCCTCTTGACTCCAACTCTGAGTCTTGCTCCGAGAGGTCTAGACTAGCACTGGGCACTCCTATCCAGGGCCGGTGGCAGAGGCACTCCACAGCACCCCAGTGTCCCTGTCAGGGCCTGTAGCCAGGCCGCGGCTCATCCTGGATGTCCTACAAGCCCCTCAGGGTCCCACGCACACCATCGCTGAACCCACAACACACAGGTTCTTGGCTGGGAGAGCTGTCCTGGGACTGAGAAGGTCCTACCTGCTGACAGGCAGAGGGGCAGCATAAAGAACCCCTCCTGTGACACAGGCCCTGAGGACCAGCCTGGAGGCTTGGGCTGTGAGACCCCAGGACAGATCAACAGCCACTCTGACCCCTCTTCCTGGCAAAGACAGACCCAGCTGTGGAGGGTCCCTGCCAGGCACTGCTGCTGTTGCCCCAATGCTCCAGGATGACCAGAACCACCCCTCCAAGGAAGCCCCGCAGAGCAGAGCGCCTTCAGGCTGCCCAGCTGCTGCAAGGCAGGTGTGCACACTTTCTCCAGGTGCCTGCCCCCACTGAGAGCACTGTGAGGAGTGCTGGAGACCAACAAGAGGCGCCCCACGCCTAGGCCCCAGCCACACCCGTGTGCCACACACCTGCACACCTTCCCAGGAACCAGGAACTGTGTCCAAGAAACCCCTCTCACCATGAAGAAACTGCTCTCCAGGGGCAGAACACGTGTGCCTGGCAGCCAAGGCACAGGTGTGAGCACCACCTTATGGAGCATCCTCAGCCAGTGGCCAGCTGGGCAGCAGACCTGACCACAGGTGCAGGGTACGCTGTCCTCACCACCAGCAGCATTCAAACTGTTTTCAAAAAGTTTCATATGCTAGTAAAAATTTTACCACTATTTGAACTTTGGAGAAAAGCTCTTATCTCTGCCGCCAACTGTCCTCCTCTTTATTAGAAACTGCCTGGAGTAGGGACAACAGACTGTTTGCTACAGAGAGGTGGTGACAACTGGCAAGTGGCTGGGGGCAAGAGAAGTTCAGCTACAATCCCAGCTGGGGGTTCAGCTCCCCAAGGCGCCAGACCTTGGTGGGACGCGCATTTCAAGGAGTTAAATCTGCTTGCCTACAGGGAAGGCCTACAGAGGATACCATGCTGCTCAGAGTCCTGCAAACAGCCTCCCCAGGAAAGATGCTACAGAAGGGAGAGAGAGAAACCCCATTGTGGTCACAGAAAGGAGGCTGTCTGGAAAACAGCCACATCCTCCACATCAACAGGGCCCTCACTCTGCACAGTACCCATCATCCCACGTGACTCCAATGCAGCCTCAATTCCACAGCTCAGGATAGCTCTGCCTGACAGATGCTGTGCCACCAGGAAGGCCTCAGTAAAACAGGAATGTGGAGGCAGTGTTCTGAGGATGGAACCTCCAGCGGACAGTCTGCACTCAATAACAGTCAATGCCACCACGCTGCTACCACCAGCACAGGACAATGCGGGAAGACCAACGCATGGGGGGCAATGTTGGAATGGTAATTAAACAGTGTGGTACTGATGCGGAAATGAAGGTCCAGCATCGATGAGAGACGGCCCTCGAGCATCACGCACACACATTTAAACATGACTTATGAAGCAAAATACACTGATTGGATGTGAGTTGTCTGATAAACGATTTTACCAAACTAGCTAAGTATCTGGAAGGAAACCAACTGTCTCCCGTGTTACATTTGAAATAAATCCAGGTGGACTGACAGCATAAGTGCTTTTTTAAAAGCACAAGGAAGAAGAAAAGTAAAGTAAAATGTTATGTTAAATTTGAATAGGGCTGAACTAAGTGACAAGCAGAAAAATAGAATCAATAAATATAAAAAGGTCATCTGCCTTACAAAGGGGAATGGGAAGAAGAATCCAACAATAATTTAGACTAAAGAAACCAAACAATGGAAACCCTCAAACCTCATTAGAACCTTAAAAATGCAAACCGAGGCCAGGAAGTGTCTTGGAACTGTGAATCAGGTACTTGCAACGTCCTCACACCACAGAGGACCAGAGTGGTCCTGGGACCAGGCTCCTCACACCATGCTGCCCTTCAGGTCCTGTGGGAGGCCAGCCCCACTGGGGACAGAGCTCCTACTTGGTTGTAAGATCACTTCCGACTGGGAACAAGGTGTCTGACATGAAGGGAACCACAGTAGATCAAAGATGAAAAGCCCACTCAGAGAGTCGATCATGAACCTCAGTTCTGAAGATTATTAAGATATGAGACCATGTCCAATCACTCAGTCACTCTGCAGGAAAAACAAACCGGACCCATAAACTGGGAGGTGCTGTTTCTTCAGTTCTGGACAACTGAACAAACAGACTAGGCAGCCAGGCAGGCAAAGCATGCCAGCAGTGGCTATGTCGTGGTAAGACCTGAGTGACTCACGTTGTCTTTCCTTTTTTTATAACTTTTTTTTTTTTTTTTTTTTTTTTTTTTTAACCATGGACAGAGAAAATTTCAATATTTAGGAAAACAATGTGATAGCTCTCAAGTAAGGCAAGGTCAGTCCTAGATGAGCGATCAACCCAGCTGGGCCTACAGTGGGCTTCCTAGAAGCCCAAGACCTTCCCCATGAGCACTGGCCTCCCTCCTTCCCCTCCCATGCCCCTGCTCTGCTCCATCTCTGCTCTGGTCTGCAGAGTGTGGCAGATACCCATGCTGAGGTGAGCCTGTGGACCTGAGCCTCCTGGGCTCCCAGCCAGTCCTGCTTCCATGGGGACCAATGGGCATGCCACACTGGTCCAACCTGAGAATTATTTTCCATACATTTTTCATAGTATTTTTAAAAGGACTCAAACAACCCTCCACTCACATTGAGGCTTTTACATATGACAGACATTTCTTAACTTTCTCAGATCTGCTTTCCCAGGTCCTGCAAGCTCAACACTGGCCCTGGATGGAAGGTCTCACCTGTTCCCCTGGGGTTTCTAAAGCTTCCAACCCACCCTGTCACTACCTGACAACAGCAAAACCTGCGTCTTCACACATCCCTATTTTTGTCACCTAATCTTTGTGTTTTTATAAAAGCTAAACTCTAATTCATTCTCCTTTCTTCATCACAATAATATATGGGGGATGGGAGAGACATTTTTGCTCTAGAAAAGAAATATAAGCCATAACTGGATAGGGATGCTCTGTGGGGGGCCATGCCTGCCTGGCACCTGGCACACTGCTGATCAGAGCACAGAGTTGTCTTTGTTCCTTAATGAAGAAGACAGATGCAAGCTCTTGATGTGGTCAGTACAGGAGTGCTTATGTAACCCTGCAGCTAGACATCAGGCATGCACCCTCTTCTCCCAGAACTCTGTCTGCTGACAGGAAGTAAAAATCAATTCTGTGTATTGATCCAATGCTCAAAGTCAGACTCTTCCCTTGGAATTTCATTAAAGCATTTCACTTGCTGTTTGGACATTTAGGTGGAGGTATCTGGTGGAAAAACACCACATTCTCTGACTGCTCCCATGAAACTCAGCAGAGGGAGGTTTCCAGGGGAAGGAGGGTGAGGAGGGGGGTGGTGGGTGCAGCAGAGTCAAAGAACTAACTCGTGGGCTGGGGAGCTGCAGCCCCACCAACAGGGGAGAAGACTCCTCCAACTAGAGGCGCCCTCAGCAGCTGACTCTGAACTCCAGTGGTCTTGGCAATCACTAATCCCCTGCGCTGTTCAACTGCACTCTAGTGCTCAGGGGCAGAGGCACAACCCGGGAAGATGGTGTGCCAGCAACCAAGATGGAAGGTGCTAAGAGCCTGGGACAGGATGGCCCTGGCACCTGTGGGCTAGAGCACAGCCGGATGACCTCAGAGGCAGCAGGGTCAGTTGGCACAGGGCCTTCCAGTCCACTGGAAGCATGTTGGACCTTAGTCCTGGTGCAGTGGAAAGCCCTTGAGATGAGTTCACACCACTCTATTTCCCTAAATCACTCTGTAAGATCCTCAACAGGGCCCCAGAGCCCTGCACCCATGACCCCAGCACCTTCCTCCTCCTCCTCACTCCTGCCATCTAGAAGATTCTCCCTGGACCACCCCTCCCCAGTCACCCTGACACTCTCTTCTCTTCTCCTCCTTTCAGTGTGGACGTCAGCTCCTCAGAGCCCCTTCCTGGCCTCCTGGGCCCTGTTGTCCCCACACTGCTCTCACAGCACTGCTGGAGGGATCCCTGTCCTCATCTCCCATCTGTGTTCCCACTAGGCTGAGAGTCTCCAGAGATGAGCTTATGTATGTTTTATTCATGATCCTGAACTTGATCCAGGAGTTGATGATATGTTATAAACAGATGCAAAGAGTAGGTAATAGATCATCAATAAAGCCAAAAGCTAGTTCTTTGAAAAGATCCTCTAAATTGAAAAATCTTTAAGTAGACTGATTAAGAAAAAAATGGGAAAAGTTAAATAAAGAAGAAACGAAAGAAACTTCAGTCAACACAATCAAGCTTACAAAATAAAATTAATATATAACTTAGATGAAATGGACAAAATGCCAAAAGGCACAAATACCACAATTGATCCAGTAAGAAATCAAAAACCAGTAGACATAAAACAAATAAAGAGATTAAACTAGTAATTGAAAAGTTTCTAATAACAAGTTTTTTGGGCCTATATGGCTTCCATACATTAAAAAAAAAAATCCTAAGACCAAAGCCAGACAAAAATTCCCAGAAGATCCCCAGGAAATAAGGTAAGAACACAGATGCAGAAACCCTCAGTGCCAGCAATGAACACAGCCACAGATAAGGGGCTCCAGACTCAGGGAAGGTAGGGCAGTGCTGTCTTTGGGGTGCAGGCAACTGGACTCGGGAGCCTTCCTGCTCTCCCTAATGTGGAGTATCCACATGTGCCGACCAAGAGGCAAGGCCTTCGTGTGCAGCCCAGGGTATCACGCTGCATCTCCTCAGCTCAACTGCTTGAAGAGTTTAACCTGCAAAATGCAAATCTGACCTCCCTGGAAGAGCAAATGCCATTCTGTTCCCATCTCAACTCCTGTGATGCAAAGCACAGGCAGGCTCAGGAGACAGGAACTATACTCAGCTTCCTCACGATGGGAAGTGCCAACTGCTCAAAAGAAGTTGTCAACCACTTACTGCCTGACCCGGCACTCATGCTTCCCTGGCATTGGCTCTGACATGTGAGAAAAGATGCTATTTTGAGGAGGACTCCTGCACTGATTCCTGGTGCTCAGCAGCCCCCTACACAGCTGGCCCTCTGCACATTCCCCCATCCTCAGCAACCAACTAGTGAAGATTCTGTGAGCACTGGCCCTACTACTCTCCCCTGGGAATGGCACTCACTGAGTGTCTGCACACCACCAAGTCTTGCAGTGTGATCGCAGCCCCAGTGCCTAAGCTCTCTGGAAAGTGGGGTCAGACACAAGGCCAAGAATTACCAAGGGAGAAAAGCACAGACTCTGGGACCAATATTCCAAATGAAACACGAGTTCATGCTTTCTGTTCATGTGGTGGTCTGTTTCTTTCTCTGGGACATCTCTCGAGCCCTAGATATTTCAAGATAGAGTAGGTCATCGGGCTCAGCCCCAAACCCAGGGAGACCCAGATTCTGAATCCTTGGGAGAGGGAGGCAGAGTGGCATTCAAGGACCCCACAGGGCACTTTTGGAGAATTTAACACTGGTGGAATTAGAATATAAAAGCTCTGAACTTGAAGAGAAGGATCGTTTAGGGATAAAACCTACAGTAATAGGCCCCTGTGCACCCGACAAAGTGACGAAATCGAATACTGTCCTCCTTCCTCCCTGCCTCACTTCTGTATAAAATCCATCCACAGGCACCCCAGAGGACTTTAAAACCTCATTGGCTTTCTGGATCAAGGTAATTTTTCCAACCCCTGAAAAAGAGAAAGAGACCCATCAGAAAGCTCTCTCAGTAGAGCACACAGCATGTGCCACCTGCAGGAGAACAGCCAAGGGAGGCGGAGGAGCAGTGGCAAAGAAAAAACAAAGAAAACATGAATGGCATCCTGAAGTCCACTCTCAAGTTCTGCAACATCCTCAGCTTTGTCACAGATACACCCCCAGCATGCAATGCACATTCCAGATGATATCAGGTCACGTTTATATCTAGAACTGAGCTGTTTTTCCTCCCAGGTTCACCCTCCTCACTTTCCCACCTGGGAACCAACAGGGGTCATACTTTGGTCAGAGGATGGTTACTGGAGAACAGGGCCATGCTTGCGGGGGTGGGGAATAACTTCATTCCACATTGTCTACTGAAAATGCATCTCTTAAACCCCAAATCTCCTAAATCCCTTCTCACACACACTGCCTGGTAAAATAAAATTCCAGAGTCTGCACGATTCAATGAAACCGCACTGAAGCTCTAAAGAGGCTGTATCCAGGCAGAAGTCCCTGTAGTGCTTGGTCTGGTTGACAGGATCAGGCTGAGGGGGAGATGGAGTGCTGCAGATAAGATCCAGGCTTATCTCGGGTACCTTTAGTCCCTAGCCATTGACTACCAACCTCTGTATCTGACCTAGCATAAACTCCTGTGTCATGAGCTGAGCTGGCTCCAGCTTCCACCGCCCTGAAGCTAAGAATGCTCCCCCTGCAGCCTGTGGAAGATTCCTTGCTCTGCAGCAGCCCCTGCCTGCGGCTCCCACTGGTGTACTGATTTACGAGTTTTTTCTGAACCGTGACCTTGAGTTCGTGCAACCACCTCACACTGGAGCCGGTCGTCCCGGGTAACCTTAATCCGTGTCCGGGCCTGGGTCACTCATCTAGCTCAGGAGAGCCATCTCTTTTCGTTTCCTTTGACGTTAAGAGCGGTTTCCACATGGACGTGACCTTTGCTACTTGGGGCTAAGTGAGAGGCACCAGTGACGACCTCCGCCCTGGGCCGCACAGATGTCCGGCCACCAGTTCCCGCACGGGCGCCCCGCCCACTCCGGGTCCAGGCCGCGCCCCACTGCGGCAGCGTGGGCCTCCTTTCCAGCGCCAGAGGCTCTGCGAGACTGGGACTGAATGGCGCCAGCGCGAGCTGCGGGGCTCAGGGGAGCCGGGCCGCCTGCGCGTGCTCCAGCTCTGCCTAGAATGGGCGAGTGTGCGGATGCTGCCCGCCTCCGGGCTCGGAGCTGGCGGGCTCCGGTGGGAACCCGTGCTCGGTTGTCCGTGGCGGATTTGCGTGCGGGGTTGGTTATTAAGGCTTTGCGGCCCCAAGCATCCAGAGTCTGCCCTGGACCTGAGTCTGCCCTGGATCCGAGTCTTCTGGGCCTGGACCGCCCTCTGAAAGGAGAAGGCCCTGCTGCACTGCTCCGTGTGTGCTCTGCAGCCCAGAGCGCCCAGCAGCTTTACGGGAACCCTGAGGCCTGGCCTCCAGCTTCAGGATGCAGAGTGTGAAGACAAGGTTACAGCAGATCCAAAGATCTAACTGGCTTTTACTGTGTCTGAAAATAGAATCCGAGTTGGTGATGAGCAGGGCAGAGGAGGTTGGCGTACATGCAGAAGAGGCTCGACAAGTGGCTACTCCATTATGTGGCTAAAACAGAAGGAACTTCCTAGCTTGCTGATTCAGGCCGGCTGGAGCCTGTTTTTACTTTAGGAAGACTGGCCACATTGGAAATTCAGTTTGATCACCAGGCAATTATACAAGCGACTCCATTCTGGTTTGTTCTGGTATGCAGGGGCCTAGCTCAGGAGCTCAGTAAATAATTGCCTCTCCTGAACAGGGTCTAACAGGAGTAATTGATCTTCAGTCCTCAGTATCCTTGCCCTTTTTTCAGGAAGTTCCCAAAGTCCACTGAGTGAGAACCACTGGTTCTGGTGGACATCCCATACCTGCAGCCACCCTGGGAAGTCAGGCTCTCCCATACTCCACCTGGAGGATTTCAGGCAGAGAATTAAGTACCTCCCTGCCTCACTTAACCACTTCAAGTTTCCCCCCCTCAAGTGAAGTGTCAGTGGCCTAGGGCCAGATTTACCTGTAAAGTCTTTCAGTCTCACGTGCTGTTTGACTTGTGAGCAATCATTCTCCATTCTGGCTGAGAAAGCAATTTCAGTGAGTGCTCAGCTTAATTGGTTTGCGCCCACACAACAGACCTCCCGGACTCCAGTTAGCTGGCAATATGTGACAGTCTCGTGACCTCAGTTACTTGCTTAAAAAAAAATTAAAAACAAGTCAGAATTATAAGACAGAACTGTCACCGTTTTTGCAACATTTATAATAGTATATTATTATAACAGTATATTACTTATTATCCCAAGGGGTAATGTAACATAGAGTCTTCCACATCTTGCACCTGCATGAAAATTGGAAGTCAATGAACAGAGGATGTAGAAAGTAAGCCCATAGAAGGATCTTCCTAAAGGAAGAAGAAAGAAAGGGAAAGGAAACATGTAGTCCAATGTAGAATGTATCTCTTGTTCTAAAACACAAATTCTAAATGTTCATTAGGTAACATTTCCCATCACTGACAGGCAGCCTGGAAGGGGCTCACTGAGCATCTTGTGAAGCCCTGCAAGGGATTCTGGCATGAATGTACGTAGCTCAAGGATGTATAGAATCAAGATCTAGAGATTCAGTGTCAGGAAAGAGAAAGAAAACTTTCTCAAATGGATATTCTTTATCCATTAACAACTACGTCTTTTGGCAAGGGAGGTCACGGGTGTTTTCATTCCTTGATAATTGATCGAACACTGATTTGTACAGTTTTCTTTATGTGTTGTGTTTTACAGCTACAGTGATAGCACAGGTTAAATAGCTATGTCTTCTAGAGATTAACAAGAGGGAACAACATGATTAGCAACAAAATACCATCCTGAATGGAATTATCCCTTGTCATCTAATCAAGGTGCTATGGACTCTGTCCCTGAAATTCATACTGAACTCCTCCCTGCAATGCAAAGGAGCAGGAGGTGAGTAGGTCACAAGGACAGAGCCCTCTTGACTGGGATCTGTGCTCTTGCAAACAGATGGATGGGACCTCTGCTCACTCTGCTCCCTGCCAGCTGAGCACACAAGATCAACATTGGCAAACCCAGAAGGGACCTTCACCAAGAACCTCAGGATGTCTACACCCTGCTCTTGGGCCTCCTGCCTCAGAATTGTGAGAAACACACATTTGCTATTAAGCCATCCAATCTCTGGTGTTCTGTTACAGTAAACTGAGTAGTGATACTGGTTCATTGGAGATCAGGAACGGGTCCTTGTTCCCCAGAAGATTAAATGTCCAAGAAATGCTGAAGCTAGCATAGAAAGCAAGTTTTAATTAAGAAAGGGACAGGGACAGACTTCTCCAAAGAGCCGAGTTCCTAGAGTTGGAGGGGGTGTGTCTTGCTCTTTCGTAGACCCCAGATACCCTCTTTTTGATTATTTTCTTCTCTTTCTTCCTGAGAGCAGGGACAGGGAGGTGTTTAATTGTTAGCACCCCAGGGTGCCCAGGAGCGTGAGGGCAGAGGTTAGCAACCCATTGTTCTCTGTTTGATAACAGTCCTCATCCTTTCCTGACCCCATCCTTCATTAGCTGTCCTGATTGCCAGACCTTCCCCTGCCTCAGCTTGCTTAGGAATGTGACAGGTCCTATTGTGGGGAGCATGATAGAGATAGTGTCAGGCCAGCTGGCGCCGGGCCAGAGCACACATATCTATCTGCCCCTGTGCTGGACACCTTGGACACCATGGGTGTGGTTGAAGGGGCAAGCTGAGGCTCTGCCCAGCTCATCTGACACACCAGATGGTTGTAACCATGGGGTGGACACCCACAACCAGAGCTCAAAAACTGTGCTGAACCCCAAAGCCTTTGGAGAAGCAGAATAGAGCAGAACTGGACAGCATCAGAGAGAAGGGCTGACACTCGCTCCCCTGCAGCCCCCGCCACGGCTGAGGAGGAGCCAAGCACAGCTCCTTGATTAAGATGCAGTGTGGTGAGTGTGCCCTGGGTTCGGCACTAGGAGGAACAGGTTAGGTTAGGTTAGGTTTGTGGGGACGTGTAAGGCCTGTGGGGAGCATGATAAAGTGAGTTAGCTGGCCAGTCGACTCTTGTCCATAAGACACCAGCAACACCTGCCAGCTCAGGCCAGGCAGAGCTGCAGGCAAATTGCTTTTAGGCAAAGAAAGCATGTGGGGGTCGGCCCAGTGGGCCGGTGTTATACAGTTATTCTCTTAGCCTGGGTGCACCATTCTCCTCTGTCTGTCCCCTGACAATGGGACACAGATAGATATTCCCAAGGAAGAGGTGACTGTAGTCCTTTTTCCTGCAGAGCTGGGTGCAGCCCCTTTTGCTAGAAGGCAGCACTGTTCTTCAGGGAAGCAGTTTGTGAATACCTCTGCAGCTAGAAAAGCCCAGAAATCCTGAAAAACAGGATTTTGTGTTTTTTTTTTCCATATTTCCTTTGGCCCAGGGCTGTCCTACTTTTAAAACTACAATTCTCCTTTCTAAGGAAACCCCTCAATCCCTGGCCGACCAGCTGAAATGACCAGAATTCTCTCTAGCCTCATGAAATAATGGGGGTAAACAAGATTTTCAGGGTGAACTGCCAAGGACCAGCGAGGTGCAGGGGAAAGGAGCAGAGCTGTTTGGTTTTACTGTCATCTCCCAGGGAGGCCCCACTCGGCAGCTGTTTTCTTCAGGTTCAAGGTCATTCCTCCACCTGGATCACATCAGTTGAGAACCTGTTGTGTGAAATATAGTGGCACTTGTTCTGGCTTGAATCTGTTTCTAATGGGTAGGATCCTCAAACCCCTGCATCTCATGAATATTGAGAGTTGGAACAAAAGGGAGCTGGCCGTCGAATATACCTCCCTCCCTGCCTTCTTCCCCCTTCCTCTCCTTCCTTCTTTTACCTTCTTTTCCTTCCTTTCTTCTTTCCTCCCCCCATTAATTACAGATACTGTGGTAAATAGTAGGGGTCTAGCATACATTTGAAATAACTTGTGTCTTGAGAAGATTAAGTTACAAACACTGCCTTTTTTTTTACCTGAGGTCCAAATTTTGAAAAAGAATGTCAATGCCCATGAGTTACAATGTTTTTTCTTTCAAGATGAACATGTCTTACTCAAGCAGAAGCAGAGCAGAACTGGACAGCAGCGTTCCTTCCTCACCCCATGAGGCTGCCTACCTTGCTGAACAAAGCTTGCCACTGGGAGAGCTGGCACTGCTCTTTAGCCACCAGCCTCTCAACACTTCACACCTCAAACAAGGGAATAACTGACATTCATCTAGTGCATCCCATGTGCCAGCCTCTGTTCTAAGAATGTTAGAAATTACATTGACTCCTTTAATCATCTCAGAAAGTTCACTATATGTAGAGAAGCCGAAGCACAGAGAGGTTGAGGGAACTGTCACAGGCTGTCATTATGCAGGCATCCACGCATGCATCCATCCACCCATCCATCCACCCATGCATGCATCCATCCACCCATCTGCATGCACCCATCCATCCACCCATGCATGTATCCACCATCTGCATGCACCCATCCATCCACCCATGCATGCATCCCTCACCATATTCATCCATGCATGCATCCATCCATCCATCCAACCATCACCCATCTGTGCATCCATGCATCCTTATAGAAGCATACACATACACAGATGCTTCTCATGAACACATGTCCCAGTACACCCTTAGGACAAGTATAAAATGTCCTAAATAAAAAATGCACTTACTACACTTACTACCCCACCTTCAGAACTTCCCAGCTTAGCAGCACAGTGCACTGTAGAGTGTCACTTGCCACTCCTCACGATGGTGGAGCTGACTGGGCACTGCTGCTCACCCCTGATGCCTGGCATGGAGAGTATCAGAATGTTAGTGCAATTCTGGGAAAAGATCCAAGTTCAAAATGTGTAAGAATGTTTTCTGCTGAGTGTGTCTCACTTTCACACTACTGCAAAGTAGACGCGCTGTGAATTGGTCCCTAAGTCCAGGAACACTTGGATGCCCACGTGTGCAGCACAGACTCAGGCCCAGGCCCCAGCAGCTCTTCTCCAGCCTCTGTGCTGCACTTCTGTCCACTATGCAGCATTTTACACTTGTCCTGAAAGCAGATCAGGAGCAACATCATGAGGCAGGAGGGGTGGCTGGGGGATAAAGACTTGGTCCACTGGGGGATTCTCCCTCTACCAGGAAAACCAGACCCATATAGCACTGGGATAAGGGGTGGGAAGCAGCTGTCAGAGTAACTGTGAGAGCAGACATCATACAGGGACTCTGTGCCTGGTTCTAATCTCGTTCTTCTCTCCAGGGCTTTCCAGAGCCATCGTTACTATCACACGGGCCTGTTGTGTCAGTCAGCCTTTCGTCACTGTGACCAGAGTACCTGAAAACAGCAGCGGGAAGGAGGACATCTATTTGGCTCATGGTTTCAGAGTTTCAGTCCGTGGTCAGCTGGCCCAGTGGCTCTGGGCCTGAGGTGAAGCAGAACATCATGGCAGAAGTGGTGGTGGAGGAAAGCTGCTCAGTTCATGGCACTGGGAGGGCAGGGAGGAGGGAAAGAGGAGAGGAAAAGGGAGCCAAGGAAGGGGAGTCCTTCCAGGGCACTCCCATGGCCTGCCTCCCATCTACCCAGCTTGGTTTCTCCTTACAGGGCATCTCCTCCATCTTCCCAGACAGGCAGGGCTCTTTGACCCTCTCCTGGGCCAAACCTCATGTCCCTTCTAAAGCCATGTGTGGCACAAACCCCTTCAGGAGGATGTGGGATATATCAGTTCGTGTCAGACTAATAAATCACCTGGGCATCATAGGGCAAGTGCGCTCTTCCACGTGGAGAACCCCCATGGGCAAGTGAAACTGGCTGTCTAGCACCTCAGTGGGAGAGAGGCTGGTTTTCCTAGAGATGTGGACAGACAGGACCTCTCCTTTCCTGATATCCCTACCTCCAGCCCCTCACCTGATTTCATAAGGAGGCTCTGAGCTAAGGCAAACAGCACAGAGCTGTGGTAAAAGAAGAGCCCTGCCGGCTGCCTGGCCAGACCTGCCATTTGAAAATCTCACATAGTGGACTTGGGCTGCCCTGCCTGAGGCTGCCCTGCAAGATGCTAAGCAGGCCTCCAGGTCACCTTGGTGCAAGGACGCATGAATGGTGCTGGCCAGGGGGCACCACCAGCCCTTGCTGCCTCATGCTGCGGCTCAGAAGGGGACATACAGAATGTCCCGCACTGCTTCCTGGTCTACACAGGGACAATTTTTTTCTGCTTTGAAGGCTCACTCCCAGGTCATCTTCCCATAGCCAACACTTTCTTGTCACTCCTGACCCTCAGGATATGCAGAGTGTCCCTGATGGGTGCTCTGTTTCATGAACTTCTAGCTCATTTCTCTCATTGTAGTTGTCATTGAATGACGACATTTTCGAGTTTATTTTGTGACTTTTTCCTCTTTGTAATAAAGACTACAGAGGAACTAGCTCAGGCTTATTCACCAAGGAACCCCCCAGCATCCAGGTGTTCAGTTAATGCTTGCTAAGTAAAGAAATGTCTAAACTCTGTAGTTCAGTTCTCAGTGAAACCATTTTTAAGACTGGAGAGACGTGCAAATGAAAGGGGAGCTGGAAACCCCTGTTGCTGCAGCATCACGTGCACCTGCCCCTTCTTCCACCTGTAGTGTGGAGCAGCTCTTAGGTGAGAAAGGTGTGGCTGGGTTCTTCTCCCCTGCGGAAGCCACTCAGTGCACATAACAGTTATTTAATGATGCAATAAAATCTCATAGAATCAATACCATGGACACCTCCCATCCATCGGCATGGCTGCTGGAGAAACAAATGGCTGGAGAAGTAAACTAAGCCCTAAGGTGGTTGTGGAGCCGTTGGGACCCTGTGCTCAGCAAGATCCTCACCAGTATGCTGGGGTGAGCTGACACGTCTTATATCTTAGTACCACAGACCAGTTCTGTTCTTACACCTTGTTAAAGAACAAAATATAATTGGTTGTTTTGCCCTGTGTAATTATCCACAGTCTGGGACTTGGTGATCCCCACACCAAGGCTGTAAGGTACCCAACACATTATCAAATCATACTCTCACCCTAATAGGAATTTTGGGAAGGAGACTGAGCTGGGGGAAGGAACTGAGAGTAGAGAAGGTGGCCAGGGTCCCAGACACAGACATGGCAATGAGGCAGCAGTGAGGGACCAGGGCTCAACGTGTGTCTAAGGTTGCTAGAAAACACAGATGGAGCACAGAGGCATGCTTTTTAGTATATGTATGTCCCATTTAATATTCAGGCTGCACTTACACTAAATAATTATTCACTGTTTGTCTAAACTTCAATCAATAAGGGTGTTTCATTGGCTAAATGCAGCAACCTTAGGGTGCTCATCACTGCATCCCTGTCCCACTTCCCAGCTGGTGACTGGGATACTGAACACAGAGCACCCGAGGGCTCTGTGATACCCACGCTCTGTGTCTGAGATGCAGTGAGGAGAAGGGAAGCAACACCTAAAAGTGGCAAAAATAAGAAAGGGGAAAGGGACCCAGGTGACAGGAAGCTGGCTGTCATCTCCACAGCTGGAACTGACCAGGAGGTTGGTGGGTTTTCTCTTTGCAGGCAGCAACTTTGAGCATGTGTAGTACTTGCTTAAAGCTGAAAAGCAAGGTCAGCACAGAGTGTTAAAGGGGCTTCTGTGGAGTGCTGGTTGGACATAGTGATGCAGCTGTGTTTGGACTGGTGGCTGCCATGGGTGGCGGTGAGGTGGAAACTTCAGATCAGGGTGGGTCTGAAGCCCCTGGGGCCACGAGGCAGTTGCCATGGAGTGGAGATCTGCTGGACAGACTGGCTGCTGTGAGCCCGTGCTTTGGTTAGTGAAGTGGTGTTCTGCCTGCAGAAGCTAGTGTCCACATAGGTCAGTGTCCAGTAACCCTAGAAAGGCCTTTCCTAGTACACAGCCACTCTAGTCAATGGCCGCAAGTCCTTCTGGAGAAGGCGAGGAGGGAGATGTGCAGGGCCAAGCTGGCCTTGTGCCTCCAGGAACCTGGCCTCCCTTTCACTCAGGGGTTGGAGCAAGGGCAAGGCAAGAGGGGGACTCAGGAGGACATTGAAGGAGGGGACCACTGTCCAGGGCTCGGAGGCCATCCCTGTGTATGCCTGACCTGAGAGCAGGCACCTCCCTCAATCCTGCAGACTTGTGCCCTGGCCTCCTTCTTGTCCAGGTCCCGCTGGGCTGTGACTGGGTGGGACTGAGAGTTGCGGAGAGGCAGAAGGGCCCACAGTGGTGACTCACTGCCAATTCCTCACCTGAGGGGACACTAGGCCACAATCAATACCAAAGATGTGCAGGACAGACTATTCTGATCCCTGCTCGGGCCCGGTACCAGGCTGTGACCAGGTGCTCCTGTTGACCCTCACACCCAGGACCCCTGGACCCCAAGGAGTTCCCTTCTGGCCTGAAGTCAACACCACCACCACACTCTGTCCAGTGACCAGGATCCCAGAGGGGCCCTCTAGAAAGCCTGCTCCCTGGAGTTTGGGAAAGGGACGGCCTCTATGTGGTGGAAGGGAAGACAGCTTGGCACAGTTCCCGTGGGTGCAGCGCTCACAGGACTGGTCAGTGCTGCCTCACCTGGTGGTGGCTACACCCGCTGGTCCCCTTTGCCCATTGCAGGAGCCTGGTGTTTGCTGGAGTGCAGGCCATGCCTGGCAGGTGAGGGAACACCTGCATCTGAGATGCTTCCTTCACCCCAGGGCCAATGTACAAGTCCATACCAGACCTGGTTGGCTCAGGGCCCAGGTGCATGGTGGGCACACTTTGGGGGCCCCATTTTTACAACCCAGCTACAAAAGCTAGAAGAGACAGAAGCAGGAAGAAGGGACATGGCTGACTTTGCACAGCATCTAGAAAGAAGCAGCTCTGGGGACTTGTGATTATTTCTGACTGCTCTCAGGACCATGGTGGTTCTGAGCAGCACAGGAACCCACGCATCTGCTCTCAGTGTCAAGCACTCTTGAGGTGCCCAGAGCCCTCTTGCTGAGTGGTAAGGCTGACTCCTGCCTTGTGACAGAGGTCTGGGCTCTTCCAGTGTTCTGAGCCTCTGAGCAACTGCAAAGTGTACAGGGATAAAAATGATTTCAATGCTCATGAACTGAAGCATGGAGGCCCTTTTAGAAACTGAAGAAGATCCACCTCATGGCCTCCTACTGTAATTGAAAAACAACTTACAATTAATGGCTTCTTGCTTAACTTAAAACATACTTTGTTGCATTGCAAACTTGGTGCACATTTTGCCTGCCTACCAGGCCTTGCAAATAAGCATTAGTTTTGTTGTACAAACAAACATACTATTTTAAGTTCAAGAGAAAATTAATCTTCCCTTATCTCATTAATGGAAGTTATTTTCTTCTTCCTCTCCTGAATTTATTTCCTCTGAATCCCACCCCCTCCCTCAGTTGCCTTCACAACTTTGGATTTGGGGCAGTTTTAAGCTGATAGGGACTTTTACTGTAAGGGATACTACGGAAACCACGCCGGACACGGGAAATCACATAAGGGAGTTTATTAAGAAAACAGAGTGTCTCCCTGCAGGGTAAGAGAGAAAATGAGAGGGAAAAAAAGGGAATGAGAAAGGGCACGTGCAAGAAAGTGTGAAAGCCAGGAGGATAGAGAAAGTGAGTAGGAAAGAGAGAGAGATGAGGAGAGATGGCGGGGTAGCTACAGTAAATAGTTGAATTCCGCTGACCTAACAGGGGACCAATATCGGAGAAGGATACTTGCAAGCTGACTGATGAACCAATAGCTAGCTAGGATGTTCACAGATTGACAAGTGGTTGGGAGGCGGGAAAAATGGCTGCAACAGAAAGGGCGGGGGAGCAGCTTTATACCTTACATTCCCCTGTTTCTGTTTTTATAAGAAAATCTTTTGCTCTCCAGTTCTTTCCGAAGCCTTCTCTCTCCTTCCGGCCTAGGTGACTGGGGCTGGTTTTGCAGGTGAGATGTAAAAAGTCCATTCTCCTTCCAGACTTCCAAAGGTAGATGGTTTTCATGACTTCATTTCCTAGATTTGACTGATCCCCCTATTTCTACACTAACTGCCTGTCCCCAATTCTGACTTCATTCACCCCTCTAATTTTAGGAACTCCTTCACTGCTGTAGGGAAAGGGGGTGATGACTGATCTGACTTCTTTGAGCTGAAAGGGGGCAGCATGGGGCAAGCAGTTTGGAGTTCCCTTTTTAGAAATTGGGTCAATTGAGGGGTCCAAGGTAGAAGTCTGGTTGGGGAAGAGCAGGTTGTAAAGGCATCTGGGGATGGGTGCTTCTATGAAAGAAGAACAAAAAGACATGAGTACTGAAATGAGATTGATACAATATAAATGTTGCAGAATCTGGAACATGCCAATGCATATCATAACGATGACAGAAGTCAATAATTCCTCACCAGGGGGTGGAAGAACTGAGAAGTTGTTCCCATAACAAGGCCTAGCAAAGGCTGGAGAGGACAAGGCCTTTATTTGGGAACTTTAACATTGTCTAGGTTATCAGGAGTGTAAACACAACATTTAGTAGAGATCTCTATAATTCTGTTACTAGCAAACAATTATCCCCCACTACTTGTGGGGAATGGGGCTGCTTATATTATATGGGGAAGCAGGGGAAGACGGAGAAGCAGGGTCTGGAGGGACCCTGAGCCTGCAGGAAGAGACAAGAAGCAAGAAAGAAGAGACTTGAAGATAAGGAATCCCTTTCCATCTGCCCGCTCACTCACGGAAAGCTGTGTGCCATTACACAAATGAATTTTGATGGCTTTGAGTTGGGGGTTGGGCAAAGGGTTCCCAGGGTTGAATCTGACAGATCGGAGGACCCAGATTCCATGGTGGGGACTGATATAGCCAAGTCTGTGCCCCGGCGTCCCGAGGCCACAGAGTAGTCAACTGGAGACGAGAAGGCGGCACATAGATGGTGTCATCACACAAACATCAATGTGGGGCCAGGCAAAAGCTGAGAAGAGTTGAGGACCTGATATCAGGGTTTCTGAGTGCGAGTGCACGAGCGTGAAGTGAGCCTAAACCCTGAGAGAGAATCTCCACCATGGAATCCACGTGGCAGATAAGACTGACTATAGAGGCCAGCCGTAACTATAAAAGTTATAACTGGGGTACCCCCACCCCTCAGCCGCCGTGAGGGTCCTGGATAAATCAGCCTAGGGGAACCGGCCTAGAGGACTCACCAACCTGAAGTCCGGTGATGAATGAGCAGAGTGTCTGGGCAGAATGGAAGGTGGAGCTGTGTCCAGGGGCACTGGGGCATCGGATGGGGTTCCACTCACTTAAGAGACAGTGGAAGAGCCCATCCCAAGTCACGGGACCAATGTAAGGGATCCCATGGAAACCATGCCGACACGGGAAATCACATAAGGGAGTATATTAAGAAATCAGAGTGTCTCTCTGTAGGGTAAGAGAGAAAATGAGAGGAAAAGAAAGGGAACAAGAAAGGGTGTGCACAAGAAAGTGTGAAAGCCAGGAGGATAAAGTGAGTAGGAAAGATGAGGACAGATGGTGGGGTAGCTATAGTAAATAGTTGAATTCCGCTGACCTAACAGGGGACCAATATAGGAGAAGGATACTTGCAAGCTGACTGATGAACCAATAGCTAGCTAGGATGTTCACAGATTGACAAGTGGTTGGGAGGCGGGAAAAATGGCTGCAACAGAAAGGGCAGGGGAGCAGATTTATACATTACATTTACAAAGCAGTAGCTTTCCCTAGCTTGTTTGGTTTCTGTTTGGAGCCAGGTGCTTCTCATCCTCCCTGGGAAATGCGTCTGTTACATGTGGATTTCTGGGCCCTACGGCCCTGCAGGCCTTTGATCCATGTAGCAACACACAGAGATGGACACTTTTAGCATTGAAAGTACCCACCCTCCAATCAGTTTGGACAAAGGCCAACAGGGACAGAGAGCATTTCCATCCCCCAAGCACCCTGTGCCTTTCCCAGACGACTCCACACCAAGCAAGCCTGGCCCAACTCCTATCGAAGCAGGCTGGTGCTGCTAACTGAGACGGCCATGAGCTGTGCACTCTGGTGTGTGCTGGGCTTCATTCATTACCCTGATGTTGTTTGTGTGAGCTATGCCTGTGAGGATCCATCCACAGGAAGCCAGCTACAAACCAGAGAAGACAAGGCAGCAGCTGGGCAAGGCCGGCCCTGCTCGAGCTTCAGAAACAGCTCTGCACATTGACTTCCAGGGTCTTCCGTTCATTTTTGGGGTCTATGGAGCACTGTTCCATTTTCTGTGCCTGACCTGCCCAGTTCTCCATCTGTTGCCGGACACTTGCGCTGTTTCCAGTTTGGGACTATTATTTAAAAGCAGACAACAAAAACAAACAGAAAAGCTGCTCTCAGCAGTCACATATCTCTGTGCAGGTATGCATTCTCGTTGCTGTGAGTCAACACCTAGGAGTAGAGCCTCTGAGAGTCACACGGTCGCTCCCTGCTAACAGTTAATGGTTTTAAGATTCTATCCTTGCTAATACTGTCATGGGAATCACACAAGAAGTGTCAAATGGCTCTCACAGAACGGGAGGAACCAGACTATATCACACTGCCAACCCGGAGATCAGCACTCCAAAATCCAGAGAACCCCTGACCAACTTTTCATGACACTTACAGGCTCTCTAGTGTTGTAGATTTTCTAGTCTAAAACAGTACATATTGGATACAAGGTTTCAAAAAACAATAAATGACTATGCATAAGTGTCTTGGAGTGAGAACTATTCACAGAAACAGACTGTGGTAAGGAGCTGGCTCACAAGGTCTTCTGTATCTCCAGCCTTGAATCCTGAGCCTTCACAGGAGCATTTACACTTCAAAAGGACATAGTTAGGTCCCAGGGAGAGTCCTTTACATTCCAAAAGGAGGAGTGAATGGTGCTGATTAACTGTCCCTCCCCAGCTGGCAGAGACAGGGGCAAGGAACTCTCTCTCACTCACCCAGGCCCCATTTTTACAGACCCGGTCCTTGGTTTACTTTATATCCAGGCTTCGTCAGTTACTCACTACAGTACTGGGTGTTGGGAGGGGTTTTGTGGTCTGTTTGTTTTTTTCATGTTACCAGGGACTTAACCCAGGGGCGCTTTACCACAGAGCCACATTCCCAGCCTGTTTATTTTTTATTTGGAGTCAGGGTGTCACTAAGTTGCTCAGAGCCTCAATAAGTTGCAGAGGCTGGCCTCAAACTTGTGATCCTCCTCTGCCTCCACCTCCTGAGTCTCTGGGATTACAGGTGTGGGCTCCCACGCCCTGGTATTGTGAGGTTTTCTAATTCTATTCATTAAGTGATTATCTTATTGTGTTTGTAATTTGCTTTTTCTGGTGACTAACAATGTTGAACATCTTCCATATGCTGATTGGCCATTGTATATCTTCTGAGGATGCCTCTTCAGTTTGTTTTCTGGTTGCTGAGTTATGACAGCTCTGTACACATTCTGGATTCAAGTCCTTTGTCAGAGATATAGCAAATATTGGTTCTGGCACTTATTAGCTGTGGTAGAATTTAAATAAAGCAAACTAGACATCCCAGAAACTTGTTGAAATCTTCATGAATTAAACAACAGATTCTGGACTGTGGCGGCGGGCGTGGAAGAGGAAGTTGGCCAGATGGTTCAGGGCTACTCCTGCTGTGCCAGGAGACCAGAGCCACCTGCATGGCCCCCTGCAGCTGGCTCTGACTCCTGATTCCACCATAGCACATCTCAGGCAGCAACACTGTTCTGCAAATGAGTTCTGGTTAAATATGATGCAAGGGAAAGTTGCCACCTGAGTTCCAGGCAGGCAGAGTGGAGGAAGGTGTCATGTTCAGAGGGTGGGTGGCTGCTCTGTCTGCCAGAGCTGAGAGACCACCCAGGGCAGCAGAGGTGCCTGCGTACATACTTGACCATGGGACACCCACCAGGGGGTCAGCTGGCACATAATAATGCTAAATCATAAATAATAGTAAAGAAAAGTAATATTAAAAGTGGTGGAACGTGGGCACCATGGAGCACACCTGTAATCCCAGCTACTTGGGAGGCTGAGACAGGAGGGTGGCAAAGTTCAAAGCCAGCCTGGGCAACTCAGAGAGGCCCTGTCTCAACATAAAATAATACAGAGGACTGGGGTGCAGCTCAGTGGTAGAGCACTTGCCTAGAATGTGGGAGGTGCTGGGTTCCATCCCCAGAGCTCAAAATAAAAGTGGAGAAGTCACTGTGAAGGTGCAGGTACCACCAGTCCTTCTACTGACATTCGTTTATCTATTTATCTATCTATTTATTTATTGGTACCAGGGATTGAATCTAGTGGCTTAACCAATGAGCCCCATCATGGCCCTTTTTACTTTATATTGAGACAAGGTCTCGCTAAGTTGTGAGGGTCCTCACTAAGTTGCTGAGACTGGTCTTGAACTTGCAATCCTCTTGCCTCAGCCTCCTAGGCAGCTGGGATTACAGGTGCCTTACCAAAACAAACTTTGAGTGGTGGCTGGCGGGCCCCTGGCCACCACGGCCCTCCTGTTGCTTAGAAGACTGAAGAAGTTTTTAAGGATAAATTGGGTGGGCAGCTTTGTTTCCTCACAGGATGACTTGGCTGTTAAGTGCAGCTGCCCACTGACTTCCCTGTTCCTCTCTGAACCTGCAGGCAGAGCTTGGCATCGAGGCTCAGGCAGATCCAGGAGGCACAAAGCCTGGGTCTGTGCACCAGCTGCATGTCATTCAAAGGGCATTTTTCGAGTAAAACAGTGCGCTTCCTTCCTCTGCCCTACAGGTGGCTCAGGTGTCTGGCTTCCCCGGGGATTTGTGTCTGCTCAGCTGAATTGCACAAGACGAGAAATCATGAGTGCGAATGGTCAGACACTGCATGGTCAGCCCGCCTTTTGAGGTGGCTGTGTCCTGCTGTCTTGTTTGGCTGTCTCTGGTGCTCTATGCCACAGTCCAGTGCTCCCTCCTGCCTGTGACTGTCAGGTGTGCAGGGGCTTCTGCACTATGGGGGTGCCGCTGAGGGAGGAAGTGGTACACTTACTTCTGCTGAGTGTCGCAGGGAGGGGACAAGTTGTCCCCTTCTAGAAGCTCCGTGCTTCTAGAAGACTTTTCAACACCAGGTTCCTCAGACACCTGGACAGGATGGCTCACGAGCTGAGCCCTGCCCAGTCGCTGTGCTCATATCGCAGGTCGGGGAGGTGGCATGTCCCCTGTCCTACAACTGAGGCCATGGGCCTCCACCCTTCCCTGCACCTCAAACGGCTGATCTTCCCTCCTTCTGCAGTTATCCGAGCCCAAGGAGACTCTCGTATTTGGACACTGCTTGGTGACAGGACTCCTGGTCTGGTAGGAGGCAGGATGAGAGATAAGTGGAGCCTTGACCTTCAGCGTCCCCACCCACTCAACAAACTCCTGGTAGTGCCTCCAGCAGGCAGTGTTTTTCTTAATCAATGAGGAATTTATGCTGCCCATTCATTGGTTCCATCTGGACAGTATGCTCATCACAGACCCTGCACAGATCCTCCATGGGGAGGCAGCCATTACTCTATCATGCTGGGAGCCAAAGAGCCTAGGGAGTGTATACAGCAAGTGGCCGGAGCTTGGAACTCCTTATCTCTACCCCTCCTGCAAGCCCAGGAACACTTCTTGCAGGGCCTTAGCTGGCCCCGCCTGGCTCACCTGCCTGGGATTTCCCTCAGCCTCCTAAAGATGGAGCCTCCACCACATGGCAGCTAGCCCAGGCTCCAGATGCTCCCTGAGCAGGACAGTCTGTCAGGGGCCCTCTGCCCTGACCAGGTTAAGCTTGTACGTCACTTCTCGGGGATACCTGTCATACACCAGGTCAGGGACAGGAGCCCATCTGGGACCACCTGGTCACCACACAGGGCACAGGGTATTTTCCCAACCTCCTTCCTTCTGCAGCCTGCCCTCGGTGCTCACTGAGGTGCTTCTTATGGACTGCACTCCTGTCACAGGGCTGGCCCTCAGTTAAAACACAAATTCCTGAGTGCATGAGGGTTTGGGAAGGGGTGGGTTTTTGCTGGCTCTCCCAGGGGAGAAACAGGCAAGAGTGCTGCCATACATGTCCATCTGGTGAACCTGGAGGAGGGCAGGGCTGGAACCAGGAGAACTAGAGTGTATGCTGTGGGGATTCAAGCGGGGAACTCACGGCCATTCTTCTGAGCAACAGGAAGGTGAGTAGAGCTGGCTGTCCAGGCGCAGCTGTGGGAGAGACCTTGAGCACTGGTCAGTTGAGCCTGTGGCAGCCCGCAGACCCTCAGGGGCCTTCCCCGCTTTGCTCTGGGCCCTTCTGAAGGAACTGATGTCCAGCAGGGCAGGTCTTTGCCCCTTTGCCCAACTAAGGCCTTACCGGTTCACAAAAGAGGGTGCTACCAGGAACAGATAGCACGGCTGAATCCCAGCCAAACGCCTCCAGCAGGAGTCTCCCCAGGGAGGTTGCACCCAGCCGGCCAGCTCTGCACCTGGGCCGAGGCGCATGCTGCTGTTCATCCAGCAAATTACTAATTGCCCAGTTTTTTCCTCCTGGGAGACTTATCTCCACTTGCACATGGAAGGCACACTGTGTGCGTGCTGCCAGGCCACCAGGCAAGTCCATGGGGAGTGGCAGGGAGTGTGTGCTGACCTGTGGCCCCTCTGGAGAGCCCTCAGCACAGGCGCCTGCACCCAGCAGACACAGCCAGAGTTCCTCAGCGATTCCCCTGTCCCCACCGTGGGCACCACATTTCCAGCTCATGATTTGGTTTCCTAGTTGTTCTTTCTCACGACGAGTCACTTGCTGGTGTGACAGGGGGACTCCTGGGCAGACATGAAGGATTTGACTCTTCTTGTCACATTTCTAGCCTCTGGTGTGGACTCTGTCCAAGGGGCCCTTGGTTGGCTCACTTCAAAGCAAGGACTGGCCTTTTACAAAAGTCAGCCATCTAATAACTGTACCTCAGCACAGTCAAACCAACATGCACATGGCAGTGAGGTGGCTTCCCTCACTATAGCGCCGCACTTCGGGACCTTCCAAGGGCTGGGGAAGCCCGAGTCCTTAATCTCTGATGTGCTCCACAAGAACCACAGTGGGCCCCACTCCTGGTTCACATTTCAGCCCTCCTACGTAATTAGAACAAAACTCTCTTTATGAGAGGCTTGGCCAGGACCCACATCACAGGCAAGCCTTCAAGCAGCAGCAAGCATCTCTGCTGAGCCCCGCGACAGGTGCGTGGCCCTCATGGCCTAGCCCCCTGGAGGGTGCAGATGTCTATAAAGAGGGACTTTGCTTGTGAGATGCTTTGGGACTGGAATTTTTCTTTGGCTGTTGTTCAGTGGAGAACTTAGCAACCTATGGAGAAAAGGCATTTTGTCCCTATCCTGCAGGCCTAAATTGAGTTCTGGCTCCTGCTTCCTGACTGAAGGAGCAAGTCTTGGTCTCTCCACCAGTTAGCAGAGCACCATCAGAGTGGCTGACAGTGTACCCTGGACCTGTTGTCCCTGGAGGGCAGTGTGGTCTCATGGAGCACAGAGCTGGCTGTGCAGGACCTGGGCTCTTTTCCTGCCAGCCACATCAGCTCTGTGTCCCTGGGTGAGCCACACCCTGACTGCACATAGTTTTGCATCTGTGAAAGTCAGCAGGGGTTTCTCCCAGCTCTGCAACTGGTGTTTCTCTCCTATGCACAGCTATGGGGTAGGGATTATTAGCAAATCTCACCTTCACCAGCCACCCTGAGATGGCCTTTCTTCTTCAGGAAACAACCTGTTATCTATAGCAGAAATGCAGGCTCCAAATCTGATAAGGGGAATCCAAGTTATGCTGAAAGGGTAGACTTCCATGACACTTACACAGACCAGATCCTGAAACTCAGGAAGGTGAGGATAATTCCTCCTAACCATGACATCTGTTAGAATTTATGGTTAAGAACACAATTAGAGCCAGTCAGCATGGGCCAAGGTGAACAATAATTGCCATGGCAGTGGGGACCTGCAAGTCTGATGTCATCCTGCTGTTAGTCAAAAGTCAAGAAGTGGACCTGGGCAAGACTCTGGCAAGTTCTCTGGGATCCCCAATAAAACTGAAGGGCACGAGGGGCACCTTGTCCCTCTCCTCTCTGAAGACGCCCATTATCTCCTTGAGAGTGTCCCCTTTCCCTTTTCCTATCCCTTCAATAAATGCATGCTTGAAACTCTGAGTGCATGTCTGAGATCTGTCTGACTTGATGGCAAGAGTCGGGTTTGAGCTGCCATTGTGTGGCCTCGGTTTCCCCGAAGGCCAGGCCTGTAAGAGTTGGGCCCTCCAGCCCCCAGAACCGTGAGTCAGACAAGCCACTTTGCCTGGTGCCATAGGAACTCCTCACAGCAGAGTGGGCTGAGACAGCTCCCTGACTGGTGTCGGGGTCTTTAGCCCCCTTGCTCTTTTCGGACAGTGGCAAGGGAAGGGAGCACTCCCCAACAAGACCAGATTGGGAAAGGTAGGGCCGACTGACCGCCTGTACCCAGCCCTCCGGGTGGAGGACAATCAGACATGTCAGGGAGACCAGTCACAGCAGGAACTTGTTTATTGAGAAAGTCACACAACTTTTATGTAGGGTGGAGGCTAGGCAGGAACCAATCAGCTTAAAGGTCAGCAAGGCACCAGGGGTTCATGCAGGCAAGAGTTCCATATGACTGTATGGCAAGCAGGAGCTGATCACGTTCGGGGAACTGTTGTTAAGCAATCCCTGACTGTGGTCCGATTTATTGTCATTAACTTTTGAAACCACCTTTGAGGCCTTGATCTTGCTCACCCTCCAGGGAGTAAGGAGTCAGCCTGAGTTAGTTAACGTGTCAGTCCCAACATATTCCCCTTTTTTTGTTTTATATTAAGGGTGTGTCTGTCTTAGATTGCCCCTGGGAGGGTCTTACCTGTCATGGAACATCACCCTAGCAATTTGGGGGTCCGCCTTACTCAAAGATGTGCCTGTCTTAGGTTGTCCTCCTCTGAGGATCTTACCCGTCATTGACTACCACCTTAGCACTTCAGGCAGGCCCCTCAGGAGGAGCAGGGCTTAAGGGAGATACACTTAGACCCCGGTGTCCTGATACAAGTGATCCATGATCCTATAGGGCTCCCAATCATCATTATGAAGGGCGGTATAATGCTGTGGGACCACCATGAACTGCACAGACTTAGCCTGGCTTCTCAGGAAATGGATAAGCTTATTGGTTATGCAAGGCCCAAAGGTGAACACAAGGATAATGGTGATTAGCGGTCCCATAAGCAGGAGGAGGAACCCATGTAACCCAGTCCAGAGGATATTAGAGTGGAACTCACTCCTATGACGTTCCAGATCTTCTTGTAGATTTTGATTCTATCTTGTACAATGCCAGAGCGATTGGCGTAGAAACAGCACTCTTCACCAAGGAATAGGCAAAGCCTCCTTCCTTTGTCATTAGCAGATCCAAACCACAACAATTTTGCAGGCATGACAGCAGCCAAGGAATCAAGTTGAGCCTGTAGATCTAAGATGGTAGAGCTGCAAAGTGCAATGTTAGGAGCTCTGTGTAGCTCTCAAGGAAGTCCGCTGTCCAAAGTCATGAGGTCAGAGACCCCAATTTCAATCACTGTTGTCCCATTTTTGCTACTGCGCATTACACTCTTTCTTACATGTCATTTTAAGCAGTTTACATATATTGACTCCTGAGTCTATATGAACATTAGTTAACACAATTTAACATTATATCTAAAACATGAATTAAAGAAATGCTAAGAGAGGTTTTAACTTTCCTTTTGTGTGGCAATGTGGCAAAATGTTTTCATGTTTCACATTATTAACCTTTAAACAAATCAGGGTCTAACTTTTAGAAATACATTTACACTTAAAATTTTTATTTTGGTGTAAAAAGTAGCAAATTTTACATATATCCTATTGATAACAGATCTTATAATAGAACATTAAATGATAGAAATAAATCCCCAATAAAATTTACTCTTTATAAGTTTGAAATTACCATTACAGACAAGTTTAGTTTGGAGAATAGCAGCTTGATAAATTCCCTGCTTTAAAACTTGTATACCTGGAAAATATGAACACATTTAATATACAAAGAATGACCATTTTCACAATTACCTTGACACTTTTATATTACCAAATTTAGTTTTTAAAGAAAAATTTAGACTCTGTAACAGTACAATACTCTAACAGTTGTTTAACCATAATTGTATAAATCCCAATTTTTAAGATTAATTGTTCTAAAGAATAAAACTTAATAGACACAAAGTTAAGAGTGAATTAGTGTTCCTAAGAAATCCTTGTCATTTTACCATATAGATTAAACTTTAGTTTATATCAGAACATTAGTATTTCACCTTAGGAAAAACCTTAAATAATTTTAACTGTGTCACCTACATACAACCAACTTAGTCACATGAAAACTTGTTGAAATTTGCCCTTCACTTACTCAGACTTTCTTAGTACTTATGTTGACCCTCATGTATTTCATCACACAAGCACTTTCTTACCCAGAAACATTTCCTTTTCCCTTGTACTAAATATATTTCTATACCCAGAACCTTTTATTTTCTCTTTCCTATCATTGTCCCCTTTTTGTTCACATTCTGAAACAATTCTTATGAAATTTCTGAATTTATATCAATTACTCTATTTTAATAAGATTAAATATTTTGTAGAGTATTTATAGTACTCTAATTGAAACACAGTTGAAACTTTTGGAACCTTTTGTATATAGAAATGTACCTGTTAGGACATAACTCTTAGTAACCTTGTTTTTAGTTTAGTGATGTCAGAACACTACAAACACATTTGAATAATCCCATACATGTCAACTCTAATTCATTTATCTTATTGTTAAAAAAAAAGATATCAGACAAGTGTACCTACAGTATTTGCCCTCTCTTTCCTGTGGAAGAAAAGTCCTAGAAAAATTGATGTTAGACATTTTATAAACATCAACATTTAATGAGTTTGACCACCTAGAGACTTGCGAGTTATTTTTAAAGACATTTTACTTTTATTAGTCCACCCAGTTTGAACCAGATCCATTTTTAAATTTTAATTTTAGGAGCACTCAGTTTTGATACAGACAAAACATGACATCAGACAGCACAACACATAAATAACACAAAATCAAAGGTCTCGTAACTTTATAGGTGAATCTCCATTGCAATGTAACAGATGTTCAAAAACTCTAGTTGAATAAAAAAATAGAACTGATCAAAAAGTCATGAGCTCAAAAGAATATGGAATTTAAAAAAAACAAGAGTCCTAGAAAAATGATATGGCCATTAATTACTTTAGTAAAGCACCATAAAATTTACTTTTGCTGGAGTTCAGGTAAGACTCTTTTTGCTTCCCCCCCCGCCCTTGGGTTTGAGACCTGTCTCCTACTGAGTCTTCAGGCTTCCTGTATTTACATTTCAATGTAAACCTTGACTGAGATCTGGAAGGAGCTAACAGGTTTTAGCAGAAACTTTGTGCCTAGAGCATTTTAGCCATTTTTTCCTTGTTTGTAATCAATTCAAACAATTGGATGCAAAAAATTGTTAAACATTATCTCCCACTACTTGTGGGGAATGGGGCTGCTATATCATACTCCTTACTGGGACATGCTACTGATGGTTGGGCTGGTTACTCCCTCCACACTGGCATATGTGGGACCTTGTGGCAGGAGGACTAGGAGGACTGGGCCAGGGAATGGAAGCAGAAACAGCTGAGTTGAAGTTGGAGGAGGAGGAAGGATTAAGAGGGGGAGAAGAAGGAGGTGTTCGAGTTTGCAGGAAGAACATAGAAGTGTAAGAAAGAAGAGACTTGAAAATAAGGAATCCCTTTATGCATCTTGGGCAAGGCATCTTGGGGATGGTTGGCCTTTGAGCTGAACCCATAGAGTGTCCCAGTGGAGCCTCAGAACGCACCAGAGCAGTGGGGCAATCCCTCTTGAAGTGGCCTGGTTACCCGCAGCCATAACATACTTCTTTGCCCTTAGTTGCAACTGGTGACAAGGCTGCCGTGAGAGCCTCAGCAAGTGAGGCAGTTTGGGCCTGTAGGGCTGCAACCAAGGATTGAGACTGATGCACTTGCATGCCAATATCTTTGGTAGCCACAATCCCCCTTCCCATGAAGCGATCTTTCATCCCTGCACAGACCAATTCGTGGTCAGTAGTCATTCCTTCCCAAACTAACATTTTAACAAATTGATCTCTTAGGGGTCCCAGAGGAAATTTTCTCTGAAGGCTTCTTTCTACCCTTTCAATGAAGGTTGCTAGGTCCTAGTTGCCTTCTGGGTAATCCCTGTGATGGGGGGTTCTGAGGGGACTTCCTCTAGTTTTTTTCCTTGCTGCTAACCCAAGGGCTCTTACTTGTTCTTGATATGGGCCTGGAATGACAGCCTGTAAGAGGCCAGTAGAGAATTGGTCACTGGACCCCAAGAACATCCCTTAAGTAACCGGGATGGGAGGGTTAGCAACCTGGTTCCGTTCAGCCTGAGCATGACATTCTTCATTAAAAAAGGCACACCACTTTAGATATAAAGGACCAGAAAGGACAGCTTTAGTTAGGTTCTTCCGATCCTGAGTGGTGCACTGCTGGTGGGCGAGGCCCTGGAGGATAGTTTCAGCCCAAGGGGAATTGGGCCCATCCTCTGAAACAGCTTTCTTTAGTTCCTTTAAATCTTGTGCCTCCCATGGTTACCATATAGCAGGCCGGTTACCCCCTGGGTTAGCATTTACTGGGAAGGCCATTCAGGGAGTGGGGAGGTTAGAGTCAGTGAGTTCTCTCCCAGTATCATAAAATGACCATCAGGAAGATTTCCTGCCATCTGGACAAGACGGCAGCAACGAGCCTCCCCAGGGCAGAAGTGGGCCTTCACTATGTGTAGAGGATGGCTGCCCTCATGGTTCCTCAACCTTGGGAGGAGCAAATGGAGATGGACTGGGCTCCTCATTAAAGGTCTCCCAATGTTGTTCACTATGTGGCAAGTTTCTGGAAGGAGATGCAATGGGAGGAGCTGGCGGTTCTTTAGGCGGTGGCTCTTTGGGGGGAAACTTGGAGCCCCCTTTGGGAGGTCCCGGAGAGAAGCAGGCCTTAAGGGCAGATAATGTAGGGTAGACTCCCAGTGGGGGAACCTCCCCTAAGTTGATTTCCCTCTTCCTAACAATTTGTTCTACACAATCCAATGTGGACCAGTCAAAAAGATTAGCAGCAGGAAGCCAAGGGGCCACCCGAGTAAAGGTGTCCCAGGCTTTTTCTGCCTGTTTATCAGACAACTCAAGGCCCCTACTCTTCAGCATGAGTCTAAGAGCTGAGAGCGTAGGGTCACCATGTGTGGTGTCTGTTTGCCCCATCTTTTCAGGGATGCCCTTACCTTGGAACTCACTTGGCTCGATCAGCTGGTACTTTCAGTTTTGAAGCCGCCTCTTCGCTTTGGCTGCGGATCAGCCTTGAGGTGCCCCACATTGGGAGCCAAATGTCGGGGTCTTTAGCCCCCTTGCTCTTCTTGACCAGTGACAAGGGAAGGGAGCACTCTCCAACAAGGTCAGACCGGGAAAGGTAGGGCCGACTGACCACCCGCACCCAGCTCTCTGGGCGGAGGACAGTCAGATGCGTCAGGGAAGACCAGTCATAGCAGGAACTCATTTATTGAGGAAGTCACACAACTTTTATGTAGGGTGGAGGCTAGGTGGGAACCAATCAGCTTAAAGGTCAGCAAGGTGAGAGTCCTATAGGACTATATGGCAAGCACGAGCTGATCACATTCGGGGAACTGTTGTTAACCAATCCCTGATGGTGGTCCGATTTATTGTCATTTACTTTTGAAATCGCCTTTAAGGCCTTGATCTTGCTCACTTGCCAGGGAGTAAGGACTCAGCCTGAATTAGTTAACATGTCATTAGTCCCAACACTCTGGCACGTACTTTGCAAAGCGCAGTGTCAGTTCATGAGTTCATGGGGTTGTACGTGGTGGCCAGTGTCTTCTGTCCTGTGCCATTGTGCTGTGTCCTTAGAGGAAGGATAGATTCAGCTGAATAACTGGGGTCAGCAGGTCTTAGTGAGGGCCTTGCCTACACTTCCTGCCCAGGTTCCAGGCCACAGCTGGGCCACACACAGTGCCATCATTTGGTTTTTCTGCAATTCAGTTACCTGTGCCCAGGTAGCGGTAGAGGTGGCAGCTGCTCTCTACCCACTCTGCCACTCACCAACCCGAGCCCGGATCACCCAGTTGGCAGGAGCAGCAACCACAGCCCCCATCCTGCCTGGGAGCCCCTTTCCTGGGCAGGAAAAGTGGAGAGAGAAAGTCAACTTGGGTGACAGCCTCCCTTTGGCTCCTTGGCTGGGTAGTGTGGAGGCAGGAGGCTCCCTTTTCTGAGGAGAAGGAAGCCTGCACTGCCCCCGTGTTCAAACCTCAAATCTACTTGGAGCTGTAAAAAGCATGGCTACACATAGTAAGCTGTGGAGAAGTAGCCATGCCCTCCGTACCCATGTGCGGCGATGGTTACCATCCGGCAGGGCCAGCGTTCCACTGGCAGTGTGACGAGGCTGGCCTGGTCGTGGAGCCCTTCACCCCTCACAGAGACCACAGGCCAAGGTGGCTGGGGAGCATTTCTCTGGAGTAATAGAGAAAGAGGAGTGGGGAGAAATTCTCAGCCAAACTGATCCACTGAAGGCAAGAAATGCATGGAAGTCCTGCAAAGGAAAGTGCGTGGGACAGAGTAGCTGCCAGGAAACAGGCTCGTCCTGATGGGCTAGAAATCATCCAATCTGCCAATGCAAGAGTGCCCATGCTGCACCAGGACTGATCCTGGAGGCAGGAAGCCACCCCTGAAGGCACCAGGGCACTTAGCCTTGCTTTTTGGTGTCAGATGACAAAAGCCTGAAGGGAGACATTGAGCCCGGAAAAAAAAGAAACCCAACTTGCTATTCCTGTTCCATGACCTGATCCCCCTCTCCAACCGCTGCCCGTGTGCTGCCTTCACCCAGGGGTGCTCTGACTTCAGCTGGGGTTTTCTTGACTGTGACAGAGGAGACGCTGCTCCTGGTGCCTGGTGAGGCTGCCTTCGCCCTGTGAGCACAGGGCATCTGGGTGCAGCCCGCCGCCTGCCGCCTGGCTGTCCTGGAGAGAGTGCTGTATGCAAACTGGGGAAGTTACCTGCAGAAGAGCGGCAGTGGGCACTCCACTTGCTCCCAGAGGGTCTCAACATGTTGCCAGCAGCCTGGGACCAACCACATGCCAGTGCAGCAGGTGCTGGGCAGACCCTGGGGTGACTGGCACATCCTGTCTCCCAGAGGTGCCTAGTGTACAGGGGAGAGGGACGGGTGTGTGGACAACCAATGCAGATGCTCAGGGGAGAGCATGTGCCCCACCTAAGAGAGGCGACAGGAGCACAGCCAGGTGTCAGGGGCCTCGACCAGCACAGGCCCAGGTGGTCCTTCCGCTCCTCCCAAGTGACCACCTTTTCCAGTCTGGAGATGTGCATGTGGCAGGGCACAGGCCTTACCTTCCACTGTCTCCAGCTCTGAACAGGGGTCATTTCCACCGTAGGTACAACCAACTCTATACAAGGAGCAAAATGGCCCAGGAACACAGAAAGTTTCACCATGGAATACAAGGCATGCCATTTACCATAGTGTTAATGCCAAGCTGTATACACATGTTACACATGTACACATGTTACACATGTTACACATGTCTTACACATGTAAGACAGTATAGCGTGAGCTTGGTCATTCTGCTGTGTTTATAGAGGGTTAGGTTGGAGACACCCTCAAGCTATCAATTATATGTCTCTCTATATATGTCAAACATATGCGTCTATATAGTTGTTTGGATACACACAACAAATAATGAACAACATCCTTAAGATAGCACGAAGCTTACTCCACCCTATACTGGTAGAAAATAGATTCAACTGTAAGCACAGCAAAACCCCAGAAAAGAATAACTTTAAGAAGACATTTTTTTTTTCCTTTTCACATTAGATCTGGAAGTAGGCAGTCTAAATCTAGTGTATTCCTTCTACTTTCTACAATCCTCAGGGATCCTGACTCTAACTTTGCTACTTCATCAAGTGTGTGACCATTAATTCCAACAGCACTACAAGGTCTAATGTGACTTCTCCAGCTCCAGTCATCACATCATGAATTAATTCCAGGCAGCAGCAACAAGGGACAGAAGAATAAGGGCATTCCGTGGCATTTTAAGGACCCTTTTGAAGTTGCATACCACTGGAATTCAATAGCATAGCCCACTCCAGGAACTCCTGAATACCAGGATCCACAGGTGCTCAGGTCTATAACTCCCGTGTATCTTCCCACATGCTTCAAATCACATTAGGTCACTTATGAACAATGGTGATGTTGCATTAATAGTGTTACACTGTATCATTGGGGAATAATGACGGGAAACCTCAGTGTGGGCATGTGTGGCAGATGCAATTCCCTCCCTGGAAGGCTCCGTGTCTCTGGCTGACTCTGCAGACTCAGAGCCTGAAGATGCACAGTCCTGTTTCCTAAGATTTTCTCTGTGCAAGCAGGCAGCACCTCGGTCGTTCCCTGATGCCTGGGCTGCTCCCAGTTTAAAGTCTCCGTTCAGAGTGCTGCTGCTGTGGCTGCTGTCTGCAGAGAAATACTTCACGGGTGCCTTTCTTCTGTTTCCCAGTCTTTCTGCGCAAGTCTCTGAAAGCCTGTCCATTAGCCTTAATTCAGTCCCACGCCAGAGCTGCATCTTAGTGGACCCCAAATCACGATTCATTAGCAATACATGTTGAGACGAAGAATAGTTAATGTGAAGACTGGAAAATCTGGGCATGTGGTTGACAAGCCCCTTGGGTCCAGATAACGAAGACGCTCTGACTTGGGGCCTGATGGCAGCACTCCTGTGTCCCAGGCCCTGGGCTCCACATACAGGCCCTCGCTGTTCTCCAAGGGGCTTTGGAAGGACTGCTGGGCCTGACGTGGGAGAGGACCTGTGAGGTGCCTGGCCCTTTGCCTTCCTCCAGGGAGCAGGCAGGAGAAGTAGTCCCAGCGCTCCATGCTACTGGGGACGACCCTGTGGCAGACTGACCCACAGGACATGACCTGCATGTACCCTTGGCAGAGAACAGGGAGCGTCACCACAGAAGGTTCACCTCCGGGCTTCCTCCCCCTGGCATGCAGATGCAAGGCCTGGAGGCAGCAGCCAGAAGCCCCACTCAAAGGCCATAGGAAAACAGCCTGGGAAGAGTGGAGGCCTGGAGCCTCCTCAAGCTGTTCTTCCAGCAGGGCTGCAGCCCCTGAACTCCTGACCATGTGGTCATGACACCCTTCCTTCCCGACTGGCTTAACTGAGTGCACCATTAGTTGTAGCCAAATGTAGCCAAGACCAGCTTCTTTGTCACACAAGGAGTCCAGGCTTGGAGTTCAGGTGACTCTGTGCCACACAGCCCAGGTGCACCCATCTTCAGTCCCTGTGCATGACCATCGTGCCGAGTCCCTAAGATCGGGGACTCAGGAACTGTGGGAACCTCGTCATTTCCCTCCCTGCTTCCCAGTAGTCCTGTGCACTCAGCTTCCCCTAGAGAAATGAGGCAGAGCCGCTTTGGGTCACATCCCCGTCACTGGGTACTGGAGAAGGCACCTGCCCCAGGCCAGCTGGGGCATGATGAGGAAGAAAGGAACATCCTCCCAGGAGAGATGCAGAGAAGACTGAGCAAACAGGACAGGTGAGTGCTGCCCTCCACTGCCCATGCTGCATCAGACCCAAGTGTAAGGACCCACAGGAGTACCTGGGTCTTTGACCCTTCATTTCAAAGCCTCCCACATCACACAAAATGGAATGAGATAATGCTGGTCCCTCCTTGCTCTGCCTGCTTACAGGGGTTTCAGCCATGACCTGCCAACGGGTGGAGAGAGGAAGGCTCCCCTGTATTTCGCATCCCGACTCTTCCCAGCTCTTCTGTCCCTACTTTCCCTTCACTCTACTTACAGGTGAAATTCGGCGATGCTGAAGCCAGAGCCTGCAGTGGCAGCTCCGAGGATCACAGCTGGCAAAACTGGACCTTACTCCGCTACTTCCACCTGGGGGCTCCACACAGCAGACGCAACCTGCTCCGCCAACTTTCCACAGGTTCCATATTTGGGGCCTCATCGCATAGACTAATGATTGGGACAACAGAAGACACGAGTTGAAGTAGGACTTGTTCAAGTATGAAAAATCAAAACAGAGAGGGAAGCCAGCAGCACATGCCCCCAAGTGCTGGTCCAGCGGTTTATATAGCACCTGGGTTGATGCTCTTGGTCCAAGCTTATGCTAATCAGGTCTTCAGAGTCACCTGCCATTGGCTAGCCTTGCATTCAGGTCTTCAAAGTCACCTGCCATTGGCTAGCCTTGCATTCAGGTCTTCACCACATTTGCTTTCTCGCCCCTCGTGGGGAAGCGGGAGGTACCTGGTGGGGTGGTGGATGCTGGGGTTCTGGCTGCTGTGCTGCAGGGCAGCACCCCAACTAGCCTCTCCCCTGGCCTCTCCCGGCCTAAGGGGCCACCGTGGCAGGCTTCACGCTCAGCCATGCTTGCTGCCAGCACTCTAGCCTGCCAGTCCTGCACTCCACAGCTCCACTGCTGCTTCACCATGTCTGCTCCTTAGGGATCAGCTTGGGGCCAGGGAGCCATGTCGATGCTTCTATTTAGGAGGTTATCTGAAACCCAGATTTTGTGGTAAAGAGTGTTTTTTTAATAAATAAACACCCACTCACTGGAGGAGCTCACCAATGCCCCTCATCGGATGCTGGCTTCTCCATCCCTAACTTCCCAGACCCATGCTGGCCACATGCACTATCCAGTCTTATGGGCAGAGACAGTGTCCACTGCTCAGGCTAACTGAAGCAGCATCAGCTGAGTCCTAGATCTAGGTGAGGAAATCCAAGTCCTCCTGTCACAGAGAAAGATAGACACAGGCTTTCTCAGATGAATTAAGGGTATTGACAGGCAATTATTTTTCTCAGTCAAGCTATCTGGGACATAGCTTGGCAGCCAGGGTTCCAGGTAGGCTCTCCTTCTCTTATCAGTGGAAGGCTGCTGACACCTGGGGACTCCAGCCAACAGGACCAGGATCAGAAGTAGAGCTGAACCAGAAAGAACTGTCTTGAGCCCAGGAGAAGATGGCAGCATCACCTGCCAGGTAACCCTGCCATTCAAGTGGCTTTCAAAATGTATGACCTTGACTTAGGGTTTTAAGTATCCATCTAAATGTTAAGTAGGAAGGTTATGGTTTGGATATGAGCAATCCCCCAAAAGATCCTATATTAATTCATGCAGGAGGTGAAACCCTTTGATTATGAGACCTAACCAGTGGATTGGTCCATTTGATGCATGAATCACTTGAGTGGGTTACTGGGTGGTACCTGTGGGCAGGCTGGGCGTGGTGCGAGTAACTGGGGGTGTGTATATTTTGTTCCTTGCTCCATGGCTCTCTCTGCTTCCTGACTGTCATGATCTGAGCAACTTTCCTCCACCACACCCTTCTGCCATGTTCTGCCTGACCTCAGACCCAGAGCAGTGATTTAGCTGACCGTGGACTGAGATCTCTGAAATTGAGCCACAATGAACTTTCCTGTCTCTAAGTTGTTTTTGTTAAATATTTTTGTCACAGCAACAAAAAGCTGACCAACAGAAGGAGAAATAAGAACACAGATCTTGTCCTGGTTCCCATTACCCACTGTTTTATTTCAAGAGCACCTCAGCTTTCCTCTGAAAATGGGAATCAAGTTATGTTCCAGGTATTCTGCTTTTCTCTTTCAGTCTATTGAGTGACTGAGACCTTGGATAGGATGTAAAAAACATTGTTTGTTTTGACAAGCCACCTGCATCTATATAAGTACATTTTTAGTATAAATGAATCAGATAGCACATGGTGAAACCTAAGTTCTGAGGTGAAACTTGATTCTTTATGGAATTTCTCTGATTCTGTCAGTGGGTGGGGTAGATAAGATTGCTGGTTTCTGAAAGCAGAAGACTTACGGCTGTCAGTGGTGGGCTGTGCCCTCCGAAGTCCACAGTTGAGAAGGGGTGAATGTGAGGGTAGGGCTTACAGAAGAATAGAAGCAAGAACAAAACTCAGCCTGTAAGTGTAATCCAGAAGGGACATTCTCCATCTGAGAGAGCTAGGCTTGGGGTGTGTATAGCACTTTGTCCAAACTTATGCTAATAAAGCTCTGGAAACATGCTAATGCTGTTGGTCAACTCTCAAGTCCCAACTTCCATTCGATCTTCCCCACTTCCACTTTCTCCCTGCAGGTCAGAAAGTGGGAGGTTGAGGTTATGGAATGGTCTGTGCTTATGGATTCTGGGCTGCACTGCTGCCTGGAGTGGCCTTCTGCAGCAGGCGTCACTACTGTGCACAGGCCTGGTTGCTGAAGGGTCACTGAAGGGCAACCTGGGCTCACAGCACCTCAAAACCCCCGTGCCTGCACAGCAGGCTCCTTGTGGCTGCAGGTCATGCCTGCTGCCACACTCCAACCCCCCTGGGCTGCTGCTTCTCAGCTGAGACCTTGGTCCATGCAATGGCATGTAGTTCCTCTAGGAAGTACTCCTGTGTACTGGGGTTCCAGTGGAGCTTGCTGCCCTCTTCTCTTTGCTGACCCCTCAGGCTTTGTATATGGTGACTGCAGTAAATGCTGTCCTGAGTTTGTCCTCCAGAGTTCTGTGGTGGCCAGCCCTGCCCTGGGTCCAAGCAGGCACTCCAGCACACTGGGGAAGGAAGCTTGCTTTCCACCACCTGCCTTTCCTGCCAGATCCCTGCCCTTTTGAGTCTGTGTGTGTGCAAAAGTTATATCTCCTTAACTTACATGATGCTGCAATACATCATCCTAGCCATTTAAAAATTGCCATACTTCTGGTTTCTTTTTTCTGTAGTCTGAATTTGGAAGCTCACAGTAGAAGTGCCTGCACCCTCAAAGAAACACAGAGCACCACCCTCCTGGCAGCTTTCCCTGGAGACACCCACTGCTGCTTGCTCTGCATGCGTGGCTGCAGAGCACGGCTTCCTTACAGCCCAGGACATCTCCCAGCTGAGAAGAAAGTCATGCTTAGAGTCCCCTGTTCTGTGGAGAAGGCTGGGCAAGAGCGTGAAGAACAATTGGCCTCATCTCTGAACCTCCAGACACTTTGTAGCTCTTTACCAACTTGTGTCCACATAACCTACACCCTAAAAATGACAAGATCTTAAGGGGCCCATAATTTGGTGGCATTCATGACAAAGAACCCCACACATGTGAAAATCCTTATGACCTGCTTCCATGAAGGTTCCTTCAGCAGATAAAGCCCTGATGAGAACCTGAGAAAGTCAGACAGGTCCCCAAATGTCAGTCAGCTTCCTGTCACTGCAACAAATGCTGGAGACAATCCATATCAACTTCCTTGTAAGTTGATATGGTAAAGAGACCCACGCTGCTCAGCAAACTGGATGCAGAATCACAGCAAATTGTCCTCTTTGCCCAGTATTCATTTGTTTTGTAAAAACCCTTTCTTCATAAAATGTAGGCCACAAGAGAACCAAGCTCAGCCCTGGTGGAGTCACCAGGGATTCCACCCAGTGAAGCCTGAATTACTTGTGCATAAAGTGCTCTGTCATCAGGATGTGCTCCGTCCCCAGCTCTGGAGACCAGAGCTAGATGCTGGAAACCCAAGCTCGGTGAACTGGGCCAGAAAAGGATCAGAGAGAGGCAAATGCTGAGGAGAGGGAAGGCCCAGGATTGGCAGGGGAGCTGGACATCTATTCTGCACTGAGGGAGTGACCCTGCGAACAGGTCATGCTACAGATCCCAGGCAGCAAGAGTAACTGACATCGCCTCTCAAGGACGACCCCAGGGGATATGAGACTGGTAGCCTGGGAAGATGAATGGTGCCTCCAGGCAGGTGGCTTTGTTCTACTGTCCTCCCTGTCCTCCCCAGAACCCCAGCCACCTCTCCAGGCGAGCCTGTCCCACCTGGGCTGGGCCTCCTGCCAGCACCACCAACACTCCCAGCATACCGGATACCTCCGGGCCTTGACTTCCATGCTGAAAGTTCCACATCCTGAGCCCCTGAGATCCAGGGAAACCAGGAGAGGTGGCCAGCTCCCCACCTCCCCCATTCCAGAACCCCTCCTCTGTAAGCCCAGGAGTCTGTCCAGGAGAACTTTCATACTGGGCTTTTCCAGAATCCCCACTGTGAACACTTACTTGTTTTCTATGCCATTTTTTCAATATGTCCCCAAAGCTAGTTAAAAATATGGTTCACAAGCTCAATTACCAACAAGGCAGGGGAGTCATGTAAGTGGCAGAGCCACCGAGGCCGACTGCAAAAGCTTTTCAAGCTGTGCTCTTTCAATGTTCTCTGCTTGCTTGGTGACTCCTGTGATCACCCCTCCCTCCCACGAGGTGACTTCACCTTTTCTTCAGTGTGACGCAGTGTGTGCAGCAACAGGGACGGACACTGGGCTCAGTGCTGGGGAGAGACAGAGAGCAAGGTTCCCCAACCCGGCTGGGAGAACACTGATCCTGCGGGCCAGGTGCCTGGAGTGCCACACCTGCCTTCATTGCTGTAGAAATGTGGGTCTGGGGTGACCGGTTTCCTGATTCTTTGTGATAAGCTGAAATTTGGAAATGTTATATGAAGTCTGCTTGAAATGATAATGTGCAACTGAACATTTTTTAAAAACACAGCTTGGCCCAACTCCATGGGGTAAAAGCCAATATATGTCCATGGATCACATTTGACCCCTAGGCTACCAGTTTGAGCCATGTGGATTGAATTCTGCAATAGCTGCATTTTCTTTCTCTCTCTAATCCCTTAATTGTGGCATTGGCTTCATGGCATTTTAAGTCCTGCAGACACATGCTGGTTTACAGAATGGGCCTCCATCAGCCTTCAGGAAGTGAAGTTGCTGCCCTCAGCTACCGTGGGCTCTCCTGGTCACACTCCTGTCCCCGGGCAATGCCCACAGCCCTGAGGCCACCTGCACCCCATCCTTCACCCCATCCAAAACCATGAAGGAAGAGGAGGAGGAGCAAGGAGCTAAGCATCTGCAGGCCTGGGAGTCCCTCCCAGTCACATCCCCTACCCTAGCACCCTCAGGGGCCCTCCCAGAGTATGGGGTCACCTCCCCCAGCAGCACCTCCAGAAGAACATGAAGCCTTTGTTTCCAGGGCAATGGGTCAAAGGGAGGGTCTCGGCAAGCTGGAGCTACACCCTGCAGAGAAGGGATGGAGGGTGCTGCTCTTAATGTGGGGGGTGGGAGGCAGACTTGCCTGCATGATATTTAATAATGTTGGTTGAAGGCAGAAGGGGAGGGCACATAGAGAAGACCATGCATTTGAACAGTCAACAGAATTTCCTGCTGGCATGGTCTCTGTCTGTGAAGGTCGCTCTGTCCTCTCTAGCCTGTGGCAGTGGCAGCAACAGTGATCTCCATCTTCAGTTACCCTGTGCTAGGCTGGACACCCGCAGATATAAGAATAGCCATTCCAAACTCATGTCACCAGTGGCATCGTCAGAAAGGACCGGCTCGTGTGTTAGCAGGGATCTGTCTCAGGAGTGGTGGCCAGTGGGGGCATGGTGATAGCTGGCAAGTCAGCCACCTGGGGTCCAGAAAGCAGGGTCCCTCCCCTGGGGCATGAACCTGTGCCTGCGGAGACTGTCCCATTTAGCCAACAGGAGCTAGTTGATCCAGAGAAGATGGCCCTGTCATGTGACCAGCCTGGTGCAGGAGAGCTCTTCCTTCCGGTGTGGCTCTAGCCACGTGGGCAGTGTGGGGGCCTCTGGGCCATGCAGGTCTGCAGAAAGCCCTCTGGGAGGCACATCTCCCACTGCTAGAACTGCCTGGATGGCTGCTGGTGGCCGCCTCAGACTCCCTTACGTTTCCTTACATTTCCCTTAGGTTTCCTTCTTTGGTCCCTGTTGATCACCAGCTTCTCTCTGTAGCAATTATTCCCTGAAATTCATTCCTGATAAACGAGCCTCTCTCCTGTGCTTTTAACATGTGATACAATCCCTCCCTGGGAGCCAGCTCAGGCCTGTGTTACCTGCGGTGGATACGATAATCCAGGACCTACTGAGAGCAGCCAATGTTTCCACATGGAGAGGTTTCATTTTATGCCACAATGGCTGGAAAATTGAGTGGCAGATAAATTGAACATCAGACAAAGAGCAGCATCTGGGGCAAGCGACCTCAGTTCCGCTCTCTGTTGCCTGCACTGAAACAGTTTTAGAGGAGCTAGAAAGGCCTTGGGATCTGCTTTAGACTGGAGTAGGTCCCCAAACTGAGTCAGGCTGTATGTTGGATTATCTCTGGTCTGCCTGCAGGCTCCTGTGTACACCCAGGCACCATGGCACACAGACAGAACACAGGGGCAGGCTGACTGGAGTACAGCAGGGGCAGAGGGGCTAGGTGGTGGGGGTGCACCTCGCATCCTGGGGCCTGTGTTGGCAAAGAGGACACAGTCATGGGCTCAGCCCTCAGTGCACACAGGCTCCAGCTGCAGGGCTCATCTCTGCACAGGTTGGTGCATATCCAGTTGTTGTATTTGGGTCTGGGGGGCCCAGGAATGTACATTTTTACTAGTATTGTACCGCACGATTCCAATGAAGGTGGCTTAAGAAACACTAAAGAACAGAGAGTTCAGAATGTGAGTCCTGAAAGGGATCTTGGGAAGCTGATTTTAATTATAAATATAGTTTTAAACCTTAGCAAAAAAGGGCAGAATGCTTGGAAGCAAACACTGTATTATTGAAAGACTCAAACGAGAGCCACAGTGAGCAGGGAGATCTGTGCTGTGTCAGATCATCTTCACTGAAAGCACTGGGCTAGGGCAGAGAGCAGCCACTGTCCAGGGCCGCTGTGAGTGCCGGCTCTCGAGGCTGTAAGCACCAGGCGCCTCTGCCTCTATGTCCTTATCTGCAGGTAGGAATGCAGCTAGATTATAAAGAGGAGACACCAGGCCTTCGAGCACTTTGCAGACATGCGGTCTTCCTAGCACTCTGCCTTAAAGGCACACCCCAGCAGCTTCCTTGGGAAATCAAAGGGGAAGATGGAGTGGCTCTGTCCCACCTCAGCTTCTGCTTCCCTGGTGCCTGCTGCTGTCCTGGTGGGAGAAGACCCTGCATCTTGACCTTATCCTTGTGTGAGAAAGGCATGGGCCTTTCTTTGGACCCCAAGGCCTTAAGGGCAGTGGTCATGTGATGGCAAAACCAGACCTGGGGGTTGTGAAATGGAATCATAAAAGCGCTGTGGTAAGAAACCAGTGCTGGGAAGGGTCAGTCCCACTCCCCTCCCCCAGCCTCTCTCCAGGAAGACTTGTAACCATGGTCCCCACCTTTTGGATTGTCAGTAGCTGCCCAGGAGTCTGACTGCTCCCCCTTGGAATGCACACAGGCTGGAGGCTGCATGTCACAGATGCCTGTGAGAAGAGCCCTCTCTGTAAGTAAGCAGGCTTCATGTCAGGCTTCGCCAGTGAAGGAATTTTTTTAAAGAGGAAAAAGCCCCAGTGACAGGATGGGTCTGAGATGATGCAAATCATCATCTACAAAGGTGAGACCTGTGGCTCAGGGTTTGGAGTGTGTCCTCTGGGCCTGCTGGTGTAATTAGCCTGTGGGGTTCTCCTCCTCTCCAAGTGCTGTCACTGCTGCTTGACCTGTCAGAAACCATCCGCACTTGGATCAACCCATTTCCAGTTCAGACAAGGTTGTTGTATGTCTTCTTCATCACTACACAAGTAAAGCCTGTGTCTGAAGGAAAACATTTAGAATATAAAGCCCAACTATGGGTAAAGCACCTAAAGAGCACTACTCTGTGTGTGTGTGGTGCTGGGGATCATACCCACGGCCTGGCATGGGCTGGGAAAGTGCTCTACCACTGAGCTACACATCAGCCCCAGAGAAGCCCTCTTCATGTTTAGGTAAGTACCTCTGAGATGCATGGATACAGAGGTGTCTAGGTGTACAATGATATTTGCAGCAGGTAAAAATAGATAAACAAGCACAGAGTAAATAACTACATAGCAATGTTTGACAGGGATGTAGTAGGTAAATCTAAATAGGTATATAGTAGAAAATACATTTTATTGAAAATAAAATTATGTATCTAGCAGGTGTATAATGTCTGCAGTAGTAGGTATGCAGTGGTAATAATTCGGTATGCATGCCAATTTTAAAATACTGCACAAAGGCACTGAAAGTCTGCCTCTGGGAAGTGCAGCCTTGGGGATCCAGGCTGCTCGCCCTCTTCCAAGGCCAGATCTGCATGATGACTTCCAATGGGGAAATGGCCGCAGGGACATTCGCTGTCCAGGATTCTCCATTCCCAGCATGGAAGGCGGTCTCCTCCATGGCCAACCTGTAGTGAGCCTCAAGCTGCTGACTGCAACAGGAAGTAGGACTCTGAGTGTTCTGAATCCACTTTTTGTGCCTATAGTGAAACACCAGGCAGGTGACTGACAGGTAAGACAGCCCAGCTCGCAGAGCACCTCAAGCTCACTGCCAGATGAGCACACATACCTGCTCACTCAGGGTCCTGCTCTTGAAACCAACAACAAGATGGCACAAGAGCACGCCTCCTGCTAGGTGAGCACTTCATGTACTTGACCCATCTGGCAGCTGGACAGCAAACTCCTCCTGGTGGGTTTTGTTGTTGTTTTCTTCTGTTTTTCGTTTTGTTTTGGTTTGGTTTTTTGGAACTGAGAATTGAACCCAGGGACACTCAACCACTGAACCACATCCCCAGCCCTTTTATGTATTTTTTTTTAAGAGACAGGGTCTTTTTAAATTGCTTAAGACCTTGCTAAGTTGCTAAGACTGACTTTCAAGGCTGATGTTTTTGAGATCCTCCTGTTTCAGCCTCCTGAGTTGCTGGGATCACAGGCATATGCCACCGTGCCAGGTTCAGTGCAGTTTTAAGGCACTACAGGACAAGACGGTGCCCCCAGCCTCGTGCGCAGATGGAAAGCTGAGCATACCTGCAGGTGGCCACTAGCTGCTGACCACTCAGCACCCTCCTCGATTGACTCATATGATGCCAGTGCCTGCCCTGAGAGAGCAAGGTGGCTGCTGATGTTGCTGGAATTCTTTGTTGGCACTTCAACCATAAAAGAACTATGAATAATCTCTAGGTTTGTCTGGGCTGTACACTAGAAAGAGGAAGATCAGGGAGCCCTCGGGCTCTCAGCCCTCAGGGTCTTTGGTCACAGGTAGCCTTTGCCAGCCTGACGGTACCGAGGCCTCTGTGGGCCCAGGCTCCTGCTTCTCTTTACCAAATATTGGGAAAATAGTCTCAAAGGAAGGAGCTGAGAAAGAGAGACAGAGGAAGCCATCCAAGCAAAGCGTGGGAATAAATAACACACAGAGAAAATAAAGTCCAGGTCTCAGTAACTTCCTGAATCCCAGTAGTCCTGTGTTTTAGCATTCTCCAGAAATGGATTCATGCTGAGACAGAGGGACCTATGAGCATCCTGTGGCTAAAACTTTTGAATCTTCCTGCATTTCACTAAAGGAAATAATGGACCTTCAGACAAATTTGCCCCAGCTCAAGTTCCTATATGCCACACACACCTGCCAAGAGTGTAAATTCACACCAGAAGCAGCCGTTGGGATGTGCCTACATCTGCTGGCCAGGGCACAGCCCAGGGTGGATGAAGGAAGGACAGCAAATGTGGCTTGTCACTGTGTCTTCCAAGGGGAAGCTTACCCTTCTTGGTCTTGTCTTTCTCTCCTTCTTTTTTAAAAAGGTGACACAAAAAAAGAGAAGGAGGAGGAGGGGAAGAGGGGGGGAGGAGAGAGAGAGAGAGAGAGAGAGAGAGAGAGAGAGAGAGAGAGAGAAGTCGCTCTGCATGGAGAGCTGGAGAACTGACCTCACAATAACAACCCACAGCAGAGTCCCTCCAGGAGATAAACCAACTCAGGAAAAACAAAATACTTGGAAAGATGGAGAGTGACAAGACCACAGAGAATTCTTGGAGGAAGCAGACACCAAGAGACCCAAAGGCAGGGGGACCTGGGAACTTGTTTAAAGAGGCTGTTGGCCTCCCATGGCAACTTGCTGCATGCCAGAACATTCCACTGAGGTTAGGGCAGTGCTCACCTAGAGCGGGTGTGAGAGCTCTGGTGACTCCCTTCTCATCCCTGGAAGCCTGCCACACTCCTCACCCCATCCCCAGGATGCAGCTCAAGTCATGGTGTTTGGTCCTGCTCAGTACACATGACCCCATAAAAACACCTCAAAAAGAACAGTTTCCCTTCTTCAGTGTTTTTGTGTCTTTTAGGATATACTCTGAGCTTTTAAAGGGTTTCAATCTCATTATTAAAATGATTATCACTTGTAATTGCACAGTTCAGAGATTTGGGACATTGAACTAAATCAATACTAATCCAGTCACAGACCAATGCAGTCAACAAATTCTAAAAAAAGAAATCACATTTCCAGACTACAGAGCTGATAAAACTTGCACATATAATTGACAGTTTGCCTGTTCTTTCTATGGGACAGAGATACAGAATCTAACCCCAGGAAGAGTCCACTTTGACTCCAGAAATCTGCTCTTCCAGTGGATTTGTAAGCTGCAGGGCAGGTAATGGGGGCATGGGGTATTCAAACATGTGACCAGGACCAGCTCAGCTCCTTTTCCCCACACTCGTCCTGTGTCCACCCTAGCACTGAGCTTTGGGGCCAAGAGGGAGCAAGAAAAACCTCTGTTTTTAAGAATCTCAAAGCTGAGAAAGCTGCGAAAACTCCTAAATTCAGAAGAGAGAGAGAATATCCTCTGTGTTTTTAACTGTGTGCTTATAAAACTAGGGACTGGGACAGGATGAAATCCTAGGGTCACTCCAACTCAGACACAGAAAAGCACATCTCTGGGAGTGAGCTAGATGGGAAGAGCCAAGGAAGAACAGCTCAAAGCTCTTTCTCTCTCAAAGCAAAGAACCAGACCAAAAAATGCTAAATATTTGTTTTTGGAAGTCTGTAAATTAATCAAAAGCTTTCAATCTTCTGAGGAGCATTTGGTCAAGAAAAATGGTGGGACGTCTGTAGAGCCTATAGCCTGTGAGTTGTAAAGTGACCTTTCCTCAAAATCCTCCACAGCTCCATGTGGTCTTGAAACCCTACAGATTCTCCTCAGGATACACCTGGGCCAATCCTTGATGTCAGCACAGGTGGAGGGGTCCATGACACAAGTGGAAAAGTTCATGACACAGGTGAAGGGCTCCATGAGAGATGGAGTGGTCCATGACACAGGTGGAGGGTGCTGCCAATATTCTGCCCCCCCACCATTTTATAACCTAGATCATCAGTCTGCAAACATCCTAGCCAGACTGCAAACATTCTCGCTAGTCATTGGTCTGTTGTTATTAGTCTGCAAAATTTGACTACTTAAGAATAGCTCCACCACCATTCTCTCTCTCTCTATATATATATATCCTCCTCACTCTTGCTTGCTCTCTTGCTCACTTTTGCTCTCTCTCTCACTTTTTTCTTTCTCTTCTCACTCTCTCTCACTCTTTCTCACTCTCACTCTGCGTACAGACACTCTGTCTGCTTAATAAAATTTCTTGCATGTGTTCCAGCATTTGGAGTGATTTCTGGGTACTTTCGGAGGAGTCCAAGACATGGGGGGAGAGGACCATGACATGAATGTGTGGGTTCATGGACATCAGTGGAGTGTTCCATGACACAAGTGGATGGTCCATTATACAGGTGGAGGGGTTCATGACAGAGGTGAAGAGCCCATGACAATAGTGGAGAGGTCCATGACATGAGAATGGGTCCATGACATGGTGAATGGGTTCATGACATGGGAGGAGGTATCATTGATACTGGTGGAGGGTCAATGACAAAGGTGGAGGGGGGAATCCATGACACAGATGGAAGGGTACATGACATGGGTGGAGGGTCCATGACACAGGTAGAGAAGTCCATGACATGGCTAGAAGGTCCATGAAAGAGGTGGAGGTGTCCATGACATAGATGGAGAGGTCCATTACACAGGTCGAGGTGTCCATTACACAGGTGGAGGGTCCATGACACAGGTGGAAGAGTCCATGACATGGGTGGAGGGTCTGTGACAGTTCGTGGGGGTCCATGACAGGGGGTGGGGTTCATGACACAGTTGGTGCGGTCCATGAAACAGATGCAGGGTCCATGAAGCAGGTAGAGAGTCCATGACTCAGGTGGAGGGTACCATGACACTTGTGGAGGTGTTGATGACACAGGTAGAGGGTCCATGACACAGATGGAGGGATCATGACACAGGTGGAGGGTCAATGACACAGGGTGAGGCATCCATGAAAGAGGTGAAGGGGTCCATGAACTAGGTGGATGGTTCCATGGCATGGGTAGTATGTTCCATGACATAGGTGGAGGGGTACATGACAGGGGTGGAGGGATCCATGACAAAAATGGAGGGGTGCATGACACAGGTGAAGGGGTCCATGAAAATGGTGGGTAGTCCATGACATGGGAGGAGGTGACAATGACACAGGTGGTTGGGTTTGTGACACAGATGGAGGGGTCCATGACACAGGTTGAGGGGTCAATGAACAAGTGGAGGGGTTCATGACACAGTTGAACAGGTCCATGACATGGGGGGAGGTGTCATTGACAGGAGTAGAGTGTCAATGACACAGTTGGAGGGGTCCATGACATGAGTGGAGGGGTCAATGACACAGGTGGGTGGGTGCATGACACAGGTGGAGGGTTCAGAGATACAGAGGAAGGGGTCCAGTGATACAGAGGAAGGGGTCCAAGTGACACAGGTTGAGGGGTCCATGGATGGAGAGGTCCATGACATGGCCAAAGGGTCCATGACACAGGTGGAGGGGTCCAAGACACAGGTCAAGGGGTCCATGAAACAGGTTGGATACCAGCGACACAGGTCAAAGTGTCCATGACACAGGTTGAGGGATCCATGACACAGGTGGAGGTGTCCATGACAGGAGTGGAGGGGTTCTATGACATGGGTGCAGGGTCCAAGCCACAGGTGGAGGGTTCCATGATGTGGGTTGATGGGTCCATAACACAGTTGGAGGTGTCCATCACATAAGGTGGAGGGGAGACCCAACACAGGTGGAAGGTCCATGACACACGTGGGGGGTCTATGACACAGGTGGACATACCCATGACATGGGTGGAAGAGTCCATGACACAAGTGGTGGGGTGCATGACACAGAGTTGATGACACATGAATAGGGGTTCAAGACACAGGTGGAGGGTATATGACATGGAAGGAGGTGTCCATGACACAGGTGGAGATGTCCATGACACAGGTTAAAGGGTCCATGACATGGGTGGAGGGGTCCCTGACACCTGTGGAGAGGTCCATGACACAGGTGGAGTGATCCATTACAGAGATGGAGGTGCAATGGCACAAGGAGAGGGTCCATGACACAAGTGAAGAGATCCATGACACAGGTGGAGGAGTCCAACATGGCTAGAGTGTCATGGTGAAATGGGTGAGGGTCAATAACACAGGTGGAGGGATCAGTGACACAGGTGGAGGGGTCCTGAACATGGGTGGTAGGGTCCATGACAGTGTGGAGGGATCCATGACATAGGCTGAGTGGTCCATGACATGGTAGATGGGTCCTTGACACAAATGGAGGGGTCCATAACACTGGTGGACAGGTTCACAACACGAGTGGAATGGTCCTTCATACATTTGGAGGGGTCCATGACATGGGTGGAGGGTCCATAACACTGGTGGAAGGGTCCATGACACAGGTAGAGGGGCCTGACACAGGTGGAGGTGTTCATGACACAGGTGGATGGGTCCATGACATGGGTGAAAGGGTCCATTACACAGGTGCAAGGGTTCTTGACATGGGTTGAGGGGTCCATGACACAGGTGGAGGTGCAATAGCACAGCAGTAGGGTCCATGGCATACATTGAAGAGTCCATGACACAAGTGGAGGGGGCAATGACATGACAAGAGGGTCCATGACACAGTTGGAAGGGCCCATGACACAGGTGGAGTGGTCCATGTCACAGTTGGAGGGTCCATGACACAGGTGGAGGGGTCAATGACAGAGATGGACATGTCCTTGATATGGGTGGATGGTCCAAAACACAGGTCGAGGATTCCATGACACAAGTGAAGGGGTCCATGACCTAGGTGGCAGGATTCATGGCACAGGTGGCGTGGACCATGCCAGAGATGAGGGGACCATGACATGGGTAAAGAGATCATGACACAGGTGGTGGTATCCATGATATGGGTGGAGGGTCAATAACAGTTTGAGGATTCAATGAAACAGGTGAAGAGAACCATGACCTAGGTGGAGGGGTCCATGACACAAGTGGAGTGGTCTGTGACATGGGTAGAAGGGTCCATGACACAGATGGAGCGGTTGGTGACAAGGGTTGAGGGGTCCATGACACAAATGAAAGGATCAATGACACAGGTGGAGGGTCCATGACATAGCTGGAGGGTCCATGTCACAGGTGGAGGTGTCCATGACATAGGTGGAGGGGCCCACGACACATGTGGTGGGGTCCAGGACATGGGTGAAGTGTCCATGATACAGGTGTGGGGCCCATGACACAGGTGGACATGTCTATGACACTGGTAGAAAGTCTATGATACTGTTGGAAAGTCCATGACACAAGTAGAGGGGTGTATGACACTTTTGGAGAGTCTATGACACATGTGTAGGGTCCATGACACAGGTGGAGGGATCTTTGCACAGGTAGAGGGGCCCATGACACTGGTGGATGGGTACATGATATGAGTGGAGGGGTCCATGACATGGATGCAGGGTCTATGACACAGGTGGAAGGTCAATGACACAGTTTGAGGTTTCCATAAAACAGGTGAAGGGGTCTATGACCTAGATGGAGGGTTCCATGGCACAGATGGCATTGTCCATGACACAAGTGGAGGGGTACATGACAGAGGTTGAGGGATCCATGACACTGGTGAAGAGGTCCATGACAAGGTGGAGGGTCCATGACACAGGTGGAAGGTTTCATGAGACAGGTCAAGGAGTCAATGAACAAAGTGGAGGGGTTCATGACACACTTGAATGGGTCCATGACACAGGTGAGGGGTCCATGACACTCGTGGAGGGGTTTATGACATGGGTGGAATGGTTTATGACACAGGTGGAGAGTGCATGTCACATGAGAAGGTGTTCATGACACAGGTGGAGGGTCCATGACACAGTTGAAGGAGTCCAGTGACACAGGTAGAAGGATCCAAGACACAGGTGGAGGAGTAAATGACATGGGTAAAGGGGTCCATGTCACAGGTAGAGGAACCATGACATGGCTGGAGGGACCATGACACAGGAGGAGGGTCCAAAACATAGGTTGATGGGTCCATGACACAGGTGGAGGGGTCCACAACATAGGTGGAGAGGTTTATGACACAGATAACGGGGTCCATGATGCAGGTACAGGGGTCCATGACACTGTGGAGGGACCCATGCCACAGGTGGAGTTTGTCCATGATGCTCATGTAGGGGTCCATGACATGGGTGAACGGGTCCATGACATGGTTGGAGGGTCCATGATAGGTGGAGTGGCCATGATGTGGGTTAAGGGTCCATGACACAGGTCAAGGTTTCAGAGAATAGGTGAAGGAGTCCACAACCTAAGTGGAGGGGTCTATGGTATGGGTGGTGTGGTTTATGACACAGGTGGAGTGGTCCATGACACAGTTGGAAGTGTCCATGACATTTGTGGGTTCATGACAAACATGGAGGGGAGCATGACATTGGTGAATGAGTGAATGACACAGGTGGAGGGGTCCATGACACAGTTGAGGGGTTCATGACACATGTGGAGGGTCCATGACAGAGATGGGGTGGTCCATGACACAGGTAGAGGTGTCCATTAGATGTGTGGAGGTGTCAATGACATAGTTGGAGGGTATACGACACAGGTCCATGTCACAGGCTAAAGGTTTCATGACACAGGAGAAGGTTGTCCATGAAATGGGTGGAGGGTTCCATGACATGGGTGGAGGTTCCCCAACACAGGTGGAGGGGTCCATGACATGGGTGGAGGAATTCATGACATAGGTGGAGTGGTCCATGACACAGGTGGAAAGGTCACTGGCACAGGTAGAGGTGTCTATGACACAGGTGGTGGGTCTATGACACTGGTGGAAGGGTCCAAGGCACGGGTGCAGAGGTCCTAGATAAGACTGGAAAATTCCCTGACAGAGGTGGAGAGTCCCTGACACAGGTGGAGGGCTGTATGACACAGGTGGAGGGGTCCAGTGATACAGGTGGAGGTGTCACTGACACAGGTAGAGGTATCCATGACACAGGTGGTGGGTCCATGACACTAGTGGAAGGGTCCATGACACTGGTGGAAGGTCTAGGACATGGGTGGAGCATTCAATGACACAGGTTGAGGGGTCCATGACACAACTTGAGGGGTCATGAAACAGGTGAAGGGGTCCATAAAATGGGGAGGGACCCATGACACAGGTAGCTGTGTAAATGATACAGGTGGAGGGTCCATGACTCACGTCGAGGGGTCCATGATATACGTGGAGGGCTCTGTGACACAGGTGGAGTGGTGCATGACACAGATGAAGGGGTCCAAGACATATGTGGGGGGATCCATGATACAAGTGGAGGGACCCATGACATGGGTCAAGGGTACATGAAATGGGTTAAGGGTCCATGATGCAGGTGGATGGGCCTGGGACACAGGTTGAGAGTTCATGAAATGGGTAGAAGGGTTCATGACCGGTGGATGGGTCAAAGACATAGGTGAAGGGTCCATGATACAGTTGGAGAGGTCCATTTCATGAGTAGAAAGGTCCATGACACAGGTGGAGGGTCTAGTTACAGACATGGAAGGTCCATACATGGCTGGAGTGGTCCAAGACACAGGTGGATGGGTCTATGACAAGGGTGGAAGGGTCAAGTAACAAGGGTGGAGGGGTACATGACACAAGTGGAGGGCCCAGTGACATAAATGGACAAGTCCATGACACAGGTAGAGGGGTCCATGACATGGGTGGCAGGATCCATGACAAAGGTCGAGTGGTCCATGACACAGGTAAAGGGACCTGACACAGGCATAGGCATTCATACACAGGTGGAGGGGTTTATGAAACAGATGGAAGAGTTCATGACACAGGGCACGGAGTCCATGACAGTTGCCAGATGCATGACACAGTTGGAGGCATCCAAGACATGGCTAGAGGGGTCAATGGCACAGGTGGAGGTGTCCAGTTATATAGTTGGAGGGGTCCATGACACCTATGACAGGCAGAGCCTTCACCTCGATGTCAGCACAGGTGGAGGGTTCCATGAAACAGGTGGAGGGGTTCATCACACAATTGGAAGGGTCCATGACACAGGTGTATGGTCCAGTGACACAGGAGGGGTCCATAACAAAGGTGGAGGGGTTCATTACATAGGTGGAGGCATCCGACTCACAGTTGGAGGTTCTATGACTCAGATGGAGGGTCTATTACAAGTGTGGAGTGTTCCATCACTTGGGTGGAACAGTCCATGACATGAGTGGAGAGACCATGACATGGGTGGTAGGTACAAAATGGCCGGAGGAGTACAAGAGACAGGTGAAAGGGTCCATGAAATGGGTGGAGGGCCCATGAAACAGGTAGAGGGTCCATGACATGGGTGGAGGGGTCCGTGACACAGAGGGAGCAGTCCATGACACAGGTGGAGGGTTCCATGACAAAGGTAGAGGTGTCTAGACATGAGCGGAGGGTCCATGATACAGGTGGAGGTGTCCAGGCATAGGTGAAGGGCCCATGACACAAGTGGAGGTATCCATGACATGAGTGGAATGGGCCAGGACACAGGTGGAGGGTCCATGACACAGGTAGAGGGGTGCATGACACAGGAGGGGGCATGCAAGACAGAGATGGAAGGACCATGGCACAGTTGGAGGGTCCAGTGACAGAAGTAGAGGGGTTCATGACAAAAAAGGAGGGGTCCATGACATAGGTAAAGGGTTTCATGACAAGTTTGGAGGGTTCATGACACAGGTGGAGGGGTCATTGACAAGGGTTGATGGGTCCATGACATAAGTTGAGGGTCCATGACATGGGTAGAGGGGTCCATGACATGAGTTCAGGGTCAATGACACATGGAGGGGTCCATGACACAGATGGAAGGGAACAGGGCACAGGTAGAGAGTCCAGGACACAGGTGAAGTTTTCCATGACACAGGTAAAGGGCCCAGTGACATGGGTGTTTGTTTCCATGACATGGGTGGTGGGGTACATAACAAGGGTGAGGGTCCATACATATGTGGACAGGTCCATGACACATATAAAGTGGTCCATGACAGAGGTGGAGGGTTCATGACAGGTGAAGGGGCCCAAGACAGAGGTGGAGTTGTCCAGTGACACAGGTGGAGGGGTCAGTTGCACAGGTTAGGGTTCATCACACAGTTAGAGGGGTCCATGACAAGGATGGAGGGATCCATGACAAAATTGGAGGGTCCAGTGACACAGATGAAGAGATCCATGACTCAGGAGGAGGGAACCATAACACGGGCGGAGGAATCCAGAGCACAGAAGGAAGCATCCATGCTACAGGTGGATGGGTCCAGTGACACAAATGGAGGGGTCCATGACACTGGTGGAGGTTTTTATGATATGGGTGTATGGGTCTGTGACATGGGTAGAGCAGTACAGTGACACAAGTAGAGGGGTACATGACACAGGAACAGAGATCCATGACAGGGTGGAGGGGTCCATGACACAGGTGCAGGGTTCATGACATAGGTAGAGGTGTCCATGACACATGTGGATGGGTCCATGACACAGGGGGAAGGTTCATGACACAGGTGAAGGGGTCAGGACACAAGTGGAGAACCCATGACAAGGGTGGAGGGGTCTATGACACAGGTGTTATCCAGTGACACAGGTTTATGGGTCCATGACATTGGTGGAAGAGCCAATTGACACAGGTGGAGGGGTCCATGACACATGTGGGATCCTTGACACAGGTGGAGGGGGCCATGGCATGGGTTCAGGCGTCCATGACAGAGGTAGAGGGGTGATAACCTGGGTGGATGGGTCCATGAAATACCAGAGGGGTCCAGGATAGGATTGGATGGGTCCATGACACTGGTGGAGGGGTCTAGAACATGGGTGGAAGTGTCCATGACATAAGTGGAGGGGCCATGACAGGGTTGGAGAGTCCATGACATAGGTCGAGGGGTTCATGACATGGGTGGAGGCTGCCATGACATGAAAGGAGGGGCCCATGACACAGGTGGAGAGGTCCTTGAAATGGGTGGAGGAGTCCAGTGACAAAGGTGGAGGGGTCCAAGACGTGGGTGTAGGGGTCCAAGACTTGGGTATAGTGGTCCATGACACAGGTGGAGGGGTCCATGATACAAAGGAAGGCATCCATGACTGGGTAGAGGGGTCCATGACATGATTGGATAAATCCATAAAACCAGTAAAGGATTCCATGACACAGGTGGATGGCCGATGACACAGGTTGAGGGGTCCATGATAGGTGGAGGGGTGCATGACACAGGTGGAGACATTCATGACATGACTAGAGGGGTCAGTGACACAGGTGGAGGGATCCATGACAACCACAGCCGGTAGGGCCCCCACCTTGATGTCAGCACAGGTATAAGGGTCAATGAAACAGGTTAAGAGTTCCGTGACACAGGTGAAGGAATTTATGACACAGGTGGATGGTCCAGTGACACAGGTGGAGGGATTCATGACAGTGGGAAGGGTCCATAGCACAGTTTGAGGGTTCAGTGTCAGAAGTGGAGGGGTCCATGAAAAAGAAGGAAGGGTCCATGACATAAAGGTTTCATGACAAGGTTGGAGGGTCCATAACATAGTTGGAGAAGTCAATGACAAGGGTCCAGGACATGGTTGGAGGGTCCATCACACCAGTGGAGGGGTCAATGACATGGGTGGAGTGATTCATGACACAGGTGGACGGTTCAGTGACATAGGCAGAGGGGCCCATCACACAATAGAAGGGTGCATGACATAGTTGGAGAGGTCCATGACATGCATGTAGGGTGTATGACATGGGTGGAGGGTTTGATAAATAGCAGGTGTCTAAGATATGGGTGGAGGGGTTCATGACACATTTAGAGGGGTCCATGACATGGGTGGAGGGGTCCATTTCATGAGTAGAGACATCCATGACACAGGTGGAGGGGTCCATGATACAAGTGGAGAGTTTCATGACACAGGTAGAGGGGTTCATGACATGGCTAGAAGGGTCCATGACACAAATTCAGTGTCCATGACATGTGTGGAGGGGCCCATGACATGGATGGAGACATCCATGACACAAGTGGAGAGTCAAAGACACAGGTGGAGATTTCCATGACACAGGTAGAGGGAGTGACATGGGTATTGTCTATGACACGGGTGGTGGGGTACATGACAAGGGTGGAGGATCCATACATAGGTGGACAGGTCCATGACACATGTAGAGTGGTCCATGACAGAGGTGGAGAGTTCATGATATATGTGGAGAGTCCATGAGAGGTGAAGGGACCCAAGACAGAGGTAGTTGTCCAGTGACACAGGTGGAGGAATCCATGACACAATTGACAGAGATGGAGGGATTAATGACTCAGGTGCAGAAGACCATGACACAGGTGGAGGGATCCAGGGCATAGATGGAGGCGTCCATGATACAGGTGGATGGATCCAGTGACACAGATGGAGGGTACATGACAAGGGTGGTGGGGTACATGACACAGGTAGAGATATGCATGTCAGGGGTGGAGGGTCCATGACATGGGTGGAAGGTTATGACAGGTGGAAGTGTCCATAACACGGGTGGAGGGGTCCATGACACAAGTGTAGCTGTCTAATGACAAGGGTAGATAGCTCCATGACAGGGTATAAGAGGTCATGACACAGGTTAAGGAATCCATGACACAGGTGCAGGGGTCCATGACACAGGTGCAGGGTTCCATGACACAGGTGGTGGGGTATATGACATAGGTGGAAGTGTCCATGACACATATGGAGGCATCCATGGCATGGCAAAGGGGTCCATGACACAGGTGGAGGGGTTCATGAAATAGGTGGAGTTGTCCAGTGACATCAGTGGAGGGTCCATTACACAGCTGATTGGTCCATAACACAGGTGGAGGGTGAATAACATAGGTGGAGAGGTCCATGACATTCATGCTGTGGTCCACTTACACAGGTGGAGGGTCCATGACATGGGGGCTTGACACAGGTGGAGGTGTCCATGACACAGGTGGAGGGGTCCACGACAAGCACTTAGGGATCCATGACACAATTGGAGGGTCCAGTGTCAGGTGAAGGAATCCATGACTCTGGTGGAGGGGACCATAACACGGGTGGGGATATTCATGACACAGATGGAGGCGTCCATGACAGGTGGATGGGTCCACTGACACAGATGGAGAGTCCCTGACATGTGAAGGGTTCATGACACAGGTAAAGGGGTCCAGGACAGGGGTGGAGGTTTCCATGACATGTGTGAAGGGTTCATTGACACAGCTAGAATGTCCATGATATAGGTAGAATGGTCCACAATAGGGTTGGAGGGGTTCATGACATGGGTGGAGGTTTCCAGACAAGGTTAGAGGGTCCATGACAGAGGTGGAGGTGTCTATGACACAGGTGGAATGGTCCATGACAAGGGTGGAGGCGTCCATAACAAGGGTTGAGTGTCCAGGACATAGGTGGAGGGGTACAGAACACGGGTAGAGGTGTCCAGACATGGGTGGAAGGTCACTGACAGGTAGAGTGTCCATGAAACAGGTGGAGGGGTCCATGTCACAGGTGGAGGTGTCCATGACAGTGATGAAGGGGCCCATGACACTGGTGGAGGTTTTTAGGACATGGATGTAGGGGTCCATGACACAGATGGAGTGGTACTGTGACACAAGTAGAGAGGTCCATGACACAGGTGCAGGGTCCATGACATAGGTGAAGCATCCATGACACATATGGATAGGTCCATGACACAAGGGGAAGGTTGTGTCAAGGTCGTTGACATGGAGAGGTCCATGACACAGGTGCAGGGTCCATGACATAGGTGGAGAGTCCATGACACAGGTGGAGGCATGTAAGACAGGGATGGAGGGTCTATGGCACAGTCGGAAGGTCCAGTGACAGAGGTGGAGGGGTTCATGACAAAGGAGGAGGAGTTCATGACATAGGTAAATGGTTTAATGACAAGTTTGGAGGGTCCATGACACAGGTGGAGGGGTCAATGACACAGGTGGACTGTCCATGGCATAGGTGGAGGGGTTCATGAAATGAGTGGAAGGGTCCATGATGTGGGTAGATGATCCAGTGACACAGGTGGAGGGGTACCTGACAGACGTGGAGGGTTCATGGCACAAGTGGAGGCATTTATGACAAAGGTGGAAGGGTTCATGACCCAGGTAGAGAGGTCCACGACAAATGTGGATGAGTCCATGACATGTGTGGAAGTGTCCAGACATGGGTGAAGGGTCCATGACACAGATGGAGTACTATGACACAGGTGGAGGATCTGGTAACATAGGGGGAGGGTTCCATGAAAAAGGTAGGGGGTGCCAGGACACAGGTGGAGAGTTCCATGACACAGGTGAATGGTCCAGTGACACAGGTAGAGGGGTCCATGACACATGTGGAGTTGCCATGACACAGTTGGAGGGCTCCATGGCAAAGGTGATGTCATCCAGACATGGGTGGAAGGTTCTGTGACAGAAGTGAATGAGTTGATGACACAAGTGGAGGGGTTCACGACAAATGTGGAGGGGTCCATGACATGGGTAGAAATGTCCACACATGAGTAGAGGGTTCATCATTGGGGTGGAAGGGTTCATGACATGGGTAGAGGGTACAGTGACACAGGTGGAGGGATACCTGACAGAGATGGAGGGTCCATGACCCAGATGGAGATGTCCATGACATGTGAGAATCCATGTCAGGTGGAGGTGTCCATTACATTGACAGAAGGGTTTGTGACACTAGTGGAGGTTTTTTATGACATGGGTGTAGGGGTCCATTACACATATGGAGTGTCCATGATGCAGGTGGAGAGCTCCATAACAAAGGTGGAGATGTCCAGACATGGGTAGAGGGTCCATGACAAGAATGGAGGTATCCAGACACAGGCGAAGGGTCTATGACACAGCTAGAAGTGACATAAATGAACAGGTTGATGACAAAGATTAGGGTCCCTGACACAAGTGGAGGGCTCCATGACATGGGTGGAGGGGACCATGACATGGGTAGAGGAATCCAGGGTATAGATGGAGGCATCCATGATAAAGGTGGATGGGTCCAGTGACACAGAGGATACATGACACAGTTGGTGGGGTCCATGACACAGGTGTAGGCAACCATGACAGGGGAGGAGGGTCCATGACACGGGTAGAGGCATCCATGACATTGGTGAAGTGGTCCAGTGATACAGGTGGAGGGTCCATGACACAGATGGTTGGTCCATGACAAGGTGGAGGGTTCATGACATGGGTAGAGGAGTCCATGACACAGGTGGAGGGGTCCATGCCTTGGGTGGAGGCATCCAGACATGAGTGCAGGGTCCATGACACAGGTGGAGGGGTGAATGACATGAGTGGAAGGATGTATGACACAGGTTAAGGGGTCTATGACATGGGTAGAGGGTTCCCTGACAGAAGGGGAGGGTCCATGACATGCATGGAAGGGTCCATGACATGGGTGATGTGTCCAGACACAGGTGGAGGGTCCATGACACAGGTGTAATTGGTCTATGACATGGGTGAAGTAGTCTGGGACTGGGGGGGAATGGTCCCTGAAATGGGTGGAGGTGTCCTTGACACAAGTATTGGGTACCATTACACGTTAAGGGGTCCATGACACAGGTGGAGTGTCCATGACAAGGGTGGAGGGTCCATGACACGAGTAGAAGGCCAGTGACATGGGTGAACGGGTCCATGACTTGGGTAGAGGTGACCATGAGACAGGTAGAGGGGTTGATGACACATGCAGTATGGTCTATGACATGGGGGGCATGGGTCAGTGACATGGGTGGAGGGTCCAGTGACACAGGTGGATAGGTATATGACAAAGGTGAAGTGTCTATCACACATGTGAAGGGGTTCATGACAAGGGTGGAAGGGTCCATGACACACATAGAGCATCCATGACACAGGGTGAGGGGTCCATGATACAGGTGGAGGGTTCCTTGACACAGGTGGAGTGGTGCAAGACATAGATGAATGGTCCAGTGACACAGGTAGAGGGCTCCATGACAAAGGTGGAGGTGTCCAGACACAGGTGGAAGTGCCCAGACATGGGTGGAAGGTCCATGACACAAGTGGAGGTGTCCAGATATGGGTGAAGGGTCTGTGACATGGGTAGAAGGTTCAGTGACAGAGGTGGATGGGTTGAAGACACAGGTGTCCAGACATGAGTGGAGGGTCCATGAGTCAGGTGGAAGGCTCCATGACAAAGGTAGAGGTGTCCAGACATGAGTAGAGGGTTCATGACTAAGGTGGAGAGATCCATGACACAGTTTCAGGGGTCAGTGTCACAAGTGGAGTGGGCCATGATATAGTTGGAGGGTTCACAACAGATGGAAGGGACCCTGACCCAGGTGGAGGCACCATAAAACAGGTTGAGGTGTCCGTGACACAGGTGGAGGGGTCCATGTCCTGGGTGGAGGGGCTCATGACATAGCTGGAGGGTCCATGACACAAATGTAGGGAATCATGACATGTGTGGAGGGGTCCATGATATGGTTAGACACAGTGACACAGGTGGAGGGGTACTTGACACAGGTGGAGGGTCCAGTGACACAGGTGGAGGGTTCCATGACATGGGTGAAAGGATCCATGACTCAGAAAGAGGGGTCCATGACACACATGGTGTGGTCCATGAAACAATTGGGGGGGGGTCCAGTGACAAGGATGGAGGGGTCCATGACACAGACAGATCCATAATGGTGGAGGTGTCCAGAAATGGGTGAAGGGTACAAGACACGGGAGTATAGTTCAGTGACACAGGTGGATGGGTGTATGTCACAGGTGAAGGGGCCCATGACATGGGTGGAGTAGTCCATGACAGGGGGGCAGGTCCATGAAATGGGTGGTAGGTTCATGACACTGGTGGACAAGTCCATCACATGGGTGGAGGGTACCATGACATGGGTGGAGGGGTCCATGACACAGGTGGAGTGTCCATGACATAGGTGAAGGGGTCCATGACACGAGTGGAGGTGTCCAGACATGAGTTGAGTGACCATGACAGGGGTAGAAGGTCTAGGGACACAGGTGGATGGATCCATGACACAGGTGGACTGTTCATGACATAGGTGGAGGGGTACATGAAAAGGGTGTAGGGGACATGACATGAGTAGAGGATCGAGTGACACAGGTGAGGGTACCTGACACAGGCGGAGGGTCCATGACACAAGTAGAGGGGTCCATTGCACAGGTGTAGGGGTCTCTGACCTGGGTGGAAAGATCCATGACACATGTGGATGGGTCAACGGCATGTGTGGAGGTGTACAGACACGGATACAGGGTCCATGACACTGGTGGAGTGTCCATGACACAAATGGAGGGGTCCATTACATGGGTGGATGTGTCCATGACACTGATGGAGAGATTCTTGACCCTGGTGGTAGGGTCCATGACACAGGTAAAGGGTCCAGTGACACAGGTAGAGGGGTCCTTGACACAGGTGGAGGGGTTCATGACACAGATGGACAGGTCCATGACACAGGCAGAGGGGTTCACAACACAAATGGAGGGGTCCATGACATATTGGAGGGTCCAGTGACATGGGTGGAGGGGCTCATGACAAGATGGGGACCATGACAAGGGTAGAAGGGTCCATGACACAGGTGGTGTGGTCTGTCACACAATTGGGAGGTCCAGTGATACCTCCAGGTGGAGGGTTCATGACACATTAGAGGGGTCCATGACATAGGTGGAAATTACATGACACAGATGGAGGGGTCCATTACACTAGTGGAGGGGTCCATGACACAGGTGGAGGGGTCTAGGACAAGGACGGAAGGGTCAATGACACAGGTGGAGGGGTCCATCACATGGAGTGGTCCATGACACAGGTGGAGGGGCAATGACATGGATGGATGGACCCATGACACAGGTGGAGGGTCTATGACACAAGTGGACGTGTTCATGATATGGGCAGAGGGTACATGACACAGGTGGAGGGGTCCATGACATAGGTGGAAGGGTCCATGACCAAGGTGGAGGAAACCATGACAGATTAGGGGTCCATTACAAAGTTGGATGGGTCCATGACACATGTGCAAGGGTCTATGACATGGTTAGAGGGTTCTATGACAGGGGTGGTAGGATCCAAACACAAGTGGTGGGGTCCATGACAAGGGTGGTGTGGTCCATGGTGGGTGGTAAAATGGGTGGAGGGTCCATGACACAGGTGAAGGGGTCCTTGACACACTTGGAGTGTACAGTGACACAGGTGGAGGGGTCCATGGCACAGGTGTGGGGGGGTCTATGACACAAATGGAGGGGTCTATAACATGGGTGGAGAGTAAATGACAAAGGTGGAAGTGTCTGTGACATAGGTGCAGATGTCCTGGACATGGCTGGAGAATATCCTGACAGAGGTGGTGAGTCCATGACACAGGTGAAGGGATTGATGACACAGGTAGAGGTGTCCATGACACAGCTGGTTGGTCCATGACATGGGTGGAAGTGTCCATGACACAAGTAAAGGGGTCCATGACACAGGTGAAGGGGTCCATGTCATAGTGGAGTGGTCCATGACACAGTGGAGGTGTCAGTTGCTCAGGTACAGGGTCCATGACAGGGGTGGAGGGATACATAACATGGTAGAGTGGTCCATGTCACATGGAGTGGTCAATGATACTGGTGGAGGGATCCATGACAAGGGTGGAGGGAGTTATGATACAGGTGAAGGGGTCCATGACACAGGTGGAGGGAGAAATCGCATGAATGAATAAGTCCATGACACAGGTGGAGGCATCCATGACATGGGTGGAGGGGTCCATGACACAGGTAGAGTGGTCCATGACACTGCTGGAGATGTCCAGACAAGGATGAAGGGTTCATAACATGGACAGAAGGTTCAGTGGCACAGGCGAACAGGTCCATGACATGGGTAGAAGTGTTCATAAGATAGGTGGAGGGAACCATGACACATGTGGAGGAGTCCATGACAAAGGTTGAAGGGTTCATGACAAAAGTGGAAGGGTCATTGACACCTGTGCAGTGGTCTATAATATGACTGGAGTGTTCCATGACAGGGGTGGAGGGGTTCTTGACACAGGTAGATGGTTCCGTGATATGGTGGTGGAGTGGTCCATGACAGGGGTGAATGGTTCCATGACACAGGTGGAGGGGTCCACGACACTAGTAGAGTGGTCCATTGACAGGTAGAGGGATTCCATGACATGGGAGGAGGGCTCCATGACACAGGTGGAGAGGTCCATGACATGGGTGAAGGTATCCAGACACGGGTGGAGGGTCCAGTGACAAGATGGACTGGTCTATGACATGAGTAGAGGGGTACAAGACATGGGTGAAATGATCCATGACACGGGTAAAAGGAACCATGACATTAGTGGAGGTGTCCAGACAAGTGGAGGGTCCATGACACAGGTGAGGGGTCGATGACATGGGTGGAGGGGACCAGGACATGAGTGGCAGTGTCCACACAGGACTAAAGGGGTCCATGACACAGATGGAGGGATCCATGACATGTGTGGATGGGTCCATGACTAAGGTGGAAGGGTCCATGACACAGGTGGATGGGTCCATGACACAGGTGGAGGGGTCCATGACACAGGTGGATGGGTCCATGACCAAGGTGGAGGGGTCCATGACAGGCAGATGGGTCCATGACACGAGTGGAGGGTCCATGACAAAAGTGGAGGGCTGCATGACACAGGTGGAGGGTCCGTGACACAGGTAGAGGTTCCGTGACATGAGTGGAGAGTCCATGACAAGAATGGAGGGCTGCATGACACAGGTGGAGGGGTCCATGACAAGGGTGGGTCAGTCCAGTGACATAGGTGGAGGGATCCATGACACAGGTGGAAGGGTCAATGACTCAGGAAGAGGAGTCCATGACATGGGTGAAGGGGTGCATGAGATAGGTGGAGGGGTCCATGACAGGGGTGTAGGGTTTCTTGACACAGGTGGAGGGGCCCATGACAAGGGTGGAGGAATTCATGACACAGGTGGAGGAGGAATTCATGACACAGTTGGAGGGTACAGTGACACAGGTGGATGGGTCTAGTGATACAGGTGGCGGTGTCACTGACACAGGTAGAGGTATCCATGACACAGGGGGTGGGTCCATGACATTGGTGGAAGGGTCCATGACACAGGTGGAGCATTCAATGATACAGGTTGAGGGGTCCATGACACAGGTGGAGGGGTCCATAAAATGGGGAGGGATCCATGACACAGGTAGCTGTGTACATGATACAGGTAGAGGGTCCATGACTCAGGTTGAGGGGTCCATGATACACATGAAGGGGTCTGTGACACAGCTGGAGTGGTTCATGACACAGGTCAAGAGGATAAAGGGATCTAAGACATATGTGGAGGGATCCATGACACAAGTGGAGGAATCCATGACATGGGTCAAGGGTCCATGATGCAGGTGAATGGGTCTGGACACAGGTAGAGTCCATGAAACAGGTAGAGGGGTCCATGACATAGGTAAAGGGTCAACAACATGGGGGGAACATGTCCATGACACGGGCTGATAGGTCCAGGACACAGGTTGAGGGGTTTATGATACTGAAGAAGGGGTCCATGATACAGATGGAAGGATCCATTACATGGATGGAGGGGTCCATGACAGGGATGGAGGGTTCCATGACACAGGTGACGGGGTCCATGATAGGGGTGAATGGGTCCATGACACAGGTGGAGGGTTCATGACACGAGTGGAGGGTCCATGACACGAGTGGAGGACTGCACGTGGAGAGTCCATAACATAGGTCAAGGGGTCCATGACACAGGTGGAGGGGTCCATGACACAGGTGGATGGGTCCATGACTAGGGTGGAGGGGTCCATGACACAAGTGGATGGGTCCATGATATGGGTGCAGAGGTCCTGGACATGGCTGGAGAATTCCCTGACAGAGGTGGAGAGTCCTTGACACAGGTGGAAGAATCCATGACACAGGTGGAGGGGTCCATGACACTGATGGAGGCATCCAGTGACACAGGTGGAGGGTCCATGACACGAGTGGAGGTCCATGACAAGAGTGGAGGACTGCACGACACAGGTGGAGGGGTCCATGTCCCAAATGGAGTGAACCATGATACAGGTGGAGGGTTCATGACACAGGTGGAGGGGTCCATGACAAGGGTAGAGGAGTCCATGACATGGGTGGAGGGGTGCACGACAGGGGTGGAGGGTTTCTTGACACAGGTGGATCGGTTCATCACATGGGTGGAGGTATCTAGACCCAGGTAGAGAGTCCACAATATAGGTGGAGCATCCATGACACAAGTAAGGGGTCCATGACACACGTGGAGGGGTGCATATCATGGTTGGAGGGTCCATGACTCAGGTGGCAGGGGGCAGTGACAGAGGTGGATGGGTCCATGAGGCTGGTGGAGGGTCCATGAGGCTGGTGGAGGGTCCATGACACAGGTGGATTGTCCATAACACAGGGGAAGGGATGCATGACAAGAGTAGAGGGTTCCATGGCACGGGTAGAGGGTCCAGAAACAAGTGGAGGGGTCCCTGACACAGGTGAAGGGTCCATGACACAGTTGGAGGATCCAGTGACACAGGTGGAGCTGTCCATGTCCCGGGTGGAGTGAACCATGATACAAGTGGAGGTCCATGACCCAAGTGGAGTGGTCCATGACAAGGGTGGAGGGATTCATGACAAAGGTGGAGTGGTCCATGACATAGGCGGAGGGATCAATGACACAATTGGAGGGGTCTATGACACGGGTGGAGGGTACATGACATAGGTGGTGGGGTCCATGAGACAGGTGGAGGGGTTCATGACATGGGTGGAAGGGTCCATGACACTGATGATGGCGTCCATGACCCTAGCACTGGGGTCCTTGACTGGGTTAAAGGGTACAGTGACACAGGTAAAGGGGTCCATATCCCAGGGGGAGGGTCCATGAAACAGGAGGATGGTCCATGACATGGATGGAGGAACCATGACTTGGGGGGAAGTGACAATGGCACAGGAGGAGGGGTCCATGGCACAGGTAGAGGGGTCCATGTCACAAGTGGAGGGGGCCACAATACAGGTGGAGGGTCCATGACACATGTGGAGGAGTCCATGACAAAGATGGAGGGATTCATGACAAAGGTGGTGGAGTCTATGACACAGTTGGAGGGTCCACTGACACAGGTGGAGTGCTCCATGCCTCAGGTAGAGGCGTCCATGACATGGGAGGAGAGGTACATTTCACAGGTGGAGTGGTCCATGATTCAGGTGGTGTTGTCCATGACATAGGTGGGGGGGGGTACATGACATGAGTGGAGGTGTCCAGACCCAGGTGGAATGTCCGTGATACAGATGGAGGGTCCATGACACATTTGGAGTATATAGTGACATAGGTGGAGGGGTCTATGACACAGGTTGGGGGGTCCATGACATGAGTGGAGGTGTCCAGACACATGTGACAGGTCCATGGTATGGGTAGAAGATCCAGTGACACAGGTGGAGGGTCCATGACACATGTGCAGGGGTCTATGACATGGCTGGAGGGTTCCATGACAGGGGTGGAGTGGCCCATGACATGAGTGGAGGTGTCCAGACACATGTGGAGGATCCTGTGACACAGGTGGAGGGGTCCATGACTCGGGTGAATGGGTCCAAGATACAGGTGGAAGTGTCTACAACACAGGTGCAGAGGTTCAGGACATGACTGGAGAGTTCCCTGACAGAAGTGGAGATTCCCTGACACAGGTTGAGGGATCCGTGACATAGGTGGAGGGGTCCATGATACTGGTGGAGGGTCCATGGCACAGGTAGAGGGGTCTATGACAGAGCTGGAGGGTCCATGACACAGCTGGTTGGTCCATGACACAGGTAGTGGGGTGCATGACCCAGTTGGAGGATCCAGTGACACTAGTGGAGGGTCTATGACATAGATGGAGAGGTCCATGACACAGATGGAGAGGTCCATGACATAGGTAGAGGGTCCATGACACAATTGGAGGAGTTATGACACTTATGCAAGGTAGAGACCAACCTGGATGTCAGCACAGCTGGAGGATCCATGACACAGATGGATGGGTCCATGTCGCGGGTGGAGTGGTCCATGGCACAGGTCAAGGGGTCTATGACATGGGTGGATGGTCCAGTTTCACAGGTGGAGGGGTCCAGGACAACTGCACTCCTCCTCAGCATGCCTCTTCTTGTGACAGTGATCACCATCTTCAGTCTCCACCTGGGTGTGAGTTTTCTGTGCTGGTAAAGTAAACGCCGCCATTGATTAGTGACTACTGAGCATGGGCTGCCCCTCACCTCCTGGGAAACTCTGCATGGGGCTTTTAACTGGGCAGATCCCTGCCCTGCCTCTGAGGGTCTGGTTTTTATGATCTTGTCTTTTGTCTGACTCCTTGGTGTCTCTGTTGACCACATGGTTTGAAGGCTGAGCTGCCTTCCTGACCTTCCCACTCCTCATGTGTTAGTTGATATTATATCTTTGAAGATGGCTCTACTTTTTAACACCCTGCTTTCTGGCACATTCATTAACCTCATCAGACCAAGGCGAGCTTAGCTGTCTCTGTTGTATACCTCCAGCAAGCCCAGAGCACGGGACATGCAAGGCTGGCTCAGCACACACAATTCATCAAGGTAACAAAGGGTGGCAGCCTATGGCTACCTAACTGGAGACAGGCCAAGGACAGACGACCTACATGCCTTTTATTGAGGAAAATGCTCAAGGTCCTAGAAACAGTAGCTGGCATCCTGACAGAGGCCCCTGTGGAAGCCTGTTGACCCTACACTGGTAGTGAGACAGAGCGCCCCCTCCCAAGGTCACCAAGGTCATCAAGCAGACCAGGGTTCCTGCACTTGCCATTCTAGTCAGCACTGCGTGGGGATTTGATCCAGGGAAAGTAAGCAAGAGAATAAGGTCAAAGAGTGTGAGTGAGAAGAGGCTGGCGGTACCTGTGCACAGTGTTCTGGTTAATAACACGTAAATAGTCCTAAGGAACTCCTGAAAACCTAAGCCATATGAACTAATAAATGAATTATGCAGATACAGGGTCTATATACAAGAATCAGCTCTATTTCTATACACCAGCAATGAACAATCCAAAAATAAAGTGAGCAATTTCATTTATAATAGCCTCAAAAATATAAATTTTAAGATAAATTTGTTAAATGAAGCATGAGACTTCCACACTGAAATTTTCAATACATCACTGAAAGAAATTAAAGACTTATATAAGTGCAAAGATACACCATGTTAATGCACTGGAAGGGTTAATATTGTTAAGTTGGTACCAGTCTCCAATTCATCTATGGATTCAAAGCACTTCCTAAAAAGCTGAATTCCTTGTAGAAATTGATTAAGATGATCCTACATTTCATATGGAAATACAGGGGAACAGTAGTAAAGCTCTCTTGAAAAATAAAAAAGCTGGAGAACTGAGGCTCCCTGATGTCAAACTCTACAGAGCTGTATCCCAAGAGAGCACCTAATGACATTAGGGCAGACACGTGAATCCACTGGGTAGAACTGGGCATCCAGAAAGAAAAACAGTCAAGTCAATTGATTAGTGGCAAGGGAACAAAGAAAGGACAGTCTTCAACAAATAGTGCTGAGACAACTGCATGTCCATGTGCACAAGAATGAAGATAGACCACTTCCTTACACCACACACACACACACACACACACACATATACACACACAAAAATATAAGAACTGCAGCTGTAAAACATTTTTTTGCTATCAAACCTTTCAAACAAAATATAGGATTAACTCTTCATGATGTTGGTTTGAACATCAGTTTCCCACATACTGTCATATGTAGAAGTCATAAAAGAAAAAATGCAAATATAGAAGCCATAAAAGGAAAAACAGGATACATGGTATTCATTAAGATTAAAAACCTTTGTGTTTCAAAGAATATCACCAGGAAAGTAAAAGGCTACCCAAAGAATTAAGAAAAATATTTGCAAATTATATATTTGACAAGGGATTTATATTCAACATAAGTAAAGAACACTTAGGATTTAAAAACAATAAAAACAAACCCAATTTTTAAATGGGCAAGAAGAGTGCATAGACATTTCTCCAAAGAAGATATTCTGATGGTCAACGAGCACATGAAATGCTTCTCAACATCATTAGTCACTAATGCAATCAAAACTACAACTCATCTCAATTCCTGTCGCTGAGGTTGGCTTGAACTTGTAGCCCTCCTGCTTCAGCCTCCTGAGTCACTGGGATTACAGGTGTGCACTACTGTACCTGCTAAGGACTATCTTTAACTATTTATTATAGAGCAGGTGTGCCATAAGTTGATTCTTTCTGTTTGTTTACTTGTTGCTTTGTTTTTGCCTAAAACATCTTATTGTTTTTCCTTTTAAAGTTACTTTTAACTAGGTGCAAGTTTCTGTATTGACATATTTTCCTTTCAATACTTTAAAACTGCCACTCTATTGCCTTCTGTCTTGCATAGTTTCTTACAAGACATTGACTCTAATTCTTGTTTTTTTCCCCCATTTTGTGTATGTAATTTGTTTTATTTCCTTTGGTTGTCCTCAAGACTTTCTCTTTATTTTTTCTTTTTGGCTATTTGAATGTGCCACATCTAGGGGTTTGTGGTGGGGGGGGTGTGCACATTGTATTTAGACTGCATGATTTTCTGTAGGTTGTTTGGATTTTTATCTTATATCTTTCATTTGATGTAGAAATTTCTCATCCATTATCTCTTCAAATATATGTTCTCTCTTCTCTCTCTTCTCTTCCTGTGATTCAAATTACATCAATACTAGACAATTCGATATTGTTCAACAGCTCTTGGATATGCATTATTTTGTTATATTATATTTTATTATTTGGGGGACAAGTTTTTGTTGTCTTGTTAAAGTTGCCCAGGCTGGCCTCAAACTTGTGATCCTCCTGCATTAGTGTCTCAGGTAGCTGGGATTACAGGTATGCACTAATGGATCTGGGCTATCTTTTATATTTTTAATTCTTATTTTCTTTCACTTGGCATTATTTTTATTTTATTTTATTCTGATTATTTCCTTGACTATGTCATGTTTATTAACGAGTCCATTGAAGGCATCTCTGTGACTATTTTTGGTGCTAATTTTTTTTTCATTCCATACCTCTTGTAATCTCTATTGCTTTGCTGAAACTCCCCATCTGTTAATGCATGTGTTCTACCTTTTTAATGATCACATCAATCACTGTCATTTTAAATTCTATCTGATAGTTTCAATGTCATGTTCATTTCTATGTCTTGCTGTGATTGATTGATTTGCTTCTTGACAGCAGGTTGTTTTTCTTTACTATTCTGTGTGTCTTTATAACTTTTCACTGAAAACCAGACATCATCTCCACACAGATGCTGAGATAATAGAGGTCACACCTGGAATTGGGCTTTTTACAGTTGGAATTGACTGCCAAGTCTGTTGATCAACTGAGTTTGGTTTCCTTGCTCTGAATGCCGTCAGTGCACCACAGATACTACAATCTAGTATCAGTCTATATTTAGGATGGGACTTGGGCTGCTGGCACACTGCTCATTATGTTCTCTTCCACTCTCATCTCCTGGATTCCCTGTGTGCCCTGCCCTTCACTCCCTGTTCTTGCTCCCTCCCTAGTGTAGATTGCTGTTATTGCTCGACATTTGCTTGACTGGCCTCCATGGTGGATCTCTGTTATCCTAGTTAATCTTGGTCCAAGTTGGACCCCATGCCACTGGGTTTCAATGGTGGAAATTCGAGTGATGTTGAACTTCTTCCTGGGGTAGTCAACTCTATCTTCTGGTTTTGTCATATCTCCTATAAAGTTACCTGCACCAGTCACAGTGGTAGGAGATTCTTACCCATCTGAACTTGTGGAGGAGTCTTCCCTTGCCCTCAAGAGTACAGATCTGTTGTTTTCCATCTATCCAAGCTGAGATGACTCCTCACCTCTGTGTTGGGGACAAGAGCTTTGTTGTCCTTTCCCTAGTAGCTTGGTCTTTTGTTCCATAGGAGAACTAGGAAAGAGGGGTCTGGGAGAGGACCATTTATAAACAGTTCTACATGAGAAAGATTCATGAGAAGGTGCTGTGAAGATGGCAAGAGACATGGAGGACAGGAACACACAGAGCTCTGTGGGAGTAGTGAGCAACCTGAACTTCAGTGCTACCACCCTTGATTGGAAGACGTGACACATTCTCTGTCAAGATCACAGGAGTGATGACAGCTTTCTTTCTAGCTCTGCCATAGGCTGGTGTGAATCCCAGTGATCAGCCTTAACTGAATCCCTGGAGCACCTGCTGTGAGGGCTGGAGCTCTGGGGTGAGGAGTGGTGAGGGCAAGGGCAGCCCTGGCTCTCGCTCCAGAGGACAACCTTCAGTTTGTCTGAGGTCGTGAGTCTGACAGCCTCCTCAGGTCTGAACAACTGGTCTGCTGCCATCAGTTTCCCACCTTAAGAGAATAAAAGCTTTAACATTTCTTCAAGGACATGTCCTGCCTCCTGTGCCTCATTGGATCACATGTAGTAACTGGTTTTTAATCTCCATATCAACATAGTTCAAACTGCAGCCCATGACCCATGAGCATCGTGTCCTTTTAACCAACTGAGTACATCCCAGCCAGCATTAAAAAAATGAAGCAGAACACAAAAAATAACTTCAGACCACATCCTTCTTACCAGGGACCTACTTCTTGGTGATGCCTGGTGTGAGTGCAAGGGTATCCACACACGCTGAGTTCCAGCACCCAGTGCATTCCTTCTTTGGACCGAGTGCTCAGAAGCTGGTCCTGTGTCGAGCTCCCAGAGACTCTGCTGTGCAGAGTTGGCTGGAGCTTCTCTCTCTCCTAGTGTTATCTCACACCCTGTGGGTGACCATCTAGGCCTATGCTCTCCTTGTGAAGCTTTCTTTCAGCAATTCTTTCCGTCATCTACAAAAGGATCAGCAGATGGTCATTTTGGGCAGATGCTGGACTTAAAGCTGCAAATTGCTGCGTCCTGGGAACGAGGAGAGTCTGTGTAGGTGTGCATTCTGCCAGCTCAGTAGTGGCACCCTGTCCACCCACCCAGGACATCCAGGCCAAACTCTTCACCACACTCCTCTTCCATCCAGGCTTCTCCATGCCGTCTGGTTCTAGCTGTCTCTTCTACCCCTGTCAGTATCTGTCAGTGCCCTGGGAATCCTGTCTCCCTGTCCCTCATCTCCAAAGTGACTGTCTGCTGCTCCCCCAAGCAAGTCCTCTGCAGGTCCTGGGATCTCTGCTGCCTCCTCTCTTTCTAGCCTCTCTGGGCCGCAGCTGGTTCACAGCCCACCTCCCTGTCCCCTCTTGCTCTAGAGCAGAATTTTTCTTTGCAGAGTCCTTTCCAGCCCTTTGTTCCTTTGTTAGAATGTCTCCAGGGATCCCGCCTTCATCACTTTGTTTGAAAGCCTATTTCACAGTCTAGACTTTATCTTTCTCCCAAATTTTCCTTTCTTAATTTAGTCCATTATTTTTACTTACACCACTGATACCACCATAAATAACACTTAAAACTGGCAAAAAATCAAGAGCATCTTTCCTCACTTAGGGCTGTGCATTTAAATTTGTGCTTGGTCATCACTTAGTCTGACTGTTCATTATTGAACTCTAGCGGCTGACTGAGTCCATATTGCTGAGCACCAGCTGAGTGATCAGAAAGTGCTACCATCCAACAGAGGATCCTGATTGTCCTATTGCTGGGAAAACCCAGAGATGAACATGAACTGCATGGTCCCCTTCACCTTCCTCTGACTTTGTCATACAGGAAGTGGAGCAAAGGTCCCGGCTATGGCATTTTCTTTGGCATGCCACCCAGCTGCTTCATTTACTCATTGACACTTACTGAGTTCTTACATGATCCCTGGACCTTGATGGAGTGTTAGGGGCAGCAGGGGAGAAAGAGAGCTGACCTGCTCCCTGCCCTGGGGAAACAGGCCTGTCCCAGCAGCAGAGCCCCGCAGCAGCTCAGCACCACCCTTCAGGGGGTGGAAAGAGTGACCATGGGGGAACCGCAGCTGTGGTCCTGAGTCAGGACAAGGCCCTCAGGGAAATCTGACCTGCAGATGTGTGTCCAGGGAGGAGCAGAGATTTCTTAGAATACTCCAGAAAAGGAGCAAAACATTCAATGTGGGGTGCCTGAAGGGTGTTCCTGGGGGGACCGTTGCTGGTGGAGGGAGATTTAGTTTTCCTCCTGCAGCCAACCCTACTTGGGGGCCCTCAGGGTGGGGTTAGGGTCCAGGTTTATTTTAAGAGATTACTGAGAAAGCAGGGTGGGTCATGTAAGCAAGACCATTTGGAGGCAGGCAGTTGTATAGGGGAGAGGCAGCTTCTTCTCTCCTTGAGAAGAAGAAAGGCTACCAGAGAGGGAGGGAGGGAGAAATGGAGGGGGGAGGAAGGGAGAAGGGGAAGAGGGAAGGAGAGAGAAAGTAGGAGGGGGAGAAAAGGAAGGAGGGAAAAAGAGGGAGGGGGAGGAAGGGAGAAGGGGAAGAGGGAGGGAGAGAAAGTAGGAGAGGAGGAGAGAGGAAGGGGGAGGGGAGGAAGGGAAGGAAGAGAGAGGTAGGGAGGGAGGGAGAGGGAGGGGGAGGAAGGGAGGGGGAAGAGGGAGGGAGAGATAGGGAGGGAGGGAGACAGAGGGACAGAGATACAATAATTGCTTCTTTTCAAAAGATATTTGTTACATGACAGAGCATCTTAAAATGGATATTTTGAAATATTTCCACTGATGTGTGGTTACTTTGTTAGACATATATATGCCGCACTTGTTGAATGTAGAGTTTTTTTTTTTTTTTAACATGTTTGAGGCTTTTCCACGTGAAGCATTTTGAGGTTTTGAAGTTAGCTGGGGGAGTGTGCACACCTAGGACACACACAGGTGGAAGTTATCATGTCACCCTCTCTTCCACCACAGCTAGCAGTGTGGCGCTCACTTCACAGGTGGAGAAGGGAAGCTCTGTGTGACTGAGCAGCCAGGACCAGCCATGAGCCTTTCCTTCCTCATGACCTTTCCTCTTCCACCACATCTGTTCCCCAAGCCACCCCTGTGACTCCTGGGCCACTTTCTGGGTGTTCTTAGGATTTCCCAAACACAGCATGAACGTTCTGCACGGAAGCCAGGGGTTTCCACTGACTGAGTGAAATGAAGGCCGGGCCCACAGAGAGCCCTCAGGAGGTCTCATGTGAAGGCAAAGGCAGAGCACTCTTGTTCATCATTGCGCTAGAAGAATGCCACATGTTTACGAGAGGCACGTGTGGCCCGAAAGCACTTGTGAAAACACACAGGACAAAATAGACACTGAGATGACACAGAACTGAAGCTTCCTATGACCCCACAGACAAAACAGATGGAGAGTGGTCTTGCACACACCCTAAGACCCCCGGCACAGCTGCTGTATGGTGGCTGTTCTGTGAGATCCATTCCTGCAGTGCCTGTCAGGACTCTATGAGTTTTTTTTCTGGATTTAATGCTTTTCCTATATTTGTTTTCATTAAAAATCATTAATAAGAAGAAAACAGAACCTTGAGAGGTACTGCATACAGCTGCAATATTTGAAGAATTTAAACATAGAAAAATAGCTTACCCAACAAGAGCAGACAGAAGGGTAGAAGATCTGAGGATCCAAACATGCCTTTCTTATTTGGTTCTACAAAATTAAAATTAGAAATTATCACATTTGTGAATCTTCAGTGTGAAAATCTAAATATCTAGAAAGCTAACTTTCATTATTATACAGGCTCATTTCAAGACCTGGCAGAAAGTCAGGTTTATCAAAATGCACTCTGTTTTAATAGGTATGAGGCTAGTAAAACAATTCTCAATCATTTTTTCCAAATTGAGATCTCGAGATGAGTTTTGACAAATTTGCCTGCAGACTCATATCCCTTCATGCTGGGATGCACTTGTTATCCTGCTGGACTTTAACTTTTAGAGGGCTTTTAGAAGCCCTCTGAGCACCGAGGGCTCTGGCCACTTGAGGTGAGGAGCTGGCCTGAGGGGCCCATGGTGTTTCTGTGGAGTGCAGAGACACTGCAGTGGCAGAGTCCTCTCCTGGCCCAGAGTGCTCATCCGAACACAGCTGTTCTGACCCTGAACTTCAACTCTGAAGTCCTGGTCAGGGTAACCTCAGGAAATAGCACAGCATTCCAGTTCAGTGGCTGCTGTTCTGTTGTGGTTATATAACTCACCTATGGAGGACCTATAGAGGTCACTGTTGGCAAGAGGAGACGTTGAAATGACTGGTAACACATGATTAAACGTTTGACATCGCTAATCAAGGAAATCAAAGAAAACCTGAGATATTTCATCTGTTACACTGGAGATGTTTCAGAGCATAAGTTTTGATTGGTTAAGTTTTTGTGAGCTGGACACCTTTTCTGCTGGGGCAGGGAGTGGACATCTATTATAACCCTTTCAGAAGGCAATGGGCAATCCTCCAAAATCTCTGAACGTGTTTACTCTTGACATCCATTTGATGTCATAATATATTTGGGGAATTTATCCTGAGAAAATAACCCAAACTATAGCAAGAGATTTGTGTTGACAGAGCCTGCATCCTACCTCTCCTGTAACAGCAGAGACTGGAAACAACCGACTCCTCACACTCCACACTCTCCTCTGGAGGACACAAGTCAGACCCTTGCTTCCCTCTCACCTTCACAAATATGCCTGCAGACTCATATCCCTTCATGCTGGGATGCACTTGTTATCCTGCTGGACTTTAACTTTTAGAATGAAATCCCCTCTGAGCACCGAGGGCTCTGGCCACTTGAGGTGAGGAGCTGGCCTGAGGAAAAAACCATTGCCAGAACTGCTTCTCCTGAGGCTGGTAAGAAAAGATTCATTCAGAGATGCCTGAGGGGCACCATCACAACGACCCAGAGGTGACATCTGAAGAGAAGCAGAGGAAAGGGCAGTGGAGGCATGCTTGGGCAGGGTGAACTGCAGGAGGACGAGACCCCCCAGCCACCACCCCAGTCCAAAGCTGAAGTTCACAGAAAGCAAGCAAACAAAACCCTAAATCTCCACCCTAATAAAGAAAAAGAAACATGAACCACATTTTTAGAACTTCAGTTATTTTAGGCAATACTCTCTAGAATGTGCAGAAAGTACTGGAGTTTCATGAGGAATGTGACAGACTGAGATCGGGACACAGTCAATAAGAGACTGTCCCTGATAAGCTGCAGCTGGATTTCTCTACTCTTGATATCCTTGACCCTAGAACAAAACTGGCTGCTCCAGTCGGGTCCCACCCAGACCAAGCCCCCAATCACACTTGGGGAGCTGGGAGCAGCAGGAGGACATTAGCACAGATGGGCTTGCCCTCCTTGCTGAATCCCCCCAGCCATGCTCCCCCGTAGCCAATGTGATCAGATCACTCAGAGGGGGACAAGAAGAGGGAGGAAGGAGAGAGCAGAAGCCCCTGGGATCTGAGTTTGTGGCCACTGCAGAGCTAGGCTCTGCTCCCCTCCATGAGCGCTACCCCAGAACCCAGGGAAACCCCAGAGGCATCTCTAGGACAGAAGCCAGTGCACTGCAGCCTGCAGGCCAGCCCAGCCCCCACCTGCTTTTGTAAATAAAGCTTTATTGATACACAGCCATGCTCATTCATCTTCAGACTGTCTGTGACTGCTTTCCCATCGTGGTGGCAGAGTTGACTAGTCAACAAAGACCATGGGGATTGAAAGGTGAACATTTTACTACCTGGTCCTATAGGAAAAAAGTTCCTGCAGAGTCACTCACAGAGCTGGTGGTGCTGGTGAGGGCACAACTGACTTCCTCTCCTGTCAGAGCAGGACTCTGCTGGTAAAATCCAAGTGCTCTGCAGGACCGTGTGTGCAGTGCAGCTAAGAAGTCTTAAGCAGCACTAAAGAAGGCCCTCTCTCACATAGATGAACACAGGGACTGGAAAAGTAAAACCATTTGAGGTTCGTACCTGTCCTCACTGCCCTCTGGGAACTAAACTGGTTCATTAGCTTTGGTCTTGTTGGATGATATTTTATACATTCTTATTTGTTTCCTTTCCTAAAATTTTTGTTTGTTTTCTTATTGGGTTAAAATAAACTGCTTTTATTTAGAAACTAGAAATTTTCTGCTCTGCACACTTAACCTAATTTTTAGCTTGTGGTTGACAAATACCTGGCACCTAGGGAGTCCACCAGCTGAGTGGACTCCCTAAAGTCTAAGCTTCCATTTCACAAGCTAAGATTAAAAGAAAGATTAGAATTCCAGCGAAGTTTCAAAACTGCAGCAGAGAGTCCTTGGTGGCTAACTGCTGCTGGACAGCACTGGCACCCCTGCTTTGCCACCTCTCATGTCAGGCAAGTGTGGCTGCGGGTTCTCACATCAGCAGGCATCCAGGAGTAGCAAGGACCTCAGGGTTAGCTTTACTACTGGAGGTGAAACTCAAGGAAAGTTGACTGCCTTCTCAGAAGGTATACACTCAAAGTCCACAGTACAGAAAAGACATTGGAGGAAGGTCATTTTGCACTGAGTTTCTCAACATGGGTTTCCAAACTGTTGCCAGCACCCAGTGTTCCTATTCTTCTCTCCAAGTTGGCCCCTCTCCAGGCAGACCCTTGGATGTGTGAGGCAGGAGGGCTTACCCAGGGCAGCCTCCTGGCAGCTCCTCTAATGGAAGTGTGTGCCGAGTGTAAGCAGGCTGGAAGGTCACACTGACCTTTGCTCCAGATGGTTCACTGTGTCCCGGCCAGGATTTCCCAACATTACATCCTTGCCCAGGCTGTCTGAAACCATCTCTCATGACTGCCAGTTCCTGGGAGTCAGATCTCTGTATGCCATGGCTCAGTCAAGTCTGATTCTGCTAAACATGGATGGCTTCCCACACAGAAAGTCAAAGGGAAAGTCTTCCAGACAGCAGGAATGGCCTGGAAATAGTTATAATTAATAAATGACTTTGGTCTTTCAAACAGAATTGCTTGGCCCAGAAGCATTTAGGAACCTTCATTAGGGCAGGGGTTTGGATTCTTACTCATTTCCATCAAGGGAGTCTTCTAGCTCTTTCAGGGGGTTCAACACAAAGGCCAAAATGGTGGAAATCAGTGCTTACTATATTCAAGAATTATTTTGTTTCCATTGAGAGATTTCCCCCCAATCCAAAATAGTATTTATATTTTAAAAGTGAATTTCTCACTAATGTTCCAGTCCAAGAACTAACCCTTTTTGGATGTGTGGCCCAGACCCAACCGTTGCCAGGACGCAGTGTTCCTATTCTTCTCTCCAAGTTGGCCCCTCTCCAGGCAGACCCTTGGATCTGTGAGGCAGGAGGGCTTACCCGGGGCAACCTCCTGGCAGCTCCTCTAGTGGAAGTGTGTGCCGAGTATGTTCACTGGGAGAGGAGGAGGTGTTGTTCCAATGAGAAGTGGGACTAGGGCATCTAGTCACAGAGCTCGAGAAGTAAGGAGTGAGAGTCTTCCCCAGAGGAAAATCAGGTGAACTATTTTTCCAAAGACAATGGATTTGGGGTAGCAAGATTCAAAGATGCTACTACAGCCCTCTAGAAGATTATTTAGACCATGAAAAGAAGCTTAAAACACAAAAGTTATCAAACAGTGGTAAAGAATAAACCAGATAACTGAAAAATAATTGCAACCAAAGACTCAGAATGCTAAGTGGCCAGGTGGCTGTGGAGGCAAACATATCTCAAGCAGAAAACTCTGCTGCCTGAGGCAGCATGAGCCAGACCTCAACCCTTCATTTAATGGTTCTTATTGGAGCAGGGTTACTTAAAACATTTCTGCTCAGGTTGAGCTGTTTGGAATTATGGAGTTAAACCACATCTTTGAGGGATTAGTCTTCAGGCTTCAGACCAAAGATCTGAGGCTTTGAAATAATTTTCCTGGGATTGTATAGTCATTTGATTAGTGTTTGAAATGTTTTTCCATTGGGTTTTCATGCCAATCTTTCCTTTCTCTTCTTTTCTTCTTGAGCATATATAATGGAAAACATCGTTCTAATTATTCCCAAGTGCTGCAACTTTAATCTTCCTGTGTAATTGAAACTTCTTCTTCAGTAAGTGGTATTTCTAGATCTGCAACAGATAAACAGTCGTCATCCCCTGGGGTGGGGACAGATATATGTGTACATATGTAAAACCGTCTCCTCAGTTTCACTGCCACTTCTTGTGAAACTTTGAAGTACTAGTGTTTGTTTCTCCCCCACCTGAATATTTAAGCTTCTGTGCATTGAATAAATGTTTACTGAATGTCAGTAACCACACGTCCATTTATGCCAACAAGCACTGTGTTACAGCTGGATCTACAATGGTGGGCAAGATGGTCTTTGCCATCAGAGACTTACAGACTAGTGAAGAAGACAAAAAAAAAAGAGCAAGGAAGGACTGTAAACAAGCATAAAAACTACTGATATGCATAATTACATGTTGCATATGCTATAGGAGACTATAGGAGTTGACCAGGTGCAATGCAGAAGACAGCAGGTAGGGAAGTTGGGATGAGAAACCGAATTTGACGTGACTGTCCTATGGCCTCTCCAAAGAGGTGACAAGGAGGAGCATGGAAAATCCTGAGATGTGAAAGCAACAGCAGGGAGGTGGTTTGCCTGCAGTAGGGCAGGGGGAGCAGAGGTCGCAGCACACAGGCCTGTGGGCCTGGAGAGGAATTTGGATTTTACTCTGAAAGTCCTAATGAGTTTTAAGCAGAGAAAGAATGTGGCCTGATTTCTGTTTTTAAGAGATCATGTAGCCATGCAATGAGTGGATTGGACAAGCCAAGACCAGTAAAGGGCCAGCAGCGGGGGAGAATGGCAGCTCGACTCTGACTGCAGGAAGTGGCATCAACAGGGCAATGGGATGTGGAGTGGGCAGGGGAGGGTACTGCCAGCTCTCTGCCTGAGCAGCCAACTGGTGCTGGTGCTGAGCTGGGAAGGGGCGCAGTCAGGTCCTTGACAAGATGGTGCACTGCAGCAGGCTCATGAGGAGCTCTGTGGAGGGTGGGCAGAGTCAGGGAGACCAATTCAGAATGGTGCAGGACCTCAGGACCAGCGCCCATGGCACCAAGGGAGAGGGGCTGGTCAGTCCCAGAGCTGAGGGCTGCTACAGTGTCCACAGCCTAAAGGACTGTCCCACAAGAGCCATGACTGTCTCAGTAGGACTGCTGCATGATCTACCCAAGGCTGGTCACAGGAGGGGGCCGGGGACTTAGGCCCACTGCCCTCTCCTACCCTCCACCCTCCTGCCAGTGCCTCCACTGACGAACTCCAGCAGAAGCCCGAATCCACAGTTGCCTACTGGTGCTACCCACAGGGGTTGCCCCAAGCACAGTGAAGGTAGCCACAGTGGAGACGGCTGGGGTGTGAACGGAGAGCTCTCAGCTCAGGAAGCCCAAAGCGTGCTGCTGTGTGGGTGGTAATCAAGCCACAGCGTGCGCTGCCACCTTCGGACACTTGTGGCAGACAACTGACACTTCACGTAGAGAAGTCTGCACCTTGAGAGACTTGAGGGTCGCTGGGGAGCGAAGCTGCCTCAGTTGCTTTTGAAGCAGTGGGGTGAGCTGAGGGAGGCTGTGGGAAGAGTCACAGAGCAGGAGTGAGAGCTGGAGGGCAGTGTTAGGATGCAGGGCAGAGACAGGGAGCCTGGAGGACAGTTCTGGAAAAAAACCAAATGAGAGCGAAGCTGAGGACGTCCAAGGAGAAGAAGGGAGAACCATAGAGGGCCATGGATAGGTTGGACAAGGAGTGTGGACTGTCCACTGGCTCCAGGGCATGGAACATGATCCTAACACCTTCACTTTACAAACTTGTATATAAAAAACTTTGAACAGTATATGTTTTACAACAGCTACAGAGGAATCTAAACCTTTAAAACTAGCAAAGCAACAATCTGCTTGGCAATTTTAATCACATAAAATCAGATCCACAATAAATATGGGTAACAAGTTCTACCACAAAGACCCACAGGGTGGCAAGGCTGGGGAGGTAACCATCTTGAGGGCTCCGCCCTCAGGAATGAGAGGTGTCCTACGGAAGGGCTTGTGAGGGAGTCACCTCCCTTGCCCTGTTCCTTCTGCTGTGAGGACACATTTCTCCTCTTTGGATTGTTATGGGGTACAACTTAGCACAGACCCATCACCACTGAGAAGGTCAAATTTGAGAGTCTTTTTTAGCCAGATGGCTCTCACACAACACCCCAAAAATGGCTATTGGGAGAACAGCCCCACCTGTAGAGTTGCAGGGGTTTTTATACCATAAGTCAGTACATCAAACATAAGTGTCTATTGCTATGATTCAAAATTAGAAGCTAACATCATGAGACCTGAAATCATCAGCAGAGAGGGAAGTTTAGATACAAACTAAAGAATGGTTACTAACATCCACACAATCACTGTTGACGTCACCGTTAACATGGTGCATTGCTTAGGAAAAATAGGAACCAAAAAAGAAAGATTTTTTTATCACTATAAGAACTATCATTTTGTCATTTTGTATTGCTAAGTAACTGATGATGGGTACAAAGGCGGGGTGTTCCCATGGGAGAAGCTAAGAAAGTATCGATGGGTACAGAGCGGGGTGTTCCCATGGGAGAAATATTTCCTATGTAACATGAAGTCTCAGAGCAAAATGGATTCTGTGTAGTCATTGCCCATGTAGCCTGGCTTGTAACATTTCCATGGAGTCAAATCTGTGAACCTGTCATATTCCCCACTGGTTTTATGTACATAATCAAATCATTGATTCATTATTAATGTAGAGGTGATTGTAGTGGGCATGTAACACCATTAGTGTAACAGATTGAATTCTATCTCTAACATATTTAAACAGTTTATCATGCATGGCCTGGATAAAAGTTCCATCATAATTAGTATGAGAGGTTCTGCCATCGTGGTTATTAAAGTAGTTAACCAAGGGGACCAAGAGAACACATTTTGGTACTAATTTCTAATTTGGCTTTTCCTCCCTTTTCTTAAGTCTTTTCCTAATCAAAGATAAACTATCATGAATGACACCTAATTGGTTAGTATAGAAACAACAGGTCTCCCCTAAGGCCATGCATAATCCTCCTTATTTTAAAAACAGCATATTTAACCCTCTTCTGTTTTGTAAATCTACCTTAGCAAGTGAATCAAGGGAATTTGTTTAAGTGACTTACAGAGTTTTTTAAATTTACTTAAGTTTATATCTATTTGTCTACTTATGGTGTTGAAATTTTGGTCTCCTGTAGTGAATGCAGTGGTGCCTACAGCAGTGGAGCCAGCTCTACCTAATCCCATTAGGAGGGGATCTAAGACAGGGGCTCTCTCATTTAGATGACTGTATTAGCCCCAGATAATCCCTTCCTCCCTCCCCATAATAGTGAACAGTAACCCAGAATTCATCCCATTTGGTAATCTCAAAAAGCTGAAGAGCCAGGCATGGAGTTACTCCTGACATACAAGCAAACCATGTTCCCTCAGGGCCCACAGATGGTTGTCATATGGGCCTGAGGAATTCGCAAGTATCATAGTAGAGGTGTAAGAATCCTTGATTTATCTTTTAAATTAAGTAAGGGGTTGTAGTGGTCATGTATATACATTAATTTGATGGATGAAGTATCTTGTTTTAGTAGCCCAGGCCTTATAACATAGTCTAAGCAAGAAGAAAAACATGATTAACATTTTTTAGTCTTATCTTTAGAGGGTGGTTGGGGTCTCTAAGGGCTGTCCGTTTTTTTGTTGTCTTGACTCGATGTGATGAATCCATGTTGTGAGTAAGGTCCCCTCCATTTCAGGTGGGTATTAGTCCTTCTTTGTGGAACCATTTGACATAGACGTAGTCTTCTGACTGGAATGGGTGTTGGAAATCAGTGGTCTCTTGGGGCTGGTTCTCATAAGTTGAACCTGTTGGAGAGATTTAATGACACATTGGAGCAGGAGCAGGTTATCTTGCTAAGGGTGGAGGAAGGGTTCTGGAAGCATTAACATTTTCATTTCTCAGAGGCTTTTTTGCCTCCAAATTTTGGGACCCAATCTGGCCTTTATTTTTGTGATTCAACCCAATTACCTATCTATATTGACTGTCTTTTAAATTTTTTTTTTATTACTCCTTTCATTTTAGGGACTTCTTACTGCTGTAAGGAAAAAGGACAATGACCCTCTTGTAGCTTAGAGTTGAGAGGGGGCCACATGAGGTAGAGCAAGCAGTTTAAAGTCTCTTTTCAGAATTTGGGTCTATCTAGGGGTAAAATTCTGATTCTATGAAATAAACAAGAAAACATGAGCACAAAATAAATAGCATCTGGAACATGTCAATGAATAGCATGAAGATGACAGAAATCAATAATTTCTTACCAGGAGGTGGAATTGCTGAGATGTTGTCCCCATAACAAGGCCTAAAAAAGCCTAAAAAGGCTGGAGAGGATAAGACCTTAATTGTAAATCTTCAACATTGTCGGAGTTATCAGGAATGTAAACACAACATTACATTAGTTAAGTTACCTAATGTCACCTGATTTTTGTAAAATATCTTTTTACTGGCATGACCTCTGTGCTTAGAAATCCCTTTATCTTTGTCACTTAGGGCTAGAGAATCATACTAGCAAACATTGATTAAGTCTACCTGTATTGGAGGTTAGGAAGATCTGTAGGCCTTAAATTGATTAAAAACTTAATCTCTGGCAGTTTCTCTTGATAGTTATTAGGAATTTTTTTCTAAGAATCTTTTTTGTCACCTCCAGTGTTACTTATTTTGAGGGCTAACACAAGTGTACATCTCAAGTCACATTAAAATAACTATTTTGTTGTTTTTAAAATGTTCATGAATGACATTTTAAAATGTCATAATAGTTTTGGTTTTAACTATTTTTGCTAGGTGTTTAAGATCAAGTTGGTCAAATTGACTATGTTTCTATCTGTTGTTAAATGTTCTTTTAAACCTTTCATTTTAAAGACTTGTATACTTGGAAGATATAACACATTTAATATATAAAGAAGAGTAATAGAATCATAATTACATTGATGTTTTTATATTAACCGAGTTTAGCTTTTAAAAAATTTAGACTTTATAATATAGTACAATACTCTAAAATAACAGTTGCTATTTAAGCAGTTGTATAAACCCCTAATTTTTAAGACTAGTTGTTCTAGAGAATAAAACTTAACAGACATAATGATAAGAGTAATTAATATTTCAAGAATTATTTGTCATTTTAGCATATAGACTGAACTTTGGTTTATATCAGTGCATTAATATTGAACCTTAGGGAAAAACCTTGAATAGTTTTAACTGTTGTGTTACTTATATATACACATAAAGCTTTTAAACTTTATCTTTAATTTACACTTCTTTAAATCACTTAATTAGACCCTCTTGTTTACTTAGATGTAGTATAACTTTATTTTATCACATACATTTTTTACCTAGAAACTTTTTTTACTAAATATATTTTTATGTCTAGAATCTTTTTATTTAATCTGTTGATCCCCTCTTTTTTAAAAAAAATTATATTCTGAAACAACCCTTGTAAATTTCTAAATTTAGATAAATTACTCCATTTTAACAAGATGAAATACTCTGTTATTTATAGAAATTTATTTAAAATGTAGTTGAAACTTTTGGACCCTTTATATAGAATTATACCTGTTGAGACTTTTAGTAACCTAGTTTTTAGTGATGACATAAAGTAATTTTAAACCTTTTTATTTAGTAATTTATAAAAACACCAATAATGTTTTAAGTATGTTACCCTACGGAATTTAAGGAGCTAAGAGTACTTGATGTTATATTTAACAGCATTTTAACTCTAAATCAATCAGATGTCTCTAACAAACATATCCATGATCAATCCCTTATAAGTCAAATCTAATTTAGTTGTTTTTTTTTTTTTAAACCAGATACCACAGAAATATATTGGGCAGTATCAGTCATTTCTTCCCCATTGAAGGAAAATCTAGAAACAATGGATATTAGACATTTTATAAAATTAACATTTTTATCATTTTTTGACCACCTAGAAACAAAACTGTGCTAGTAACTTGAAAGCCATACTTTTGTACACCCAATTTAAAAACCTTTTAAATCATGTGAACCAAAAGCATTTGGATCCATTTTTTAAATTTTAATTTATGACTCATGTCAATTTTGGTACTAAACATATGTAGATGTGACAATACACTGGTGTACATATACATAAAATAAACAGATGGACAAAGGCCTTGTGGCTTATTTTTTAAAATCCATTAGATTGTTAACCCTGTACACAGGCCTCTCAATGAAACAGAGCATTAGAAAGACTTTGTAGTTGGATAGAATAGGTCTAATCAAAAGCAAAATGGAGTCTGTTTAGTCACTGTCCAGATCGCCTGGCCTATAACTTTTACCATGGAGTCAAATCTGTCAGTCCATTGCTGGAGGACAAGGGCACTAAGGCACTAACTTGGAAGTGGATTAGGTCATTAACAGATGCTGAACCTGCTGGCACCTCCAGCAGCCTCCAGGTCAGTGTGAAACAAATTTCTCTTCCTTATACATTTCCCAGTTTGCGGCATTTTGTTACAGTAGTACAAATTAACTGAGAAAATATATTTTATGGGAAGTACTGTGGTAGTCTCCTTGTGACTGGGGGAAGAAAACAAGTAAGACATGCTCCACATACATACTAGCAGCGGCGCCTGCGGCAGGTAAGGTGGACTCACTCATGTTAGGTTAGTGCTGCCAGCTCTTCTCCCATGGGAATGAACATAAAGAGACACAGAAAACTCTTCAGGAAAAAATTCTTGTACTCTTCCTACAAACTACAAAAGTCACTTTTGGTTGTGTAAATACATGAATCATATTCATCAACCTTAAGAATCTGAAATCCTGGCACAGTGCACAGGAGGATCACAAGTTTAAGGCCAGCCTCAGCAACTTAGACCTTAAGCAATTTAGTTAGAACCTGTCTCAAAATTAAAAAAAAAAAAAAAAAAAAAAAAAAAGTTTAAAAAGGGTTGGAGATGTGACTCAGTGGTTAAGTACCCTTGGGTTCAATTCCTGATACCACAAGAAAAAAAAAAAAAAAAAGAAGGAAAAAAAAAAAGAATCTGAAATCCTTTCTGTGATTGATAGAGACCAAGAAAAGAAAAGAAAGGTAAATTATACAGGCCTAAGAAGAATTCGGAGGGGAGCAAGATCAAGCCCATGGCCCCTTTCCATTAGGTGCTCAGAACTATGAGACATGCTTATGAGGCTGATGTCTTCAGATACTCAGAGTTCTCTGGTGGGTATGGACCTTAAAGAGCCCAAGAAACACTTGGAAAACAACCTGCAGTAGGACCCTTGTTCCACATGTCTCCAGGCCACCCACCTCAAGAAGGCAAGCTCCCAAGTAAAACCCCAAATCATACCTGCCCCTGTGCCTTGTGCAGGAATCATGACTGGCATGACAGGTCTTCAAAAGCAGCACTGTCACAGCAGTGGAAGCCTCAGAAGTTGAAAGCCAAGCCAACTGATGGGCAGGTCACATGACCTGGCACCAGTAAGCATTAAGCTGGTAGCCATGTGGTAGTGGAATTCAGAGCTGGTGCCGGGCTTCCTGCCAATGTGGAAGCGTGAGCAAGAGCATCTTTTGGAGTGAACAGGGGTGTCATTATACACGTGCACCAACAGTGAAGTGCGCCAGACTGTTATACATGCACATGCCCAGAACACCAGCCAAAAAAACCATGTGAGGATGCAGCTCAACTGCAGAAGTCTGAAACTAGTGTAGAGAAACATTCCAGAGGTAGTCTTCATGAACTCCACAGAAACAACCTTAACTGAAATAATAAACAGAAATAGTTAAACAATGTCTGTTTTTCAATAATTCTGTATTCTGCACTGAAAACACTGTAGGTAGAATTAGCTCTAGCAATGAGGTGCTAAGAGTCCCTCCATCTACATTTTAGAAGCCAAATTTATCAGTAGTATGAAATGCAGGTACTTTAGTTCAGACTGTAAAATTGAATTTTACAAGATAATGTCCAGATTCTAGACAGGAAGCAAGTCACCCCCAAGGCAGTATGCCCAAGTATGACACACACCAGCTCTGCCCAGAAGGGGTGCTGAATTCTACATGTGCTGGAGGACACAATGGAAGGCCTGTGGGTGATGCCATGTACCCTGACCAGCTTAGATGACCATGGCGGGCTAACAGCCTGAAGGATCAGGGCCTTTCCAAATGTGCCACACAGAAAGCCCTCTCCTTCACTCCAGAGCCTCTCTCTTGATTTGCTATGGTGTCTTATTGGCTTTATATTTTCCATTGTGCACAACAAATCAGCTGTAACTCTTCTACATTCTCGAGGTAGCCCTGTGTGGACAGGTGTCCACGCACTGCTTACCTGGCCCTCTCCTCAGGTCTTACTGGCTTCAAAGTGTGTCAGTCAGGAATCTGGAAAGAAAGGAGGGCTGGCTTGTTTTGACAGAAACAAAGGATGTGCTGATTCCACCTACAACACACCTCACTCAATCCTGGTAATCCAGAGGTACTACTGTTTCTCCAATTTCCAGGTGTGGAAGACTGACCAAGGTGGGTAGGAGGTGAATGGATGGAGCCGGTACTCAACAGGTCAGCCTGACCTAGTCCTGACAGGATGCCCTTCCATGAACAAAGGATGCATTCCCACATCTCTAAATAAGCTAATTTTCTGTTAATGTTCTCCACATAAGTGGTGCAGGATATCTGCCACACACACAATTTGGGTTTGCTACCTTCCCATTTGACACATGAAATGGTATTTCCTAATAGAAAGAACTTTGAAGTAAGGGGGAAAGACTAAGAAACTCCTTTTTCCTGGACTGTGTACTTTATTTATAAAACGAAGGAGTTGAACTAAATGATTTGTATTTTCTAGCTCCAAATTCCTATAAACTCATGTTTTTGTTTCTAACCACCATCTAACTAACAATTTCTGCTCATTTTTAATACTATACCTAGATGTATGATAGTATATATTCTCTGCATGAGATGGATGCTCCCCCTGTCCCCCCAGCACTTAGGGTTGAACCCAGGGGCACTCTACCACTAAGCCACAACCTCAGCTCTTTTTATTTATTATTTTTTAAAAATTTGAGACAGAATCTTAGTTGTCCAGGTTGGCCCTGAACTTACAATCCCTCCACGTTAGTCTCTGGAGTCTCTGGGACTACAGATACACACCACTGTACCTGGCTTGGATGCTTCCTTTTGATGTAGGAAACCATAACAACTGGTTCACTAAAAATGATTGAATGGTTTAGTTAGAAGATAAAAATAGAAGACAAAAATAAAAGGGAGGGCTACCCGAGGTATTTATCCAAAAGAACTGAAATAAGGATTTCGTGTAGATATCGACACTTCTGTTTTCACAGCAGCATTAATCACAATAACAAGATAAGTAAGCAGCCTAAATGTCCACTGGCAGATGAATGGATAAAGACAACACAACACCTATACACTGGAATACTATTTACCTTTAAAAAGTAAGGACATTCTGCAATATACAACCTGGGTGAAATCTGGGTCACAGAAGATACTGCAGATTTGACAATGTGAGGAATCTAAAATGGTGAGATGGGTATAATCAGAATGGGATGGGCTCTCAGCGTTGGCATGTGGGGAAATGGAAATTGCTGACCAACAGGCATAAGTTCAGTCAAAAATAGGAACAGGTTCTGGAGACTCCTGTGCAACACTGAGCAAATAGTCAACAAGATGTTTTCTACACAGAAATCAGCCAAGAGGGCAGATTTCATGATGACGGTGCTTACTTCAGGAAATTAGCATAAAAATGGGATTTTTTGGTGTGTGTTGGGGGGGTACTGGGGATTGAACTCAGGACACACATTCCCAGTCTTTTTGTATTTTATTGAGAGACAGGGTCTCACTGAGTTGCTTGGTGCCTCCCTGTTACTGACACAGGCTTTGAACTCACTATCCTCCTGCCTCAGCCTCCCAAGCCACTGGGATTACAGGCATGCGCCACTGCATCGAGCTTAAAATTGGGATTTTATCTGTTTATACACTACTGCTGTCCACCCTGCTTGTGGAAGTTATGTAAGTGTTGAAGGAACATGAATTTTCTGGGTCAGTTCTCTGTGGGTGTGAGATAGGCAATGAGTATGGAAATAGCATCCATTTCCTCAGCTAAGTTCGCTGGACTCTTGTAAAGACCAAACAAGGTCATGAAAGGCCTCGTGAGCTGGGAAGTGCTCACCCAGGTAAGGGGGCATTAGTGCTGAAGTAATGACAACAAAGATGACATCAAGTGACTTTTTTAGTACCCCTCATTTTCATTAAGGAGTAAGGCCATAATTTGAGTAAGAAGCTCTCACACTCACTCTTAGAGGTGATCAGGGAGGCAGGAGAGCAGACCCAAGAAATCAGACATGCAGAAAAGCAGCTGGAATGGAAGGTTTAACCTGGAAACTTGAGGTCACCCTCCTGAGCACTTGTCTGCGGGTGAGGCCACCACTGGGAACAGGGTGCACCGCCAACAAGCAGCACATGTCCACACTCAGGACATTCTCAGATTAGAAAGATCTTTCGCGTCAGGCTAATAAATGCTGTCCCAAAGTACCTGCAAACATTTTCATAGATTCTGAATATGAAAGCAACCATTTCCAGAACAATGCAACCACAGGCTCCTCTACATCTACCACAACCCATTGTTTCATCATCCTGGGTCCAGAAATCAGTCCCAATTCACTCCAGTTGATACTGAAATCACAAGTTCTGAGAGGCAGTTGATGAGTGTGAGCCTACAATTGAACAGCTTCCCTTGATAAAAGAAAATGCAAAGCCCTCTGAGGTTTCAGGAAACAGCTGAAGGAGAAATCTCTGGGTAGAAAGGAAGGGCCTCTAAGAGTCCCTGCATTTTTTTTTCTCAGTATATGAACATGCAGATTCTGGGGGCTTGTGTCTCCTCCTCTAGGATTTCAAATCAATCATGAGCCATGAACAAATCCATTCCCCATTGCTTTTATAGAACTAGATCCTTCAAAAAGAGCTGAATTAAAACCAAGGTGAAGACAAAAAAGAAATGAAACACACACATTCTTTCAAGCAGTCATGACCAACTCCTGACTCGGGGGCCACTCCATTCCATGCTGTCTCTCCAACATCAATCTTTGGCTATTGTCTTACTATTACTCAGGAGCTGGGAACTTGTCTAATCTGCCCTGTCCTGTTCTGGGACAAACACAGTCTCTCCTCTAAAACTCAGAGTCCTGCTGCCAAGTTCCATCATCTCCACCTCATTCTGTAAGCTTTGGACTGCTTTATTATGATGGACTGGGACAGCTCCTTCCCCATGGGCCCCACTGGCATCCCAGAGGCACTTAAAGGAAGTTTTCTCGTGTACCTGTCACAGACAGAAACGATGAAGCCTATGGACGGGACCCTTACCTAGGTTTGCAGGAAAACATTCGGTGCTCCCTGTGCTGGTACAGTCTCCTCATATTTTAGAAACCTCAATCTTCACTCATGCCCTGGCTCAGAGCTCCCTTTCCTCCTGAGTGGAAGGCAGTTATTGTGTCCCCACAGGTGCTGACACCCTGCACAAAGCCATACCCAACTTAACTTAGCACTTGGAGAAGCCTCCTGCTGCTGCTGGCTTGGTGGCTGTGCTCTCTGACCCATGCAGTCTTCTTCAGGCAGTGCCCTCCTGGCTATGCCGAAGGGTGGATTTCCAGCCCCATTTTTAAACAACTTAGTCCCATCTGCTTTGATCTTCCAGAAGTTCCTCCAACTGCCTTCTCCACCACTGGTATTTTCTGTGAACTTTAGGTTGTTATTTTTACACCTCTCTTTTCAGTGGGATTTTGGGAGGAAAGAACCATAACTTTTCCTTAGTACATATTTTAAAGCAAAAGTTCTTATCTGAATTTTCTAACCTTTTCTAAATGGCTATATCTTATTAGTGTAATAAACCTAGGAACTGTCTGGAAAATAAGAAAATACATGAAGGGTCAGCACTCCAACATCAAGATACCCATTCCTGAAGTCAGTTTCTGCTTGGCATGATCGATTCCTAAAGAAAGTCAGGAAGAATATCTTGGTCTTGACCGAGTCAGGTTTTTTTTTTTTTTTTTTTTTTTGTATTTAGGTTAAAAATGAGAAAAACCTTGAAAATCTTGGTTCATGTACTGTCATTCTGTACAACTCTCCATGTATTTTATCCAATTTAGAACAAATAAGGATCTGAAACTCACTTATTGGACTGGATGACTGGGGATAAAGAGTTTAGAAATCTCACGAAGCCACCAATAAGTCTGGCTGATGATTAGCCATGGCTATAACTACACATGAAGGAAGACTCAAAATAATTAAAAGCACAATTCCTACCTTTGGGAATTTACTCTGGTGCTGGGAACCTTAGTGAGCAAAGTAAAAGGGATTACTCAACTATCACTGTGTGGCACAACCTATTATTCAAATCAAGATAAAATTCTCCATCTTCCATGAATCTCATGCTGGTGTCCATCGATCCTTTATGCATGCTGGTCCCCCACACAGAACACCCTCTTCTCTTCTTACCATCTCTCTAAATCCTACCTACTATTATGATCATTCAGGAGATAATACCATATAATTAATTACTTATAAATAAAGGAAAGTTAGGACCTTCACATATTCAAAGTCAAAAAATTAGAGCTCAGAAGAAAATATATGCAAATATCTCAATGCAGAATAAAGTCAAGGTATAAAATCAATGGAAAAAATGATAAATTATCACTAAACTTGAAAATGAGTTTTCACACATTAAAAATAACCACTGAACCTCAACTGACAAGCAATAAACTGAACTCCTATTCAAGAAACCACACAGGAAGACGACTTTTTTTTAAAACTCCCCTCTCCAGATGCTTCAGAGAACATTTAAAGATTGTTCACATGCAGCAGCAAAAATATTAGTCAAACATGTCTTGATAAGGGTTTTCAGAGGTTTCTTTTCAGGGTTTCTGCTTATTATTACTTAATTCTATAACTTTTCATAAGGTATTTTAAATGCTAGCAATCATTTATTTTGTTCAACAAATATTTTGATTGCATCCCAATGACATGCCAAGGACTGTGCTGGGTGCTAAAAATAGAAAGGGTCCTTCTCATCACAACACTTCAGACTAGGGGAAGACAAACATTAATTAAGCAATCATATGGATTGTGGTTAAAGACATAGAACACTATTAAAAGGGACTCCATCTATTGTGGATCCCAGGATGTGTACCTCTCTGATATTGTGTGTATGTGTGTGTGTGTATATATATATATATATATATATATATATATATATATATATATATATAAATACACATACATTGTACACACACATACACACACACATGCTGTAAGCTCTTTTAAGAGCAGAAACTATATCTTAATTTTTTAATCTTTCTGCATCTCACAAAATGTCATATATTTGTTAAATAACTTATTCTCATTAAAATTTGCAGCTATCCTTATTAATTAACCTTTTTTTCAATGAAGTCAGCTTTAGAATGTTCCATATTTTAAAAGTTTAGATACGCTTTTATTTTTAAATAACTCATAAAGAAATCTTACTAAGTTATGAGGTGATCTCATGATCAATATTATTGGATTTAAGGTAGAATACTAGTTAAGCATAAAGGAATTACATTTACTTTTCTTATAAAAACTGTTCACATAATTAATACACTAAAGTAATATAATTAAAATTCTTAACACTACACGTATTTTTTTTAAAGCACATTTTTACACTATATATCCTGGAAGTTTCTTTAATACTAACTCACAGATATCTTTGTATTGCTTTGAAATTCTCAGTGAACCAATGTCCATCCTCTTCTTCAAAGTGATCTGATGTACTGCCATCCAGAACACTGAGTTCCATTTCTGACAAATTAGAGGGCAGGTAAGAACTCACCTGAGATGTCAGCAGCATCGGATTTTTTTCTGACCATTTGCAACCAGTTTCTGCTTTACGTTTCATAGAGAAGACTTGACCTCTTTTTTTACCCTTAGAATTATGCCTACTGTTTTGGTCTATCTGGCTTTCTTTTTCCTCAGTCCCATGGGATGAAGATAAATTACTGGTGGAGTTACTAGATGCCTTCTCCATGATTTTATCCCGAGTCTTTGAAAGATGCCTCCTCTTTTGTGAGAGTACCGGTGATCCAGCTGAAAAGGGTGGGCTAAGAACAGAACTCTTCACTGCTGCTTTTCCTTGAGGGTGGTCTTACTCCACTAGACCTACTGTTACGTGAAATTTCTGCCCCTGGACTGCTATCATGAGTTTGCAAACTCTTGCTGGTCTCCTCAGTGGTGTAGAAGTCTTCTGAATAGCAAGGACTGGTGAAACCATCTGAATACTTCAGTTCTGAGATGCTTTCATGGCAACTATTTTCACTCATTTCAGCAGGAACATCATACTCTGTGGTTCTGAGTTGCCAATCATCTATTTCTTTATTTCCAATTCTGTCAGCAACAGCATCCTGTTGGAAAACACATGGACTTTGGACTCTGGTTTCCAGTTTTCCTTCTGAAATATTTGTAGGAGTCAATCTTCTTGGAATAATGGAATCTGCAGGACTCATAATTCTTCTCAATGAACCACTGCTGTTTCTGTTTTCACCGCAATCAGTTGACTTTTTTCTTTAGTTGTGCTGGGCTCATCAAAGACTTCACTAATTTGCCTTGAGGTATCACTATTTTCAGCAGAAGATGCCTCTGAATCTAAATACTTATCTCTAGGCAGCTGATGTGGCTTCTGACTTTGTTCTGCAAAGCTTAATACTTTAACTTTAGAGGGTGGAATTCTGAATTTTGCACTTGTACCCTAACGTTTGTGCTTGCATCTTTCTGTACTATTCTCTCTTTTCATGTACTACTAACATGTCAGGATTTGTCTGCCTTAAACCAAGTCTAAGTGTATTTGTTAGACCATAAAGTAGATGCCCCCTAGTCACCCTCTTGTGACAATTGCCACTGTTCTCAAAATATTACCTTTCTTAAGGTTTTCAAATTGGTTCTTTCTACACTGAAGATTCACTGACTTCTCATGGTCCCCCACTGAAAACTTATCCTTCTTAGATTCATAGTGACACGTGGATTTGGCACAAGATTCTGGTACCTTCTTATCCTCGGTTCTATACAACCAGGCTAAGTGGGGATGCATATGAGTTGGACTCGCCATGGGTTGGTTGTATAACAAGGACAGCTCAATTAACAAAGCATTCAGCAAAGGAAGCTGCCTTATTGTACTGATTGTATTTTGTTCAGTTTGAGGGCGACATGTAGATTCATTAACGGCTCCGCTCCTACATCCTGACTCTCTGGTGGACTCAAAAGCACCGCAGGAGTCTCCTGTGTTGCAGAATCTGTACCTTCTGGAGGGCTCAGAGGTGTTGGAGGGTTTACAAGTACTTTTTCCTGCAAGGCATCACCCAGCTCCTCAGATCCGTCCCTTTGGGACTCAATGGTGATTTTGACGCCTGCAGGAAGCGTCCTTTCTTGGGTCAAGGGAGTGTAATACAGAGGAGGAGAGCAAAAGGTGTTGGTTTCCAGGGCCAGCTCGGCGTCTTCCTTGCTGGAGGTGCTGATGGTGCTGACACTGCTGTCCGCAGCCTCCGCAGGGCCAGGTTTGTTGTTCTTCCGAGGAGCCCGCGCGGGCAGGGCTGGGGGCTCCTTCCCGCGCCTTGGCGGGGTCCCGGGGGCCGCGGTCCGGGGCCGGGTCAGCGGGGGCCGGGTCAGCGAGGTCCGGGGCGCCGAAGGCGGCGGGGGCCGAGTTGGCGGGGTCACGGACGCGGCCGCCCAGCTCCGCGTCAGGCGGCAGAACAGTGCCCGCCGGGTCCAGTAGGGCGAAGGTGCCCGGGCTGCCGGACTGTGCTGGGACGTCGCAGGCGCCCAGCAGGCGGGGCGAGGGAGGCCCAGGAGCGGCGGGCAGCTGCAGCAGCTCGGCGCAGGGCGGCTGGGCGCAGGCGTAACACGCAGGCCATGCCGCACCCGAAGCCCAGGGCGCCGCCGGGCAGCGCGGTAGGCCTGGCGGGCGCGCGCATCGGAAGTGGCGGGAAGTCCAGCAGCCAGAAGGCCACTGGCGGGGCCGGTCGGCGGCGCGGTTTGCAGGCGCACCTAGTCCACCAGCAGCTCCAGCGTGAAGAACCGCTCAACCGCCATCACGGTTGCCTGGCGGCGCCACCGGCAGGAAGTGGCGGGCGCGCTCTCTCGCGAGAGGCGAGGAGGCGACTGGAAGCCTCGGGAGACTGGGTCTGCCACCTGTCAGGCCCAGGGACGGAAGGCTGAGGGTGCGGGTCCGGGGCGCTGGGTGGACGCCGAGGCCCGGTGCAGAGCAGGCTTATCACGACAGGTCCCATGTAACCCGGGGTCAGGCCGGACGCCGAAGTCACAGGGCCCTCCGTGACCCCGCAGGACCGATGGCGCGCGGCCACGTGCGGACAGCCACGGTCGGGGAGCCCCTTCCCGCTCAAGCCCCACCGCCCGTGCTGCCCGCGTCGCTGCCGCTGGCATCCCGGGTCAGTGTGGGACAGTCACCCGGGTCTGACCTCATGCCCACCCCGAAGTCCGACCAGTGGCCTGCGAGGTCTGGTCAGCCAGAACCCGAACTCCAGGATCCTGTGAGGTCTGTTCGGCCAGCATCCCTCACCCTCCAGGGGTGCAAACCCACCACCGCGGTGAGGCAGTGGGACTGGAAGGGCTTGCTGCCAGGAGCTGAGGAAAGAAGAACCTGTGTGGAGCTACTTAGGAGGAAATGGAGTTCAATCTCCTTATTTAGGAATAGAGAGAGTCCCCAACTTGGACTTTGTCTTGTTTAGTTTTGATCTTACAATAGTGATAAAGTTTTCCCATACAACCATTGTTTTACAAAGTATTGAATCAATTACATAAGACATTTGGTGCTTGATTATAAACTGGGCTTTGCCTTAGGGGATTTTGCCCTACTGCGGTCCGCTGTTCTGAGCACGTCTTGCACCAGGCTTGGTAAGCTACAGTGCCGCAGGTTAGGGGTGACATTTTCAGCCTACAGTGAGTACCTCAGGAGGTGACTTCATGGTGAGTTGAGGACTGCCTGTTCTCTTCACACTAGTGCTTCCATTCCCCATGTAAAAGTATATAACAAGAAGGTAAGGATGTAGTAAATAGCTAAATTAAGAATTCTAAGAGGAACTTTTTTAAAAGATGGAAACAATCTGCAGTTTTAATATCAAAAACATGAAACAGTAAAGTCAAAGCCCTCAACCATAGTTTAAAACCCCTGTCAGATGCTGGCTTGCTGTGACAAGCTGGGAACCTCACCTCTGAAAATTCCTGGAGAAACAGGCTACAGCAGCTCCCTGTGCTCCATGGATTCCCAGAGGCTTGCATTTCAAAGCTCCAGAGAACATCATATTCCTGGAGTGAAGATTTCTGTCAGGAGAAGCAGATACCTCCGGTCTTCATTCAGGACCCCAGATAAAAGCCTGCCCAGAAAGGCATCCCTTACCCCAAGACTTGATTGGAGGCTTCTGGAATCTAAGCTACATGTCCACTTTTCTACCTGGGTTGCACCCTCACACACCTAAACACCGTGAAAAACAGAACCATAATAACATTACCTTATATTCTGGTCGGTAAAGATGAGATGACTTTGTCCTCAGTTACCATGTCTAGTGTTTAAATGCAGATCTTTTCATTCCCAGTCTTTTCCTCCTTTCTGTTTCTCAGTTTCTGGCAAGGAGGAAGTAATAGTTTTTCCATGTGCTGTCATTAAACTAATTTAACATCCCATAACTCTGCCACAGTTACCATCAGAACATGATTGTTACTTTCAATATGCATAACAAATAGCTTTTGAATTCTAACCAAGGCTCAGCATTATAGTTTAAATAAGCCTATAGAAATTATTACTGGAAATTCATTCACTAAAGAAGGTCAAGAAAAGGCTGCCAAGTGGGCAGGAAAGCAGGAGCTGAGGTGGGGGTGGAGAGTAAACAAGGGTTCCTCTACTGACTGGAGGGAAAGAGTGGCTTACACCCTACTGATAAATCTGCCAGAAAGGAAGGGGAGAGTGAAATTGTGCAGCACCTCAAGGGATTGGAAAGCATGGGTTCATTGATAAGCCAAATGGTATGCATGATTGAAAGGGGTGAAAACAAAGACTCATTGGCAAGAAGTGTAGCATGGTGCAATCAGCACAGGCTTCAAGTTGAACAGTCTTGGGATAAAATACAAGCTTACTCACTGTTCATAACTGTAATTCCAACCCAGGTTCACAAACTGGGAGCATCCTCTCAGATTGTCTCATAACTCCTCAGGGCATGCTGAAAGTGCAGATTGTTGGGCCCCCTTCCAGAGATGTCTGTTCACTCGGTCTAAGATCACTGACAATGGAGCTGCCCATGTGCATCCTGCCTAAGACGTTTCCACCCAGCCTGCCTGCCGTGACCTCGCTGCCCTCCTTCGCCTTCTAACCATCCTCACAGATCAGGACTCCAGCCGAAGGGAATTCCCCAGTGAGATATCCTGAGCTGTCTTCCTTACTGACCTCTGGGAATCACTGCCCTTCGACTCAAGACACGTCACACAGGAGTGGACCTTAGGAACGGGTCTCGGTAAGGAGTGAGTCTTGTTTATTTGGGGCTTATAATAATTTAGGGATTAAGTTATGTGTGATATTGGTGTGACTAAAAGTTAGAATAACTATAATAATTGTGTGATCAACATCAAATAAAAGCTAATTGATTTTGGACCAAATTTACTCTAATTGATTCCTCCTTGCTGGTCATGACAGTCACCCTTCTGCATAGCCTGGCCTATTGGGACAGTGCTGTAGCCATAGATAGAGACCCAGTACAAATGGGTGGCTCCTCTCACTTCCCAGGTGTAAGCTAGGGGGCAGGGCTACTGAACAAATAAAATCGAACAGAAAGTGGCCAAAGCCAGCTTTATTGGAATTTGGCTCTCGGGCTAAATTCCCAGCCCCCTGGGGTACAGGTGAGGGTAGGGAGCTGGAGAAATCACACATGGCTTCGGTGGCCCAGGGTCTTTATAGGCTGGAATGGGCAGGGGTCCTCAGGTTCACAAGGGGAGCATGAACCTCTACGTGGTTGTGCCTGGACATGGCCCTAAGGAAGTGCTCATCGTGCCACAGGAAGACCCATGAGCCTCCCCCACTGTGCCTCTGCTTTTTCTTTATCTCTTTAACTGCTTTCATAACTCATTTGTTCTATTAACTGCTTACAATTCTTTTTAGTTAAATCATAACTAATTTGGGGGTATTTGTGTAAATGACAATTATTCCTCTGAAATAGCAATTAAAATGCACCTTAGCAAAGCATTTACAATGCTTTTTCCACAAGGAGAAACAAGTATTGTATTTCTTTTTCTAGAAGGATTGGAAGAAATGTCCCCAGCCTCACCCTGAAATTTCACTGTTCCTGAGTGTTTTTCTTTGTTATTTTGATTTCCTGATTTTCCCCGCAGAAAACTGGATGGCCTATTTTTGGATGTTTTGTTTCCAGTAGCATATTTGTCCTTAGGAAAATGTTGACTGTGTCTTTGATTCTAATTTAGACTTCTAATGATATTTGATTCCAGATGATATCTGACTGACTCCTAAAACCTCATTACCTACACATCACTAAATTAATGAATTTGTACTAAGCTGGAAGAGTTAGAGGTAATTTGGAATTTTTGACTCTTTTAATTTTATTAATTCAACTAATGAATACAATGCTGGGTGCTTGATTGAATAAAAGAAACGACATGTGGCCTGTTCTACGTGGCTGCTTCTCTGAAACCCGTAAATACCTTTGAAGGCAGGCAGCATGGTTCTGACTGGAGGCCAGACTGCCTCCTCTGGACAGCAGTGGCCACCTATGAAGTCAATGATCTGGATTTTTGACCAAGCTTCTTTCAACTGTCCCAGCTCGATGGCACGTCCACGTTGGTCAGCACGTCCACGACAGGGTCCTGGTCACAGCCGGCAGGACCTAAAATGAGGAAGCTTATCTGATTTGGTTTGGAGTCCCAGGTCTGCATAAAACCTGTACTCAAGTCATCCTTTTACCCGCTCAGGTCACGGGAGGAAGACGGCTTCTAGTCAGTGTCTGGCTGTGTCCTTGTTTCCCTTCCAGGCAGCAGCACTCTGGAGTCAATGCCATGGAGGTTGGCATAGCTGTGCCAGGGAGGAGGGTCTGCTTCAGCGCAGGGCTACCTCTCCCCTCCACTGCATGCTCATCTGGAACCCATCCACACACTGTGCATGGGGACGGCAAGGGAGTCTGCTTGGACCTGGTTCAAGCTCACTGCATAGACAGGCACGGCCCTGGCAGATGCCGGCGCCAGCCTGCCAGAGCCACAGCAGCAGCCCAGCATCACAGAGGCTTCCGAATGGGGGTGGACGGTGGACTTACTGTGTGCCCCACCCCCACAGGAAACCCGGAGGAGTCGCACGGCCAGCTCTCTCTGCTCTGTCCCAGGAGGCCCTCTTTGGCAGAAGCAGTGGCAAGCAGGGTAACTCAGGAGGACCTGGCAGGACTTCTCCCAATTCCTGCTCACCTGTGCTGTCCTGGCAACTCTGGGAGCCACAGGGGGTGTGGTGGGAATGCAGGAGGGAGCTCATCCTGGCCCCAGAGCCTGCTGCCTCCACACTAGCATGACCACAGCATCATCAGGGAGGTCCCACTGGCAGAGAGAGTGCCAGCCAGGATCAACAGGCTCAGGATTATTTCAGGGGCAGCCAGGTCTCCTGGCCCTGTCTCTAGGCCCTCCAGGCTCTGGGCATGGGCCCCTGACCCCTCTTGGCCATGTTGTCCTCACAAGCTGCTAATAGGTGACCCCCGAGGGTGGAGACCATCTCTCTATGCAGGCACAAAGCCCAGCAGGAGAGAGACCCATGGGGTTGAGCAGATGAACAGGATCCCAGGTCATGGTAACCTGGGATGGAGGCTTCTCCAGAAAGAGGATCACTGCAAGAGAAGGGTCTGGTGCCAGGGGAAGGCAGAGTCGGTGGCAGGACTGACCAACTAAACTCCTGCCCACTTCAGACCTCCAGGGATGTGGGTGCCCACCTGGCCTTTGCAGAGCTGTGTCTGACCTCCCATTTGCCTAGCACTTCTCCTGGCAGTGTGCTCTTCCTACTCTCTCCCTAGTTGCAGGGGCATCTGGAATTCCAGTGCTTGACAAAGATCCTCTGGAGGATGATTGCAAAGGCTCATCCTAAAAGGAATTGCCGGATGTTTTGCTCTGAAGCATGGTGTTTTCTCTGATAATATATTACTCATTTCAGTCTGAACGGATTGCTTAAGGGGATGAAGGGAATACAACAAAAATTCCAGAAAATATTACCTACAATCTGAAAAACAATGGGTCTTTACTACTAACAAAATTAAAAATAATTTTGCAACCATACAATGAGTCCCTGAAAGCCTCTGGAGAAAATAGTTTAGATCTGCCTTTGTCTCCAACAGGCTGGTTAAATTTTAACGATGGTTTTGTTCATGTGTGGTGGTGAGGTATAAGAATAAGGTTTCATAACATTCCTTCCTTCCTACAAAGAATATGTCACCCCTATAATAAATGTTGGTACACAATTACAATTGGGACCTGCTGCCCTACTGTTCCCCTTAACTCAGCAATTCAGATATTAACCAGATGGACCTAGTAGAGATGGTCACATGAGATTACTTGTCTATTGTTTTAACCGCGAGAATAATAATAGTCTTAGGTCACATAGAGTTTAGATATTAAGGAAGTAAATATTGTATTAGTTCACCGAGGTAGTTAGATATTCTTAAAACAATTGTGAATAGGTAAGGATAATCTGTAAGGTTACTGTTTTCTCATAATTTTCTGTTCCTTGTTAAAAACAATTTCTGCCTATGCTTTGAAAACTTCTTTAATATTAACCACAAGATTGTCATTATAGCCTGAAGAAAAATGTATATAAACCCAGCCTTCCCCAGAATAAAGTGGGATTGATTGCACCAGAACTAGAGTCTGTGTCTTTCATTCTCCATCCATCGCTGACGCTGTCTCCCCACGCCCCGTTTACCGGTGTGGAACCCATGAACTCCTGCTAGGGCTGGACCCCGGCACCTAGTCTGCAGCAGCTCCTCTGCCAGAGCTTGGGCTAGAGTCAGGTTGTGGACCTCCCGGTCTCTTTGTCAGATTAAGTCCCCTTTGGACCCTTGGCTTCTTTGTCCATGGGGAGCTTAGCACCATCTGCTTCCCCAGGCAGTTTGGCACAACTGGCACAGTGCCTCCATGTCTGCCTGGTCTGCCTCCTCCAGAGCCTACCAGGTGACCAAGGGCAGACAGACTGCTCACTTGGTCACCAGCCAGCAGAACAGGCCCAATTTATTCTGCGATTTTCCTGATGATGCATTACGGTACTCCTGTGTGCCAGGGCTGGAGAAGTACAGGCAGCGTGCAGTGCTTGCAGGTTTGCACAGCAGGTGAGACATGCAGAGCTCTGCACCTGGAACCCATAGGTCTTTGTCACCCCACCTATGTGGCCCCTCACTCAGCCTCAGAGACCCAGGGTACAGACTGAGGTGCTGACGGACAGGGCTCGAGGTCAGGAAACAGGCAGAAACCCCTGCTGGGTGGCAGCAATCCTCCCTTCATTGGTTCCACATCTCATGGGCATTTTAAGCTCCACCTGCTAAGGCAGGGTTTTCAGACTGGCATTGAGGATCCCACCCTGTTCTCGAGGCTCTCTTGGTGTAGAAATGGACCATCCCCATTGGGATTAAGCTCTTCAAGTTTCCTCAGCTGCACTCCTGCAAGAGAGGAATGCAGCATTTCCAGGACATGCTCCAGGCAGGTGTGGTGGCACTGCCTGAAGCCCCAGTGTTTTAGCCAGCTTTGTCACCACTGTGACCCAAAGACCTACAGGAACAATTTTAAGGAGGAAAAGTTTATTTGGATCTTATGGTGTCAGAGGTCCTAGTCCATGACCACGGATTCCATTATCTGTGCCCATGGTGAGGCAGAGGGTCATGGTGGAAGGACATGGCAAAGGAGAGCAACTGAGGACCCGGCCATCAGCCATCAGGAAGCAGATACTGAGCTCAGCTCAGAAAGTACGGCCCCTAAGCCACACCCCATGACCCAGCTCCTCCAGCCACCCCCACCTGCCCACAGTCACACAGTTAGTCCCTAGCAAGGGACCCATGCACTGATTAGGTCACTTCACCTCTAAGTCTTCTTGTGTTGTCTCCCACACAAGCTTTGGGGGACACCTCATCTCTGAACCTTAACACCCACTCACTCTAGAAGCTGAGGCAGGAGGATCAGGCAAGCCTAGGAGTTCAAGGCCAGCCTGTGCAACACAACAAGACCCTGGTTGAGAAATTGCTGTAGCCAAGTGGAGAAAGGACATCATGACCTGCCCTACATGCTGGAGCCTCTCTGTGCTCAGCATACTGCAAGTTCAGAGAACCAACATAGGACCAAGGACACCTGCTCCCCTGGGTTTGCCAGCATCCTCCTAGGTTAACTGGTCATGAAAGACCTCCATGCACTTGCCCACCCAGTTGCATTGCACATTTAACCCTCTGAGTTGCCCATTACCCATTTTCCCTTCTTGCCAGGCAACAGAACCTGGATTTTTGCTTCAGGGAGACTAGAGAATGCACTCTGCAACCTCCCTTATAGGTAGGGGTGGCAAGCAACATAATTCTGCCCAGCAAGATGTTCAGATGTGTCCTCTGGGCTCTTGAAAGATTTGATTTCCTGACATTAGTGCCAATACCCACCTTGTTTCTTCTATCGTGCTGTTGGGCATGTGGGTGTGAACCCTGGAGCAGCAGCAGCCATTTGTCAATGAGGAAGGAGAGACCTGGAAAGCCAAATAACTTACTTTGGGCCACTGCACCAGCATGAGCAAGTTGGATTTCTCCTTAGGTTATATTAAATAAACTCCTGTGGTGTTCAAAACATTGTTTTATGAGACCCCGTTATTGACAACAGAAAGTAATTCCTAACTAGTACCTACAGAACACACCTCTGAGACCGTCTAATGGGAGCCTCTCCATCTGAGACTAACCTGAGATGTGAGCATGGCTCTCCTTTTCCTAAATGAAAGTCATGATCAGAAGGGCTGTCACCATTTCCCAGGGTCTCACTGCTGATAAGCGATAAAGCCAAGACTAAGCCGATCTCATCTGGCTGCACATGCTGTGATTGAGACCTGAATGAAGTTATTTGGAAATGCAAAAGTAAAACAGATTAGTTCTAACAGGTGGAAGAAGAGTGACCCAGAGCGGTTTGCACTTGGGTTTGCATTTGGCTGGTTGGTGGTAGGCTGTTCATCCTAGAGTCTGGGAGGGAGCAATGTGGTTCCTAAAGACACAATCATCGATTCCCTGGTAGGTTCCTCTGGCAGGTGCTCTCGTGGCCTGGCACCTCCTGGAGTAAATATTGATGTGAGGCACAAGGCAGTCGGCTGGGGGTCAACCACAGCAAAGAGGAAAAGAGCCCAGGACTGTTGGGGAGCATGCAGATCGAGGGCCCAGCACTGCAGGACTCTGACCTGGAGAATCAGCTGCTGTGACTTAACACTCAGATTCCATGTAGCTGCCTCTTCTCCACCAGGGCTGGTGGACGTGGCCTCTGGAAGTGGCCTGTCCCTGCCCAGGGATGAGCATGGGATGATTCCACCAGCACATGATGCCACACCCCTGCTGGGCTCCTGGTTGTGTGGCAGAGGGAGGGATTGGTGGCCATGGCAACATGAGGATGCTGGCTTGGCCCCTGCTCCACATCCACCCTGTGGCCTGTGCCACTGAGTTCCACAGGTGATGCCTGTGATCACTGACCAGCTCTGGGAGTGGAAGGGAGTGATGTACCTGCTTCCTACAGAGACAAGGGGAGGTGGAGCCAACACTGGGCCCCAGGGCTTCAGACCCCTCCTGCAGTGGTCACCCAGCACAGATGGAAAGGAGAGAAGGTGAGGGAGAGACACTGAGGGAGGAGAAGGGTCTGGGGGTTGAGGGACCAAGGGGGAGGGGTAGTGAGGTGGGTTCAGGAGAAGAGGTGGCACAGTTGGAGGCTGGATGAGTGATTGTCACTGGGGAGAGGGGAGGGGAGAGGGGCGTGAGGAGGGAAGAGGGGTGGGCTGGAGATGGAGAGAACCACAGGCCCAGAAGCCACGGTCTCTTGTCTTGCTGTGGTGACAGGTCAAGTGGGTAATGAAGAAGTTGTGGACACTGTTGGGAAGGCCTAGTCTGCTCAAAGTTGGGCACATGGATCGGGGTGCCAGCAGCCCTAGCCACAGGGGCTGTGGACAGTGTCAGAAAGGCTGCAGCTCTGTGGAGTGGCTCTCTCAGGCACCCCCACCGAAAAGCAACTGTCCCGCCCCATCCCCTGGGTCCACAGGGCAGTGTGCTTTCCACAGAGATGAGGGGTCCCATGCTACAGCCAGCCCTGTGTCTTCTCAACACCCTTCCACTCCAGGTCTGAAATCAGTGCTGAAACTTGGTCCAACAGTCCTTGCTTCCTGTGCAGACAGCAGCAAGATGTACCTGTGGCACAGCTTACCTGTGCTGGACCTACTTGGGCTGTGCTTACCTGTGTCACAGCTTACCTGTGCTGGGCTTACCTGTGGTGGACTTACTTGTGGTGGGTACATTCTTGGTCTGACAGTCTGCTGCTGTGGCCTGTGCTACTTTCCAAGGGACGTGGGCTTGACCCACCCCACCCCTGCCATGTTTCCCATATGATTTTCCACAAGCTGGGTCAGGAGGAGTCAAGATTCCTTCATCTCCCAAAATGGGAAAGTGAAGCCTCTGATCTCAGCAAAACTGACTGGGACATGGCCTGTGGAGGTGCCAGGGCTGCAGAGCCCTGTTTAGACAGAATGTGTGGACACAGCCCTGCAGTGACCCAAGTGCTGTAAGTCATGGCCACTTTTGGGGCCAAGGGTCTGTCACAGTCACAAACTGCATCTTGGAGGTTCTCAAATCACTTCCTTCCAGATCTATCTCAGTATGAACCCCTCAACACTGGCCTGCACACACTGTCCTCTGGGTCTGCAGAGCTGACCTCTCCCAGTCCCTAGCAGGTGCTGGGGACCCTGAAACACCACCCAGTACTCAGCAGGCCCTAGTGCTAATCACTGGGCCTGCAGTCCACTTCCAGGCTGTGCTGGAGCCCCCAGCCCACTTCCAGGCTGTGATGGAGCCCCCAGCCTGTCCAGGAGCCCCAGGCTCTCAACCAGCCCCAGGGTGGGCTGAGTGGGGTGGGTCATTCCCTCTCAGGGCTGCTCAGGTGGATTTGTCTGCCTGCTTTCTCTTGAAGGCAGTTCAGATTGCATGGAGGTCATTGATATCCAGGCAATTTTAAGGTAAAATACTGACTACCTTATTTGGTGACTTTTATTTTGACTTGTTCCACTAAGGTACCACCACTGAGCTGGCAGGTGTGGGCTGCCCTGATGGGCACCTGTGGGGTGCTGAACCTGCTGAACCTGCTCACCTGTGTCCTGCCCACACCCCCAGTCAGCACACAGTGCCCTTCCTCCTGCCTCCTCCTCCTCCACCCTAGGATACTGTAGCCCTGGTGGCCTCTGCGTCCTGAGCAGGGTTTGTCTGCAGCCCCCCTTTAGATACAGATCCCCAATGTCTTTGGAATTGGGTAGTGGATAGATTATATGAGGTCTTCTTCTTTGTCATTAGAAAACTGGGGCCCAGCCAGCCAACAGTGTCACTCACAGGGGTCACAGACCCAGGACCTAGGTCAAATGTGCCCCACAAAATCCGCCTCTGTCCAGGGCAGTCTCAAACAATCAGAGCTACTAGAGAGGATTAAGGTCAGAATAATAACAATTGCCCTGCACAATGGGGAGCTGGTAAATCAAGATGCCCAAGGACAGGGCTGGGCATCTGCTCCAGAAAGTCTCTCTGGGGACCTCTCTACAGCTACATTAGCCTAACACCCTTGGGCCAGCAGGGGTTCCTGCCCATCACTGGGCATCCCGCCATGGGACCAGGGGCTCTAAACCCAGCCTCACCTCAGAGGTACTTTAGAATCATTAGCAATACCCAGTGGAGGACAAATAGCTCCTGGCAGCCTGGGAGAGGCAAGCGCCCCACACCCAGCCCAGCCAGGACCGCCAGGTGCAGCAGACAGGGTGGCAGCCCTGTGCAGGGAGGTGTAGTGGTGTCCTCTGCATCTGTTAGGCTGCCATGTCCTTTTGCCTGGCCTCTGCCCTATGGGCAGAAGCTGAACTGAGCAGATCACCACCGGGAAGTGGAATACAGGGAGGTGGGACTGGGCCATGTGTTCTCTGCAGTAAGTGGGCAAGGAGCTCTCAGGAGGGAACCCAGTCCTGGGATACCACCCTCCCTGGGCAGAGGTCCAAGGAGCCCCAGGTCTGACCCTCATTGCAACATCTTTGTCCTGAGAGGATCAGGGTTAGTGTTAGGGTTAGCGCAAGGTTCCCACCCCTGTGATGACCTCAGATGTGGGACATGAAGGCAGAATACCCTCTTCCTGCCAGATGCCTGAAGGTGGCACTGGGCAGGGGCACAGCCTGGAGAGGTGCCAGCCACTGTCAGCAATTGTTTCACTAATCTGGACCCTATAACTGCCCTCTCCAGATTGCAGCTCAGCCCTAAATCAGAGTCCTGCCTATAGAAAGGTCTGGAAGTTTGACAGTTTGTCCTAAGTTTGAATACAGATACCTTGGGCTTGAATATAGGAAGGATAGTATGTGTTTGGGGGGCCCCTGTGGGGCCCAAAGTTATTCGTGACCTTCCTCTGTCCCTTCCAGTTGGCCCTCAGAGCCTCCTCCTGGGTGTCTCCTAACATTCGGGAGGCTCATGCTCCGGGGTCCTTCCAGGACATCTGCAGAGGTCGTCCCCAGCACTCCCAGGGTGCTCTGCTGCTGCTGGCCACACTGACACCATCCAGCGGAGTCAATTTGGCACTGGAGACAAACGAGTAGCGAGACTCTTGAATTCGAAACCGTTTACTGATGATTCAGAAACCCGGTAACATCGGTGCTCGAGGAGAGCCGGCTTATATCCCCTCCAGGAGGCGAAGGGTAGGGCCAACACTAGTTAAGCGAAGATCAGGTGAGGAGCTTGCTGTCCAATCACGGTAAAGGTCAAAACGAGCAGGCACTAGCAGGAGCACTCGGGAACACGTGCATGCATTGTGTGCGTGGACTTAATTGAATACGGCCAATGATAAAACACCTGGGCGTGCTTATGTTAACCGACTTCCTCACCGCTGATGTGATCAAAACAACTTCTGGCTGGCTGCCAGGCACCATCTTGGCGTAGTCTGCATGGCATAGCCCCCAATACCATACCCTCCCTCACATGGAAAGCTTGCGAGCACTTCCTGTGATATTCCAGGGATGCCCAAGCCGAGGCATCCCTTCTCTGTCAGAGAGGCAAGCTAACCTTGAGAAGACAGGACTGCAGTCAGGAGATGAGTGAGTTCTGGGCTCTAATGCACCAGGTGGGGACTGCAGTTAACCCTGCAGTGTGCACCCGAAAGACACCAAGAGAGTAGGTACTTAGGAGCTCTCAGAAAGAGAGAGAAGACAGAATGTGGGGAGAAGGATATGCTGATTAACTTGATGGTGGAAATCACCTCATGATGTATACACATGTCAAAACACCCATTGCACATCTTAAGTATATATAATTGTTGTCAATCATAACCCCATAAAACTGGGGGAGGAGGATAAAATCAGATAAAGCAGCAAAGTGCTGATCACCCGCCTGGCACATCCATGGCAGCAATCAAGAAATTGCCATTAGTCACTGGCTTCACCTCATCATCTTCCTGACCACAGCCCTGGGACCCTGGGTGTCTGAACTTCCAAAGCAAGACCCTCATGCACAAGCCTGAGTACCTGTAGCCCTCAGGTGGGATGGCACAGTGCTGCTTCTCCTGGAAGAGGACTCACCCTCCTGCAGGTCCTTGGCAGGTGACAGGCCTCTTGGTGCCCACCAGGGGTTCTGGGGCATCCCCTCCCATCTGCAGGGTTGTGAGGAGGCTGTGGGGCCTTTTTGTGCATTGAAGTCTCCATCCCACGGGAACTCAACTTGCCTTTGCTGAGAACTATCTTTATTTTTATCTATTATTTATTCTCCTGACTCATGAAATTGCACCCTTTGGGATGCCAGAAAAAAATGTGTTTTAAAAAAAATAGAAAAAATGCAGAAAGTGGATGAAAGATGGTAGTCTTCTTTTATCTCCTGAAATATGAATTTAAATACATTCACTTTATGATGAGAGAGAAAGAATTCAATAAAAAGTAAACACACAAAAAAATCAAACTCTCACTCCTTCAAACTTAAATTTAAAAACAAACACAAGAATTACTAACCCCTAGGGGTCATAATAATGGAGTTCTCTCCCAGGGCAATGGGAAGGGCCTCTGGCTGGCCCCTGAGCATCTGCTTGTATCTGCTTGACCCTCAGGGCCACTCCTGCCTCAGGTGAGCAGGGTCATGCCAACAGTCCCCCAGCCCTGGTTGTTTCTAAGGACCGACAGGCCCTGGACCTGTGACAGCAGGAGGTGGGGAGCGTCCCTCCTGCAAGCATGGGCACTGCACTGTTCACCAAGAGCACGTTGGCTGAAGGCTGCCCTGACTGAAGTCCATGCACCTGTGTCTGCAGGGAGTAGAGAACCAGCACACCCGGGAACACAGGGAAGCCAGAGTCAGGGTGAGGATACTGCCTGCCAGTTCATACAGGCAGAGTCTCACCACCTGAGTCCTCATGCAATGCAGGCCCTGCAGTCCAAAAGCCATGAGCTGCAGCACCTGGGTTCCTCTCTAGCCTCATGGTCAGGGCTCCTAGAGAGGCCAGGCCACTGCACTGGGTTCTGTTCCTAGGGTCACAGGAGTCAAAGGGGTAGAAGGGGACGTCTGCCAACAGACAAGAGGGGAGAGCTGGGGCCCCTTTCAGGGCGGAGGTGACAGTGAAGGGGTTCATCAGCGCAGGCTGGGTCCAGGCTTCCGTCCTTCCCAGGAACCAAGCTCCAGTGGTCAGAGGAGAGGGCGCCAGCCAGAATGAGTCACAGGTGAGGTGGGTGGGGTGGCCTTTCATGGAGAGTCCGTCAGCACATTTGGTGACAGACCACAGCTGCAACCATTTACTGAGAAGGAGACTGAGGTGGCACCTCCTTTAGGTTGCAGTTAGGGGTGGTGCAGGGTGCTTTCCTCCTGCATGGAGAGAAGAAAGCTGTCCCTCTCCACCCACCTGCTGATTGAGATGAGGGGCTGGAAGGGGACACTGGGACCCAGGTCCTTCCTTGCTGACCATGGTGTCTCCTGGTTGGAAATATATGAGTCTAGGAGGCCACCACACACCTTTGCTAGGAGGTGAGAGTGAGTGTGTGGCATCTATAGGCTGCACCACCCCAGGCGGGAGCTGTAAGATGGCAGGCCAGACCAGGGCTCCCTGAATACCTGGGAGGTGCCCATCTCCAGGTATCCTTCACCTCATCTGCACCACACAGTGACAGGCAGGGACCCTGGAATCTGACAGTTCAAGTGACTAGCTTGTCATGCAGCCAGGTCATGACAGAGCCAGAATGCAGACTCGGGCTGCCTAAGCCCCAGTGAGACACTGAGCAGTCTTTTTGGGAAGATGCCACATGGATTTCCAAGGTTAACAGCTTTAATTAGAAGTCCTGTATTATTCAGAGTGGATGTTGCTGCTGGACTTCGAGTTCCAAAGACACTAAGTCAGAGAAATTCCTCTGCATTCTTCTTCTCTCACAGGACAATAGAAGCCCCCGGTCTTATACTGAAGGTGGCATGTCCTCCCAGGGAGCATGTCATGCAGGAGTCACCTCCCCACCAAGGTCACAGCAGTACAGGGGCAGAAAACCAGTCTAAAATGCCTCACCCCGCCCCTGGAAATGCTGGGAGGGAGGGAGAGCGTGTGAGTTGGCGCCAGAGAGGAGTCTCAGGCAGCATTCACAGGCTCCACCCCGGGCTGCAGGACGGTCCTGGTGGCGTTGCTCCAGGTGACACTTGTCTGGATTGAAGTCACTCAGCAACTGTTGCAGGCTTGAAGGGCCAACTCTCCCTACCTGCTTCAACTTCTAAATTTTAAATGCATTGAAGCCCCTCGTAGGGAAGCCACAGGATTGGGAGGGAGGGTGCTGCCTTGCAGTCCACACAGGCAGGGCTGCAGGTGGGGGATCATGACGGGCTGGGAGAGGACACCTTCCGCTGCAGAAACAGAGACATGTGCTTCAGCTGCAATAAATCCCCTAATGGCACATGGTGTGTGGCCTGGGTGGACATGGACAGCCCTGGCCCAGCAGCCACCCCAGCTGTGATCTCCTTGTATGTGAACTTGGGTTGGTGCACTGCTGGGAGCTGCCATGAGGGAGAGGGCACCCTCCACAGAGGGCACGTGCAGGCAGCTGGTCGGGCCACCGTCCATGTCATGATGCCCTTTCCTCACAGGAACTCCCCTACTGCATGTTAAGTTTCTTCTCGAGGATGCCTGTGTCCCTGAGGTTGAGGGTGGGGCAGAGCTGGTCTGCACTGGGCACTCTGAGCCTTGGCCACTGCTGCGTAGGCTCAGGCACCCTGATGACAGGACACAGAGGGCACCTTCCCCAGAGAAGGCCACAAAGGCTCCAGTTGAGGTCACACAGACTCTCACCACTACCAACCTGGGTTATTCTCATCTGGACGTGAAAGTCACCCAGGTCCAAGCGGGAATATGAAAGGACTGTGTGACCCCTTCTCACTCACAGTGCAAGGTGTCCCTGCTCACTAAGTACTGCAGACCTCGAAGTGAATGGTGTGTCCTCAAATACCACCAGCTGGGGTTCAGATTAATAGACAACAGGACAAAAGTGGGGCTGTCATGGAGTGAGCAGCTGAGGTGACTTCCCAGAAGAAAGGAAGGAACCTGTGCTCACAACCAGGAAGGCAGTCAGGGGAGCTGGGCCAGCAGGAAAGGGGCCACAGAGCCCAGACTGGAGAGTCATGGGAGGATGGCATCCATCCCTGGTGGCGTTGCTGCCCAGGGTGCCCTGGGCTGCCATCTATGCCCCTCCTCATGCCTATGCAGAAGCCCTGGCCCCCCAAATCGAGCTCCTAAAGGTGTGACTTCTGGGAGGAGGTTAGGGTAAGCTGAGGTCACAAGAGTGGAGTCCATGTGACGAGATCAGTGCCTTCCTAGGAGGAGACACAGGCAGCTCACTACCCTCCTCTCCCTGTGAGGATGCAGAAGAAAGGTGCCCTCATAAGCCAGGCTGGGGGCCTTGCCAGGGCCACCCTGCTGGTCTCCTTACCACTGACTTCAGCCTCCAGAGCATGAGACATGACACCCAAGGGCTGTGGTATGCTAAGCTGACCAGATATGGGTATGGACAGCTTCTGGAAAGGGGTCTGCGAGGTGATCTGGAGAGGCGAAGAGAAAGGGTCCTTGAGGTAGAGCCTGTGGACAACAGCCCCTTGGAACAGCAGTGTGGGCATCTTGGAGAACACACATGCTGAGGGGTTCCAGGGAAGATGCAGAGATCACTTTCCCTGGGGCTCTGGGGGACACTAGAGTTGCCCAGGTGAAGAGGTGGGAGGGCTTGGGGGAGGAATGGTAGGGTCTTCAAGTTGTGGACATGTGGAGGGAAGGGTGCATTTCAGAAGGCAGCAGGGAGAGGCCACAGAGCCAGCCAGGTGGACTGGGACAGCAGCTTGCATCTAGAGAGGACCCACCACTTCTGGGACTCTCTGAGGGTACCAGAGGGACTAGGCACAGCAGTAAGCACAGGGAGGCTTTCCAGTGGAGTATGCACCTCTATGCCTGGTGCCTGCCCAAGGAGCAGGTGCCTCCACCACCCCATCATGGCCCCCTTGGGGTTTCTACCCCAGGGCAAGAGAGTGGGAAGCCAGAGGGCTGGCAGCCCTCCTTGTGCAAAGATGCCCTTTGAGGACAGAAATGAGGAGGCTCCAGAGTCTTCACTCCACAGAAGGAATCTTCTCTGGAGCACCTGGGCACAGGATGCAGGCCATGACAGTTTCTGGTCCCAGTCCATGTACTTGTAGGAGGGTCCCAACCCCTGTGTGCAGGAGGAACAATTTGGACCCCACCCTATTTCCACCCCAGATGGGGCTTATTTGCAAAAGGGTGGACTGTGATAGGGAATGTGCATCTGGGTTCTGGTGGGTTGGCTACCCTGGCCACCTCCCTCCTCAGCTTGCATCCTTCAGGGAGTAGGGGAAAATGACTGGAGCCATGTGATCTTAATCACTAATTGAGTAAATTACTAATTGACTCACCTGAGGAGAGGCAGACGATGCTTTAAATCAGGAGTAGGGGCATCCATCCTAATGGGGCACAGAAACCACCCACAGAACCCAGGGCTGGGGTCCCTCATTAACAAGAGTGGAACAACCCAGCTTTGAACTTGAAATCACTACAGAACCTGGGCTTCAAATACCAGAGACTCAGATTTTTTTTCTCCTATCCTGTTAGTAAGGAACATACTTCCAAAGTTGTTTTGTATTTAAAAAACAAAAATCCTTCTGTAATGTGGGTTCCTCTCTTCTGCAAGTTATAGAAAATGCTAATAATTCAATTATGTGTGATCTGCTGAGAAGACAACATGGGGACATGCACTTAGTGATCTTCCTAAGACCTGGTGTGCCACATTGGCAAAGAGAACCTTTCTTGAAACCAGAAGAGTTTTGTCAGCTGAGCCCAAATAAAAAAACCCATGTGGAGCCATTGAAAGCTCAAGGGTCATGACTCTCAATGCAGTCCTGGAGGAAATTATTCCCTTGAACACTCTGCCTGATCCCGGAGGAATGTTCTAGGCTCAGGCTGTGCAGGCCAGCTCTGTCTCCCAGGAAAAACCCAAGCCTGCAAGACTTCTGGGGCTTTGCCATCCACTCAGTGTCCAGAGGCTTTTACAAGTTCTGCTGTGAGTTGTGATGAAGGCAAGAGCCAGGTGGGACAGTGTGAGAGTAAGCCAAGGAATGACAGGCAGAGGGCCCTAAGCAGGCAGCTGCATCCATGGTTCAAGCCAGAGCAGACTGGATGGATGGCTCTGAAAACCTGGAATGTCCTGTGTGAGTCAGAGACTGATGCTTGAAAGTTTGGTTTTTATCGTATTCTAAAATGATTAGTTCAGATAAATATTGATTCTGAGTGACAAAGCATCCAAGAAGCACAAAGATCACTGCTGGGTAGGGTGGAGGGCTCTGGGGGTGGTCAGACCCCCATGTGGCCCCATCTCAGCAAGATGGCCCTCTGGGTCCTGCCAGCTACCTCCCACAGTCCCTTCTCCAGGGCCCTCCTGGTGGCACCCAGTCTTTGTTAGTCTGTGAGCCTTTACTGAGCAGGAGGTCCCTTGCTCTTGGTGTTCTGCACTGGGAAGAAGAAACAAAGTCAATGAAGCACAACTCTCACCAGGAGGCCCTCCTCACATGCAGGGGACAGAAGGGTCACTGGGGGACAGAAGGGTCACTGGAATGTGCCCTGCAGAGCCAGCATGCTCAGGTGCAGCTCAGAAAGCTGAGTGCCTGCAGTGTCTGTGCAACCCCACATGCCTGCTGGGACACCCATGACCAGGGACAGCACAGTGGGTGGCCTTGAAGCTTGTGTTGTCATAGCTCTGGAGGCCCCATGTCTGAAAGAAGGTGCTGCAGGGCTCCAAGAACCCACCTGATGACCTCCTTGGAAGCCCATCTCCAAATATTTGGGGACACTGATATTCAGTCCACAGCAACCCAGCAGGCCACAGGCAAAGGTGGGAAGGGAGGTTTCACAGAGGTCACAGCATGATGGAGGATGCCAACTGACCACGTGTATGCATGCGTATGTCCAATGTGTAAGTGTGGCGAGTGTGTGCTCATGCCCCTGTAGGGAGTCGAGCTCAACTGGGCCAACTCTAGAAGCCGAAATTGGGAATGGAAAGAGGAGGCTGAAATAGAAGAGCCACCAATGCCAGACAGAGGAGCTGGGGTTCATTGCAAGGTGGCAGCCCCAACTGCAGAGATGCCCTGGGGCAATTCAGAGACACATGCCTGAGAGAGGTGACCAGGTGGGAAGCCAGGAGGAGTGGTCCCTGGGAGTACTGGAGAGCACCTGGGGCCGTGTGAGGGGTGAGGTCATGCACTGAGAGGCCGCACGTGGTCTGTGGACAGTCCTCCAGCTGTGGATGGTCCTCCAGCTGTGGGTGGTTCTTCAGGGGAGGAGCCAGTATCTCTTGTCTTCCTCAACCCTGTGCCTGACCCATGGCCATCCCTACCACCAGCTTTTGATCTGAAGTAGCTGCCCGAGATCATTCCTTTGTTCTTAAAATTTGTTTGGGTGATCAATTAACATCACTGTAGATCTTTTAGCTCCGTAAACTAAACATTTCTATTTTGTGTTTTCAGTTTTTTGCTGAGGGTTATTGGCAAGCCTAGCATTGTGTCTGTTCGAGGTCCTGTGGTGTGGCTCCCCTCCCTGGACAGGTACCTGTGTGTATGGGGAGCACAGCTTTCTTAGGAGGCAGACCCTCTAGGTGTGATCCCCTGGGTGCACCTCTGATCTGAAGGTTGTGTCATGGTTGGAGTTGCCACATGGTTCCTGAAGACAGAACTCCTTTCTGGTTTCCATTCTCAGCTGGTTTTCTGGTTTTCATTCACAGGCTGCTGCCAAGAGCCTTTCTCTTGTAAGTAATCTGGATACTTTTACGATCTTCTACTCTTTCTTTGAATTTTAAGGCTCTTCCCTGATAAATAAAAACCATGGTACTTGTTTTTATTTATCTTTGTTAGGATTTATGGGGCTCTCAGTGTTCCATGGCTCAGGGTGTTCCTGAGCTCTGAGTCTTTGTCCTTGGTCATTACGTCCATGTGTCCACTCTCCCTCTGCCCACCTCCTCCCCTCCTCCATGCTCTCCCAGAAGTTACCGCAGTGACTTTCCACTTCACCCCGTTCCTCAGACTCTTCTCTTTGTTTTTCCCATGCCCAAGTCCCCACCACTGTACTGTGGGACCATTAATTGGGACTCTCGTCTGCTCATCTTGTCCAAGTACTTACAACTTTGGATTAAGGCACCCATTGATGTCTAGGGTTGGTTGATGAGAAGCTCCATTTCTGGAGTTCTGTGTGAAGTTTGCCTGTCTTCTGGCTTGAACCACATTCCTTTCCTACCTTTACACAGACATCGGCTTCCTTCACCAGCCAGCTCCCTTGGAGGGTGCTGCTTCTGTCCTTTGGGTATTTTCCCTGTGACCTGTTGCCCTTGATGTGTTCTATTTGATGTCACTACTTTAGCTATTCCTAGAGAGCTGGTTTTCTGAGAAACCCTGTGGAAGTCATAGGAGGTGGCTTGTAAGGATGTGTCTGCCCCCCAGGGTGCCCGGCAGTGACACAGCCTTGGAATAGAGCTTCTCATTTTCAATGGCTTCTCCTCTTTTATTCCCAGGCCCCTGGGAGCATGAGCCCCTGACTCCCTGGGGTGGATGTTTTCTTTCCTACCCCCTGTTTCCATGAGGGGTACCATTTTCACAAGGTTCCAGTGACAGGTCACCTGCAACCCTCAAAGTCCAGCCCCAGGCCCCCTGGGCCAGAGTGCACCTTGGAGACCATGAGCTCCTCAGACTCTGCTCAGGACCTCATGCTATGAGACTTTTCTGTCCTCTTTTCAAAGCTTCATGGGAATCTGGGAACACTGATGTGAAGTCTGGCTCAGGCTGTTGACATACACGAGGTTACCACGGTGAGTTACCCACCAGTGCCCAGACCACAAGTCTCTCATTCCTTTGCCAGGATCCCTCCTACTTGCCACTGAAGTGCAGAGACCATAGCTTTTCCAGCCTAGAACCTGCTGCACCCAGCCGGGTCCCCTCAGGAGCCTGACATCTGACTATGAGCACGTCCTCCTCCTCATCCCTGAGTGCTGCTCGGCAGACAGTAGCTGAAGAGGTTTTCTTTCATCATGCCGAAAACCTAAGACTCAGCAAGAGGCTTGCTGAGATCACACAGCTCACAGCCAGTTGCTGGCACCTGGACTTCTTTCTGAGACCTGGCTTCAGCACACTTCGCTTCAGTTCACGGAGCTTCTCATGGGTGCACGTTTATGTCCCCCCAAGAGCTGGTGCATAATAAATCCCAAAGGACTTAAAATTAGCATACTACAGTAACACAGCCACATCAATGTTTACAGTAGCTCAATTCACAATAGCTAGATTATGGAACCAAACTAGATGCCCTTCAACAGATGAATGGATAAAGAAATTGTGGTATATATACACAATGGAATATTATTCAGTCATAAAGAATATTATGGCATTTTCAGGTAAATGGATGGAATTCATGCTAACTGAAATAAGCCAATCCCAAGAAACCTAAGACCAAATGTTTTCCCTGATAAGCAGATGATGATATATAATGGGGTTGGGCGGTTGGGGGGTGAGAGGAGAATGGATGAACTTTAGATTATATAGAAGGAAATGAGAGGGAGGGGGGTATGAAAAAGTGTGTTTCATTTTTAACAGAACAAGCTCGGCTTCGATACCTCTTTCATTACTAGTTGTTAGAAATACACCATAATTACACAAGGATTAGTTTAAAATTGTTATGGATAGACCATTTGATCACAACTATGAAGTTTGAAGAGCTCTGGAGCCCAAAAACAAGTATTTAAGTCCCACTTTACTTCAAAATAGATGGTTCTGAAATTCTTTGATGAGTAAGTATCAAAAGAACAAACCATGTATTTTTCAACTCTAATTAGAGAACTTTGGGACACAAAGAGAATGAGTGAAAAGGAAAATAAGAGAAGCTGTAGGTCAAAACACAAGCAAGGAAAGGTATGGATGTATATATAAAAGGAAGGAAACATAAACCTTAACCAAACCAACAAACCCAGCTCCAAGACATATATCCCATGCTTATATAAATATATCAAGATAGATTCTTCCATGTATAACTAAAAAAAACCAAAAGATTACAAACAAAAAAAACTGAAAGGAAGAGTTATGAAAGGAAGTTATGAAAGTTATGAAACAGTGAAAAGGAGCATCATTCCCTCTAAACTCCTGTGCAGAGCAAGGCTGGTGGTGCAAAGAAGCCACATGTGGACACAAAGGCTCACACCTAGTGTGTTGCTGCACAGGCAGCTCATGCTCAGATGATGCAGCTGGTTTTGCACTTTCACAAGTTCTATAGATATGTACTATGATAGTGTAAGCTTGGAAGACCCAGCAACATTCACTTTTAATTTTTTTACCGAATATCTTTACTTGCAAAGTACATTAGTGGCTTTCTGATTTCTAATCTGCACATCTGTTTGTTTGCAGAAGTGCTGTGTAAATGAATGAGTACAGTTGACGTACTTACTACCACTATCAAAAGGGAAGCTGTGCTAGTCACTAGATGTAGACTGCTTGATCCCATTGATATTTAATGGGGGTCTCAGCAAGTATCGAAATACAAATTACTGCCCAACATAACAGAGCCTTGTTGTCTTTCTTAGTGTTTCCATTAATTAACAACTTCAAAGAGAATAACCAAAACAGCATACATAATTTGAAACTCATTTTGACAAGTAAAAAACTACAATTGCACACCCATTCTTCCAAATTCTCTCTGACTGATGAATTTCTCCCAGATGTAAAGATCTGTGCCCTTACTTCTGCAGGGTGTCCTCTAGAAATCCCACAGGTCCGTTTGTTCAACATTTCCTCTTATTCAACAATTATTTATTGCATATGTACTTGTACCAGATCTATTCTAAGGGCTAAGTAGTGCAAATAGTAATGGTTGTAATTTAAAAATTTTTCTCTTCCACATATTCTTCTTCTTCTATGAGACTATATTGTTTTTATAATTTAAAAACAAATTAGTAAGAACTCACTTTTAATATTTCTCCATAGTATGTAAAAAGTTAATTCACTGCACATCATAGTAATCTGAAAAACACTGCTTATTGTCTGACATTTCCACAAATTGATGTTTATCATTAATCTTCAGATTCTTATTGGGTGTGGTGGCATATGCCTCTAATCCCTACAACTTGGGAGGCTGAGGCAGGAGAATTGAAAGATTGAGGCCAGCCTTGGCAACTTAGTGAGACCCTATTTTGAAATAAAAAATAACAAAAAGGGTTGGGGGTATAACAGTGGTAAAATGCCCCTGGGTTCAATCCCCAGCATCAAAACAAAACAAATTCCTAAGTTTTTCCACTAAAAATTCTTGCTAAGGATAGTGATATAGTTCTAGCTTTAAATTTAAAAAAAAATGGCGACATAAGTGTATGACACTGGAAATTCCCATTTGAGTGCAATTATAGTCATAGCTACAGTGAGTACGAAGTTTTTGAAACAAATTGGCTCAACGTGAGATGGAACAGAGAAGCCATGATACTGCAGGCTGACATGTGATGCCCTTCCCTCTACTGAGCACCCAGCAGACACTGGGTGAATACTAGTGTATGCAAGTCATTTCTTAATTAAGATCTAAGGGAAAGACCCACACACATATGTACACATGTATATGTACAAATAAATATGAAGTAAACATTAGTCTAAAATATTATCACAATGACTAATTTTATAAACTACTGAATGCCTTTGGTTATAGACAATTAGAGAAAGAATTGTGAATAAATAAAGAGAAAGAAGGAAGAAAGACCCAATGAAACTTAACTACTGGTCTCTGCTTGATAGAGACAGCACACCTGATTAATATTTATTGTGAGTGTGTGAAAAATTACTCACTCTGGTTAGTCTCCATTCCAAGAGGTTTACCTAAATCATTTCACTGAATCCTCACATCACATTATTGATGCTGCAGATGGTGGGGGCCTCAGTATGGACCCTGCTGGAGAAATAGCAATCAACATGGAGTTGTATGGGTACTGACGGGTGTGTTGGTGCTACAGAAGGAAGGGACAGATGAAGAGGGCTTGATAAAGGCCCTCTTAACAAAAGCTCTCAAATTTAATTACCTGAGTTTCTGGATTTAGTTGGAATACACACACAGACACAAACACACACACACACACACACACACACACACACACACACACACACAAGTGATCCAGGATTTGCCTCCAAGAATATTTTTCAGCTAAATGTAGAGAAGATATTGTTCTTTCATGAAGTAGGCAGGCCCATTATAAAACATTAAAATGTTTTGGATTAGCACCTACTGGAAGGAGTAAATCATCAAATAACTAGTAACATAACATTTGTTAATGTACAAAAAATTCTTCTGACAGGTGATACTTCTATACATTTCAAAACTATTACAACAAGGGTTAGGGTTGTGGCTCAGTGGTAAAGTGCTTGCCTAGCATGTGTGAGGCACTGAGTTTGAGTCTCAGCACCACATATAAATAAATGAATAAAATAAAGTTCTGTCAACATCTAAAATTTTTTTTTTAAAAAAACTGTTACAACAATATGCAGCTGTGTTTCACCTACAGTCACTCCCTAACAAAACCCATGTAAGGTACATCTCAACCTAAAGCAAAAGTTCTTCTTTCAAAAAGACTCCTTTGGATTCTTATTCCAGTAGAGACCAGTCAACAGCATGCAGTTATTATTTAAAGCAGAAAGCATAGCCTCTTAGCACACTTAATGCCACTATGTCCTGAGTCATCTACCAGCACCAGCCTCTGGAATCAGCTCTTCTGGCAGCCCAGCAACTCTTAGAGGAGGTATGGGACTAACAGTTGGAATCCAACACACTGCCCTGAACAGTGAACTATTTACATCTTTACAGCTAGCTCCAGAGAACTACAAAATGGATAAAGAAATTCCTTATCCAACTGATTTAACCTTAAAAGTATGCTCATTTCAATTTCTTACAGATGCATATTTCTTACTAATGCCAACTTTTGAAAATACATGTCTGTCAAAGGGGTACATGATGATGTGTGTGAGAGAAACCAATCCAGTCAAATCCGTGGAACATCCATACATAAGGGGGTATGGTATACACCACGGCCTGTATAAGAAGGAATGGAGAAAAGGACCAACAGACAACAAAGGGAAAAACCTAAGAGTCTTGTAACAAACCTGAGTCATACCAACCTTGATTTAGGATGTTCCAAATGTTGCCAAACTCAAGAGAGTCAATACTCAGCCCTCCACATCATAAAAATGTTGCCCAGCAGGTTAACAGGTCATTACCAGAAGCAGCAGAATTAAAGTTTTTGAGAAAATCATTGAATTCCTTGGAACTCTTCCAGTACTGACACAGCTTCATTTTTCAAGTGAGGAAATCAGAACCAGGGTTATCATTCCTGTAGCCTCCTCCCCTACATCCCTGTCAGGGAACCACTTTACTTGCTATGAGATTGCCTCTGCTCTGAATGACCTGCAAAGTCCTTGACCCTCCTCCACCCCCAGAGTGGCTACTTCAGGTCTCACATTGTCCAGGGAGTCTTCCTCACTGCTCCCCACCAAGGATGGCCTGGGTTCCTTACGTTAGGTCACTGAACAGTCTATTTTGGCTGCTTATCTCTGTGATCCTCCAACTAAATTGATTTCTATGGGTAGTAATGGATTCTATACATTTCTATAGGTTTAACACTTAATGGAGTAGGATAAAATAAATATTTATGAATCAATTCATTGACAGTAAAAGGAAGGCCTAGGATTAGAACCAGTTGCCAAGCTCTGGTTTCCAGGTCTTGTTTCAAGTCCAAGGCACATTAAATTCCAAGTAGCATGTGATATTCAGAAAGAAATCTTAAAAGGTCTAAAATTATTCTAACCCAATTTAAAACATATTCCAAACATAATTCCAAAATAATTCCTTCCTTCTCTGTTCCTGTAATTCTTCATACCAGACACTTCTGTGAAAACAACAAAAAATCCCACTCTCATGTAAGTGTGCCCTATTATGTAATAGGAACATAGAAAGCACTGTTCCCAACCTAGCCAGTGATAAACTAGATTCTTACACTGTATGATTGACAGTCCTTATAATTTCATCTTAGGGAAAACAATTGCAGAGACTATTTTTATTCATACCAGTATTTGATCCTTTTCCTCAGTAATATACTAAATGGCACTAATTTATCTGGGTTAATTATATATTCCTGCAAACAATATGTTTTTCTTTAGCTTTGTTTTACTGAATTCACAGAGCCAACCCAGAGGAATATTACAATCAAATGAAAAATTATTTTACCAATTTAAAGACTGACTTATTTTCTTCAGAAATGCTTTTATGCCCCACCCTTTTGATTGAAAAGACAGAACTTTTGTCTTTCTGTGTTTCCCTTTATAACCTTTTTTAAAAACATATAGATTACCAACTTTGTTTTATTAAGAATTTTCCAACTATACTTTTCATGGGCAGCTAGAAGGTAGCTAATGTAGCCATTAGTCAGAGAGTTTATTTAATTGCATTAAAGGACATAGCTCAGAGTGGACATCATCAGTATGTGACATCCTCCTGAAATTTCACTTTTATTATTAGTATTGTTTTGAATGGCAAACTTGAATGGCACATTAAGTGTTGGAAGCATCTGTATTAATACAAAAAATACAAGTGCAGAGACAGTGGTGAGCAAATGAAATTCTTCTATCACAGGCATAACCATGAAGAATTACTTGATACCTTTGCTTTAACTTTTAGAACACCCTTGAGAAGAAAATAGTAAATAATAAATGTCAATGAACAAGTTTTTTTTTAATGAAAAGTCTCCTGAAAATGCAAGATGACTGCCTTTGATGATCAGTACAATGCATTTCTTAGAATGTCAAAGCCACTTTTTACAATGTTCAGAAGAGACAGAAGTAATGCCAACAGTTTCAAAGCCTCATAATTCTTGGTCTTCATCCTTGAACACTATTTCTTTGACATGTCCTGACTTGGAAAATGGAAACAAATTATGTTTGTATTTTGGGAAAATAACAATTTATTGTATGTTATCTCTTAATGAAGTGTTTTGGGGATGCCAGCTAGTGTTTTTCCTCACAGGAAAATGGGGAAGCCATTGCCACCCAATGGCCTGTTCCAGGTCCATGCTTTGTGATGGCAGTGAGCAGGTCTGCTCCTTTTCTTTCATGGCTCTTTTCTTCACCTCTTTCTAAGTTTCAATGTAGAGGATTTTTCAAATGTACTATTGTTTTGACAGCACAGGCTCAAAAACTCGTGCTCTGGCCTGGTGCAGGAGCATGCACCTGCATGCTCAGTTATTCTGGAGGCTGAGGCAGGACTGATTGAACCCAGGAGTTCAAGGCCATCCTGGGAAACATACAGGAACCCTGTTAGCAAAACAAGCTGTTTTCTTTTGCTTGGTAAGATGCTTTACACTAAGTAGCAGTAAGAACAAAGCTTTTATTTTATTAAAATTAACCCATGTGTTCTCCTCCTTTAAGAATTAACATAGACAGAACTTCACAGTGATGATGTATCTCCCAACTTTAAATCAAGTCAGCTCTCCATCAGAACCTTTCATTCACCCATCAAACCAATCATCACTCAGTTTTCTGCCTATTTAAAGAAAATAGCATTTAATGTATGGTTGCCAGATAAAGAGATTCCCAAGTCAAGGGGATGTGTTTTTTCCTCTACTATACCACCTTCCTTTAATACAGATTTCTCAACACAGAGGAACAAGGGCAAAAAGTATAACCAGGTACCTCTATCAGACACCTGAATAAACTGAGGAATCAAGCCATTCAGGACCATTATTCCTGTGTGTGTGCATGCTTATTAGTGTTATAAAGGCATTAGCCAGAGTTTAGAACTATTATCTGCTGGTGGGTTAGTGTCATACAATCTATACTCCCAATACTATAAACAAAGAAAAGGGAAAAAAGCATTTTATCTTATTACAAATTACTTTCTCTATATCTCTTTTATGTTATAGTTAGGGTATTATATTCATTTTAAAAAATAATCAATCTATAACCTGGACTGGGGATGCAGCTCAATGTAGAGTGCTTGTCTGGTGTGCACAAGGTCCTGGGTTCAATCCCCAGTACTACCAGAGAGAGAAAAAACAATGCTATGATATACAGAGTTTGTAAAAAGTAGGTACTGGGTTTGCCAGAGTTGAGAATTCATTCCTGCTGGGGTGTGTTTGCTCACTAGGTCATCACTGGGTACCAAATCCATGCCAGGGCCTTCTGTTTGTGGACTTAGGGAGTCAGACTGAAACTTAATAGGTATATCAAATAACCATAGTTTGTCAAAGTAATATAAAGGAAGCAAACAAGGGACTTCCACAGAGGTAGGAAAGGTTATTTAGCTATGAGGCCCAGGGAAGAACTCCCTGAGAAGGCCTGAGGAGGAAGAGCAGGCTGCTGGAGCAGCTCTGAGGCAGCATTTGACATTTGCAACATGTCTCAATAGGGACTAACCACCATGAAAATGCTCAGCAGCCACAAGTAGCTAGTGGCTGCCATACAAACCAGGTGGAATGATGAAATGAAGAGGGCTCTGAGAAGCTAGGTCACAGGACTGTGGGGGTGGTGGGGGGAACAACTGTTTTCTGTACTTTGAAATGCTTTAAGGTTTCCCTTAATAAAAAGAGAAAAGGGCAGGGGATGTCTTCAAAGCCACTTCTCTTTGTCAGTTTCCTACAAATTATTTGCCTTAGTTTAGTTCGTGTCAAGCAACAACAGATCCTAAAATCCTTTAGAAATTTTTTTAAAAGAGCTAAAATATAGGTTACCATATCCATCAGTTTCTATGGCCCTAATGTGCCCTGCTACCTGAAGTCTAAATAATGGCAACAACTTGAAGATTTATTAAAGGGAGACTAAGTGTACTCTAATGAAGAGTCAATATGATAGCTACTGTGGGCTCTTAAAAGAATCTAAAAATACTAAAACCCTCATCTGCTACTCTGGTTGTTCTAAATGAGAAGCTGACCATTAATTATGTTAACACTGATCTCACAGGGCCAGGACATTAGTTAAAACTCCCATAAGGTTTTCACTTCTTTTGAACCACTAGGAATAAGTGAACTAAAAATTATACTCAAATTTTAGTTGTTGAACTTTTCCTTTTTAAATGTATTTGGTCATAATTGTTTGAAAAACATCAATTGCCCCAGTTTCAGCCCTGCCAATCTCTCTTTCAACAAAATACAAGAAATTGAATGCCAGGGACCACAGCAGGGAGCACAGGCCCCAATTTCCCTAATGAGTCCATCAACTAGCACATCACCACATGCAGATCCACATTATCTTTATACAGCCTATTTTTAGTAGGGCCTGATAACAAACACACACACACACACACGCACAAATACACACACACGCACACATACACACACACACTCCAGGGGAACAGGGGCACTGGCATGCTTTTCTTGGTGGCTGTCTCATTCTTGCTTGATGGGGGAAACAGTCTATTCTCCCACCATAAAGGAAGTTAAGAGAATAAGCAGCTGAATAGGAGCAGATTGTGAAGGCAACTCAGCCATATGAAATAAAATTCTGGAATGGAAAACACTTGGTCAGCAGGTTTATATTCTTTTTTCCTAACCAGCTGACTAGTGTTCATATTCTCCTGGCAGGCAAGTTTTAGCAACTTGGATTTTGAAGCAATCTTCCCATTCCACCCTAGGTAACATATCCTTCAGGACTCATGGTGCCAGAATAAAATAATCACACAAGTTTTGCAGGTTTTTTTGTGCCAAAAACTGAAATAGAAAGAACAGTTGAACAGAGTATACTTATACCGTAGAATAGTATCCACCTATTAAAAGAAGGTACTTCACATGTATTGTTCTTGAAAGATTTGCATTAAAAAAAAACACAGTACTAGCTAAAAGGAATGTAAGGTAAGAGTAAGTGGATATAATGACATATATTTCAAAATCTCTAAAATTGGTATGGCCTTGGGTTAAGGGTTAATGGTTTCTTAGATATGACATTAAAGGAGGAAGCAACCACAACAACAAAGTAGAAATGCTGGACTACATCAAAATTCAGTACTTTAATGCTACAAGCAATATAAAGAAAGTGAAAAGAAAAGCCAATAAAATGAGAGAATATTTGGAAATTACATTTCTGAGATATAGGATCTGTATTCAAAATACATGAAGAAGTCTGAAAACTCAATAAAAAAGAACCCAATTGAAAAATGAAAAAAAAAAAGTGTAATAGATATTTCTCCAAAGAGAAAAATGGCCAATAAGCATATGAAAAGATGTTCAACATCTTTTCAACATCCATTAGTCATTTGGAAAATGTGAATCAAGACCACAATAAGACACCACTTTCAAACCCATTATATGGCTATAATCAAAAAGAAAACATCAAGTGTTGGCAAGGATGTAGTGAAATTAGAAACCTTATACACTGTTGGGGAGAATGTAAAAATAATACAATTGCTGTCATGACTATTCAACTCTGCTAGTGCAGGGCAAAAACTGCTATAAATAGGCAAATACACACACACACACACACACACACACATATATATATATATAAATAAATTTAATGAGTGTGGCTGAGTTCCAATAAAACATTATGGACACCATAATTTCAATTTCACATGCTTTTCATGAGTCATAAAAATATTATTTTGATTTTTTAACCTATATAATATACATAAATAAAAACCACTCTTAGCTCATGCATGGGCTATACAAAAACAGGCAAAGCCAGATTTGGCCCACACTTTTTTTTTTTTTTTGGTTTGGGATGATGTGCTCTACACAGAAAGTGTGTGTGAATGTGTATATAAGGTACATATAAGTGCATTTCATGTTTAGGTATATGTATTACATCTTTTAGTAATACATCTTTTAGTATTACATCTTTTAGCATTATATCTAGTAATGCAAATACCTAAACATGAAATGCTCTGATGAGTACCTTATACACACATCCACACAACACTTTCTGTGTAGAGCACATCATCCCAAACCAAAAAAAAAAAAAAAAAAAAAAAAAAACTGGGTCCTCCTTAAGCACATACTCTTCCCCTGACCATCTTAGCTAAATTTTTTGTTCTCTAACTGTTTTGCCAAAGAGCTAATTTTACCTTTCAGTAAACTTTTATCATACTTCAACTACTATATTTTCAATCCATTTAGTTGTTTCTAAATGTTAAATCTTGCACATCTTCTTTGCTAGGGAGCAATTAATGCTTTCATATTCATATATGGACAAATATTTCCTTTATTATCAGAAAATGTCAACAACCTAAGCCTGAGGAGAGCACCCTGATCTCCTCATAAGTTACTGGGACTATGTCATTAACAGTCTTCAATAAACTTTAAAAAATAAAGTGCTGACTATTTGGCATTTCCCAGTTTTGCTATACAAAAGGAACAAGCAGTACTATTGGTACTGGAGGCAGCAGGAGCAGAGAAAAGTTGATGAAACATATAAAATAAGAAAGGGTTTCTAAAATACTAACATGTCTGTTCTTCCATTATACCTGCCTAAACTGAATTCCCCCAGCTCTGAAATTGGTTCCTATGACTCTATTCAGGATTAGCGAGGGTAAGCAAGCCACATTAACCCTTTTCAGGAACACTGGGTATTCTCACCAGGCATCTGAAGAGGCACAGATGGTCCAATAACCCTTACATGTGGATCATCTGTGTCTGCTAATCCTGGCATCCCCAGCAACTGAGGAAGTGAACAATGTGTAATCATCTACCATGCTAACTATGGTCCTTTTTTTACATGAGACTGATCTTTTGGATCCTTCTTCTTTTTGCCCAGCAGAGGCCATCTCTGATACAAAAAGGTCCTTATTTTACATGACAGAACATAGCAGATAAACATGAAGGGATTTATCCTGGACCAAGTCCATCACTTATGCCTGTCAACCATTGCCAACCTATGAACAAGGGAAGCTATGACATGACAGATTGCTTTTCCAAACTCACCCCAAGTTGTGCAAAAACCACACAGTAAAAATTTTTCTTTAGGGTCTTAATGATGACCCCATTTACTGTGTGGTACCACAGTCAGACTCAACACATGCTATATATGGATTCTGAGTCTTCCACTTCAAGGTGTAGACAGTATGGTGTGTGTAACATGGAGTGCTTAACACAGTGGGACAGGTGTGGGGGCCCAGGGTCAGTTGGGTGTGATCCCAAGTCCACTGCTTATTGTATTAACCTAACCAACTCATTAATTCTAAACCTCTTCTCATCCGCCAGATGTGAATAACAATGTGTCCCCTCCCTTTTCCCCAGTATTGGAAAGCCCAAATGACAAAAGTGAAACTCCCTTGCAAACCATTAAACAGAAGTTTTCTTCTTTTTCCCTAAACTCGCCTCCTTAAACATCAACAGCTCTCTTCTGTTCAGTTCTGCAGGGTTTGATAAAGAAGTGTGCTTAGTCTATTTGATTTTGTTTCTTAATCACAGCTTCATCTTTCGAGACATAAGGGTCTGACTGTAATTTCTCATGGTTTAGTATCTCTACTAGCTGCCCCTCTTAGCTTTTCCCAGCTCTCCTACCCAACAGTAAATTAGCACATGTGGACACACACACACACACACACACACACACACACACACACATACTGTTAAAAATGTAAGCTCCTAGAATATTTTCTTTGTTGCTATTCTGGAATTGCCTGGCACTTCATTGCTGTTATGCACTATAATAAGCAGCACATTGGCCCAACTACCTTTAGAAACCTGTCTGAATGATCCCTATCTATCAAGAAGCTCAGAACCCAATGTATTATATGTAGAAAGTATATCTAAATGCACTATTTCACTTTTTATATACACAGTATGCTAGTTTCTCTACTTTCACAGATTTGGGTTTGTGGCAAACCATCTTTTAGTCTATTTTCCACATTGATTTGCTGTTTTACTAAAAATACCAACATCAAAATGTACAATTATTTAGCAATCTCAAAGATACAAGTGATTCGGTCTTTATTTTATTATTATTATTATTATTATTATTATTATTATTATTATTATTTTTGAGCTGTCCCCAAGGGAAGATGGTTTATTGGTTAGCAGGTGAGAAATCAGCGGTTGGACTTGGCTACACGCTCCAGCTCATCCTTCTTTTTGATGGCATAAGAGTTAGAGGAACCCTTAGCGGCATTAATGAGTTCATCTGCCAGGCTCTCAGCAATGGTCTTGATGTTCCGGAAGGCAGCCTCATGGGATCCTATGCACAGCAGTCAGATGGCCTGATTCACTCGGTGCGGTGGGGACATGTCCACGGCCTGCCTCCTCACAGTGCTAGCTCGCCCGATGCTTGTCGAATCCTCCCGGGGGCCACTATTGATGATGGCATTCACCAGGATCTGCAGAGGGTTCTCACCAGTGAGGAGGTGGATGATCTCAAAGGCGTGCTTGACGATGCACACAGTCATGAACTTCTTGCCATTGTTGCGGACGTGCATCATCATGGAGTTGGTGAGTCGCTCCAGGATGGGGCACTGTGCTTTGTGGAAGCGCTTGACTGCATAGTGCGCTACACTGTGGGGCAGGTACTTGGCATACTTCTTCACCGCAATGTAATCCTGCAAGGAAATGTCATTGATCTGCACATCATCAGTGTTCCACTTCCCAAAGAGCTTGATGTCAGGGGTCTCTGCAACTGCAGGCGTGGCTGTCTCCCACTGTGTCATCCTGAGAGCACAATCGCGGAGCCTCGGTCACCCTGCATGCACCACTCGCCACCTTGGCACAGACAGGAAGAGCTGATTTGGTCTTTAAAAAAACAAAACAAAACAAAACAAAACAAAACAAAAAACTTAATGGACAGTAAGTGCCCTCCATCTTGCTCCATTGTTTGTTCTCTTATAGCCTATTCCTCAACTCCCTTGGCCAAGGGAACTTGCTTAAAAAGCATTGAAGACTATCTGTCCATCCCTATGATGGCTCACATCTAAAGCATTTTACCATATTCTGTACCTCATATCATTCATTATACTCTCTCCTATACATATATTTTCCTAATCTAAAAAAAAAATTATTTCAACTGGTTCACCTTATCCTCTTGAGAATATTTCCAAGCACAAACAAAAAATAGTATCAGTGAAACATGCTTTGTGTTTTTCAGAGACCCTGAAATTCCCTCTTTAAAAGCTAGAGCTGCCTGTTATTAAAAGAATCCCTTTTCTATAGGATGCCAGATTCTCCTTGGGAGTCCTCCGTATAAGCAGAGTCACATGCCAAAAACTGCTCAAATGTGACAGGAAGTGATCACCTTCATGAAGTATCTTTGGCTCTTTGAAAATCTTTGGGAAGATGCGCAGTCTATCATGGCTTCTCCCTAGCATCCTGCTGTCCTGCCACGTCCTCTGAAACTCTGCTTTGGTAGGTCCTCAGGATGCTGCTCCTGCTCACCCTGCCAGCAGCATCCCACTGGAGCCCCACACACAGTGCCTTTGCACTCTTGGCTATTTCAGCAAGTGTCCAGCCTAGTAAAACACTGGGTTGGTGAGGATTATTGTTGCACCTGTGGAACAGATCCAGTGAGGGAAGACCTCATTATTGGTGACAATAATATATAACTTCAACTATGGCACAGCTGCCACAAATATATATTTTCTGAAGAATTCTAAGGTTTACATTTTCAACAGGGCTTTGATCCTGAAAATGGTTCTGCTTTAGATTGAGAGTGTTTAAATCTATGGGTGGAAAATTAAATTCTAACTTCTAATTATATAACATGAGGTTATATGCCTATAATTTTTAAGAGGAATTTAACAAAGTACAGCTGTATACTCTTCATCTGATCTTTCATTTTTGAACTAAGGTTTTAGATATTTAGTATCAGGTCAAGTACTTGCTACAAAATAAGTAGATTGGGCCCAGGATATAAGAATCAAATGCTCCATTTCTCTGAATCATATGTCAATGGTAACAAATTTCAGGAAAAAAAGTGAATCATTAAATTTTCCTTAAAATTTTTGGTCATGACAGAATCAAATTCTCATAATTAAAAAAATTAAAAACTACCAAATCCTGTCAGCCACCTGATGTTGACATCCCTCAACAATGGCAGAGTACAAAGGCATCAGACATAAACTCCAGCCACACATATTAGTTACTATACAATACTCAATTATCTATTTTGTTGTTGGTGTAGATTGAGCATTTCTAAGCTAAAAACCCCAAATTTTAACTGCTCCAAAATCTGAAACTTTGAGCACCAACATGATACTACAAGTAAAAAATTCCAAGGTTGACCTCAAGTTATGGTCACAGTCAAAATGCAGGTGCACTAAAAATACTGCATGAAATTACCTTCAGGTTATGTGTACATAATTTGATCATAATAGAGAAGTCCCTTTTACCACGCAAAGTACCACAGACCCAGATTCCAGGGATTATTAGCACATGGATATCTTAGGAAATTCATGATCCAGTCTATCAAATCAATATAAAAAATTATAGTTTTTGTTTATTTATTATGTTTCTCTCAGTGAGATATAACTCATTGGGACTTTGAACAGGGACTTAAATGTTATGCCCATTTCTTTTTCCTCATCTCCTAGCAAATATCTGGCACAGAATAGGGGCTCAATGTTAAAAGCAGCAAAATGTTGTTTTGGGAAACGTATCCTGTTAGTTCTTAGTTTCAAATCTCATCAACAATTTAAGTAATTCAGGAGAAAATACTGATAGTTTTCTTTCAAAAAAATACCTGTTCACCTGTAAGGTGTAATTACCTAGAAAGGAAGACATGAAAATGGAGATAAATTGACAACACTGGTTCGACTGTCCTATGTGAGTTTTTTCAGGATGCAATGTGCTGTTTTTTCTGTTATGTCTTCTGAAATTGTGACTGTGTGTTACAGCTGAAAAGACAGACAATCTTTTCTGATGCCTCAGATTAATTTTATGTCAAAGATAATATGCCATTTCAAACCTCATTAATAAAGACAAATTAGAAATTGCTAAAATATTATTTATCATTTTGGACCCTTCCTAGCAATAAATTCATTTGATAAAGCATTATTAAGTCTAATCACTCATATTGGTTTTATTTACTTAAGTGTCTCAATCTTTTCTTCCTCTACTGATGTTTTTCTCCATTTGATTCACCCATAATGAGGATCTAAATATATTACTGAGAACTAATAAAGTTCTATGTGATTCTTTTAGTTTATCTCCAAACATCAATTCCATATGAAGAATGAGAGAAATATAGAATTGATTTAATTTAATTCCAAAATTATTTTAAAAGAAAAAAGTCAAATTGGTTTTAGTACATTAGTGAGGGCCTATGGATATTCAGGTGTTTTAACTGTTCTAATAAAGTTTTGTTTAATTTTTATGCTTTATTTTTGTACTGACCAAAATAAAAATTACCTCTCTAATTCACATTCTACTCAATTTTAGAAGTGAATGCTCTTTTTATTTTGTTTGCTCTTTATATTGGTAGTAAACTTAGTGTAAGTTTCTAAAGTCAAGAACTTTCTATCTCAGGTCCCTCATGTAGTCCATATTTGACTTGTTATGACCAACCACATGTTGTGGCAGCTGTCATTTCCTGCTACTGCAAATTGTAAATTCTGCTGTGCATCAATTTGATTTCTGCCTCAGAGAAACTTCACATAAGTAAGAGATTAGTTTTATCTGACTTCAGTATAGAATAAAACTCAAAATGCTCTAACTTAATCAAAGGCAAAACCAACACACACTCAGACAAAAGATTCATCAATGATTTTAATTAATGGGTAATGATGCTCCAGAACTGTCATTTATTGTTGCTATTTCAGTAGAAATTTAGAAAAGTTAGATACATGCATAGAATTTAGTCATTTTTATCCTATTATCTTTATTTATATTGCAAATATTTTATAAGTTTAATCTTTTCATAAGCATTGTCAATTTAAAGCAGTGGTTTCTGATAGGAGTAGCTGATTATCTTGCTTCACAAGGAAAATTTGCAAACTCTGGAAACATTTTTGTTTGTCAAACCTGGAAGAAATGTCATTTACCTCTAGAAAGTAGAGGCCAGGGATATTGCTGGAAATCCTACAATAAACAGGACAGTTCTTCACAACAGAGAATTATCATATTATCTGTAGCATGGAGGCTGAGAAATTCTGCTTTTTGTTTTAATCAAAAAAGATCAGAAATATTCAATGGACTTGAATTTGTGCAAATCTTTTTTTTCTCCCAAGTGTTAGAAAAGTGATAGAAAAGAAAAAATTCTCCACAATGTTTTTATTGTTGTTGACATAAGCCAGAAGCATAGGGTTTTTAAAATGCTGTTTAAAATCAAATATGAAATAACCTCTAAAATTAAGGCAAATAAACAATGATAAGGTTTACTAGAGACTAATGGAAATATTTGCAGCTTCAGTACATTTTGTAAGTTTTTGTTTTCATTTAAAAACTCCCTACAGAGAAGCAGAGAACTAAATTAACATGCTGAAAACCATGAAGTAGAGTAGTAGGGAAAATTTCATAAGATATTATATTGAAGTAGATTCCCGATTTTCAGTCATAGACCATTATCTGTTTATAATTAAATAAATAAATAAATAAATAACTTCCTCAACTACACTCTTAAATATCTAAGGAACATAGATTAACATCTCAAAGTGTAAGCATTTAGATTATCAATTAGGACAAAAGTCTATTCTTTTAATTTTAATTTTACAGTTTTGGCAATTCTCTTCCCACATGGATCACAAAGTGAGTCTCCCTTCCATTTTTACTTATCTTTATTTAAGTATGTAAATAAATTCTAATAATATAATGTTCCAGTTTTCAGAATCTGCTATAATACTATGAGAACAATCACTGTTAACTTGAATTAATAATTAATATAGTTGTTCCTATTGAGAAAGAAAAATAATGTTTCTATTCCATTAATAATCTCCATGTTGGTGAGAAAGTTCCATTGTGGATATTAAGAAAAATGTTTCGTAGTGCATTCAAGTGATCTGTGAAAAGAAAGAAAGAGGAGAGAGAGAGGGAGAGAGGGAGAGAGAGAGAGAGAGAGAAAGAAAGAAAGAAAGAAAGAAAGAAAGAAAGAAAGAAAGAAAGAAAGAAAGAAAGAAAGAAGGAAAGAAGGGGGAAAGGAGGGAGGGAGGGAGGAAAAAAGAAAGAAAATTAGAGGACTCATAATGAGCCCCAGACACAAAAATTCCTGACTCAATTCTGGCAAATGGAAGCACTGCACATTAAGGAATGCCCTATTTGAGTGGAATTTATCACTGGGATACAAGATGGTTAAACACCTCCAAATCAATCTGTTTGCTATGTCACACTGACAGAATGAAGGGTAAGAGATATGTCATCCTCTCAATGGATTAGTACAAGAATTTGACAAAAGTCAACATTACTTCTTTTGAAAAATTATCAACAAGTTAGGTATAATAGAATGAAAATCAACACAACAATTATATTTATGACAAGCCTCATTTCATGTCATTTAAAGCTTTCAGCTATCCCTCTATAAGACCAAGAGTATGACAAAATGCCAACTCTCAACATTTCAGTTCAGTATAGTATTATAAGTCCTACTCAGAACTATCAGAAAAGAAAAAAGAAATTTAAAAAATCTAAATATCAAAGGAAGAAATAATTTTCACTTTATAGATTGCATAATTGTATATGTAGAAAATCCTAAAGAATCCAACATAAAAATATTAAGCATAGCAAATAAGTAAAGTTGCAGAATATAAAATCAACACATAAAAATCAGTTGTGTTTCCATGTACTAACAATGAATCTTCTTCAAAAGAAATTAAGAACTTGTATAATTCAGTGGTCGAGCATATACTTGGAACACAGAAGGCCCTGGATTAAATTCCCAGCAAGAGAAAGGAAAGAAGGAAAACACACAAACAAACCTTAATTACAACAGCATGAAAATGAATAAAATACTTAATAAAATTACCCATTGAAAAGTGCAAAATATTCATGAAGGATAAAAAAGACTCAATAAAAACAAAGATATAAGGTTTTGTGAATTAGAAGATAGAATTTTCAAAACACCATAATATCTACAATGATATATCAATTCATTATAATTTCTATCTAAATTCCAATGACACTATTTTTTCACAGAAATAGACAAAACAATCCTAAACTTTGTATGAAGCCACAAAAGACTGCAAATGGCTAAGTAATTTGAGCAAGAAGAATAAAGCTGGGATTATCATATTACAAAGTCATTTGTAATATAATTAATAATTTCACACAGTTACTGTAAACAAACAGTATGTCAGATAATCCAATCAACAAATGGGCTAAGGAAATGAACATACACTTCACAGAAGAAATTCTACAAGCAATCAACAGATATATGAAAAAATGTTTAACTTCTCTAGTAATAAGAGAAATGCAAATCAAAACTACCCTAAAATTCCATCACACCCAAATTAGAATGGCGATTATCAAGAATACTAGCAACAATAGGTGTTGGTGAGGATGTGGGGAAAAAGGTACACTCATACATTGCTGGTGGGGTTGCAAATTAGTGCAGCCACTCTGGAAAGCAGTATGGAGATTCCTCAGAAAGCTTGGACCATTTGACCATTTGACCCAGCTATCCCACTCCTCAGCATGTACCCAAAGGACTTAAAAGCAGAATACTACAAAGATGCAGCCCCATCAATGTTCATAGCTGCTCAATTCACAATAGCCAGATTGTGGAACCAACCTAGATGCCCTTCAATTGATGAATGGATAAAGAAACTGTGGTATATTTATACAATGGAATATTACTCAGTCGTAAAGAATGATAAAATTCTGGCATTTGCAGGCAAATGGATGACACTGGAGAATATCATGCTAAGTGAGATGAGCCAATCTCAAAAAAACAAAGGAAGAATGATCTCACTGATAAGTGGATGATGACACATAATGGGGGGGGCTAGAATGGAGAAAGGAGGGACTGTATAGAGGGAAACGAGGGGTGGGAGGGTAGGGGGAAAATAATAGAATAAATCAAACAACATTACCCTATGTCAATGTATGATTGCACAAATGGTATGCCTTTACTCCATGTACAGAGAATCAATATGTATCCCATTTGTTTACAATAAAAATAAATATATGTAAAAAAAAAAACCAACAGTATGTATGTACTGCCATAAAAACCATTGCACAAACCAGTGGACCAGAACAGAAATCCTAGAAGTAAATCCATGTGTATATGGTGAGCCACCTTCCACAAAGGCACCAAGAATGTACACTGAGGAAAGGCTAATGTTTTCAGTAAATTCTACTGAGGAAACTAGTACTCATATAAAAAAAAGTAATTTGGATCTTTATCATACACTATATACAAAAATCAACCCAAAACTAATAGAATAATTTAAAAAAAGACTTAAAACAAAACTTGAAACTCTAAAAGTCCTAGAAGAAACATAGGGCAAAAGCTGCATGGCATTGTTTTTGGCAATGATTTTTGGATATGATACAGAAGAATGGACAATGAAAGCTTTATAAAAGTAGAACTCTTATCAAACAAAGAATTTTGTGCAATCAACAAAATAATATGGTAACCTACTGAATTGGAGAAAATATTTGAAAACCATATATGTGGTAAGAAGTTAATTTCTAAAATATGTAAGAAACTACTACAAATCATAAACAAAAATGACCTGATTACTAATGCACTAGGGACTTGAATAGACATATTTTTTCAAATAAGACATACATATGGCCAACAGGTATATAAAAAAGTGCTACACATCACTAATCATAAAGGAAATGCAAATAAAAAAACACAAGAGGATATCACATCACACCTGCTAGAATGACTTATCAAAAGGTCAAAAGATAAGAATTGGTGAGAATGGGAAGATAAGGGAATCCTTATATGTTGGTTGGACTAGAAATTTATATAGTCATGTTGAAGAACAGTATGGAGTTTCCTCAAAATAATAAAAATAGAACTACCATATGATGCAGCAATCTCACTGGGGAAATATCTGAAGAAAATAAAATTATCTTAAGGGGATATCTGCATTTCCATGTAAAAGCAGCATTATTCACAATAGCCAAGATTTGGAAACAACCAAAGTGTGGGCTGAAAGGTAAATAGAAAAAGCCTTAAGAAACAAGAAAATCCTGCTGTTTGCAACAACATGGATGAAATTGGAGGATGTGAAGTTCAAGGAGATAATCCAGATACAGAGAGACAAATACTAACTTTATCTAACTTTTGTGTGCATGGAAAGGACTCATATAAAAACATCAGAAAGGAGATATCAGGGGCTAAGACGTGGGGAAGAACAGAACTTTTAGAGTATAAACTTTCATTTAAAGGTAATAAAGATGTTGAGACTAAATGAAATATATGTATGTGTGTATGTGTGTGTGTATTTATATGATCATATACTTGAAATTTGCTAAGAGATTAGATGTTAAGTATTCTTGCTGTTACAGAGAGGTAACTGGGAGGTGATAGGTCAATTATCTTAATTGTAGTAATCATTTTAAAATATGTATATATATCAAAATACCACATTGTATGCTATATATACACATTTCATTTAATAATTGTAGTTATAATTATACTCAGTATACTGGAAGTAAAGAAGAGATTTATCCAATTAATTAAGTTGACAGATATTTTCTACGAACCAATCATTTTAGTTGTTCAAAATATAAGTAAAATGATCATTCCTGAGCAAAATATGTATTCAAATTTAAATTGTACACGTTGTCATCAAACATATGTTATGTCTTCCAAATTGCATACCTTAAATATTGCTTCCAGAAAAAGGAGATATACAGGAAGGATGAGGAGAAAGAATAAAAGCGGGAGAAGAAGGTATTAATACTTTGAGCTTCTCTTGTGTTCTCAATTCCCTTTGAAACTTAAAAACCCAATTTGAATTAGTGATTTATCATCAGATATGTAAAAATGGGACACTAAGTTTCCATATATAGGGTGAAATTTTTAGATATAGCTTGTCTTCCTTTGACAGAATGTAGACACTTGTGGTGATGTGATCAGTTAACAGCACTTACGAAAATAGCTTAGCTTCTCTTTTTCAAATCTCCTTTCTTTACATATTTATGTCAAATTCTTTTATTTCCCAGATTGAGCATGTATAGTTTCTGGTCAGAGATATTTTCTCTCCACAATCTCCTTCTCTTGAACTGGGTGACACATATTTCTAATAATCTATCTCTAAAGTCCTAACTCTGCACCTCCCTGTAAGAGTCAAGTCCCAGCTAATTCTGTCACTTAAAAAAAGATAGTTCACACAAATCTGATTTTTTTCTTCTTTATTTTGTAATTTTGTAATACTACCATCTCTGAATTCTTTTAGCCTGTAAGTTCAGTATATAAATAGAACTTCAATTTTTCTTCACCAACTTTTCCTAACGAGTATTCACAACAGGGAATCAATGAATTAAAGGTGTAATTTTCATCTTGCAGCTGTACTGATCAGCAGGTCTTTGTTATACAATTGTGCTTTGTTATACAATTGTGGATCTAAATGTGAAAGACAATGATAAAACTTTCTCCTACTAAATACAGAGACACTGTATGCTCATTCTCCTTTCATATAGTAGTAGAAACTTTCTGTCTTGTCATTTGTACATGGTGTATATGCACCATTTTTATGAAAATTTATGTGTGTTTTAAAATTTTTACCTTTCTTAACTCAGTCCTTTCTTGTTCTACCACATGTAGGTTAAAAGAATTTATTGCATCCTCATTTCTTCCTATACTAGAAATTTTGTCTTAGCCATAAGATCAAAATTTGTATTTAAGTTGTTCCTATATCTTCCTGAGATTCAGATGTTCCTATTTCAAGGTCTGAGTTTTTCTTTTTGTTCACGTACCAAAATCTGAAGCCTTTAAAAAAAAAAACTCGCTAACTGTGGTTTTCCTTTTACCTTATGGCAAATCTAATTCTTTGAGATAAAGTGAAACAAAAACGGTTTTTCAGCTTCTTCCTTCATGCTTTCCCTTGTGATGATTACACTTTTTAAAAATCTTCTGGATGTGAAATGTACATAACATTTTTTCACCTTATTTTTATCTCTTCATTTATTAAATATGTTCCTCTCTCAAATACATTATTTTTGGACTCATATTTTAGATTGCAGGCATACATAAGCATATATAAGACTTGTTGCTATTCTGTCTCAGTTGTCATTATATAAAAGAATTGTTTAAAAGTCCATCTAGTTAATAATATATCAAATATCAATTCAAATGTTTGCATATGCAAACTGTACATCCTATAATTGAGACCATCCTGTTTCTTAAAAGTAATTCACTTCACTGCCAGATACCTTCCTGATAGTGGAGAATAATGTGTTAGATATGTAGATATGTCTCCAATGTGAGGAGCCTGATGATGGATTTCAACCTCATCCTCTTGCCCTAGTTTTGCAACCTGACTCTTCATGTGTACTTTTGACTAAAAATTTATTCTGTTGTTAGACATATGTCTCTCATAATGTATGTTTTGTGCATACACAGTGTTAAAGTTTGGATATGTGGTGTCCCCCCAAACTCATTGGTGACACAATGCAAGAAAATTTTGAGGCAAAATGATTGGGTTATTTAATCTGGACATTAATCCACTGATATGGATTAACTGAGCAGTAACTGTAGGCAGGTTAAGGTGTGACTAAGGAAGTAATCATCAGGAGTGTTCTTTTGGGGTTTATATTTTGTCACTAGTGAGTGGAGCTCTCGCTGTTTCCTGATTTCTATGTCCTGAGATGCTTTCTTCCTCCACACCCTTCTGCCATGTTGTTCTGATTCACTTCAGTTCCAGAGTTATAAATTTGGCCATGTATGAATGGAAACCTTTGAAACTATTAGCCAAATTAACTCTTCCTCCTGTGAAATTGTTCTCGTTAGGTCTTTTGGTCAAGTGGTGTGAAAGCTGACTGAAACATATGCTCTTCAAATTGGTGATACAGAACAAATGCTAGTTATACTTCTGGTGGAAAGTGATGAAAGTTGATGAATCTAAACCAATCAGGTGTTGACAGATATTTAGGCATCTTTTATAATGATGTACAATATAATAATCTTTTTCCTTGTGTGTGGATGGGAACTGTGAATTTCTTCTAACCAGTTTAACATGGTAAAAAGTGATAGAATATAAATCCATGATTATATTATGTAACAAAGATTGTTGCATATCATTAACCTGATTATATTATGTTAGATGATTCATCCAAGTCAACTGAAGAAAATTCTCCTTTCTGGATCCATGGAGGAGGTACCGAGTTAAAAAATTTCATATGACAACAAAATGCTGGAAGCCTCTAGAACTGGGGTGGACACTAGGATCTAGCCAGTCAGGAAAATACTGGAGCCCTCAGTTATATAGCTGAAAGAAAAGGAATTCTGGCAATAATCTGAATAGGGTCATAAATGGATTTATCCCTAGTCAAATTATGAGATGAAAAACCAGCTCAATGAACATCTTGGCTGTACCTTCAAAGACCCTTAGCAGTAACACAGATAAGCTGTGCTCTCAGACTCCTTACTCATAAAAACTCCAAGGTAAGAAATTCACATTTATTTAAACTGCTAAATTTGCAGTAATTTTTGCATAACAATAGAAAGTTATATTCACCTCATAATTCTAAGAGCAATATGTTTCTGGGAGACCCCTAAAGATTGTAGTTATTTGACTGTAACCCCTGAATGGCCTTCTTGAGAGCTGAACTGGAGATTCCATGATCTGGACATCCCTCGTCATAATGAAAGGAATCTTACAGATGGAATTTGGTACCCACACTGGTGTAGGTACAAAATGTAGGCCAAAGTTTTTATAACTATTCCAGACATATAATAAGTTTTTTTCCCAATAGAAGGAAGACACCATAGAAAAAAAGGAGATAAAAAACAACTAAGATTTTTTGGTATATTCAGGAATGTTTAACCTTTTTAACTTTTTTATGAGTGTCTTAGCTTTCTAGCAATATGACTAAATTTTCCATCTTTGACTCATCTTAGAATGTGTTTTTGTATAGGTGTGCAAGTAGTTGAGTTCTTAGAGGCTGGCATGTGTACCTGATCTATTTGCTTTGGTTATAAGTATAGCAATATGGAACATTTCTAAATGAAAATTGTTTCTATAACTTTGCTAGTGCAGAAGGATCATCACACAAATATCATGCTTACATTCCTCCCTCAATCATATCAAATGTTTTAACAAAGACAAGTTATTGTTGATGAAATAGACTAACGATTTTTATCTTTCATTTCTATATAAAATATTTTTGTTTTTGATGTATCTCAACCTAGTCTCCTCAGACATAATTGCATAGTCTAACTCAACACAAGTGAACCTTACTTTCTCTGATGGATTTTTAGAAACAAGAAATTTACTAAAAATGTTCCAATGTCACCAAACTGGAAGAAATGAACTAGAAAATGCTGAGGCTGGCCTCAAACTTCCAATTCTCCTGTCTCAGACTCCTGAGTGACTGGAATTATAGGCATCGCCATTCCTGACTAAGAAAATAGGATACGTGTCCTAGGATATGAGCAGGAGGAAGCCTAAAAGCTGTCTACTGGGCACATTGGATATGTTCATATGATGACAGAATGCCAATCATATTTTCTTTTATTTTGCCTATATCCATAAACAACTGACAATACAACCAATTTGAATCCATAAAGGCCCATAAACATATCATTCACTGGCAGGTTTACTTGTCTGTGTAAAGGGCAGCAAAATGTGGCTGTTTGAGAACCAGCTGTGAGGAAACAGGGTGCAGATTGTGGGGGTGTAGGTAGGACATGATCATTGCAGAAAATCTGATAGTAGGAAGATAAGAACTTCAGGAATTAGAGTCAATTCTTTCTGGTGAATATTGAACATAATTTTGTTTAGAAGACCTTGAGTTAAAAATCTAACATAATTGGACACATAAGTACAGATTCAAATAGACTGATTTTATTCCCCATTTGCATTGCTTTATTAGATCCTAATATAAGGAAATATTATTTTCAAGAAATCTTTAAAAAGCCTGGCATTTTCCATATGGCAAAGGACACAGAGGAAAAATTAAATATAAAACCAATTTTATTCTGAGTAAATTATACACACCTACTTAAATATTTTGTTCAAGTTAAAATTATTTAGACATTTAAGAAATTAGAAACATTATACATATATAAAACATAAAAATTATACATATTAATGGAATAATATGCCATTTTGACATGTTATATTGTGTAATATTTTAATCTGGGTAAACATATCTCCAAAAACAAATTCTTTTTGGTGAAATTAAATCCTTTCTTCTAACTTTTGGAAAAATACAGTATTTAATTGTTATCTATAGTCACTGTACTGTGTAATAACACCAGAACTTTTTACTTCCTTTTAAATAAAAGTTAATACCTGTCATAGTCTTAAGCCCCCTTGCTCTTCTTGACCAGTGGCAAGGGAAGGGGACACTCCCCAACAAGATCAGACAGGGATAGGTAGGGCCAACTGACCGCCTGCACCCAACCCTCCTGGTGGAGGACAATCAGTTGCGTCAGGGAGAGCAGTCACAGCAGGAACTCGTTTATTGAGGAAGTCACACAGCTTTTATGTAGGGTGAAGGCTAGGAGGGAACCAATCAGCTTAAAGGTCAGCAAGGCATGGGGGGCACGGTTCATACAGAAGAGAGTCCCATAAGACTATATGGCAAGCAAGAACTGATCACATTTGCGGAACTGTTGTTAACCAATCCCTGATGGTGGTTGGATTTATTGTCATTAACCTTTGAAACCGCCTTTGAGGTCTTGATCTTGCTCACCCGCCAGGGAGTAAGGAGTCAGCCTGAGTTAGTTAATGTGTCATTAGTCCCAACATATCCCCCTTTTTTGTTTTATATTAAGGGTGTGTCTGTCTTAGGTTGCCCCTGGGAGGGTATTACCCATCATAGAACATCACCCTAGCAGTTTGGGGGTTCGCCTTACTTGAAGTTGTGCCTGTCTTAGGTTGTCCTCCTCTAAGGATCTTACCCGTCATTGACTACCACCTTAGCACTTCAGGTGGGCACCTCAGGAGGAGCAGGGCTTAAGGGAGAGACACTTAGACCCCAGTGTCCTGATACAAGTGACCCATGATCCTATAGGGCTCCCAATCATCATTATGAAGGGCGGTATAATGCTGTCGGACCACCATGAGCTGCACAGACTTAGCCTGACTTTTCAGGAAATGAATAAGCTTACTGATTATGCAAGCCCCAATGGTGAACACAAGGATAATGGTGATTAGCGGTCCCATAGGCAGGAGGAGGTAGGGGAGACACCCGTGTAACCCAGTCCAGAGGAAATTAGAGTGGGGCTCACTCCTACGATGTTCCAGATCTTCTTGTAGGTTTTTGATTCTATCTTGTACAATGCCAGAGCAGTTGGCATAGAAACAGCACTCTTCACCAAGGAACAGGCAAAGTCCTCCTTCCTATGCCATTAGCAGATCCAAACCACAACAATTTTGCAGGACGACTGCCAAGGAATCAAGTTGAGCCTGTAGACCTAAGATGGTAGAACTGCAAAGTGCAATGTTAGGAGCTCTGTGTAGCTCTCAAGGAAGTCCACTGTCCAAAGTCATGAGGGCAGAGACTCTAATCTTAAACACTGTTGTCCCATTTTTGCTACTGCGCATTATACTCTTTCTTAAATGTCATTTTAAGCAGTTTACATATATTGACTCTTGAGTCTATATGAACATTAATTAATTCATAGTTAACACAATTTAACATTATATCTAAAACATGAATTAAAGAAAGGCTGAGAGAGCTTTTAAGTTTCCTTTTGTGTGGCAAAGTGGTAAAAGGCTTTCATGCTTAACCTTTAAACAAATCAGGCTCTCAATAACTTTTAGAAATACATTTAACAAATTTTACATATACCCTATTGATGACAGGTCCTATATAGTATATTAAATGATAGGTTTAACATTACAGACAAGTTTAATTTGGAGACTAGCAGCTTGATAAATTTTCTGCTTCAAAGGCTTGTATACCTGGGAAATATGAACACATTTAAAATACAAAGAGTGACCATTTCACAATTACTTTGACACTTTTATATTACCAAATTTAGACTTTAAAGAAATATTTAGACTCTGTAATGTAGTACAATACTCTAACAGTTGTTTAAGCATAATTGTATAAACCCCAATTTTTAAGACTAGTTGTTCTAAAGAATAAATCTTAATAGACCTAAGAAATCCTTGTCATTTTACCATATAGACTAAACTTTGGTTTGTATTAGAACATTAGTATTTCACCTTAGGAAAAACCTTAAATAGCTTTAACTGTGTCACATACATACAATAAACTTAGTTACATGAAAACTCCTTGAAATTTTCCCTTTACAGTCTTTCTTAGCACTTATTTAGACTCTCATGTATTTTATCACATAAGCACTTTCTTACCCAGAAACATTTCCTTTTCCTTTTTACTAAATATATTTCCATACCTAGAACCTTTTATTTTTTCTTTTCTATGTGTTGATCTTTTTGTTCACATTCTGAAACAACTCTAAGGAAATTTCTTAATTTATATAAATTACTCTATTTTAATAAGATTAAATATTTTGTTATTCATAGTACTCTAATTGAAACACAGTTGAGACCTTTAGAACCCTTTGTATATAGAATTCTATCTGTTAGGTCAAAACTCTTAGTAACCTTGTTTTTAGTTTAGTGATGACACAAAACAATTTTCTCTACAAACACATTTGAGTAATCCCATACATGTCAACTCCAATTCACTTATTTTCTTAAAAAAACCAAGATATTAGACAAGTGTCCTGAACAGTGTTTGCCATCTTTTTCTTGTTGAAGAAAAGTCCTAGAAATAATTGATATTAGACATATTATTAACATCAATATTTTATTAGTCTGACCACCTAGAAACTTGTGAGTTATTTTTGAAGACATTTCACTTTTATTAGTTTACCCAATTTGAATTGACTAAACCTTTTTCGTATTAAAAGTATTTGGATTCATTTTTAAATTTTAATTTTAGGATCACTCAGTTTTGATACAGACAAAACATGACATCAGACAGCACGACATACAAATAACACAAAATCAAAGGCCTTGTAACTTTATAGGTGAATCTTCATTGCAATGTAACAGATGTTCAAAACTCTAGTTGGATAAAATAATAGAAATGATCAAAGAAAGTCATGAGCTCAAAAAAAATGTAGAATTCAAAAAAAACAAGAGTCCTGGAAAAATGGTATGGCCGTTAATTACTTTAGTAAAGCACCATAAAATTTACTTTTGCTGGAGTTCAGGTAACACTCTTTTTACCTTTTTTTTTTCTTTGTTTTTTCCTTGGGTTTGAGACTGGTCTCCTACTGAGTCTTCAGGCTTCCTCTATTTACATCTCAATATAAACCTTGACTGAGATCTAGAAGGAGTCCACAGGTTTTAGCAGAAACTTTGTGCCTAGGGCATTTTAGCCATTTTTTCCTCATTAGTAATCAATTTAAACATTATCTCCAGGGAATGGAAGCAGAAACAACTGAGTGGAAGTTGGAGGAGGAGGAGGGATTAAGAGGGAGAGAAGAAGGAGGCGTTTGAGTTTGCAGGAAGAGCATAGAAGCGCAAGAAAAGAGACTTGAAGATAAGGAATCCCTTTCCATCTGTGTGCTTGCTTGCAGAACCTGTGTGCTTTATCTTTGGTAGCCACAATCCACCTTCCCATGGAGCGATCTTTCATCCCTGCACAGGCCAATTTGTGATCGGTAGTCATTCCTTCCCAAACTAACATTTTAGCATTTACCGGGAAGGCCATACAGGGAGGGGGGAGGTTAGAGTGAGTGTGTTCTCTCCCAGTATCATCTTTAGGCGACAGCTCTTTGGGGAGAAACTTGGAGCCCTCTTTGGGAGGTCCTGGAGAGAAGTAGGCCTTAAGGGCGGATAATGTAGGGCAGACTCCCAATGGGAGACCCTCCCCTAAGTTGATTTCCCTCTTCCTAACAAGTTGTTCTACATGATCCCACGTGGACCAGTCAAAAAGATTAGCAGCAGGAAGCCAAGGGGCCACCCGAGTAAAGGTGTCCCAGGCTTTTTCTGCCTGTGTATCAGACAACTCAAGGCCCCTACTCTTCAGCATGAGTCTAAGAGCTGAGAACACAGGGTCACCCTGTGTGGTGTGTGTTTGCCCCCATCTTTTCAGGGATGCCCTTACCTTGGAACTCGCTTGGCCCGATCTGCCGGTACTTTTGGTTTCAAAGTTGCCTCTTCACTTTGGCTGCAGATCAACCTTGAGGGGCCCCACGTTGGGCACCAGATGTCAGGGTCTTAAGCCCCCTTGCTCTTCTCGACCAGCAGCAAGGGAAGGGGACACTCCCCAACAAAGACAGATGGGGATAGTTAGGGCCGACTGACCGCCCCCACCCAGCCCTCCGGGCAGAGGACAATCAGACGTGTCAGGGAGACCCGTCACAGTAGGAACTCGTTTATTGAGGAAGTCACATAGCTTTTATGTAGGGTGAAGGCTAGGTGGGAACCAATCAGCTTAAAGGTCAGCAAGGCACAGGGGTTCACACAGGCGAGAATCCCATAGGACTATATGGCAAGCAAGAACTGATCACGTTCGCGGAACTGTTGTTAACCAATCCCTGACGGTGGTCCAATTTATCGTCATTAACCTTTGAAACCGCCTTTGAGGTCTTGATCTTGCTCACCCGCCAGGGAGTAAGGAGTCAGCCTAAGTTAGTTAACGTGTCATTAGTCCCAACAAATACCCATTAATCAACCTTTCCCCAACTCGCCACTCCTTCTGGTATCCACTGTTCTACTCTCAACTCCTAAGAGAGTAACTTTTTAAAAATATTCCAATGAGTGAGATTCATGTACTTACTATGCCTGACTTATTTCACATCACAGTGATATCACATTTTATGCACGTTATCACAAATGGCATGGATTCTTGTTTGTGACATATAGGTGTTTCTATCTCTTGAATACTGTGAATAGTGATGCAATAAACACGGTAGTGGAGATGACTTCAATTCCTTAAATAAATATCCAGTAATTGGTTTGCTGGATCATATAGAAATATCATTTTTAATTTTTTGAGAAATGTCCATACTGTTTTCCATAAGGGCTATGACTAATTTACACTACCACCAATAGTGTGCACGTGTATCCATTTCTTCACATACTTGCCAGTATTTGATATGTTCTGTGTTCTTGATAATAGTCATTCTGGAGTGAAGTCATATCTTATCGTGTTTTTGATTTGCATTTACAAGATGATTAGTGATAGTGACCCTTTCTTCACCTATATGCCAGAGATTTTGTGTCTCCTTTGGTAAAATATTTAAGATTATTGCTCTTTAAATAATCAGGTTTTTTTTCCCTATTGGGATTTTTTTTAGTCCCTTATATAATCTGGATATTAACTCCTAGTTAGATGTATCATTTAAAAATATTTTCTCAGCCAGGCGTGGAGATGCCTATAATTACAGAGACTCTTGAGTAGAGGCAGGAGAATTGGAAGTCTGAATCCAGCCTCAGAAACTTAGCAAAGCCTTAAGTAACTCAGTGAGACACTGTATCAAAATTTAAAAAAAAGGAGGGGCTAAGGATGTGGATCAGTGGCTAAGCACTGCTGGGTTCATCCCTAGTTTAAAAAAAAATCTCTCATTCTATAGAGTTTCTCTTCATTCTGGCGATTGCTTCCTTTGCTGAGCAGAAGTTTTCTATAATTATTTAATCTCATTTATTTATGTTTGCCTTTATTTCCCAAGTGTTTGGGGACTTGTCCAAAATCTCATTTCCAATTCCAAAGTCCTGAAAGATTTACCTGTTTTTTTTTTCCTAGCAAGTAGTTTTATAGTTTAAAGTTTTACATTTAAGTTCTTAACCAATTCTGAGTTTATTTTTTAACTGGTGAGAAATAGTAGTTTTATGGCATTTTCTGCAAATGTACACCCAATTATCCCAGCACCATTTCTTAAATGACTGTCTATGGTGCATGTTTGTTATGGTTTCAGTATGAGGTGTTCCCCAAAACTTCCTGTGTTAATGCAGAAATGCTTGGAGGAGAAATAATTGGATTATGAGAACCGTAACCTTCTCAATCTATACTAGTCTGAATGAACTGACTGGGTGGTAACTCTAGGCAGGTGGGACATGGCTGGAGGTGGCAGACTATTGGAGTTGTTCCCAGGAAGGGTGCATCTTACCTATAACCTTTTCCCTCCTCCCCTTTCTCTCTGCTTCCAGAACCTGCTACTAGCTGATTAGTTTCCGTCTGCCATGGAAATTACCATGGAAGTAGGGTCCATCTGCCATGATGTGTTTCCTCACCTTGGGTCCAGAGCAATTGAATCAGCCCTCTTGGACTGAGATCGCTGAAACCAGGACTCCCAAATAAACTACTTCTCCTCTAAGTTATTGTCAGGTATTTTTGTCACAGTGATGCAAAGTTAATTAAAACAATATTCTTAATAACTTTGTTATTAATAGACAAACATTTAAATGCTTCAATATTGTTCATAGCTACTTAAAATGTTAACTAAAATTTCTTTTAATTACTGACATCTTTATTTGCCACTGTATAGTGTAGTATACACTGTATAGTGTAGAGAGAGAGAGAGAGAGAGAGAATGCACACAACAATTCTCAGCTTGGGAAGAAAGGTAATGTGGAATGCATGTGTTACTATCTATATTATTCAGACTTGTACATACAAATAGAAGAAACTAGGTAGGCATAAACAACATTATTATAATAAGTGATAGAACATGTGATTCATTCTAAATTTTCAAAAACAGAAAATATAATACCGAGTCAATGCCGCAGCAAATGTCATGTCATTATTTTCCTTCTCACCTAGCTATGTGCCCAGATAATTTTGGCTGTAATCATGTTAGATGATTTTATTAAAACATACAGAATGGCCAAAGAACATCACATAAGTTCCTGTCATGAGTCAGAAGATATAAGATATGAAGTCCTTTTACCTCTACTCAACTTGAAATTGGTCAAAATATGATAGGAAGGAATAAAAATCTGGACAAATACCTAAATGCAAAGAGCATGAGGTGGAGTGGGAAAGGAAAGTTTGGAAAGGTTTAGAGGCAGAGGTGCAAAACTCATGTGAAAGATAAACAAATAGCCACATGTAGAAAGAGACAGAAGCTTGCTATAAGACTACTCAAACCAGAAATACTAGTAAGAAAGGAAAGAATTGGAGAAACAAAATTCTAAAAGAGATGTATATGAATATGTAAGAGGATGGAGTGAAAAATCATAAAATCAGTTTTATTAATTGAATTTCATTAAACAGGACTTCATCTACCTAGACAAAAGGGCTTTCCTTTATGTAAATACAACTGCCTTCAAAATGTAATATTGTTGGTATAGTAGCATCTCTAGAATAATTATATCTTTAATCTGATATATGAGAGGATTCAGTGTAAAGAAGAGCTTTCTCATTTAAGGACAGTTCCCAAGCCACCATTCCATTTATCTTTAAACAAACCCCAATTACATATTCTAGCACATGAAGAAATTTGAAGAAGAATTGAATCTCAATATACAATAGCAGAAACAACTGATGCAAATACTTAAAGTACAAACACAACTATTTTTCTTTCTTAAGAAAAAACCCATGCAAACATTATAAGATCATATAGGAAAAGATTATATGCCAAGAAAGAGAAACATTATGGTAAACTGAGAAACAAACTCCTAAAGAACACATATTCTGCAATTTTTCTGCCTAGAAATTATTGGACTTCTAATTTAAGCTTCAACATGTAAAATGTTTTAAAATCGCTACTTTCATTCTTCCATACTTTTCTGCCCTTTAAGAAATAATAAAGATTTTTTTTTCAAATACATAGAAAATCATAGTCAGAAACTAGGATATACATAAATAAAAATATGTAGATGGAGAAAGAAAAGGGAAAATAAATAAAATATTTTGTTTTGATTATTTTTAACCTAAAGACAACTGGATATTTAATATAATAATAATATAAATGTAATGAATTATTGTAGCATATGGGAAAGTGAAGTGATTGTTTAAAATGCCTTAAGAGATGAGTTGTAGGTAGTTGGGAATTATCTGTATAAGAAAACTACTCGTAAAGTGTACAGATTTATTGAAATAAACTTAGGAACAAATGTGCTTTGAAAATTCTAGAGTAATCAGTAAGGAGTTCTTTTTTGTTTTGTGCTTAAAATGAAAATTCTTATTAAAAAATCAAAACAAAAAAATTAAAAAACAAAACCAGTGAGAATTAATACCTGGGTGTTGGTATGGCAGGGTATATAAAGGGGGAATCCCCCACCCGGCCACCCCTCTGTCACCAACCGAGGCAGGGAGAGGTTCTGCAACCGGGGAGCAATGGCTTGAGTTCAGAGGATAGGGAGCCAGGTTCCGGCATTGCTGGTGATGAAGACGTGGCAAGGTGGCCAGGGCCATCTCTACAAACACAAGGTCCAGGCCCAGGTCCTCTCTCAGCTCACCGCCTGGCCCTCGACGTCAGCACAGGCTGTGGAGCAGGGCAGTCCATCTTGAGTCCAGGCCTTTGTCCAAGGAGTTGCTGCCTCCTTCCTCCTGTCCCCTGGGAAGGTCCCCAGTTCTGTCTGGGAGGCCGAAGGGGGCAGGGCTGGAAGGGTTGCATGGTTGGTAGGAGGCAGAGAAAGTTGGGATTTGGGGCCAGGGCTGTGTCCAAGTGGCGTGGTGGTCACAGCGAGTGGGTGGCTGGGCTGCTTCTATTGGAGCTGGGGCTGGGGCTACAGCTGCCTGTGCGGGTGCCAGGCCACCCCCGACCCATCCCCCGACCCCCCAGCTGTTTGCTCAGACTGTCCAAGCCCTCCGAGTTCTCCTGCATTTCCTACATAAGAGGTGGCATAGAGCCTGGGATCTCCATCTTCACGGTGATCACTCACTCGGCCCCCTTGGCACTGATGCTTCGCAGGTCCGTGATCTTCATCAGTATCTTGGGGAACATGTGGGGACCGCTAGGCCTCCGTTTCCGCACATAGACCTTCAGCGTCTCAAGTAGTGGTTCCTGCAGCATGTCTACCCTGTCTGGCTGCTCCAAGTCCTGCCGGTCTCCACAGATGAGGCAGATGGCACTGAGCAGCCCAGTTTCAGCATCATCCATATCCAGGGGCAGCAGCTGGTTGGCGAAGGCAAAGACCAGGTCTGTGAGGGGGCCAAAGTCAGCGTTGTGCGTCTGGGTCCAATTCAGGGTCAGCCCGTCCGAGAAGGTCATTGTGTCCTGCTCAGGTCAACGTCCAGAGACACAAGCTATTCTGAGCTGTTGTTCGTAGTGTATTTGCCCGGCTGGCAGAGGGCAGGGAAGGTTTCCTGGTGCTCTTTGCGCACCTTCTCAATGAGCTCCCCGACCTCCGGCGTCAATGTGTAACTCTCAGAGCACTCGCGCTTGGGCACCTCCTTCTTCTTCTTGTTTGGATTGTTCCTCACAGACTCCTTGGACATGCCCACTTCGAAGCACTTCTGCAGCCGCAGTACTGGCAGCAGTTCTGGGTCACCTTGTTGATGACGCAGTTCTTGTCCCCGTGGCAAGTGTACACCATGCTCGTCTGGATACTGCAGCGGAAGAAGCCCTTGCAGCCCTCATAGGCGCTGACTGCATAGTGGTAGCCTGAGGAGGAATCCCTCTGCATTCATCACAAGTTTAAATATAAGTATGTAAATATGCCAGATATCAGAGAATGCATTGTGTGTGAAATCTAAATAAAGGTAAAAAGTAAAGAATGTAAAAAAAAAGTGTGATGCTACAGCTAGTCAAGAAACCTATATTAATTTTAGTAAAGACATACATCATGAAAGATTATCAAGAATAAAGATAAGTATTGTATAACTGACAAAGGAGTCATTTCTCCATGAAGATACAATAATCCTAAATATATATGCAACTAATAAGCAAGCATCAAGGCCATAAGAGGTATAAACTAGTAAAAAGGAAAGAAAAAATAGATCAATCTGTTACAGGTGGAACTTCAACATTCTTTATTCTGTAACTGTTAAATCAGTCAAGCTAAAATCAATAGAATATAGCTCATCTAACAACATTAGTAATCATTTGGAACTGACATGAGTAGACTACTGCATCCAACAATAGGAAAAATCATAGCTTTCTGGAGCTTCGTGGAATATATAAAATAATAGAGAACATTCTTATACTATATCTTATATAGTATTTTTCAAGCCACCACAGAATTAAATTTGAAATCATTAGTAAACATTTAGTTAGAAAATAACCATGTGTTCATAGTGCATGAACACTAGACAGCATATTTTTAAACAACACATGGATCAAAATAAATTTAAATGCATTTTAAAAGAAATGAAAATACAATTTATCAAAATTTGTGGGATACTAAAACCCATTCCTCAGTGGGAAATTCATATTAAAATCATGTGTTAGAAAAAAATAATGTTATAAAAGAAATCATCTAAGGTCCCAACTTAGTATACTAGAGAAAAATATAGTAAGACTAAATAAGAAAAGAAGAAATTGACACAAACACATGAGAAGATTCCTGCCTGTGGAGGGTGTGAATGGAATACTACATCAATCTACATGCCAAGGAACCTCAGGAATTGTAGATCAACACCTGAAGTTAATTTAAAGACATGAAATAGAATCCCCAGGGAAAGCATGGCCCTGCCAACACATTGACTTCAGACTCCAGAACTATGACAGAAAAAAAGGTCTATTTTATCAACAGTTAGTGGTAATTAGTTGGAGTAGCTTTAAGAAACATAGAGATTCCTATGGACATACAAATACTAATGTAATCTGGCAACCTGGGTGTGATTTTGGGAGAGAAAAAGGATATAAGGTAATCTTAGGCTGTAGGAATAATATATGGACTTTCATTAATAAAAAGAATCAATATACATTTGTTAATTTTAATAACTGTACCAAATTTTTATAAGCTATCAATTGTAGGTAAACAGGATATGGAACTTACTGTATAAAAATAAGTTTATAACTGTAAAACTATTCTTAATGTTTAATCTTATTTATACATAAAAAAATAAATTACCAGAAGTTAGGTATGGTGGTGCACGCCTGTAATCCCCAGTGACGGGAGGCTCAGGCAGGAAGATTGCAATCTTGAGGCGGGACTTAGCAACTTAGCAAGACTATGTCTCAAAATAAAACATAAAAATGGGGGGTGGGGATATAGCTCCCCTGGATACCTTCCATAGTAACAATATAACAATAATAATAATAATAAATTACCAGTGCATATATAAATATACATATATATGTAGCATAAAATAAAAAATAAAATAAAAAACTGACCCTAGACATTTGCTGCACACCAAGGTATTAGATGTTATTCTACAAGTTAAACAGGTTACAATGAAAAATATTACAGCAGAATAAAAGGGTAGCTTTGGAAATTAAAGAAATGTCTGGTAGAAATAACAAAGTTAAATGACTCACTTGAGAATATTTCCTAGGATTTAGAGCTAAAAGATGTGAAAGAAAAGGCAAGACATGTTTATTAATGCAGAGAGTTAATAGGTGATCCACAAAAAGAGAAGAAAGAAAATTAGTGGAATAAAATTTTCAAAGCAAAAAGAAAAGAGTATTTTCCAGAGAGAACAATACTTATTACATGAAAGGACCTTCCAAAGGACAAGCAGGACAAATATGGTAGTAGAGGAAGGTGAGAGTTCATCTCAACTTACATACATCTTAAGATATAAAATCATTACAAGTAACCTAGTGGAGGCAGGTGGAAAAGAGAGAGGGCATAGAGAGGCTAGGATATATATACTCATGAAGAGAAAAAACAGGACAATACTGAGCAAAATAAAAGCAACGGTGGAGACATCACAATACCTGATTTCAAATTATACTAATGCAGCCATATTAATGAAAACTGCATGGTACTGGCCAAAAAATGTACATGCAGACCAATGGAGTAGGATAGAAGACAAAGGGAAAAGCCTACACAGTTTTGGACATCTACTCCTTGACAAAAGTGCCAAAAGTATGCATTGTAGAAAAGGGAGCATATTTAACAAGTGGCACTGGAGAAACTGGATATCTGGGTGTAGAGGAATGAAACTAAATCACTCTCACTCTGTAAAAAGTAAAATAAAAATGGATTAGAGACATAAGACCAGAAAATTTGCAACTGTTAGAAGAAAAAAAAAATTGGCTAATGAATTTGACGTATAATCATAGGTGAAGATTTCCTGAATAGGATCTCTGTAGCAAATTGTCTTTGTATCATCAAGTTTGGTGTTGGAAGTTTCTCATTACTTGCTTTCTAGGTTGTATGTAATTTCAGTTGCAGTCACTAATTTCAGTTCCTGTGATTGATCAGGTGCACTGAGATATTTTTCTGGAAGTGTTCCCTGGAGGAGGGCAAACTCTCAGGAGCACATGCTGTGTGATTCTACTCACACACAGTGCACAACTGAGTCATGCTGTGGAGTCTGGAAAGTGGCAAGTGCTGTGATGATAGGGCAGGAGAGAGCTCAGGGTATGGGGCTGGCCTTTTAATTGTATGGATGTTTTCCCTCCTGCTTGGATGTTGATTACATGTTTAATTCTGTAAAATTCATTGAGCTGTTCACTTAAGATTTATGCACTTACCTTTCCTAATGTTATCTTTTCAGAGAAAGTCGAAAACCTAGAGCCTAACAGAACAGCTAATAAAAATATTTGATTTTGAGCTTTGAGGCTTTGGAAGCATTGCTCAGTGCTTGGTGATTGCTCAGTGCTTGGTGATTGGTCAGCCTCTTGGTAACTGCTGTGTAGCCTGCGATGCTGCAGGTGTGGGATGCAATGTGTAATCTCCCCTTTGTAGCTTTTTCACAGTTTCCTGAGGTCAGAGATCATTCATTGCATATAGATATGTGGAAATTCCCAGCTGTTTATTTTATTCAACTCAATATTTATTGAATCATTCTGTAAAACAATAACTAAATGAATATATTTCAGGCTAGTTTGTACAGGGACCTGTGCATGTTACTCAGTCTGAACATGACTGCATTGGGATGCCTCCACCTGCCTTTTGATTGTTTGCTGTTACTAATTAGTGATTTCAGAGTAACATCATCTTTACGCTGGCTTGGGAAGGGGACTTTGGGAATGATGGCATCACTTCTGCTTTCTTACAGGCTGTTATGCACCATGAAGGCCACATGGATGATGTCTGAAACTTGTCTAGATCTCAGCATGAAGAAGCACCCACAGCCCGAGTCATCTGGAGCACTGTCTTCCTTTTCAGTAAATTTATAAGGTACTTTTGTTTTTGTTGTCCTGCTGGTTTGATATTTTATTTTCATTTTCTTTCTGGGTTTACAAGTACACAATTTCAAAATGCAAATATACAGTGAAGGAGGTCGGCAGAACGTAATACAAAATACTGCTTAGACAGTTGTTTGGAAGGATAAAGGAATGTGCTTTTAGAAGTTTGTAATTTGTAATTGAGAGCTACAGGTCAGGATTACTCTGCAACTTGTTTTGTGGTAGATTTACTTAATTCCCTTGTACAGAGAGAATAATGAAGCCTAGATGCTTGATGAGTTTTGAACTACATTTAAAAATAGTGGTCCTTGTAAAAACTGATTTTTTCACCTAATAATTTAAACAGTTGCAGGTCCACACACTTAGTCAAACATGTGGTCAAAGTGTTTTCTGATAATATTATGTCAGTACATCATGTGATCTGTACAAGATGGATATCATCTGTCTCTTGAAATTTGCAAACTTGACGAGAGAAAAATTTTCTTCAAATATACAGATATTATATATACAGATAAATCAATATAATGAAGCTGTTAAAAGCAAGGTGTACATTTTTACAAATTTGCACACATATCTTGTTTTTTAAAATTTGCCTTTAAATTTTGGGAAAGGATATATTTTATGTTTCTTGATTATATTTCTCCATTTTTGTTGATTCTATTAATATTTCTGAGAGGCTATTAATGATCTTTTGTGTTGATTTATTATCATTCTATAAAATGCAAATGCTTCCTACAATGTATTAGTTTGGAAAAGAATTATAAATTATTTTCTCAGAATAGTAGCTAAATTAATAAACCATTTTGACTTTCCAATGTAAGAAAGATCTCCCTACCCAATATTATATTATTATCACTTAATAATTATCTGCTTCTTTTATAAATCCATCCCACTTGCCACTTGGTGTGTGTGTGTGTGTGTGTGTGTGTGTGTGTGTGTGTGTGTGATGTTTCTCTGATTTGAAGAATGTGCATTCAACCTCATATTATTCCTAGTATTTTTTTTTTCATTTTTCTGCCTCATTTAAAACCTTAAACTTCGTCATATGCAGTGAGGCTTAGAGACTTAGAGATCAGTAGGTATCATTTTTATATTCATTTATTGTTTGTATTACTTATATTAATTGTATTATTCTATAGGGTACTTCTTGTAATAGAGAAATCTATAGAAATGATGAAACTGGGGCATAGATGGATTCTGTTGACAAAATTAATGAGATTTGACTCAAAAACTTTAGAATAGTTGCAGTTTTATTATTTTTACTGACCGATAAGGGGGAAATATGTTATCTTCATGTGAACCATGATACATTTTAAATGTTTTGAGCATTATAAAGTTCAGAGCTAATTCTTATTTTTTTAATTTTAATTTTTTTATTTTTTAAGGATTTTTTCATACATGTATATAGGGTAATAATGTCTGTGTCAATCTACCACCCTTCCCATCTGCCCCACTCCTCTTCTTCCTCCCCTCTGTAAAATCCAAAGTTCCTTTGTTCTTCCCTACCCACTATTTATCAGCATCTGCTATCACAGAAAACATTTGACTTTTGGTTATTTTGGATCGACTTATTTCACTTAGCATGATCTTCTACAGTTCCATTCATTTACCTGAAAATGCCATAATTTCTTTTTTCTTTAAAGCTGAGTAATATTCCATTGTGTATATGTACCACATTTTCTTTATCCATTCATCTGTTGAAGGGCATCTAGGTTGGTTCCATAGTTTTGCTATCATGAATTGAGCGGCTATAAACATTGATGTGGCAGTATCACTGTAGTATGATGATTTTAAGTCCTTTGGGTATAGACCAAGGAATGGGATAGCTGGGTCAAATGATGGTTCCATTCCAAGTTTACTGAGGAATCTCCATACTGCTTTCAAAAGTGGTTGCACCAATTTGCAGTCCCACTAGCAATGTATGAGTATACCTTTTTCCCCATATCCTTGCCAATACCTACTGAAAATCTAATTCTTTTATTTATTTATTTATTTTTGTGTGGTGCTGGGGATTGAACCAAGGGCCTTGTACATGCAAGGCAGGCACTCTATCTACTGAGCTATATCCCCAGCCCTGAAAAGCTAATTCTTATTATTAAGCCTTTTATTGCTCCTAAAATATGTTTTGATATAGTCAGAAAAATTTAATCAAAAATATTTCTTTGCACTAAAATATTTCCATACAATTTTGTTGATGCAGAGAGCAAGAATCTGAATATTTCTGCACTTTGAATTTTGTCATGACTAATGAGTACTATTGTATCAACTAGAGCCATGCTGTTCTCCTATTTCTTTATGGTATCTGTTTTGTGTTTTTTTCATAACAAATTTTTAGCCTTTGGAATAATTTTTATTTAAAAGCATCATGTTTTAATGTACTTTCCAGACACATTCAGAACTGTGAGCTTTAAAACTGAGAATCTTAGTAAACTCAGCAAATTATCCCATTTCTATCCATTAGTGTTTTGCTTCAAAGGTGAGAAAGTACTTATTAGTTGTCTTTCTTAATCTATTTTAGATTGGAAAGCATTATAAGTGGAAAATAAAAAGCATAGGCTTGCTACATGTGGATTAAAATTCCAATTACATGAAAGTAAAAATATGAGGAGAGCCGGGCACAGTGGCGAAGTCTAATCCCAGTGGCTTGGGAGGCTGAGGCAGGATCACAAGTTCAGAGTCAGCCTCAGCAGCTTAGCAAGGCTCAAGATCCCATCTCAAATAAAATTTAAAAGGGCTGGGAATGTGACTCAGTGGTTAAGTTCCCCTGGGTTTAATCCCAATACCAAAATATAAACGTGTGTATATATGTGTATCTCTCTCTCTCTCTCTCACTCTCTCTCTCTCTCTCTCTCTCTCTCTCTCTCTCTGTCTCTGCATGTATATTCATATGCAGAGAAAGGCACCTTCTGTTTATACACTGATCATTTCTGAAAGAATGCACAGGAGGATGGCTTTCTTCTTGGGAGAGGGAATTCGATCTTTTACTTTCATGTCCTGTCCTGTGTGTTCTGTTATTTATTGTTAATCTGCTTTTGTGTAAAAAAAGTAGTTAACTTATCTGAGAAAAGCTAGATAAATTATGGTAAAAGGAAAAGCTGCATATTAATTTGAGTTGAGTGAAAAAAAAGAACATGCATCTACCATTGTAAATAGAAAGACCTTCTCCCCTACCCCAACCGCAAGGTAGTTTTAATGCAATAGCTATTTCAGGTAGGTAGAATTATGAAAGACTTTTTAAAACTTTTAAAATTTCTCTTGATTATCCATTTTTATTACAGTTACTATTGATTTTATAACCACAAAAATTAACAAATAAACCTATTGAATTTTTATTTTATTTTATTTTTTTATTTGCACATTTCTTTTATTTATTTTGATTCATTGTACACAAATGGGGTACAACAGTTGTTTCTCTGATAGTACACAAAGTAGAGTTGCACCATTTGTGTAATCATACATGTACATAGGGTAATGATGTTTGTCTCACACTGTTATTTTTCCTTCCCCCCACCCTCTCCTCACCCCTGTTTTTCCTCTGTACAATTCATCCTTCCTCTATTCTTGCCTCCCTTCCATCCCCCATATGTATTGTCATCCACTTATCAGAAAGATCATTCCACCTTTGTTTTTTTGGGATTGGCTTATCTCACTTGGCATGATATTCTCCAACTGCATCCATTTACCTGAAAATGCCATAATTTTATTCTTCTTTATAGCTGAGTAATATTCCATTGTGTATATATACACAATTTTATCTTTAACTGTTCATCAATTGAAGGGCACCTAGGTTGGTTCCACAATGTAGCTATTGTGAAATGAGCAGCTATAAACATTGATGTGGCTGCATCACTGTAGTATGCTGATTTTTAAGTCCTTTGGGTATAGGCCAAGAAGTGGGATAGCTGGGTCAAAAGGTGGTTCCACACTGCTTTCCAGAGTGGCTGCACACTGCTTTCCAGAGTGGCTGCACTCATTTGCAACTCCACCAGCAATATATACACTCATTTGCATCCCACATCCTCACCAACACCTATTATTGCTTGTATTCTTGATAATAACCATTCTAATTGGGGTGAGATGGAATCTTAGGGTAAGTTTTGATTTGCATTTTTTATTACTAGAGATGTTGAGCATGATGTAGAGATGTCAATTGCTTGTAGATCTTCTGTGAAGTATCTGCTCAGTTCCTTAGCCCATTTATTGATTGGGTTATTTGTATTCTTGGTGTAAAGTTTTTTTAATTCTTTATAGATTCTGGAGATTAGTGTTCTATTTGTACTATGTGTGGCAAAGATTTTCTCCCACTCTGTAGGATCACTCTTCACATTGTTGATAGTTTCCTTTGCTTAGAAAAAGCTTTTTAGTTTGAAGCTATCCCAATTATTGATTTCTGCTTTTATTTCTAGTGCTTTGGGAGTCATTTTAAGTAAGTCTGGTCCTAAGCTGACATGATGAAGATTTGGACCTACTTTTTCTTCTATAAGGTACAGGGTCTTTGGTCTGATTCCAAGGTCCTTTATCCATTTTGAGTTGAGATTTGTGCAGGGTGAGAGATAGAGGTTAAGTTTCATTTTGCTGCATATGGATTTCCAGTTTTCTCAGCATCATCTGTTGAAGAGGTTATCTTTTTTCCATTGTATGTTTTTGGCACCATTGTCTAATATGAGAAAACTGTATTTGTGTGGGTTTGTCTCTGTGTCCTATGTTCTGTACCATTGATCTACCTATTTTGGTGCCAATACCACGCCATTTTTGTTACTATTACTCTGCTTCTTTACTGAATTCTGTTGAATTTTGATGTGCAGGGGACTTAAGGATCATCTGCTTGCTGCCAGTTACTTTCTGTTGAATTTATTGTCATTGCTTGACAGATAGCAATATGTATTATGTGACTGGGAGAGTCACAGATCTGCAAACTAATTGTAATTCTATAAGCTATTTTTCATTTCATTGCCCTTTATTCAGCTACCAAAAAATGTGGTTCAAATATCAACTCCAAATTTATGAAGCTACCCCAGCTCCATTTCTCCAAATAGGTAGATGGTAGATTCACTACTGGATTTGTGTGTGAAATAAGCCAGCACCTTCTTTTGTTTTCCTCTTGTATTCAGTGTGTGTTGTTAGCCTGGACAGAGAGGGAACAATGATATATAACAATTTGGAATTTGACATGGATATATTTAATATGTGTTTTAGATGGAGAATAAAAAACATATTTATGAGCTGCCTTATTGGAGACCTCAGATGCTATAGACACAGATACTCACAGTTTAAAATATTGCTGTGGTCCTGTTTCATACATTTTTTTCTGACATTCCTAAAATTAATCTGTGGGATGCTGACAAACAGTCGTGATTTCCTAAAGATGTCTGAGAAATGACTCTGGTGGACTCTCTGTGAATACTCATTTCTCACAATTCAAAGTATGAAACAGGATCAATGGCTGCTTTTTTAATATGACAGAAGTGACCAATTTCTGCAGTGTTTCAGTCAGCTTTTACACTGCTGTGGCCAAAATCCTTGACAAGATCAATTTAGAAGAGTGTTGTTTTTGGGGGGTTCACAATTTCAGAGATCTCAGTCCATAGGTGGCTGACACCTTGCTCTTGGTCCAAGGTGAGGAATGTGGGGGAAGGGTCCATGGATGCCTTATGTAATTTATTGAAAAGGCATATTCCCCCCATGCCAGCAGCACAAGCACATTGTAGAGAATTGTGAATTCTGACAATGGCATGTCTGACTGGGATCGCCACTCTCTGCCATTGCCGGATATCCCTATGCCTATCGCTAGAGATCATGGTATTGCTATTGCCCCACCCTAGCCCGGAAGTAATCAAAATTAAAAATTTGAAGTGTGGTTTGTAGTGAACATGTATTACTTTTGCACCATTGTAAGTCAAAAAAATTGGAAGCTGGACAATTTTAGGGACCATTTATAATAAAAAGTACTTTTTTGCAAAAATATTTTTTGGATAATTACCAATATTGCCTGCATTTCACATTCTGACTGAATAAAAGTTTAGGAATTTAGTTAATTATTCAACATTAATGAAATTATTTCAGCAAACTAGCATTTCTTAAAAACTTCATTCAAAATGTTTTCATTATATTTAACATATAACATTGTTATTCAACAACTCTATATTCTTATTCTATTGAAGACTGAAAGTAGTCGTGCTGAGAAAAAACATGTCTTATAAGTTCTGTGCACTATACAAAGGTACAATAAGACAGAGTGTCAGCTGTAAAGAAATTTAAAATGTTGCAGAAGATGACCTGTAAGCCACTGTGTTAGAGTGTTTTATTCAGGTTCATATTGCTATGTGTTCTATTTCTGAAATAAATGAGGAAAAATATGATGCAGAAGGATGAACGGTCTTAACTTAGTCTTCAGGGCTACATAGCCAGAGATAAAAGATCAGTTCATTGTAAATTTGTGCCTCATTTAGAAAAGGTCCTGTTTCTAATGTTTTGATGTACCTTTGAAGATTGCCATTATACTTTGGAGATGAGAGGAGCACTTTGAGGTATCTGAATGTTAATGCCATTGTTTTCTCTCTGTTTTGGAAAAAGAGTGGGCTTATTTTATTATTTGACTTTAAAATGAACATATCTTGCTGGGTACAATGGTGCATGTCTATAATCCCAGTGACTCAGGAGACTGAAACAGGAAGATTGCAAGTTTGAGGCCAGCCTCAGCAACTTACTAAGACCCTGTCACAAAAATAAAAAATAAGGGCTGGAGGTGCAGCCCTGTGGTAAAGTGCCCCAGGTTCAATCCCCAGTACCCCTCACCAATGAATATATCTCCATTATAAAAAGTTAGATAATGAAATAAGATGGGAGCTACTCTTATATTTCTGCCTATTTATACCGTACATAAATTGGGGTGGTTGAAGTTTCTTCTGAGGAAGCTGTGGGAAGAGATGGATTCCTTTCTTCTGTCTTTTGTTTCTCACTCTAGGTGAGGCAGCATCTTTTATTTGTCTCTTTGTCTTTGGGAAGAGGCATTGCAAGGAGCATCTTTTATAAGTCTGACTGTGCACTCTAACTTTGGCACCCCCTGCTCTTGAGGTGGTACAGGCAGTAGCCTAAGACTCCAACTCTTAGTCAGCTCCCCAGAGCTGGCAGATGCTGAATAGTGATTTTCCTTGTGGGCAAATCTTCCTCCTTTTAAATATTATATTGTTCAAAATCTCACCAACCCTCACTAAGCACTTGTGCTGTTTTGACAGAATTTATTTTAAAATAATGACTGGGTGTTTCTTGAAATAATTCAATCAAGTGAATTTTTACTTTAAATTTTTAAATTAAGAAGTCATGTAGGAATTTCATACAAGAAGAAGGAATTTCTTTGGTGAAAGGACTGTGGAAAAGGCTAGATTAAGCAAAGTTAGAATGGATGACCTCAAGTTATCTGAGTCTTTAGAATGCTTTGTAACTCTCCAAGTGGGAAGAAGAGATATAGGGAAAAAAAACACGTGATTTCCAAATTTACTAAACATAGCCCTCCCACTTACTGTCCCATGTGACGTTCAGTTATATCCCCTGTGTACTTGCTGTTGTATCTCCTGGTGTTTTGTGATGCATGTTCAGGAGAACTAAAGGGTTCCTAACTTTGTCCTTACATAGGAGAGGAGACTGAGCTCTAGAGGAATGAAATCATTTACTTTCATGGCTAATTAAAAGTAGTGGGTATCACAACCCAGGTGAGGAAATCCCCAGAATGCTGGTTTTCCATCCCCTTCATTATTACCTCCCAATGTGGTATGCTGCTCTCTGGAATTCATTCCCTTCTAATGAGCAGAGGTTTTTCAGCCCCACTAATACATACCAAGTCATTTTTCATGTCAGTTTTCTGTGTGCATGCATTTTGCATATGATTTAGATGATAGATGAAGATATTTGATACTTTACCCAATATTCGAAGACTCTCATTAGCTTACTTTTATATTTGACCTGGAAAGTTGTATAAATGTGAAATCATCTTCTTTTGCAGTGGCTCCAAGTAGAGGAAATTGGAAAAATTGTGCTAAATTTTCTTACTTCTTTGACTGATCAGCAGAGGAAAGACCAAAAACTTCCTCTGGTATGTGTTCCGATTCTCCCCTGGTGAGAGTATTTTTCCTGTTTTCCCTTGCTTTATGCCTGTTCAAGACATAAAACAAACTCTGGTGTTCAGTGTGTTTTCCTTTTAATTGGTTAAAGATTCAAATTTGTTGATTGGCTCATTAGTATTGTCCTTAGTTATTTCTGAAATTCGATGTCCTGTCCATATGCACTTTTAAAAGAAGTCAAGTTACAAAGTCCTGAAAGCCACTGAAGAGCTGGAATTCTCATTCTTTTCCCATGACTCCTAATGAACTCTGTGAGCAGAAAGATGAACTGGGAATTCTTTTTCTTTTTTTCCCCTTGTGTTCAAAAGGTAATTTGGATAGTTTTGAAGGTAGAATAGTTTCCCAAATCACAGAGAACAACATTTCATTTGTTTGGTAAGCATTCAGGAAGAGTCTGTGCAATGGGAAAGTAATTATTGGCAACCTGACACATGCATCTTTGATTTGCTAGTTTTATTCTGGTGTGGTTGGGACTTTTTCATGATTGCCAGGCTGGCAATGAGGGAAACTAGAAGGAAGGGGCAGAACACTTGCTAGCTTCTGTAGCACTGGGGATTGGGTGTTAAAACCTAAGATAAGGAGACACATAGGAAGATAATATTTAGACCCTAGGGACCAGTGTCACCTAGAAAGTCCAATGACCACTAGCACCCATCTTGTTTTCCATCTTCATTTTCCTTTAGTTCATCTCCCTTCCTCTCCACTATTACATCCTGCCTCTACAATTGAAGATAGGCAACAATGATAATTAAGAGTTACCCATCTTTAAATGCAGTAGGCAAACCCCTGGCAACTATCACTACAAAGCAGTAACACCTTCTCAGCATTCATATCCCCCTGAGCAATTTCTAGAGTCCTGGAATGTACTTTCAGTCATTTTCCCACTGTGTCATGGATCCTGGTTCCTGTTATTTCTGATGTTCAAAGAAAGCAGCCTGAGAGAGGGAGATAGGTGTGGGCGCAGCCAGTGCCACAGAGCCTCTCCTGTGGGGGCAGAGGCTTAGCACTACCAGCTTTGGTTGTCCTGGCTGTGCTACATAATTTTCCTAAAGGTTTTATAACTTGCTTTTCTGTCAATGTCTGGGACCATGGGCTGCCAGTCTTAGAAAGTCAGAGTGCAGACCTATCTGTGAAAGTAGAGGGCATTAAGCTGTGGGGAGGGTGTCCATTGGCTCATTCTGCTCCCTCCGAGCATTTTGTTTAAGAAGCTGAAAACCACAATTCTCAGAATCTGAATGTTGCTTAGGACTGATGAAGCCCGGCTGCCCTATTCTGGCCTTCATTTCATGAAGAAAACATTCCTGGGAAGACAGGAAGCTCCTTTCTCAGCTCTACCTGGAACAAAGATGCATAAAAGTTGCACATGATGGATGAGGGAGTCACAGAATTCAAAGAATGGAGTCATGATGTCACCAATGTGCTGTGGACTTCTTGGCCACTTGTGGTTTAAGCCAGTTCTAGATATTCCTTCTCCACAGCTAAACACCATGTTTGCAAAAGTCCTCTCAGGACATATTGTGTCTACTACAAGCAGCTTTGTGAGAATGTAACCAAAGGTAATGAGGTGCAGATCTCTTTAATTAATCAACACTGTGTGCCAGGTACTGCTTTATAAATACTAATTATTTAATTCTCACATTGGCCCTAGGGGTAGGTGCCATTAGTTTCCCAGATCTTCGATGAGGAAACTGTACAGATGAGGCTCATGGAAATTTAATAACTGAACAAAACCAATCAGCTCCTGGATCCTGACTGTCTGGTGCTACTTTCCTTGATCTTAACTGTCCTGTGATGTTGCCTTATTGAGTATGAGATTATTAATAATGAAAGTATATACAGTTATACTGATATGGTATTCTCTTGTACCGTGGTTCAGCTTTTCTAGTTTCTTACACAAACTCAAGTTTCTTCACAGACTTTCATGGGTTTCTCTTGATCTTGTTTTCCTTGGCCCTCTTGGTGCACTCCAAATTACTCAATTATATTTGCTTATATAAACTCTACTTGTGGGAAATGATCAGAAGCCCCAAAGTTAAGATGTAAGAAAAAAAGGCAGGGTGTGTAAAGAAGTCATGTATAGTAGAAGTGGCATTAAAAACTATAGGGTGATCCCCAGCACCCAAAAAAAAAAAAAAAAAATACTATAGGGTGACATGATGGAGTCACCAAGGGAGCTTTAAAACAATTTTATTGGAAGTTGAGAAATTGTAATTGCATATATTATGGGATACAAAATGAGAATATATATGCACATGAGAAATTATTCATTCAAGTTAATAAATATATTCATCATCTCAGATACTTATTCTTGTGGTGAGAACCTTTGAAACTTACTCTGAGATTTTGAAATATACCCTATTAACCATATTGTATTCAATATATTGTACAATAGATCTCACATATCTCATTACTCTCGTCTAACTGGAAAAATTTCAGCTATTCTTGGCTTGAGTTCCATTGAAAGTTGACTTTGAGATAAGTTCAAGGACAAGCTTTTTTGGGACATGAGAACATGAGATAGGAAAGGGACCAGAGATGCTGTGTTAACAAATGAGTCACTGCCATGGTGACAGGAACATCTTTTCACCAGGGAAACCCATAGACATTGTGCCTTACAGTTTTCCCACCCAATGGACTGGGTATTAGGTCACCCAAGGGTTGAGCATTCTGGGACCTCAAGCTTTACTGTGGTCAGAGCAAATCTTGATGCAGAGAAGTCCAGGATTTTGTAGTTGGAAGTGAGGTGGCATGCCCTGGGTGAGCAGATGAGGGTTGACAATGAGTCCTGGTCTGGTCAGCTCCCAGTCAGCTCCTCTTTCTCTCATTATTTGATGGCATGACTTAGAAACATGTTCATGGCTGAACAGGACTTTACTGTTTTGTTAGATTCTGCATCATCAACCAGGGTCTGTAGTATATAAAGTTGTGGTAGAGTCTGATCAGTTAATAGGAATTGAGTGCTCTGAATTCCTTGGGGAAATGAAAGATAAATTACTGTCCCAGGCTTAATGTGTGACTATGCCTAGGCCAAAATTAGTTGAAAAGACACAAGATTTGTGTGAGCAAGTACAGTCGACAGAGTTGATGCATTTCTGCAGGACGGGCTTTTCTTCAGGGTTTACAGCCCTTTAAACTGTTTGGGAACAAGACACAGCTGATAAAGATGTCAGCTAGTTAGGAGAGACTTTTGGCATGTCTTATTTCTTGTGCATTCTATTTCCTACACAGCTTTGCAGTGCCACAAGTTGGTCTTCCATGGGAAACCTATGAATGCCTCACAAAACTTATCAAGTGGCCTTGAATGAGCCACTTTGAGTATAAGCAGCTATTCTTGGCTTGAGTTCCATTGAAAGGAGCAGCCAAATGTGGAAGCTTTGTGCTCTTGTACAATACAATTGATAGTACCTGAAAACAGGTTAGGTTAAAGTTCATGAAATTGTCATAACCATTTCTTGCAGTTTATCATTTTCCAAAGACAAAAAATGTAGAGTAATCCTGTGTCCCTAGAGACCCTCCCCCTTGACATCTCTTTAGGTGTAAGCTCCTGAATTAGAAAGAGGTAAGTTCATGGGTTATTGTTTATTGTTTAAGATCCACTGTTACTGGTGTAGAACTGTAGTGAAGTGACTTGAATGACATCAGAAATTCAAGCAGCACCCATGATACAGAGAAAGAGACAGTAAGCCAGGAGATGACCCAGGAAAAGGGAGTATGAGCTTTGGATTTCCTGGAGAGTCAGCCATGCTGGACCTGAGAGATCATGTTCCTGATCTAGGGAGAAAACACTAAATCAGAATCATAGTGACATTGGAGACTTTCTAAAGGAAATCTTTTATGATTGTTATTTAGGTCAATACCTGTTTGGCCCTAGGACTCCACACCATCGTCATCCACCAGCACCCACAGTTCACCTGCATCACATCACAGTGATTGATGTTTTCTGTAATGATCCTGGGTCATTCACATCCAGACATTGGAGTGGTGTTTTATGCTGACAGATCACTTGAGAAGGCAGGGAAGTTTTGATTTCATTTTTAGGAGATATTCATTCTAAACATTTGAAATAAAATTAATAGTTAAAATGTAACACATTTAAATAGTTAGCCTAGTGTCAAAAATTAAGCATCTTTAAGTGAGGCTAGAAAAGTGTGCATACAGCCATGCTCCTGATTCCTTCCTGTCCTATGCAGCAAGTTGTAGCTGGAAAGAAAAAGGACAAGAAAATAGTCTCAGCTTGGAGGGCTTCCTGTATTATGCTGTATTTTACCAGCAATGTAAAATGGGGGAAAAAGTCTCCCAAAGTAAACTCCAAATGACACAGAAAATTTTTAATAGGAAGAGGGGAAAAGCATTCAGTTCCTTTGTTATCTGAAATCTTTATTTTTACAGAACGCTTTTCTCAAAGCCTAGGTCTGATGAGATAACTAACAAATTACAGTTCTAGATGATATTTCTTCCAGAAAGTCTCATTCGTTTTCAAGGTTGAAAACAAAATTTAGTCCTTTGTGATATATAGTTGTGTGGTTTTGTAGTCATTTTCCCTGAGTACCTTTTTAAGCATGTTGCTCATTTCAGTAGGTACCAGAAGTTGCTGGTGTACGTTCAACTTTTAGAGACAGAGACAGCCCCACATGGCCTAGTTTTTGGATGATATCTCTCTGGATCTTTTAATGACTTACCAGACCTTTGGCTTCTGTAATGTGTTTTGTTAATAAATAGTATTTCAGGTTCAGAATTATATAATTTTTCATGAATGCTTATCATGTTGTTTTACATTCTTGGCTTGTGTTTAATTCTGCTTCAGTGGAACTTTCTGTGATTCTTTGATGGCAGTTGTGCTGACAGGTGTCCCTCATATAGCCAGGGAGCTTGCATTGTCCTGGAGTGTGAGGTGCTGATAGGTCCTATTGAGAAAGTACTTTAAGCCAGGTCTGAGAGCCATGGACACCACAGTGCAGAGCCCTCCAGATTTGCCAGTGTGGTAGAAACTGCTGGCTCAGAGACAATCCTGATCTGACAGAGGCAGTCTGGTGATTCATATTGACCATCTTCTGAGGGTTTGGTGAGCAGGTGTGTGGACCAGGGAATATCTGAGGGCAGGTGGTCCCTGGCTCCTGTTTCTTCTTTTCCCTGAGTCTTACACTGACTTGACACTACTCTACCCTGACTTGACATCCAGGGTTACTGCTGTACTACAGACTTTGTAGAAAGCAAGCAGTGACCAGCCTGTGGGGACAAGTCCACCTTAGCTGTTCCCAGCTGTCTTATTGGCCTGCTCTTTCTGCAGGATGCAGCCACCTCCTGCTGCCAGGCCCTAGTCCATAGGAGCTATTTTTTTTTGCTAGAGGTTTGAGATTTGTGTGTGTGTGTGTGTGTGTGTTTGTGTGTGTGTGTGAATGTGTATGGGAGCAATTCCTAGAATCCACATTTCTGTCCTTCTTCCATTTACCAGGGTTGCTTTGGAGCCAGGTCACCTGTAGCCTGTGCAGGTTCACCCCTTCTTGCTGATTTTATTTCTCTTTGCACAGCCCTTCAGTGTGACATTCATGCATTCCTGGTGAGCTGGAATAATAAAGATGAAGTTTTGTCTCAGAAAATCCACAGGATCCAGGGAGATCTCACTTGGGAACACTACTTATTAGAAAACAGGATCACAAATGGTGATTTCAGATTCCTCCTGGCCTGCTTCTGGTCCCATAGGATGCTGAGGTGATGTTTCCTTGTCCAGAGCAGAATCAAAGTGGGAGCTGTTATGCACTGTTGCCAATAGGTGGCTGTTTAATGCCACTGTCTGGCCTGGCTGGGTTTGACTCATGCCACTCTGGTTATCATGAATCCTTCATGACCCTTCATCAACTAATTGCACTGGATCACTCACCTTTCAGTTATGCCTCACGTGAAATGTCTGTGGTGCTAACCAAGGTGCATTGTCATAGCTCAGAGCCTCCTTCTGAAGAACTGATTAATTAGTATTTTTCTTGCTCTGGAGAGTTCATCTTAAAGATACTCATGTGCACATGTGTTTTAAAGTTTATTTAAAGGGGTTTTAACCATGTTTTCCATCTGCCAGCATTTCTGTGGATTCTGCATTTCAGAGGGAGACATGCAGTCATTAACATTTTGCTCATTTTAGTGACTGCCTAGAGTTTTACTGTGGAGCAAAGTAAATCTTAAATGGATTCAGGCACTGTGCTGAGATTGTCATGTAAGTGGAGCATCCCTAATCTGAAAGGAATCTGAAATGATCCAAACCTAAAATTGTTAATGAGCACCAATATGGCACTAGATGTAGAAGGCAGGACACCTAACTTCATGTGACAGAGCAGTACAGGCACAGGCATAGGACACAGCTTAGCTAGCATCCCCAGGGGGAAGAACACTTATGGGACAGACTTTTGTTGCATGTGGGGAATTATTTAAACTACTATATGGAACTGCCTTCAGGCTGTAGGTATGAGGTATATGGGAAATATAAATGAATCATATCTAGACATTGGTCTCATCCCTGAGATACCTCATAATGTATCTACAAGTATTCCAAAATCTGAAATACTTTTGGTCTCAAGCAATTTCGGGAAGGGTTATGCCACAGTCATGCTATAAGGTGGATTCTGTTATTATTTCCACTTACAGATGAAGCATATGAGGCCATACATCTTAGAAGTCACTCTTCCAATATCCAAGGAGGTACTGGAGCTAGGATTGAACTTGTGTGATATAAGCTGTGTGATGCCAGGAGTGATGGCAATTTATGCTCCTCTTTTTGCTTATTCCTAGGATCTAGAACAATGTATGGCCCCTCTGATGCACTCCATGATAAATCGTAGAATAAGTAAAAAATAAAACCCCTAAAGCATGCTGTTAGTAACATAAGAATGTCTTTTAAAATTGTATGGTGTCAAGACTCTCAGCATTCTGTTGACTTTTGAGACATGATGATCTTACAAAAGAAATCAGTATGGAATAAAATTCTAAAATTGCTATTTAATTGTATCACAAATTGCCATTAATTGATGCTTTGTTCTTTAACTGTTAGACTCTTGTTTGTCCTTCATAAATCCCTAAATTGAAGGCAGCCAGCCTTTTGGAGCCTGAGCACACATTGCCTTGTAATCACATTGCTTGTTCTTTGTGTTTTGTCTCAGCTGAGCCACCCCAGGAAGTTTTGACTCACATCCATCTTCCAAAAACACCCTAAAGCCAAGGTGCAATGAGCATGCCTATAATCCCAGTGACTCGGGTGACTGAGGCAGGAGGATCACAGGTTCAAAGCCAGCCTCAGCAGCTTAATAGGGCCCTAAGCAACTTAGCAAGACCCTGTCTCACAATAAAAATAAAACAGGCTGTCAATGTGGCTCAGTGGTTAAGCCCACCTGGGTTCAATCCATGGTAATAAAATAAAACAAAACAAAACCCAAAACACACTCCACGTCCCTCTTTTGTGTTTTTGTATTTTAATCCATAATATTCATATGTGAATAAGAATGTGAGATACTTTTCAACTGTTTATTTGTTGAATCTGACCAGTCAAAATTGAAAAAAGTGTTTTACTATTAAAACCAAAGTCCTGAAGTCTTTCTTTTGGACTAAGTCACATGTAAGAAAAGTCAGGATTTTACTGTCATGTTACCATTACTGGATTTATGATATGTTTTTCATTTCTGAAATGCAGTCTTGGGTCTTTTCTGATGTCCTGTTTTATGTATGCTGTGGACTTTCTTGAGTATTTACCAAAAAAATTATTGTTCTTGGTGCTTTATTCCTAATGGTGAATCTATAGCAGGCATTTGGTTCACTTTTGCAGTAAAAGGTTAAAGTCTTAGTTTGTTGGGCTGCTATGACAAAAGTACCATGAACTCTGTGGTTTGTAAACAGCAGAAGGTTATTACTCTCTTCTCGAGAGTGAGAAGTCAGAAATCAGGCACAGTAGATTTGGAGTCTGGCAGGGGTTTTCTGTTTTCATAGAAAGCTCATTCATCCATAGTGGAAGAGAGTCTCCTGTGGATTCTCCTTCCTAAGGGCACTGCTCTGAACCTCATCACCCAGTTGCCTCCCAGAAGGCCCTGCTTCCTGATGTCATCACCATGAATTGGGATTTCAACATAACAATTTCAGAGAGACAAAAACATCAGCCCATAGCAGCCAGATAGAAAGTGCCATAGTCTGTGGCAGTAAGGTCTTTGTCACACTCAGCTCTGCTTTTGCAGTGGGAAGTGGCCACAACAATTTAAAAATCAGTGTGCAAAGAAAATGCAAAAAACAAACAAGAAAAACCTCATTTACAGAAATAAGCTGCCACGTGTTCTGTAGTAATGAATAATGGAAATACCAAACAAAACATCAGGAATTATCATGACTTATCTATTGCAAGTGCTTTTCCATTTCCCGAGTGTTAGTTTATATCAGGCAGAATGACTCAGTTTGTTTCCTTGTTGCATTTTTAAAAGTGAAAAAGAAGTGAACAGTTTCAGTACCCTTATGAAAACTTCTTTAACTTACCAGCTTCTTATATCATATTTTCTGCTCATTTTGATTTTCAATTGTCATTGGGTCACTGGAAAACAACCACTGATTTTGAAGAACCTCAAAATTATTTCTAGATCTTTTGGAATTATTTTTAAACACAAACATGTTCACGTTTTAAAAAACTAAGTTATAAATAAGGAAATTAACCTTCATTTTCTAATAGATTGGGACTAGAGTTTAGAGTAGATTGTGACAACCATAGAATTACTTGTATATTCTACCTTTGTAAAACTGACACTTTATATTTATTTTCCAAGAAAGTGAACTCTGTCTGAGGTGTGTGGATTTTTCTGCAAGGTTCTTCAGAGGTCCTTGCAATTCTGTGTAACTCTCAGATATAGGTATAGATGTTTGTGTATATACTTGGTGGGGATGGGGAGGAATGGAGATACCGAGTGCTCTGTGCTTGGGCTTATGGCTGCCAGGCATTCCCACTATTGACAAGGCAAGCTTGCTCCAAAAAGTTGAACATGGATGTACTCGTGAAACTTTTAAACTTTTTGCTAAACAGTCTCACAACGAGCTTTTATTTCTTTTTCAAACTTTAAAGATGTAATTTTCTGTCTTTTCCATTGGTGTATGATTGTGCATTTCTATTTGCTTTGTGTTATTTTTATATTTCTCTTGTGCAAACTGAGAAACATTGTGTACTCTAAACCTCAAGGAGCTGGAAGGATTTGCATGGAGCTGGCTGCATTATTGTAGGATTATATCTTCAGTGTTAAGAAGCCCATACCTGGCCCTGTGTGATCTGTCCCCTCCCTGCTCTCTGTACATAAAGCACACCAGTGTGTCCTTGGCTCAATTCTTCACTCAGGCATTGTGTATTATTCAGCTTCTTGCTGCTGTGATTGAGATACCTGACAAGAAGAACTTAGAGGAGGGGCATTTATTTTGGCTCAGTTTATGGTCAGCAAACTTCATTGCCATGGGTCTGAATGAGACAGGACACCATGGTGGAATGCCATGACAGAGGAGAGTCGCTAGACTTGTGGCAGCCAGGAAGCAGAGCCAGTGAGGGGCCAGAGACAAAATATAGACTCCTAAGTCATGACTCCAGAGACCTACTTTCTACATCCATGCCCCACCTTCCTACAGTTAACAGTCCTCCATTTAAGCCATTAATTGATTCACTGATTAAGTTACAGCTCTCACAATCCAGTCATTTCACCTTTGAACATTGGTACATTAGATATCTTGTTTCTGATGCATGAGCTTTACCAGGGACACTTGGTATCCAAACCATAACAGGCTTACATCCTTCCTTTCTTGCTTGGCCTGGAGGGGTTGTGTGTGATGGGTGAATTTCCTTGATATTTCTCCTGGTGGAATTACCAGTCTTCTCACTTAACTCGGTCTTAGGGTTTTGGCTTTCCCTTTCTCAGCAATTTCATCATTTTTGAGTATCAGTCCCTTCTTGCAAATGTCTCTGTCACCATTTGAAGTGCCCTGTAGCAAACACATTGAGCACAGAATAGTTCTATATGGAAGAGAGTGAACACAGCTCATCAAATGTGAAGGGGGAACATCCCTGTGAGTTGACCAGTCACATTTTCCCTGTTTTATCCTTAGGTGTTCTTGAAGGTCGGCACTGTTAGTGGAGAGTCCAGAAGATGCTACATATTATTAAAGACATATTAAATCCATTATCTTACTTTAAGATAAGCAGGGGAGAAATCATAAAGTAAGTTAGCCATTTTACTTTTGTGAATGAATTCAGGAACCATTTAGAGTGTGGCAACAGTGTTCTGTATGTTTCAGGAAGCTAGAAGAAAGCATTTGAATGTCTCCACCTCAAGGAAATCATTCATGTTTCCGGGGATAGATATGTTTGCCCCATTTGAACTGCACACAATGTATACCTGTATGTACTCCACAAATATGTAAAATTGTAATGTTTTCATGTACTAGTTAAATTTAAAAAAAGAAAGAATATATTTTAAAATAACTTTTCAAAAATATCTTGAATTTTTCCTAAGTCTTCTCATCTCAGTGGTTGCTAGGTAATACTCATCAGTGCTTCTTCTTCATGCCAGTAGGGCCATGAACAGTTCTTAATTTGTGTGTGAGGAGAGGTTGGAAAACCATAAGGATGCCCACTGTGTGTTAAAATGACTGAGTCAGATGTTGCTGGGGGTGGGTTTGCTTCCTAGAAGGTGCTGATGATACCTGGATCTGAGGCCAGCTAGGACTCAGCTGGACATGACTTTTCTTTCAGGTCCTGATTGTCTTCTGTTCACTCTGTGTTTGCCTTGGGGTCACCATCCAGCCTAACCAGCATCTCATCAGTGACATGTCCTGCCAGGATGTGATCTTTTACTGCAGACCCACCTTGTGAATCATGTTAGCAGGTAAGTTCAGATGGGCAATGTCACGAATAGGTTACATGGAGGAAAAGCTCTCGGTCCAGCTCCATAACCAGAAATAGATGGTCTGTTTTTTAGGATTTTTAGTGTATTTGCCTGGTGAATGGATAAGTATTGTTTTCTACCAAGAGGGTGGAATACTGATAATAGATGGGCAAACAAAATATGGATTTATCACAAACATGTGTAAGAAATTCTTTTCATGTTCACATGTAACAGATTGTTGCTGATACTTCAGAAGCAGGCCAACAAATAAAAAGGACTATAGTAGTGTATAATTATGTCATGACTTTTTATAGTATGACCAAAATATTAACCTTCAATATCACTTTGAGGCACCCACTATATAGGATAAAGGGAAGTCTGAAGCACAATAAGTTCCACAAATAGCCAATAAAATGGCATCTACAGTGAGATCTGCCTTTCAAAGAATCTAATGTTCATTGAGTGTAACATGCCAGCTACTAAGCCACATGCTCTACACTGTCAGTATTGTGTGTGTGTACATTCTTGGGCACTGCCTTACCTCCAGATAGTAGGCAAGGAGCACAGAACTGGAGGGTAGAACTCAGGTCCACCTCCAGACCCAGCTTTTAACTGCCATGCCCTGTCACCATCACCTTTCCTATCCCCAGAAATAAGCAAACATAATTAACAACACATTTCACAATCAAAAATATACTCCTTGTGGTGACCGCAACTCCAGCTTCTTGCAGCTGCCCATGAGAGACATGCTACTTCATCGTACTTTAAATAAAGGTGTTAAGTGAGTTGTGTATCCTGCACTGTGCTGTTTGAACAGGATTGGTTTAAACTTCCTTATATAAGAGACTTACCTTAATGAGTGATATTCCCTGAGACCATCACTAATGCCTGGGGCAACTGCAGAGTAAAAAAGAATCGCTAAAATTCTTCAGTCCATATCAGGGCATGGAAGGAACAGCCCCTACTTGTCACCTTGGGTTTTTCATGAAGGATAGGCAGACCTGCTTCCGCCTCACACCTTGTGTGATGTGAAGCTAAGCCTGGGAACTGTGTGTGTGTCCTGGGTTAATAACAACCCCATCAGTTCCAGAAGCCTGCTGCCCCAGGTGTCTCACTTTGAGACTTACATTTTATTAATGATAGAAAATATTCATGTAGAGCAAATAAGATATACACCTAGACCCTTGAGTGACATTGTCCAGTAGACCCAAAAAGCAAGCACCTTTCCCTGAAAGTGAGCTGGGAGGCTGGTTTATTTTCTGCCTGTTTAACCTCTCTGTATCACTGAAGGAGACACGTTACAGTGGCCCCCTAGGGAAGCAGGACTGAGTATCAGAACAGTGAGATGCACTGGACATAGGGGAGAGACCCAGCCTTGGCTCACATGCTCTTTTCATCTCTTCCAAGCATGAGGCCCAACATCTTCCTGGGTGTCAGTGAAGGGTCTGCTCACTATAAGAATTGGTATTATGAACTCATGGTGGACCACACTGAGCCCTTTGTGACAGCAGAAGCAACTCACCTGCAAGTGGGTTGGGCTTCCACCATGAGCTAAATTCCCTACCCTTGAGGGGTCCAAGAGTGTAGGGGCAGTGGCATTGATGATGACCTCTTCCATGGATTTGACAACCTTCATCTCTGGTCAGGTGAGCACCTCCCTTTTCTTTCTTGATGGACAACATGTGACCCTGCTGTGCATGTCTGAATGCTGTTGGTGCTGCTTCTGTCAGGGATATATTATTCAGAAACTTAACATTGATGCAGTGAATAAGAGTTGTGAAAAGCAAAATTTTACTAGAGAAAAAGAAAACAATTAGAATTATAGTTGTATTTTAAAAGCAGCATTCCGATGTATGAGTGAACTGCAAAAACTTATGCTTCCAACTTACTTTAACTGCTTTGTGCACAGTTTAGCTTCCAATATATAAAGCACAAACCACAGACCCTGAAAAGTAATTGGTAAAAATAATTGAATTTATCCTCCCACAGGATAAGGTAGAGGAAGGAATCAGAAATCTGCATGATACTGCCTGAGGAGTATGTTCATGATGAAATAACTCTTCTCTTGGAAAGGGTAGAAAGAATTGAAGATAAATGTATAGTTCATTTTACCAGCTTCCAGTTTTGTTGGTTAAGTATATATTGAAAATGAGTACTACATATTATAAAATAATATTCCTTTCTCTGGTTCATAATGAGGTATAACTTGGTTGATTTAAATGTCTGGCTCTTGATTAACCTAGATGCTTTTTAGATGCTAGAGTTCATCTGAATTCTGCAGACACATGCTTGTGTTTATAGAGCTACGTGTAGAATACAGTGCTGCTATGACCCTGAAACTTTTTTCAAAGCATTTAGCGTTTAGAAGATACGGGAAGTTAAGTTATAAAAAGCTGAACTTAGTCTTGTGGTTGCAAGTGTTATTCATTTAATAATGTTGTATGGGTCTAATAGCTTATGAAAAGAAATTTAAAAATTAAAGTCAACTGAATCTGCATTTATGGTAATGAGTTTGTAAAGTGAAAGGGCTCCATATAGTTGTTTCAGAGAAATAGCTATTGATTTCCTCCTTTATTCAATGCCTTTCTTTTCCTTTATTCAGAGTCTCAGTTATCCAGAAGAGATAAGGTTGAGTCTCCCTGTCATGTTCATCTATCTAGGCATGTGGTCAGGGTCCTCACAGAGGCATGGATTGCCTGTAACCCAGATGTGCTGTGCCAGTAAGATGACTGCCACAGTGTCTTGTTCCCATGGTAAAATTTCCTGTAGACCACCCTGAAGCAAAGAGCACTAACTTCAAAGACCTGGCCAAACTAAAACAGAGCTAATGTCTATTTTTAAATATATTGCAACTCTGTTATTCAGGTCTTCTCTTTCTAGCTCCTGTATGGCTCTGCAGGAAATAGGCACTTGGGCAGGTTGAATGCTGTTTCCTCATTAAACAGATTAGGGGGAAAAACTGTTCTGATGGGATGATGCCAAGATGCTTGTTTACTTGAACCTCACATTTCACCATTTTTGGTATTGCATTCAGTTTGAAGCTTTTCTTTTCATTAAAAGAATCTGGTGCTTAGGGAACTGAGTTGGGTATATTGTACCTTTTGTTATAGAGCATCCATCAAGTAGAACAATAAGAACAAAAAACATTTCAGTGATTGAACATGGTACAGGAAGGGTGGGAGGTTCTGGAATTCTGGGAGAAAGGTTATCTTGAAAGTTTTTTTATGAAGAGAAAATATTTGTCCATATATTTTTAAAAAGGCAAGAAACTACATCTTGCCCTTTTTGAAGGACACATTATCTCCTATGCTTTGCAAGCTTCAGATTTATATTCCACAGAGCCAGCCACCTCTGGTGTCTGAGTTTCCTGGGGCTGATTTCTAGTAGTTCAGAACAATTTCTCAGGGTTTATGCTTCTGTTACTGTATTTTCAGTGGTTGATGTAGAATCTAAATTATCAAATGTTGGTTACTTTTAGGAGACAAGTCATTTTTAAGTGAATGTTTTGTGATGGGAGTAGAGATGTTCATTGGCACCAGGATTTGGCCCAAAAGCCATAGTTTGGAGCTGTGTTTCCATTTATTCTAATTTAAACGTTGTGCAGTGTTGCTCTTTGGGCATTCCAGATATTTGAAAGAGCACAGGTGTGAGAAATCTTGGTGCTTGCAGGGAATTTCAGTGTAGAGGAAGCACGGAGCAATGCCATGCAGTAGTTCCGGGTTTCCCACTCACTGTGGTTATCTTCCTTCCTGGCTAATGCAGAGAACAGACTTGTCATTCTCACTGATCCATTATGGGTTGACTTAGATTCAACTGGAGATGCTGCCAAGTGGCCCAGCACTGAGTGCTGTTGACACTGTAGACCTTAGGTGGCTCACTGTGGTCTTTTCCTGTCTGCCTTAGACATTGCAGAACACTTTACCATGGTGATAGTTAGATAGCTGTTAGTATTATTAGTTTAATAATGTCCCTTAAACTGAGCAATATATTTGGAGTATAGTACAAACTTGTTTTGACTATAGTAAGAACAGTTAAAATAACATTTTTATTTATTTATTTTATTATTTTTTACAGACTGCATTTTGATTCATTGTACACAAATGGGGTACATCATTCCGTTTCTATGACTACACACGATGTAGACTCATACCATTTTGTAACCATATCTTTTTCACATTGTGTCCCTTTCCATTTTCTTGCTATTTCTCTTCATGCATTCAAATACTAATTTTAGTAGTTAAAAACCAGATATAGTTATAGCTCTTATGCTTAGGTAATAAAAGTGCTTTATTTTTCCCTGAAGATGAAAGATCTGTAAAGATGATACCCAAGTAACAAATTTGCAGGTCAAGAACATTTATATGGTTAAATGAGATGCAGAATTGGTGTGATCCTAGGTGGTGTTTCAGAGGCCTTAGTAGAGCCTATTAGTCTTCGGAGTATGGGTCAAATTTCTCAAACTTTGTTATCATTTGCATTTTGGTTGCTTTTTAAACAGGTGCTTTTCTCAATTACTGTTTCATCTTTGCTATCCTTCTTAAGTTTTTGTTTTTGTCTTTTAAAAGAGATTATAAATTCATAAATTGATCATTTATTCCCTGCAGATAGTTTTTGAAGGTGCTATTTTGAACCAGAGAAGTTTTATTGGGCTTGACCAGCTATTGATCTATGCCTTTGGAGGGACTCTTTCCAGAAAGCTTTGCTCTACAGAAAAATTCACCTGTGCCAGTGGCCAGTGCATCACCCAAGATTTAGTCTGTGCCTCTAGACAAGACTGCTCTGATGGGAGTGATAAAAAGCCAGCAACTTGCTGTAAGTCAACTAATAGTTTCCTTGTTGATCAGCTTTTCCCCTGACAACTGTTGGATTTCAAATAGCCTTTGTTTCTATCAAGGTAAAGTCAATTTCTATGACATAAGATGAATGTGCATCCTCACTCTAAAATTATTAGCATTATTCCTTTGGTGGTCTCTACATTCATGTTATGGTGCTTGTTGCTAAGGTAGCAAAATCTTTTCTATTTGTTCAAAAAATAGTTATAATTAGTGTCATGTCATTGTGTGTGTGCATGCACATGTACTTTGGTTAAAGAAAAAGATGGATGTGACAGGGAACCTCTTTGTACTTTCCCTTTAGAGACACAAATTATGGGTTGTTAGCCTTCATTAAATGTTATAATTTTCTTTCTTACTTTCTCCACTTGGAAATAAAGAGGAGAAGGGCTACCATTGCCTCTAAGGCAGCCACTGTGACTGTAGAAATCACTTCAGACACTGTTGGCAGTGATGAGGGCAAAAATAGACCAATTTTTTCAGGCCTCTTACAAAGAGTCTTTCATAGAAAGGATGACAAGAGATCCCATTACTATTCAAACCCAATCATGTTTCAAATAAAATAAAATTCCATTTACAACCCACATGAAGTTTCTCATATGAGGTAACTTAGCAACTCAGATTTTTGTGTCTTTTTAACAACCATGAATTCCAAATAAGTGAATACATTTTCTATACCACAAGTAAGGGCTTTTGAAAAATATATTTAAAATCCAACATTTATTTAGCTGCAGAACTTTATTTTAGTGAGATATTTTATTGATTAGGAAGAAATATTGCAGTAAGATAAATGTCACTTTTATAATGAAAAGATGTTTGTACTGAATTCTTCTCCTGGAGGAGGGAAGGAAGTATTTTACTAAAAGCAGTAAAGAGGGACACTTCAAGTAGATGATGGATGATGGGAAAACAAGGGAGAAATACTTCTGGCCTGATTATTACCAGCAAATCAATTTATTCTTTAAACACCTCACTTTTTAAGCCAAATAAGCTACTGATGAATGTGATCTCAGTAGAGTTTTGAGGTAGTTTTCTTCTTTCATTCAAAAAGAATAAAGTGAGGAGAGTTTATTTCTCTACTGTATGTCATATCCCTTTCTATGCTTTATTAAATTTTCAAGAGACATTTTGGTTCATTTCTGTTGGGGAAATACATCTTTTTGGCAGCTTCTTGATTTGAACAACTAAAAAATTATACATTTGGAAACTTAACTTCTTTCCTTCTTTTTTTTTTCATGAAGTAAATGATTCTGTGTTATCTTCCTTTTACAGGTTTTCTTAGTAAAATTCCTGTCTGGAGTATTAGTTGATTTTAGCACTTGATTTTGGACACAGTGTCCAACTTCTCTTCTGTTATTAAAGTTTCATTGAGTGCTGACCTGGCATTTTTTTCAATACAGTAGATGTCAATACTATTCTGCCAGTTTCTTGAGTGAAGCAGGGACAGATAGCTGTGTTTTTCAACATAGTCTCACTTGGTCCTGTAAGTGTCCCCAATAATATAATCTCTCACTTGTCCAATGAAAACTTTCCTTATTTGCTTGGTTGAGATCAACTCAATAGAGGGAATATGACATACACTTAAAAACATTTCTATCAGAATAATTAAAATTCAACATGTGCCAAACAGATCTTAAAGTCTACATCAGATAAAACAATTTACTCATGAAATAGATTTAGTTTTCAGACACATAGTACAACATAGATGAACCTTGAATATATTACACTAAATGAAATAATTCAAACACAGAAGGAAAATAGCATATGGTAATGTTTTTATAAGGAGCATAAACTAGTCAGCTTCATAGAGATAGGAGGTAGGATGGTGGTTGTTGAACTAAGGGGAAGGGATGATGGAGCTGCAGTTAAATGGGTATGGAGCTTCACTTTGAGGAGATGAAACATCTAGAGATGGATGGTGGGAATGGTTTCTCAGCTATCGGAACATACTTAATGCTACAGAACTTTGCACTTAAAATTATTTTAAAAGAAAATTTTTGTCATGTAAATTTCACTACAATAAAATACTCTCTCTCTCTCTCTCTCTCTCTCTCTCTCTCTCTCTCTCTCTCTCACACACACACACACACACACACACACACACTTTTCAATGATGATACATGGAAAATGTTATATATAAATTATTTTCCGCTGTAATCCAAAAAAGATAGGATGATGAATCTGTGTTGAAGCCAAAATGATTTGGGAAATTCTGTGGGAAACTGCTTTATTTAAAATGTAGATCTTTCGGATAACTTAAGATGCTAGTATAAATTGTAAATCTTCACAAAGGAAATTGGCATAATATTCAAGTGAAAGAAAGGTAAAGTCAGGTGAGTGTGCAATGCATTTAACTTTTAACTATCATATTGTCATTAGAATTCTTTCACATTTAGAAAAAATGTTGAATACTAAAATATTTCCTGAGGGGAAGAGAAAGAGTGTATTCATCTATATAGTTTAGGGTATCAATGATCCTTATGAGTTTTCAATAATATTAACAAAATATTTATAGTTATATTCATTAAAATCTAATACATGCTCACTAAATGACATGTTCCCCATTCACTCCCAATACATAATTTTTTTTCTTTTATTATAGAGATCTGAACTGGAGGATTCATACTTTAATTTCTGTGATCTAGAAATTTTCTCAGCTGCCACAGTGAAATTCTTTCCCTTGTGCCCATATGCTGCCATGATTAAATATGTAAGAAAGAGTTCCCTTTTAATCTGAAGACATTGCTCTAACTGATAGAGTCTGAGGGAAATTTTTCTGAAATGGTGAATAGAATCATAGTTCATGCTCTGTTTAGAGATAATGAAGTCTATTCTATAATCAAAGAAAATTAAAAGAAAAGCAAAAAATAATCAAAATGCCTGTTTATTAGTAATGTAATTTATAAAAGATCATAGTTTTTTAGATTTTTACATTAAATTTAGTATTTATTGTACTTAATATGACAAGTGTTTAATTGTTGCCAGTATGCATTTGATCCTCCTGGCTTTCTTTGGGTATTTATTACATCCCCATCAACTTTTTGAATTATGTAGGGGAAATATTATTAATTGAAGAACCTCAACTGGAATTTGACTTATATTTTATAGTACAGTTTAGTTGTAGAATATTTAGCTTTTTAAAATAAATTCCTTTTAAATGCACTGGAACAAATGTAAGAGGTAATAATTGTGGAGAAATTCACCAAGACTTTTACAGAGGTGCTTGCGCCATATTATTGTCACAAATCTTCATGAAGATGGATTTTAAAAATTAATTTAATTTTTCAAAAGACAACCATATTAATGTTCTGTGGAAAGCATGAATGACATTTTAACTGATAAAATATATAGTTAGTCAAAGAAATGGTTTGAACTTTTGTACCAAAGTCAAAATTCCAAGATTTATTCATTCAAAATTATTTTTATTTGAAAGCTTGTTCACATCTGTGTGCCTGAGTTACAGGTCTCAGTCGTGAAGTGTGTGTCTAGAGATTGGCAACACGTGGGGTCAGGTGTGTCCTTCCTTTTTCACACTCATTGGTCTTAATGCTTTTCACATCAGTGCCTTATTGAGGAATTTGAATGTCTACTTCAGCAGTCACCTACAGTGAAGATTATTGTTCATATGGACTTGTTTCCTGTGTGTGGCAATATATGACTTATCACCTCAATAGAGCAATATTAAACTTATTAAATTTACCTGAGTAGGGAAAGTGAAAGAATAAAAAAGAGATATTAATGATTATGCTAGGACAAGAAGAAGAAACTGGGGCAACCATGGCTTAAGCCAGACATGTGGTCATCTTATCCTTGGAATATTTCTACATCCGGGAAGTGTGTCTCTAAGAATTAGGTATGCCCTGGAGAATCAGTAGAAGAATTACTTGGCTAAATCCACACTTAAGAAACTGAAACATGCCTAACATTTTTGAAGTCAGGAATATATTGGGAATCTTGAATATTGCCAAACTCCACCAACAGATTTAGGAGAAATGTGAGGTACCCTAGACATTGGCAAAGCACACAGAGGACCAAGGCACTGAGCAGAAGATGCTTTAAATTTCTAAGGAGATAGTCACAGCTAGTTTATAGGTGCTTATGACTGGGTCAATAAACAGAACAGACTTTCCTTTGAGGTGTAACGTTTATCAGTGGTGGCATCCTTGAATACTGTAGCCAAAACTGAGAAAAGGAAAACACATTCAGGAGCAATAGATTCCAGTTAAGTAGATGTGAACCTCACTTTCTCACCATATTGGTGCATCATTCGGTAATGTGCAACACCTTTTCATTACTGGAAGGTAGTCAGCTTCATTTTTTTTAATTTGGAGGATATTCAGAGGAGAAAATAATTGCTTATAAAGAAAAAAATATTTTGTCATATATCCATTATATAACTTTGAAAAAGCAAGGCTTTTCAAGCCTAACATTTCCTTGACATGCAGAGTACTTTTAAGTGCATTCTCATTTGTGTACTTTACTTGATTTTTATTTTAAGTACATTCTTTTACTTTACAGTCAAGGTTGCTCTGCTTTGATCCTCACCTAAAGATTGGAGACATGGGAAGTGGCCAGCTCCCCTCTCCATTTCCTTTATTATAACATTATTTAGAGTCCTTCTTATCTTACTGCCTGGCACAACATGCTTTACTAGGCTCTGACTAGTGTTTACCACAAAACCAACTTTCATGAAACAGATTACAAAGAAACTCATAGTGAAAATGGGATTGACACTGTCTGTATCACTTTCTCAGAGCTGCCATAATGAAATGACACAAGCTGGATGACTTAAAGAAACATTTTTTTTTTCTAATTCTGGGAGATAGAAGTCTGAAATCATGATGTTGGCAAGGCCATGCTCCCTTTAGTGTTTCTAGGGAAAGATTCTACTTTGCCTCTTGGTAAGCTTCCAGTAACTCCCGGCAATCCTTGGCTCTTCCATTTTTTAAATTAGACTATTATAATTAAACATAGTTTTGGGTTCTTTAGACAAAATTATACAAAGAATTTTATTTAAATCCCTTCCACCCTCTATTTACTCCTCTTATTTACTCCCCCTTCCTCCCTCCTCTACTCTACTGATCTTCCTTTCAATCCTTTGTGTATTTATTTTTGATTGGACTTTCTACATATGCATGGAGGAAATAGTCCCTTTAGTACATTTGTATATGTCTATATGATTGTTTTTGATTCATTCCATAATTTTTACTTTCCCTTCTTTACTCCCTCCCTGTCATTGTCTTGCTTCTACTTCTCAGATCTTACCTGTACCTTTATGACATCCAAAGCCCTTCCACTGCCTTCTTTGCTTATTTTGCTTTAATTTCCACATATGAGAGAAAACTTTAGACCCTTAATTTTTTGAGTCTGGCTTATTTCATTTAGCATGATTTTCTCCATTTCCATTCATTTACAAATGCCATTATTTCATTCTTCCTTATTGCTGAATTTAAAATTCCATTGTGCAAATATACCTTATTTTCGTGATCCATTTATCTATTGACAGGGATCTGGGTTGATTTCACAATTTGGCTATTGTGAATTGTGCTGATATAAACATTGCAGTGGCTGTTTTGCTGTAGTATGCTGATTTTAGTTCTTTTAGAATAGTATCAAGGAGTGGGATAGGTGGGTCTTATGGTGATTCCATTCCTAGTTTTTATTTTTATTTTTTTGAGGGATCTCCACACTGCTTTGTTTTGTTTGGTTATTTTGTCCATTTATTGATTTTTTTGGCATTGAGTTTTCTGTGTTCTTTATAAAAATAATTTGTGTTATTTATAAACTGCTAGGAGTAGCTAGCAAAGATTGTTTTTCCATTCCATAGGCTTTCTCTTCACTCTCTCGATCATTTCCTTTGTTGTGTAGAAACTCTTGTATTTTATGGCATCCCACTTATTGACTCATTTATTTTTTTTTCTTGAATGTTAGGGGTCTTTTTGAGGAAGTCAGTGCCTACACCTATATTATGAATTGTTGGCCCTATTTCTTTTTTTAGTAGGTGCAAGGTTTCTGGTCTAAATCCTAAGTCTTTGATTCAATTCAATTTGATTTATTTGTAAGATTAAAGATAGGTATCTAATTTCATTCTACCACTTATAGATATCCAGTTTTTCCAGTACCATTTGTTAAAAGACCATCTTTTCTCCAACTTATATATTTGGTACCTGTGTCAAGTTTCAGATGGCTGTAAGCAGGTGGATTTGTCTCTGTGTCTTCTATTCTATTGCAATGATCTCCATGTCTACTTTGATGCCAATACCATGATGTTTTTGCTACTACAGCTCTGCAATATAAGTTGAAATTGAGTATTATGATGCCTCCTGCATTACTTATGCAGAATTGCTTTGACTACTCTGGGTCTCTTATTCTTCCAAATGACTTTAAATACTGGTTTTTTTTCTAGTTCTGTGAACAATGTCATTGAAATTTTGATGGGGATAACATTGAATCTGTAAATTACTTTTGGAGTATGACCATTTTGACAATACTGATTCTGTCTATCCCAGAACATGGGAGGTCTTTCTCTCTTCTAAGGTCTTCTTCAATATCTTTTCTCAGCATTGAATAGTTTTCATTATGGAAATCTTTCATTTCCTTGGTTAGATTAATTCACAGGTATGTATGTATACATGTATTTTTAAGATATTGTGAAAGGGGTGGTTTTCCTGATTTCTTTCTCATCTGAATCAATGTTGAAGCATAGAAATGCTATCAATTTATGAGTATTGTTCTTGTATCTTGCTACTTTTCTAAATTTATTTATCAGTTCTAGGAGTCTTGTGGTGATATTTTAGGTCTTCTAGATATAGTGTCATGCCATCAGCAAACAGTGATAGTTTGTCTTCTTCTTTTCCTATGTGTATCATATTAATTTCACTCACTTGACTGATCGCTTAGGCTTGAGTTTTGAGAACTATATTGAATAGAAGCAGTGAGAGTGCACATCCTTAACTTGTTACTGACTTTAAAGGAAAAGCTTTCAGTTTTTCTCCATTTAGATGATGTTGACTTTGGGTTTCCCATATACTGCCTCTATAATCTTGAGGTAAATTCCTTCTACCCCTAGTGTCTCCAGTGTTTTTAACATGAATGCTTATTTTGTTTGTTTGTTTGTTTCAAAGACTGTTTCTACCTCTATTAAGATGATAATATATTTCTTGCTCTTAATTCCATTTCTTTCATGAAATACATTTATTGATTTGCCTAGATTGAACCAACATTTCATCCCTGGGAGGAAGCCCACTTGGTCATGATGTATTATCTTCTTAATGTGTTTTTGAACATTGTTAATGTTATTTGAATTAAGGATTTATGAATCTAAGTTCATCATGAGATTTGTAGTTTTCTTTCTACATATGACTTTTTTAAAAATCAGGGTTATACTGGTTTTGTAGGATGTATTTGGGAGTGTTCCTTCCATTTCAATTACATGAAATAATTTGAAGAAGACTGGGGCTCCTCTTTAAAGTGGTAGTAGAACTAAGTTGAGAATACATCTTTTCCAGGGATTTACTTTGTTAGTAGACTTAATTGCTTTTTAAATTTCATTACTTGAATTGGTCTGCTTAGGTTTCTATATCTTCCTGGTTCAATATGAGCAGGTCATATGTGTCTAGAAATTTGCAAATGTCTTCTTGATTTTGGAGTTTATTGGGATACAAATTTTCATAAAAGTTTCTAATGATCTTCTGGATTTCAGAAATGTCTGTGGTGATATCTCCTTTTTCATCTATGATTTTGTTGATTTGGGTCTTCTCTTTTTTGTTTTGGGTGGTGTATCAAGGGGTTTATCAATCTAATTTATCTTTTAAAACAACTAACTCTTTGTTGCATTGATCCTGTGTTTTTTTTTATCCTTAATTTTATCAATTATGGCTCTCATCTTTATTATTTCCTGTGTTCTATTGATTTTGGAGTTAGTTTGTTCTTTTCCTAAGGACTTGAGGTGGAGCATAAGCTTATTTATTTGGGATTTATTGTTTTTGATATAAATGTTCAATGTAATAAATTTTCCTCTTACTATGGCTTTAATTCTGTCCCAGAGATTTTGATATTTTATATCTTTATTTCTTTGGTTTATAAGTATTTCTTTATATCTTCTCTCATACCTTTTTTGATCCATTCTTAATTTAAAAGAGTATTGTTTAATTTCCATGTGTTTTTGTTTCCATTCTTTTTTCTGGCCATTGTTTTTTGTTTCATTTTATTATGGCATGGTAGAATGCCTGGAATTATATAAATTTTTAGTTTTTTTAATTTTTTGTATTTGCTAAGATTACATTGTGATCTAGAATATGGTCTATTTTGAAGTCACCCATATTATTGTATTGGGGGTATATCTGAGATTTAATGCCAAGGAATTTTTTTAGGATAATTGGGTGCATTGACATTTGGGGCATATGTATTTACTATCATTGTATCTCCTTGCTGGATTATTCTCTTTACCAGGATATAATGGTCTTTGTTTTTTTTGATTAATTTTTGCTTCAAATCAACTTTGCCAAACATGAGAATAGTTACTCCCACTATTTACATATCCATTTGCATGGAATGTTTTTTCCATCTTTTACCTTTTTCCTGAGAATGCCTTTGCTTATGAGATGAGTCTTTTTCAAATAGCATATAGTTGAATCTTGGTTTTTGATTCATTCTGCAAATCTGTGTCTTTCAGTAGAGAATTTGAGATCATTTATATTCAGTGTTATAATGAATATGTGTTGTGGTTTACTGCCATTTTGATTTTTTTAGTATGTTTAACTCTGTCTTAATTCTCATTTAGATGATTAGTCATGTATTCCTCATTTATTTGGGAGTTTGGGGATTTTTGGGGGGTTCCACTCTGTTCAGTTTATCTTTCAGATTTCTTTATAGTGCTGAATTGGTTATCATAAATACTTTGTTTATTCTTGTCATAGAAAGTTTTTATTTCCCCACTGAATAAGATAGAGAGTTCTGCTGCATATAAGAATCTTGGTTGGAAATCGTTTTAAGAACTTATAAAATCTCATTCCAGGCCCTTCTTTTGTTTATAATGTCTGAGTTGAGGAGTCAGAAGTGAGACTTGTTGATTTGCCTGTAAATGTGACCTGTTGTTTCTCTTTTGCATCTTTTAATATTCTTTTCATATTTCTGCATTAGTCATTTTGATTATGTTTCTTGGAGAACTTTTCTTATGAACAAGTTTATCTGGGGCTCCTGTATGTGGATATCTAGGAGGAAAAACTGGTTGTGGTAGATCTCAGCTTCCAGGCTCCTGGGATACACTGCGGTAGCACAATTATGGGTATTGGCAAATTGTGTTTCTGTGACTGGTGTAATGCAGAGTTATAAACAGGAGATTTCAGTAATTGGGATTTAGTCTGGGTGAAACTTTGGAATTGTTTGGTGGGTGTTTGAGACAGGTTTCACCTTCACTGCTTTAACTATGAAATACCTGGTATCTGCCCTGGTATGCAGATCCTCCCATGTAGCTTCCAGTAACAATGGGAAATTTCTCCCTTGGGATCCAGATCCTGAATGACCCAGGCAAAATTTTCTTTGTGTTTATTTCAGTTTCTCTGGTTCAGGCACCTTCTTGGAATTTTCTGGTCAGCTGCTAGGGTTTCCTATCTCCTATCTCCTGGTGTTGGAAGCATGCTGGATATTGGGGTACTTTTGCAGGGAGGAAGTGCGGCCACATAAGCCTATGCTTTCCCTGGTCATAGGAATGCAGCAGATGGCCACCCTCTCAGGTAGCACTGAGCACACACTTTCCAGGCTGCAGGAACTCAGCTGGCAGCCACTTTTCCTGGTGCCACTGGTGATACTTTCCCAGGCCACAAGAACACAGAGGTGCACTGGAGGTCTCTTATCTGGCAGGACAAGTGCTTGCATTCCCTGGTGGCAGGGAGTGCTGCTGCAGTCACTTTATCCACAAGCCATTTTCTGTGCCCCAAATTTTTCCCCTTGAAGTAATTTCTGGACTTGCTTTTGCTGATTCTCTTTCCCTACTGACTTTTTGTCTGTTAAAATCAGTCCTCCTGTCCAATCCACAGATTACTCCAAGTCAATTCTTTATTTTTTAATGTCTTTATCCATAGCCACTCAACACCATCTCCTTTGTCTATGCTGCCCCTCCCCTTCATTGCCTTTAAGTATTAAGATGTGATGAGCTTATTCAATATGCCAGCCAAATTGGGCACACAATTGAAAATTGAAAATAATGGTCAGAAGTAAATACGTGGTAATAAATATTTTTAATTAGGGGGTCCGTGTTTAGGGACACTTCATAGTTTAAACTTTGGTGTCAGAGAGTCTCAGGTTCAATGTATAGGTGTGTCATTTACTAAAATTTACCACAGGCCAGTTGCTTGGGATTCATTTTCCTCTTTGGAGGAAAATTGTATTTTTCCTACTGGTTACTTGTAAATAGAAAGTTAATATATATAGAATTCCTGACACATATTTGGAGCTCAGTGTCAAGTGGCTATTGTTATTTAAGATGACAGCATGTTGATTTTAGGAAGCTTGTCAAACTTTGCTGTTTTCTAAAAAATGATTATGTTATTTCTTTTCATCCCCCACTCTTACAAAAATGCCTCTGTGCAATGAAAGGGAAATTTCATAAATAAGCTTTTAAATTGATAATATTAATTTATTCCTAAAACTAATGGGCTATTACTATGATTCTTATTCTAGAAAAAGAAATTTTAAGCAGTCAATGCTAATTTCTCAGAAACTCAAATTGTTGGAATTTCTAGTTTATTACCAAATGCTCTGAAACCTGTTGTTTTCCTCACTAATTTGGTGTCAAAACTGGCAACAGTGTTTATTAAACTTATCCTAAACCCTGACTTTTCCTAGAACTAGTTCTTTAATGGTACATGTAGTAATTTAAGTATTTGCCAATTTTTAGTTTTGAGAAGAAAAGCAAAGTTCAGAATATCTAATTTACCCACAATTCCAAAATGCCAAGCCATTTAATTTGGAAAATGTGCTAAAAAATGAATAATGAAACAATGAACTGAGATACCAACCTTAAGTCCTCAGGTGTCCAGAATTAATTTAAATTCCCCTGTTTCAAATGGATTTTTTAAAACTACCATCTCAGGAGTTTCTAATTGGCAGGTGAATTAGTAAATCTGTGAAAAGTTCTATAGTTTCACCTGACATCATTAAATACAGTGGATACAGCCAAATAGGATGAAATGTGCCAGACCTGTTGCTAGAAGCATGTAGAAGAGCCAGGCTTCACACACAAAATGTAAAATTTGTGAGATTGGAAAAAAGCAAGCTATTCTGATCATTAGAAAACATTTACTACAAAGCAGAATGATTATACTGACCTTGTAGTTTATGGGTTAGAGAGCATGTTCCACTGAAAACCTCAATTCATTTCTGCTCACCTATTTTCTTTTCCTTCTGTAATACAGAATCGTCTCACCTGCGACTTTGAGTCTAGTTTCTATGACTGGGAGCCATTTCTCACAGAAGATTGCCACTGGGGGGTGGTAAGTGATTGAGCAATGGAGAACACCATTTTCCAAAAATCGATCACATAGCAAACACAAAACCATAGTAAGTCATCTTCCTCTTTTGAAAAATTAATTTTAATTCTTTTATGTTGTAGAATAAAGATACTGTGTATTTTCATTTCTCTCTATAGACTATATAAATGTGACCATGGTTCATCTTGTCTTGAACTCTCTTCCCCAACTTAATAGTTTGTGGTTAATTGTGTTTCTAAGAAGAAGCATGTTTTTAAAAATGAAAATTTTTTGTTTTCTTAAAAGTTTGGATTGAAGGCTTAAAGAGGAAGAAAAGTTTTCTGATAATTTCCTCTTTTACTCAGGAATCCTGTTTAGTAGACTTGTTTTTTTTTGTGAGCATTTTTTTTTTTTTTTGCAAAACAGAAAAGTAGTCTAATCTCTCTGACAACAGAAAGCAGAGAGTTAGCACTATCTATAAAATAAATCTGAAAATATTTTAATGCTTTTTAATCACACTTGAGACTTCTTTATCACAAACAATTGAACTTCTTCCTCATATATTTTGAGCCAGTATTATAATTTTTACATTTACTCTGAAATTTGAAGACCTATAACTACATGTAGCACTCCAAAAGTGGTTTGTGAAATGCAAAGAAAAACAGACTTTTTTTCTTTTTCTCTTTGCTTACTTTTTTAAGGCATCTGATACTGTTGCTCATATACTGTAGTTTCATATTAACTTTGTGATCACACACCTGTACAGTAGATCCTCTTTCAAGCTCAGTGAGCATTATCCCACTTGTTTCTATTTTGAAACTTCCAAAGAAATATGCCAAAAGTAAATGTGGACAATATTTTAATTACAGTCATTGGAAATTGGGAATTGTGGATTATTATGAAAGAATAGGGAGAGAAACTGACCATACATTGGTTATACTTATAAACACAGTTCATTCTTTAATAGCATGTGATTGTTGCTTCTTGTGCCAGTCTCATTTTTTTCTGTAAGATTTTGTGGCAGAATGGTTTAAGTTTAAGGTTTAAAAGAAAGGAGAATATCAATAGTTAGAACTAGATGGAAAATTAGCTCATATGATGTTTTGTTCAATTTTCTTTGTTCAAACCCATTATTGAGTACACAGCAGAGACTAGACCTGAGCGTGGAAGCTATGGTAGATGAAGCAGATGAGTAAGATTTGCCCTAGGGTATGATAATTCTTTACAGGGCATGGAGAGTGATTAAAATGGATTTGAGATGCCTTACTGAGGGAGATGAGTCCTGAACTGAGCACTGACTGATGGGAAATGTAATGCAGCCAGGAAGGCAGATGTAAGGAATTAAGGGGAGATGGTGGGGAACATGGTCTAATTAGTGGAAACATACTGAAAGTGGATGGGAGAGCTGTGTGCAGTTCTGTGTGAGATGCATATGATGAGACATGGAGTATAAAAATAAATGCAGAGGTGCCTAGGAATTTGAAATTTGCTTGTAGTATAATGGAGAACTGATTCCTCAGATTAAAGCATGTAACCAATCATATTTGTTCTGAAAACAAAAGATCAAAGAGGAGGGGGTAGAAAATATATGGATGTTCTGAAGAACTGTCAGTGAAATAATGAAGACAGCAATTCCACAGAGGAAGTTGGGAATCTATACTCTAGTGGTCTGATGGGACATTTATCCTTACAGGGTCATGAAGAGCATGGGAAGCCCTGGATTAAGTCATGGCATCAACACTGCACACAAAGTGCTTCAATGTTTTTAGCTAGAAAATAAGGAAAAATGAAAGTACTTCCATGTAGGATTATGAGAATTAGATAAAAATCATACTAAAGATTTTTTGTATAGTAAGAGTTCAATAAACATGAATAGATTTTGTCCATTTCAGTAGGAATGCTAGGAATCTCATTAAGTACCACAAGGAGAAAACACTTAAAATTCACCTTTAGGCACTTGCCATCTTATTATTTATGTTTTGTGATAAAGAAAAGTTTAATATGGCCCCTGTATTAAATATTGAAAAGCCTAGTCATCTTTTCCTGATACAAATAATGTTGAAAGATAATATAAAGGATAATATTAGGAGGAGCTGTTATCATTCAAAGTAAGAGAGACAAATTGCAGTCTTTCTTAATTTATAAATGGCCCAGGAAAAATTTGTTTGTTTGTGTTTGTTTTTGGTAATGGAAATTAAACCCATGGTGCTTAACCATTTATCTATACCCTCAGCCCCATTTCAATTTTTATTTTTTTATTTTTTTTTCCCTTCATAAACCCTTTTATTTTTATTTTTATTTTTATTTTTTTTATTTTTTTTACGTTTACATAGGGTAATGATGTTTATTTTATTTTTCCCCTCACCCCCACCCCTCCCACCCCTCCCACCCCTCTTTTCCCTCTACACAGTCCTTCTTTCCTTCATTCTTACCGCTCTCCTTAGCCTAACTCTAAACCTAACCCTAAACCTAATGCTAGCCCCTCCCACCCCCCATTATATGTCCTCATCCGCTTATCAGCGAGATCATTCGTCCTTTAGTTTTTTGAGATTGGCTTATCTCACTTAGCATGATATTCTCCAATTTCGACCATTTGCCTACAAATGCCATAATTTTATCATTCTTCATTGCGGAGTAATATTCCATTGTATAAATATGCCACAGTTTCTTTATCCGTTCATCAACTGAAGGGCATCTAGGTTGGTTCCACAATCTGGCTATGGTGAATTGAGCAGCAATGAACATTGATGTGGCTGTATCTCTGTAGTATGCTGATTTTAAGTCCTTTGGGTATAGGCCAAGGAGTGGAATAGCTGGGTTAAATGGTGTTTCCATTCCAAGCTTTCTGAGGAATCTCCACACTGCTTTCCAGAGTGGCTGCACTAATTTGCATCCCCACCAGCAATGTATGAGTGTTCCTTTTTCACCACATCCTCGCCAACACCTATTGTTGCTTGTATTCTTGATAATCGCCATTCTAATTGGGGTGAGATGAAATCTTAGGGTAGTTTTGATTTGCATTTCCCTTATTACTAGGGATGTTGAACATTTTTTCATATATCTGGTGATTACTTGTACATCTTCTTCTGTGAAGTGTCTGTTCATTTCCTTAGCCCATTTGTTTATTGGATTATTTGTATTCTTCGTGTAGAGTTTTTTGAGTTCTTTATAGATTCTGGAAATTAGTGCTCTATCTGAGGTATGGTTGGCAAAGATATTCTCCCACTCTGTAGGCTCTCTCTTCACATTTCTGATAGTTTCCTTTGCTGAGAGAAAGCTTTTTAGTTTGAATCTATCCCAGTTGTTGATTCTTGCTTTTATTTCTTGTGCTATGGGAGTCCTGTTAAGGAAGTCTGATCCTAAGTCAACAAGTTGAAGATTTGGACCTACTTTTTCTTCTATAAGATGCAGGGTCTCTGGTCTGATTCCGAGGTCCTTGATCCATTTTGAGTTGCGTTTTGTGTAGGGTGAGAGATAGGGGTTTAATTTCATTCTATTGCATATGGTTTTCCAGTTTTCCCAGCACCATTTGTTGAAGAGGCTATCTTTTCTCCATTGCATATTGTTGGAACCTTTGTCTAGTATGAGAAAATTGTATTTATTTAGGTTTGTGTCCATGTCCTCTATTCTGTACCATTGATCTACCTGTCTATTTTGGTACCAATACCATGCCGTTTTTGTTACTATTGCTTTGTAGTAGAGTTGAAGATCTGGTATTGCAATACCCCCTGCTTCGCTCTTGCTACTGAGGATTGCTTTAGCTATTCTAGGTTTTTTATTCTTCCAGATGAATTTCATAATTGCTTGCTCTATTTCTGCAAGGTACATCATTGGGATTTTAATTGGAATTGCATTGAATCTGTATAGCACTTTAGGTAGTATAGCCATTTTGACGATATTAATTCTGCCTATCCAGGAACATGGGAGATCTTTCCATCTTCTAAGGTTTTCTTTAATTTCTTTCTTTAGTGTTCTGTAGTTCTCATTGTAGAGGTCTTTCACCTCTTTTGTGAGATTGATTCCCAAGTATTTTATTTTTTTCGATGCTATTGTGAATGGGGTAGTTTTCCTAATTTCTCTTTCTGAAGATTCATCACTTATGTATAAAAATGCATTGGATTTATGAGCATTGATTTTGTAACCTTCTACTTTACTGAATTCACTTATGAGTTCTAAAAGTTTTCTGGTGGAATTTCCAGGTTCCTCTAAATATATAATCATGTCATCAGCGAACAGGGATAGTTTGAGTTCTTCTTTTCCTATTCGTATCCCTTTAATTTCTTTGGTTTGTCTGATTGCTCTGGCTAGAGTCTCAAGGACGATGTTGAATAGAAGCGGTGAAAGAGGGCATCCCTGCCTTGTTCCAGTTTTTAGGGGGAACGCTTTCAGTTTTTCACCATTTAGAATGATATTAGCCATGGGCTTAGCGTAGATTGCCTTTATAATGTTTAGGAATGTTCCCACTACCCCAATTTTTTCTAGTGTTTTGAGCATGAAGGGATGCTGTATTTTATCGAATGCTTTTTCTGCATCTATTGAAATAATCATGTGATTCTTAACTTTAAGTCTGTTGATATGGTGAATGACATTTATTGATTTCCGAATGTTGAACCAACCTTGCATCCCTGGGATAAAACCCACTTGATCGTGGTGCACTATCTTTTTAATATATATTTGTATGCGATTTGCTAAAATTTTGTTGAGAATTTTTGCATCGATATTCATTAAGGATATTGGTCTGAAATTTTCTTTCCTCGATGTGTCTCTGTCTGGTTTAGGTATCAGGGTGATATTGGCTTCATAGAACGAGTTTGGTAGGGTTCCCTCCTCTTCTATTTCATGGAATAGTTTGAGGAGTATTGGAATGAGCTCTTCATTAAAGGTTTTGTAGAACTTGGCTGAGAACCCATCTGGTCCTGGACTTTTCTTTGTTGGTAGGCTTTTGATGACCTCTTCTATTTCATTGCTTGAAATTGGTTTATTTAAGTTGTGTATGTCCTCCTCGTTCAGTTTAGGTAGTTCATATGTCTCTAGAAATTTGTTGATGTCTTCGAGGTTTTCTGTTTTGTTGGAGTATAGATTTTCGAAATAGCTTCTAATTATGTTTTGTATTTCACTCGTGTCTGTTGTGATGTTTCCTTGTTCATTCTGAATTTTAGTAATTTGAGTTTTCTCCCTCTTTCTCTTTGTTAGTGTGGCTAAGGGTTTATCAATTTTATTTATTTTTTCAAAGAACCAACTATTTATTTTGTTAATTTTTCCAATTGTTTCTTTTGTTTTGATTTCGTTGATTTCGGCTCTGATTTTAACTATTTCCTGTCTTCTACTACTTTTGGTATTGGTCTGCTCTTCTTTTTCTAGTGCTTTGAGCTGTAGTGTTAAGTCGTTTATTTGTTGATTTCTACTTCTTTTTTTGAATGCACCCCATGAAATAAATCTTCCTCTAAGTACTGCTTTCATAGTGTCCCAGAGATTTTGATATGATGTGTCTTTGTTCTCGTTTACTTCTAAGAATTTTTTTATTTCCCTCCTGATGTCTTCTGTTATCCATTCATCATATAATAGTGTATTATTTAGTCTCCAGGTATTGGAGAAGTTTCTGTTTTTTATTCTGTCATTTATTTCTAATTTCAATCCATTATGATCTGATAGAGTACAAGGTAGTATCTCTATCTTCTTGTATTTGCTAACAGTAGCTTTGTGGCATAAAATATGGTCTATTTTAGAGAAGGATCCATGTGCTGCTGAGAAGAAAGTGTATTCGTTCTTTGTTGGATGGTATATTCTATATATGTCCGTTAAGTCTAAATTGCTGATTGTGTTGTTGAGATCTATAGTTTCTTTATTCAATTTTTGTTTGGACGATCTATCCAGTGGTGAGAGAGGTGTGTTAAAATCGCCTAGTATGATTGTGTTGTGGTCTATTTGATTTCTGGAATTGAGAAGGATTTGTTTGACGTACGTGGATGAGCCAATGTTGGGGGCATAGATATTTATGATTGTTATGTCTTGCTGATTTATGCTTCCCTTAAGCAGCATGTAATGTCCTTCTTTATCCCTTCTGACTAGTTTTGGTTTGAAGTCCACATTATCTGAGATGAGGATGGATACTCCAGCTTTTTTGCTGTGTCCGTGTGCATGGTATGTTTTTCCCCATCCTTTCACCTTTAGTCTATGGGTGTCTCTTTCTATGAGATGAGTCTCTTGCAGGCAGCATATTGTTGGATTTTTCTTTTTAATCCAATCTGCCAGTCTGTGTCTTTTGATTGATGAATTCAGGCCATTAACATTCAGGGTTATTATTGTGATATGATTTGTATTCCCAGTCAATTGACTCATATTTGTTTTTGACATGATTTGGTTTCTTCTTTATTTGGCTATTCCTTTAGGCTAGCGCCTCCTGTTGCTGATTTGCATCGTTGTTTTTCATCTCTTCCTCATGGAATATTTTGCTGAGAATGTTCTGTAATGCTGGCTTTCTTTTTGTAAATTCCTTTAGCTTTTGTTTATCATGGAAGGATCTTATTTCATCGTCAAATTTGAAGGTAAGTTTTGCTGGGTATAAGATTCTTGGTTGGCATCCGTTTTCTTTCAGGGCTTGGTATATGTTTTTCCAGGCCCTTCTAGCTTTTAGGGTCTGGATTGAAAAATCTGCTGATATTCTTATTGGTTTTCCCCTGAATGTAATTTGGTTCTTTTCTCTCACGGCCTTTAAAATTCTGTCTTTATTTTGTATGTTAGGTATTTTCATAATAATGTGCCTTGGTGAGGGTCTGTTGTAATTTTGTATGTTTGGAGTTCTATAAGCCTCTTGTACTTGGTTTTCCATTTCATTCTTCAGATTTGGGAAATTTTCTGTTATTATTTCATTGAATAGATTGTTCATTCCTTTGGTTTGTTTCTCTAAGCCTTCCTCAATCCCAATAATTCTTAAATTTGGCCTTTTCATGATATCCCATAATTCTTGTAGATTCTGTTCATGATTTCTTACCATCTTTTCTGTTTGGCCAACTTTGCTTTCAAGATTAAATAATTTGTCTTCAATGTCTGAGGTTCTGTCTTCCAGGTGTTCTATCCTATTGGTTATGCTTTCTATGGAGTTTTTAACTTGGTTTATTGTTTCCTTCATTTCAAGGATTTCAGTTTGGTTTTTTTTCAGTATCTCTAACTCTTTATTGAAATGATCTCTTGCTTCCCGTATTTGGTCTTTTAACTGTTGATTGGTGCGATCATTTAATGCCTGCATTTGCTCTTTCATCTCCTCCTTCAATGCCTGCATTTGCTCTTTCATCTCCTCATTAGCTTCCCTGATCGTTTTAATTACGTACATTCTGAACTCCCTTTCTGACATTTCTTCTGCTGTGCTGTCATTGGGTTTTATTGATGTAGTATCTAGGTTTGTTTGGGACATTTTCTTCCCTTGTTTTCTCATATTGGTCAGTTGTCAGTGGGACCCTGAGATATTGCAGTTTTCCACTATTGGCTTATAGTGTCCCAGTAGATTTCCAGTGTATCACCTCCCAGCGTTCAGTAGCCTGATGTCTTGGAGGAATCTGATAAAGCAGCTCATCTGAAGAAAACTGCCCCTAGCCCCCTACTGGTTCCACGGTTTGGAACTGGCTCTGTGCGGAAATGCTCTCACTGTGGGCCTGCACCGTGCAGCTGGCCGTGTGGGAAGAGCCCACTGCCGGAGTGTGGAAGGCTACCTTGGGAAGACTCTAGCTGCCCTGCCCGGCTCCGCTAAGCCACCTCTATCTGGGCCTGCCACCCGGGCTGAGCTTTACCCAGTGGGCAGACTCACCGGTGGCTCTATTTCAGTCCGAGTCTCTCAATGCCTCCCCCTCTTAGCTCCTGGGTTCTGGAGCGACCGGGGGTGCAGTCTCCTTCTAGGCCGCCATCTTGGATCGCCCTGTGAAGAGAGCCCGCAGCCGGAGTGGGCAGAGCCGCCTGAAGAGGTCTCCGGCTGCCCTGCCCTGATCCCTGAGGCTGCTTGCAGATCGAGGCTCTCCGCTGGTTCTTTGCCGGAGTACACTGGGCTGCAGCGGCTCCGGGACTCGGAGCCTGCTCTGGTCAGAAAGGCTCTCACTAGCGGGCCAGTTCCGTTCTGAGAACCTGGAGAAGCTGGCTGTGTGGGCGGGGCCCACCGCCAGAGTGCACAGGGCTCCCTGTGGATGACTCTAGCTGCCCTGCCCGGCTCCGCTAAGCCACCTCTATCTGGGCCTGCCACCCGGGCCGAGCTTTACCCAGTGGGCAGACTCACCCGTGGCTCCACTTCAGTCCGAGTCTCTCAATGCCTCCCCTTCTTAACTCCTGGGTTCTGGAGCGACTGGGGGTGCAGTCTCCCTCTAGGCCGCCATCTTGGATCGCCCCGTGAAGAGAGTCCGCAGCCGGAGTGGGCAGAGCTGCCTGAAGAGGTCTCTGGCTGCCCTGCCCTAATCCCAGAGGCTGCCTGCAGATCGAGGCTCTCCGCTGGTTCGTTGCCGGAGTACACTGTGCTGCAACGGCTCCGGGACTCGGAGCTTGTTCTGGTCAGAAAGACTCTCACTAGCGGGCCAGTTCCATTCCGAGAACCTGGAGAAGCTTCAATTTTTTATTTTGATACAGGATCTCACTGAGTTGCTTAGCCTCACTAACTTGCTGAACCTGGCATTGAACTTGCCAGCCTCCTGCCTCAGGCTCCTGGGCCACTGGGATTACAGGCATGTGCCACCATGTTAAAATATGTATGTAAATATATGTACAAACACACACACATACACACATATGTATACACACACACATTTATATAAAACATATATATGTAATCTGGATCATAGCCTCAACCTTTCTTTATCCATGATTGCCATTAGCAAACCTGAAGATAATCAGTAATCTGTTTTGGTTTTAAATCACAGATGCGAAAGAAAACAAGATAGGTCCACAATGAGAAAGGAAGGAGTGAAATAGAAATTTTTAGGGGACTACAGTAGAGTATGATAGTTCCCATGTCTAAGGCAATGGAACTCTAGCCTATTTGATTCTTGAAGTTTTGAGCTTATAGATTACAGCATTTTAAACTAATCTTTAGTATTTTGTATATTTTATGAACCTTTAGTATGAAACTTCACACAAAAGCTGAAGGGGTTGGTCTGTGTGTGTAGTTTTGTTGTTGTTGTTAATAAGACTTAATTTTTCTTCCCTCTTTGGTTGACTTTGTTTTGCCATTTCTGCCTACCCTGTTAAACTTCCAAACAGGCAACTCATGTAATTATCTCCCTCTGTGTGTGCTTATAGAACTTATTCTGAGTAGATATGTACATATTTGAAATCATAAGTATTTTTGTGACTGTTTTACAAAAGTTGGAAGTATTATGAATAGTGTCCCTATCTTGTTTCTTAATATAAGTCATGGTATTTCCTCCAAACCTCAACAAGTATAATCTATATTTTTCATTTTATATGTTAAAGAATAATATAATATAGTGAAATTCAACCTTCATAGTATACAGTTCAATGACTTTTAAAAAATATAGAAAATTGTGTAACTATGATAAGAATCAAAACACTTTTGTCCCAACAAATTCTTCTGTCACTTTGTGGTGAACACTTCGCCATACCCAGCCACTGCTCATGAGATCTATATCCCTGATGGATTGCTTGTTCCTAAAGTGCAAGTAAATGGATCAGACAGTATGTAGCCTTCTTAATCTGGCTTCTTTCAATTAGTATAATTGCTTCAAAGTTTTTGATTGAGGATGTAATCGACTATTGTTGAATATAATGATTGTTTCCTCCTTTCTATCTTTGAGTAGAATTGAGTTGTGTGAATGGACCATTGTTTATGTATCCATTTACCAGTGGAAATGCATTTGAATTGTTCTAAGTGTTGGTGAAGATGTGTAAAAACACTTTAGCTTTCACATATGTGTTTTTGTCTGGACATACTCATTTGGCTTGAGCACTCCATCTGATACCCATGTATAATTTTTCACTCCATTTGGTGTGGGAATTATATTTCTGATCCACGGTGATATTTTGTAAAAGTTTCACCTGCTCCTTTCAAATGTATTTTCCCCTCAGTCCCAGGTAATTTTCTCTCATCCAAGCACTAGTCAATATTCAGGTGCTGATTTGGGGGAATTTCAGCGGATCTCTGGAGCTTTGCTCTGTTTGCAACTCAGAAAGGAGAGAGCTCCAGAACCTGAATAGGGGAACGGCACTCTGTTAGGAACTCCAGGTCCTAGGATCTCCCCACTGCACCAACACCACCTTTTCATCTCAGACCACAGGCTTCTCCTGTGTTCCTCTCCCTTCATAGCAACCTGGATGCTGTATTAGGCAGGGAGCTGGAAAGACTATTTACAAACATATGCCTTGGCATGTTTGTTTCTCCCTGCCATGAGATCACTGTTCCATGATTTCTATTATCCTACATTTGAAAATCATTATTTTATGTTTCTGAATTTTTTTTCTAATTGAAATCAGAAGGTTAAATCTGGTCCATTAGACTTAGTCATCTCTGGAAGTAGAAGCAACCTAATTCATGTTGTTTACTTAATTTCTTTAACCTGGATATACATAATTACTGTAGTCCTTCTCCAATCCAGTGACACAAATACCATGACAGTGATGCAAAACTTGTTGTCATACCCATTGCCTTACTTAGAACAATTTGAATTTTATGCTGTAGGTAGCTAGGAATGAGACTTTTGTATTTTTAAAGCAAGATGTATGTATCCTTTTAAAAATATTAATAGATTTTTCTCCCAAATTTTAAACTTCCATTTCTCTAAGCAAAATGAGAATACCTTTCCCTGTTTTTTTATCAGTAAGAAACATAGTAATTCTCTTAAAATTTTTCCAGTTTATGGTTATGAAATAATTTCTCCTATGTAACCATTATTTATACGTGACAAAGAATCTTCTTAAGGTTTCTAGTTTTTTCAATTACTTGAGATCTTTAGTAATATTTTGTAACTTTTAGTGTAGAAGTTTTAAAAATCTTTTCCTACGTTTTTCTATGTTTTTTCAGCTATTGTAAGTGTCCCTTTTTAAAAACATGTGTTTCTTTGTTTTTGGCATATAGCAAATTCAATTATTTTTCAAAAATATTGACCTTGAATCCAATGGCCTTGACAATTTTATTTGTTACAGCTAAGAGTGTATATTTTTTGTCTAGGTTCACTATTATTTTGTCTACTAATAAAGACAATTTTCTTTCTACATCTTAAACCATGAGTATGTGTGTTTTTGTATATATCTATTTTTTCTCTTTTCTGTTTTCTGTCATTCTCTGAATAAAGCCTGTGGGAAATTGCTGAAAAGAACTGCTAATGGCTGCTAGACTTGTTGCTATCTCAGGGGAAAAACTGTCAATAGTTCAACCTTAAGTGCCATGTTTGCCAAAAAATTGTTTCTATCAGATAAGAATGTTTACTTCACTCATTTAAAAAATATAATGATTGTTTGTTAAAATTGTCAAGTGCTTTTTAAATTATTTTTTATTTTTACAGACTGCATTTTGATTCATTGTACACAAATTGGGTACATCTTTTCATTTCTATGGTTGTGCACAATGTAGATTCATACCATTCATGTAATCATACATGTATATAGGCTAATGATGTCTACCTCATTCCAACATTTTTTATACCACTGCCCCCTCCTCCCTCTCATTTTCCTCTATGTAATCTAAAGTTCCTCCATTCTTCTCCCATTTGCCTTCTCCCAACCCCCATTATATATCATCATTCACTTATCAAACAGTTACCCTTTATTTTTTGGAATAGGATTATTTCACTTAGCATGATATTCTACAATTCCATCCTTTTATCTGCAAAAGTTATAATTTTGTTCTTCTTTATGGCTGAATAATATTCCATTGTGCATACATACCACAGTTTCTTTATTCATTCATCTGTTGAAGAGCATCTAGGTTGGTTCCACAATCTAGCTATTGTGAATTGAACTGCTATAAATGTTGTTGTGGCTGTGTTACTGTAGTATGTTAATTTTAAGTCCTTTGGGTATAAACCGAGGGGTGGAATAACTCGGTCAAAATGTGGGTCCATTCCAAGTTCTTTGAGGAATCTCCACACTGCTTTCAAGAGTGGTGGTACCAGTTTGCAACTCCACCAGCATAATAAAAGTGTGCCTTTTTCCCCACATCCATGCCAACATCTATTATTGTTTTTGCTCTTGATAACAGCCATTCTAATTGGAGTAAGACAAAATCTTAGAGTTGTTTTAATTTGCATTTCTCTAATTATTAGAGATGTTGAACACTTTTTCATATGTTTATTAATTGCCTGTATATCTTCTTCTGTAAAGTGTCTGTCTAATTCGTTGGCCCATTTATTGATTGACTTCTTTGTATTTTTGGTGTAAAGTTTGGTAACTTCTTTATAAAGTTTGGAGATTAGTGCTCTATCTCAAGTGCTTGTGGAAAAGGTTTTCTCCCACTCTGTAGGCACTCTTTTCACATTATTGATTGTATCCTTTGCAGAGAAAAAGCATTTCAGTTTGAATCCATCCCATTTATTGATTCTTGCTTGATTTCTTTTGCTTTGGGAGGTTTTTTTAAGGAAGTCTGATCCTAAGACAACATGATGAAGATTGGGGCCCATATGTCTTCTATTTGGTGCAGGGTCTCTGGTTTAATTCCTAAGTCCTTGATCCATATTGAGTTGAGTTTTGTGCAGGGTGAGAGTTAGAGGTTTAATTTCATTTTACTGCATATGGATTTTCCAGCACCATTTGTTGAAGAGGCTATCTTTTCTTCATTGTAGTTTCTGACTCCTTTGTCTACTGTGAGGCAGCTGTATTTTTGTGGATTTGTCTCTGTGTCTTCTGTTCTGTACTACTGGTTTACCTGTCTATTTTGGTGCCAATACCATGCTGTTTTTGTTACTATTGTTCTGTAAGTTCTGGTATTGTGATACCGCCTGCTTCACTTTTTCTGCTCAGGATCGTTTTGGTGATTTGAGGTCTCTTATTCTTTCAGATAAGGTTCGAAATTGATTTCTCTATTTCTATGAGGAATGATATTAGGATTTGAATTAGAATTGCTTTGAATCTCTATAGCACCTTTGGTAGAATGACTATTTTAACAATATTGGTTTTGCATATCCAACAACATGGAAGATCTTTCCATCTTCTAAGGTTTTCTTCAATTTCTTTCTTTAGTGCTCTGTAGTTTTCATTGTAGAGATCTTTCACTTCCTTTGTTAGATTGATTCCCAAGTTTTTTTTTTTTTTGAGGCTATTGTGAATGGAGTGGTTTTCCTAATTTCTCTTTCAGAGGATTCATCACTTATGGATAGAAATACATTACATTTATGCATATTGATTTTATATCCTGCTACTTTTCTGAATTTATTTATTCTAGAAGTTTTCTAGTGGATTTTTTTGGATCTTCTAAATATAGAATCATGTCATTGGCAAATAGTGACATTTGAGTTCTTCTTTTCATATTGGTATCCCTTTAGTTTCTTTGGTCTGCCTAATTGCTCTGACTAGTGTTTTAAGGATGAGGTTGAATAGAAAGGGTGAAAGAAGGTATCCTTGTCTTGTTTCAGTATTTAGAGGGAATGTTTTCAGTTTTTCTCCATTTAGAATGATGTTGGCCATGGGCTTAGCATAGATTGTAAAGTGCTTTTTAACCTCTATTGTGATGATCACATGATCATCAGATGGAGATTTTTGCAATATAAATTGATTTTCCCAAAGAAATGCAATCATTTTTATCAAACTCCAGGTTTGAAGGGAGGCAAGGGACTTATCTCCACCAATTCCAGCACTGGAAACTGCACCAGACTGACAAGCAGATGCAAATGCACTCCTCAGATAACCATCTCCAGCTCAGCCATCGAATGCTCAAAGGTAGAGCACTAGAGGAGAGAAAGAACTTTGGTGAGAAATGATCATGTTAGCATGGAAATGTGCACCATGAAGACAGTCCCGCAGAGTGGCAGGTGGCAGGCAGAGGTGAAGACAGAAGTCAAATTATCCCATGAGAACATGAAGCAGGAGGGAAGGGGCTTCCCTCAGAAACTGGAAAGTCTGAGGATAAGTGACTGGAACATAGCTACATGGAACCCCCAGTAGTAACAGCCTCAAATAGATTGTAGATCAAAGTGTAAAAGGAAAACCTCTCCTAATAATCAATTTTATGCTGGTCAGCAAGGGGACAAGGCTCCGCCCACCATGGGTGCTGCTCTGCAGGTGCCCCAGGAGACACACACAACTTTTTCCTCCTCATGGACCACAGAATATACTGCCAAACATCCATCAATCTGAGGAGTAAAAACAACAGGCTTTATTTTTCTAGGGCAACATTCAGCAATAGGGTAAACCAAAGCTACATGTGACTCTAGTGACTAATCTCAGGAAGATCAATGTTGCATGAAAAAACTTTAGTGGAATGCACACAGTGTGGAATCACACACCAAGGCGGTACTTAAGATTAAATTGAGAATATCCTAATGTGGTCTGTGCCTAATTTAGTGCCTACCAGCTCATTGAGGTTACTGAAGGTGACCAAAGGGAGTCGACTCTACAGTCACAGAGTGACTGCAGTGTGAGTGACTGAGCTCCTCAAAGAAACTCTCCAGTGGTTCCTCCAAGCAGAGGAACTCCACAGGGCAGCCTTTCCCCTGGGTGTGTCCTTAGCACCTCAAGGCACCATTTCTCAACACCAGTGGGGCTGTGTCCCAATAAATTCACTGTAAGTCAAAAATACACCAAATCCATCTAACCCACTGCACCTCTCAGCTGAGCCACATGGGGCCCTAAGGAGGTCCCCATCTCAGAGCAGAAGATGACTGGGAGTGGCACCCCACCTCTGCCTGCACAATGCACATCTCCAACGTGGCAAAAGAGCAGAATTCAAAGTAGTTTCTACTGAAAGTGTCTCGGTTTTGCACCATTGTAAAGTCAAAAAATTATAAGCCAAACCACTATAGACTGGGGACTTCTTGAAGACACTGAGCCTGGGGAGGGGGAACAGAGTGCCCAGAGTTCATCCCTGGCTTGTGTAGCTGGTCCCTTGCTTCCTGTTCTAGAGTCTGGCAAGGGAGTTGTGCTGAGCCAGGGGTCCCTGAGCTGTGGAGCCTCAGGCAAGCCTGCTGTGTGCTGGACATTTCCTTTGGTTGAGAGGGGAACAGGCCCTAGAGCATTATGTGGGTGTGAGAGGACCCTGGGAAGTCATGCTTGAAGAGTGGCAGTTGTCTGTCAAACTTTATGAAAATGTTAGTTTTTCAGGGGATCTTTGGCCCAGGCCTTAGACCTCCCTGTAAACAAGTTTCTGGGTCATTGGCCCCCAGCACTATAAGCCCCTTCCTCTCCTCCTGGTGCCTGAAACCCCTTGATCAGTGAAGTATTTCTCCTGCAATCAGAGATAAGGATACAGAAAGGGTGTTGATAATAAGCTTCACCTGCCTGGTGGGAGCAGACAGCTGTGCTGCTGAAAGACTGAATAAAGACTGAAGGGGCAAGGAATACCTGCTTCACTTGGGCGGAGCCAGCTCAGCAATGCTCAAGTCAAGAACCTAAGAGGGCCCTGGGGACTGGGCAGTCACTGGAATCCAAACCACTCTTCACAGGAGGAGCAAATCTCCACTTGTGCCACTCACTGGCTCATGTCTCCTCCATGGTCTCCCCAAGCCCAAAATGCCTGAGTTTTAGAGCGTCATGCATCCTGAGCTGAATTGCAGTCCGAGGGAGAAGGGACCCTCCATGGCTCAACTAAGAGATCCAGGAAGCCTGCAGAGCCTCCTTCCATGACTCTGCCACAGACACATGCCTGCCCAGGCAAGATGGACCAAGTATCTCTGCAAGATATGGCCAAGAACCTTCCCCCTGCCCTGCACTAACCCATGTGCCCCTTATCAGAGGTGTGCACAGGGCATATGAGCAGGTCCAACCTGGCCAAGAGCAAGCCCAGGTGGAGCAGAGTGACTGCCAGTGATTGGTGCTCAGTAGCCTTCTGGTGACCACCACCACCATCAGCTGCCTCTTCTTGCCCAGACCACCCCCACTGGTGTTAGAGGTATCTGGTGTAAAACACACCTATCTTGTCCCTGTTCTGTTTAACCATCTCCAGAATGATAGTTGGGAGTCTCTGGAGCCCTGAGCATGACCAAGGCAGCAGCAAACCCCGGGGTCCCAGGCTTAGCACTCCACAGGCTTCCCTGCAAAAGGGCTGCTTGCGCTTGGCAGCAGAATGGATGACAGAACGCCTGCTCACGTTAGGCCTCAACCCTGAATGCACATGTCTTAATATTCAGGCACAAAGCCAGAAATGGGATGGCTGTCTTCAATGCACATGTGTAACTGGTTGCTGTGACCTCACCTGGCTGCTATTTGGGCATCACCCTTGTTACCTGAAGGATGGTTGGCTCGCTATGCAGCTGCAGGCCTACAACTCTGGTAGAAAGGAGAGAGAGAGCCTGCCTCTCTGAGGGCAGCAATCCACAGTTTTTGCTGCTAGTGAGAAAAGTTAAGTGTTCAAAAGAATATTAGAATTTTGGAAAACTTTCACACACTTTGTGTTTGTGTGCTTGCTGCTCTTCACTATTCAAAGACTCTTCTAATGAGACCAAGGGTGGTATTAGCTGATGCAGTCAGTTTTAATGTGATGAAATGTAATGTGTTAACTTTGGTTATATCTGCCCAAGGAAACAATACTTTCCAAAAGAACAATGATAATTTTGCCAAGTCCAACATGACTAAAATACCTCCTCAAAATGCAAGGTTGACCAGTGAATTTTTTAAGAAAAACTTATTTTTTCATTTGTTCCCAGTACTGGGGATTGAACCCAGTACCTCAGGCATGCTAGGCAAGCAGTAAAATAAACTTTTTAAAATTTGTTCTAATTAGTTATACATGACAGTGAATTTAATTTTGACACATCATGCTTAAATGGAGCATAATTTCTCATTATTCTGGTTGTACATGATGTAGAATCACACCATCACATATGTACATAGGGTAAGAATGTCAGATTCAGTTTTATATTAAGAGAAAAAATCAGAAGATAGTAAGAAGTCCCATGTAGCCACATCAGTCTCCCCTATTATTAACATATTGGTATGGCAACCTTGTTAGAGTTAATGAACCAGATCCTATATATTGTTAATAACTGACTTAGGTTGCCAGTGTTGACCCCAGTCACCTGTGGGTGTCGTTTGTTCCATCTCTGCCAGGTTACCTTTTCCTCAGTTCTCTAGTCATGGTCTGTAGAAGGAAACCCAGATGCACAGCTCACCTGCCAGGAGAGGGTGTAAACCCCACCTGCTTAAGGGCAGTGTGTGCATGTTCATCTGTTTTTCCGAGTTTACCTATCAATCATTAGTGCACAATGATATAGATGCACGGATCTTTATTTCCTACTCCAGATTATGACCTGATACTTTGTTCATTCTGGTGCTCCAATTACTCCAGCTCTGACCATGTATCCCTTTGATGGATCCCATCATTGTGTTTGGGGGGAGGTGGTGTGGTGTGGTGTGCCAGTGTATTACAGAAAGATGCTCCGGGCTCACCTTGCATACAGACAGTCCCTGACTACAGTAACTCAAGTTATGATTTTTTTGACAATAATGGTGCAGAAGGGATTCACATCCTGTAGAACCAATAATATGCTCCCAGTAGACGACTCTGCTTTTCACTTTCCGGAGGCTTCAATTCATTATGTGAGGTTCTCCAATACCTCAGAGCACAGCACGCTTGCATTCGATGCTTTTGCCTGCTGTGGGCAGATGGTAGAGAGCTAAGCCATTCAAGGTGAGCCAGGCTGTGCTACAATGCCATAAGTTAAGTGTATTAAACACATTTCAACCCCTGATCTTTTCACCTTGCTGTGGGTTGAATCAGGATCTGGCCCTTCATAAGCAGAGAGGCAGCTATGCCTCCTGGCCAGCCCTGCAAGAATGAGCCAGTTCTCCCAGGAGTTGGCTCCTTTCGTTAGGGAATGGCCATTAGGAACCAAGACCCAGGCACTAGAATTTTAATATAACAGAGAACATGGTTTCAAACTCAAATGAGTTTTAAAAAGAGAAAATGTGTTGGTGTTTTGTGTGATGTGGACGAACACCCATGTAGTGCATGAAACCCTGTTAAAGTTCTTCTCCCTCCACACCTATGGGTGAAAGTATGCAAAGCCCAAGTCTCACACTCAGCAAGTCTTACGTACATTAGAGGAGACTCTGTCTTCTCTCAAGTCAGACATTAAACAGATGTGCAAGAATGGGGAATAATATGATACTAAGTGATTTCTGTTTTATGTCTTTAAAAAGATATAAACATTATGTCTTTAAAACGTGGCATTAATGCTCACATGAGTTTATGGCTTCTATTTTAAATAAATATTTCTAAAATTTTTAGTTGAAATTTTTTTTATATGGTAAATCCCAATAGATAAAACTATTGGGGTCCTTAATACTTTTACAGTTTTAATTCTTAATGATTTATAGTTAGATAAAATAGTGGGGTTCATTTGGACATATTCATAAATACACACAAAGTAATTTTCTCCATGTCAATTCCCAATTTTCTCCCCCACTCCTTTCCCTGACCCGCTTTCTCTACTTTATTGGTCGTCTTTCTACTTATTTACTACATTTACAGTTACATATGTAATGGTGCATTAGTCACATATAAAATCATAATGCTTTGTGTAATACATTCATACATGCTCATGGCATAATATGGTGAACTCGATCCCCCATGCAATGACATGGATGTGAGGTGTCCCCCAAAAGCTCTTGCGTGAGACAATGCAAGAAGGCTCAGAGGAGGAATTATTGGGTTGTCACCTAATTAGTGAATGAATCCCCTTGATGGGATTAACTGAGTGGAAACTGGAGGCAGGTGGGGTGTGGCTGGAGGGAGTGCTTCATTAGGGGTGGAACTACAGGAAATATAATTTGTATCTGGAGAGTGGAGTCTGTCTCTCTCTCTCTCTCTCTCTCTCTCTCTCTCTCTCTCTCTCTCTCTCTCTCTCTCTCTGTCTCTCTCTCTCTCTTTGTTTCCTGATGATGCCAGCTCCTTCCTTCTGTCATGGTCTTCCGCCATGATGTTCGGCCTCATCTGGAGTCCTGAGGAATGGAGCCAATTCTCTATGGATTGAGACCATTGTAACCATGGGTCCTCAAATAAACTCTTCCTCCTCTATAATTGTGCTGATTAGATCATTTTAGTCACAGCAGTGAAACATTCCTCCCCTTTTCCTCCCCACCTCCCTCACCCTAGGTTCCTGCTTCAATTTTACTGATATTTCTTGTTTTCACAAGATCCTTCCTTTTTAATTCCTTTTTTCTCTCTAGTTTCCACATATGAGAGAAAATGTTTGACCCATGTCTTTCTGAGTTTGACTTATTTCACTCAGCATGATGTTCTCTGGCGCCACCTATTTAATAGTAAATGACATAATACCATTCTTCTTTATGGCTGAGAAGAACTCCCTTGCATATATAGACCACATTTTCTCTATCCATTTGTCTATTGATGGGCACCTGGGCTGTTTCCTAATTTGGCTATTGTGAATTGTGCTGCTACAAACATTGATGTGGTTGCATTCCTAAAATATGCTGATTTTAGATCTTTTGGCTAAATACCCAGGGGTGGGATACATGGGTCATATGGTGGTTCCATTCCTAGTCTTTTGAGAAACCTCCACACTGCTTTCCAAACTGGTTGTGGTGATTTTCAGTCCCACCAACAATGTATGAGTGTACTTTCCCCCACATCGTGGCCAGCAATTATAATTGACATGAAATTATAATTATAATTGAAATTACATTATAGTTTTGATTTGCATCTCACTGATTGCTAAGGGTGTTGAATATTTCTTCAGATATTTGTTAGCCTAATATTTCTTCTTTTGGGAAGTGTCTCTTGAGATCTTTCACCCTTTTGTTGAGTGGGTTATTAGTTCTTTGGATGTTAAATTTGTTTTTTTGAAACATATTCTGGTTATTAATCCCCTGTGGGACAAATAGCTGGCAAAGATTTTTTTCCCATTCTGTAGGCTCTCTCTTCTAAATATTATTTCCTTCACTTTGCAGAAGCTTTGTAATTTAATACTATCTCATTTATTGATACTGGATTTTATTTCCTGAGCTTCAGGAGCCTAAGGAAGCCAGTGCCTGTACCTGTGCATTGGAGCACTGTCCCCTCTTCCTCCTAATAATTTCACTGTTTCCAGTCCAATTCCAAGGTCTCTGATCTACCTTGAGTTGATTTTTCTGCAGGGTGAGAGCCAGGGTTCTAGTTTCATTCTTCTACATATGGATTTCCAGTTTTCCCAGAACCATGTGTTTCAAAGACTGTCTTTTCTCCAACTTAGCTATGTGTGAAGGATCAGGTGACTGTAAATATTTGGAGTTTGCTCTGTGTCTTTCAGACTAATGTGTTGATTTTCAGGATTTGAGGTCAATAACATGCTGCTTTGTGACTGTAGTTCTGTGGTATAATTTGAGATAAGGTGGTATGGTTGCCTCTGGTCTCACTCTTGTTGCTGAAAATTGGTTTTGCTATTCTCAACCTTCCTTATAAATTTTGCGATTATTTTTCTGTGAAGAAAGTCATTGGGTTCTAATGGGGACTGCATTGAACTCTAGATTGCTTTGATAATCTGCTTTGATAATCTAGTCATTTTGATGACGTAAATTCTGCCTATCCATGAATATGGCAGGTCTTTCCATCTCCTAAGATCTTTAATTTTTTTCTTCAGTGTTTTGTAATGTTAATTATAGAAGTCTTTCACCTCCTTACTTAGATTTATTATTCTTTGAGGTTATTGTGATGGGATGATATTCTTAATTACTTTCTCAGTGTATTCATTATTGAAATATAGAAGAACTATTAATTTTCACATATTAATCTTGTATCCTGCAAACTTCACTGAATTTGTGTATTAGCCATATAAGTCTTAAGTGTGTAAAAAAGGTTTATGAGTCACCGGCCTCACCACATCACTCACTGGTCTATCACATGGTGCCTATGTCACTTCTAGCATGCCCTTCTCCTCAGCTCCAGGCCAGCTCCTTGTTCCTCTCAAAACAGCAATGTGTTCTGCAAAGCATGCCCTGACTTCCCCAAGAGATTTGAGTTTGCCCTCTCTTTTATTATCATGCTGGTTGCTGCAAATTTCTCTTTTGACATGTGTAATGCAGCACTTGTAATTTTCTGTATCTACTTCTGTCATGATGAGGGCAGGAACTCACCACCACCTGTCACAGAGGGCAATGCCTGGTGTATGTTTCGTGCTCACAGAATGTGTGTTGAAGGAATAAATGGACAGCTGATCCCATGACAGTCGTCTTTTCCAGGGATGGACCAGACTACCCTGCTGGCTGTTCATCTGAGTGGATGTGTCTGTTTCTTCCTCTATATGGGAACAAATGTGCTGAGAATATTTAGTTTAACTAAGCAACTATTTTCCAAAGATTGGCTACATAGCAGGCACTGTGCTAGGTTCTAGAGGGAGAAGGAGGCAGCAAGATGGCCTTGTAGGAATTAACTAGTCATCTTCCTGTTTTCCCCTAGTCTGCCCTCCATAGTCAAGGGCATTCAGGGTCAGTTCATATGGAATATCCAGTTGCTTTCCAAATTTAACCCTTATCCTGGGGTGTAAGTAAGCCAAAGAGCAATTGTCTAGTTAATACAAAAAAAAGACAGCTGCCCAGGCAATAAAATGCAGACATTAAATCTACACTGGCTGGTGGCCAGATGTGTCCAGACCCAACACTGACACCAGAAGTCCTCTGTAATAATTATTCACACACAGGACTAAGTTGTTTCTCTTCCTTTAAGCACTTTCTTGCTGTCACTAGAATAAAAGGAAGTAGAGAGAAGAAGAGACAGGAAGGCCGCTAGAATGTTAGAGAATTAAACTTGTAAGGTGCTTAGCCAGCAAAAGACAGGCAGGTGCTAGTGAGCTTAAAAAGGCAATTGAGCCTCTTGTCCATATATTTCAAACTAAAACTACCAACTTCATTTTTCCACTGACCCAGTGTTCAAAATTCTTTTTGACCCAAGTTGTCAGAATGTGCACTGTCCAACATGGTAGCCACTCCCTGCAAGTGGCTCTTGGGTGCTTGAAATGTAGCTAAAGAAACATGTTAAAAAGAGTATTTTGGATAATAGTATTGAGTTTGATGAAATATATTATTGAAATAAATATAAAACCATTTCTTTTTTAACTTGGCTACTAGAAAATTATAAATTGCATTGGTGACTGAGGCTGTCTTCTTCTTGGAGAGCACAGATCTAGAACCCCTTGCTTTGCCCTCTGAAGCTCAGTTAGTAGCAACCCACTTGAGTCATCCCTCTGCCCTGCTCAGTCTCTCCCTTAACCAGAGCCCCTTGTGTGCTCCAAGCCAGTGGTCTCTGCTGGCCTTTGCAGAGTGTGGTAATCCCCATAAGGTCCCTCAGAGCCTGCCTGTCCCACTCCTGATAACGTTGGCCAGAGCTCCCCACATGAAGGGCAATTGCCCAGCAATCTCAGGTTGGTCATCAGGCAAGAGCTGAGGACAAAGGGTGTGTTGATGGAATGTTCCACCCTTCAGGAAGGTCAATCCCAATCCAGTCTGTCTCCTCTCCTCCATGCCCTGCCCCTAGCAGACCTCCACTCCCTGCCAGTGCCTCCCCAGGAGGACCCCTCCTCTCTAGGCCTGCCAAGCTTCCTGCAGGCCAGAGCTCTCATGGAAGACATGGGGCAATGGCTGGCACAGAGCAACCCTGTGCCCCAAAAGAACACCCTCTGGGGAGCTGGTGACACTGGCATTCACCCACAGTGGCTGGCCCAGTGTGACTGGCTTGGGGTAAAGTCCAGTGGGGTGAAGACACGTCCTGTGCCTTATTTGTCAATGGTTATCTTTCTGGAGAAAAGGAGGGCAGGATGTGGCAGGACATCCTCCCTGTTCCATGTCTCTCCATCTTGAGGATAGCTTCTGCTCCCCTCTGTTTTCTCAGCCCTTCGACCCAGGAGTCCTGTGCAGTGGTGGCCCTGGGACTCCTAGCACTGGTGCTCTTCTCCCAAATCCAGTGCCAGCACCAGGTCACGACCTCACAGGTGCAGGCCTGGCCATTGCCACCACATTCCAGGCAGCTGTCAAGTCTGCATTTCTGCTTCTTGTACCACCCTTTATCAAAAGTCGTGGTTACCCACATGCTATAGGCAGTGACCCCAGGAAGAAGGTGTGGTCTAAAGTGTAGAGTCCTAACCAGGGATGTCTGAGTCTACACTCATGCTCTTCTGTCTGTTTTCCTACCTTGAGGTCCTGAGAGGAAAAGGGCCAAAGCCATGTATAGGTTTTTCAATGTCTGACTCTGGGTCTCGTAGGACAGGTATGACAGTTGGCTGAATCCAGAGTCCTGCCTTGTAGTGATGTATTAGGTCTCTGTGACTTACCAGCTCAACTTTGTCTTGCATTTCCTTGTCTTTTCAGTGGGGAGTTTCTCACACATTTCTTCCATGAACTCACTGTAAAAATTAATAGCAGTCCTCGTCTGCCCACAGCTACCCAGCAGAGGACAGAAGCCCTGTCTGACCTGCACCCCAGGGTGGAGCCTGCATGGGAAGATGGTTGGGAAGGTATGTGGCTTGAGTGACAGCTGGGTCCCCTAGGCAAGGAGCCCATTTGTTAGGGAGGGAGTGGCCCTACCCAGCAAGCCAGTCCTAGTCACATGACCTCAGCCTTCCCTCTCCCAGTCCTTCCTCATGCCCCAGGGTTCTGGCCTCAGGGGCTGTGTCCCCTGTACAGCTTATTTAGCTCAAGTCCTGATCACCTCCCCTTTCAGTAGTCCCCTGACCTGAATTCTTGGCATTCCCATCTTTCAGAGCCCAGGTTGTGTATCACCTCCACAAGTCACTGCTGGCCCTCCACCCTGAGCCTCTTTGGAACCTGCACATGCCTCTCTGAAAAGCCAGTTCTGTCCTGAAGGTCTGTTATAAATAACTAGAATAACACTCTCTGAGGTTGATGACTTCCAGAAACTGGGGTGGCAGGAAACAACAACCCTAGGACATCATTTTACCCAACTGCAGAGCTGAACAAGGTCAGAAGAAAGAACTCAGTGTACAGACACATCTTGGTCAGTCACAGGATGAAGGAGAGCTTTCTCCCAGATTGGGAAGGAACTGTGGCCCCACAAGGAGGAGAAGGGGTGAGAAGCCTGGGAAGCCTTCCAGAAGACCCTGGAGAAGCCACGAAGGTGTGGCCACATGGGTGGCGAAGGTGGCCACTGCATGTGAAGACCTCAGGAGTGACTGTGACTGACTCCACACAGCACCCTCTGACCCCTTCCCCACCCCCAGCCATCCCACCACCACCCAGCCTGGCCTGGAGGGAAAGGGACACACACACTCCAAAGCTGAGTTTTCACATTCACTATCCCCCACACCCAGTGATGGCAAAGACAGCCCCCAAGAGTATGTCCTGAACGTTGGATGGATGAATGAGTAATTGTGGATTCACCACAGGACTACTCAGTGTTTTATGTTATGCCTAATAGCTATTCAATTACTGGAGTTTTAGTGGAAATAAATAGTGTCATTGCCCAAGTTGGAGCTACCTGGCAAATATTACAAGGGAATTGGCCAAACGGAGATTGTTTCTTTACAAATCAGATTTGTTGATGAACGTACAAGATGCAGCTTGGCTCTGTAGGCCGGTTGGGATCCCTAATGCAGTCTCTCAAAGGGAACGCTCCCATAAGCTGTACTTCTGCCTCAGGGGCCTTCCATGCATGAACCATGGCACCCAAGGGGTGTAGTCCAGGCCAAGTGACCTGAAGACCCCACAGGCCCGGCCAGTAGTTTTTCCTCTTCCCATGGGGTGAGTAAATGGAACCGCCTGCTCCCTCTCCTTCAAGAGGAATCTGGTGAACTTCCAGGTGAGCTGCTATTGACAGATACACAGAGAAGTTCACTGAGATGCGGCAAAAAAACCCAACTGCCTCATTGACCTTTCTTTTAGGAACAGGGGACCCTGCATGAAGTGCAAGCCCTTCTGATCATCTGTACACTCTAAAGCCCCCTCCAGCCTCCTGGCCTGTTTGACTCCCCTTGCCTGGAACACATCACCTGGTCTTTCACTCTATACCAAGGAGCATGAGGGCCCATGTGAGCACAGAAAGCTCCTGTGGGCTAGGCATGCACAAGAGGAGAGAGATAATATTGTGAAAACAAAAGAAGAAAAAGAATACGATGTCCAACAGCTACTTTTCTACTCTCTACAAATGTGACGGCCTGATGGATCTGGCTCCGTTAGAATGTTCTAGGCCAAGACTATGAGGGAAATGACTAAACAGACTCCACTTTGCACTGAGACTCCATGTTATGTAGGCAATAATCTTCTCCCATGGGAACACCCTGCCTCTGTACCCACCATCACTTACTTAGTGTGACATGTTTAACAATACAGAATGATAATTCCTATGTAAAGAAACATTGCTCTCTTTTGATTCCTATTGCTCCTGAACAATGTACCATGTGAACAGTGATTGTGTAGATGTCAGTAACCACTCTTTAGTTTGTACCTAGGTTAAGGGTCATTTTGACCCACTTCCCCCTCTGTTGATGATCTCATGATATTAGTTTGTATTTTTGAATCATAGCAACAGACACTTATGATTGATGTGACTTTTGGTATAAGAACCCCTACAACCCCATGGTCGGGGCTGTTCTCCCAATAGCCATTTTTGGGGGCATTGTGTGAGACAGCAGGCCGACTTAATAAAGACTCTCAAATTTTGACTCCTCATTGGTGATCGGTCTGTTCTTAAGTTGCGCACCATAACATTTGGAGGCCCCAGCGAGATCCTCACTGCCTGGTGGGTAACCACTGCTCACCACTAACCTGGAAACTCCTGCGGAGGGGAGAGGCCACAACATTGCTCCTAGGGGAAGGCCTCTGAGAAACGTTCCTCAGATCCAGGCTGCAGGGTCTGTGGAGCCCCGCCCCAGGACTGAACTAAATTCTCTGAGAGTCACCTGTTTCTGCAACCCTGGAGGATCGGTAAGTCTGTTTCTGGTGAATCCACATCTGGGGACTCTGAGGAAGGCTGGACACAGGATTACTTGCTGAGTCTGGGACTGGCAAGACATTGCCCAGGCCATGAGCTCAGGAATCAGGAGTGACCACTTGTTATTGTCTTTGCTGTCTTGCCTGTTCTGGGTTTGTTTTTTTCTGTTTTTTGTTGCTTTGAGTGTGGTTGTGGGTCAGTCTCCCTCATGTTCTTCATATACACCCTTCAATGCATGTTAACTAATTCTCAGGAATTCCAGAAGAGAGCCAGTGACTACGGAACCTGCTGTGATACCTTTTCTCTTTCTAAATTCTGTGAGAGAGAATGACCAACTTTTGAGGTCAACTGGCCTCCTCAGGGGACCACCAAATTGTCTTTGGGCATTCTGAACAAACTGATCAAATGTTTTCTAGTCAAATTTGGAAAAAATTGGTTAAAAAGTTTTTTTAACCATGTTCACTAAAGCTTACGTTAAAATGTAAACTGCCAATAGAAACTTCCAACTATTGGAATTGGTCCACCATAATGCCAGGCTAAACTTTTGATGGCTGCTAGCCAAGAGACCAGAAAATTCGGTTTGGAACAAGACCCCAACATGAGGGGTCTCTCCCAAGGAGACCAATGCAAGCAGCTCCCTTGCTTTTTCTTTGGGAAACTCATTCAGGGAGGGATAGGGCATAACCTTTGTCTATATTCTCTTAATTCATTTTCATCTCTCATGAGAGGGACCACATCTGGATAGAGGTCAAAAAGACTTTTAAAATTCTATCTTTTTGAGTTCATGATTTTGATCTGTTGCACCTAGGTTAATTTTTGATCAGACCTATTTTATCCAACTATGAGATTTTCTTAATGCTGTTTCATTCAGAGGCCAATTTACAGGGATTAGCTCTCAATCTAATGCATTTTAAAAAATAAGCTATAGGGCCTTTGTCCATCTATTTATTTTATGTATATGTACACTGGTGTATTGTCATGTATACATACATTTGGTACCAAAATTGACATGTGAGCCCATTATAAATTAAAATTCAAAACATGCATCCCAATGCCTTTGATTAACATGATTTAAAAGTTTTTAAATTGGGTAAACAAAAACATGGCTTTCGAGTTACTAATACAGTTTTGTTTCTAGGTGGTCAAAAATAATAAAATGTTAATTTTATAAAATGTCTAATATCCACTTGTTTCTAGATTTTTCTTCAACAGGGAAGAAATGACTGATATGGCCCAATCCACTTCTCTGATATCTTGGTTTTTTAAAGATAACTAAATTAGATTTAACATATATGGGACTGATCATAGATATGTTTGTTAGACACATCTGATTGGTTTAGAAAGTTAAAAGGGTAACTGTTAGATATAACATCAAGTACTCTTAACTACTTAAATTCCTCAGGGTAAAATACTTAAAACATTTCTGGAGTTTTCATAAATTGGTAAATAAGAAGAGGTTTTAAATTTACTTTATGTTATCACTGAACACATGGTTACTAAAAGTCTTAACAGGTATTATTCTATTTAAAGTGTCCAAAAGGTTCAACTGTATTTAAATAGAACTTATAAAGTATTTCATCAGACTAAAATGGAGTAATTTATCTAAATTCAGAAAATTTTAAGGGCTGATTCAGAATATAAATTTTAAAAAGGGGATCAACACATTAAATATTACAAGGTTTTAGATGTAAAAATATATTTAGTAAAAAATGTTTCTAGGTAAAACTATCTTTATGTGATAAAATAAAGCCATAATGCAGCTAAGTAAACAATAGGGTCTCATTAAGAGATTAAAGAAGTGTAAATTATGGATAAATTTTAAGAGGTTTATATGTATGTATAAGTAAACTCAACAGTCAAAACTACTCAAGATTTTTTCTTAAGGTCAAATATTAATGTACTGATATAAACCAAAGTTCAGTCTATATGCTAAAATGACCAATAATTCTTAAAACATTAATTTACTCTTAACATTGTATCTGTTACATTTCATTCTCTAGAGCAACTAGTCTTAAAAATTAGGGGTTTGTGAAATTCTGGTTAAAGAGAAACCATTATTTTAGAGTATTGTTCTACCTTACAAACTGTAAATTTTCTTTAAATGTTAAACATGCTTAATTAAAAAACACCAATGCAATTATGATTCTATTACTCTTCTTTATGTATCAAATGTGTTCATATCTTCCAGGCATACAAGTGTTTAAAATGTTTAAAAGAACATTTTATCAAGCTGGTGTTCTCCAACCCAAAGTTTTAATGGTAATTTTAAACTTATCAGAAAAAGAAATTTTATTGGGGACTTATTTATATCATTTAGTGTTCTGTACCTGAACCAGAACGTTATGTTACTTCTACACTGGGATAAAAATATACATGTATTTCTAAAAATAATAAGAGTCTGATCTGTTTAAAGGTGAATATCATGAAACAGAAAAACATTGTGTTACTTTACTACACAAAAGGAAAGTTAAAAACTCAATTTTCTTTGATTCATGTTTTATGTGTAATATCATGTCAACTAACATTGATATAGCCTAAGAAAACAATATATGTAAACTTTATTAAATGATATTTAATAAAGATAAAGATCAACTTCAGAACTAGACCACTTTACCTAAGATTTATGAAGAGCCCTGCCTTACCTGAGATAAGCCTCTGCCTCCCACCTTACTACATGTTACAGTGGCTCCAAAAGTAAGCCAGACTGCAACTCACTGATATTTGAAAGATTGAGTTTTTTGTTGTAAAATTACTCTGATCTCAAATGGGATATAATATATAGCTCAGTCAAAATTTAAGACAGTTATTACACAACTAAATATGTATTTACTGTTGTTAATTCATTTTCTATTTTCCTTGTAAACTCTATAACTGTTGCCTAATTAATGTTCTGCAGAGGAACTACTTCAAGAATGATCTAAATTAATTTGAGATAATAAGCCATCACATAGAGGACAGATAATATAGACCCCTATTATGCAAAGAGTAGGTAAATTACTGTACATTCACAGGCATTAAAGTTAAAGCCCAGTTTTCTTATTGTATGACTGGTCAAACTGACTTGCTGGATGTTTAAGATCAAGACTTAAAGATTGAGATTAAAATAAAGGGGCCAAAAGAATCAATATTTGGCTCTTGCCCTCAGAGTCAGCCTGAACCCAGAGAACAAGAGAACCTCTCTAAGGAGTTTTACAACTCTGGGTCACATAACCTTCCAATCAGGGAGATTTCATGAAACCACTAGAGAATAAAAAATTCAATCAGTGAATCTGCTGCAGAGGAGGGTCCTTGGAAAAGGGAGACATCCCTAATGCTTCCAAAGGAAGCCACCTCATTAAGGAGACCCTACATAGTGAATGGCACTAAAGGAGCTAAAACACTGCTCTCAAGTGCCCCATGAGTGACCCCTGTGTGAACTCAGCTGACTCTTAACAGCAAATGGGACCAAGGGCAATTTGACCAGCTTGGTATTATAAACATTAGCAAAACAGTTAAAACTAAAACAGTCATTCCTGGACATTTGAAAAACTAAACAGTAGTTACTTTAATGTAACTTGAGATGTACACTTGTGTTAGCCCCCCCCAAAATAAGTAAAACTGAAGGTGACAAAAAAGATTCTTAGACAAAAATATCTGATAATTATCAAAAGAAGTGTCAAAGTTATAAGTTTTAATCAGTTTATGGTCTACAGATCTTTCTAACCAATGATAAAGGTAAACATAATCAATGTTTGCTAGTACGATTCTCTAGCCCTAAGTAACAAAAATAAAGGGATCTCTACTAAAGAAAGAGATCATGCCAATAAAAAGATATTTTACAAAAATCAGATGACATTAGGTAATTTAACTTAATGTTCTGTTTACATTCCTGATAACTCCGACAATGATAAAGATTTACATTTCAGGCCTTGTCCTCTCCAGCCTTGTTAGATTTTGTTAGGCCTTTTTATGTGATCAGCATCTCAGCTCTTCCACCTCCTAGTAAGAGATTATTGATTCCTATCATCTTCACGATATGCATTGACATGTTCCAGATGCTATTTATTTTGTACTCAGAGTTTTTTGTTTCCTTCATAAAACAAGACTTTTACCCCTAGAGAGATCAAATTTCTAAAAAGGAACTTTTTACTGCTTGCCCCACCCCACATTGCCCCCTCTCAGCTGGAAGCAGCAAGAGTGGTCGTTGCCCGAAAAAAAGTAAATTAAAAAAAAAAAAAAACCCGTAAGCCACTTAAAAATTTCCTTGATTCAACTGCTGAGGTAGTTTTACAAAACAAAAGAGGGTTAAATTTGATGTTTTTAAAATAAAAAATTATGTATGGCCTTAGGGGAGACCTATTGCTTGTATACTAACCACTAAGGTGTCATTCATCATAGTTTATCTTTGATTAAAAAAAAATAAAAGGCTCAAAAAAGTGAAAAAAAGCTAAAAGCCTGCAAAAAGAATTGGTACCAAAATCTGTTCTCTTGGTCCCCCTCGTTAACTACTCTGATAACCACAATGATGAGACCTCTCATCCTAGTTAGGTTGGGACTTTTAATCAGGCCATGCATGATAAACTGTTCAACTAAATAATTTAGAGACAGATTCCAGTCTGTTAAGCTAAGTGTGTTGCACGCTCACTACAATCACCTATGCACTACTAATAAATCAATTATTTCATTATGTACAAAAAACCAATGGGGAATGTGATGGGCTGAAAGATCTGACTCCATTAGAGTGTTATAAGCCAGACTCTAAGGGAAATGACTAATCAGAACCCATTTTGCTCTGAGACTCCATGTTATGTAGTAAATAAGCTTCTCCCATGGGAAAACCCTGCCTCTGTACCCATCCTCAGTTACTTAGTGTGACATGTTTAGCCATACAAATTGTTCTCTTTTGTTTCCTATTGCTCCTTCACAATGTACCATGTAAACAGTAACTGTGTAGCTGTTAGTAACCATTCTTTAGTTTGTACCTAGGTAAGGGTCATTTTGACCCACTTCCCTCTCTGTTGATGATCTCATGATGTTAGTTTATAATTTCCAATCATAGCAACAGACACTTCTGATTGATGTGATTTTGGGAATAAGAACCCTTACAACCCGGTGGTCGGGGCTGTTCTCCCAATAGCCATTTTTTGGGGCATTGTGTGAGACAGTCAGCCGGCTGGCTTAATAAAGACTCAAATTTTGACTCCTCAGTGGTGATTGATCTTTTCTTAAGTTGTGCCCCATAACACTGCAATGTGTGATCTTGGATTTTTTAGTTTTTTTTTTCTTACTTATGGATTCATGTGGATGGATATTATACCTGGTTCTGCTGAACTATACTTAATTTCCTCTCACCTCGGATTTTTTTTTCAGTTCATACCTTGAAACTTACGGAAACCATTGGACATTTTTTTTCAAGTAACATTTTAAAAACTCTTTAAAAATTAAAACATTGTATATATAGGTAAATTTTCCCTGAAAGCAAAACTTAGACTAGGTCACTCCCCATATAAGTTAACCACAGCAGAATGCAAATCTTAATTTTATGAAAATGGGCACAAAATAAAGAATATATAAGGGAAAGTGGGGATAGAGTGAGCTTAAATTATGGTTTCCAATTCATAAAACTTTTCTAAGAACTGAAATTTTTTTTTGTTTTTCAAATTTCCTGTTAAATGATATGTTCAGTCATGTTTTCTAATTTACATTTTTTAATGAATATGTTATATATTTAAATTGTTCTGCTTTGTAAATTTTGCAAAGCTTATCAACATGTATACTTTACATTAGTGTTTTACTATATGTAAATTGTACCACAATAAAATCTATGTAACAAAGCAACCACAACAACAAAAAAATAAATGACCTAAAACTCACGTTAGTATAACTACAGAACACAGATATATAAAAGATCTTAAAAACAGACAGGGGAGATGGACTATTGATTAGACCTAGAGCTGACATTTCTTTTTTTTTTTTTATTGTAAACAAATGGGATACATGTTGTTTCTCTGTACATGGGGTAAAGGCATACCATCTGTGTAATCATAAATTTACATAGGGTAATGGTGTTTGATTCATTCTGTTTTTTCCCTCCCACCCATCTTTTCCCTCTATACAGTCCTTCTTGCCCTGCTCCCTAACCCTAATCCTAACCCTAACCCTAACACTAACCCCTCCCACCCCCCATTATGTGTCATCATCCGCTTATCAGCAAGATCATTTGTCCTTTAGTTTTTTGTGATTGGCTTATCTCACTTAGCTTGATATTCTCCAATTTCATCCATTTGCCTGCAAATGCCATAATTTTATCATTCTTTATGGCTGAGTAATATTCCATTGTATATATATATACCACAGTTTCTTTATCCATTCATTAACTGAAGGACAACTAGGTTGGTTCCACAATCTGGCTATTGTGAATTTGAGCAGCTATGAACATTGATGTGGCTGTATCTCTGTAGTATGCTGATTTTAAGTCCTTTGGGCATAGGCCAAGGAGTGGGATAGCTGGGTCAAATGGTGATTCCATTCCAAACTTTCTGAGCAATGTCCATACTGCTTTCTAGAGTGACTGCACTAATTTGCAAACCCACCAGCAATGCATGAGTGTACCTTTTCCCCCACATCCTCGCCAACACCTATTGTTGCTTGTGTTCTTGATAATCACCATTCTAATTGAGATGAGATGGAATCTTAGGGTAGTTTTGATTTGCATTTCTCTTATTACTAGAGATGTTGAACATTTTTTCATATATCTGTTGATTGCTTATACATCTTCTGTTAAGTGTCTGTTCATTTCCTTAGCCCATTTGTTGATTGGTTTATTTATATTCTTGGTGTAGTTTTTTGAGTTCTTTATATATTCTGGAAATTAGCACTCTATCTGAAGTATGAGTGGCAAAGATTTTCTCCCACTGTGTAGGCTCTCTCGTCACATTACTGATAGTTTCCTTTGGAGCAGACCCGCCCAGTGAGAGCTTTTCTGCACAGAGCCAACCCACAGGTGGCTTCTTGGACCAGGGCAGGGCAGCAAGAGACTTCCCCAAGCAGCCCTAATCCCTCCCACGGCAGGCCCGGTCCACAGTCAGCATCTTGGAGCAGGCCCACCCAGTGAGAGCTTTTCTACACAGAGCCAACCTGCAGGTGGCTTCTCGGACCAGGGCAGGGCAGCAAGAGACTTCCCCAAGCAGTCCAGCTCCCTTCGGTGGCAGACGCAATGCACAGCCAGTTTCTAGGAGCAAGCCCGCCCAATGAGAGCTTTTCTGCACAGAGCCAACCCCAAGCCCCGGGCCCAGCGGCAGACCCAGGCCCACAGACGACTTCTGGGACCAAGGCAGGAGAAGGAGAGGCTTTCCATGAGCAGCCTGGCTCCCTCCAGCAGGGGCAGGTCCTGTCTATAGCCAGCTTGTAGGAGCAGGACCGTCCAGTGAGAGGATTTCCACACAGAACCAGCCCCCAGCCCTGGACCCAGTAGCAGGCTAGGGGCAGCTTTCTTCAGAAGCACTGCATTATCAAGTTCCTCCAAGACTTCAGGCTACTGAAGGCTGGGAGGTGATATACTGGAAATCTACAGGGACACTATAAACCAATACAGCAAATCTGCAATGTCTCAGAGTCCCACTGAAATATGACCAATATGAGAAAACAAGGGAAGAAAATGTCCCAAACAAACCTAGATACTATATCAATAAAACTCAATGACAGCACAGCAGAAGAAATGTCAGAAAGGGAGTTCAGAATGTACATAATTAAAACAATCAGGGAAGCAAATGAGGAGATTAAAGAGCAGATGCAGGTATTGAAGAAAGAGATGAAAGAGCAAATGCAGGCATTAAATGATCGTACCAATCAACAGTTAAAAGGGCAAATACAGGAAGCAAGAGATCATTTCAATAAAGAGTTAGAGATACTAAAAACACAAACAGAAATCCTTGAAATGAAAGAAACAATAAACCATGTTAAAAACTCCACAGAAAGCATAACCAATAGGATAGACCACCTGGAAGACAGAACCTCAGACATTGAAGACAAAATATTTAATTTTGAAAACAAAATTGACCAAATAGAGAAGATGGTAATTTACTCTTAATTATTCTCTATTCTTTTTATAATGGAAAAACTGATTTTATTAGTATCACCAATGCCAAACAAGACTTTAAAACGATTAAAATATTCCATAAAGCATAAAGGTAGGAGATTTAAAATTTCTATTTATTTGGACTTACTCTGCCACCAAATACCCAGAATGTAAATTAGAATGCACTGGTATCTTTCCAAAGGAAAGTAGAGAAATGTTGAAGACACTCAGAAAATATTAGTGTAGGTAGTTAGTTGGAGAGGAGCAGACATAGAAGGAAAGGTGTATGGTGGGATAAGATGGGAGAGAGAAGCCACTGTAAAAATGTCCCAACTGACCCACAGGTGTCAGTCTCTATCCACATCCAGAAGGAGACCTAATGCTACATGTCATATTCCCAGTTCCCAAGATCACACATACACCAACAAGCTGCTTTAAGTGTTAGTTGGCAATTACATGACCTCAGTTAGAGGTGGACTCAAGAATGATGGTATGCTCTCAATTTTCACAAAGTCCAGGTGGATGACGTGGTTACCTGCACTTTGGAAATCCCTGCCATGGCAGTCCCACCCCCTATCCTAACCAAAGAAAAAAAAGCCTATGTTAGTCCTTTTAGGGCATTTAGGCCTCTAACCACGCTGTCCACACATCTCCAAGGTGAATATCACCCTCTCTTGCCTTGTAACAAGCCAGCCCTAAATGCTCACTGTCTCTGCCTCATTACACACTTCTGTATCTATACCCTGCACTGAAGTAGCTCTCTGATCTTGAGGAATTTCCCCCAAGAACCAAGAAACAGATTACAATGCTCTACAATTGACTCATCAACCCTCTCTAGTGAAACCTGAAGTGGCGTTGAGCAAAGGCATAACAACATGGTGGGGAGACACTATAGCACAGCAGCTCCCCCTCCTCTGTAGTTCCCTCTCTGTGGTTTCCAGTGGCCTTCAGACAACCACAGTCATATAAACAACCCACAAGCTTTAAATTGTGCAAATGGCTTTTTCACAATGGACTCAGCCCCAGAACACCGGTATTTGAAAACCACTGCTAAATCAAGGCCAGAATGAAAGAAAAGCATATCATCATAGTTGTTTTTTTTTTAATACTATTTACATGATTGTAGACACTAAGAAGGATATGGTTTGGGAGAAAAGTTCATAATCGCAGAAAAATGTCACTATGTTAAGGTTTGCTTTTGATGGAGCCTGTGTGCTCTGGTGCATCCTTGATAGTCACATAATATTTTCTGGCCTCATATTTCCATGGGGAGCTGTCAATGGTAATACCACATCACTCTCAGTTTGCAGTTTATATGGAGGACTTTCCCTTCTCAACATCCTCCTTCTCAGCTTTAATGGTTTTTTTGTCCATCCCATCATATCTGTAGATTGATGGCCAGTGGTAGTAGACTTGCCTAAGTTTCCATGTTCAAGAACTATAATGAGGTTAGCATACAGCAAACCTCATCTCCCCATGGAAATATGAGGCCAGAAAATATTATGTGACTATCAAGGATGCACCAGAGCACACAGGCTCCATCAAAAGCATGAATACAGGCACATCTCAGGCTGCCCATGCTGTTCTGACTCACACAGCTGGGGCTGGTGAATTTGAGTTTGGTATCTCCAAGAATGGGCAGACCTGTGAGCATGCCCTTCTGGATCAACACTAGTTGTGACACAACTGATGGTCAATGTTAACAAAACAGATTTCACTGAGCACCCTACAGACAGAAAGGATATGAGAAAATTGTTAAGGAATTCAGTACCCATATTAAGAAAATTGGCTACAACTCCTACACAGTAGCATATGTGCCAATTTATGGTTGGAACGGTGACAACCTGCTGAAGGCAAGAACTAATGAACCTTGGTTCAAGGGATTGAAAGTCATCCATAAAGATGGCAATGCCTGTGGAAACATATGAAGCTCTGGATTGCATCCTATGACCAACGTGTCCAAATGATGAGCCAAATGATGTGCTCCCCAGGATGTCTACCAAATTATTGCTATTGGCACTGTCCTAGTGGGCCAAGTGGAGACTGCTGTCCTCAGTCACCTGATCACCTTTATTCCAGTCAATGTGAAAACTGAAGTAAAACATATTGAACTGCACAATGTAGCTTTACGTGAAGTTCTTTCTGAGAACAATGTGATCTTCAGTGTCAAGAAAGTGCTGTCAAAGATGTTTTTCATGGTGACATTGCTGGTGATGGCAAAAATGGCCCACCAGTTGCCTTTGCAATTAGATGATTATCTGGAGTCATGCAGATCAAACCAGAGCTGGCTGTGCCTCTGTACTGGATTGTCCCACAGCTTACATTGCTTACAAATTTACTGAGCTGAAGGGAAAGACTCATCACCTTTCTGGTAAGATGCTGGTAGATGGCCCTGAAGGTTTGAAAACTGGTGATACTGCCATCCTGGATATGGTTCCTGCCTAACCATATGGGTTGAGAGCTTTTCTATTCCCCTTTGGGTTTATTGCTGTTTGTGACATGTGGCAAACAGTTGCTGTGTCATCAAAGCAGTGGACAAAAAGGCTGCAGACTTGTCACCAAGTCTGCCCAGAAAACTCAGAAGGCTAAATGAATATTACTTCTAATACCTACCACCCCAGTATTAACACATTTTATCCCATCATCCCAGAAGTGAAGCACCTATAAAAATTTAAATATACTATATAATGTATAACATACAAAAAATATATAATGTAATATAATAGATGTTTATATTATTTCTTACATAAATATATAATAAGAATATAATCATATAACAATGTGTAAGCTCTAGATTGTGATTTCCAACCTATTTTAATACACCTTGTCAATTTTGTTGAAATGTTCACAGGATTGAAAACTTGGAACTCAGTGGGGTAATCAGTGGTGGAAGATGGGTCTCGGAGCTCTTTGTCTCAATTGACCATTTAAGTGTAATAGTAAAATACTGGTTAATGTGACAGGGCATTGTACAATCTTGAGAAGAATATAAGAACACTATTACATGGACCTTTTGTTTTTGTGTGTGGCAGTTTTAAGTTATTAGTTCTTAAAATCAGCACTTTTTAAAGAAGCAACCTGACCAAAAAATCTGTCACAGAATTCTGACAACTACTAAAATTAAGTTTTGTGAGAACATTTTTAAAACTGCAGGCTATCCTAAACAAGATAAGAACATCTTGTGCCCTTCAGTCTATTCCACCTAAGATGTAAGCCACCCTCTGTCCAGCATGGCCACTCTGTGCCTGCTGCCCACAGGTAGACCCTTAGTAGCCCTCTCAGTTATCAGATCAGAGGTCCAGACAGCACTGTGTCAGACAGCACTGAGACCTGCTGCTGGTGGTTCATATCAGCCAAAAAGAAAAATGAGAGATTACATTAATACATTTATGCATTATCTATCAAAATGAATAAATGCATTCTACTGTCATGTACAACTAATTAGAACAACAACAACAAAAAGTTGGAAAGAGCTTCCTCCAAGTGAAAGGTGAAGTTTCCAACTTGGGAAACAGAAAAAATAAACTCACGCACTTAGGTTCCTGAGATCTGTGTTAGGAATCAACCTTCTATTTTAGGCCAGAACAAGCAGTGAGGGGTGATAACATGCTGGGTAGCTGGTGGAAGGACCCCAGCCCAGGGGTCTAACCTCCCCTGGCCACCAACTCTTCTAAAGGCAATATTCATGAGATAATGCCTTTTTTGTGGTGATATTTTGTCTTCATATTATGTGACCTCAGTACATGTCACCCATGACCACACTCTTCCCAGAATGTCCTTGATTTTTACCTCTCACCTTCTCCTGGCTCTTTCTGCTTTTCCCTTCAATTATGTTCTCAGGCTACTCTTTTAGGACAGGTCCCTTCTTTCAGCAAGTGCCTTTCTTCCATGAATGTGTCAGGACATTTCCACTCTGCAGCAAGACTGAGGTTTTAACAATGTGCTTAAGACCATGAGGCTTCCCAGATTAAAGCCTCCATGGAACAGAAAGGCATTTCCAGCCCAGAAGGCTGGTGCAACCTCACATCACCTCTCACTAAGCCCTCGCAGGGTGCCACTCATAACCACACCATGTTTCTTTCTGCTCCTTGAATTTTCTAGGCTGTAGTCAAGTTCAAGGTCTTTATGATTAACACTGCCAATGTTGTCCTTCTCCCCAAAAGGGAGACAATAACCTGTAAGTTATTGCTACAGGTTAGATCTCAAACATCATCCAAAGGCACAAGTGTTAAAGGTTTAGTCCCCAGCTTGGTGCTGTTTGGGAGGTAGTGGAAACTCTAAGAGGTGGGGATTTGTGGGAGTTTTGAGGTTATTGAGGGTTTTCTCTTGAAGAGGATTGTGGGACCCCAAAGCAAGGAAAAGTGACACCTTCAGAGAAGAGTATGAGAAGTAACTCTAAATTAAGACTAAGATAAATTTTCATTGAGAAGCCTAAAGAAATAGGCTAAGGTGTGTTCTTATCTCCCAAACTCCTTAATTTTAAGGAAAAGCATGTCCATACTCCATAATGACTTTTCTAGATACAGAGTGCCTAAGCATCAGCCTCTACAAATGCTGACACACACATGCCTGTCAGCAATATGACTAACCAGGTCATTAAATAACTTTCTACCATTCAGTCTCCTGGTTATTGGAGCTATCAGGCATTTTTTAGAATGTCAGTCCTCTCATCTAGAGAAAAAATGATCTCTAATTGACTAATGTGAAACTAATGCTAGATGTTCAAGTAACCATACAGCAAGCAGGCAATTGAATGCTTGTTTTTTTGCAATAGCAACACTGATTTTTTGAATTTAACAAAGATAAGTTGCTTCCCTTGACCAATAAATATTTCTGTGCAGCTTTGTCATGTTGCTTTTCCCTACAGTTCTGTAAATAAGCTTGCTCCCTGGCAATCTTTGCTGTCACTGAGGGAACACCCCATGCAACCTGATTAGGGATGAGCTGAATCGATTCCAGCTGAATTTATTTGAACTGTACCACTTACAATACTTTGAAATTATCTCTTTCCTCCACAGTTCTCCCCCAATAGGATTCTGTAGAGGAAAAGAGCAGGCAGTATGGTAAGTACAGAAATGCTGGAAGCCCAGAAGAGCCTTCTTGCTAAACTTCTCTGCAGCCACACTTATTGAGACAAGCTGCTAATGAAAACAGTTCAGAAGCCTTGGGACCTATGGAATTATCATCTAGAAAATATCTGTATTTTTATTTAAGAATGGAAAATTCCATTTCTCAATTTTTATTGGTTTTTCTGAGAGTGGTGTCAAGGACCATTTCCTGGAGAGGATATAAAAGGTAATTCCTTCAAGTAATACAAAGATTCAGCATCTGGTTCCTTTCACATCATTAGCTAATTCCAACATACATGCTACTAAAGTACAGTTTACTGAAATATAATAAAAAGAACCTGAAAGAGTCTTAAAGTATAAAAATATTTTAGCAAATTTACTATGGAAGTTTTTTTTTTTTTTTTTTTTTTTTGCAAACCAAGAACTCAATTAGTTCAATTATACTTTATCAGTTACTCCCATTTGAAACCATTTTAAGCAGTTCAAACTCTCTTACCTTCCTAGTTTTGAACATGGACTGAATTCACATTCAGCAAGAAATTGTGCTTGTTTTGTGCTTGTTTCAAAATAGATGAAAATGCTAAAGTATATATAATATTTAAAGGGAGTTAATATTTTTCATGTGACAGAAAGAATTAGGACAAGACTAAATTATAGTCATTCTAAAATCCTCAGGAAGAGGAATGCTTCTTTCAATGAGACATTTAAGCCTAAATGAATAAGAGAGGTGCTCTCAAGCAAAGAGGAGGGGGACAGATCACCAACAGCACTGAAGGCCTCTAACTCTGGGTGATGCAGATGCACTTCCTGAATGCAACCCAGACAGACTTTTGGTTTGGTGTGTCTGCCACAGTTAATTTTAGGAATGGTTGATTTAGCTCTTGAGAACTTCTAATACTGCCATCCAAACTTTTCATCATGTCTTCAAATTAGTTAATATTTTATTCTTGCAAGAAATGTCTAGAGTTATCTTTAATCTTTCTTTGTCATTGACTCTAGGTTTTGTCTTTCTTGAGATAATAATGCATTTGCTAATTTAATTTTTTCTTATTGCCTGGGTCAGGAGTTCACTCATAGATGGAAATCTGTGCAAATAAGTCAGGAATGGGGTAACATTATGGATATCTAGGGCATTGTATAACTCATACAACAAGAGAATAGTGACAAGCATCAGCAGATCTTTGGGTAATGCGTACTCGGTTTTTTTATTACTCATATTCTCCTTCTTGTAAAAGCAATGGGTATTTCCTTCAACTTTAGTCTAATTTCTTCATATTTGTGTGTGTGTAAACCATCTTAATCTAAGCCTACTTTTTCTACTAATTAAAAATATGTGTGCTGAGTTGAAAATTAGAATATTGAACTATGGATCGAATAGGTTTTCCTTTATATTATAATAAAGCAAATTCCTTTACAGTACTTGGAAAGGATGTGTTCTTTCCAAGGATAATGCTCTTAATCTATGTTTTATATGTATTGTTAACTTTCCTCTCTTTTGAAAGCATGCAAGTAGATCTATTAGACTAGTTTAGGAATTATGTTCTTTTAAAAGAATAAAATACAATTTATTAAAGGAATATTGTTTACATACATATGGGACACCTTAAGTAAATCAACACTATAGCAGTCCTAAAGTCTATTTAATTTCTGCAAGTATAAAAGGTTTGGTGATGCATGTGTTTTCAGTTTTAATTAGTATGGCTATATGTGACATCCTTCTATATAAAAACACTGTACATCATCACAGGGAGTACACACGTCTTAATTTCATTCACACAGTCCATTTCTCTTAAACTGCAACTGAAATTTAAATCATTACTCAATTCTAAGCATTCAACAAAACACGAGTTTCATAGGATCAAAAATGATAATTTGTTTTTCTAGAACTAACTTTCCATTTGTTATGTGTTTTGATATATTTCCCACCCAAATTAAGCCCTTTGCTAAAGGAACCACCTGTTTTAGATAGTCTAAAAATAAAAGAGTATTTTTCAAGTATTTCAAAGTATTTGTCATTTATGGTAAAAAATATATATATATATATTTATATATATGTATATATATATATTTTTATATATGTATATATATATATTTTTATATATGTATATATATATTTATATATATGTATATATATATATATAAAAGCATCATGCAAGCATAGACAGGCATTGCATCACACATTCACACATTCCTCTCAGTAGAATAATTTCTAGAGTGTGTATAATCCTGGCATTAAATGTTGATGAAAATAATGTGTCTTTAAATACCTACAGATTTTAAAAGTAAAGACATTAAGGTAGTTGCCAGTTTTTTGTAAGGATGAATTTGTGCAATACTATTTCCTACTCTGGAAATACATAAGCCTGGCATTAGCTGACTGCACATTATAACATTGAATAGCATTTAAGAAGTGAAGAAAAAAAAAAAAAAACCTGGCTCGATCCACTAGAACAAATAACATGCTGATACTTAAACATGGTGACATTTTTACGAAAGCTGTATCCAGAAATCCACTCAATGTCCTGCTGTTTTTCTTTCATCAAAAAAGACTCATCTTGAAAACTGGTGACTGTATGAATGGGTTGCTGCACTCTGGATTGTGGAATAGTGGTGAACATATAGAACAAAGCATTAACTGTCCTCCTTGCTCACTTGGTCCTCAGGTAAGTTTCTGTTAAATTTTCTGGCCACCAGAATTACTTCCACCTTGATTTCCTCTCTCATTTTGTAACCATCTTAGAGCTGTTCTTAATCCAAAGTCCTAGCTTTGCATTTTTCCCCTCTGAAGATCAGACTAACGAGGCCCCGAACTATATGACATGATGTCAAAGACATTGGCAAGAACCTACCTTCCTCTCTCCTCAGGCTTCTTCTGTCCTAAAGATTTATAATTTGTATATAAACCTGCCATAGGTAACATTTCATTGAGAGTATAAACTCCTTGAAAGTCATCCTCAGAAACATGTTTTTCCAAGGCAAAAGAAAAAGGGGAGTGTTAGAGGTTAAAGAAGACTAGGGCCACAGGAAGCTACACCTATAGTGACCCAGTACTCCCAGGGCCTGGTAACCCACTTCTCAAAAGCCAAGGGTGAGCACCACCACCTTGAGACCATCTTTTGGGATACTGACAAAACTGCCTCGGCTGACTACAAATGAAACACATTCTTGCCCTAAGCTTTTACATTTGCTACAGATACATACCATTTATGAGGTAATCAGATTCTTCAGATGTAATGGGACCAGCTTTCTTCAGTTTCTATTTCACCAGCCGCAGTCAGCAAGCAACCATAAGAAGCAGCAGAGCAGTGCTGGCCAATCCCAATGCCAGGGGCAGCACCCCACCATTTCTGGGGCTTGATGTTCTCCTCTTCTTCGATCACTCTTGGATTCAAAAATATAATCTTCCTCTTTTTTGTTCTTGCATGAGGAATGACCACCTGGCATCACAGAAATGATTTGACTCTGTGGTCCTGAGGAGGTGGAGTGAATTCTTTTCTTTGTGACTGATGAGGTGACCAGCAGGTTGGAGGCAATAACTTTCTGGGACTTTTCCAACAAGGAGTGGTCCCGCGCATGTTCACTCAGCCCCTTTGTGCCTGGCTGAGTAGGGCTAGCTGGCTCACCACCTTGGGATCAAGGCCCAAGTTTTGGAAAGAAATCCTCATCAGACCCATCAGGACATTGCTGCTCTCCATGACATGCCAAGGAGATACCAATGCAGCAGCCATTGTCACAGAAGAAGTAGTATCGTGAGCATAACATTCAAGCACCATCCTGTGCTGTAGGTCCTGGGAAACACTGTCAGGGACACGTGGTCAGAGCTTCTCTGACCAGCGGTGTTAGTCAGAATCAGCTGGAAGGTGTATGTTCCTTCCTGTAGGAAGGGCAGCTTCAGGGTTCCTGGTTGAGGCACGTTCATGTCCACTGATGGGTCACCCTGCAGCAGTATCCATTCGTACTGGCGATGGCGTGGTCACCTGTGCTTTCACAGCCGTCCAGAATCACTCCATCTGAGGGCAGATGCAAAAAACCACATCCTGCCCAGTCTTGCTAAATGGAGGTTCATCCTCGTCCAGCGGAGGCGAGGTCCAGGTGGTGGACAGAGCTGGGTCTTCAGTTTCCAGGTCTCCCTGCTCGGTGTCCCGGGCGCGGCTGAGGCTGTAGCTGCTGAATCCACAGTGCAGCGCGAACTTGCAGACACTGTGGCCGCGCACAGTCCCATTGAAGAGGTAGCAGCCAAGAACGACGCCTGAGACTTGGGCGGTCTGGGCAGCTCCACCACCGCCACCGAGCAGCGCGGCTTGGAATAGCAGGCCACCACGCTCTGACGCCAGTCCCGCATGACCGCTGGTGCCCTCGGGAAGCTGGCACCTGCCGCAATGGAGTACTTAGTTCGGATGATGGCGTAGAGCACGGCGCTGTAGTCATTGCCACCCGAGCCTGAACAGCCCTCCCAGGGGTCAACGCCGGCGCGCGGCTCCAACTCCAGCTTCTCCTGCAGTCATTCCTGGTGCAGCTGCCGGCAGAACTCCTCCAGCAGCTGCCCCACCTCGGAGAGCCGCGCGTGCAACTGGCCAGGGGCGCCGCGAGTGGCACGGCCGCACAACCGCTCGACAGCCACAAACAGAGCAGCTGAGCCTTGTGCGGATGCCTGATGCCGGCGACCTGCTGGGCAGCGATAGCCATGGCAGCGGAGGGGAGCGAGCGTAGGCGGGCCAAGTGCGAAGGGAGGCGGGAAGGCGGGCCTGGGCGCCTCCTTTGCGGCCCCGGCGGGCGGAAGGCTCCGGCCTTAAAGCCTGGCATCCCAGGGGCCCAGCTGCTTGCCCAAGGCCGCGGGTGCGCGGGCGCCAGCGGGAACCCGCAGCAGCAGGTGGCATAGCCGGCGGGGACTGCACTGCTCCTAGCTCTCTGCGGAGGCGTCTCTCTCAATTATGGATTCTTAATTGCTAAAAGTCCAATTTATGAGTTAAAAATTTCAGCATATTTGCTAAACTCACATATCTGAGTTTAGGTGGGAAAGGAAACTAGCTTCTTAACGTATCAGCATAGAAAAAAATATGAATTTCAATTTTTGCAATTAACATACGCAAGGTTTTGCTTCTACTTGTCTTGGTTACTATTATGCACAAATTAAAACTCAGGATTTGGAAAGGAGCTGGTTTCCCATGCACAATAAGCTTCTTAAGGAAATACACACTTGGTTACTCTGAATGCCTTCCATTAGGAAATGTACTAATAGATATTTAGAATTACATTTTTGAAATGCAATCTTACACATATACTTAATGCTTAGTACTTGTAAAAGAATAGTTGCAATGCTGGGTAGTTAATATTGAAAGTATTTTCTATTTATATAAACACAATTTTAGTACAATTATTTCTTGGGATTATTTTTCCTTTTATTATTTCTGACGGATTTTATATGTCTTTTGACTTCATTTTGCATTTTTTTAAAACAAAAAATGGCTTATATTTTACTAGAGTCTCTTAAACATTTTCAGATTGTATCCTTGTAATAAGAATGGGGAGGAGATGAATCACAAACTTGTAATAATGATGGAAGTAACTTCAACCAATGCTCTAATTTATGCACAGGCATTAAAGATCTCTATGTCTTAGGTCACATACTTGTTACTATCAAAATCAAATTTGTGGAAGTTTTGAGCTGATAAGACTCATTTCTAATCTACTTTTCTTATGTATCTTTCCCAAAACCCTGGACCAAAGCTCATCTCAGGGTACATACATCCAATTCAACAAATATCTAATGTTTTACTCATAGCATAGGTAGGATTCCCCAGAGAAAAGGAAGTCACTCAGTACTTGTGTATATCATACAGTTTGATGCTTAGAAAAACACTGAGGGTATAATGCAATGAAATGAAATAACTTTGAGAAATGAAGACCACATGTGCTTTCAGTTCTCCCTGGATTTTTATTTAGAGTGGGTAGTTTTTATAAATATTTTACCTCTGACTGAAGACAGGACCACGTGGAGGGAATGCCAGTGTGTTCTTGCTGGGAGAAACTGTCCTCAGGAGCACGACTGTAACCATGAGCTCAGATAAATTTTGAGTTTTACAGAATTATAGGTGATGCTTGCTGTATACCTTCATGATGGGAAGACAAAGATGAGCATCCAGGCCAAAGGGAGGGTCTTAGGAGTGTAAGAACTAGAGAGAGCTGAACCAGAGCAGACTCCCTGAGCAGAGCTCTGGAGGGCCACAGGAGGCCCGGGCAGAGTACTGCAGAGGAGCACCCACCCAGTTCCCTGAGGTGATGCCACAAGGTGGGTGACCTGATGCCACGAGCACTAGCCAGCCACCTTACCGTCATATAAGGTAGGCCCTCCTTAGCTTACTGCATGAGTCCAATCCCTTGCCTGGGTTCTTGGGGCATCCTCAACCCTCTGTCCTGTGTCCAACCTCCCCAAACCCCAGCCTGTGAGTGTCTGCTTTACACTCGTGAGCTACTCCAGATCTGATGGTCTGTTCTCTCTCAGGCAAGACCAAGCCGGCTCTCAGGCTCCTGCACTCTGCTTCTGGGAGATGGGTTGCTGGGAACTAAGGTGCATGAATGCAGAAGGCTTTCCACAGTCTAGTTTGTGTACGGAAAGATGGTTTCCCTTCCTTCTTTTCTCTTTTTGCTTGTGGAATGAATGCCTTTCCCAAGTCCTGCTACCAAAAAACATGTCTGTTTGTTAATTGAACTACCAAAGCACACAGTCAGAGATTGAAACATTGAACTTGAAAAGTCCATAAAACAGATTTGAAAGTGGAGCTGTTTTCTTTGTAAGAATTCACATGAAAAAGACAGAAGAATCTTTAAAATTAATCAGCATTGTTTATTCTACCCTATACTTAAGTTTCTGAGAACTCTCTCAAAAATAATGGCAAGAGATCTATAAGATCTACCTCATGATTCTTAATAGCTAGATTAATTTATTTCCTCTGTTCATGGTTTTATGGCTCTCTCCAGACCCATAAATTATAGTCTTCACAGGCCCTTCCAGAAGAGAGGGATGAAACACCATAATTGACATCTCCCCCAAACTTGCAGCACTTGGACTTGAGCACTCTTTTCTTCAATGGACTCCTCACTCAACCCTCGTGCTCTGAGCATAAATCGAACACCAACTGCACTTCCAGGTAACCTGTGAGAATGAGTGCGGAAGAAGACAGGAGAACTGGTCTGAGTCTTCACCCATAGTGAACTTCCAGCACCTGTCCAAGGCATGACTCTATGGCTCCTGCACCTGCTTTATACTCAGGGCACATATTGGGGCGATCCCTATCCAGGGAGCATTGCACAGCATCTTTGGTATTGGTCTTTTCTTTTCTCACCAAGCAGTAATGCGATGGCACCCAAAGATGTGAAGGATGGCTCACTACAAGGAACTTAATCAGTTTTGTTGAGTAAAGTCCCCAGAGGGTTCCTCAGGGTGACAAATATGTCAAAGTTCAGGAAACACTCTTCTGTTATCACTAACGTGATGTGGCCAGATGTGTACCTCTGTTAGGAAGGTCAAGTCTCTAACTCAAGGTCACTGGCTTAGTGAAGTAGGAGTGGTAGATGTGGTCATGCAGCAGTGTGCCTATGGGGAATGCCAACTCTTCCATTTCCTGTCACAGGAAGATCTGCAATTCAGTGCTCGGTTTTTTGTTGCTTATTCATGCTGGTCCTGCCACCTTCTAACATACACAAGCTCCTGAAGGAGGGATGCATCTGCAATTCCTATATCATTTAAGATAAGCTAAATGTTTATTACTTATCAAAATGGGCTCATTTAAGATGAGTTACTTCACTTTTAGGCATTCACTTTGATTCACTCACTCACAAAAGAATACTCCTTGCCAGACCCCCTGAATGCCATTCATCTTGTGGAAACTACAAGGGGAACACAGTGAGAGATCACTTCATTGAAATAGCTTCTCGAATGACAGCTGCTTCCTGTGGGCAATGCATTCTGTAAACATTGCACTCCTGACATGTTTTAGGGGGAAGCACTGGTCTCAATGCTGTGGGGGGGCTTGGGGGTTAAAAAGAATCTTGAGGATGAAAACATATGACTTGGGGTTCACTTTGAAAAAGAATCAACCTGCCTAGAGAAGACGAATTTCAACAGTGGGGAAAGTACCTCTCTAGCTATGTTGATGACCTCAGTGTGCGTTGTTAGAAGTGTTTTCAAGGGACCGGTGCAGGAGTGCCACTAAAGCTGCCAAATTTGGGAAAAACTAGGTTTTTGCAGGTCTCCATTCCCATTTATTCTGGCTCTACCTTGGAAGTGACTATAAACTGAAGCATGAGATTCCAATTCCCTTCTGTGTTTCAGAGTGGGAGGTCAAACCCTGAGCCCCAAGTGGGAATCTGGTGTCATTGTTTGTTTTCCTGGGAAACTGGACTGCTGCCTGTTGGGATGGACCCCTAGATGGCCCTGGAAGGCAGCTGCTCAAGCCAGGCTTGCTGACTGCATGTCTTACGCATTTTCAATGGTGTCACAGTTGCTACCAGTACAAGAAAATAAATGTATCTCTTTTTCTTTGTAAAAGTCCTTGCAAAAAATAATGAACAGTGATGTGACCCATGAGAGAAATTGTCCCCACAGGCTTCTCTCCCCCAGGCAGGGTTGTGAGGACTTGAACTACTGGGTAGCCCCAGGGGGAGGGGAAGTACTAGTGATCCTGGTCTCTGGAAAACCTTCCAGTACATGCCTTTCTTCCTTGTTTTCTCCAGCACAATCTCTTCCTGGACCAGTCACATTCTGTGTCCATGGAGGATGTCTTGAGAGAGACACAAAATGCCTATCTTCACCTTCCCCATTTGGAATGCTGTTTTTTTTTTTTTTTTTTTTTTTTTTTTTCTGCATGACTGAAGTGTAGGGAGGCAGGTTCCATCTTCATATGTAGCATAGAAAAATAGAAAACTGGGTCTGGGACCAGCCACCTATGCCTATCACATGGCTATGTGAATGTCAGCATTTCTGCTTGTTCACTTGGGAAGTGTTCTGAGGACATTTTAAAAGTTTTTCTTCATTGTCTCCATAATTACTTTATGTAGAACTCAAAGTTGCCTATTACCTATTCTGAGGAAAAATCAGTTAAAAAGGATTTCATTTTTGGCAGAGAGAGTGAGAAAACTTAAAATATAGGCTCATCACATTCCCAGAGGGACTGTGTGGTGGACATTCCACGTCAGCAGGTCAGCAGTTTGAGGGTTCTAATTCCACCCACATTTTGCTTTCAGAACACATGGCTCTTCCTCACATTTTCACTGGGTCCTTTACCCCACTAGGCAACCCTTTTGCTGGGAGGAGGTCTGCAGACGACAAGTGTGTCAGGTGAGCCTGAGCTCACTTTGGTCAGGAGTCATAGGGTCTCTTGTAGCTGGTGTGGCCTGGTTGGTGATCTCTCCAGAGCAGCTTCATGTCCCCAGTCACCTTTTCACCTGTTATTTGAAGAAAAGTTGGGGATGTTTGAGTTGTGTGTCTTCTCAGATGAGAAAGAGCAGTGAAGTTCTTTGAAGCCATTTCCAAAGGGCAGCCTGAGTCCTGGGTCACTTTCTCCCTGTGGCTATGTGGATTTGCAGTTTTACTGTAGTAAAGAAAAAAGGATATGATCAGACATCAAAGCTCAAAGTGGGGGCAGGTGCTTCAGCTTTATTTACAAGCTTCATTGGTGCTAGGAGGAGAGAGGGGGCAAGGCAGGTCTACAGCAATGACCTCACCAGCAACTTATTGTCCAAGAGGGGTCAAGTCCTGCTGATTCCAGTTTATTCTCTGGTCATGGCTTTCCAACTGACAGGATATGTCCAGTTTGTCTTCAATTCACCATGGAGAGGAATGGGTAGGGATGGATAGTGGCAGCAGTGCAGGAACACAGGCTGAGGAGGGATGGAGCCTGGGGAATTGCAGATTTGCTAGAAGATTTAGAAATAGAGGATTCCTTAGAGATTAGAGCAGAGAAGTTGCAAGATTGGAGCCATGATCGAGCCTACTCTGGCAAAGTTGTTCACAACCCCAAGTTGCTCCGGTTCACTCAGACAGACAAGGCTGCAGGGAAGAGGAGTTCAAGGGTTCCAGGTGCACAGACTCAAGAAAACATGAGACTCACAGGACATGTGCCTCTGAGCAAGGCTTCTGCTAATGTGCTGAGACAGCTTGGAGCATGATTGCACTTGGGAATCCCGATTTTACATGTGAAAGATCAAGCCATTGATCTGTGGCAGCATGGGCAGCTGGAAGGTGTTTCACTGGTAAGATTGAGGGTGCCTCTCTGTGTTTTGTGTCTTGTGGTATAAAAGGCCCACGACCCTCCCATGAATAGATGACATGCTTAATTACAAAAGTGCAGGTGATATTTCTGAAGAAACTGCTCTGAGAGCCACAAATACTCCTAGAAAATTACACAATGACACCAAGCCATTAAGAACCCTTTCTACATTCACTTAGGGTGATGGGAAGGATAGGAGGGTGGAGGGAAAACCAGGAATGAGCTAGCTCCACAGTAGCTTCAGAGAAAACCCATCGGAGCCCATGTTGGTGGGCAGCAGAGGGATCAGAAAGCAGAAGCAAGACACCTCATGAAAGGGGCACAGAGAGAAAGAGTATGAGCAGGAGAGCACTGGAATCTGGTCAGGGTTTGCATCAGCAGGGCAAGACCACAGGAACTGGTTTGGATGTCAGGGAGTGTCTGATTGTTGAAGGACAATTAGAGACTGGAATTTAAGGAGGGGCCTCTAGGGGGATATCTGCAAAGAGGTATTTGGAGAATTGGAGGAAATATCTGTTACTCAAATAGACATGGAGTTTTGAGAATTTCTGGAAATATTAAACATGCTACCCAGTGAATATAGTTTGTATTATTTTCTGACCTGCTTCCACTCATTACCCAGTTTTTCTCATGTCTACTGCTACTCACTCAGGCCTCCTCCACTGTGTGGGGTTCTGGACCATGCATAGCCCTGGGGACACAGTGTGTGTGCATCCTCCAGGCCCTGCCCAGCCCTCCTCTTGGCATGAAGGCACATGCTCAGTATTCCTGCTTCCATTCCAGCTAGAGAGCGCCTGCAAGCCAAGGCCGAGGGAACCAGGAAGAGGCTTCCAGAAGCAATGGGGCCTGGCTCAGCCCCTTCCCATTATTCTTCATCCCTCCTGGCACATGGCATTTTGTCTGGAATCAGGGCAGCCATCTTGCCACTCTGGGCTACAAGCATATGAGAAGGGCCAAGAGAATTTCAGAGGCAGTGGTCCTGGCAGAAATAAGCCTCTGAGTTGATGGCAGAGGCCACCTTCCCTGCTTTGTGCATGCAGACCACTGCAAGGCAGATCTCCAGTGATAAGCCAGACACATTCCTAACTCAGGTACTCTGCCTCTCTGGGGGGTTCCCAGCAGGTAGCTTCTAGTTTCCTGCCTCTGTAATAAACCACGCAGTGGCCCAAAGTACAATGACCCACTTATTCTGCTCACAAATCCACTATGTCAACAGGGTTCAGAGGGGGTGTGTTGGGGTTATGCCGTGCGGACTATGCCCGGATGGTGCCTGGCAGCCAGCCAGAGGTTGCTTAGATCACATCAGTGGTGAGGAGGTTGATTAACATAAGCACACCCAGGTGATTTGTCATTGGCCCTATCCAATTAAGTCAACGCACAAAACGCGTGCACAGGTGTTCCCGAGTGCTCCTGATCGTGCCTGCTCATTTTGACCTTTACCATGATTGGGCAGCTAGCTCCTCGCCTAATCTTTGCATAATTGGCGTCAGCCCTACTCTTCATCTCCTGGAGGGGATATAAACCGGCTCTCCTCGAGCGCGAGGTTCGAGGTTGGAGGTTCCAGTTCAAGGTTCCGGTTCCCGGGTTTCCTGATTCATCAATAAACTGTTCCGAATTCAAGAGCCTCGCTACTCTTTTGTCCACTATCAAAATTGGGGTTTGGGGCAGAGGCCTCTGTTCCTGCCTGTGGGGTTTTCCTGCAGCTGCAAGGGCTGCCTCACAACATGAAGGTTGCTTTCCAGGAGCAGGAGCAGCAAGAGAACAGGAGCACATTAGCAGCAGCATTCTGCTCCAGCCTTAGTGGCTTTGTGCCACGACTGCACCATGACCTGTCAGTGGAGATGGGCAGGACACCCACCCAGGTTCCAGGGAGCAGTGGTGAGAGTCTAGAGTGTGTCTAGGAGGGGCTGCGGGCCTCTTGGAAGATGCAGACCCCCTGGAGGCCTCACAGCTTGCTGTGGCCTATGGCACCATGCTGCAGAGACAGGAGCAGTCATTTCAAAAAAGGGGAACAAATCAAAACTAGAGCACTGGCTTATTGCAGAAATCCTGCCATGGTTTTCAGACAGAGAGGTCACAGTGGACACCAAGGTGTCCTGCCTCCTGTGTGGTATGAATGGGGATCCCAACCCTTGTCCTAACCATCAGACAAGTAAAGGCCTCCTTCTTGGCACAGCTATAGGGAGCTGGTATATTTTACCTGTCCCTGAGCAAGAAGGAAGCTCTGCCCTGTAGGCATGATCAAGCGTGTGTGTGCGCAAGGGTATTGGGTGTTGGGTATTGAGGCTCTTTGGTGGAAAGAAAGGTTGACGTATGGCACAGTGACACCTCACAGGAGATCAAAATAGCATCCTTCAATCCTGGAGCCATAATTCCCAGGGGATACTTCTCTTTGGATACTTCTCTATGTTTGTCCAGTTATGTCAGAAAATCTAAAGGGACTATAGCCAGGTTGCTCTCAGTCCTGTTCCTGTCCAGAACCCGCTCTGCATCCCCAGTCCCCTGCCTCTGGGCACCCCAGGGAAGACCATGCGTGTAAGAGGAGAAACCCTCTCTCCTCTTTCTGCTTCCTCCACTGTCCTTGGCAGAGTCTGTTTCTTTGTGTGACAGGCAGCTTTAGCATGGGTCTGAGGTCCCCCTTTCTTTGGTGTCCACACCCCTGGATACTCTTTCCCTGTGATGGGAACTAGACATAAGCTGATGAAGTTACTTCCAGCCCATCATTCTGAAAGTTCTGGACATGTGATTGTCTTCTATTTAGGGTATGCTCTGGAGCTTCTTGGCAAACACAGACAGCAGCAGAACACATAGCACAGAGGCAGCATTTGAAGGCCCATCTTCACCACTGTGGGGTGAAGGAAGTCCTGGGCTGAATGTTGAGAAGTTAATGTCTTGTCCTCTCATGCCATGGAGAATACTTTGGTTGAGTCTGGTCAGGGAAACCCAATGCTTTGATTTGAAGTGCATTTTCCTTTGGCTGGGTGACATGTGCTGGGTTAGTCTAATTTTCATCACTGACCAAAATACCTGACAATGTGGCTGTGTCCATAGTTTTGGGCCAGAGGTGAGGTGCAGTATCATTGCAGAAAGGCATAGTAGAGAAAACCTTCTCAGTTCATGACAGCCAGGAAGCATAGAGGGGGAGGGGAGGTAATTGAGGGGCCAGGGACAAGATCTATAATCCCCAAGACATGCCCCTATGGCCTACTTTCTCCAGCCATACCCCACCTGCCTATAGTTAGCACCCACTTAGCCCATTAAAATTAGGATGGACTGATTAGGTTACACTCTCCTAATCTACTCATTTCATATCCTGCATTAACACAGGAACTGTGGGGGAACAACTCATTTTCAAACAAACCATATCAAACCTGATGTTTCTCTCAGTGTGGCCACTAACTTACTATGAAGCTTCAGACAACTCCAATGGGCCTTGGTCCTAAAGTAGTGATCAACATGGGGCATGCCCATGCCTATTCCAAGTCCTTGCTTCCCCAATTTCTTGTCTCATTGAGCCCTGTAATCCACCCCCACTGAATCCTGTTTTCCCTGCCTCTCCCCATATAACATGAGTGGTACACTGTACGACTGACTTTTCAACAGTGTTTACGGCAGGAGGAAACTCGACACACAAATATAATCTTTGATATTTGTGGATTCTGTATTTGTGATTTTGCCTAGGTGCTAAAATTAGTTTGTAACTCCTACAATACTTTCTGGGAAACACTTGAGTTGTTGCATGTGCATGTTCCCTGCTGAGGTCTCTCTTTCTCTTGGGCTCTGTGCAATGATGGACAGGGCAGGGCCAGGGGTGGGGGAAGAAGCTGCAGGTGGTGGATGGTACAGGAAGCTGGATGGGTTTGAATCCCAGTCCCAACACCTGTTCATGGGGTGCTCTCAGGCAAGTCATTAAACACTTCTGATCCTCATTTTCTTGTTTATAAATTTGAGACAATAGAAAATACCAGTGAGTAGATTTAGGAGGACGAAAAAAAAAAAAAAAACACCTCAAACTCATGTTCTCCTATAGTACTCTCACAACATGTTTGTGTTTGATTGTTTTTATTCCCATCAGGCCAGCAATACTGCAGCAGTGGACACCAGTTGGGTGTCCTCTGATTCAACTCTGCTCTGACACCACCTGCCTGGAGATAGCATCAGTGACCACCAGTTGAGGGAGCAGTTCCCAAGACTGCAGTGCCTTTCAGGTGCCAGTCCCAATCCCCAGGTTTTTTTCCCTGTGCTTCTGACTAATTAGCTATAAAACAGGGTTACCAAAAACCCCTCCTGGGGTTCAATTAATGTTCTAGAGCAACTGACAGAACTCAGGGGAACACTTGATTACATTTACTGGTTTATTAGAAAAGATCTTACAAGAAAACCATCAAACACCCTTTAAAAAGGTGGATTTTTCAAGCAGCTTCACTGGGGAAATCTCAGTAAAATCAAAAGAACCCATTTTTTTTTTTAAATACACGTAATATGTATATTCCCCTCCGACCATCGGGAATAAAACAAAAGAAATGGAGATACAAAGCCCGAACCCAAAATCAAACCCAGAGAAGGTGACTTGCAGCGTGAGCCTGGAGCGCTGGCACCTGGTCGCCGAGGGCCTCAGCTCCACGTAGTTGGCAGGGAAGAGGCCGTACCTGCCCTTGCACACCCCAAGCCACCAGCTGTCATCGATCATCTTGATGTTGGTGATGAGGTCATCTAGGTCGAAGGAGATCTCCTCATCACCCGCAGCCAGGTAGTAGTAGAGGGCGGTGGCTGTGATGCCCAAGTTGTTCTCATAGGCAGTATATGTGCTGTCCTCTGCTTGGTAGTGGCCAGGGGCCTCTGAGGTGTCGTAGGCAGCCTCTGGGGTGTAGGCCAGGCCCTGCTGGTCGCCGACCTCCTGGTAGTCTGCAGCCTCGAGGCTGTACGAGATCTCAGGCCGGCTCTCACCCATGGGGCCTCTGTGGCTCGGCTCCGCCTTGAAGGGGGCTGCGTCCTCACACACGGGACTGGAAGGCGGCCCCTCCTCAGCGGGCGGCGGGGTGGGAGACGCTGGGGGTGTCTGCCTTTGGGCTCAGGCTTGCTCCTCCAGCCCCCTCCTGGCCTTATCCTGCTCCTGCCTCTCCCTGGCCAATCGCTGGGCTCACTCTGCGTCCGACTTCCGCCTGTCTTCCTGTTCCTGGCTCCTTGGCCAGGTTTTCAAAGTTGGCTCTGATGTTACTGGTTCTGCTGGTCACAGCTTCCACAGGGACGGTCTTCTGGTAGGCAGAGGACACCTGCGGGACATCTTCAAAGGTGGACGCATTCTTGTCCATGCGGTCCTTCTGCACGCTGTACTTCCTGCAGAATCCTTTGGAGTAGTCTTTTTGGGATTCATGCAGCTGCAATTTCTCCTGGTGGTCCCAGCCAAGGGCACACTTGTCTTGTCTGTCTGCACGCTGAACTTTCCTCCGAACCCCTTCATATAGTCTTTCTGCGACTCGTGCTTCTCTGTCTTGCCTTGGTGCTCGAAGCCCACTGCGCTCTTGTCCACTTTGTCCCTGTCTATTCCGTATTTGCCACCAAAGCCTTTGGAGTAATCTTTCTGGGACTCGTGCTTTCCCGTCTTGCCTGGTAGTCGAAGTCCACGGCACTCTTGTCACACAGTCAGCCTGCCTGCTGTATTTGCCGCTGAAACCACTTGAGTAGTCTTTCTGGGAGGCGTGCTTCTCGGTCTTGCCCTGGTATTCAAAGCCGACAGTAGACTGATCAACTCTGTCCATCTGGACTCCAAACTTGCCTCCAAAGCCCCGGACCCGTGGACAGTGCTTGGAGAGCTTCGACTGATACTCATGACCAGCAGCTGATTTATCCATCCTGTCCTGCTCCACACCAAACTTCCCTCTGTAGCCATGGGAGGCTTTCGGTCCTGTCTCCAGCTCCTTCTCCTTGAGAGTCTGATGTTCTTGAAAGACGTTCTCCCTCAGCTTGTGTATGTTGCTGTGCTCCTGGTGTCCCGACCCCTGCACTGTCTTGGCGACCCATCGCTGCTCCTTTTCATTGATATTGTTCACGAAGTCGGGGTCGGTCTCCCAGTCATCGGCTGCCCCGTTGTCCGGCACGAGGGCCACGGTATGACCTGCAGAGGCCTTCCAACCTTTCTTCCAGGTGATGGGACTGCTCACAACCCTCCTCCTGAGACACACGGATGCGACCAGCAGTGTCTGGGCATCTGGGAATGGCCGCCAGGGCCTCCACCGGGTGGGCTGCTCCGGCGCTAGCTGCACCCCGCACCCCAGAACCCATTTTTATTGATGTGGTCAGGATATCAGATCCAGAAACACCTTTATACTTGGCTTCCTTTTCTGATTCTTTACTGGAACAAAATGTGACTATGTGAATCTCAAACGCTAGTCATTCATGTGTGTGTGCCTGTGTCTGGTGTGTGTTTTTGACATGTGCACACAAGCTGGAGGTGAAGTGTTATGGCAGGAGGAGGAAGGCAAGCAGCAAAGTAGCAGAGTTTAAAGACAGAAGAGAGCTGTGAACTTCCTCAGTGAGGCAACTTCCATGACTGGGCACAACTTAATATCTGATGTCAAAATCTTTTCCCTTCTCAGCATTGGCACTACAGTGCCCCACCTCCCAGATGATTCCTCCACCCTGATCAACAGGAGAAAGCTGCCTCTCCAATCCTCAGACCCTCCCTCCCTCTTCTCCCTTCCTCCCTCCCCTCCTTTTTATGAGGTTCTTCTTTCTTCAGCTGCCCTTCCCTTCTCCTGCCCAGGCCGTGACTGGATTTCTTTGTGGATAACTGTGATAACTCTTCATGACTTTGAAGCCAGCTCATATCACAAGTCCCTGGCCTGTTCCCTAGTCAGGTCCTGTTTCCTTTGCAGAGAAAGGAGAACTCAGTGCTCTTATGGGCCAGGAGGAACCCTGGGCTTCCCTGATCCCCTTTCCTGTCACCAAAATTAAACACACAAGACAAAGTGTATGACACAGGAAATTACTGCATTCTGTCCTTGAAGAAAAGGGTTGCAGACAGAAAGAGGCCTGAGGGGGTCACCTCTGTAGGACACCACTGACCAGAGCATGGGAACCTTGTGTGTCCTTCATGGACAGTCATGGACTGCAGTAAGCTGTGACAGGCTCCTGTGGCTATGGTCACATCCAAACTGTATGACAGCGTCACCTCCAGCAGGCCAGGAGAAGGGCTGGTGGGAGGACACCTGCATCACAGCACGAAAGGGACTCCAAGGGCTTTACGTTCTGACATCCAACATCTCACTGAGGACAGATCGGTCCTGAGAGGGGCTGAAGCTTAGAGGCTGCACTGAGAATGGAATCAGACAATGTTGCTTTCCTGCTAGCTGTTCATTTACTTAATTGTGACAGAAAATCACTGAGTGCCTACTACGTGCTAAGAACTTTCTTGGGTGGTAGGGACCTTGGACTTCCCACTGACTCAACCACCAGAGGATTGCCAAATGTCCTTGGGGAATATAACTTTATTTTGGACCAGAGAGACACTGTACTATGTGATGTCCTGACTGGCTGCTTGGAAAGTCCCTAACCCAAGTCCCCCTCTCACTTGCAGCAACCTTGAGGATCAGGAGGGATGTTGGGGCTGCTGGAACATTGGATGTGGCCATTCATTCCCACTGGCCAGAAGGAGGCTAAGCAGAATGTCCCAGAGTTTCCACAGTTGGACCAAAGTTACTCAACTTCTAAATATTTCATTGGCTAACAATTTATAAACCTTTCTTGTGCAAAGAGTATTATGGTTAAAAAAATAAAAAGATTGAAAACCCATTATCCTTTTGAATCAGCCTCAAATTCAGAAGGAGAATAAGTGTGACTTTCTAATCCTGAATAAAAGTCTAGCCTATGGCAAAGTCCTTCACTTATAACTGCCCCATAGAATTTATCTGGGACTAGGAATAATCATAATAATTGATAATATCTTATGTAGTTATCTCAACATATTAATAATAATTTCATATATAATAAGTTAATAAATATGCATTTCTTCTTTCCCACTATCACAGTAATAATGGACAAAACACTGTTCAACTTTTGGAAGAAGCAAGAGAATAAAGCACTTCTAAATGGATAGTTTCTATCTAATGGTAGAGTTGGCTACAAGGACTTATTTTTCCTATAGCACAAAATAAAAAAGGAGCCCTTACTTTTGGGGGCTCTAACTTATCAATAATTAAATGGAGTCATGGAATAAATATTGCAAATGTGCAAATGTGGCAGGCTGGGCACAGGGCCACACCAGTTCCCTTTCTGGGGCAGCTCATCACATGACCCTTCGGATCAAGGGGACATAAGTTACACAGTCATTTCATTCTGGACTTAAATTTAATCTTAAAATTCTGGTCTAGCACCAATTTAATAGAGCAGGTCTAAGTATTTCTACCCCAACAGCACAGGGACACACCCTTCCCAACCCACGTGCCTGATATACAGCAGCTCCTTGTGTATGCTCCAAAACGGGCATACATTCTGCTAGGGCCATGCTGGAAACTTATGGAAGGCACCCTCTGTGACCACCTGAAGGAAGGCATGGCTGACTCTAATGTTTCTGAAGATCAAATGGTGCCTGTGATTTCCACACAAATCCTGACCTTCCCCTCCAGTGGCATTTACATAGATAAATGGGCATAAATAGAGCCCTCCATCATTTACACTAAGGCAAAAAGACATGGCCTCAGAGCAGGTCTAGTGAAGAGAGTACTAGCTGCGTGTGGTTCCCATTTTAAGTGCACTGTATTGTAACAGAATCTAAGAGGGTCCTGCAAACAGCTGAAGTAGAAAACAGAACCCTTACACTGCTGCCTCACTGTGAAAAAAAATTCCCATTTAAACCTTCCAACAAGGAAGTACACTAACTGCAATTCTTCAGGTTACACATGTTTCTAATGTAGCAGCAAAGAATGTTTATACAAAAAATAGACTTTTAAGAAAATAACTGCAAAAATTTAGAGATAAAGTATGAAAAGTTTAAATAATATATCTTAAGACAAAATATTGCCCCAAATGTATAAGATTGAGTTTTAAAAGTCCACTTATCTGGATTTAATGAGTTTGGATGCAGCCTGTGGCTCGCCATTTTCCATGCGAGCTGCACCCAGGACACAAAGGGAACGAGGGCCCAGGGCTATGGGATGCCACTTAGACCAGGGTTGAGAAGGCTTTGAATTCCCAGCTTCCAGCATCAGCCTCTGCCCTGCCCTCTCCAGGGAAGAGGCACAGGCCTGGGGCCTGCAGTCCTTGCCTATGACAATTTGTCCCAGGACGCTCTCGTAATCAGCAGACTGCCCAAAAGGTTAGGACGCAGGCTGCAGTGGTGAGAACTCTTCACAGGACAGAGGCCCTGCGTGTCTACGTGGCCATAGTACATCAGATAAGCTCTCTGGGACATATGGCCTTGTCCGTGGCCCACTGGGGATCTCATGTCTCCACTAGGATCTCCATCACAGGCCAGGTTGGACTTGCAGCTGGTGCCAGGAGGCGAGGCTGCTGTGGCAAAGCCCTCAAGCCCATCACAGAGACCTGGCTTCGAGGCCCCCATCATTCCTGTCATCACTGTGTCCAGGTCGTAGTAGGAACTGTCCACATCAGAGAACAGCTCCTCCACAGGAGTGGGACTTTTGTTCTCAAATATCTGAACTAGAGACTTCTGAAAGCTTCCTCTGTTGCTCCTATCCCAAAAGATTCTCTGAGGGTTCCTTGGCACCTGTGCTGAGCTGACTGTGAAAAGTTCGGAAACTGGGCCTTGCAAGAAGTCATCTACCAGGTCAGGAACAGGGTGCTCTCCTCCGGTTCCCTCGCTGTGCGACACAGGGTCTCTGTGGACCCCAGTCAGTCCTGTGGACCCGCCCCGCACTCTGAGGTGCTGCCCTTTCCATGTGCCATCCTGGCTCATCTCCTCCCGGATCTGCTGGACTGTGTTGGCGATAACGACCGAGCGTCAGAGACTGGGTTCCACCAGCCTGTGGCAGAGCTGGAGCTTGCCCAAGGACAAGTTCAGAGCGACTCCTGCTGTAGGCTATAGTCAGGAACTGAGCCAAAGCCAGCGGGGGCACCCTCCCCGTCTTCCCCCTGGTCAGCACATTTCCTCTTCAGTCCTGGTGTAAACATCGTGCCCTGCACCACGTGGCCAGCTGCAGCTCTGCTCTAGCCAGGGAGCCCAAGGCGACCTATTCACGTTTTTGTTTGTTTGTTTGTTTTTTGTTTTTTTTTTTCTTTCCTGTAGGGTTCTTGTTTTGTATTTGGCTTTTCTTTTTTGGAAAGGGAGCTCAACCCAGGGGCAAGTGGTTTGCTGCAGCTATAATCCCAACTCATTCATTCACTCCTTTTATTAACTGCTAAGAATGAGTCTACTATAAATCGTCAAAAAAAAAAAAAAAAAAAAAAACTGATCAATAGGGTTAGTACGTTTTTCAAGCCCTAATTAGCATAAATTTTGGACCACTCACATTAGTACTTGCTTCACATTAGCATGCGTTTGGACCAATAGCAGTGAGCCAAGTGCTATATAAACCTCCAGCAAGCTCGCTGCCCGGGAAAGACCCATGGCATCCACCACTGCAGCTGAGAGTTCCGAGGAAGGAGTTCACGGAACAGGAGGCCAGAAAGAAGAGCACGGGGTTCGCGAGAGAGGAAGTCAGAAAGGAAGGGATGTTGAGCCTCAAGGTTCACGAGACAGGAAGTCAGAAAGGAAGGGATGTTGAGCCGCGGGGTTCGCGAGACAGGAAGTCAGAAAAAAGGAAGGGATGTTGAGCCACCGGGGACCGTTAGGAACTGCAACGTTTTTCCCTGCGGAGGCCTGAAGCTTGGGCAGACCCCCACCTACATGCAGAAGCCGTGAACTGAGCTTCATGGAAGAATTCAGATTCAAAGGTACTGTTATGTAAATATTACTCAGATATTTTGTAGAATGTCCCCTGGTTGGGATTTTCCCAATTGTCTTCTCATATATTTAGACTGGGTTATGTCTGGAGAGGAAGACCCAGAAATGAATTGCCATTTTCACCATGACATAGCGAGGGTTCTTACAATGTGGCTTATTGGTGTTGCCCTTTATCACCTGGTAGAGAGAGTGTCTGTCAGGCTTAGCATTTTTTTTTTTAATAAATCCTCCCTGCATAGTTAAAAGATGATTAAAAATTGATTTGCATACCTCCTGTTAGGAACGTGGCTTTCATTTGAAACAAGTTTTTTATAATAATGTTAATTTTGAATAGGAGGAGATTGCATTGAGATGGACTCACCTGAAACTAGCCCAAATTGACAAACTATTTGAATTTCTGACCAAGTTAAAATTTCACTTCTTTTTATTATTGAAAGTATAAAGACAACTTGAAAATGTCCTTTAAGTATTAGGAACCTTATACTCCAAAATACATCAAACTTTTATCCCTGCAACACAAGGGCTAATGTAATGTGTTTATTAAAATATTTGAACACCTTACCTTGCTTGAATCACGCATACATATGTTGGATTCAAAACCTGTGTAAGTTTACTTTTTATTTCTTCTTACCCATATGCCTGTTATATATAGGAAATAATAGGGACTAGGGAAACTTCCAAATGGTGGTAAAGCAGATAAGGAGGTTAAAAGAAGTGATAATATGATGGAGATAAATTACTTGCATAAAAGTAGTGGTTGATAACTGGAACTCCCATCAGCTGATCCATACACGATTGTTAATCAGTGGCAAATACACAAATGAATAGGATATGTCCACTGGGTTGATTAGAAATAAGTCAGCAAAGCATTTTCTCTCCATCACTCCTATTTTTCCTGCTGGCTGACTCATTCAAATTCATCATTGGTTTGTATCCATGAGAAAGCAGAGGGTTCACTTGAACAATGGATCCAATATTTTAGGTATATCCCTGGAAATTGGTTTTATTGAATCATTCAAGGGGAAAATCCTTTAGAGGAATGTATTCATTCTCTGTAGGATGACATAGCACATAAAATTACATCTGTCTGATGAAGTGTTTAATCAAATTCAACACATACCAATCTTTGAAAATGTTCTCCCTCAATACGACCACAAAGTCCACTTAATAGTACAGATAAAAATTTTACTGAGTTTAGTTATTTCAGAATGACTTATCTTCAGTCTGATATAAAAGTAGATACATTTTCATTCAATACAATTTATTGAGCATCTATTTTTCAATGCTAAGGATACAGTCATGAGAAAAGCAGGCAGGAATCCTTTCTCTCAGAAACTTAGGTTTCAGGTTAGTGGAGTGTGTGTAGATGTGAAAAGAAAATAGACTTGAGAAGTAAATACATTTTTAAAATATAAGATGGCAAAATGTGTAATGCAGAAAAATAAGACAGGAAGGGCTTAAGGAACATAGAGGAGAAAGATGCAAATTTAAATAGAGGAATCAGGGAAGGCCTTGCTGAGAATCTGACATTTGAGCTGTACCCAGAGGAGGTGGGGAGGTGAGCCACATAGATACATGGGAAAAGACTTCCCTGACAAAGACTGTAGGAAGTGCAAAGGCCCAGAAGTAGAAGCATATCTGGCAGGTTTAGGGAATAGCAAGGGGGTCTCCTTTGGCTTAAGAGGTGTGCATGGTGTAGGGTAATAAGAGATGAAGTTAGGTGGAGAAGGCAGACCATGTAGGACTTTGTAAGGACTGAGGAGAGTTTCTAGCAAAAGTGTGACCTGTGAACCCAGTTCTCAAAGACTGCCCTGGCTATTCTTTAGGATTATAATTAAGATCCCATTGCAGTGGTCCCTGTGAGAATGGGTGCTGCAGGGGAGATGGTGAAAAGGGTGGGACTCAAGCTGTTTTGAAGGGAGAGCTGGTAGGTTTTGATGCCAGATCAATGTGGGATGTGAGTTTCCTTTTGGCATGGGCAACAGGGACTGTGCAGGACCTTCCAGAGAGTTATCTTGTCTGCATAATAAAGAGTAGAAAAGAACCAGGATTTAAAAGGATCTCTGTTAGAAGACTGTATGATTATACACCCTAAAGAGGGAAAGTAATCAGCCCCAAAGCTATTAGAGATAATAGAACAGTGAAGAAACACTGCTGGTCAAAAGATAGAATAACACAAATTGGTCTGATACTTGAGTACTTTACTAGGCAGCTAAAAATGTAATAATGAAAGACTTCCAATTAATGATCAACACAATTGAATTACTGTTAATTAAGTTTGTATATGGGTATGTATCTCTATAAAATTCCACAAAAGTTTAATGATGAAAAAAATAGAGAAATAGTTTTTACTGCTGGGTTGGAAGATCATATGGAAGAGGCAACTTTTGATGGTTTAATTTGTGATTGTAATATAACTTTAGGTGAAATTCCAACAATGATGTTGGCATTTTGTAGAATTGAAAATGATTGTTTCTGCAGTATACATGGTAAGATAGACAAGAATGCTAGAGGACCAATGAAGGAATAATAATTAGCTCAAAAAGAAGACTGTTCTAAAATACAAGAACTTATGTGGTGTAACACTGCATTAGAAGGAGAAATAGAGACCTTTAAATAATACAGGATGCACATTAATAATTTTAGATATTTATGAAAATACAATGTGTTGCAAATTAATGTAATGAAATTATACAGAACATAATTTTCTTGTACATTTTGCTTGAATTAGCTTTATTTTCAATAAGGTTAAAAAGAAATTTTACCTTAATGAATTCTAATAAAAGATCAATTCATACAAAAACAGGTAGATTTAATAAAATAGGAAAATCATTTAAATTATTGAAGTTATGGAGAAAAGATAGCAAAAGTGTCTAAAGAAAATTCAGACATCTGTAAAATTACAATAAAATATGATTAAAATAATAACAAAATAAGCAAAACATTTTAAGTTATTGCAAGAGGTCCACCCACCAGATGGACAATGTTATTAAGTATTCTTTGGAGTTTCTGATATTTTTCAAATTAAATGTAGAAGACAGGGATTTAATTATAAAATATACAAAAAGTTTATAAAATTTCAAAAATTGTCACCAAATCTTCAGTAGACACACACATGCATACACATACACTTGCACATATACCTACCCTGAAGTTACTCACATGAAAGAAAAACCCTCTAACATTGTTTATAAATAAAGATACAGAAATTAGTTGTGTGGTCAGTTACATACCTGTAAATACATCCAGGGGACACTGATGAATCTTAAAGGTGCCTCCTGCAGAACTGACACTATTGATGGATTCAGTCCTCCACTAGGGCAATGTTTTAGTCAGCTTTAACATATTTTTAGCTTTCTTCTATGAAACCCATTTGTGGAAATGTTTTCATTAGAAAAATAATTTGAAAGAAAAATAAATGCTCCATGCAGAAAGGTACATAATAGAAAGCAACAGCTAGAAACCAAATAAATCTTTCACAATTGGAGAAAGATCAAGTAACCTGTAGCTTAGTAGTTTGATGCATGAACCAGATTTCACGTTTACTGTGAATCTGAGGTAGGAAACTAAACATTTGCTGCATAAGATTTATAAGGAAAAGAAACAAAAGTTTCACCATGCTCTAGATAGAGAAAAATGTTTTCCTAGGGTTAAAGGTAGAAGATACAACTGAAAAATGTAGTTGAGTGTAGGTGAAGGAATTTGAGTATTAATTGGTGTCAAATTTCAAAAACCATGAAGGAATAAATGTGAGCATCTAACAGTATTAAGGAATTAGTTTGAAATGTTTGGGTGTTACAAGAAATGGATCAAATGGCCATTTCCTTATGTTCTGACTTCCTTAAATAGGACTGCTCATTTCATTTGAGAACTGGGGTGAACATGAGCACTTTCTGTTGAGGTCTTTGTTCTGTGGTTCCTTGGGGCAGGAGAGTAATGGGGGTGGAGCAGAGGAAGCTTGTGGTGCTGCATGGGAGGCACGTGGGTTGCAAGACACCAGGTCTTTGGGGAACTGTCAAAAGGAGCTGGATCCCAGTGGATGCTGCAATCCAAAGGCACATCATTGGCCAGCAGGACAATGGGGTCAGTATTTAGGAGCTCAGGTAGACAATACTGGGATGGAGGAGAATGTAGCCTGTTGGAAGACAAGAGTTCCCTGGATTCTGTTTGGTTTTGTTTTATTTTGGTACAGGGTGCTGTACCACTGAGTCACATCTTAAGCCCTATTTTATATTTTATTTAGAGGCCGGTCTTGCTTTGTTGCTTATTGCCTCACTAAGTTGTTGAGGCTAGCTTTGAACTCATAATCCTCCAGCCTCCAGCCATAATCTCCCAAGCTGTTGGAACTACAGCTGTACACCACTGTGCCTGACTGGAGTTTTTGGTCATAGTCACATGACCTAGGATTTGGGTACATGGTTTGAGTTTGGTGATATTGGAGTGCTTGGCAAAGGACAAGGAAGCAAGTTATATGGATCCAGTTGTCCTAATGAGGATGTGGCAGACAAAGCTGCAGACACCAGGATCCTTAGGACCCCATGCAGGATTCTAGTGGGCCCCTCATTCTGGCATAATCTACCTGAGATGGGAAGCACTGAGGTCAGTGTGGGCCTACAATGGACAGTCCTACTTCAGGTGTAGGCAGAAGCTCATGTTTGTGTCTGGGGCTGGGCTGCAGGTCAGGCTCTGGGGTAGGGACTCTGAAAGAGCAATATAAGGGAATGGGAATCGGCCCATCCTAGGACATGTCCAGGGTAGGTGGGTCTTCCCTGGTCATCTCCTTGGCCCCCAGGATTCTGGGTGCGTGGGAAGGTCCTAACCTGCAGTTTGGGGGTTACGTTTATTCTGGCACCTTCTGTTATCCTGTTGGGCAGTACTCTCAGTGAGGAGCCTGACATGGGTAGGATGCCAGAGGGCATGGACTGTCATTCTGGGACCAGCAGCTCCCAGGGCAGGTTGGTACCACTGTGAAGACAGGAGAAGGGGCCCAGAAACATGTGGAACCTCCTTTGAGATCAATACCTTAAATGAAGGTGCCTGCAAGGCCCTTGTCACTCCATTAAAATATCTCTGTCAGCACCCCTCCCTGTTTCCTCAGCACTTCTCTGGACTTTCACCTTTTTCTTTTTCTTTTTCTTTTCTTCTTTGTTTAAATCTCGTGGGAACAGGCCACCCTCCTCTCCAGGAAAAATAACCCATCTGCTTGGATTCCCTTCCTCCTGGCCTCCTCCAGGACTTACAGAACTTTCCCTTTTCTTCTTACTGGCTTCTTGTGTTGTGCCTTAAAACACCCTGAGGGCTTTCTTGCCTCTAACAGCAAGAGCAACATCACCCTCTCTTCACTCTCCAGCTCCCCAAGCTAGGTGTAATGAGCTACTTCTAAAAGCATTTTCATTTGCTTATACATAATATAATAACAACTTAAACTTTTGAAATGAAAAAAATCAATATAACAACTAATTTTATGTTTGTGTAATTATCATACCATTCACTTCCCTTAAAAATAGCTCTACTGAGGTGAAATCAGAATAATCTGCATGTGTTTAAAGTTCATAGTTTGATACATTTTGACCCATGTATACACCCACCAATCCATCACTACCATCAAGATAATGAATTTATCAATCACCTCTCACTCCCAAAGCTTCCCCTCTGTAATTTCTGTCCCCCACCCCTGTGTGATCTGTGGTTCTAGCCTTGTCCATGTCCCCAAATCACTGATCGGTTCTCTCTCATTCCACATTCATTTTGAATTATCTGGAATTTTATGTATATTAAAGCACACAGTATTGGGGGTGGGGAGGGGTGGACTTTTTCATCCAGTGTAATTATTTTGAGATTCATCCATGTTTTCTACTGTATTAATAAGTCATTCAATTTTATAAAACTCAGCTTTTGAAAGGTACAGTTTAAATTTCACCCGTTATAAGTGTGCAGTTCACTTATTTATAATAAATTCTGCCACCATCACCACAGTGCAGTGTCATGACTGTTCTGCCACCCCCAAAACCATTTGTGGCTGTTCTCCATCACTCTCTGTTTCTCCCTCTAGATGCACACAACTATCATCTGTCACTACAGGTTTGGCTCCTTTGTACATTTCTAGTAAATGGAATAAGCAAGGTGTAGTCTCTGCATCTGGTATTCTTCCATTCAGCATAATGTTCTTGAGTTCATACAGGTTGTAGCGTGCACCAGGCCTTCATTCTTATAATTGAGTAGGAATTTGTTCTATGGATATATAGCCCATGTGTACATTCACTCACTGATGGACATCTGGGCTGTTTCCAGGTTTGGAATATTATAAATAAGTTTGCCATAAACCTTCGTGTACAAGTCTTTTAGTGGACAAAGCTGTGTTTTCTTGGAATAGCCAGATTATAAAATAGGTTATGTTTAACTTTTAAGAAAATGTCAAACTCTTTCAAGGCCAGCAAGGTGGATACTGTGTGCTATTTTATATTCCTACATACTGACACTTAGTATGAGTGATTGTTTTAATTGTTGCTAATAGGTGTATCTTGTTATGATTTTAATTTGCAAGTTTTCTGATGACTAATGATATTTAGCACCTTTTCATATATTCATCTTCCATGAATAACTTATATTTTATATATGAATGTTTGTGTATATATATACAAAATTGGTGAGGTGCTTATTTAAATCTGCATTTTTCATTAGGGCACTTATTTTCTTATTATTGAGTTTATTTTCTTATTTTTATTGTGGATACAATACCTATTATCAAATGCATGCTTTGCAAATATTTGCTACTATTTAATGGGTTGTGTTTTTATACTCTTAATAGTGTTTTTCAAAGTACAGAAATTTTAATTAATTGTTAATTAAATAATTATCCTTTCATTGTCACTCTATGATAGGTTGTACCATATGGATTAAGTTCATACCTTAATCCTGTTGTTCTTGTACCACTTGTTAAAAAGACTATGCTTTCTCCCCTGCACTGCCTTTGCACTTTTGTCAAATACCACTTGTCAGTATATGTCTCTTTCTGAATTCTCAGGTCTGTTTTGAACTGTGTTTCTATCTTCACAACAATTATACCCTGTCATCTACTACAAGTGTATGATAAAATCTTGAAGTTAGGTAGTATTAGTAATCCAGATTTTTCTTTTTCAAAGTTATTTGGCTTCAGGATGCCCTTTTCCATGCAAATGCACAATCAGCTCATTAAGTTCTACAAAAGAATGCAAATGGTGATCAGGATTCTGTTAAAGATAAATTTGGTGAGTAACGACTCTATCACATTGAGTTTTATTGTTTGGTGGGAGGTGTATTAAAATCTACATATTCTTTGGTGAGGTGCTTTGACAAATGAGTTTAGAAATATATTTTTCTTCTTGAGTGTTCTCCAGGGATTTATGAAAAATGGGTATTATTTCTTCCTTAAATATTTGCTATAATATACCAATGAAACCATCTGAGTCTAGTGTTTTCTTTGTGGGAAGTTTTACTTCTTCCCAATCATTTACCATGACTTAAAAAAGTCTCTATTTGGTTTTCATTTTTGAAACCTATTTTTTGTAGGGTAGAGAATCGTATATTGATAGATTTTCTTGAAAATTTAAAAAGGATGTTCCTTCATTCACTCTGTTTTCATTCACATTGCTTTCCACAAAAAAAATCTGTCATCCTTATCTTTGTTCTCCTGTATGTGATATATGTGTTTCCTCTTCTGGTTGCTTGAAGAATATTTTCTTCATCATCACTATTGAGCAATTTGATTGTGATGTGCCTTGGTACAGTTTTCTTCATGTTGTTCTTCCATTTACATAAAATTTGGGGAAATTTGATTATTCTTCAATATTAAAATTTTTATATCTTTTATGTCTTAGGTTTTTAACATGTTGAATACAATTATAATAAAATATCATTTTTGCTAGCTTTAACATTTACATTAGATCTGGATAATTTTGATTGTTTTCTATTTGGTGATCATGTTTTCCTGCTGCTTTCCATACGTTGTAACATTCTTTTAGGTGCCAGACATTATAAGTTTTATATTTTTTGGGTGCTAAATATCTTTGTATTTTTGTAAATATTCTTTTAAGTTTGTTTTGGAATGCAACTAAGTTGTGTTGAGACAGTTTAATCCTTTTAGGTCTTACTTGTCAGATATTAGATTCAGAAAAGTGATCAATCTCTGGTTATTTATTCCTCACAAATGAGGCAGGCACCTTCTGAGTGTTCTGATGATTTATGAGGTTTCACAATTTGGTGACAACAGACACCATTTTAGTCCTGTTTAAGCCCTGCTCACTGTTCTTCTGGTCCTTGTACACAGTTCTTCACCTAGTTATATTAGTTAGTTTTCTGTCACTATCATGAAATACATGACACAGGTTTTACTTAACTTCTATCCAAAGTTAAGATCAGTTTATTTATCTCACAGTTTTGGAAGTTTGTTTGGCCTATGGTGAGGGAAACAGATGGTGGCATATCATTGTGGAAGCTAATGTAGGGAACAGTCACATCTTGAACTGGCAGAGTAGTGCAGGGAGAGAGAAAGAAAAAGAGAAAGGTTTGGATCCCACAGTACTTTCATAACCAGCTCCAAAAATCTTAGGACCTGCCAGTAGGCCCTGCCTCTTAAAGGCCTATAGTACCTCCCAGTCTGCCACTCTGGGGACCAAACCTTTACATTCAGACCTTTGTGGGACACTTACCATCCAAACCTTGTGTAGTTTTCTCACATGCCTATGGAGATCAGGTACTCAACTCTATGCCAAGCAGAGCCCTTAGAAGGTCTCTAAAGTTCTCTGTACCTGAGTCCTCATTGGTACAGAGGTGCATAGTAGCCATGACTGAATTCACACTACCACTCTTTCAATTCAAATTCCAATCCCTGATAAGATGATTTTTCTTTCTTATGTGATGAGAGTCATCCTCACTCATTACCAGTATCACTGTATCTCTGCTGTGTAAACATATCACACATCGATATGTGTATATCATTCTCTGTTGTTCAAGAAGATGAAGCTATGTCTGCACTGTCACTGCTGTTTTTTCACTGTCTGGCAAACTCTGTCCATCTTGGTCTTGCCTCTTATCTCTGTTTGTGACTTAGAGAGACAACTTATTCTACCTGGTTCCTCTCTATTCTGTGACCTGAGAATACTTTTAATTCAGTTGAGACAACTGAGAGGTTAAGTCTCATCTAGTTTTACCTCTCAGGGGTTGTTATCCTTTGTTATCTTATAGCCTTTAAAAGTGTTTCATTTATTATATGCATTTTTTCTTTCATTTTGGAGGGTAAATCTCATCCCTGTTACTTTGTCTTGGCTAGAAAAATAAGTTCCTTTATATCCTCTTGAAATACACATATTTATATGGTTGCAATTAGTATATATGCCTCATTTTATGGTCATATTAATATTACATTTCAAACATTTGCTATATTCCTTAAAAAGCTTCATAATTGCTGTTTCAATATCTGAAAAATACTTTAGCGTGCAAATTTACTTTAGAATAGTTCATATATTAAGGAATGATTCATGCCCTATCTCTTTCCGAAACAGAATTTCAGGTGACTTACTGACAAAAAGGTCTGCTAAATAATAGTAATGCAATATAAATTAAAAGGAAAAGCGAGGTCAAGAAAAGCAATGAAATAACAATATTGCCAACTATGATAATATCTTCTGTAATCGAAGGTAAATTTAAACTTTGGACATTCTGACCATCAACTCTGCCAATTGTAATTAGTTACATTATTTTTATCAGAATGCAGAGGGAACTGACAGGGGATTACCAGTTATTTAAATCATACTGTTTCAGTCAGCTTTTTCACTGCTGTGATGAAAAGACCTTACGAGAACAATTTTAGAGGAGGAAAAATTTGACTTACAATTTCAGAGGTCATAGTCCATAGATGGCTAACTCTGTGGCTCTGGGCCTGAGTTAAGGCAGAATATTCAGGGCACAAGTGTGTAGCAGAGAAAAGCAGCTCAAAAATGGTGCCAGGAAACACAGAGAGCTCCACTCACCAGGGATAAAATATGTACCTGAAAGAAACTCCCACTGTGACCTACCCTCCTTGGCTGCCTATAGTTACCCTCCAGTTAATCTACTGGATTAGTATACTGGTAGGTTAATGCTCCCATAATCTAACCATTTTACCTGTAAACTTTCTTGCATTGTCTCATACATGAACTTTTAGGGAACACCTCATATTGACCCTAACACCTACCATGTGCAATTTAACAAGAGGTATAATGCATAATGTTTTCTGAATTTCACCTAACTCTCATGATAGTTGCCCTGGATCATAAAGCAAATGACAGAATAGGGATTCAGACTAAAATGGTATACCAGGGATTCTGAGTCCAAAACTATCATTAGATGAGTCACCTCAGGAGGACAGACATTTGTCCTATGTTAAATGTTGAGATCAATCTCTTACACAGGGCAATTTACACAGGTAACAGCCAGCAATCCCAGGATGAATGTCTTAACAACCTCATGGCAATTACAGAAGAGGTGTGTGTAAGGGTTTTATTTTTTTTTTTAATGCTTTTTGCTGGATGTGACGTTGAACTACCCTTCATTGAGTTTTAGGAGGAGCTAACTGAAATGGATTATGTGTGTAGCTTTCTTAAGATATAAAATTAGCCAAGAATGGAACTTCGTTACTAAGAGGAAAATATTGCATCTCCCACACTTTCTGCCTTCTGTGACCTTAATCGCTTTAGAACATATTCTTAAAAGGACACAGCTAGTTCATGTTTTACTACTTTTTTTTGAGTGTCTATTCATATAAATTAATTCCTCTTTTCCACAACCTGCTCCATAATTCCTTGCAGCTTGACTTCTGTGTGCATAACTCCACTTGCATTCTGGAGCTCTCCTCCTCCTCCGACTGTTCCTTCTCTGCCTACTATAGCTTTTCCTCACACACTTGCATATCCTACCCACCCCATGGAGTGTTGTCCTTGCCCTTTCCTCTTCCTTCCTAACAGGTGGGCATTTCCACTATCACAACTTAATATCATTGAGCACCTGCTGCTCCTAGTGCTTGATGCTTAGAGCTGCAAATGTAAACAGAGGCATGGGTTACCTACTTTTGACATCAAGTCAATTCCTCTCTAAAAGGGGAGTAATAGGAAAAAGAGAGTAACCATAATTTTTAAAAAATATCTTGAAAGTTGTACCAACAAAGCAAATATAAATGCTTGAATAGAAAAATCAAGAAACATTTCACGAATTACCTAACTTTTAACATTGAAAGTTGCACACACTCAGTTGATTTACTTTCTGGATTTACGTGGTCCCTCTTGTCACATGCTCATTGGGGATCCCAGTCATTGACAATTCTTTTTTTTTATTACTCTTTATATATATATATGTGATAGGAGAGCATATTTTGACATGTTATACATACACGGAGTATAATTTGTTCTAATTAGAATTTCATTCTTATGGTTGTACATAATGTGGAGTTTCACTGGTCATGTATTCCTCTGTGAACATAGGAATAGCATTCATTCTACTGTCTTTCCTCTTTTCATCCTGCATCCCTTCCCTTCATTCCACTTTGTCTAATACAATTAAATTCTATTCTTCTCTTCATGCCCCCCTTAATTGTTAGCATCCACATGTCAAAAAGAACATTCAGCCTTAGGATTTTGGGGATTGACTGATTTCACTTACATGATAGTCTCCAGTTCCATCCATGTACCAGCAAATGCCATTGTTTCATTCTTCTTTATGGATGATTAATATTCCATTGTGTATGTATACCACATTTTCTTTATTTATTCTCTGTTGATGGGCATCTAGGGTTGGTTCCATAGCTTAGCTATTGTGAATTAAGATGCTATAGACATTTATGTGGCTGTGTCACTGTAATATGCCCATTTTAAGTCCTGTGGGTATATACCAAGGAGTGGGATAACTGCGTCAAAGTGTTTCTACTCCAGATTTTGTTAGGACTTGTATATAAAATCAGAAAACAAAAGTCATTTAAAAATATATCCTATACTTCCTCAAGTTCCATCTCAAGAATTACCAAGTTCTGGAAATCAAAGCAGACTCTCCTGTCTTTGTGCCACTGGGAGGGTTTGTTTTTTTGTCACATTATAGCACTTAGCACGTCTCGTATCATGTGATTCTTGTACCTTCTCATCACATTTAATAAACTAAAGATCCCTTTAGGATGGAGGTACAATGTAGGTACTCCACAAATGTCAGCAGGTTAACATGTAGAAATCTACCTGTAAGGTTAGGTTAGATTTAGGTTCCTTAAGAAAGTGTCATAGACATGTTCATTAAATTATCCTTATGATTTTTAAATATGAATATCATTATTGCTTTTGAATATTATTATGATACCCACCAATGTGTCAGGAATGTTCCCACATCTTTGTGCAAAGTGACACATAGGCAACTTGACTTGGCACCTGATAGCAAGGAGTGATATTCTCTGGGGTTCAGGAGGTTAGTGGCAGTAGAATCCAGTCATACCACATGGTAAAAAGGTTCAAGGATGGTATTTGCTAGCATTTACCTGTTAAGCACTGTGATGATCAAACAAATCCTATTTTTTTTTTTTTTTTGGTACTACTGTTGAACTCAGGGGTACTCGACCACTGAGCCACATCCCCAGCCCTATTTTGTATTTTATTCTGGGTGGTCTCATTGAGTTGCTTAGCATGTTGCTTTTGCTGAGGCTGGCCTGGAACTCCTGATCCTCCTGCCTCAGCCTCCCAAGCTGCTGGGATTATAGGCAGTGGCACCATGCTCAGCCAACAAATACTTTAAAATTTTTATTTATTTTGATTCATTGTATACAAATGGGGTACAAGTGTTGTTTCTCTGGTTGTATACAAAGTAGAGTCGCATCATTTATGTAATCATACATGTACATAGGGTAATGATGTTTGTCTCATTCTGTTATTTTTCCTTCCCCTATCCCTTCCCCACCCCTCTTTTTCCTCTGCACAATCCATCCTTCCTCCATTCTTGTATCCCTCCCACCCCCTGTTATGTATCATCATCTGCTTATCAGAGAGATCATTCAGCCTTTGGTCTTTTGGGATTGGCTTATCTTACTTAGCATATTCTCCAACTGCATCCACTTACCTGCAAATGCCATAATTTTATTCTTTGAGACTGAGTAATATTCCTTTGTGTATATATACCACAGTTTCCTTATCCATTCATCACTTGAGGTGAATCTAGGTTGGTTCCGCAATGTAGCTATTGTGAATTGAGCAGTTATGAACATTGATGTGGCTGCATCACTATAGTATGCTGATTTTAAGTCATTTGGGTATAGGTCCAGGAGTGGGATAGCTGGGTCAAATGGTTCCATTCCAAGTTTTCTAAGGAATCTCCACACTGCTTTCCAGAGTGGCTGAACTAATCCTCAGCCCCTCCAGCAATGTATGAATGTACCTTTTCTCCCACATCCTCGCCGACACCTATTGTTGCTTGTATTCTTGATAATTGCCATTCTAATTGGGCTGAGATGGAATCTTAAGGTGGTTTTGATTTACATTTTTCTTATTACTCCAGAGGCCCAAGTGTCTGCTCAGATTTCCCAGTAGAATCTGGAGAGGTTCATGGTGATCCTTGTGACACTTGGGCTACAGAGTTGGAGGAAAGTCTTCTCCCATCTATGGTTGACAGGGAGATGTTGACCAACTTGCCCAGGCATTTATATGTGTGTGAACCACTGACCTACTTCACTTCCCCGGCATGATTTCCATCACGTTAAGAAAACCCTGGCTCTTAGCATTTTAAAGCAAACACAGACCATGGCATCATCTAGTTGTAATCTGATTGACTTTTTGCTTCACTTTCTGTTCATAGTTGGCTTTTTGCTGTCATTTTGCCCTCATTCTTCTCTGCCAAGAAGCTCACATGTCAGGGCAAGAGGGTCACTAGAACTAACCTGTATCAGCTTGGCACAGAAATGTTACCAACAATTGCACAAGAGATTTCATGTGTCTGCTGAGCATATTGATGTGTGTTTTCTGACTGAGAAGGGAAATGCAACTTGGTGAGGCCTGATGAGTTTATTAAGGTGACTTGGAGGATAGGCAAGGGGGAGCCTGTCTCCTGGGAACAAACCAGGTCAAGTGAAGGACAGATACCCTGGTGCTTTGTTACCCAGAATGTCATTTGGCTCACAGAGGCATTTGGATTGCTGAAATTATATTGGCCTCTGTGACTTCTGATTTTACTGTGGGAAAAGGAGTAGAAGAAGTAAGAGTTCTTTTCTGGAAAATTTTCCCTTTAGTCATCATTCTTCTCATTAATGCTGTTGTCTGTGATACCTTATCTCCCTGCCTTCTGACCTCAAATATACTATCTGAGGAACCAGGAGACTTTTAGGAACCTGGGAGTTTGGGTTATGTGTAGAAAAATACAGGCAAATAGCTCCAGAAAGAGTTAGGCCTGCTTGTTGCTGAAGGAAGGGTTTCTTTGAAGCTTAGGTAAGGTTAAAAGAGAAGATTTGAGGTACATGGCATGGTTGTTACGTTGAAGTTTAAAGTATTTGGAAGATGAAGTTTTGACTGTTTTGGGTAGATTTCCTGTAGGTGATAAGGAGTTACTAGATCCAAAAGGCAGGTGGGGTGTAAGTATGTTCTTCTAGTTCTATTATTGTAGTCTAATTTTCCTCTATATTTGACCTGCCTCTATTTGGAGTTTTTAGTGGATATTCCTCATAAACCAAATGACAAAAGGCACATAATAAAATTGAGTTCTATCTTGAGAAATCTTTTTGTTGAATTATTATTAGTGATCTTTATATTTTTCAAAGTGCTTTTGTTTCTCTTGGCTCACCAGATGTTCTCCACCCTACAGCAGGTTGGGTACTCTGTCATCTTGTTACATGATGACCTTGAGTCCAGAGAAGTTAATGGCCCAAGATGCCTCAGATAACTTGTGATGAATATGAGATGCTACCCTGCTTTTCATAATGACTAACTCATAAATGAAATGAATTAGTGTTGACAAACTTTATGGAAATTTAGAGAATAATAATGATGTGGTAATACAGGATCTAGCTATCTAAAAGATTATATTCAGGGTAGGTCATCTTAATGTTTCAGTGTAGGGTGGAACTGATTCATAGTGTCAGTTACTTTGAGGTTTGTTTAAAGTAGGCTAATTGTCAAAGTCTGTGGGAACTGGTCATGTCATTGTTATATCTGACTCAGTAGTTAAAATCATTCTAAGATTGAAACAACCATCTTGTAAGGTGCAATTTCTCAATGGTATATCTGAAATCATTATATTTATAGTTTCTGTAATTAACATCTAATGTACAATGGGTGAAGTTTGAAGTCAATGACAATAATTCTTTCTGATCATGTTTTGCAGATTTTTAAAATATCACTTTCTGACAAAACTGTTTCTGTGGGTCTAAACAACAGAGACTGGCTCAATCACCAGAATTAGCAAAAAGGGCAACTTATTGACTCATGTAGCTGGGGAGTCCCAGGGATTAAAGAGCACCAGGGGAGTCTGGATGGAGGACTTTGAATGATGGTGTCGGAACCCATTCCTTTGGCTCTGCTGCATCTTGACCCTGCTTTTTCTGTGTTGACTTTAGTCTCTGGCATATTCTTCCCCACCAAAAATTGTTCTAGAGCCCCTTGTCCTCAGAGTTAGTCAAGGCAGGTAAATGAACAGGACTTTATTTATGTGTCACTGTTCACAAGCTCTGTCTGACCCTCTTTGGTAACAGATTTGTCCTGGGCCACTTGGCTGGTTTCAGGGATAGGGATTTCTGACCAAGCAAGTTTGCTTCTGTGTCTAGACCTGTGGGAAAGAAGCAAGTATCTTGGTTAGCTGATACCTCACCTGGTATCATATGGAGTGGAAAGTTCAGGTTCCTAAAGGAGAAGAGCTATTTGACCAGAAAGGTGCAGGGGTATCTAACAAGGAAAAGACAGTAGGTGGTTATCACAGTGTTTTGCGCGTTGCGTACCATTGTAGGGCTCTTAAGAAACTAACCATGGAGGAAACATCAGTGACTCCTAAATCATGGATTTAGCTCTCTCAAAATAAATATAATTGGAGAAGTCCCAATTGTCTGAATATTTTTGGCTAGGTTGAACAAGTCTCACAATCTCTAAAATGAGACAAAAAGAGCTATCCCATAAGATTTGGGATGATGCAATGAGGCATGCATGCAAAGTGTTTAGCACTGTTTTGGGCCCAAAGCAAACACATAGTAAGTATTAGTAATTGCTTGCTTTGTTTTAAAATGACAGGAAATTACCATCCATTCCACATTTGTCTCGTGCAACTCCCGCATGAGGGGATAATTGACATAAAGCTAAAAAGAAGTTGCCCAACTGTCCTTTGATGTCCCAGTCTCTGGAGAATAAGTGACCATCTCTTATTGTCAACAAACAATAAGAGAACAAACAGCAGATGTCCCCAGGGTCATGTGAACCATTTCAGTCATGCACAAAGTTAAATTATATTCCTGCCTTGGCTAACTAACACAATTTTCTGTCCTTTGAAGAGAGATGAGTGAAATATGGACAGCAACATGTGCTTTCTGGCCAACGTAAAATGTGTGTCTTTCAGGCCTGCTGCACATGATGGACAGCTATTAGTGCTTCTCTGCTAAAATTTAATTGCACGGCTGCCTTTTGAAGCTTAGAAATGATTTGGAAAGCACATATTGCAGGTTCACATAGCAGTTTCTCAATGAATTTTGTGCCATAATATGAACCAAATGGAACATATGGTATTTAGCCTGGTCATAATCAAAGGTTCTGGAAGCTTGCCTGACTGAGAACATGTGGTACAAATCACATGAGGAGACTGAACTCTAATGTCAGGGTATCTTTGGCTTGTAGTTCAGACTGCCTTGCAATGACTGCTCTGTACAACCTGGGTGGGTATCAAACTTAGTCTCACAATCTAGACCTGAAGGAGCAGTTTCCTGAGAGGTAGACCCAGTTCATCTTCTCCGGAAACGTCATGTGTATCCATGGTTTTAAGAATCCACAATGATAACAAATAGTGTCTTTGACTTGGTCTGACTATAAAACCAAACAGAAGTTTTATCCTCTTGTTGTCCCATAGGTATCTCAAACTTACCTCCTCTCATAGAAGATTTCTCATCTTCTCCCTGACCCATAAGCCTTGTCTTGGTTGGGTAGCATGATTTTGCCTGTCACCTGGGACTCGCCTTTGACCTCTTGCTATCTCTCGTGCACCTGGTCTGGTTGCAGTCTATGCTGCTTCTGCTTCCTCAGTTTCTCTCTAATCTGCCACCTCCTTCCCACTCCCCTCACCCCTACCTTAGTCCAAAGCCACCAACCTTTCCACCTGAGTTCCCTGCAGAGCTGCTCTCCTGTTTTCCTGCTTCTAGTCTCTGATCTATTGTGTGTCCTCACTGCTTTTTCCAGAGAGATTTATAAAGAGAATTTCTTTAAGTTTTGTACCTGAAATCCTCCAGTGACACCTGATTATATAAAGAATAAGAAGCAGGTTTTTAATATTCCACATTACTTAAAGATCTCACCTCTGTCCACTCTCCCAGCCTCATTTCCCACACTGTTCCCTCCTCTAACCCTCAAAATTCATGTGTGGCAGAGTTAACTATGCTTGTGTGGTGCTTAATGACAGAGATCTGTTCAGAGCAGTTAGGCCATTTCTTCATTGTGAAAATGTCCTGGGGTGCCCTGACATATGCTGGGATGGTGTGGGTTAATTGTGCCACATGACATCTTGATACTCTCATGAGACCTGGTCAACGTGACATGTAGCAGGCTACTGCCAAACGGCCATTGTTTAACAGTAAATTTTTTACAATAAGTAGTAATACACTAAAATAAATATGAAAAAGTGTAGTGTCAAAAATACATAAACAATTCGGTAATTTATTATCATATTCAATTGCTATGCCTTGTACAGAATCATTCATGCTAAACTTCAAATTGGCTGGCTGCACAGTAGGTTTGTTTATCCCAGCATTGCCACAAGCAGGTGAGTTTTAGGGTGACTGTGATGTCACTAGACAACAGGAAAATTTCAGCTCTGTTATAATCTTGTGGAACCATCATCACTTTTGTAGTCCATTGTTGAGCAAAATGCAGTGTATCACTGTTTCTATCTCCTACAAAGGGCATACTGCCTCAAATCAGTGGACTTAAGTGTGCTCTTTCCACTGTCTGCATTGTTCCTCTTATCTTCCTCTTCACTTTCTTTTTCATTCATATATGTGTGTATATGTATATATCCATGTATTTATGGATGTATACACAGATATACATACATGTATACATACATATAATTTCACTTACTGCTATCTTATAGTTAACACATGTATCTATTTTCCTTTGTAGATTGTCTCATGAATATAGAAGACTTCTCATCTGTTTACTCAACACATATTTACTGAGCACCTACTATCTTCTAGACTCTGTGACAGTGTTCTGCTGTGAAGGATACAGTGGTACACAGACAGGTAAGGCTTTTGTTGTCATCTAGCTTAGGTTCTCCTTGGGGGAAAAAAAAACAGAAAATTAAGACCATTGAAAATAACTTGAAGAACTATTAGAGAGTGATGTGTGCCCCATAGAAAATAAAAAACCATGTGTTTGCATCACATCAGAACTTTAGAGTGGAAAGTTGGAGGAAGGCTTTCCTGAGGAGGTGGCATTTCAGGTACAGTGTGAATTATAAGACCCAATGGTGAAAATCATGAGTGGGGCATTCCAACCAGGGCAAAGGCCCTGGAGCAGGAAGCAGTTTAGTGGGATCCAGCACTTTGCACTGTACTCAGTATATTTGGTAAAGTAAGGTATTGATTTATCACTTCCTGGCTCTGGGAGAAGTTTTAGTTAAGCATAGAGCACAGACCTTGCCTCAGTGCTAACATCTCGTCAGAGAATTAATGATAAGCTTTTAGCAAACAACCATACAACAGAAAATGGCCCCACATCAAAGGGTATGGTGCTAACAATGTGTGGTAAGAATCTAGAGGAGTGAGATCTAGAGTCCCAATCAAGAGAGAGTTTGTGGAAGGCAATGACATGGAACCATTTTGAAGAGTGCACATAATTAAGTTTGGGAGGGAAGGGAAAGAACTTCTGGGCTGGGAGAGGGCGGAGGAGAGAGAGTGAAGGGGTAAGATTAGACTGAGTCAGGGTGGGGATCCAGGATCAGGGTTGCAGAGGAGCAATACTGGCTCAGTGTTTGAGACCAGAGGAGGGTAGACATTGCAGACACTTGCAAGGAGCTGACTTGGAGTCATGGCACTTGGGAGGGGAGTCTCTCTTCGTGGAAGAGAGTGATGTAATTAATGACTGTGGGGCTTGGAAAGTTTTATCTGGAAGTGAAATGCAGGGTGCACTGGGGAAACCAAAGGGGAAAGGTGGCTTAAAGTCAGTTGCATGGGTTTGATTGGGTGGGGATGAGGCAGCCTGGATGTGGCAGTGAAATGAGAGGGAGGGATGATTTCTAGGAACATTCTGAGGGGAGAATCATCAGGACTGTGTGATGGATTGGTGATGGGCGACCATGCACAGGGAGGATCCAACTTGGGACTGTAGAGTGCTGGCAGCCCTGTTTGTAGGGAGTGTCACATACATGACAACAGTGGGGTGGGGAATACAATTTGATGAAGAACCGGTTATGAGTGGGGCATGGTGGTGTGTTCATGTAATCCCAGCAGCTCAGAGGCTGAGGCAGGAGGATTGAGAGTTCAATGCCAGTCTCAATAAAAGTGAGGCACTAAGCAACTCAGGGAGACCCTGTCTCTAAACAAAATACAAAATAGGGGTAGGCATGTGGCTCTCAGTGGTAGAGTGCCCCTGAGTTCAATCCCTAGTACCAAAAACAAGAAAAGGTTGTGTTTCACTTAGCACCTCCAAGTTGAAGGTGCTGAGGTTACGATGGAATTCACAAACAAAGATGCTGATGGGCAGTTGGAGATGAGTCAGGCCAGGGATTAGATTTGGGATAGGGTGGGGGCAGATATAAGAGTGACACTAGGAGTGTAGAAACACCAGAAAGAGACTGAATAGGAAAGAACAGAGACCAAGCCTGGTAGAAGGACTTTTCAATGGCCCTGGTTAATAAGAAGTCCTTTGACCTTATATGATGACATTCTTACAAGATCAGTGTTACCTTGTTGTTGTGAATAACATACCTCTCATCGAATGTACCACATACCTCATTGAAGCCTTGTGGGAATGTTTTTGTTTTTATTTTTTTCTCAAATGCAGTTTAAATGATGTTACGTTAGATCACAGTACTCTTTAGGACATTGTTGAGCTAGGATCATACATGTAAGATCTATTACTGAATGTCACAAAGTAACTGTATGTATCTATTCTGTGTTTGTGTGTGTGTGTGTGTGTGTGTGTGTGTGTGAGAGAGAGAGAGAGAGAGAGAGAGAGAGAGAGAGAGAGAGAATATCCAGTTACTACTGCTGAAGAAAAAAACACTCCCACACTTGGTGACTTCAAAAGCTGTCTAGTTATGCTCACCAACTCTGCTTCAGGAGTTCCATCAGGGAACAGTGGTAATGACTTTTCTCTGTCCCACACTAAAGACTTACCTGCAAGAGTTAGTGGCTTGGATGACTTGGCAGCTGGAGACTGGAATCTTCTGGGGGCATCTTCATTCACATGTCTGATGAAGGGTACTGCCATCTACTGGACCACAGCTGATTCTGTTGACAACAGCACTGACCTTGGTTTCCTTATTACATGGCTACTTCCAGGTAGTTGGATGTACACATTGGTCCAGGGTCCAAAACTGAGCATCTGAGCTAGCAGGGCAGGGCTGCAAGACTCCTGTGATGCAGCCTCAGAAATCACACAAATATGACCCTGCATTTTCTTGGCTGCAAACATGTCACTAAGGCTGTTTTCAAGGAGAGTTGATATAAAATTGGGCAATTAGTATATCTCTAATACCTTCATGATCTGTATTCACTTTGTTTAACATGATTTCTTGATCCTTGATGGGTCTTTTACTTTTTGAATTACCTATCTTTGGGGCCTTCTATGAAATCTATTATCTGGAGAAGGGAGAGGTTTTCATTTTTGTTTTTGCTAGAATGAAATGTACTTACATTACTTATGTCCTTTCCTTACCTGGAAAAATTTTATGAGATTTTCTGTACATGACTGTCTTACCCTATCTCCATAAGATAAAGGGAATTTTCCTTGGTACAGAGTTGACGCTGAAGTGGTTTTCTGCCCGTCAGGCTCTGCCATGAAACTGTGCATGAGAGTGTCTGGGGGAAAGTTTTGAAAACTTAGACGTGTAGCCTCTCCACTGAAGATCTAGATTCAGTAAATATAGTATGGATATTCAGATTTAAACATGTTTTGTACTGACTCAGATAAGAGTCCTAGATAAGAGCCACTAAATACATTCAAGTCACATATAAATCCCAGATGTCCAAAGCTGATGAAATCTCTGGAAGAGTGGGATATTTGTCAGGTCCTCCTTTTTTCAAACCTCTTCATCCCAATAATGGTAATCTAACTTTCACCAGCCTTTCACTACTTCTGTGCTTGGGAATTAAAAAGGAGTGTTTAAGGTTTAAAAGGAGTGTTTAAGGTTTTATCTGCTAACTTGCATAGTAGCACCCATTTTCTTCCAACCTTTCTTCATTCCTTACCATTTAGAAAATCCTTAGAAATGGGCTTATGGATGCTCTCTCTCTCTCTTCTCTTTTTTTTTTTTTTTTTTGCACTCCAAAATGTAGATTTAATTCTTTCAGTAGCATTTATAAAAGGAACAGGTGTAAATTATTCTAAACTTGCCCCTCCTAAGTGGAATATGAAAGATTTGTATCTACTCAAAAAAATGAGTATTAAACAAAGAAAGGTCTTGGATCCCACTGAAAAATGTTGAGAGTTTCACTTCCTTTCTTCAGAAAAATGCATGTACATTTGTGTGCAGTTTCAGAGGCTTCAAATACTTCCTGGAGTCCAGTCCTACAGTCCCAGATAAGAATCAACATTTCCACAGGGGATCGATCTAAAGAATCAGCAAACCTCATTCCTACAGTCTGCATTTCTCCTATTGAATCTGAGAGAATCATCCACCAAACAGAAAAATTAAAAGAAAAGCAACTCACTTCAAAGATGAGCTTTTCCTCATTTGCCCTTGGAAGAAAGAACATCCCAGTCTCTGGTTGCCTCTATCAAATGCTGCCGTGACTCATCCACTCCTCCAGGTCTTCATATAGCTGTCCACTAAACCAGCACTTAAATATACACCGTGAAGAGTCATCAGGCAAGGAATCCACCACCTGGTAGTTGTTTTTATGAACCTTTTACAGTTTCATTTTCAACATCATTTGCCTCCTGAGCTGGTTAGTGTCCTCCACGTTTTGGTAGGACTGCCACATGTGCTGCTGTCAAATGCCCAGCTGACACCTCATCGTCTCTGATAAAACTACCTTGAGGACATTGCCCTTGTTCGTATTGATCACCTTCATCACATTGGTCACTTCTGATGAGTCCACATTGGGATGATTCAGCATGATGACCGGCTGATTCTAACGGGGGGGCATTTAATCAGCTGATCCGGTTTGGCAGCCATCAGTTGGAGCTGTCTGGCAACCTGAAAAATGGAAGGATCCTTGAGGCAGTGGCTGGGATTGGCCTGAAGCTTGCTTTTCTTCTTGGATGAGTTTACCTGCCTGGTTTTATTTCCATTCATTGGAAGACTCCTGGACAGCAGTCTCCTTTGCCTATTCAAGTTGCCACAGCTGTGATGCCCAGGTACAGGGCCAGTTTTCTTAGGGATGGTGCTACACAGAGCATCCTCTTTTCTTGGTTTAGGCCAAAGGGCTGTCTCGAAGAGACTTGGGGACATGTCTGTTGGCCCACTGTCACTCATCAAAGGCTGCAGGTCTGAGTCTGTTTCATGGGGCAGGAAGGAGCTGGTTTTGATAACTGCTTTGCTGCAAGGTATGCCAGCAGGTGCATCACAGGTAGCCTCTACGATGTGGGCATCCTCAGAGGAGTTGAGCACCCTCAGCACAGCCCCTTTGGGGTTCAGCACTGGAATGGCAACGTGAGCCTTCCTGGTCCCTCTGCTCTTGGTGTTCCCATCACTGCCATTAGCAAACTGTCGGTAGATTTGCTGATGAGGAAGCTCTCCATTGCCATCCTCATTCAGGGGTTGCTGAAGAGGACCTGTGGAAGGACCCAGACCAGGAAGAGACACATTAATGTCTTGAATGCCCTCAGGTGTTGCTTTAGAGGTTCCCTTTGATGCGGATCAAATCCGGACACTATTTGCAGACAAAGATGAAGGCTTGGCACAGGACTCAATCAGCTGGCGATCTGCATCAGGGTTCAATTGACTTTATTCTGGATATTGAACTATTCCATTTAATGCCCTCTGGGACATTTTCAGACCCAGAGCTCAGAGAAAATACTGATGAGATGACAGGACCCTTGGAAGTCTCACTGATCCATTCAGAATCCTTTAATTCCCCGGGTTCACCTCCAGGCTGAGGTCTAACTCTGTCTTCTCCTCTTGTCATGTCTGTGTGTAAATACTCACTCTCCTGTGGAGAGGAGGTCTGGCCTGGACTTGAGGCTGCCTTGTCTTCTGCCTGGTCATCTTTCAGTTTTCCAGTAGAGGAAGACATTTTTGCAGGAACCTCACTCTGACTTCCAGGTTCCAAGTCACTGTGATTGACTGCAGGCAGTAAACCCTTTTCTCCAGAGCAGGAAGTGGCTGTAGGTGACACTGCCAGATGAAATAGCTGCTGAGAATCTCTGTGCACATGTCTTCCATTTTCAGCAAAAGAACTAGCAGCTTTACAAGGAAAGAGGCCTGATGCAGCTCCAGGACCACACAGGACACTGCTTTTCATGACAGAGACTGGAGAGTGACCTTTTAAGGAGGCAAAAGGAAAAGTGGTCCTATGTGGATACAAATCGTTCTTTGTCTGCAAACCCTCGACTACCTCAGAATTGAGAAAAGGTTCCCTGTGATTGTGCACACCAGAGCCAGACATGAAAAGATCATAAGACCTTACCCACTTCACATCTTTCAGTTGTTTCTGAATTGAAGACTGAAGATTATCGACACCTACGAGTTTTCCAGTGTTCCTATCCATTGCTAGTGACTTTATTTTTTCTGAAGAAAGTATATTTTCTGGCTCCTTTGCACCTTTTTCTTTACTCATGTGCTCAGGATCCCCTCTATCTCCCCTGCCAGCTTCCAGGCAACTCTTTTCCTCCAGTAGAAACAGTTTGAGAAGGACCTGCTGTGTGCCATTGACAACCTTCATGTCCATCACCTGGGCTAAACAGTTTACAAGGACAGCTAGCTCCACAGGGGCTATGACAGTCAGAGGCACCCCGGGCTGAATGGGTTCCTTTGCAGGAGATAACACTTCCACCTCAACGTTTTTGTTCTCAAACAAGTTGATTTCATTTGGCTCAGATAAGATCATTTGATTTGGAATACACACATGTCTTTTTGATATTCCTCTGATTCAGGAAACAGCAGAATACTGTGAATTTTATCTTTATTTACATGGAGAGAGAATCTCAAAAGCTGATCTGACAGTTTATTTTGAAATGTGGCCCTTGGGTTGGGAGGCTTTAAGATCTCTCTTTTGTTGGGAAACACCGGTTCTTTTTGGCTCCAGCTTGGTGGTGGTTTTGAGTGGTCTCTTAGCACCAGCCCTCTTGTGGTCTCTTCCTGTTCTTGATGAGTAGTCATTTCTAATAGCACTGTAGTTGCAGTACTCACACTGATAAGGACTTAAATCTCCTTCTTAGGATATTTTTGGGCCTGAATTTTATGATAACAAAAGATATGACACAGAGCAGATTTTTACTGCCAAAATGTACCTTCATACACAGTCATTGGATACAAACCCACAGCAATACACTTACCCATACACCTGGTCTGTGGATCAAACGTGGCCTGTGCACATATTTAGCTTCTCTCTGAATTGAGTCAACCTGAAAATTAAGGAGTCTCACATAGATTGTGGCTATTAAGCCCACTGAAAGAGTTGTATCTGTCCTCCTTTGAGCATACACTGCTGTCTGGTGGGTGTTACAGAGTGAGGTCCTTTGTCTTAGGACTATGAGTTCTCCAGTTTTCTGATGATCTACATAGGCATTTCCTCATGTAGGCACTTTGCCTCTATAAGTGTTTGAGTTTACAATTCCTGTTTGATAATGTTTTTCGATAAGGAATTTAGTGTATTTAAAATTTAGTTTCTTTAAACTTGATTATTTTATTTGATTAGAATATGATCCATTTGAAACAGAATTACTTTTTTAGAATTTAAATTTGGTATTTTACATATTGTTTTCATCCAGAGCATGATTCTGTATTGCAATATGATTATATATAAGCCTCAGTAGAATAATTATGGTTATAGGTAGATAGGTTATGGATATTGTCAACCACATGGTATTTTTTTTCATCACCAGTGTCTCTAAAATATCAAGTGATCTAGTGCCTTTAGTGCCTTTCATTATGCTAAAAAGTGTCCATGTAGACCACAGTTAATTTCTAATGACAAACCAGTAGTTTTTATATTCTCATTTTTATTTATCCTCAAATGAAAAGTGACTTGAAGTGGAAATTAAAATGGAATCTGTACAATTATTTAAAAACAGATATGCATGAGTGTCACTGAGTTATCCTTGTAAGTAGGAACATAATTTTGTACTGAGGTTAAGAGCAGTTAATGTGGGAATTTTTCCTGTGATAATTGGAGAAAGTTCATGGGTCTTTTACTCATAAGCAATCAAAATCATCTGTTTTGTTTACTGTCCAGACCCAGTTCTCAATGTGATCCTTTTGGGATGGGACAGCCTGACAGTATATTCTGGATCCTAACAACACAAGTAACAGAGAATCAAGTTAATTTCTTCTTAACCTGAATGAAACTGTTATCGTTGAAGAGCTCCTTGAAATTAGAGCTCCTTGAAACTCTAATGCCTGAAATATTTGTAATTGCCTCCAAAAAGAGTTACCCCATAGACATTAAGCAAAGTTAAAGATATTCCTTTAATATTGGATATAGAATGCACAGTTTTGTATTGTTGCAGAAATCAGTGATCAAGAGATCTTTCTGTTGGGGGACAATACTTCTGAAAAGAAAATATGCTTCAGAATATAGAATGAGAAAAGCTGCCATGAAGATGAGCAATTTAGCCCATTCAGTCAACAGAAATACTTAAAAAGTTTATTACCATGTTTCTGCGTTCATGTCTGTCCACATCAAGGATATAGCCCCTGCCCTCAAGCAGGTCTTGGTTCAGGTGTGGAATAATCTTATTACCCTATAGTACCATGATAAATGCAAGGTTCTTGGAGTTGGCGAGTATTTGGAGTGAGTTGTGGAGACAGCTGAAGTTCATGTTGTCACTATAGGCAGGGGAGGGCCATCTCAAAGGGAAGGAGCAGCACTTGTCAAAGTGCCAAGCTCCAAAGAGAAAGAGCTACTATGTGTTTTCTCTCATTATAATTTAATGGTCATTTATACAATTTTCAGTTCAGTTGTGAAATATACAACTGAGTGACTCTAAGGTGTTTCTGTTTTCTTACAGGAGAGACTCACACCACTGTTACTAATCTAAGGGAAAACAACACATGGAAGAATTTTTACTATACAAGGGAGCATTTACACATGCAGTTGATCAGGGAAAGTACAGACCTTTACTTATCCCGTTTCTTTTGACCTTACTGATGGTGTAAAGAGGTAAGAATCCCATAAGTCAGACATGTTCGATTGATGGGAGGAAGTTGATTATCTTATAATGTTTAGAGCATTGTACACTTTTCCAAAAGAAAACATCAGTTGCCAAGTATTAGGGTGGGCAAAATAAAGACAGTGTAACAGACAATGAAGAGTGACATTTTGTTATCTATCTATGCATTTCTATTAGCTAAAGGAGTATATTCTTTTGATTAGCTTTGAAAATAAAAACTTTTGTTTGCTTTTTGATTCTATGTTAAATTTTCTATTATTTCATCTGATTTTTACATCTCTGCTTGCTTTAGCCATGCCTTCAGAATTCTGCATCAAGTGTAATGTAGAGTCAAAACTTATTTTGTCTTTTGGATGCTTTTTGGTTTCAACTGCTTTCCTTAAAAAAGGGTGTTTCTGTGTGACTGTTGTTTGCTATTATCTGATGGTGTTCACCTTTTTCTTTTTTGGCAACATTTTGATGTTCTTCTTTTTAGTTGGACTGGGGAGAGTTAAGGAAAATAGCCTATATTGTTACCGTTTTGCTTCCCTCAATAAAAGTCATAGTTGTTTGACAAAGGAAAATATATAGAAATTTAATTCACACAGGATTGGGTTTACTTGTTAGTTTTACTTGAGAGTTGTGCTACCTTGGGAAAATTGCCTATCAACCAAAATGTTTTCTGATGGGAAAAGGAAAATAGTATATGCCCAAGATGTGGTTGTAAGGTTTATACCAAAGCACATTTATTTTAACCTAGCACCTTTTATCAACATCATTAAGTGGAACTCCTATGGTCAGTATTTTAGACTATCATTACATTAATATTGTAATATTATATTTTCATAGGAATACTAACATTAATCTTATAATTATTTTAATACTATGATTGCTATTACAGTTTTAATCCTGAAAATCACTTTAATTTCTTTCATTTTCAGCTATGAATTGCAGTGTAGCACAGTATCCTAGGCAAATAGTAGACAGTCATTCTCTTCAATTCATTCTTCTTTTAAATAAATGACTTTAGCATAGTCCATCAAAGGACGTTAAATTAGTAAATTCTACACTGTATGCCCTGAGTGGGTCAAGATGTTTCCTGTATTATCCTTTTATCTCTGAAGCTCTTGTACATAGATGGACCCTGAAGCTCTCTAGAGGTTTGTTTCTGTTAGCATGTGCAAATGGTCAATGTTACAGGGACAGGCAAGATATGAAACTGGTAGTATAGATCAGGTGAGCTGTTTGAATTACTTCATTGGGGTTCTTGAGGTGAAGTTATCTCTCTATTTTAGAACATCCCTCATGCTTGCTGCAGGACACAAAAGCAAAGGAACAGTCAGGCTGCTTCTTCAACAAGGAGTTGATGTGTTTTTGCAAGATCGCTGGGGTCAGACTGCATTATCTCATGCTGTTGATGGTGGTGATACCCTGTGATTGTTTACATGAAATGCTAGCTAATATTGAAAGGAAGTTCACAATCAGCAGAAGAATTGCATCTTCTACATCAGGTAAGATTTCAACTGAGTTCTGGTAATTTTGGTCATTTGGAAAAGCAGCCATGAAACCAAGAATACTAAACAAAGTTTGAGAAGTTCGATACTGTAGGATTCTTTCAAGAGTTTGTTCCATCCAAGAGCAGGGGCTCGACACTAGGGACTCAGGCTTGTTAGGTGAGTGTTCCTACTGTGCAAAACACCCAAGCCCTACCTCAGGACTTTTAAGATCTTATCATTATGAATCCCAACATCAACCACTTCATTTCAAGTAGAACCCCAGTCCTTGGGATTCCAAGAGTGCCACATGTTTGATGTTTCAAATTAGGCATTTGAGACTTCACACATTAAATTTAACAGGAAATCTGTTAAATTTAAATTTAAAATTTAATTTAATTTAAATTGAAATTTAATTACAATTCCTGAAATTCCTGTTACAAGGAAGTAATTTTCCTGTTAAGAGCAGGTACCTTCAGCCACACACCCCTAATTTTTTCTAGAAGCTAAGGCTGTCTAGTCAAGGAAATCCTCTTTCAAAAGTAGGGGAGGAAAAGGGCATCATTATCACTCTTTTAATATTATTCTTACAAAGGCACTTTTGAAATTTTGTCTTGTGGTTGGGTAATGATTAACCTCTACTAACTCTACTAACTGATCCAGGTCCCGCACTCTTCATGGTAATGCTTGCATAGACTTAAAAGTTATACATTTTATGCATTCATATTCTTTTATGGTCACTCATTTTTCCCAAAGTGGAATCACATGCTTTGGCACCTGGACCTTCTAGATTTAGTCAAATATTTAGTGAGCAATCTGACCCTTCCCACTTACTGTCATACTTATATGGATCTGACACCTTAGTAGAGACCTTTGTGGTGAGTTATGCTATGAGGCACCAGTAATTTGGGATCATTCTAAACTGTCAGATAGGTTCAAGGAATGTTGCAGGAAGAAATTGCCCCTATGTTTCTTATGTGCCCCAAACTCTACACCCAAATGACCTTCTGGTCAGTGTAGATCTTTTTCTTAAGTCATGGGAGAATTGATAATCTTCTTTCCTTGGGGTGGGTAACATCATTCCATTTACACTCAAGTGGTCATTTTTTTTTTGTAGTAATAAAAATCTCCCAATCTACTTGTATATATCCCTCAAGTTATCCAAATATTTTAAAATTAGCCTGACGAGGAGGACATTGGGCACAATTTTTTGAAATCAAAATGCACTTGGTATATGATGCCAAAGGAGAAGATGAGGTCCGAGGTACCCTAAGATTTTAAGAAACACAAAAACAACCAACCAGTCAGAGATATCAGGTAAAAGAAAAGTAGATGAGGCTTTCTGTTGTTCTCGAACACATGAATTACTTTCACTAAATTACACATGTAATGCATCTGATATGATAAAAGTTATCTGATTTGATGAAAGTTTTGACCCAGCATGATTAAATGGATAAGATTGTGTCCTTAGATGGTATGCCAAAAAATTCTAGCTCATGACATTTAGGATCTTTGAAGGGATCATTTAAACTTTCTTGGTTTTATTCATATTATAAATAGTATATCAGGCTAGAATTGGTAAATATTTCCATACCATCCAGCTGTGAAATTTTCTTGATAGTTATTGACTGAAAAATCTGAGAAACTGAGAAGCAGCTCATTTTCTACTGTTGTATGGTAGTAACTCCACAGTTTGGCTCTTCCCCTCTGACTATACTAACTTTGGCCTTCAACTTTAGTGACCTCCACCCCATTTTTAAAACCTCAAATGCAAATAGGAAAAGGTGATGGGGGTAAGAATAGATTTGTGCAGAAATAAAAGCTGCCTTTTGCTCCTGAAGCCTCATAAAGTCTTGTTCTCTAATCTGCTGGTGAATGTTAGATCAGGTAGTAAAGACAGAAGAGGAAAACCTTCATGATGTTCTTTTTTCCTTCTGGCAGTTACATGGGAATAGAAATTAGAAGGTGGCCAAGAGAGGTGAAATTAAATCATAGAATTATTAATGTCCCTCTTTACATTTTGGAACATGGATTCCTCACTCAAATAGAAATGAAGCAAAATTTACAAATATTTCACTAGAGGGTAATGACTAAATTAAAGTAAGCACCTATTTGGCTTTAATTTTTTGGTTTAACAAACATAGATTTATTTTAAATCAATTTGTTACATGATACACATTGGTTTTGCAGTTGAAAATGAACTGAAATAGAAATTTCTAAATACTGCAGTGCCTGCCTAGGCAACAAATAACTATAAAGAAAATAATGTATTTGATAGAACTACATCTGCATGAGCAAATTAGATGAAAAATCTGAAAAAGTTTCTATAATATACCTTCTGAATTAAAAAAAAAATTATTAATGCCTCATGATACTAAAAGGAAGGGGGAAGTCAGAAAAGGCTGTGAGTTCTGTTCCTAGATCTCATCTGTAGACTTGCAAAATCTAACAATATTCTGTTTTTGTTGTTAGAGGAGTGTTCAAAATTACAGAAAAAATCAAGTCACATTTTCACAAAGTTTGCTACATATGCTGACCATAATGTGTGGAAAGGAATTTCTATCCAGGCATATGATGATTATACCACTGTAGCTAATTTTTGCCATCTTGTGAAGAATGGAATTATGTAAATTTTCAAATGAATCCTACAGCACCCACTAAAATCTAACAGCTGTGGTACCACAATAAATTTTGTGAGGTACCTAAACTATTACTACTAATGGAAACACAAAATGTGAGGTAAATCTAACTTTTTCAAAAGAACTTTGAAGTCAGAAATTTTAAACAATTAAGGCACTTGGTAACATTAGGTATATGTACAAATGTGCAAATAAAACAAACCTTGGCTGTACCAACATGTGACAAAAACAATAACCCTTCATCTTAAGGATCTTCAATATAATGACCTAAACGCAGGAGGAATTTTCCTTGTCTTGGTTGTGCAGGCTGGAATTTTCTTTCTCTATTTAGCTTTTATGTACTGAAATCATGACAATCCAATGAGTCAGGTTCTAATCTCAAAGAAAACAAAAATGTGCCTTTTATTGAAAAATACCAGCTATCTTAATATCAAACTTTCTTGAAAGGTTGAAGAACAATGCATGATGCATGGAAGTCATGGAATGGAAACATCAGAACAACCATGTGATGATGTTGCTGCTGTTGCTGGTTGTGATGAATTAATCCAACAAAGAAGTAGCAAAAAACCTGAGAAACAGCAGTTTGCTCTCGAGGAGAAAGAACATGATCGGTAAGATTCTGCAAATATTTTCCATAGATAACAGTTATTAACTTGTAAAATGAATTCTATTTTAGGCTATATTCATTATCAAATTTAATGCCTTCATTAGAGCTATTCATCCTTGCATGAGTATCAGAACAAGGTAGCAAACAGAGAGGTACTGGTTGTTAACAAGTAGTTTAATCACACTAAAAAGTATGTCATTCATGTAGTTGCCTGACATGCTGGCAAAACTGAGGAAAAAGACATTAATATGCATTGTTGGAACTGTTAGGAAGTGGAATTTGAAAAATCATTTTGAAGGGTGATATTGAAGCATATATCAAAATTTCCAGTATATTCTTCTTTTCATCCAGTAGCTTCATTTTTGGAACTGAATCCTTCAGTGTTAGAAAAACATGATTTCAAAGCTGTACATACATACAAATTATCAGGATCTTTATTATGTGTTATATGTTACAATGGGTAATTGCATTTTGGGTATACCATATTTACATGAAAGATAATATAGATTATCTTTGTTGTGTTTTGGTATCAGGGTTATACTGGGTTCAGGGAATGTAGCTGGAGAGTTCCTTTCAATTTTATGGAATAATTTGAGAAAGACTGGTGTTTTTACTTCTTTAAAAGTCTGGTAATATTAATTTGAGAATCCATCTGGTTCTGATTTTTCTTTTTGTTAGGCCTTTTAAATGGTGTTTCAATCTCATTTGTTCATATTATTCTCTTTAGTTCAAAGTGGGAAGGTCATATGTGTCAACAAATTTGTCCCTGTCTTCTGGTTCGCAGTGGGCAGTTCATATGTGTCAAGAAATTTGTCAATGTCTTCTAGATTTGCCAGTTTATTAGAGTTAATATTTTCATAATAGTCTCTAATGATCCTCTGCATTTGAAAATGTTTTAACTATTATATCCTTTCTCATCTCTGACTCTGTGAAATTGTTCTCTCTTCCTTTGGTTAGTTTGGCTAAGGGCTTACCAATCCTACTTATCTTTTCACATATCCAACTCCCTCCTTTTTCTTTTTCTTTTTCTTTTTTCTTTTTTTTTTTTTTTTTTTTTTGCTTCTTTGTATTTTTTCTCAATTTCATTAATTTCTATTCTGACCAATTTTGTCCTCTGTCTTCTACTGGTTTTGCAGCTAGTTGGCTTTTTCATTCCTAAGGCCTTTTGGTGTAGTCTAAAATTATTTTTGGGCCATTTTTTTAATTGTAGGTACACAATGGTAACAATTTTCCACTTCTTTTTTCATATGGTCCCCAAAATTTTGATTGTTTCTTTCTTTGTCTTATTTGTTTGAAGAATATCTTTGTTTTTCTTTGATCCATTCTTCATTTGAAAGGATATTTTTCAAAGTTCATGTGTTTATGTGGTTTCATATGTTTTTCTTGCTATTGATTTCTGATTTAATTTCATTATAGTCTCTGCTCAGATTCTTAGAATTATAATGACATTTTTGTATTAGCTAAGACTTACATTGTGAGATACAAAGGAGAGTTTTGTGGGGTGTAGCAATCCTGACTGGGATTGTTTTCATTTAGAGCTTGGAGTATCTGATTCCGGGCCCTCCTCAATTTTAGGGTCTGAGTTAAGTCAGAAGTGAGCCTTGTTGGCTTGCCTATCATTATAACCTGGTGTCTTGCTCTTGCAGGATTTAATATTCTTTCCTTATTTTCTACATGAGGCATTTGGATTCTGATGTGTCTTAGAGAACTTCTCATCAGTTGTTTGGGGTCCTATATTCATCCTTTATCTTGTCTTATTTCTATTACTATCATATTAGAAATATTCTTAATGCCTTTAGGCTACATCTCAATGTTATTTTCTCTGCCAGTTACTCTCATGTTTGTTTTGTTGATGTTGCCCTAGCATTCTTGCATATTATGAACATGTGCTAGCATTTTTGTTTCCTTATTGGACACTGTGCATTCAAGTCCATCCTTCTGGAGAGCCATGTCACAGAATGAGTGAAAACCAGGAGAGTCCTTGGGGTCTATGAAGTTCTGCTAGACCTCAGTAGAAATCTCTGTCTTTTCCCAGGCATCTAATCTCCTTTCAGTAGGTGACATTTAATGTCATAGGAGATGTCTTGTTAGTATTTCTGCTTTCTTTCCTGTTTCCTATTGATAGAGCATGTCAGCTGCTTTCCTTTTGAGGCCACTCTAGGACATGTGGGAGTAAACACTTAGTATGTAAGTCTTTGTCAGCATATCTGGTTATTTTCCTGGTAATATTATAGAGGCAGAATTACTGGGTAAATGCTATGTGCATTTTGTAGTTTCTTCATATCTTCTGGAAAATGAGTCTCCAGAGTAGTTTTGATATATGTAAGTATTTATGCAGGAGTAGCATGAAAGAGGGCTGGGGTCATGGCATCTGCATCACCTGGTTTCATACTGGTTGTGAATCCTTGCAAAGTGGATAATATGCAATAGGTATTCTTTTGCTCTTACATCAGATGCAAAATTCTGTGCATTGTGATTGGTGGGGAACTGACATGAGGACCTCTTCCTCTGGGTTTCAGAGAATTGTTAAGGCAGCCTCCCCACAGTGTTGACCTGAGGTGAATGTATTATAGATTTGAAGATCACTGAGCCTGTACTTGTGTTGACTATTTCATGCTGCTCTTGGTTGAATATATATGGAACCACTTCTCTGGAGCAACATTTCACAATAGATTTTAAGAAACTTAAGTGGCCATAGCATCCCCCTTCTCCAATCAGAATGGCAGAATGGTCAGAGTGACCCAATTATGCCACTCCTCAATTTATACCCAAAGGACTTAAAATCAGCATACTGCAGTGACACAGCCACATTAGTATTTATAGCAACTCAACACACAATAAACTATGGAACCAACGTAGGTCCCCTCAAAATGAATGGATAATGAAAATGCTATATATATACACAATGGAATATTACTCAGCCTTATAGAAGAATGAAAATGATGGCATTTGCCAGTAAATGGAACTGGAGAATATCATGCTAAGTGAAATAAGACAATCCTAGAAAAACAAAGGCTGAATGTTTTCGCTTTTAGGTGGATGCTAACCCGCAATAAGGGGCGGGAGTCTAGGGAAGAATATATATAGTTTGGATTAGGCAGAGGGAATGGAATATGAGGGATAGGAAGGATAGTAGAATGAATCGGACAGTATTACCCTATGTGCATATATGAATACACAACTGTTGTGATTCTCCATCATACAACCAGAAGAATGAGAAGTTACACTCCATTTATGTATAATGTATCTAAATGTATTCTACTGTCATGTATAACTAATTAGAACAAATATAAAAAAGAAAAGAAACTTAAGTGGCCATAACTCCACCCAATTCCTCTTTGCCAATTGCGAACCTTGCTTTTGTCCCTTTAGGTCCCTGACATATTCGTTTCTCCTGCCTAAGAGGCTCATGACTGGGGCTTGATTTCTACTAGATTTTTGCCAACATATCTAATGAATGGTACCCACTGGCCTGTAATCTTTCAACTGGTCCACAATGTTGAACTTCTGATTAGAATTTATCTGATGGACAGACTCTCATACAATGTGACCTCTGCTATGAATGGGCTGGGAGTGGGAGGGAAGGTTAAAAGAGTGAGGTAATGGCATCTTTTTGTCCCCCGGTAGTGTCATCCTTTTCTCCCTTGGAGACTGTTATTCAGCTTTCCATCACTGTGATAGTTACCATATATAAACAATTTGTAAGGATTATAGGTTGATTTTGGTTCATGGTTTTAGTACATATTTGCTTAGCCTTGTGGCTTTGGGTTTGTGGCAGCACAGTCACTGTGGCAGGAGAATTTTGGAGTCATCTGCTCAACTCAAGGGACTGTATAGGAAAAGGAGAAACAGAAATGAACCAGGGTCCCATATCACTCTCAGGGGCATGCCCCAGTGTTTTGCTTCATTCCACTAGGCACCACCTAATGTTCCACCTCCTGATAGCACCCCTGACTGAGGATGCCTTGAGCAGCAGGGTGGGCCTTCATGAGGCATTTCAGATCCAGACTACAGCAAGTACCCAAGCTTACCTTGTATCTGGGTATGCGATCATCCCAGATTGCAGAACCTCCCGCCTCCCAATGAGGGATATTCCCTCTAGATCCTTCCAGCAAGGAAAAGAACACCTTCTCACTTGTGCTTACATCATAGCCCTCCAGGAGCATCATGTGTAACATGTTTCATCGCATGTGAGCTGGGAAGCATTGATGGCAGAGCAGTGGCCACCTGCCTTCTGACTTTGGGAAATTACACCTCCCACACCCATGAATCCTTGGAACAGTGTTGGACAATTTGCATTCCAATATCAAGTGCAGGTTGATAGGAACAACCCTGTGAGCTCCTGCACCTGTGTTCCCTGGCCATGTCACCCTAGGACAACAGAGTCTAGTCGTGGCAACAGACACTATTTATATCTGTTTGTATATTCTCTCTGACCCTTCCCAGCCAAAGCGTGGGACTCCTAACCTAGAATTAGTGATGATAACAGCACAGTAAGTCGTCTAGGGTGGGACTCCCATCACTAGCCAGTCATCTCTAAGGATTTCCTGGTGTCCTCTATTATTTAAATTCATTTCTCCCAACATTCAGAGGGAGGATTCCATACTCCAGTGTACAGATGAGAAAACTGAGGCTCATTTTGCTTTTGGTCACATGCCACATGGTTGAGCCAGACTTCATCCTTAATGCTCAGGGGTCACTTTAAATGCTGCTGTCTGTGTCTCTGTGCCTGGTGTTCCTCCACTTCCATAGTTGGTGTTTCTTTATGGAACCCAGGCCCCAGGCATCATGATATGAGAAGGAGGACTAATACTTTGAGTATCCCCAATGTGTCCCTCTGAAGCCCTCACCTTTGAATGTAGCTGTCCTTGCTGCCTGACATTTCAGCCAACTGAGGTTTTTGTGGCTGAGACTTTCCTGCCACCTTGCCCATAGGGTGTACCCTGAGAGCCTGACTCTTCTATGTCTCTGTACCCTCAGAACTGTAGTAAAGAACCCTGCTCATCTGCTCTTCAGCAACCGGAAGAGGTGGGCTTATCAAGTGACACATGGAGGGACAGAAGACACCCTTGAGGGTGCTTAAAACTGGGTTTCCTGCCTAAGAGGCTCATTACTGGGGCTGGATTTCTACTAGATTGTTGCAAACATATCTGATGAATGACTTCTATATTTCTAAGTTTCTTCTACTCTGTAGTAACTAACAGTTAAACAAAAAGATTGTTATTTTGGTCAAGTTTATTGCAGGTCAGGCATGGTGGCATCCACTTCTAATCCCCTTGGACTCCAAAGCCTGAAGCAGAAGGATTGCAGCTTTGAAACCAGCCTTAGCATCTTAGCAAGGCCTTAAGCAATTTAGCAAGATCCTGTCTCAAAAATTAAAAAAAAAAAATCAAAAAGAGCTGGGGACTTGGGTTGTTTCTCAGTGGTAAAGTGTTTGCCTAGCATGTGTTTGGTATTCCATGATCAGTTCTACTTTTTAAGGACAGCTCTTATTTTACCTTACAAAATATCAGTTAAGTCTTTGAATAACTTATATAAACTTTGAATATTTTTATAAAGTTTACGAAAACTTTCTTTTCATATTCTAGAATTGGACTCTTGTTAGATTTATATGCTTGGCATGATAAGGTTTAAGAGTCTGGGTGTTAAGTTATATCATTACCTAAAATCCTTAGGTAAAATAAAGGAAATTCCTAACAAGAAAGTTTGTCACTAGGGTCTTGAGATATAGTTCATTTGGTAGAGTGCGTGCCTGCCATGCCCAAGGCCCTGGAGGATGCAATCCCCAGCCCCCAGCACCATAAAAAAAAAAAAATTTGTCACTAGAAGAATATAACAAAGTAGAACAGAACACCAGATTCCACTTTGTCTTCATGGCATTCCTACCTTTGCTTTTCTGGGATATTGTTACAACACTTGTTATGTCAACAATCATCAGTCATTTTCAGTCATTTGCTAAGAATACTCAAGGCTGAGCTGCAAAATCATAGAACAGACTATAGAGTCTGAGCCATTGGGAGCCCTGCTATTTGGGACTATGACACTCTAAAGCACATCTGTGTCCATTGAGGCAATGTGAATAGGAGGAGTTTCAAGCACTCTAGCAATTCTAGACAACAGCATGGCACCCCATTTATAGATAAAACGAGTAAGGAGAAAAAGAACCTGATTGGGTTCAAGTCACTTATTATCCTTAAAGGATAGCAAAACCGTGATAAACATGATGTCAGCTCCCTGCACCTCTAATATGATGGGACAACATCCTTAATCCCTCTGGTCAGATAATGGGTGTTATGAATGCTAAGTGATTCTGCATTGAGGAACTAACTGAATTTCAGCAAGTTGGAGCAGGTTCAAAGGGAAGTGAGAAGGAAATAGAACTTAGTCTCACTGAAATGAGTCAGATAGTTGGGAAACACCCTTGGACAGTCTTGTTAGATAGAGGAGTCTTATTCCTGGAGAAGTAGCAGGGCATTTTGCTTTAAATACTCAGGTCAGTGCACACTGAGGCCTTGCCAGTGTGGCTATGTTGAGGTATTTCAGCTGACATGAACCCTGGCAGAACAAATTTACTAAAAAAGAGCAATTTGGGGGGATGGGGGTGGTACTGGGAGTCTAACCTAGGGGCAGTTTACCCCTGAGCTACATCGCCAGCCATTTTTATTTTTTATTTTGATAGGAGTTTCACCAAGTTGCTCAGGATTTCAGTAAGTTGCTGTGGTTGATCTTGACCTCCTGAGCCATACATAACAAAAGAGAAATTTGAAAGCCCATTTAAATCATATAGTCACCAAGCTATGCTTGTTCTCTTTTTTAAGCAACTTTATTTTAAAGAGAAGTCTCAGGTCCACATCATTTTCTTTTTTCTTTCTTTGATCTTTTTACTTTTTATTTTTTGGAGGGAAGAGGCATAGAAACTGCATCAATTCTGTCCAAACTATAAAAGTGACTGCAAGTAACTGTTTGCAGTATGTCATAGAAGTATATATATATGAACCCTAAAATCATAGAACTAAAGTATAAACATTTATATGAATTTATAGATATTAATATGAATTAGCACAGAAGGGTTGTTGTTATTTTTTGTTTGTTTGTTTGTTTATGCTTTGAGACAGGGTTTGCTGTTTTCCAGGCTAACCTCAAATCCCTGGTCTCTAGTAGTCCTCCTAAATCTTAGCCTCCCGAGTTTCTGTTACCACAGGCATGCACCATTTGCACCTGACTTTTTTCCTTCCCTCCCTCCTTTCCTTTTCCTTTCCCTTTCCCCTTTTCCCTTTTCCCTTTTCCCTTTCCTTTCCTTTCCCTCTCTTCCTTCCTCCGTTCATCCTTCCCTCCCTCCCTTCCTTCCTTCCCCTCTCTCTCTCTTTCTCTCTCTCTCACACACACTCACTCACTTTCTTCCTTCTTTCCTTCCTTCCTTTCTTCCTTCCTTCCTTCCTTCCTTCCTTCCTTCCTTCCTTCCTTCCTTCCTTCCTTCCTTTCTTTCTTTCTTTTTCTTTCTTTCTTTCTTTTCTTTCTTTCTTTCCTCTATCCTTCCTGAAGCAGTATAAGCAAAACTAGTTGAGAAGCAGTTTTAAATAGAAATGTGTACATACATATCCAGTCATAGAAATCTGTATATATGTGTATATCCAGTGAGAAAATAATAGTACTCCACTTCATTAGTTCAAAAGTATTAATTATGTCTCTTTTTTTGTGTCAGGCAATGTTCGCCAGATGTGTCCAATGGCACCTCCACCTTCCCACCTGTGACTGGTTTATGAACAGAAAGCATTTGCCTAATTGGTGATCCCAGCCTCTGCCTTTGACAACAGTCAAGGGTGGTATAGGGCACTTGGAGCTTCTTCAGGTTCAAGGCCAAGTTTGTACAGAGGTATCTGTGTTTCTGGTTTGACAGAAGGGATCTGGATGCACCTGGAAAGCAGACAGCAGACCAAGGGGAGACTCAAAACTCATGCAGTGGGCAGCAGAGACAGTGGTAAAGAAAGGGAAAATGTGGGGAAATCAAGACACACTTGTTACTGTGAACATAGAATAGCAACCTAGAACAGTTCCTGCTCATTTTAGGCATTCAAGAAATATTTGAATGAATGAATGTGGAAAATAAGATGAAAGGGAAACAGAGGAGAGTCAAAAGGGGCTTCAAAGATAAAGTTGTATTTCTAAAAATGGTGGTAAGTTCATAAATGCACATTTTATTTTCTAATTTTACATAGATGAAATATATGTATATTGGTTAATATTTTCCATAGCTTTATTGAGGTATAATTGAAATACAATAAAATGCACATATTTGATCAGTTTTCGCATGTATGTAACCAATACAATCAATGTAGGAAGCATTTCTATTTTTCTAAAATTTGAAATCATGCAGACTGTTTTCTGCTGCATGATTTATTACTTTAGAAATCAATCACTTTAAGATACATGTAATCCCATCCTAAGTTTTGAACTATACTGATGAATTTTGAAATCAATATTGATTATATTGCTCCAGAGTAAGCTTATGTGATTTCCAAAGATGTTAAAGATCTCAAACTAAAAATAAAATGAACAAATTAGATTTTATTTTTTATTCATTCTTTTAAAATTTTTTTTTATGTTTACAGACTGCATTTTGATTCATTATACACAAATGGGGTACAACTTTTCATTTCTATGATTGTACACAATGTAGATTCATACCATGTGTGTAATCATACATGTACATAGGGTAATAATGTCTGTCTCAGTCCACTATCTTTCCTTCCCCCACCCCCTCCCACCCCAGTTCCCTCTAACCAATCCAAAGTTCCTCGATTCTTCTCTTATCACCCCCATCTACCCTCCCCCTGTTATGCATCATCATCCACTTATCAGAGAAATCATACGACCTTTGGTATTTTGGGATTGGCTTATGTTCATTAATTTACCTGCAAATGCCATAATTTTATTCTTCTTTATGGCTGAGTAATATTCCATTGTGCATACATACCACAGGTTCTTTATCCAGTCACCTATCAAAGGGCATCTAGGTTGGTTTCACAATCTAGCTATTGTGAATTGAGCAGATATAATTGATGTGGCTGCATTATTGTAGTATGCTGATATTAAGTCCTTTGAGTATAAACCAAGGGTCCATTTTAAGTTTTCTGAGGAATTGCCATAGTGCTTTCCACAGGGGCTGTACCAATTTGCATCTCCACCAGCAAGTTAGAAGTGTGCCTTTTTCCCCACATCCACACCAACAATTATTATTGTTTATGTTCTTGATAACAGCCATTCTAATTGGAGTTAGATAAAATCTTAGGGTGCTTTTGATTTGCAGTTCTCTAACTATGAGAGACAATGAGCACTTTTGCCTATATTTGTTGATTGTCTGTATATCTTCTGTGCAGTGTCTGCCCAATTCTTTGGACCATTTATTGATTGACTTCTTTGTATTTTTGGTGTAAAGTCTTTAATGTTCTTTATAAATTTTGGAGATTAGTGCTTTATCTGAAGTATGTGTGGCAAAGATTTTCTCCCACTATGTAGGCTCTCTTTTCACATTATTGTTTCCTTTGCTGAGTAAAAGCTTTTTAGTTTGGATCCATCCATTTATTGATTCTTGATTTTATTTTTTATGCTCTGGGAGTCTTGTTAAGGAAGTCTGGTCCTAAGACAACATGATGAAGATTCAGGCCTACTTTTTCTTCTATTTGGTAAAGGGTCTCAGGTCTAATGACTAGATTCTTGAACCATTTTGAGTTGAGTTTTGTTTGGGATGAGAGATAGGGGTTTCATTTCATTTTACCTCATATGGATTTCCAGTTTTTCCAGCACCATTTGTTGAAGAGGCTCTCTTTTTTCCATTGTATGTTTTTGGCACCTTTGTCTAGTATGAGGCTACTGTACTTAAGGTTGGTTTGTCTCTGTGTCTTCTATTCTGTATCATTGGCCTACCTGTCTATTTTGGTGCCCGTACCATGCTGTTTTTGTTACTATTGCTCTAGAGTTTAAGGTCTGATATTGTGATTCCTCCTGTATCACTCTTCCTGTCCAGGATTACATTGGCTATTCTGGGTCTTTTGTTCTTCCAGATGAATTTCTTTCTCTATTTCTAAGAGGACTGTTATTGGGATTTTGATTGGAATTGCATAAAATCTGTATTGCTCCTTTGGAAGTATGGGCATCTTGGCAAAATTAATTCTGCCTGTCCAAGAACATGAGAGATCTTTCCATCTTCTAAGATTTTCTTTAATTTCTTTCTTTATTGTTAGGTAGTTTTCATTGTAGAGGTCTTTCACCTCTTTTGTTAGATTGATTCCTAAGTATTTTTTTTTTGAGGCTACTGTGAATGGAGAAGTTTTCCTAATTTCTCCTTTCAAAGGATTCATCAATTTTGAATAGAAATGCATTAGATTTATGAGTGCTGATTTATGAGTTCTACATTGCTGAATTCATTTATGAGTTCTAGAAGTTTTCTGGTGGAGTTTTTTGGATCCTCTAAATATAGAATCATGTCATCAGTAAATAGTGATAAGTGAGTTCTTATTTCAAATTTGCATACATTTAATTTCTTTGGTCTTTCTAATTGCCCTGGCTAGTGTTTTAAGGATGATGTTGAATAAAAGTGGTGAAAAGAGGGCATCCCTTTCTTATTCCAGGTTTTAGAGGGAAAGCTTTCAGTTTTTCTCTATTTAGAATGATGTTGACTGTGAGCTTAGCATAGAGAACGTTTGCAATGTTGAGGTATGTTTCTACTATCCCTATTTTTTCCTAGTGTTTTGAGCATGAATGGGTGTTGTATTTTATCAAATACTTTTTCTGCATCTGTTGAAATAATCATGATTCTTGACCTTACATCTATTGATGTGATGAATTACATTTATTGACTTCCAGATGTTTAACCAATCTTGCACCCCTGGGATGAACCCCACTTGATCATGGTGCACACTACCTTTTTAATATGTTTTTGTATGTAGTTTGCCAGAAATTCATTAAGGATTTTTGTGTCTATGTTAATCAGAGTTATTGGTCTAAAGTTTTGTTTTCTTGATGTTTCTTTGTCTGGTTTTGGTATCAGGGTGATATGAGCTTCATAAAATTAGTTTGGAAGGGTTCCTTCCTTCTGTATTTCATGGAATAGTACGAGGAATATTGGTATAAGTTCTTCTTTGAAGGTCTTATAGACCTCTTGTCAGAATCCATCTGGTCCTTGATTTTTCTTGGTTGATAGGCTTTTGATGATTTCTTCTATTTCTTTGCTTGAAATTGATCTGTTTAAATTGTGCATGTCATTCTGATTCAGTTTGTGAGGATCATTGTCTCTGGAAATTTGTTGATGCCTTCAAGATTTTCTATTTTGTTGGAGTATAGATTTTCAAAGTAGTTTCTAATTATGTTAAATATTTCAATGGTGGCTGTCATGATATTTCCTTTTTCATCATGAATTTTAGTAATTTGTGTTTTCTCCTCTTAACTAGTGGGGCTAAGGGTTTATCTATCTTATTTACTTTTGCAAAGAACCAACTTTTTGTGTTGTCAATATTTTGAATTGTTTATTTTGTTCCAATTTCATCGATTTCAATTCTGATTTTAATTATTCCCTGTCTTCTACTTTTGGTATTGTTCTGTTCTTTTTTCCTAGGGCTTTGAGATGTAATATTAAGTCAATTAGTTGATGACTTTTTCTTCTTTTCTCGAATGTGTCCATGCAGTGAATTTTCCGCGTAGTACTGCTTTCATGGTGTCCCAGAGATATTGATGTGTTGTATCATTGTTCTCATTCATCTCTAAGAACTTTTTTATCTCCTCCCTGATGTCTTCTGTTATCTGTGCTTTATTTGAGAGCATATTATTTATTTTCCAAGTCTCAAAGTAGTTTCTGTTTTTTATTTTATCTTTGATTTCTAATTTCATCCATTATGATCTGATAAAATATAAGGTAGTATTCTCTATTGTTTTGTATTTTCTGATGGCTGCTTTGTGGCATAATGTATGGTCTATTTTAGAGAAGGATCCATATGCTTCTGAGAAGAAAGTATGATTCTTTTTTTTTTTAAATTCAATCTGCCAGTATATGTCTTTAATATAGGCCATTAGACTTCAGGGTTACTATTGAGATATAATTTTGATTCCTGGTCATTTTGGCTTATTTTCAGTTTTTAACTTGGCTTGGTTTCTCCTTTGATTGGTTTTGCCTTTTGGTTAGTTCTCCCTTTGCTGACACATATTGTTTTTTTCATTTTCTCCTCATGGAATATTTTGATGAAAATGTTCTGTAGCAGAAGCTTTCTATTTGTAAATTCTTTTAACTTATTTTTTTATCATGGAAAGATTTTATTTCATCTTCAAATCTGAAGGTTAGTTTTGCTGGGTTGGCAACCTTATGTTCTTTCAGAGTTTGAAATATGTTGTTCCAGGCCCTTCTAGGTTTTATGGTCTGGGCTGAAAAATCTGCTGATATCCATATTGGTTTCACTCCATATAATCTGATGCTTTTCTCTCACAGCCTTTCAAATTCTATCGTAATTTTGTATGTTAGGCATTTTCATTATAATGTGTCTTGATGTGGATCTGTTGTATTTTTGTACATGGTGTTCTGTAGACCTCTTGTATTTGATTTTCATTTCATTCTTCAGGTTTGGGAAGTGTTCTGATATTATTTCATTGAATAGGTTGTTCAATCCTTTGGTTTGTATCTCTGTGCCTTCCTCAATCCCAATAATGCTTAAATTTGGTCTTTTCATGATATCACATAATTCTTGAAGGGTCTGTTCATTATTTCTTAGCATCTTTTTTGATCAACTTTATTTTTGAGATTAAATATTTTGTCTTCATTGTCTGAGGTTCTGTCTTCCATATGATCTAGTTTGTTGGTGATGCTTTATATTGAGTTTTTCATTTGGTTTATTGTTCTTTTCATTTCAAGGATTTCTGTTTGGATTTTTTCAAAAATTCAATTTTCTCTTTTTATTGAAATGATCTTTTGTTTCCTGCAGTTGCTCTTTTATCTTTTTATTGGAGTGATTGTTCATTTGTCCTTTGCTTTGTGGATCATTTTCATTATGTACATTCTGAACTCCTTTTCTGACATTTCTTCTTCCATGCTGTCATTGCATCCTATTAATATAGAATGTTGGTGTGTTTTGAATACTTTCTTCCGTTACTTTTTCATTTGTTCATGTATCTTCTGCTCTAGCAATGCAGTTTCCCCCATATAGGCTTATTGTGATCCTCCATGTTTCCAATACTGTTGCTGGCTCTTTGCGGTGCCAAATCCATGGGTATTTGTCACCACCTGCAGCAACAATTTGCAGAGGTCTTTATGGGTGGTGGACTGGAAACTGAGCCACTTCTATTTCTGAGCTGCTTCCTTCCTTGCTTGCTTGTTTATAGAGGATAGAGGAAATGAGGTTTACTTGCTTTGAGAGGAGAGAGAGAGAGAGGCTTTGCATAAGAGAGAGAGAAAGAGAGACTTTGCTTAAGAGAGAGAGACTACACTTTCAGAGATCCATATCTTCTTAGTTCTGCTGCTTCTTCTTAAAGGTGCGTCTACCTAAGGTGCTTTAGTGATGTGTCCCACGTACTGTGATCTGTGATCTGCAACCTAAAGATGTGTTCTCAGTTCTCCACTCTGCGATCTGCCTTCCACCGCTGCCCCTACTCGCTGCTTCTAACTGCTTGCCGCTTCTTCTTCTTCCTTTCTGCTAGTGGCTTCTCTCCACTTCTTTCTGCTGTCTGCTGCTCCTACTGTCACTCCTTACTGTCGCGCCCCCACCCACTCCCTGCTTATATTCCCTCCAGGAGGCGGAGGGCGGGGCCATGCCAGTTGCAAACAGGCAAGGAGCCAGCTGCCCTATCACGGCAAGGGTTAAAATGAGCAGGCCCAAGCAGGCCCGCTGGGGAACACCTGTGTATGCATTGTGCTTGTGGATCTAACCGAATACGGCCAGTGATAAATCACCTGAGAGCGCTTATGCCAATTAACCTCCTCACTGCCGATGTGATCAGGCGCTGTTCTGGCTGGCACAGCCCCCAACACAATACCTCTCCTTTAAGGGGGAGATCAATATTAGCAGCACCCAGTACAAGTAACATGTAGCCGTAAACCAGATAGCCCCTAAAACTACACTGTAAAGGTCATATACCACTCAAACCTCCCAGTCTTCAGTAGCCTGATGCATGAGAGGTACCTGACAATGAGCTTCCAGTCTCAAGCAGGCATCTTAGTATGGGAGTTGTCCCTCCTAAAGATGGCAGCTTTCACCTCTGTGATAATCCAAGATGGCTTCACTGGCTTCCAAACATGTTGGCAAATGGGGAACCTCAGCCAGGCAAACAAGGGGTCCTTAAGGCAGACCATAGGTCCTGAAGGCTATAATCCATTTTTAATGAAACATTTTTAGAAGGACTTCATGGTCTATCCATATTGACTCCCTAAAGGTTCCAAACAGCTGAGTTTTCACTGCACCATGTGTATGTGTGTATGTATAAATATGTACATACACACACACACACACACACATACATACATATATATATATATATATATATATATATATATATATATATATAATATACACACAGACATATATATGTGTCAGTGGATGGAGGTCATCGTATTTTCTTCTTGCTCCTTGAAACAAGACACAGACCATAGCTTTGGCATCTGAATGTAGAACAACAATTCAGAAAAAAAAGTGCTTTGAAAACAGATCTTAAAATAACGTTCTAGACTTACTGAATAAAAGAGCACAGTGTAACTTTCTACTTGTGCTTCCTTCAAATGACTGTAAACCCAAAATATCTCAACTGAGGTTACAAATGATACTCCACAGAAAGCTCTCACTATTCTGAAGCTCCCATTTTCCCTTGGACTCTTCCCCCACCTTGCATTCATGTCATCCAGGACACACACACACACACACACACACACACACACATTCACCCTGCACAGAATGTTTTTCTAAAATTTGCTTTGTGTTTACTTGGAAATTCATTAGTTTTACCACAGACATTTTTTTTCTAATACAAATAATAGGTTGTATAAAAAATCAAAATGTTTAAAATGCAGTTTTATGCAAAGTCAAATTTAAAAGTTGAGTGGCCTTTTCTTTCTCTGGTTGCAATTTTCTACCTCCTTACTCAGTAACTATCTTCACATTGAGCTTGTTTTCTCTGTCACCTTTCTCTATGAATGCTATTTAAACAAGAGTTGGAAATGAGTTCCCATATGACCCAGGAATGTGTTTCCAGTGTTCTGGAAATGTTGTGAAAATAGACTCACAATTTCATTTGGAGTGTCTGCCAACTTGAAATGGCTTTGGTTTTGCTCCCTGGAAAATTGGGTCAAGTTGAGCAGGTGTGCAGTCTTTTACCTTTGCTTTTATTAGGAGGAAGTTGGGGTTTTGCAGCCTGTGGGCAAAATATCAGCGCTTTTTCATTCATGATGAACAGTGCCCAGAGAGAACGGGAGTGGCTGAGGGAAGACATGAGAGGCCAAAAGTATTCACTACCCACAGTCCAGGTTTCTAGAAAGTGAGAGTAGAGCAGTAACCATATAGAAAAAATCCTGAATGAGGTCTGTGCCCTGGGGAAGCCTCCCTGTGTTTCCTGGAAAGAACTCTGGAGAGATAAAGTATGAGCCAGTGGCAAGAGGAACTCTTTTGAGTGTCTTTTCCTCCAGGTCAGTGCAGCAAAGATGGCAGCAAAGGGGTATGGTCTGTGGGACCTCAGGGAGCTGTGCTGCTCACTGCCCAGCCCCACCCTCTCAACACATGGACCCAAGTGAGTTGCCAGTTGGAGCAGGAGCTGGAAGAGAGCTGACCTGTAATGAGTAACCCAGCACCTGAGAGGCAACCAGCACTTACAGAGCAGTGGCAGCCTTGCCTTTGTCACCATGTCCTGCAGGTAACACAGGGCATAGGGAGGCCATGCAGGATGGGAGGGAGGATGTTCCAAGAGAAATGCTCAAATGTGGCATGAGAGGCTTGCCTGCCTGCCTCACCTGGGAGTGCTCAACAGTGACCCTGTGGTCACTCCCACACTTGCCCCAGTGTCCCCTTATTGCAGCATAGACTGCATCTTGCCACCTGTTGATGACAAGCCAGGCTCCCCACGACAGCCCTTCTGGGTCCCAGACACTGGTTTAACAACCCTGAGTGAAAAAGTAGGCACAGACCTCTGGCAGAGCCAGAGGGCCTTCCTCCATTCACTCTCTCTGGGAGGGAGGTGACATCACATAGGGAGACCTTCACATTGGAAACTTCTTGGGTTCTCTTATTCAGGTGTCTCTCTGAACAGCAGAGCTCTGTGTGGCTCTAACTTTAAATTACTGTTTTATTGATATGTCAGAAGAAGAAAACTTTGGGATAGGGAACAAACAGAATAAATGTCACCAGGAACTCCTTCACCTAGGTGTTAACCAACGCTAATGGGACAGGTGACTTCTTTGCAATTTTTCATTTGTGTTTTTGTATGTACATGAGATTATGGGTGCAGGACAACTCAAAGCTTTAAACCAGAACATTTGGAAGCCTCCTTTAATCTTTGAGGCAGGTACCAGTGCTTGCTGCCTGATGCAATGTGTGATCATCAACATGTGTCCAATCATGTAAGCGCACATGCTATATCAAGTCATCTAAATATTCTGCACTTTCTATTCAGTCTTCTGAAAAAACCACAAGGTCTAGGGAAGAACAATTCCATCAGCTCTTTTTTCACATTATATACAGGCAGGTAAAAACTGTGATTTTATCATCATGAAAATAGATGCACACAAAAGACTTTTTAAGCAGTTTATGACTCATCAAGTCTTTCAAAGTCCTCTCTCTGCATGTAGTCAAATTTTAGTATGAGTTGACAATAATTTATACATCACCCATGACTTTTTAATACAGATTATAAAATTTTACTTATAAAAGCATAAATTTAGCTGTCATAATCTGCCCACCGATTAATATGAATTAAACATTTTATCCTTCCATCCCCACAAACATTAGTGGGATCAAAAGAAATGATCAGCTATAGTACATGCTCCACCATGTATTCATTTTTCAGAAAAACCTTTCACATAACTCACTCCCTGATGAACAGCCAGGAAATTTTATCAATTTTGATAAAAGTATTAATTAACAGTGGTAAACAATGAGACATTAACTACAAACCATTAAAATCAAGCCCTTGGAAAGAGGCATGGATTCTACTCATTACACAATTTTTTAAAATTTTCTCTGCTCAGCACAGTTTATAAAGGCCTCTTGCAGATTTCATTTGGAGAAGTCAATGTCTGAGGACATATTTTAAATCTAACCTGTTTCTAAGAGATAAGCTAAATTAGTTCTTTAAAAGGAGGTTGTGAAATGCAAACTTATGTGTTCACCATTATATTTAGCCTCAGGAAAGAGCCTTGCATAACTCCAAAGTGGATTTAAATGATGACTAAAACTCTGCTTCAGGCTAGAGGCTGTTATAAAAGTTCTTAAAACAATATGCATCATAATTTTCTATAGTCATAGGTTGCATTCAGTGTTTCAGATTTTTTCTGCATTTATATCATTTAAATTATGAGAGTGCAATTCAGTTAGGTCAGTCAATATACCCTTATGTACTGTGGATATAGAAAAGGTGTGTAGATATGATCTGTCTACCCACGGAGAAAAGTCTACAGAATGTATAAGCAGTTATATAAAAATAAAAATAAACATTGAAAGGATTAAAAACGCATGGTTTCCTAAATCTGTGTTGTACCATTACATTCTTTCAGTTACTTGTTTGCCTCTGCTCCTTGGTTTGATCAAAGTGTGAAACCTAGTTCTTTTCAATCTATGGTGCCTGTAGAAACTTCAGATGTAGGACTGGGAAGTAGCCCCCTGCTAGAGCATGTGCTTTGCATGGATTTGATCTCCAGCACTGGAGAGGAAGAGAGGTAAGGGAGAGGGAGAGGGGGAGGGGAGGGAGGGAAAGAGGGAGAAGGGATCTGGAACCACTTCAGTTGGTAGCAGAGTCTCTGATCCATTCATTTCTTAACCAGTAGCAATCTGAAGATTTCTAGACTATATTTTTCTTGAAAGAAGATATATTTTACATTGATTGTTCCAGTGCCTTCCAAAGTGTTTGGCACACACTAGACACTTACTATTCCTGGCATGCTTGATATCTAAAAAATGAGTAAATAAGTGAACATGTCTCCTTTGTAACTTTAAAATACAGGGTTAATTAGCACAGTACAACTTTGGAAAGCAAAAGTTTTCATTTAAAACACTATATATATTAATGCCAATATCTGCCTTTGATAGTTGGTTACACTATATATGAACAAATTAAGTATGAGAGCAACAGTGATGGAAGACTGCTGTATGCTTTTGGCTTCCCATACATAAATATGAGGAGTAAAGTTATTTTTTGTCATTGTTTTTGCAAATGTAATAAAGAAAATTATTCCAGCTGGGTTTAAAAAAATTCTATTGATTTAAGCAAAGAAACATTACCACTTCTAGTTTTCCCCCAGGTTTTCTGGTTGTTATCAATGCTGTTGTAGATTTTATTTCAAGAACTGCAACCTCTTGATTGAAATTGTGATTGGCAATCAAACGGATTTTTTTTTAAAATAAACTGTTGAAATACCACTGGTAAATTTTAATATTCTCACTCTTGAATAATAATAGTAATTTTTGACAGAAGAGTTACCCATGTCCCACAGAATGATTCTTCAGAGTTTGAAATGAGGCTATTTATCAAGTAACATTGAGAGATCATTTAATGGTTGCAGAGACATAGATTCCCAGTGCAGCCAAGTGAGTATAGATAATCCCTCCTTGATCATACAACACATCCAAAGCTAATTTTTCTGTTGCTTCATCTCAGCAGTAAGTATGGCTCCCCTTATATAATCAGAATGGTTCTCACAAATAAATCTGGCCAACTCTACTGTGGATGATCCAGGACTATAGGCAAAAATTATTAGTAGTTGCCCACCTGGAAGCCTGGACATTCTGAAAGAGTTGTCTTTACAGGAATCATTTTTACAAAGGTTGCTAGGGTTTCTGGGCTGCACTTTATGAACCTCTCCCTATATTTGGATAATTTTAGTTATCAGTGGCAAGTCACAGTGTAACAATTTTTGGAGAATACAAGAAAAAGAACAAGTCTGGGGTCTCTTGCAAAATGTCACTGCTGACAATTTTTTTGGTGGGCCACAAAAGAAAAAATGTATTTTTATTCTAAATGCAGTGCAGAAAAGTTGAGAGAAAATTGAAATCAATTTCTAATTCAGGGTCTAGTGTTTTGAGAATTAACAAGCTGTTAACTCAGGTGATTGCCCGAGAGCATTTTTATAAGGATACTCATCTAAGGAGGACACAAGGAAAAAATAGTCCCTGCCCAGATAGAATCTTGAAATTTTATTTACCTTTGCAAGATGTATAGGTATCAAGACCATATTGAGGAATTAATATTAGTTTACCTAATATTCATAATAAAACCTCAGGTTTCTGCAAAGTTTGATTCCCGAGTTTAAGACCAAAATATAGTATAACCACATTGCATTAAGTGCAAATAATTAAATATAATGAAGAAGGACTGAGGAATGTGGCTCTGCTCTTGTCTGGCAGAGCTCTTGTGAAGCACCCTGAGTTGGATCCCCAGCACTGTCAGGGAGAGAGAGGGAGGGAGAGAGAAAGGGAGGAGGGAAAGAAAGGAAGGAAGGAAAAGAAACTTATTAGGAGAGCAAAGAAATACAGAATCATCACAGACAAAACCATAAAACATGTTTGGAAGATCATTCAGAGAGCTGAATATTCAAGAATTGGCACTAACTTTCTAGTCACCAGAGCTGATTTGGCAGAATTTAAGAAAATCACTCATTAGATTGCTGATGTGTTTAATAAATCTAAAATTTGGGGCAGATTTTGACATGAGGATCAACAAAATACAAACTTGATCCCTCTTCATAGAGTCCATTCCAATCCTCCTCACTTCAGACAGTGGGGACAGCATGTGCAGAGTCATGGATCTAGAAGTCTTGGAACAGGTGGTAGGAAACACAAAAAAGGGAGGTGAGGATCTCGAGTCTTGAGAAACTCTGCTTTTGAATGTTGAAATTATCAACCATTGTAGGATTTAGAAAACCTAGAAAAATATAAATAAATTTTAATTTCCTTGTTAAATTTTGTAAGTATTAGTGAAGGCCAGAGTACAGTGACCTTGCATAGACAAATCCTATCACTCCCAATTTTCAACTTGAAAGCACTTGTTTAATTGGTTCTGAATGATTTTAGTTCATATTCAAAAACAAACTTGGATTGGTATAGCCCTTTACAGAAGGACTATTTCCTTGCTTACATGACGAGAATGTCAGAGCCTTAGACTATACTATTAAATATACAAAAGAAATAATATAGGATATATGAAAGTAGTAAGTTTCAGAAGAATGTGAACTTAATGGGAATATTATTTTCCCTTAATTTCTTTTGACTTAAAATGAAAAAAAATATATATATATATAAAATAGATCATTGAGAAATTCAGATTTCTCAAAAATACCCTATATGTTTTATTGATAATAATGTCTCATCTATTTCTGGTATTATCAGACCAAATTTTTTCTACTGACTGCTTGTTATGTATGATTAATGTGGGCAATAATTATGATACTGAAGTTCCTTGGATATTAGTTTCCTAGAATATTAGTTTGGAAATGGCAAAGTTCAACATGGATTTTATATCTGTGCTAAGTGGTAATTTTCATTGTTTAATAAATTTGGATTTGGATTTTGGAGTCTAGGATTTTGATTTTGCAACTTGTAGTTTATAAAGTTCCTCTAAACTGCATGTTATAGAGAATAATTTTATATGGGAATGGTCTGCAAACTGTTTCCTAACTTACGTATATTGGCATAAAATGATTAATTTTTAAAATGGTAGACCATAAAGTTCCTAAAGGCAAATTAAATTTCTTTGGAATTAATTAGAAAAACTAAATTAAAAATTGATAGTCGACATTTGAAAGTACTCAGTACTGTATGCATAAAAATGTCAGTTTTCATCCTTTGAATTTTATTACTAAAAATGAGGCTCCATTACACTTGGAGTTTTAAAAAAATATCTAGAACTATGTTTCCATTACTTCATCTTCATGGCCCTGCATCATATCATCTCCACATATAAAACACTAGGGGATGTCTGGCATATATAGGCTTAACAAATGATACAATGTATACTTCAGGAAAGAATAACCTGTTGGCAATAGAGGGTGCTCTTGACTTCAGTTTTTACTGTTACATCTATAACCCTACAACACTGTTAATTTAGGATTGAGAGTAGGGCATATATCCCTGATTTGTGTGAGAAAACAGTTTCTCCCTGTTGGTTGGTCATATGAGCTGAGAACTCCTGATAGTATCCAGAAGTGAGTTTCTATTCACAATGGCTGACTTCCTTTAAGTGCTAAGGTCACACAGGTCTTCCAACTGAGATTTCCCTGGAGTGTGTGTTTTTTTAATAGAGCATACAGCCTGTCCACTTTTAGGACTGCATTTTTTGAGAACATTTGATGATGCATCATAAATTCAAGTTTAGTTGTGAAATAAAAATTTTAGGTTTTCTTAATGTGAATGTGATAAACTTCAACTGTTCAAGTGTATATACCTTGGAAAAAAGCACAGTTAACTTCTCAACGGAATGCAGGATAGTGAAGATCGCTCACACTTCTGCATGGGATCGCTTTGCAGTCATTAAGGCTATTGTTATTAATATCTGCCTCTTTTATCTGATTAAAGATGGCCTGGTTATTATAGAATATTTAGAAAATATAGGAAAACCCTAAATTAATAATTAAAAATTATCTACCATCAACAGCACTCAGAAAATACTGCTAACACATAATGTATTTTTATACACACATCTATAAATCTTTATATACACATAAATACAAAGCATTATTATATGACTCAGTGTCTCTACTAACTTATTTAATAATGTGATCATTTAGTCATTTTATTAAATAACCTTCTAAAATGCATTTTAAAGGCTACATAATATTGCAACATGTAATTGTGCCATAATTTAATCATTTATCATTTTTAGCTTTTTATTATAAACATTTTAGTGAATGTTATGCATAAATATCTAGTCACATCCCTAATTCATTCCTTAACAAAAGTTATAAGAAGTCATTTTAATGGATCAAGGGAAAACAGTTTGGAGATTCTTATTAAACTCAACTTGTATAATCTTGCTTTAATTGAGAGATATTATAAAAATTGCCACTTTCATCATCAATTTGTGAGTGTGCCTCTCAATCGTTCTTTGCTAGCAAGGAATAGTATCATGTAAACATTTTTGCAGTTTGAATTTTAAAACAACTTATTTACCTGGTACTTAATGTCAAGGTCTTGTAGTATTGACATAATTGAACAGTGAAATTTTATTAATTATCAGTATATCTTCTTCCTTTGTGATTCATTTAGTCATAACTCCTCATAGTTTGTCATTTGCATTGTTTTTACTGTAAGTCACTCTGTAGTGAAGATATCAATCCTTGATCAATCATACCTGTGGCAATTATTTTATACTCATTTAGGGTTTGCCTTATACTTTTTCTTTGCCGTGGGGTACCAGCTATTGAACTCAAGGGTACTTGACTACTGATTCACATCCCAGCTCTGTTGTGCATTTTATATAGAGATTATTTCTATAGTGATTATCCTATATATATAATCTACTTTATTGATAATAGTTTACTAAAATCTCCAAAGCATATATTGACTATTCCTTTATTCATTGACCTATGATGCCACTTTTATCACATACTTTAATTTAGACTTTGATATTTCTTTCTGGGCAAAGTATCAGGTTGTGTCTACCCATCAACCTTCACCTTCATCTATTTAATAAATGTTTTTGAGGATGTACTATGTATCAGGCACCACGTTAAGGCAGTGGGAACAAAGCAAAAATGACACACATAAAGCTTATGTGCTTATATTATGAAGCTCATGTTCTGGTGCACGACAGGTAAGAGAATAACAATACAGGATGAGTAAGGAAAATGAACATTATATTAAGATAGTAATGAGTATGGTGAATAGAGAAATAAAACAAGGAAGAGGATAGGAAGATTGGATATAATGTAAAAAGGAAGAATAGTGGCTAAAGGAAAGAATAGATGAGTTCTGCAATAAGGTAATGTAATGGACTCAGAAAAGGACATTAGATTGTCTCTTAACTCTGTTATACTAGATGCCTGAAAGGGTGAAGCCATAAATTGCCAAGATCACTCTTTTTAGAACCTGATGAAACTGAACAGAAACCTACAAATCTTATTGGATTTGCCCTGAGAAACATTATGGCCACATGACATATTGATGGTCTGAAATAATTATAATGAGTGAATGAGATTCTAGTAATGTGCTGTTAACTTATAAGTTTTAGTTTTTATGATAGTTCTACTACACTTTAATATGGTCTAACACTGGCATTGTCGGTGAGATTATGACGCTAATATTGATAATAAAATATATGGCAATTTGAGTTTAAAGTCTCCTATCCCTACTCCACACTGACTCCTCCAGGTATGTTATGATTGAGATATTAGGTGTCCTCCAAAAGTTTATGTGTAAGACAATGCAAGAACATTCAGTGGTAAAATAATTGGATTCTGAAAGCCTTAACCCTGTCAGTGAATCTATCCTCTGATGGGAATTGTTTTAGTCAGGTTTTTCCACTGTTGTGACTAAAAGACCTGACAAGAACAATTTTAGAGGGTGAAAAGTTTATTTGGAGGCTCATAGATTCAGAGGTCTCAGTCCTTAGGTGGCCTGGCTCCATTCTCAGGCCTTGAGGTAAGGCCTGGGGGAAGAATATGGTAGAGGAAAGTGACTCAAGACATTGCAGTCAGGAAGCAGAGAGGGAATTCACTTGCCAGATACAAAATACATATCCCAAAGGCATGCCCCCAATGTCCACATCTTCCAGCCACAGCCCACCTGCCTTCAGCTACCATTCAGTTAATTCCACTTATGGTTTGGATGTGAGTGTCCCCCAAAGCTCATGTGTGGCAATGCAAGAAGGCTTAGAGGTGAAGTGATTTGGTTATGAGAGCCTTAACACAATCAGTGAATTAATCCCCTGGTAAAGATTAAATGAGTGGTAACCATAGGCTAGAGGGGTATTACTGGAAGAGGTGGGCTTTGGGATCATACCTCTGGGTTATATATTTGGTGACCTAAGCTTATACTCTATTTCCTGTTAATGTCCTGAGCTACTTTCCTCCACTACACTTTCCCCCATCATTATGTTCAGCCTCACCTTGAGCCCTGAGGAATGGAACTGGCGTTCTGTGGACTGTGACATATGAAACCATAGCCCCCAAATAAACTTTGCCTTCTTTATTGTTTTGTCAGGTCTTTTGGCACAGCAGCAAAGAAGCAGACTGAAAGTATTAAGCATGTTCCCATTGATGCTATTGCGCTGCTTGTCATATAAACATATACCAAATGTAGATACTCAGACAAGTATGATTACTTTGCTATAAGACCAGGGGATAGCATGTTATATAATAATTTGGTGTTTATTCTGAGAACTTGGGATGCTAATTGGAATTTCCTGAGTTATAGGGATATCTTTGCTATCGCTTTTCAGATCATCAAGTTTATACAAATTGATGACTCCAAAAGGGTCTGGCTATGCCAGGAAGGCCAAAGATGTAATTAGAGAATTGGGGATTTGATTATTATGGTATTAACTCAACCTCTGAGGAAAGGAAGGACTAGAGATTATTAGATTGAATCATGTGGCCAAATGAGTCAATCAGTCATACCTACATACTGAAACCCAATAAAAACCATGGACATTGAGACTGAGACAAAATTCCTGGTTGGTAAAAACATCTGTATTGTAGAAGGGAAAGTGTCCTAGTTCCACTGGGAGATAGCAGAGAAGCTCTGTGTTTGGACCCTCCCAGTCCTTGACCTACATGTCTCTTCATTTAGATAGTCGCATTTTGTATCTTTCATAATATGACTGCAATTTTAAGTTTGTGCATTTTTAAAATCTGTGAATCATTCTAGCAAATTGGACCTGATAGGGAGATGAGGAATCTCTGAATTTATAGTCAAAAGCATGAGTAGTCTGGACACTGCCAAAATTATAGAACTGTGCTGTTAAACCTATGAAATGTACACTAACTCTGGAGAGTTAGCACCAAAATTACATTATGCTTAGTATAAAATTTATACTAAGCATGCCAGGCAGAATTAGTGGTGCTGAGGCCCTAAAGCAGGAGCATGCCTGGAGTATGCAAAGAAACCAAAAGGCTACTCTAGCTAGATCTGAGTATGTCTTATGCCTGAGTTTCCTTATACTCCCATCCAGTTCCTTAGTATGCCTCTTGGGAGGCACCTTCATGTTGTCCCCCAATGCCAGAATCGCCACTTTAACATTTTCTTTGTCATTTCAAGCATGATAACTGTCCCTATTTCATCACATCAAAATAGCCTTTCCTCTAGAAGAAGGCATTAGGAAGTTCATCTCAGCAAGCAGAAGGAAGTCCTCAGAATTTCAGATCTGTAGCTATGGGGTTTTGTTGCTGTACCCTGATGATATTGTGCCAACTAATGCAGAGTTTCACACAGCATCATTTACATCCATATGGCCTCTAATGGAAACCATTCCTGGTTTTCTAATTTGTACATTCAGTTAATGTTCTGATCTATGCTACTTCTAGCCACCACATCCAGCTACCTGCTCTGCTGTTTCTGGTATTTAAAAACAAACATAAATACAAACAAACAAACCTGTTTTTAAGGTTCATAGCTGCCTTTTGTTTTTCAGTCAGAAGGGAACATCTTCTATAAACCTTCAATACTCAGTGGTAGGAGATAATAAATGTTAGTTTTCTCCTAGGAGAGAACACAAATACATGTTTGAACTTTCTTCATGCTTTTCTCTACTTGGGAGCAATAATGGAGAAAATATTGGAAAAGTAACAGTAATGTCCTTCAACTGAGATTCTAAAAGACCTCAGGGAGGTGGAGGACTAGAGTTAACGAAATTTTCCAGTAAGAACACTTGAGTTGTGAGACCACAAAGAATAGTTTCTCCCACCACTACCAATTCTTCAACGGGGGAAGTGGCCAGAGGACACCAAGTTGTCTTTGACCTGTCTAATCATGCCCCTGTCTGTGAAAAACACAATGTTTTCATACTGGCAGTTAGTTCACATAAAATGTTTATAGCCATAATACTTGCAATAAACAAATTAATTACATAGTAACAATGAAAAATTGTTAAAGTTCGCTTCATTGCTTTCCTCGTAGTTTAAAATTATAAAACAGTACTCATTGCAAGTACCCATATAAACTACAATATGTTTTTATGTCTCATTGCCTTGATGTACAATAATAAAGTTACATGCTATTTAAAGTGCTTCTTGATTTGTGAGTTTACTTTGATTTTCATATTTAAGACCTGGATCTTTGTCAAGAACATGTTAACTATAAGGAATTATAAGCATTATCAACTATGATAAGTAAAAAATAAAATCCTTTGTAACATATGACATTAATTTCTACAAATCAAAAAATGGTCAATATGGTATCCATAGGATATTCTTGGATGCTTATAAGATCTACATAAGACAGTTCCTTCAAAAATAATATCAGAATCATTGATATGGATCCCTTCTCTTTGAAGCATTCACTTCCCTGCCTTTAATCATGTCTTCTATATTCCAATAAACGTTTATATTCAATAAAACCATGCAGATACAATCAAATGGTCTTCAGTAAGATTTATTCTAAAAGTCCACAATGGGGAACAGATAGACTCTTGAATATGTAGTTCTGGGAAAACTGACTATTCACATGCTAAAGGAGGAGATTGAAGTCTTATCTTACATTCCATATTAAAATCAACTCAAAATGCATTAAAGACTTTGATGGAAGACCTGAAACCAAAATACTCCTAGGAGAAAATACAGAAAAAACACTTCTGTACATGAGTTTGGAATGATTTCTTGGCTGTTACACCAACATATCAGCAACAAAAGCAAAAGTTGATAAGTGGGATTAAATAGCCTCTGCATAGCAAAGGCAACAGTCATCAACAACAAAAATGAAAATGAACAGAATGGGAGAGAATATTTGCAAATCATATACCTGTTAAAGGGTTGACATACAAAATATGTAAGGAACTCCTATGACTCAGTAGGAACAAAACACAATTAGAAAACTAGCAAAGGACCTGAATAGACATTTCTCAAAAAAAGACATACAAATGTCCAACAGGTATAAGAACAGGTGCTACACATCGTGAATAAGCAGGAAAATGAGAGTCAAAACTATTTCACATATTAGGATGGTCATCATCAAAAAGATAAGTGCTGGTGAGAACGAAAAGGGGGCTCATCCACACTATGGGTGGAAATGCAAATTGGTGCAGTCACTATGGAAAACACTATGAGTGTCCTCAAAAATTTTTTAAAAGAACTAACATTTGATCTAGCAATCCTAATTCTGGGTTTATTTCCAAAGGAACTGACCTCAGGATCTATTAGATCTTCACTCCCACGTCCTTTAGCATTATTCACAATATCCATCTCCTGGAAGCAACCTAATGTCTATCAATGGGTGAACAGATTTTTACAATGTAATATAGCATACACTGGAATATTTTTCAGCCTTCAAAGGAAGGAAATCCTGTCATTTGTGCCAACATAGATAAACATGGAAGGCATTTTGCTAAGTGAAACGAGACAGACACCAAGGACAAATACTCCATGAAACTACTCAAATGATGAACCTACAATAGTGAAACTCAAAGACAGAGTGTAGAATGCTGCTCGGCATGGGATAGAGGAAGGAGGAAATAGGGAAAAAATAACAAATGAGTGCAAAGTTTTGGTTATTCAAGATGAATAAATTCTAAAGATGTACAGTACAATACCTGCAGTTTACAATGCTGATTTGTATACCTAAAAATTGCTAAGAAGGCAGGTTTTATGTTGTGTTCATATTAACAAAGTTTAAAAAAATAAGAGGGATGGACAAATCAGATGCAGTGGTACACACCTATAATCCCAGTGACTCTGGAGGCTGAGGAATGAGGATCACAAGTTTGAGACCAACCTTGTCAATTTAGAGACCCTCTCCCAAAATAAATTTAAAAAATTTAAATGTAGACTGCTTCAAGGTAGAATGACCCTGGGTTAAATCTCCAGTAACACATGCACCTGTACATAAAAACACAAAAGAGGAATATACAGAATGTTTGGAGGTGGTGGATTGGTTTATGTTATAAATTGTGATGATTTCACAGATGTGTTTTTATCCCCAAACTCATCAAGTCATAGATATTAAGTGTGTACAGCTTTTTATCTATCAATCCTACCCTAGTTAGTGTTTTCAAAATGTAAAACTAGAAACCAGATACAACTAAAAAATACTAACAAAAATATAGGGTAGCGTATTTTTAATCACATGAAATAAAATTTAAGGCATAAGTATTAGACTTGAGAGTCATTACATAATGGAAGACAGTTCAATTCCCCAGGTAAGCTAACGTTCTAGACATATGCACCCTTATTTAGCATAGATTCAACACCTGTAAAGCAAAAAAGCAAAATGAGGAACCCATTTAATAGGAGATTCTTGACACATTTCTCCTAGTAATTGATTAGTGAATATATGCAGTATTTAGTGAATATATAGAGTGTATAAGCACAAAATTAAAAACCTTAAAAAATATATAGAACCATGCATACAACATGTGAAGTACCCACCTGTTAAAGTTGCTCATGTATTAGGCCATGAAGCAAGGTTCAATAAATTTAAAGAATCCCTATTATATAGAGAGCATTCTATACACACTATGCAATTAACATAGAATTCATTAGCAAAATATAAGTACAGAAAATTCACACATCCTGGCATTTTAAAACCTATTTATCTTAAGTGTATATACCTTAGTGGTAGAGTGCTTACATAGCATGCTGAAGGCCCTAGGTTTCATACCCAGCACTTCAAGAAAAAAGAAATCATATATAGAGAGAAACATTTTAAGTGAATGATTACAAAAATAACAGTGGAAGCTGTTTACATTTTATTTAGAGGAAAAAGTATAGCCTCAAAATGGATATGTAAAAAAAGAATGGTCAAAAATTATGTATCTACAAAATAATTTCAAAAGTTGAATAAAGAACAACAGAATAAACCTCAAGGAAAGTAAAACAAATGAGAGAGAAAGAGAATAAATAAATAATTAGAGAAGATGAAGATAAAACAGAAAGAATCCAAATAGTAATTATTTGAAAATTTAAATGAAACTAGGCTGTCTAAAAAGCCAACACCAACAGCAACAATGAAACATACTGGCACTGATAATCAGCATTATGAATGAAAAGAGGATGTAAATGTAGATGCATCAGAGATTTGAATAAGAGTATATTGTGAACACAGTCAGCCCTCAAGAGCCACAGGTTCCCATACATAGATTCAACCAACCACCAATGGATAAAGTTAGGGGAAAAACATTGTCTCTCTACTGAATATGTACAGACTTTGTCATTATTCCTTAAACAATAAAACATAACAATGTTTACATAACATTTGCATTGTATAGGGTTTAAGTACTCTGGAGTACACCATGGGTTATGTGCTTGTTCTATGTCATTTTATATGGGTCTTGGGCATAGACAGATTTTGGCATCCACAGTGTGGAAGGGGTTTGTGAAAGGTGGCCTGTAACCATTTCCTTGTGGATACCAAGGGACAACTGTAACTCCATTTCAAACTCAACCTAAAAATTTCAACAGACTTACCTAAAATAGAAATAAGTATTTAACAAAGATAAATTTCTTTTTCTATTAGGAAAACAACATTCAGTTGATTTCATAGTTGAGCTCTACCAAATATTTAAAGGCACAATTCCAAACTTAAGCAAAATTTTCATAGAACAACAACAACAAAGTGAATGCTCTGTGTATGAATCTAGGCTTACATTCAGTGATGTGCTACAGAGAGTTCATATCATCTTGCATAAGACCTTATTACACATGCCTCCCCAACTTCCTATTAAGTAAACTCATCTTGGGAGCTTCATAGGACTGTGGTGGGAATATTTACCAATTTAGTTGGATCATTTCCCCTTTCATTCATTCATTTCTTCCTTTGTTTTGGTGTATCTAGATGACTGCTTGTGAAATCTATATCTGCACACCACTGAAGACATTAATAGCAAAATTAAAAAGGACAGACTAAGCTTCTTGGAAATAAAATTGACCAAATTATATCACAGGTATGAATATATAATAATGACTCTCACTATTATTTGTAACTATAATGGAACAAATTGATTTTTTAAAAGAGGACAAATTAAGAAAGAAAAGTGTAGACCTCTGTCACTTATAAATGTGATGCCAAAATTCAGAGCAAAACACTAGCAAGTTTAACAGTTGAGACTGGAATTCAATTGAGTAATAGAAATTCTGACAAATTTTATTACTTGTTCAAGTAATAAGTCTTGAGTAAAGTAATAGCTAACAGCTTAATAATCTGTAAATATTCCTGTATACTCAAAACTGAAATATCTCATGTCACAGCATAAGTATGTAAAATGATTACGTGTAAATCAAAATTTTTTTAAAAGTTTGAGATAGAAATCTAATAGCCCTGATTTGATCACTATACACTGCATACAGACATCAATTTATCACATTGTTCTTCATAAAATTGTACAAATAAAATAATAATTCTTACAAAAACAAAATAAAAATGGTCAGGGCCACAGTCACTTGTTTTGTTAACTTTTCTCTCATGGTGAAAAACATTGCTTCAGCTCTTGCCACGATGTCTTGGTTCTAGGAAGGAAGAATGAAAGAGAAAAATGGAAAGTAAAGTGTGGTGTCTGGGTCAGGAAAACAAAGACTTTTCCATAAATTGCCAATTTACTATTTACATCTCATTGTCTAATATCTGACACAGGGTCACTCTAGCAGAGAGGGAAATGGATTATTTTACTTTGCAGCCAGTCTGAGAGAGGGTACAAAGGAGGATTATATATATGTTAGTGAGTTGGCATACACTATGGGCCACAGAATGTATTAAAAATTATACATCATGACCAAGTTGTGTTTAATTCAGGAATGCAAGGCTGGCTTGACATTAGAAAAATATTTCAATATGCTTTATTTACCAAACTATCAGATTAATGCAAACAATAATAATTCTCTCAATAAATGGCAGAAAATGCTTCAAAACTTTAGTATCCATTCTTCATTCAAAAATTTTTTTCAAACCAGTAATAGAAAAAAACAGACAAAACCCACAACAAACCTTACGTTTAACAAGACAATAAAGCGTTCTTTAAAATCAGGGAAAAAACATGCTTCTTGTGTCACCTCTTCTGTTCAACAGTGTATTGACTGCCCTAGACAGGGAGTAAGAAAAACAAAGAAAAGGTGGATAACATAACAAGAAAGAAAATGATCATTACTTGATTGCATGGAGGAAATGTGATTACATAGAAAACTACAGAAAAAATTCTATGTGAATCTATAGAATAAACAAGAATTTAGATTACTTGACAGAAGTTATATCCTGGGGTGGAGGTGATAGAGTATATCTACCACTAAGCCTTTTGAGGCAAAATATAGAAACATTTACCAAAAGTCGTTAAAGGAGACCAAAATAAACAGAAAGACAAGTAGTGTTTACCAAAAATAAAGATGTGTTTTTTCTTCCCAAATAACCTATAGGTTTGATGCAAACCTTAACAAACTTTTATGAAACCTGAGAAGCTAATTTTAAACTTTATATCCAGAGCAAGAGTCAAGATATTCCTAAGGGATATTTGGGGTGTCTTACCCAGCCAAATTTGAAGACTTATGTCTAGTAAATCATGATGTGCAGCATTGTTTGAATAGATAAATCAACCCATGGACAAATCACAAAACCCACAACTGCAACTAGACCTATACAAATAATATATAACAAAGGTGCCATTTATCAATGGGAAAAAAACTATTCAACATTTGCTGGGATAATTTAAAAACAGGTATTTATGTGGGTACAAACTCATGTACATAAAATCTTGGGGTGCAGAATTATTTCCTGAAGTGAGATAGAAACAATAATACAAGAGTGGTAAAAAAAAAAAAAACTTTGAAAATAAAGCATAATTATGTGCACCAGCATGTGCAAAATTCAGAAACACAAAACAACAGAATATATTGAATATTTTGATTAAACATACTCAAAATGAAACAGTACACATATCAAGATTTGTGCACATGTGAAAAATTACAGAAATTCAAAGAATCATGCACCCAATTTCAGAAGATTTCTGGAGGCAGGAGAATAAAAATATGGGGGAAAGACCTATATGTATTTTTTTTTTTTGCCTTAAAGTTTGCCATGCTTTATTTTTTTTTTCTTTTTTTTTTTATTGTAAACAAATGGGATACATGTTGTTTCTCTGGCTGTACATGGCGTAAAGGCATACCATTTGTGTAATCAAAAATTTACATAGGGTAATGTTGTTTGATTCATTCTGCCATTTTTTCCTTTCCCCCCCTCCCCTCCCACCCTTCCCCTCCATTTATACAGTCCTTCCTTCCTCCATTCCTGCCCCCCTCCCTAAACCCAACTCCAACCCCAACACTAACCCTTCCCACCCCCCATTATGTGTCATCATCCACTTATTAGTGATATCATTCTTCCTTTGGTTTTTTGAGATTGGCTTATCTCACTTAGCATGATATTCTCCAGTTTCATCCATTTGCCTGCAAATGCCATAATTTTATTGTTCTTTATGGCTGAGTAATATTCCATTGTATATATATACCACATTTTCTTTATCCATTCATCAATTGAAGGACATCTAGGTTGGTTCCACAATCTGGCTATTGTGAACTGAGCAGCTATGAACATTGATGTGGCTGTATCTCTGTAATATGCTGATTTTAAGTCCTTTAGTTATAGGCCAAGGAGTGGGAGAGCTGGGTCAAATGGTGTTTCCATTCCAAGTTTTCTAAGGAATCTCCACACTGCTTTCCAGAGTGGCTGCACTAATTTGCAGCCCCACCAGCAATGTAAGAGTGTACCTTTCTCCCCACATCCTCGCCAACACCTGTTGTTGCTTGTATTCTTGATAATTGCCATTCTAATTGGGGTGAGATGGAATCTTAGGGTGGTTTTGATTTGCATTTCTCTTATTACTAGAGATGTTGAACATTTTTCCATATGTTTGTTGATTCCTTGTATATCTTCTTCTGTGAAGTGTCTATTCATTTCCTTAGCCCATTTGTCAGTTGGATTATTTACATTCTTGGTGTAGAGTTTTTTGAGTTCTTTATAGATTCTGGAGATTAGCGCTCTATCTGAAGTATGATTGGCAAAGATTTTCTCCCACTCTGTAGGCTCTTTCTTCACATTGCTGATAGTTTCCTTTGCTGAGAGAAAGCTTTTTAGTTTGAATCTATCCCAGTTATTAATTCTTGCTTTTATTTCTTGTGCTATGGGAGTCCTGTTGAGGAAGTCTGGTCCTAAGCCCACATGTTGAAGCTCTGGACCTACTTTTTCTTCTATAAGATGCAAGGGCTCTGGTCTGATTCCGAGATCCTTAATCCATTTTGAGTTTAGTTTCGTGCATGGTGAGAGATATGGGTTTAGTTTCATTCTGTTGCATATGGATTTCCAATTCTCCCAGCACCATTTGTTGAAGAGGCTATCTTTTCTCCATTGCATATTTTTGGCCCCTTTGTCTAGTATGAGAAAATTGTATTTTATTGGGTTTGTGTCCGTGTCCTCTATTCTGTACCATTGATCCACCTTTCTATTTTGGTACCAATACCATGCCGTTTTTGTTACTATTGCTTTGTAGTAGAGTTGAAGATCTGGTATTGCGATACCCCCTGCTTCACTCTTTCTGCCAAGGATTGCTTTAGCTATTCTGGGTTTTTTATTCTTCCAGATGAATTTCATAATTGCTTGCTCTATTTCTGTAAGGTACATCATTGGGATTTTAATTGGAATTGCATTGAATCTGTATAGCACTTTTGGTAGTATGGCCATTTTGACAATATTAATTCTTCCTATCCAAGAACATGGGAGATCTTTCCATCTTCTAAGGTTTTCTTGAATTTCTTTCTTTAGTGTTCTGTAGTTCTCATTGTAGAGGTCTTTCACCTCTTTTGTGAGATTGATTCCCAAATACTTTATTTTTTTCGAAGCTATTGTGAATGGGGTAGTTTTCCTAATTTCTCTTTCTGAAGATTCATCGCTTATATATAAAAATGCCTTAGATTTATGTGCATTGATCTTATATCCCGCTACTTTACTGAATTCACTTATGAGATCTAAAAGTTTTCTGGTGGAATTTCCAGGTTCCTCTAAGTATACCATCATATCATCAGCAAATAGGGATAGTTTGAGTTCTTCTTTTCCTATTCGTATCCCTTTAATTTCTTTGGTCTGTCTAATTGCTCTGGCTAGAGTTTCAAGGCCGATATTGAATAGAAGTGGTGAAAGAGGGCATCCCTGCCTTGTTCCAGTTTTTAGAGGGAATGCTTTCAGTTTTTCACCATTTAGAATGATATTAGCCATGGGTTTAGCGTAGATGGCCTTTACAATGTTAAGGAATGTTCCCACTATCCCTATTTTTTCTAGTGTTTTGAGCATGAAGGGGTGCTGTATTTTATCAAATGCTTTTTCTGCATCTATCGAAATAATCATGTGATTCTTGACTTTAAGTCTATTGATATGGTGAATGACATTTATTGATTTCCTGATGTTGAACCAACCTTGCATCCCTGGGATGAAACCCACTTGATCATGGTGCACTATCTTTTTAATATGTTTTTGTATGCGATTTGTTAAAATTTTGTTTAGAATTTTTGCGTCGATGTTCATTAAGGATATTGGTCTGAAATTTTCTTTCCTCGATGTGTCTCTGTCTGGTTTAGGAATCAGGGTAATATTGGTTTCATAGAATGAGTTTGGGAGAGTTCCCTCCTCTTCTATTTTCTGGAATACTTTGAGAAGTATTGGAATGAGTTCTTCTTTAAAAGTTTTGTAGAACTCGGCTGAGAACCCATCTGGTCCTGGACTTTTCTTTGTTGGAAGGCTTTTGATGACTTCTTCTATTTCATTACTTGAAATTGGTCTATTTAAATTGTGTATGTCCTCCTCGTTCGGTTTAGGCAATTCATATGTCTCTAAAAACCTGTTGATGTCTTCGAAATTTTCTATTTTGTTGGAGTATAGATTTTCAAAATAGCTTCTAATTATGTTTTGTATTTCAGTCGTGTCTGTTGTGATATTTCCTTGTTCATTCCGAATTTTAGTGATTTGGGTTTTCTCTCGTCTTCTCTTTGTTAGTGTGGCTAAAGGTTTATCAATTTTGTTTATTTTTTCAAAGAACCAACTATTTATTTTGTCAATTTTTTGTATTGTTTCTTTCATTTCAATTTCGTTGATTTCAGCTCTCAGTTTAACTATTTCCTGTCTTCTACTACTTTTGGTGTTGGTCTGTTCTTCTTTTTCTAGGGCTTTGAGCTGTAGTGTTAGGTCATTTATTTTTTGAGTTTTACTTCTTTTATTAAATGTGCTCCATGAAATAAATCTTCCTCTAAGTACGGCTTTCATAGTGTCCCAGAGATTTTGATATGATGTTTCTTTGTTCTCATTTACCTCTAAGAATTTTTTAATTTCCTTCCTAATATCTTCTGTTATCCATTCATCATATAGTAGCATATTATTTAATCTCCAGGTGTTGGAGTAGTTTCTGTTTTTTACTCTTTCATTAATTTGTAACTTCAATCCATTATGATCTGATAGAATACAAGGTAGTGTCTCTATCTTCTTGTATTTGCTGACATTAGCTTTGTGGCATAATATATGGTCTATTTTAGAGAAGGATCCATGTGCTGCTGAGAAGAAAGTGTATTCGCTCTTGGTTGGATGGTATATTCTATAAATGTCTGTTAAGTCTAAATTATTGATTGTGTTATTGAGATCTATGGTTTCTTTGTTCAATTTTTGTTTGGAAGATCTGTCCAGTGGTGAAAGAGGCATGTTAAAATCACCTAGTATTATTGTGTTATGGTCTATTTGGTTTCTAAAATTGAGAAGGATTTGTTTAACATACATGGATGAGCCACTGTTTGGGGCATAGATGTTTATGATTGTTATATCTTGCTGATTTATGCTTCCCTTAAGCAGTATGAAATGTCCTTCTTTATCCCTTCTAACTAACATTGGCTTGAAGTCCAAATTATATGAAATGAGGATGGATACTCCAGCTTTTTTGCTGAGCCCATGTGCATGGTATGTTTTTCCCCATCCTTTCACCTTTAGTCTATGGGTATCTCTTTCTATGAGATGAGTCTCTTGCAGGCAGCATATTTTTTGATTTTTCTTTTTAATCCAATCTGCCAGTCTGTGTCTTTTGATTGATGAATTCAGGCCATTAACATTCAGGGTTATTATTGAGATATGATTTGTATTCCCAGTCATTTGGTTCATATTTAAAATTTTTGACACATCTTGGTTCCTCCTTTATTTGACAGTTCCTTTAGGATAATTCCTCCCTTTGCTGATTTGCTTCTTTGTTTTTTATCTCTTCCTCATGAAATATTTTGCTGAGAATGTTCTGTAATGCTGGCTTTTTGTAAATTCTTTTAGCTTTTGTTTATCATGGAATGATCTTATTTCATCGTCAAATTTGAAGGTAAGTTTTGCTGGGTATAAGATTCTTGGTTGGCATCCATTTTCTTTCAGAGCTTGAAAAATGTTGTTCCAGGCCCTTGTAGCTTTTAGGGTCTGGATTGAAAAATCTGCTGATATCCGTATTGGCTTCCCCCTGAAGGTAATTTGGTTCTTTTCTCTCACAGCCTTTAAAATTCTGTCTTTATTTTGTATGTTAGGTATTTTCATTATAATGTGCCTTGGTGTGGGTCTGTTGTAATTTTGTGTATTTGGAGTCCTATAAGCCTCTTGGACTTGATCTTCCATTTCATTCTTCAGATTTGGGAAATTTTCTGATATTATTTCTTCAAATAGATTGTTCATTCCTTTGGTTTGTTTCTCTAAGCCTTCCTCAATCCCAATAATTCTCAAATTTGGCCTTTTCATGATATCCCATAGTTCTTGGAGATTCTGTTCATGATTTCTCACCATCTTCTCTGTTTGTTCAACTTTGTTTTCAAGGTTAAATATTTTGTCTTCAATATCTGAAGTTCTGTCTTCCAGCTGTTCTATCCTATTGGTTACGCTTTCTATGGAGTTCTTAATTTGGTTTATTGTTTCCTTCATTTCAAGGATTTCTATTGATTTTTTCAATATCTCTAACTCTTTATTGAAATGATCTTTTGCTTCCTGAATTTGCTCTGTTAACTGTCGATTGGTGCGATCATTCAATGCCTGCATTTGCTCTTTCATCTCATCGTTTGCTTCCCTAATCATTTTAATTATGTACATTCTGAACTCCCTTTCTGTAATTTCTTCTGCCATGCTGTCGTTGGATTTTATTGATGTAACATCTAGATTTGTTTGGGGCATTTTCTTCCCTTGTTTTCTCATATTGTTCAGGAATCAGTGGGTCATTAAGATATTGCAGATTTCCTCTATCAACTTATAATGTCCCTGAAGATTGCTAGTATATCCCCTCTTATCCTTCAGTAGCCTGAAGTCTTGGAGGAGGTTGATAATGCAGAGCTCCACGAAGAAGCTGCCTCTCTAGGTGTGGTAACCCTCAGGTGGCGTATATTCCCTGCTAGTGGGCACAGGTGCCTCCACTTGTTGTCCAATGGTCATCCAATGGGGAACTAGACTGCGGGCTGAGGCAAGGCCTGTTTGTGCCTATGTCTCTGGCTTTACCGTCCCTGTGGGAAAACCTCCCCCGGCCGGGAAGAGTCACTCGGTGGGGACGTCTCGCTGGTCAGTTCCCCTCCTAGAGGTTCCCCTCAATCTACAACTACCACCTGGGCTGGGCTGTCTTCCTCTGCAATGATCCCAGGGGCCCGGACCTACGTCCTGGTCCTGGGAGCCTCACCCTTCGCAGGCAAGTCTCCTTAGGCTGCCTCTCCCATAGAATCTGCCCGCCGCCCTGGAAACTTCGCTCCGCCCCTAGGCGTGTCTCTGTGCGGCTCTTCCAGCAAGAAGCCACCTAGCTCCTGGGACCCTGCTCTGCACCAATCGCCTGGCTATGCAGCCCCTCCCCTGAGCCACCACCTGGAGCCCCGTACAATAGCTCCGAGACCCAGAGACCCGCCACACACCTCCTCCTCCGGACAGTCGCCCGGTTTCCGACACAGTCACTAGGAGTCCAAGCAACTCACTTCGGGTCTCCTCCTCCCACCAACCACCCGTAGCCCTAGGCAGTCACTCCAAGTCCAAGTGACCCGCCCTGTTCCTCCTCCTCCTCCTTGGGGTAGCCCCCCGGGTGTTCAGGAGCGGTGGCTCCGAGACCAGGTGACTCACCACGCTCCTCCTCTAGGCAGGCCACCGGTGTTCAGGAGCGGTCGCTTTTAGTCCAATCAACTCACCACTCGCCTCCTCCTCTGGCAACCGCCTGTGGTTCTGATGCAGTCACTCCCAGACTAAGCGTCCCACTGCTCTCCTCCTCCAGGCAGGCCACCAGTGTTCTGGAGCAGCTGCTCCGAGTTCAAACAGCTCATCACGCAGCTCCTCCTCCGGCAACCGCCCACGGCTCTGATGCAGTCACTCCCAGGTCAAGCAACACGCCGTGCTCCTCCTCCTCCTCCTGGCAACCTCCCGGCACTCAGGAGCGCTCGCTCTGAGTTCAAACAGTTCACCACGCAGCTCCTCCTCTGGCAACCGCCTGTGGTTCTGATGCAGTCACTCCCAGACCAAGCGTCCCGCCGCACTCCTCCTCTTCCTCCGGGCAACCCCCCGGTGTTCAGGAGCGATCACCCTGAGTTCAAACAGCTCACCACGCAGCTCCTACTCTGGCAACCGCCCGTGGCTCTGATGCAGTCACTCCTAGACCAAGCGTCCCGCCGCGATCCTCCTCTTCCTCCGGGCAACCCCCCGGTGTTCAGAAGCGGTTGTTCTGGGTCCAAACAGCTCACCATGCAGCTCCTCCCCAGGCAGCCACCCGGAGCCCCAGTGGCTGCTCGAGTCCAAGCGCTATGCTGAGCCGCCTCCTCTACGATGATCCCAGATGTCCGTGTTTACCACTCCAGCGGGGGGAGGGGCGTCTCGGGGAGCAACTCCACTTCACAAATTCCCTGCGTTCCGGGGCTACCACCCCATCCAGGACGCCTCCCCAACAGGAGAGACTCACCCGGCAGCTTTGAGTTGGTCCCAAGTCTCTCACTATCTCCTCTTTTGAATCTTGCGTCCTGGAGCAGCGTGAAATGCAGCCGCCCTCTAGTCTGCCATCTTGGCCCGCCTATATGTATTTCAAAGGCATTGGTAATGTTCTAGTTCTTCAGTTGAATGGAGGCTATTTGGTCATCTATTTTTAATCTTTACCTTGGAGAAATTCACTAAAGTCCATGCCAGTGAAAAGCTGTTTAGCCTTTCGTCACAATAAAATGATCAGGTTAACAATGAAATATTAAATCCTATCAAGTAGTTTACCTTGACTGTTTGTTTCACTCTGGCATTAAGCTTCTCCAGTCTTGAACTACCACAAAGATACCACTGATAAGTGAAAGGGGGTGCTACAATAAATAAAATCATCTATTATTTTTTAAAATTTTGACCACAAATGTTCTATCATATTAAAAACTATGAAGTTCCATTTTAAAACTATTCTTAATAAAATTCTAACAATACTTTGTTAGGAAATGAAACACCCAGGGTAGGTAGAGCCAAGGTGGAATCATGAACTGGTTCAGCAGTCACCTCAGACCTTGGACATGGGCAGTGGATGTGAGGAAGAGCTGGGGGTTGTCCCCTTTCCTGCTCAGAGTAACACCACCAGGGACTGCTGTGTCAACCAGAATCTTTGGTCAAATGAGATCCAGTTCCACTGCTATGCCTACTTACTTACGTCTGCCCATGGTGCAGTTTGTTTTAGAAGCTAGGATACAGGTTACCAGCACCAGTTCTGGAGTCAAGCCCAGAGCCACCATTTCCTCTCTGGGACCTTGGGAAAGTCATCTCTCATCTTCATCTCAGAATTCCATATCCGTTGCATGGAAAGAAAGTGTGGGCACAGGGCTCTCTCATCACTCCTGCAAGGTGAGGATTCCTGTCAAGTCTAGAACAATGCTTGGTACCTAGGGCTACCTGCAATTTTATTGCGATTAGTACCTCATGGGTACCAATCAGAGGTGACCTGCGAGCTGGGTCAAGGATTTGTAATGCTTCCCGGTACACTGATACAAATTTGAACTGGAGGCCAAGGACACAGAGTTGAAGGTTTCCTATAAAGAGCCAAATTACCTGGCTTTTCTAGAAAAATCAGCTGCAGGACAGGAGATAGCCAGGTGCTTTGTGAGCCCTTGGCTTATGGGTCTAATGACCCTTTCCAGGTGCCAGATGCTGTCGTTGCCTACCTAGCGACTTTGGGGACTTGTTCCAGCTGCCTGAGCACCGTTGCGTCCACCACCTGACATATGGCGACAAGCCCAACAGGCCCAGTTCCTGTCTTCACAGGGCTCACAGGCTTGGATTGTACGTGGACTTCTCTCTCCCCAGAGGCCCATCTCCAGGAGACCTGTAAAAGCTTGCTGGGGTCTAGGAGTTCCCGGTGCCACCTGGTTCCTCCAGGGTAGTAACAGGATCACCAGGGAGCTTGAAGAAATGCAGAACCTCAGCCCCACCCCAGACCCTGGACTGGGAATCAACACAGCACCGCCCTCAGGTGTGCTGTGAAAGTCTGAGAAGCAGGGCCCTACACTTCGGAGCCCACCACCTGGGAGCCCTTCCCCAGGTAGACGGGGCTGTTGACCATGCTGAAGTTATAGAAAGGGCTACAGAAGGGGCTGCCCTGGCACCCGCCTGTGCTGGCAGGGAAGGGGCAGTAGTAGGAAGATCGCTGGCTGCTGCCGCTGCTAGTGTTCAACAAGGTGTCTGCAGAGGCCTCAGGTTGAGATAGCGGAGAAGGGTTGCTGGAGGGCAGTTAAGTGCCCTGGATTCCCAGGTGGCCGCTGCTGGGGCCCGCGCACTGGGTGCTCCTGTTGTTGCCGGCGCTGAGGATGCTGAAGAAGGACCTGATGCAGGGGGCGGAGGCCAGCACCCGGCCACCCGCAGGGGTTCCGGGACTCTTGGTGCCCTCGGGCTCCGGCGACTGCGCTGGCCGCAGCACCTATAAGGTGCTGTCTCCCTCCAGTGAGTCACCCACTCCGGTTCCGAGGACAGCTCTTTTTCTGACTTGGAAGTCCCTGCAGCCACCACAGAGCTGCCGCTGGCCTCGGAGCGCTGCTTTCGCTTCCCACGGAAGTTTCGGTTGTCAAACCTCTCGAAGTTTGGGTCCAGAGTTCAGTAAGTACTTTTCTTAGGTCGTCCTCGACGCGGGGCGCCTTCTTGAAGCAGTCGTTGAGCGACAGGTTGCGGCGAACTGAATTCTGCCAGCCGGCCTCGCTGCGCTGATAGAAGGTGAAGCTGTGGGCCACGAACTGGTAGATGTGGCCGAGCGTGAGCTTGCGCTTGAGCGCGCTCTGGATGGCCATGGCGGTTAGCGCCCAGTCCCAGGAGGCCGTCCGCACCATCTTCATCAGGTCCTGGTGGCTGGCCACGGACAGCAGACCAGTTCTCCTGGCGCCGCGGGGCCCCGCGGGCTCGGCGGGCGCGGCGGCGGGGGCTGTGTGAAGGGTCGCTGCGCGCTCCCGCAGGAGCCGGCGGAGGTGGCGGCTGCAGGAAAGGCCAGGCGGCGGCGACAGAAGGGCACCAGGTAGACTGCAGCCGCGGCTGCAGTGGAGGGCGTGCCGCCCACGCCGGGAGCGTGGAGCTACAGGCAGGGGTTGGCGGCCGGCGGCGCGGCGTAGTTGGCCAGCGCTTAGGGCGCCCTGGAGACTGAGGGCGCGTCCTGGACGGCGGTGGCGGAGGTGGGCAGGCTGGGCTGCGAGTACGTGCTGAAGTTGTTGCGCCAGCAGAGGGCCCTGTCGGCAGCCTTGCCACACACAACAGGCAAGAGGAAAATGACTAAAATGTGAGGCCTAAAGCTTGTAGCTGAAGTCAAATTGCTTTGTGGAAACTGGTCGTTTCTTTAAAAATTATCTATATATGATTATATATGCATATTATTATATATATGCTTATGTGTGTATATAAGTATATATATTTCTGCCATTATCAGAAATACTAAATTAAATTTTGAAGTTTTGATCGTTTTTGTTTTGTTTTTTTTTGTTTCAGAACTGGGGACTTGAACCCAAGGGGTAGCTTTACCACTGCATCTGCAAATACATTCTGCATCACTTTTAAGTTTTATTTTGTAACAGGGTCTCACTGAGTTGCTTAGGGCCTACCTAAATTGCTGAGGCTGGACTTGAACTTGTGATCTTTCTTTCACAGCCTCCCAAGTTGCTGGGATTATAGGTGTGCACCACTGCACATGGCTTAAATGAAATTTTTAATTTTGTGAACTTTTGTGTACTTGCATATTCTGAAGTCAAAGACATAAATAGTGTTTTAGGCTAGCGAAGAAAGCTGGGGAAATGGAATCTTCCCCATGATGTCTACAAGAAACTATAAATATTTGGTTAGAAAATTTCTTCCAAGGTATGTTGGTACAACAAACAGTGGCACCATTTAAGAATCATTTGACATTGGTGTTGACTGTCAGTTCTTCACAAGTGAGGAGAGAATTTTGTTTCTCATCATTTTTAATGTTTTCTTCAAGATGTATTTCATAGGAAGAATAATTTGTGAGAATTTCATAGGTATCTCCAGATTTTTCCAAATTTCATACGTTTTATAATCAGTCTACAACTAAATACACAACCCTGTCAATTCTACCTTCAGAGGCTTAGTAAAACTTTTCAGGATGTGTACCTAAGAGTTTGGAATATAAGTATACTTTTCTCTTTAAAAATCTATAAAAATTTGTAGAGGACTGGGGATATAGCTTGTGAGGGCTCACCTCACAAGCACAAGGCCCTGGGTTCAACCCCTAGCACCACAAAAAAAAAACAAAATGTAGTAGAGAGAATTAGTAGTAGCAGTACTACTATTAGCTGTAGAATTCATATTAAACCTCCACTGAGGGTTTCCTGTGGGAAGAAACATTCCCTGTATTGCCTCCTTTAATGGTCACCCTGGGAAGTGTGTCCTGTAGGTATCACCATTCCATTGAGACACAAAATACTAAAGTAACTTATAGAAGGTCACATGTTAGCAGGTAGCAGAGAATAATGCTGTCTCTCACCATTATCAATCTGTGATACTAAGTTTGTCTGTAGGGCTGTGAAGTTTTCTTAAAATATTTTATTCATTACTAATTCTGCTCGACTTATCATTAACCACAGCATTCTTCATCTCTTCTGTACTTATTGAATTACTATAGTCTATTTTCTGTGATGCATGTAAATAATTTCTGGTGCACAAATTTCTTTTTTTTAAAACATTTTTTAGTTGTCAATGATCTTTTTATTTTATTTATATGTGGTGCTGAATATTGAACCCAGGGCCTCACACATACCAGGCAAGTGCTCTACTACTGAGCTACAACTCTAGCCCCTCAAATTTCTTGAAATGACTCATTATATACTGTTCTGCTGAACATTTACTTAGTATTGTTGTATCTATCAGCAAAAGTAATCAAATTATGAACATGTTGGCCTTAAAAAACTATGAGCTATAAATATGATATCTGTTTTTTCAGTTTTAAGTGGATAATGAGGTATTGTATTTGCAATGAATAAAAGCCTCAGTTGTAGAATATAGTTGTTTTCATGTCTTTTGATACCTTAAGGACCCTACAGACCCCTCTTTCAGCACATAAAGTTCTTATGCTTCCAGATAGAAATATGAAAAGCTTCATTCCTCAGCATTATGTGTTCAGAGTCTAGAGATTAAGCTCATTTGATAGCTCTGTATCTGCTGACCTCCTACAATAATAATATAGAGATCCAGTGGCAAATTTTAGAATTGAGCCTTTTCACCAGAAACTGCTTGGCATTCAGACATTTGAATTTTATTTCCCTATCTTTAAATATCAAAATTCATTTAAATGACATAAAGTGGGAAACAAGAAATGGTCCCTAGAGGTGATTCCCTTTTTCTAGAACAAGGACAATGATATTATGGGTGATTCTTATTTCTCAAATGCACTACACACCATTGCAGGATTTCCAGTGTAATGAATAAATTATGCTAATTTATATGCCATTAATGATAGGGACAAAGGTAAGCATGTTAATGGGAAGAGGGTTTCAACAACTGAAGTATCTTGAGGTTACTAGCTGCTCCTACATAGATGGCTGACTATGGATATTTACATATAGGAAAGCCTTAGAAACACGAGACTGGCTGCCAGGCAGCAATCTGGGCCCAGAGACATGGACCCCATGTGGCTAAGCTAATTCTTATAGCTCCCTTGTTTGTCAGCCTGAGTGGGAAAAGAACAAAACAGTGTACGGAACTAAATTGGAGTTTTGAACTCTGCAGTCTGATGCAAATCCTATCTTCCTTTAATTGAAAAGCTGCACAAATCCCTGGAGCAATAGAGTCACTCTGAGGTTGGGTTAGTTTTCAGCTCTGAGCCTCAAAACTCTGATTAGAAAACACTAAGAGAAGAATGAAGGAACTTTGGATGGTGTAGAGGAAAATGGGGTGGGATGGGGTGGGATGGGGTGGGGGAAGGAAAGATAATAGAGTGAAACAGTCAGTATTACCCTATGTATATGTATAATTACATGAATGGTGTGAATCTACATTGTGTACAACTAGAAATGAAAAGTTGTACCTCATTTGTGTACAATGAATCAAAATGCAGTCTGTAAAAATAAAAAAAAATTAAATAAAAAAAGTGATAGAGAAAGAACTAACTTCAAGGTTGATTGTTTGATTCTTATCCACTTTCACTAAGAAACATTTGATGTCAAGGAGAATACAAAAAATAAAAGAACAAAACAATGATAAATATTAAAAATCTTCTGTATTTTAGTGTTTAGATCATCAGTGTTTTCCTGTGGAGAAAGAAAATTCTATCCCATCAATCATTAACTTAAACTTAATTACTTGAGTCCATATAATTACCCTTAAAACTATTTGGAGTAAAGATTAACCATTATAAATAAATGTTCTTTATTTGCATACATAAATGGAGCTGCTTTATCTCTACAATCAAGGCTAAGATAAGCTACAGTTAAGTATATCAGTGTATTTTTCAGATTTACATATCTCAGTCATTTTCCTCTTTGTCACTCCAATTATATGATCTGATTTTATACTTGGTGCAGTCTAGTCAAGCAGACCTTGTGGAACTTATTTTTGTTCTCCTATTTAAGACAGTGCAATGGAGGGAAAAAAAGGATGTGGTGATTTGCTTGAGGTCAGGTTGACAGTTACTGAAGGATATGAGTCTGCAACTGAGTCCCTAAAATCAAGACCATTGTTCTTTTCCACTCACCAGGCTGTGTAATATTTTTAACTGCAGTTATGAAATTGGAAAATTATATGCCCTCTATAGGAAAAAATTCACTAGAAAAGCCTACACATCCATATTATGGTCATTGAACCCTCAGCATTCTAAATTCTTGATTTAATACAGCTCATTCTGAACTTGAGGTAGGAATAAACTGTCCTGCTCTTGGATTGATCTTCCTGGGCCCCATCCATGTTCTTTGAAAATAGGACAATAGGTAGGTAGAGTGCTCAGATTTTCTCATACAAATCTCAGTGACTCTCATTCTCTTAATTTGTCTCATATTTACAGTCTGCCCAGGCTTTTGTGACAAAGAATCCTCAAAGTCATTACTCTGAAACTTCAATGAGATCTTATCAATGATTAATGATCTGCATGAGCTTGACTTTGACTTCTTTTATTTTTCAGCTCCTCATATTTTATAATACACATGGCCTTAAGTAATGAAACCATATCAAAAAATATTGGCTATTCATCTCCTGGCCATCTGTAGATCATTTTCATCTTTCTAGCTGCTGCTTTCATTTATCTCCAAGTATGCTTTATTTTCTTTCTAACAAATATTCCTCACCCCACCAGTTTCTGGTTTTCCTAACTGAATACGAGCCTAGAAACAGTTGCTCATCTTGGTTTCCTTGGGGATGTCTCAGGACCTGATGCAGCACTACTATTTGTAGCATACAGCAAAGTCTTTGCATAGATATAGTATTTCTTTGCAATGTTTCCTGATGGAACTGCTTAATATTTTAAATGCTTGGGTAATATTCAAGGAGTGATTTGATTTAGCAGTTCTAGCTCCTTTCTAAAAATCTGGGGTCTCTCCAGTGAACCAGACTCATGACTTTATTTCAGGTCCACTTCATTGTGCCAAAAGAAATTTCAATCCCATAGTGAGACATATGAATATAATACACAAAATAACAGCTACATGGCAAAATTACAGGCTTCTGAGTTATTCTATAGTTAACATTCTTTGCAATTATGTAAACTAGTTCAGATCCCCTGAAAGTCCTCTTATCAATATTAATATGATTTCTACTAAATAGAACTGAGCCCTCACAAGTTGGAACATCTACCGCTTCTCTACTTGTGTTGGTTTGGTCCCCTTACCTCTTATTTGGTACTTTCTAATAGTCTATGTGTGATGAGGACCCTATCAAGATCAGATATGGAAAATAAGTCTTCAGAAACTTTAAAGCAATTGATGGCATGCGGCAAACACTGCCCCAAAACATAGCGTCTTTGCATACTGAGTATCATAAGCAGAGGGAAATTGAAAGAAAGTTTCGTTTGACCTTCCGTCTTAAAAACCTCCAACATGATACCTGCTCTACACCCTGAAGGGAAAGACTGTCACACAGAGAGTCCCAGAAGATATGAACCTTGTTAAGTTCCCTTTAGTTTGTTACCATGGGGTCATATTCTCCTATTATCCAATCATACTTCTACAAGGCTATCACTCATCAAACGTAAGTATAAAAATAGACTTTTTCCTGGGTCTTTGGTCTTCATTTTGAAATGTTCCCATGCCAAGTTAATTCATGTTAAATAATTTGGTTATGCTTGTCTCTTGTTTATCTGTCTTTTACAATAAATATATTGACAAGAACTTTGTGATTGGCTAGGAAAATATAGTATTTATCTGCCCTACACAATTTTTATCTCTATTGAATCCAATAACTTTAAAAGTGGTATTAGGTTATATTTGTCTTCCATTTTTTAAAACTGCTTTCTAATAATTCATGATTTGTTCTAAGATATAAAGCATTGGCCTATGGTGGATTGGAATTTTGTTTTTAATGACATTTTAGATGGTTTGGACAGCACAATTCTGATAGGTCCTCAATAATGTCCCAGTGTGTTCATAAATTGGCAAATTTGGTGCAGTATGGTAATATTCCATGTAGGCAATTTGTGTAGAATTCTACCTTTTCTGCTGCTTTGGATACATGGTCTCAAGTATTCACAGAGTATTTACAGAAGTGTGGAGTCAACAAAGAAAGTAGTTTGTTTGGGAAATTGAAAATGGTCTTGTCTATCTGCCAAAAATTGTACAGGGAGGATCTGGAGGGGTGGTAGAAAGGAAAAAGATCCAGCCAAGGTTGATGGTCACCTATACACCATAGTTGGTTTACGAGTTGGTATGGAGAAATATTTAAGATGTTGATGTACAGAATCTGATGACTGGAAGTGGGCCAGAGAGCAGGACAATCCTGGGTGAATTTTAGGCCTTTCATTAGCATTGACTATATGGCAGAGACATGCTCATTTATAGTAGCATGGTTTTTATAAATTATTTTAACCTATTCCCACTCATATAGGACAATGCCAATGATCTATGAGAATTGTGCTTCTCAAACTATCTGAAGCATCATTAAAAACTAAATGCTTCTAACTCATAGGAGCATTTTTAAGAAACATGTATCCTTTATTAATTCAATGATAATTATCAAGTATCTATATGTACCAACACTGTGCATTGTGCAGAGTGTTCATTATTGAACAAATACATGGTTGGTAGCATATAGTCCAGTATAATGATGATGAAAAAAATAAGTGAACCAGTAATAATATGAATACATATGCTGGTCAATGCTATGAAGGAACTGTACTTTTGGCAGGGAAGATGTCAGTGTAGAGGTGACACTGAAACAAATCTGTAAAGTAAGAAGCACTGACCCTCAAAAAACTGAGATTAGGTGTGTTCCTAGAAGATGAAACAGCAGGTACAGAGACTCTGTGAAGGAAATAACCCTTATTGAAGCTGAAGGAAGCCAGGTAACCAGAGGTAAGAGAGATGTCATGGGATGAATCAAGCAATAAAAGGAATGATAGGTAATTTATAAATATCTAGAAGGTATTACGCTTTGTTTTTTATTTTAACGTGAGAAAAATGAGTCTGTAAATTTAAATGATTGACTAAGGATCTGGGACCTCCAAATGACACTCTGAGCACAGAACTCAGAACCATCTGGTTTCATTTTTCTCTTCATTCCCACCATGCTCCCTCACCATTCCTTCAATGTTAGGTGCCAAAATCTGTACTCACCTGAGAGATGGCAAAATCTGTGCTCACGTGAGGATCTCTCTATTAGAGATGAGATTAGATGATTGAAGACTGGTTCTTCCAAAGGAATGTGTGATTCTGAATTCACACTTGGGCTTAACTCCCATGGAACAAAGAAACATGCATTTAGAGCCCTGCTCTTGCATAATAAGATAAACAAGGTTGGCAGTCCACAAAATATCTTATGATATAAGAGGAAGGGAAAATCAGGAAAGTGCCTTTGAGAAGGCAGGGTGAGTGACCTACACTGGTAGGGCTAACTTCATCTGAATACTCCAGTATGAGACTCATTGATGACTGTATTTACCTGATATTGTGGATATAGTCCAGTAAAGAATTATCTAGTATAACTTAAATTAAGTATAAATTGTTATCCTGTTGTCTTCAGCTGATATTGTGGATATAGTCCAGTAAAGAATTATCTAGTATAACTTAAATTAAGTATAAATTGTTATCCTGTTGTCTTCAGCTTTATGAAACCTCTAAATTAACCTTCTCAATTAAAAATGTGACCCTACATTTCTTTGCATCTTGTGTGAAACTGACCCTGAGGAAGGAGACTGGTCTGGTTTCTCTGCAGGCTTCAGATAAGGCTTCTTGTAGGGGATTCTCCCCCCATCTTGCAAGAATGAAAATTGTGTCCCATTGTAGCACATTTCTAAAGACAAACCAAAAAAGACCTTGAACATTTGGGAGAATTTGTTTGTAAAACAGAAAATCAAATGTCTTTGCAATAACTTTTTTCTTTCTTTCTAATGACCTGTAATCATTCTACCTTTATTTTGCCAACCTTTTCTTCACATTTCCATGAAACCAGTTTTAAAATGTCTATTTTTTCTTCCACTCACAAAAATGGCAATAATTTTACTTCTTGTGGAAAGTCCACGTTTTATGACATTATGTATGCCATATGTGCATTTCTATTGATAAACTAGAAATTCATTTTAGGACATGACTTAAAAAAATAAACTTGCTGTGTCTTTCATGGCAGGATTCAGTGAGCTCTAATTTCTATAAATAGTTGTCCCAGAATCTTCACCATCATTTTTTTTTTTTTACATTTTTGCATTGTTGGGTATTGAACTCAGGCCTTGCATATGCTAGGCAAGCAGTCTACAGTGAGCTATGCTCCCAACCCCAAGAGGCACGTTTTCTTTTTCTTTTATTTAGAGAATACTTTATTAGTTTCTGTAATCGAACCCATGTATATAAGATCTTATATATTTAATACAGTGCATTGCCCCTGTACAAATGGAAAAAAAATAAGTTTAACATTTCTAGACGTATATGACTGTTAATTTCTGTACAATGCCAATTCAACATAGTAAACTGCAATACTTTTTCCAAAGTTAACAGCACAGCTAAAGTTTCCAAAAATTCAAAGTATATATATATATATATATGTATGTATATTTATGTAAAAAGGTCAATAATAGAAGTATGTTATACATCAATAGCAGCAACAACTTTTCCAGGATCTGCAGTCATCTGAAAAAAATTATAGAGACATCCATCACACTCCATTAGAAAAGGGGGTAAAAATCAAGAACAAAACAAAAGTTGACAAAATAGCAAAATTCTATTACTGTTGTGATATCTGGCACCATTTTTTAAAATTACCTTCTCAATCATCATTGAAAAAGAAAACATTCTATTGTAACATCATTAAAAATAGCTCTGATAAAGCACGGTCCTACTACATATATTAAGGCAGGTACAAGAGGCTTTACACTCACAGTTTATGATACAGTAGTGTTCAACATCTGTAATACCAGAGGATACAATTGAAAAGGCAATTATTTGAGACCTTATTCTACTTTTCCAGCAGAGGGACAGAGATGACATGACACAGGTCTGTATAGAAATTTACTTCCTTAGGATTTCCTTTCAGTGGTAGCACAGTTCCAAGTACGCACTCTCTTTATGAACATAAGCTAAAAACTGTTAAAAATAAAGGCCAGGAAAATAAAAAGCAAAACAAAACAACCATTGAATTCATACACAGGTGACCAAGCAGAGGCAAGCAAAACTCAACTTAACTAGTATTTTATCAAATCTGTATAGAAAATATCAAAGACACCAACAAATGATCCTCCAAAACTGAACAGGAGGACATACACAATTTAAACTGATCAATTTCAAGCAATGAATTAGAATTATCCATCAAAAGTCTTCCAACAAAGAAAAGCCCCAGGACCAGGTGGGTTCTCAACCAAATGCTACAAGACCTTCAAAGAATGAGTACCAATACTCCTCAAAGTATTCCATGAGGTAGAAAAGGAGGAAATCCTTCCAAACTCATTCTATGAAGCTAGTATCACTCTGATACCAAAACCAGACAAAGATTCATCAAGGAAAGAAAACTTTAGACCAATATCCCTGATGAACATAGATGCAAAAGTCCTTAACAAAATACTGGTAAATCACATACAAAAATATATTAAAAATCGCACACAAAATATATTAAATATATATAAAAATACATTAAATCACATACAAAAATATATTATATCATGGTGCACATATAGTGCACCATGATCAAGTGGGGTTTATCCCAGGGATTCAAGGTTGGCTCAACATCCAGAAATCAATAAATGTAATTCATCACATCAATAGACTTAAAGTTAAGAATCACATGATTATTTCAATAGATGCTGAGAAAGCATTTGATAAAATACAGCACTCCTTCATGATTAAAACACTAGGAAAAATAGGAACATACCTCAACATTGTAAAGGCTATCTATGTTAAGCCCGCAACCAACATCATTCTTAATGGAGAAAAACTGAAAGCATTCCCTCTAAAAACTGGAAAAACACAGGGACGCCCTCTTTCACCACTTCTATTCAACATCGTTCTTGAAACACTTGCTAGAGGAATTAGACCAAAGAAATTGAAGGAATACAAATAGGAAAAGAAGAACTTAAGCTGTCACTATTTGCTGATGACATGATCCTATATTTAGAAGATCCAAAGAACTCCACTGGAAAACATCTAGAATAAATGAATTCAGCAAAGTATCAGGATATAAAATCAATATGCATAAATCTAATGCATTTCTATTCATAAGTGATGAATCCTCTGAAAGAGAAATTAGGAAAACCACTTCATTCACAATAGCCTCGAAAAAAAAAATTCTTGGGAATTAATCTAACAAAAGAGGTGAAAGACCTCTACAATGAAAACTACAGAACATTAAAGAAAAAAATTGAAGAAAACCTTTGAAGATGGAAAGATCTCCCATGTTCTTGGATAGGCAAAATTAACATTGTCAAAATGGTCATTCTACCAAAGGTGCTGAACAGATTCAATGCAATTCCAATTAAAATCCCAATGACATTCCTCATAGAAATAGAGAAAGCAATCATGAACTTCATCTGGAAGAACAAGAGACCTCGAGTAGCCAAAACAATCATGAGTAGAAAAAGTAATGCAGGAGGTTTCACAATACCAGACCTTAAACTATACTACAGAGCAATAGTAACAAAACCGGTATGATATTGGCACCAAAACAGACAGGTAGACCAATGGTACAGAATAGAAGACACAGAGACAAAACCACATAAATACAATCACCTCATACTAGACAAAGGAACCAAAAACATACAATGGAGAAAAGATAGCCTGTTCAACAAATGGTGCTGGGAAAACTGGAAATCCATATGTAGTAAAATGAAATTAAACCCCTATCTCTCACCCTGCACAAAATAGATCAAGGACCTAGGAATTAGACCAGAGACCCTGCACCTAATAGAAGACAAAGTAGCCTGAAATCTTCATCATGTTGGCCTAGGATCAGACTTCTTCATCAAGACTCCCAAAGCACAAGAACTCAAAGAAAGAATCAATAAATGGGATGGACTCAAACTAAAAAACTTTTTCTCAGCAAAGGATACAATCAAGAACGTGAAGATAGAGCCTACAGAGTGGGAGAAAATCTTTTCCACATGTACTTCAGATAGTGCAATTATCTCCAAAATTTATAAAGAATTTACAAAACTTTACACCAAAAATACAAAGAACCCAATCAAAAAATGACCAAGGAACTGAACAGACACTTTCAGAAGAAGAAATACAGGCAATTAATAAATATATGAAAGTGTTCAACATCTCTAGTAATTAGAGAAATGCAAATTAAAACAACCCTAAGATTTCATCTTACTCCAATTAGAATGGCTATTATCAAGAACACACAAAAAAATAAATTTTGGCATGGATATAGGAAAAAGGCACACTTTTATATTGCTGGTGGAGTTGCAAATTGGTGCAGCCACTCTGGAAAGCAGTATGGAGAATCCTCAGAAAACTTGGAATGGACCCACCTTTTGATCCAGTTATCCCACTCCTCGGTTTATACCCAAAGGACTTAAAATCAGCATACTACAGTAGTACAGCCAAATCAATATTTATGGCAGCTCAGTTCACAATAGCTAGATTGTGGAACCAACCTAGATGCCCTTCAACAGATGAATGGATAAAGAAACTCTGGTATATATACACAATGGAATATTATTCAGTCATAAAGAAGAATAATATTATGGCATTTGACAATAAATGAATGGAATTGGAGAATATCATACTAAGTGAAATAAGCCAATTCCAAAAAACCAAAGGACACATGTTTTCTCTGATAAGTGGAGAATGATATATAATGGAGGTGGTGGTGTGGGGAGTGAGAGAAGAATGGGGGAACTTTAGATTATGTAGAAGGAAATGAGAGGGAGGGGCTATGAAAAATGGTGGAATGAGACAGACATCATTACCCTATGTACATATATGATTACACGAATGGTATGTATCTTCATTGTGTACAATCATAGAAACAAAATGATGTACCCCATTTGTGTACAATGATTCTAAATGCAGTCTGTAAAAAATTTAAAAATAAATAATTTTAAAAAATTACTTTCTACTGCAGTGCTATACTTTCTTGCTGATTTTTACTAAAAACACTGTGCTCCTGTGGATAGAAATATCTTAAAACTCCTCACCACATCCACTTACCATTTCTCCTTCTCAGTGAGTGTCCCAGAATTGCAGTTTAGTAAACGGATGTTCATAAAAATAAAATGAGTGAAGAAAAAAAATGTTTTTCTAGAAGGAAGGAATCCAAAATTGTGGTAGAAAAGCAACAGAAAATGTTTCAACAAACACAGTCATAATTGTTCATTTTTTCCCCAAAAATAGCTCATGGAAACTGGTCACTCCTTTCTGCCCATATTCTCAGTCCCTAAACCTTCAGTTATCCATCAGGTAAAAACCTAAAAATTGGTTTTAGGGAATATTTATTCTTTTTCTACTTTCCAGTATTTTTCATCTTTTCTTTGCAATTTGATACTCTTTGGGTATGTACTAATGATATATAACGAATGCTTGAAATAGAGCATATGTATTACCCTAATTCTCTTGAATTCTTAAAATTACCCTGGAGAAAAAAGTTATCATGAAAACAAACAAAATTGGATGAATATAAAGGTAAATTTTAATTTAGAAGCTTTGTTATGTGCAGAAATATAGTTAATACTTGCTTTAAAATTATGACATGGGCATATATAAATATTTGTGTGCATGTGAATCCACATATATTTTTTGTCTTTAAAATTTTTTCTCTTTATCACATTTCCTGAGAAATTAATAGGTGCCTCATCTATGTGTATCTGTGTGTTTGTGTGTGTGTGTGTGTGTGTATGTGTGCGTGTGTGAATTATGTTATTGTCCAAAATCTTGAATTTCTAATTATGTAATTCTCACCCAGTTTCAGGAATATTGGTCATTATTCATTCAAAACATCTTTTATTGTTCTTTCTGTCACTGTTCTACTTCTGTTTTGTTTTGTTTAATTTTGTTTCATACAAGGGATTGAACCCAGGGCTACTTTACCACTGAGTCACATCCCTAGCCCATTTTTATTCATTATTATAGACAGGGTCTTTCTAAATTGCTAAGACCTTGCTAAGGTACTGAGTCTGGCCTTGAACTTGTGATCCTCCTGCCTCAGCCTCCTGACTCCTCTAATTCTAAAACTTCGATTAATCCATGGTAAACCATTTAATATTTTTCCCATACCTCTTGAGTATAAATTCATTAATATTATTTGGTCTTTTTGCTCTTTGCTGCACTTCCAATAATTTATATTATTAGGGCTTCAATTTCACTGAATTTTTCTTTTGCAATGTTAATTTGTATTTAATCTTACATAGTTAATGATTAAAACTAGAAATTCCATTTGTTTGTCCTCCACATTCCTTTCTATTATCCAAATACATTTTTGTTTATTCTGTAATACTGGTGATAGATGTATGTGCAAGGTTAGTGCTCTGCCTCTTGCTAATACTTTCTCTTCTAGTAATTTGTAGGTCTGTTTCTGTTGGCTTTTCTTCTAGTTCTGCATTATTGATTCTTCTTGGCAAGTTTAGTAGTTTCTATTAGATGCTGAGTTCTGGATGCTAAGTTGTGGAGTGTTTGGGTAGAGCTCTACAATAGGAAATCATAGGTATTGTTCTAGCATATAGGTACAGTTCATGTGGACTAGCTTGATCCCTTCAAGGTATGTTGTTATTTTGTTAATATTATTATTGCAATTTGTTACTGGGGATTGAACCCACAGCACTTAATCATGAAACACATCTCTGGTCCTTTTAATTTTTACTTTGGGACAGGGTCTCACTAAGTTGTTTAGGGCCTTGCTAAATTGCTAAGTCTAGCCTCCAAGTTTTGAGTCTTCTGCCACAGTCTCCTGAGTTGCTGGGATTACAGGCATACACCATTGCTTCCTGATTCAGGTATGTTTTTAAATCTTCCTAGTATGGGGATAAAGCAGCCTTCACTTCAGTTGTCTCCATTTGATGGTTGGGATGATGACACAGGAATATCTAATGATGATTTCAGTTTTATCTCTGATATTTCAGTTTTTATTCCTAGAATTTGCTATTTTTATACCTTCCAAATCTCTAATTTTTCATCTTTTTAGGCAATATATTCAGTTTTGTTCTAAGATTCTTTAACATATTCATCAAGGTTATTCAAAGTTCATTTCTGATACTTTCAACCACTAAGTTATTTGTTGGTTTTAATTCACTAATTTTATCTTGATAAAACCACATACTTTTAAAAAATATGTATTTCTCATTTTTTTATTTAATTCTGGAAAATGTGTTCAAAACCACAGAACACTGCCTGATATAAAATCCTCTCTGTCTATCTATCTATCTATCTATCTATCTATCTATCATCATCATCATCATCTACCTGGAGAGAGGGATGAAGACCTAGCTCCTCTTTCTCTTCCAAGAAGACAGCAAGTGTTTGAGCCAATCAACTTTGGGCTTGTGAGCACCGGATTTCAGCTGTAATGACCTCTACAAGACTCTTGTCATTTGAATGTCAAATCTTAAGGTGGTGCCTTTGACACCAGCCCTCAAGTGCCTGTGCTGCCACTGTGCTGAAATCATTGACAGAAATTGGACTTAAAATACCCTGGACTGTGGTTGCAGCATTGACTTATTTACTCTGAATTTAAGATACTTGAAGACTCATGTGCGTAGGTGCTGAGAGATGGTAAGAGTTCAGGTCTTCAAGACTTTGCTGTCACAGATTGAAAGACCTTGAAATTTGGGTACATAGGACATGAGGCTCTGAGGCAGTGCTGTCATGAGATGACTTTCCTTCCTAACCCCACACCTGGACTCTTCCTTCTACAAGCCCCATGTAACAAAATTATTTGGGAGAGTGAATCATTTTGTGATAGGGACTCTTACCAGTTCATATTTGATTTGTTGGTTTACAAGTTTCTCAACGTGGTCTCTTATCCCTCCCTTTCAGATGCACAAATCAGGCTTTTGTGACTGCTCCTTCCCAGTTTTAGCACTGAGCCCAGGTAGGGAAGGACACTTTGTCACTGGCTTGCTTGGGACATGCTCATCGTTCTAGAATTTAGTTCCTATAAAATTTTTTTTCTTTTTCTTTTTCTTTCTTTCTTTCTTTTTTTTTTGTAGAGCTGGGGCCTACAAATTTCTTTATAAATCTTCAATGAGTTCCAAGGAACATATATTCTTTTGGTTTAATCTGTGATTTCTTGTTGTGAATGGAGTGAACGAAGATATTTCATTTTTTCCTACATATTCCCACAAGAAGAAATCTAATCTGTTTTATATGAAATGCATCCCTCTAAGGAGGCAAACAAGAAAAACTTTCATGAGATATCTTCCTGTATTACACCATCTACAATAAGTTTGTTCCTGATCTGAAATTTCAATATTTGTTGATTCTCAAAGGCACAAACCCTTTCCTACTTTCTCCCTGCAGGGATCATGTTCTCCAACTCTCTGGTTTTTTTTTTTTTGTTGTTCTTTTGTTTTGTTTTGTTCCCACACAGTTCAATGGTGACTTAATCACTGTATGATGCAGAAGGAGGTAAGTCCTTGTTCAGGACTTGCTTCAGGACTTACAGGGATTAGCCATGAAACTGAGGGTCTAAGCCTATGAAATCTCAAAGAACAAACAAGCCTAGGCTTTCCTCCTCAGAATTTTGTGGGGTGATGACTAGGTTTGTGTCTAAGTTACTATTATCAGAAAAATTCATGCATTCTTAGACAAACTTATTTCAAACTCATTTACTGGACCAGAAAAATAAAACTGAATTTGCCTTTGGAAGATGAACAAAAGATAGCAGCTATGTTAGTGAATTAATTCAGTTCAGAAGATGATAGGAATGTTATTCTTCAATATTATTGTAGAGGCTCCCATGTTTCACATGCTTGTGAAATAGGAAATAGTGTAAACTCAGTCTTATATATTTGTTAAAGTAAGTGGCAACCACTATTAATTTAGGTCAAACATTGAATGACACATTTTTCACTGATCAAAAATAATATCTGGTTATAAGAAACAACTCATTTGTAGAAAAATTCAGACTCGTGCATGACTTAGACATAGTGATGTTTTAGAAGTGGCCTTTTAAACCCTAACATGGGTTATCAATTAAAAATACAAGCAGACCAAAGCAAACAAAGCAGAGACAGAGTGGGCAATGGTTGCAGAACTAGGAGGTTGGAGTGCAGATTCTGGAGGAATGTCAGCATGGTGGAAGAGAAGCCTTGTCACCTATGGTGCTTCCTGCACACATCCGGACCCTTCCTAAAGCAGGCTCCCTCCATGGTTGTTGCTTCACAGAAAATGCCTGTCCAGGATCTCCTAAGAAAACAGATGAAGGTTTGAGTGACCAAAGACATTCTGTTTTATTGAACTTTCTTCACAGAGTACTCTGATGTTCTAGGATGTTTATCTTCATAAAGTATGCATGATTTTCAAAGGCAGAAACCTGAAAGTGACATGGCATTGATCACACATATTTGTTCTACATCTCATCTATTGTGCTATTCATCAACTCAGGCATGGCTGATAAATTTCAGTGGCCAAACAGAAACTAATATGGTTAATTTGGATTATTTAATATAGCCAAATCACATTACCAAATGTGTGAAGATTTCCTTACAAATCCTTGCTGTTTATTCCATTTTAAATTACTATTGAAATGGTTCCTCTCCCTCATTACAGGATAAATCCCTTGAGGACATGAGGGTGTGTTCATTATTTTAAAATTCCTTCAGCACCTTGGCCACCACCTAAAGCAGTCAATGCTAACTCGTACCAAATTTTTTCCCAAAGTAGGAGTGAAACCAAACTGAAGTAACACAAATCTCACACTGAAAAACTTTCAAACCCTGAACGCATTAGTACTTCTGATTTTCAGCAAGAATGGCCCAAAATGCAGCTCTCAAGGGCTGATGTTGAGCTGACAGGTGGATGTGAGGGATCTGGGATTTACAGTCAGCATCCCGTCTGACTCATCAGTGTCTAAGTCATGCCAGCAGGCCAGAGTTGGAAGAGGACCTCCCCAGTTTGCTCTAGGAAATCCAACAGGGCTATGCAGAACTGATTTCTAGAGTACAACATCAGTTGAGGTTTCACCAGCTTTTAAAGGCTTTACTCTTCAAAATGGATATTAATTGGTTGTGAAACAATTAAACAAATAGCAAAGTAAGGTTTTTAAGTAACAATCAGCTTGTCTTTTTGGTCCCAAAGTCCAGGTAGTGTATGGATGTCTGCCAAGTGTTCCCCCCATCAGATTTCTACTACAATTATGGAGAGAATGATATTCTAAACACTATCAGCATTTTACTATGGAAGGATCATGGGAGGGGAATTAGTTCCACCAGACTTTGACATGGTTCTTTCAATGCCTAAATAAGAGATAAGAAATTAAAAAGTGCAAAAATTAGTTTATGATCACTATGAGTTATTTGTTAACTTTCAGCACTAAAACAGAGAGATACTGGAAAAGATGATGGCCTTGAAGAGATCTGTGAATGCAGTTTCATCTAATGGAATGCACTACAGTTAGATACATAGAAAACTACTAAAAAAATGAGGAAATTGTATCTGCCTGGACTAAAAAGGCAGAGAAAGTTTAAATGAAAATATGCCACAAGAACTCCAAGTTTCTCTGGGGAGGAGGTAAGTTAAGAAAGAAATCAAGTGTTCCTGGTAACCTTCCTTAGACAGCACCCTCCAAATGTCCCAGTGATGAACTGCCACAAACCCTTCAATGATTGAGCTGAAACCTCCAACTTCTTAGGGGTTAGAGATCATTCACTGTTCACGTAGTGAAAGAAGCTAAATTCAGTAAATGGTTCCTTTGCTGTTAGTATCCCTAATGCAGGTGAGTTGTGACAACACACTAATAAAAGTGATGTCATTCTCCCAAATGATGGGACAAGAATATAAGCTGGAGTAGATCTTGTTTTGTGGGGTCTGGATAAGCAATGTTTTTTAAAAAGTGCCAGAATTGATCTGGTGGTAAAACCAAAAACATGATCGGATACTTGCAATGTTTCTTTTACTTCTGTATTATTGTCTCCATGTGAAAACAACGAAAGAAATAAAGAAAACAAGTTATAAAGCTTGGAAAAAGGTAGCTCAGGGAGCAGAGTTCACAGCACAGAGGGCAGAGAGGAGCAGCTTGCATAATCCCTCCCAGGGGCAGAACTGGGTCATATTCAAGAAGGTGGTTACATCTGCCTGTCTGGATTTCTGAATTGCTATGGAGTGGTAACTACTGTGCATCTCCCATGCTCAACCTTTCTAACTGAATGCATCTGTTGCCACACCAGATCAACTAATTGTAAGAAATATCACATTGTTACTGTTGCAGGTAATGAAATAAATGGGGAGATGGTTATGCAGCAAGGGAGAAGCTGAAAAGAAGACTAATGATTTTAGATAAAATTATGTAATAGCAGGACAAATATCTATTACTTCATATTTAACTTTTGCCATACAATCACAAAAGACTGTATTTTTACTAAAATAAATTCAATAATTTTGTTCCATTTTACCCAAGTGTTTTTTAATCCTTTGGTAGTGAAATCACTTTCTAATTATCTTTTCTGCCACATCCTTGTGGATTTTCTCTTCTATTCACTAGTTAAATTGTTCTATATTCTCATTCATTAATAGTGGGAAATATCTGCAATTATCATTCTCATCAACTTTATGAAACACTTTTTTTTCTATAGATTTACAATTTGCTTTCACAGTAGGTTTCCACTATACTTGAATTTATTATCTGTTATTAAGTTGGTGAAGAGATACCAATATTTTGAGAGGAGGAATGACTATTACATTGGTGATTAACTTTTAAAATGGGTCAGTGTATTAGTAGATAGTTTTGATTTATCATGATTTCATTTCTGCAGAACAACCCAGATAGTGGATTTTCAGTACTGGGCTTTTATCAGTAACCTGTAATTCTTCATCTCTTATGGCAGGATGGGGGAAGGAGAGTGATAGACAAGTGGAAAAGCAGGAAAATTCCACCCCTTTGCAGTACCACTTCTTGGAGAGAACCTACCCATTGGATGGTGTGAGATTGAGAAGTCACAGAGAGAAAGGAGCTAAGGGTCATATTCTAAAGGCTGATCACTCTTCATTTCTCCTTGTTTTGCCCTGGGGAAAGGAGGAAAGAGAACTGAATACAGAAAACTAAATCTCTGGGCAGAATTATTTTAGCAACAGATAAAGAGCAGCTGGTCACAGGAGTGAGCTCATATTTGAGTTAAAATTCTCAGACCTTATTGATGAAAAAGTTTCAATTTTTTTTTTTTTTTAATCCTTGGAGTTTTATTTTGTGGATGGACTTCAGTTTGTCCAAACCCAGAAAGGCAAAGACACATGATCAGTGGAATTTTAAAGCCCCGGAGTAGTCCAATGCTTATCAACTGGTTGGAAACAGCTTCATCTTCAAGGGTAATCACTACCCTTTTCCTGAAACCACTTTCTGGGCTGGTTTAACAGTGTCCAAAAGCTCGATTATCCCCACACTGGGCTCCATGCTCTCATGCTGGTTTCTAAACCTCAAACTTCCTACTTTCTTTTGTATAATAATCCTAAGCAGTGGATTGGCTGTTGAAAGGGCTTTGTGGTAGTTGTGATCATTATTTATAGGCAGCAAGTCCCTGTGGCAGTCAGCGAAGCCCACCAGCAAGTCCACCTTGGGGATCTTATGAAGGTGCTGCAACAGGCCATAGAAATCCTCGAATCTTCCAGGTTTTGACCTTTCCAGGGAGAACCTACGAAACTCCGAAACTCCGCTCCAAACTTGCTCTTTACCTCTATGGTGTGTGGTGGGGGAGACCTGGGCCCAGAGTTATGCCACAAGCATCTAAGATGGCGACTGGCACAGAGCCAAAGGGCATGCTGAATGAGCCTTGAGAAAAACAGGAAGCGTTTACCATTGGCTGTATGATAATTAGTTCAGCTGCCTAGCGGGTGGACAGATATATCTTACATGTGTGCTTGAGCTCGTGATCACTTGACTTTTAATAGGATTGGATGGACACATCTGGTTACAATTGCTTATGCATGAGACTGCTTATATATTGAGGGTGTTATCCAAATAAAGCAGAAGCTGCTTCATGAACTTCTGAAGAGTAAGTGTTATTTGTCCCGCTGGTCAATGGCAAGCAGCAATGGTGCCCAGGCAGCCGCTGCCCGCCCGGAGCCGGTGGCCACTCAGGAGCGCAGGCAGCAAGAGCATGGCACAGCCAGGCGCCGGGTCACAGGCACCTGCAGAGGGGGCGGCCGTGGCTGCTCACGCGGCGGACCGAGGGTTGGACTGGCTGTGCGGCGGGTGGGACGCGGCTCCCTCCCTCCTGGTCTCCGGGCCTTGGCAGCTGTAGCGGAGGAGGAGAGGGCGGAGCAGAGGCCACAGGCACCCCAGCCTCACTCTTGGCCTCCTCCTAGGCGAGCCCGTGCGTGTGCCCCCGAGCCTCAATTCTTTTTTGAAGTCAACATTGCCCAAAGATTGATACTGGAACTAGGAGGGAATTAACTTCAAGGGAGAACCAAAGTGGAAAGAAAAGCTTTGAAGTGAAAACCTGAAGGCTACTAATTGAAAAGAAAGAAATTATCCATTTACATATCTGTGTTTACAAATTATCTCTGTTTATAAGCCTACAAACCAAAATATGACTTGAAAAATATTTTAGAACTGCTAAGTAAAGTTGTAGAACAAAAAAAAAAGCATCATTTTTATATATCATAATGGACTTGCTAAAAATGAAATTAAGAGAACACTTTCATTCACAAAGGCTACAAAATATATGAAACACTTGGGAATAAACCTAACCAAGGAAGTGAAAGATCTGTGTAGATATAATTGTATAAAACAATAAAGAAAAAAATTACAGAGGACACAAAAAATAAAAACATGTCCCATGTCCACAGGTTGAAAGAATTTAATATTGCCAAAATGATCATAAGACCAAAATAAATCTATGAATTTCCTTCCATAAATATATACATCAATCTGAAAACTTATGGGGAACCACAAATGACCCATAATAGCAAAGTTGTCCCAAAGGGAAAAATCTGGAGGCATCACCATGCTTGACATTGAGGGTTACTACAAAGCGATAGGAAGAACAACATGGTGTTGGCATCAAAACAAACACAGACACCAATGGGACAGAATACAGAAATGAGAAGTTAATCCATGCTCATACAGCCAACTGATTTTTCACAAAAGCACTCAAAACATATAGTGGTTAAAAACAGCCTCTTCAATAAATGTCTTTGGCACAATTAGGCACACAGATGCAGAAGAATGAAACTAGATTTCTTCCTTTCACCATACACAATAATCAACTAAAAATGAATCAGAGACCTAAATGTAGAACCTGAAACTATGAAGTTACTGTGAGAAAATGCAGTGGAAGCACTTTTAGACGATGGTGTAGATTTAGATAGGAACTCAAAGGCAGATGCAAGAAAAATCAAACTAGGCAGAAGGAAACATGTGAAACTAAGAACTTTCTGTGCAGCAAAGGGAATAATCAACCTTGTTAAGACACAACTACAGAATGCATGAAGAATTTGCAAATTATTCATCCAAAAAGGAATCAATGTCCAGAAGCAACTCAAGTCAAGTTTATACCAAAAATTGGATCAGATTTTTCTCAGAATAAAACATAGAAATGGCCACGAGGATGCAAAAAAAATATTCAAGGAAATGGAAATTGGATACACAATAATGAGATACCATCTCAGTCAAATTAGAACAGTTATCAAATAGACAAAAATAAAATTATGCTGGTAAGAATGCAGAATAAAGGGAATTCATACACTATCAGTAGAAATGAAATTAGTGTAACTATTATGGAAAACAGTATAGGAAATCCTCAAAAACTAAAAACAGTACTACCATAGGATCTAGGAAGTCCTCTACTACCAGGATACATATACAAAGAAGATGAAAAAATTTTATGAAGAAGATACCATGTTTACTAAAGCACAACCACTGTAGTTAAAGTATGCAATCAACCCAAATGGCCATCAGTGAATAAATGGATAAGAAAATGTGGTATGTAAACACAATGGGATATTATTCAACCGTAAAAAGAACAAAATACTTTCATTTGAAGCAACATGATTAGATCCAGAAGTCATATTAAATGAAATTAGCAGACATAGAAAGACAAGTATATGCTCTCACATATTTATGGAAGTAAATAAGTGGATCTCTAAGAAAACAATGGAAATAGTAGTGTTCCATTTATATAGAAATAAGTTCAATATTTCTATAGTGGATATAGAAATAAGTTAAATAGTGGCACCAAAACAGGAGGAATTCCTTCAGGTTTTTCCATAGTATACTATGTTAACTTTGGTTAAACAACCTATGTTTCAAAATGAGTAGAAGGGCATAAAATTCTCACCACATAAAAATGAATTGAAGAAAAAGAAATGATTAGATTATTCCACATTGTATACATATATTGAATTGCTGTAATATACCCAATAAAGATGTACAAATACTACATCTGGATAATATTTTTTTTTAAATCTGGGGTAAAATGTGTCTTCTGAGAAATCTGAATGCCATTTTTGCCCTTTTTATTGTTTCTAATAATATTCTGAAATAATATTTAATTATATGATTACATGTTTTAAAACTGAAAAGGACATCAGAATTTATTACTGTATTATTATTAGTGAAGTGGATATTTCAGAGATAAGAATTTATGATTTCTTGGTTTTAAAGCTAACATGTTGAATTAAAGGTTTGAATTCATGTTCTATTCTATCTTCTCTTATGTAACTGATTTTTTAATTTTATTCATTGTCCTTAATATACATGGCAGTATTGTGCATTTTCACACATTATATATACATGGAGTATAATTTATTCTACTTAGGATTCCATTCTTGTAGGTATAAATGTTGTGGAGTTTCACTGGTCATGCATTCATATATGAACATCTCCTCTCATGTTACTTATTTGTAAAATTTATATATAGCCCATATTTTTCAAGAGTTCATAGGTTTTGAACATGGATGGATAACTCCCATTTCTCTTATCCTTTTCCTTGTGTTAGCTGATATTTTTAAAATGCTCCTTTCTAATAAAGGCTTAAGCCTTTTATAATGGAGTTAGATTTTCTTTGCTCATATACATGACCAATGTTTAGACATTCCTCTACAGGAAGTTATATACAGTCTGTGCTCACATATGGATCCCCATACATAGTATCATTTTGTTGGTAAGTCTTCAAAATGTTTAAAAAGTTTTCATCATATGAAGGAATCACCAGAATTATACCACTCTGCAAAGTTGCCTAGTGCTTGTTGTGATTCTTTCCATCCCCATCCCCAGGCAATCCCTGGTTCACTTTAAAGTTGGACACTGGAAAAGAGTTCAGGTTCTTGTGACACTCATCAGAAAATTACATTTTTCTCTTTTTTTTAACATTATATACAACATGTTTTTATTATAAGTCAGTTTATGGAGGTAACAATTTTAATTTGACATTTCAAAATTTAATGTAAAAGCAAATTCTTTGGAGATATATGCTTTCCTTTGCAATTTGCTCAATATTTTAAGCACTGCTTTAAGGCTAGAAACAAAACAGATCAACTGGAAGGGAGGTTAAGGTTAATATTTTCTCATGTGTTAAATTCATTATATGGGAAAGAATGTCTTTACTCTTAATTTTGAGGTGATTAATTTTTAAAATATTTTTTTATTTTTAAAAGTTGATGTTTAACAATTGGAAATGAAGATAAATATGTCTCTTTTTAATTGTTTGTTCTATTTAGTTATACATGACAGCAGAATGCATTTTGATTCATTGTACACAAATTGAGCACAAATTTTTATTTCTCTTATTGTACATGATGTAGATTTACACTATTTTTGGAATCATACATGTACATAGGGTAATGATGTTTGTATCATTCCACCATCCTTCCTTCACCCTGGCCCCTCCCCTCTCCTAATTTCCCTCTACACAATCCAAAGTTCCTCCATTCTTCCCTTAGTTTCCCTTCCCCCATTGTGTATCAGCATTCACTTATCAGAAAATACATTAAAACCTTTGGTTTTTTGGGATTAGCTTATTTCACTTAGTGGGATATTCTCTAACACCATTCATTTACCTGCAAATGCCATAATTTTATTCTTCTTTATGACTGAGTAATATTCCATTGTGTATTTATACCACAGTTTCTTTATCCATTTATCTTCTGAAGGACATCTAGGTTGGTTCCATAGTCTAGCTACTATTGTAAATTGAGTTACAAATATTGATGTGATTGCATCACTGTAGTATGCTCATTTTAAGCTCTCTGGATATAAACCAAGGAGTGGGATCACTGTGTCAAAAAGTGCATCTATCCCAAGTTTTCTGAGAAATCCCCATACTGCTTTCCAGAGTGGCTGCACCAATTTGCCATCCCACCAGCAATGTATGAGTGTATTTTTTCTTCACATCCTCACAAACACATATTGTTGCTTGCATTCTTGATAATAGCCATTCTAATTGGAGTGAGATGAAATCTTAGGGTAGTTTGGATTTGCATTTTTCTAATTACTAGAAATGTTGAACACTTTTTATATATTTGTTGATTGATTCTATATCTTCTTCTGTAAAGTGTCTGTTTAGTTCCTTAGCCCATTTATTGATTGGGTTATTTGTGTTTTTGGTGTTAAGGTTTTTCAGTTCTTTATAAATTCTGGAGATTATTGCTCTAACTGAAGTGCATGGTGTAAGGATTTTCTCCCACTCTGTGGGCTCTCTCTTCACATTATTGATAGTTTCCTGGGAAAACCTCTTCAGTTTAATCCATCCAATTTATTGATTCTTGCCTTTATTTCTTGTGCTTTGGAAGTCTTGTTAAGGAACTTTGGTTCTAAGCCAACATGATGAAATTTGGGCCTACTTTTTCTTCTATTTGGTGCAGGATCTCTAGTCTAATTCCTACATCCTGATCCATGTTGAGTTGAGTTTTGTGCAGGGTGAGAGGTAGGGGTTTAATTTCATTTTGCTGCATATGGATTTCCAGTTTTTTGTTGTCTCATTTATAGAATTAAATTATCTCTGATGTGTTTGCCAGCTACATGGATCAAAGTTAATACATTTAAGCACAAAAGTATACATTCATATATTTTAGCTCAGAGAACATATCCCGTGTACCATAATTAATCATTGTTCAACCAGCCATTGGCTTGTGTTAACAGATGTTCTCACAACACAGGTCTGTATCTCCACTCCAGGCATAGCTTTGCAGGCAAGTGAGACTTATCTGGATATCTCTGGATATCAAATGTTTCCTGGGGGAAACTAAAAGGTATTTTCAGAGAAGTAGGAATGTATAGATTCCCTCATTTATGAGTATCTTCTGGAATTCAAATGGCATTTTCCCTAATAGTAAAGTGAGTTTGTTGTTTAGTACCACCAGTGTCCTTCTCACCCAGGAACACTCTATTAGTTTCCAGAAACATTTAAGTGTCCTTCTCCATTATCCTGTGACATTTGAAAGATTACCCAAGACTAGTAGAGCCACTGTACTCAGCATATAGAACTCATTTTGTAAATTATTATTGAATGAAATTAAATTTTATTATATTCCAAATGACTGAAAGATGGTCATGGTTGTCTATCTTTTAATAATCTTTAGTTGTACCTTTGGGAAACAACTGTTCAGGTAAAACAAGATACATCTGGAGACATTTATACTCTTCTTTCTCACAGAGTAGTGACAGTTTCTCCCACATCCTGATGATGTCACTGACTGTTGAGTTGTGATTAGAATAAGCTGCTTGAGTGATGGACAATGTTAGAGCCTCAGCACAAATTTGAATCTTACATGAAGAATATTCAAATGGGCTTCAGCATTTTGCACCTCTGGTTACAGCTACTCAGGTGGCTGAGACGGGGGGTTCGTTTCAGCTAAGGAATTCAAGACGAGTCCCTGAAATATAGTGAGGTTCCATCTCCAAAAGAAAAGAAAAAAAAAAAGAAAAACAATATTGGAGTATTTTCTCATGCATAGTCTGGTTTAGAGTTTATAATCAGGGAGGGGGGAACACCAAACATTTACCATTCTTTTTTGGTTGGAGAACAGGTGTCTCGAGAGGCAGCTCTCTCATAGGTCTTTAAGACTAGTACCCTTGAAAGTCCCCCACAGCACCTCCATAAGTGTACCTGGAACCTCCAAATGATACCCCAGGAGGAAACAAACAGATTGATGGGAAGGTCCTTCATAATGTTGATCAAGTCTGCCGCTGAATGCCTTTCACATTGATCTAGTCTCTTCTCTTCACATATGCTTTCATTCACATATTCCTTAATTCTTTTTACTTGCTTCCTCTGAATCAAGCCCTATAGTAAAAGCATGGAGATTACTGGTGAGTAGGACACAGTCATTGTTCTTGCAAACCCAACAATCTAGTGGTAGAGACAAACATGTAAGAGTCAACTATGAAGCTACCTGGTGGAGGGCTCTACAGTAGAGATCTGCACCAAGAGGCAGAAATGTGATGAACAAAGTTGAAATAGCTCACACTGCTTGAGAGAAGTAGAGAAACAACAAAGATGGTCATTTCAAAAGACTGTGTTGCCACAAAAATGGATGGGGGTTGGGGAAAGTGGGCATGAGTAACATTGCTGCATCTATTTTCTGCCACTCCGACACTTGACACGGTCTGTTGGAATAAATGACTTAACACTTGACACAGTTCTGTTGATCATCCTCCCTCTTGGAGGCCATAGGCGTGGCATGTCTCCATGTGTAGTTGCTTTTTAATATTAATAATCAATATATCATTTAGAAACTTATTGGAAAAACATTGGGAAGGTTTTACCATATTGGGACACAAAATAGTGCACAATAAAAATTTGGTGGTAGTACATAGATAAAATATATGAAAATAAACGCAGCTGTGTTCAAGTTAAAAGGAGCCTGCGATTGCTTTAATATAATAATAGATGGATAAAGAGGCATTCCTCTGAGCTTGGATGCGGTGTTTAGCCTTTGTAGCTTTCTTAGTTTCAATAGTTGATTTTAGAGATACTTTACATAATAAAAACATTTAGGTTAGTCATAAATATAATTTGTGCTTTTCCTATGTTTAGTCTACTTCTTTAAGAATCAGAATAAGATTGTAGTCCAGTCCGCCATTATATGAAATTAGAATAGACTAAATATTAACTATAAGTTGATTTCTTTGTCCTTTAATAATAGTAAAAACTTGTCACTGTTAAACACTGGAGTTCATGTTGGGGGTGGTTTCTCAGAAAATCTAGTTATGTGTTTGTTGTGAAGGTTGAAGGCTGGCAGATCATGGTGCCCTCAGTTTAGCTGGGAGACAAGTTTGTTTCAGTTTAGCTGGGAGACAAGTTTGTTTCAGTTTAGCTGGGAGAGGTTGTTTTAATCTAACTGGGAAATAAGGTTGTTTTGGTCTGGACTGTTATACAGAGAGAATGTGTACTTTGAGAAGAGGCATAGATTGTACTTTTGAAGGTTTTTCTTGTTTTAAACTAACCAAAAATGATATAATCATCACTAAAGAAAAATATCTATAAAAAGGCAGGCAGAAAAAGTAAAGACAGATTCAACCTCAGAACACTTGGTGTCTCTGTGTGCTGTTTCTCCACCACGCAGACGCCTCCTATCCACCGAGGACCCCCGACCCCTGCTAGGGCTGGATCCCAGCATAACACAAAAAGAAAAGTCATGCAAATAAATGTTTTATACTTGGATGTTTGAGTACCTGACACACAACGTGATGGACATACGAGTCTCATAAAATCATTATACTTTCCAACTCTTCTCTTTTGCCAGGTTGAAAATTCTATTTCAACCATTAATATTTGCCATGTTTTATAAATTTTTCATCATCTTGGTCACCTTCCTTTGTGTGCTCTGACTTGTCCTACTCAATATAAGGTCTAGAACTGAGGACATTCTTGCAGGTGGAGTCTCACTAGGGTGGACCACAGAACACCCACAATTTCCTAATTCTGAATACCATAATTTTATGAATGCAACCAGAGTTTCCACTATTTTAATATCTTGACCATTTAGTCCATTATATGTCCTGAAAACCTCGGCTTTTCACTATCAGTGGATTTCCTAAAGAAACCCATACCATCATCATCAAAAATGCGTAAGTGACATTTGTCAAAAATAATCTCCCCTTTTGCTATGAATCCAGCAGCATTTTTAAGGCCACTTTTCCAAAGGTAAAAGAACATCTAGCCACCTGTCATCCAGCTGCACTTCTGAATCTATTTAAGACATTTTCTTCCCTCTAATCCGTGTCAATATTCAGTTCCTTTGACCAAGAGGATGGAGAAGACTAATAAGTGATTGGTTGTACCTGCACCATTTCTCCCATATGTTAAACTACACTATTTACCAGTCCACTGGAAGACTGTGATAGAAGGGTGCTGCAATGGGGTTGACATTTTATACCCAGGTGGTCTGCAGCATTCTCTGTGATGTCTGTGTATTTCTTTTAAAATGAAGGTCTGTTATAGCAGCAATAATGATCACATGATAAGTGCTGCAAGCACAGGATATACATCTTGACTGTCAAGTTCAAATTCTAACATTTCCCACATATTTCTCATGAAATTGACTTACCTAATATGTTTGGACCTTAGTTTCCTCCACTCTAAAGTGGAGGTAGTATAAAATTACTATCTCTACAGTGTGCTATGGTAAATATGAGTATATTATGTACTTGCACACAGATGTCAGCTGTTACAATTCTTCTTCTTTTTTTATTATTGTATACAAATGGAATACATGTTGTTCCTCTATTTGTACATAGAGTCAAGGAATACCATTTGTGTAATCAAACGTTTACATAGGGCAATGATGTTTGATTAGTTTTTTTCCCTTCCCTCCCACCCCTCCCACCCCTCTGACCCCTCTTTTCCCTCTATACAGTCCTTCTTTCCTTCATTCTTACCGCTCTCCTTATCCCTAACCCTAAACCTAACCCTAAACCTAATGCTAACCCCTCCCACCCCCCATTATATGTCCTCATCCGCTTATCAGCGAGATCATTCGTCCTTTAGTTTTTTGAGACTGGCTTATCTCACTTAGCATGATATTCTCCAATTTCGTCCATTTGTGTACAAATGCCATAATTTTATCATTCTTCATTGCGGAGTAATATTCCATTGTATATATATGCCACAGTTTCTTTATCCACTCATCAACTGAAGGGCATCTAGGTTGGTTCCACAATCTGGCTATGGTGAATTGAGCAGCAATGAACATTGATGTGGCTGTATCTCTGTAGTATGCTGATTTTAAGTCCTTTGGGTATAGGCCAAGGAGTGGGATAGCTGGGTCCAATGGTGTTTCCATTCCAAGCTTTCTGAGGAATCTCCACACTGCTTTCCAGAGTGGCTGCACTAATTTGCAACCCCACCAGCAATGTATGAGTGTTCCTTTTTCACCACATCCTCGCCAACACCTATTGTTGCTTGTGTTCTTGATAATCACCATTCTAATTGGGGTGAGATGAAATCTTAGGGTAGTTTTGATTTGCATTTCCCTTATTACTAGGGATGTTGAACATTTTTTCATATATCTGTTGATTACTTATACATCTTCTTCTGTGAAGTGTCTGTTCATTTCCTTAGCCCATTTGTTGATTGTATTATTTGTATTCTTCGTGTAGAGTTTTTTGAGTTCTTTATAGATTCTGGAAATTAGCGCTCTATCTGAAGTATGGTTGGCAAAGATATTCTCCCACTCTGTAGGCTCTCTCTTCACATTGCTGATAGTTTCCTTTGCTGAGAGAAAGCTTTTTAGTTTGAATCTATCCCAGTTGTTGATTCTTGCTTTTATTTCTTGTGCTATGGGAGTCCTGTTAAGGAAGTCTGATCCTAAGCCAACAAGTTGAAGATTTGGACCTACTTTTTCTTCTATAAGATGCAGGGTCTCTGGTCTGATTCCGAGGTCCTTGATCCATTTAGAGTTGAGTTTTGTGTAGGGTGAGAGATAGGGGTTTAATTTCATTCTATTGCATATGGTTTTCCAGTTTTCCCAGCATCATTTGTTGAAGAGGCTATCTTTTCTCCATTGCATATTTTTGGAACGTTTGTCTAGTATGAGAAAATTGTATTTAGTTGGGTTTGTGTCCATGTCCTCTATTCTGTACCATTGATCTACCTGTCTATTTTGGTACCAATACCATGCCGTTTTTGTTACTATTGCTTTGTAGTAGAGTTGAAGATCTGGTATTGCAATACCCCCTGCTTCGCTCTTGCTACTGAGGATTGCTTTAGCTATTCTAGGTTTTTTATTCTTCCAGATGAATTTCATAATTGCTTGCTCTATTTCTGCAAGGTACATCATTGGGATTTTAATTGGAATTGCATTGAATCTGTATAGCACTTTAGGTAGTATAGCCATTTTGACAATATTAATTCTGCCTATCCAGGAACATTGGAGATCTTTCCATCTTCTAAGGTTTTCTTTAATTTCTTTCTTTAGTGTTCTGTAGTTCTCATTGTAGAGGTCTTTCACCTCTTTTGTGAGATTGATTCCCAAGTATTTTATTTTTTTTGATGCTATTGTGAATGGGGTAGTTTTCCTAATTTCTCTATCTGAAGATTCATCACTTATGTATAAAAATGCATTGGATTTATGAGCATTGATCTTGTAACCTGCTAATTTACTGAATTCACTTATGAGTTCTAAAAGTTTTCTGGTGGAATTTCCAGGTTCCTCTAAATATATAATCATGTCATCAGCAAACAGGGATAGTTTGAGTTCTTCTTTTCCAATTCGTATCTCTTTAATTTCTTTGGTTTGTCTAATTGCTCTGGCTAGACTCTCAAGGACGATGTTGAATAGAAGTGGTGAAAGAGGGCATCCCTGCGTTGTTCCAGTTTTTAGGGGAAACACTTTCAGTTTTTCACCATTTAGAATGATATTGACCATGGGCTTAGCATAGATGGCCTTTATAATGTTAAGGAATGTTCCCACTACCCCAATTTTTTCTAGTGTTTTGAGCATGAAGGGATGCTGTATTTTATCGCATGCTTTTTCTGCATCTATTGAAATAATCATATGATTCTTAACTTTAAGTCTGTTGATATGGTGAAAGACATTTATTGATTTCCGAATGTTGAACCAACCTTGCATCCCTGGGATAAAACCCACTTGATCGTGGTGCACTATCTTTTTAATATATATTTGTATGCAATTTGCTAAAATTTTGTTGAGAATTTTTGCGTCGATGTTCATTAAGGATATTGGTCTGAAATTTTCTTTCCTCGATGTGTCTCTGTCTGGTTTAGGTATCAGGGTGATATTGGCTTCATAGAATGAGTTTTGGAGGGTTCCCTCCTCTTCTATTTCATGGAATAGTTTGAGGAGTATTGGAATGAGCTCTTCTTTAAAGGTTTTGTAGAACTCGGCTGAGAACCCATCTGGTCCCGGACTTTTTTTGTTGGTAGGCTTTTGATGACCTCTTCTATTTCTTTGCTTGAGATTGGTTTATTTAAGTTGTGTATGTCCTCCTCGTTCAGTTTAGGTAATTCATATGTCTCTAGAAATGTGTTGATGTCTTTCAGGTTTTCTGTTTTGTTGGAGTATAGATTTTCAAAATAGCTTCTAACTATGTTTTGTATTTCACTCGTGTCTGTTGTGATGTTTCCTTCTTCATTCCGAATTTTAGTAATTTGAGTTTTCTCCCTCTTTCTCTTTGTTAGTGTGGCTAAGGGTTTATCAATTTTATTTATTTTTTCAAAGAACCAACTATTTATTTTGTTAATTTTTCCAATTGTTTCTTTTGTTTCGATTTCGTTGATTTCGGCTCTGATTTTAACTATTTCCTGTCTTCTACTACTTTTGGTATTGGTCTGCTCTTCTTTTTCTAGCGCTTTGAGCTATAGTGTTAAGTTGTTTATTTGTTGATTTCTACTTCTTTTTTTGAATGCGCCCCATGAAATAAAGCTTCCTCTAAGTACTGCTTTCATAGTGTCCCAGAGATTTTGATATGATGTGTCTTTGTTCTCATTTACTTCTAAGAATTTTTTTATTTCCCTCCTGATATCTTCTGTTATCCATTCATCATAAAATAGTGTATTATTTAATCTCCAGGTATTGGAGAAGTTTCTGTTTTTTATTCTGTCATTTATTTCTAATTTCAATCCATTATGATCTGATAGAGTACAAGATAGTATCTCTGTCTTCTTGTATTTGCTAACAGTAGCTTTGTGGCATAAAATATGGTCTATTTTAGAGAAGGATCCATGTGCTGCTGAGAAGAAAGTGTATTCGTTCTTTGTTGGATGGTATATTCTATATATGTCTGTTAAGTCTAAATTGTTGATTGTGTTGTTGAGATCTATAGTTTCTTTATTCAATTTTTGTTTGTACGATCTATCCAGTGGTGAGAGAGGTGTGTTAAAATCACCTAGTATTATTGTGTTGTGGTCTATTTGATTTCTGGAATTGAGAAGGATTTTTTTGACATACGTGGATGAGCCAATGTTCGGGGCATAGATATTTATGATTGTTATGTCTTGCTGATTTATGCTTCCCTTAAGCAGTATGTAATGTCCTTCTTTATGCCTTCTGACTAGTTTTGGCTTGAAGTCCACATTATCTGAAATGAGGATGGATACTCCAGCTTTTTTGCTGTGTCCGTGTGCATGGTATGTTTTTCCCCATCCTTTCACCTTTAGTCTATGTGTGTCTTTTTCTATGAGATGAGTCTCTTGCAGGCAGCATATTGTTGGATTTTTCTTTTTAATCCAATCTGCCAGTCTATGTCTTTTGATTGATGAATTCAGGCCATTAACATTCAGGGTTATTATTGTGATATGATTTGTATTCCCAGTCAATTGACTCATATTTTTTTTTGATATGATCTGGTTTCTCCTTTATTTGGCTATTCCTTTAGGCTAGCACCTCCTGTTGCTGATTTGCATCGTTGTTTTTCATCTCTTCCTCATGGAATATTTTGCTGAGAATGTTCTGTAATGCTGGCTTTCTTTTTGTAAATTCCTTTAGCTTTTGTTTATCATGGAAGGATCTTATTTCATCGTCAAATTTGAAGGTAAGTTTTGCTGCGTATAAGATTCTTGGTTGGCATCCGTTTTCTTTCAGGGCTTGGTATATGTTGTTCCAGGCCCTTGTAGCTTTTAGGGTCTGGATTGAAAAATCTGCTGATATTCTTATTGGTTTCCCTCTGAATGTAATTTGATTCTTTTCTCTCGCGGCCTTTAAAATTCTGTCTTTATTTTGTATGTTAGGTATTTTCATAATAATGTGCCTTGGTGTGGGCCTGTTGTAATTTTGTATATTTAGAGTTCTATAAGCCTCTTGTACTTGGTTTTCCATTTCATTCTTCAGATTTGGGAAATTTTCTGATATTATTTCATTGAATAGATTGTTCATTCCTTTGGTTTGTTTCTCTAAGCCTTCCTCAATCCCAATAATTTTCAAATTTGGCCTTTTCATGATATCCCATAATTCTTGTAGATTCTGTTCATGATTTCTTACCATCTTCTCTGTTTGGCCAACTTTGTTTTCATGATTAAATAATTTGTCTTCAATGTCTGAGGTTCTGTCTTCAAGGTGTTCTATCCTATTGGTTATGCTTTCTATGGAGTTTTTAACTTGGTTTATTGTTTCCTTCATTTCAAGTATTTCAGTTTGTTTTTTTTTTTTTCAGTATCTCTAACTCTTTATCGAAATGATCTCTTGCTTCCTGTATTTGGTCTTTTAACTGTTGATTGGTGCGATCATTTAATGCCTGCATTTGCTCTTTCATCTCCTCCTTCAATGCCTGCATTTGCTCTTTCATCTCCTCATTTGCTTCCCTGATCGTTTTAATTATGTACATTCTGAACTCCCTTTCTGACATTTCTTCTGCCGTGCTGTCATTGGGTTTTATTGATGTAGTATCTAGGTTTGTTTGGGACATTTTCTTCCCTTGTTTTCTCATATCGGTCAGCTGTCAGTGGGACCCTGAGATATTGCAGATTTCCGCTATTGGCTTATAGTGTCCCGGTAGATTTCTAGTGTATCACCTCCCAGCGTTCAGTAGCCTGATGTCTTGGAGGAATTTGATAATGCAGTGCATCCGAAGAAAGCTGCCCCTAGCCCCCTACTGGTTCCAGGGTTTGGCTCTGTGCGGAAAGGATCTCACTGGGGGCCTGCACCGTGCAGCTGGCCGTGTGGGAGGAGCCCACCGCCGGAGTGTGGAAGGCTACCTGGGGAAGACTCTAGCTGCTCTGCCCTGCTCTGATAAGCCACCTCTATCTGTGCCTGCCACCCGGGTCGAGCTTCACCCAGTGGGCCGTCTCACCCGTGGCTCTATTTCAGTCCGAGTCTCTCAATGCCTCCCCTTCTTAACTCCTGGGTTCTGGAGTGACTGGAGATGCAGTCACCCTCTAGGCCGCCATCTTGGCCCGCCCCGTGGAAAGAACCTGCGGCCGGAGTGGGCAGAGCCGCCTGAAGAGGTCTCTGGCTGCCCTGCCCTGATCCCAGAGGCTGCTTGCGGATTGAAGCTCTCCGTTGGTTCGGGGACTTGTGGCTGGTTCTATGTAGAAAGTCTCTCATTGGGCGGTCTGGTCCGAGAAGCTAGCCTTGAAAGGCACCTCCCTGCAATTATTCTTTTCAGTGTGGATTGCTTCATAAATTTGCATGTCATCACTGCACAATGTCCATGCTAATCCTCTCTATCATCCCAGTGTTAGGATATGTGCTGCCATGGTGAACACTTTTATTGGTTCTATTCCCATAACCTCAAAATAGATGCTGTCTCTGTTTTACAACTGAGGAACTGAGGCTCTAAGAATAGAGTCTTTAGTTCAAGACCACAAGGTCAGTAGGAGAACTGGGTTATGAACTACGTATGCTTCCAAGGACTCTGAGATCTCTCCTATACTCCACATTGCCCCTGTTTGCTACTCCTGCCTTCCACATCCACACTATGGGTTTATAATTCAGATGAATATGAAATATTCTTGTGAAAATTTAATTATGAAATTACAAAGGTAAAGACTGTTAAAAATGTGTGGATAATAACAGGTGCAATCATTATGATTAGAAAATTACTAGATATAAAATTAAGAGAATTTTGTTATCCTTACTAATGTTTGCTGTTCTAATAGAAGAACACTGTATCAGGCATATTAAGAAAGTTAGTTGTACTTATGCAAAGTTTTCTCTTCCTATTATTAAATTAATTCTTTCAAAATGAATTTCATTACATGCCATTTTTCCAGTCAAGAGTAAATGCACTTTATATACTTATGGACACTGAAAAAATATCTCCTTTAGACATACACTGTAACAAAACACTCAATGTGTTATTTATCTTCACAAAGAACAAATGCAGAATCAGGAATAAAAAGTATAGAATGATGAAACAAAACATTATCCATCACCATATAAGCATTTCTTCTCATTCCCCAAACTAGATTGTGAAAACTTGATGATTCATTTTTCAGAACTTATTAGCATCAAAGGACTGAGATTGGCATACCCATTGCCCACCAGCATTGGGACTCACAGATAAGTTGGATCATCATTCTACATCATTCCAGGGAAGGAGAAATAATGCAGTCCAAAAGTACATGACCACAAAGAAATTCATGAGCAGCAGAATGGTCTGGATGGTACTTTCTTCTGGGGATCCTCTTGGAGAAAAACTGGTGCTGTGAATATGTTGGAAATGTCTTTTGTGCCTGCAAAAAAAGAGTCACCATATATCCACTTGAGAGGTCCATGAACCCTATAAGAAAGACCACACAAAATATTCCAACTATGGAGAACAAGTTCCTTAAGGAGGGGAATAGTACAGAATTCAGAGAAAAACTGAAAAACTGAGGCAATCGAGGGAGACTAAAACATGAACATTAAAGAATATGTTGAAAAACTTTCAATGAAAGATTGTCAACAGAACATCCACATATAGTTCTATACTTCCAGTGTTCTGTATTTTGACTTGTTTATCACTGGACTACTGACAAAATATCAGTAAGTGTGGACTCTGAATTCAGACTGCATGAATTTAAATCCATGATCTGTCCTTTACTGTAAGTGAGACTGTCAGAGATCACATTTGTTTTAACTCAATTTCTTTGCTGTAAATATAGTCATATTTCCTATTTCCTAAAGATATGAGTACAAAATGATTAAATAAGTATGATAGAAGCATTTCTGGCACACAATGATCTCCTTAGAAATGTTAGCTATTATCAGCAAGGAGATGGCTAAAAAGGTACACTCATACATTGCTGCTGAGACTTCAAATTGGTACCACCCCTATGGAAAGCAGTATGTTGACTCCTCAAAATCTAGGAATGGAACCACCATATGGTCCTTGGTATTTATCCAAAAGTACTAAATTCAGCATTCTATAGTGATACGGTCACTTCAATGTTTCTAGCCACATAACTAACAATAGCCAAATTATGAAATCAACCCAGATTATCATAAATAGATTAATGGATCAAGAATATATGATATATGTACACATTGGGGTTCAACTCAGCTATAAAGAATAAAATTATGAATTTTTGTTAAATGAAAAGGAGAAAATCATGCTAAGTGAAATAATCTAGACTCAGAAAATCAAGACTCAAATGTTTCTGTCATATGTAGAAACCGGGACAAAATAAAGGAAAGAAGGAGGCCAGGGAGGAGATTGGATGTCATAAAGATATAAGGCAGATCAGTAGAGTAGAAGGAGAATGAGAGAGAGAGAGGAAAGAAGTGGTAGAAATATGGAGTGAATTTAACAATAGAATGTTATATACATATTTAAGTGTACCAGAAAGAAGTTCACTGTATATATATGTAGAAAATTCCAATCAAACATAAATAAATAATGAGTGAAAGGAAAATCAGTACAGGAAAGGATAGAAAACAGTGGGAAGGAGTATGGATAAGAAAATGGAGGAGGGTGTGGGATTGAAAGCAAATTTCTTGCATGTCTTATTTTGTCCAAATGAACCCAAATCCTATGTATAATTGTAATGCTCTAATATGAAAAGGAATGTTAGTTATTATGTTTAGTATGTGATTTCTTATAGACATGGCTTAGCCATCCTTGCTTGAGTGAGAGAGGTGAAATGATTATCAAAGTAGCAAACTTCCAACACCTGTCTTCAGAGAAATCTTCACTGTCCTGCATTCCAGTTCCTAACTCTACACATGTTCACCAGGCCAGCTCCGACTTAGCTTTCAACCCTTGAACTCATGTTTGCCCCCTCCATTCTGATTCCCCAGGCTGAACAGCTGACCATCCCACAGCAGGTGCACTGCCTACCCTGGAGCCATATCACAGTGCTGTGCATCCCTCACATTGACCATTTATCATAGTTCCTGGCAGATGGTGAGCATTCAAGAAATACCTGCTGAATGAATGTTTGATTTAATTGATGTCTTATAGTCCATAAACTGCATGTGTTGCCACACTTCAAGACTATGAAGTAGAAGTTGTCATTTCCCTTAGATTCCTGATATCTCCAGTGTCTACTGCTCTAGAGCCAAATTCTTCCCCAGGGACCTTCTTCAAGATAATTGATAGAGTCTTGGAAATGCAGCCCTTTTCCTGGATGTAAATCCAAAAGGTCCTGGAAATTTCCATCCATCTCCAGGAAAGCCATCTCCTGACTGGAGTGAAACAGGAAAGCTCATCTCCATTGTCTCCAAGTGGATGCAGCCTGGCTCACTGAAGAACTGCCTTCAGAGTCAAGGCAATAGCTGGGAATGGATCTGAGGAAACTCCCTTTTCTGCTTTTGTTCCTTTTCTGTCCTTCTTACCCTATTCCCCCAGAAGTTTTTCCTGGGAGAAAAGAATTCCTGGATCCAGGTCTGCTTCAGAAATATCCAGTCAAAGAAGAACAGGTCAGTGAAAGTTATGGATGGAGCCAGAGCATCAGGTGGCACTGCCTGGAAGGCTGGCTTGCCCTTCATTCTTCTGTCCCACTGTGAGGGACAGGACAGTTGTATAAGTATTGAGCCTTCCACGATGCTGCTTGAGATAGCACTTACTTATTTTCACATTCTTTGAATAAAACTTCACCACAGCAGTGTGAGTCTTCTGGGGTATGGGGGAAGAGTTTATAGCAAAGTAGTGCTTTCTCCCTGAAGTCCCATAGAAGGTGACAGCTCTGGGTTTGGGGAATTTTTGTGAGTCATAATTACGTGGTTTTCCAAAGTTCCACATGTAGAGCAATTATTTTGAAAAATCAGTAATAATATCTTGATGCTGGGTTGCTTACATGAGGAAATCATTGATCTCCCCCATTAATATTTCAACCTGTTTGAAAGATAATAAATAAAGGCTAATTTTCTTTTAAAATACTCTTCTGGGCTGGGGTTGTGGCTCAGTGGTAGAGTGCTTGCCTAGCACATGTGAGACACTGGGTTTGTTCTCAGCACCACATAAAAAATAAATAAAGATACCATGTCCATCTACAACTAATTTTTTAAAAATATAGTCTTCTAAAAACATCTGTTTTGCATCTACACACTTGATTCATAAAGGCTTCTGATAAAAATACATGGGGTTCCTCAACCCTGGCATTTTGAGCCTGGTACTTTGTTGTAAGGGACTGTCCTATGTGTTGTGGGATGCTTTGTGACATCTCTGGCCTCCATCCACTAAATATCAGTAGAACGCCCTCATCTGGTCAGTGTGACAACCAAAATGTTCTCCAGGCTGGGACTGCGGGGGATAAAATTGCTCCTGGGTGAGAGCCACTGATGACAAATGCATCATCCTGGGGTTGTTACAGCCAGAGTTTTGGCACAGAGTGTGGGTGTAAAATGACAATACTTATTTTCATTTCTTTAAGTGTAATTGTAAAGGACAAAAAATAACCATCAGAGATCATAAAAAGAGTCCTTCAGAAATAAGCCCCAAAGTGAATAGTTGAAGTCACCTTCAAGAACAGTCCTGTGTGGTTTCGCAGTGTCTTCTTTCCTGAAAGGGGTCCACTAAGTAAAGAAGATTCTTCAGAAAAAATCTGTGTCATGCACTTCACAGAAGAAGATATTCAGGTGATCAACAAATATATGAAAAAGTGCTCATCATCTCTAGTAATTAGAGAAATTCAAACCAAAATCACGCTAAGATTTCATCTTAGGAAAGCAGTATAGAGATTCCTCAGAAAACTTGGAATGAACCAGAATTTGACTCAGCTATTCTGTTCCTTGGTTTATATCTAAGGGACTTAAAATCAGCATACCACAGTGACGCAAAGTTCATAGTTGCTCAATTCACAATAGCTACATTGTGAAAGCAACTTATATGCCCTTCGATTGATGAATGGATAAAGAAAGTGTGGTATATATGCACAATGGAATATTACTCAGTCATAAAGAAGAATAAAATTATGACATTTGCTGGTAAATGATGGAATTGGAAAATATCTATGCTAAGTAAAATAAGCCAGTCCCAAAAATCAAAGGCTGAATTTTTTTTCTGATAAGTGGATGATGATACATAATGGGATGGGTGTGGTGGGGGGTAAGAGAAGAATGGAGGAACTTTGGATTGTGTACAGGGAAATGGGACAGGAGGGTTGGGAAAAGGAAAGATAGTGCACTGAGACACCCTATTACACTATGTTCATGTATGATTACATGAATGGTGTGAATCTACAGTGTGTACAATCACAGAAATGAAAAGTTGTAACTCATTTGTGTACAATGAACCAAAATGCAGTCTGAAAAAATAAAAATTAAAAAAAGATAATGAATGACCTTTACTTGTATTTAATTTGGGAACTACTCAACAGAAAATACCCAGATTTTGTATTCTTAAAGAATTTTACGTGCTTTTTTTAACATTAAAAGAGTATTTTATATTACAAAAAAATCTTTGTCATGATACACCTTGAATGACTAAAAATTTACCTGGGGACTTTGTAGATCAATCTCACTGCTGAATAAATGAATGTTTCCCTAACACATGCAGCAGAGGTCTGCTCCTCACTTGACTGGGAAAAAAAAAAAAAAAAAAAAAAAAAAAAAAAAAAAACCACAGGTTGTCAGGGGCGGGTTCTGAGGGCCCCAGAGCCGCACCCTGGCCTGATCTCTAAGATGGCGCCTGGCAGCTTGCCAGAATAAGCCGTACTTATAGTAACTCTGATTGGCTGCTGTAAACTGATCCTTCATAGGCTAATATCTCAGAACTCTGATTGGCTGCTGTATATGAGGTGATTCTTGTAACTGCCTAGAGACTGATCCTTGATAGGCTAATATCCCAGAACTCTGATTGGCTGCTGTATATGAGGTGATTCTTGTAACTGCCTAGAGACTGATCCTTGATAGGCTAATATCTCAGGCTGACTCTGATTGGCTTATGCTTGCTATATAACCCAGACACTTCCTCGAATAAAGAGCATTGTTTGTTGGGCATTGTTTGTCGTTCATCGTTCGTCGTTCGTCGTCGTCGTTTGTTGGTCTTGTCTTTTGGGCTTTTTTGTTCGTGTGAAAAGGAAGCGTACACATTATCATTGCCTCCGCAGGCGGTGGGCAACGATAACAGGTCACAAACATGTTTTCAGTCCTTGGACACTTGAAAACATTAAAATCAAAACTAAGAAGAAAATAAAGTTTCTTTAGCATCTGTTTTCAAATAGTCTGTCAAATTTAATTTCCTACATTTGTGGAGAAGGACAGAAATTTGAAAATTTTGGAATTCTTTTGTTTTTAAAGGAAGTCAATAATGGTAGATGCCTTTGTGAATAATTTTAAAGAGAGCTATAATTAAACTCAATCTCTTTATACCAATTCAAGTATGCATTACAATCTTATGGGGATATGTATGTTTGAGATATACATTGGATCAAAAATTAGCTGTGCTATGTGGGCTCCCAGCACCTTACATAAAATCTCTTAGTTAAAATAATGGAATCCAAAATTTAATCTGTAGATAGCTTGGGTTCTTATTAAAATTTTCTTAAAATAATCTGAAGGACACCTAATCTTTCCTTAGTCTATTTTGATCCATTTGACATAACAGACAAAGTCATTCTTTTTACACTCATGGAACATTATACAGGAGGACTGCACATGTTGCCTCCAGCTCATCCTTTGCCAAAGATCACTCTGTGTTCTAGGCACTGCATCTTGTGTGGCAGCAAACCAGCGGCTTTTGGGTGCACTGGCAGGATGGCTCCCACAAGCTGGTGCTCATCTCCACAATGCAAACCTCAGTGGACAGACTGCAGAGCATCTACCCCTGGGTGGGCATGGCACACTCAAAAGAGTTGTGGCTGAAGCCTGCACCCAAGCCTGGGGGCCTCCGACGACTTTGGGTCTGCCTGCGCCTCCAGCTGGTGGGACATGGGAGAGGATTGGGTCCAGGTGCTGAACCAGAAAGGTGTGGCAGGCACTGCTGGGCTAGTTGCACCCAGAAGCTTCTCTGCATTCGCTGCTGGGAAGCTACAACTCAGATTACTCAGGTCTGAGTTACTTGGCCTTTAGCAGGGATGCCTCCTCCCACCAGCTCAGCCCCCCCGGGACAGCACCTCAAGGACGCCTTCAAGCCAGTGTTACCAGGCTTCTACTAGGACTTGGCCCCTTTGCCGCTGGAGGACTCAGGGAGCTCTCTGCTGAGCTCTGGGTCTTCTGCGCCTCTGGGACTCCCTGAGTTCCTCAGCCCTCCACTACTCTGGCTGCGCCACTTACTACAGTCCCAAAAGCCAGGAGGCAGAGTGGCTGGGGCCACTTGGAGCCAGTCTGCTTTGCAAGGGCCTGTTTCACAAGGGCCTGCACAGCGGCCACATCCCAGGCTGCGGGAAGGTGAACAGAGGACCCATAAGAGCGAGAAGTGCTTCGCCTCCCTGGTCTGCAACAAGCGCTTCAGGCGCAGCGACCATCTCGGCAAGTATGTGAAGAAGCACTGCCGCGGCAGCGGCGGTGGGGAGGCCGGTTCCAGCTGTGGCAGCAAGAAGGGAAGCAACACTGACATGAGCTCAGCGCTGTGGGCTGTGCCCGCCCTGCTACTCACCGGAGCTGCTGCAGCTCCCTTAGCCAGGGACCCTTCCCCCCGCCAAGGCCTAAAGTGATACACAGCACGCCCTGCCCCTCACCCCTATCTCCTCCCACTTGGGACCCTCCCCATCTTGGTCCTTTTCTGTCCTGGCCTGGACTCAAGTCCCTCTCCACTGCACCCTGCAGTTTCTCTCTCTCTCTTTCTCTCTCTCTCTTTCCCTCCCCCCCCTCCTCCCCTCCCTCCTCCCCTCCCTCTCCCTCTCCCTTTCTCTCTTCCCGCCGGAGACTTAACTTTGTGAAGGAAATTGGACATGTAACACACATTGCTATTCCGCGCTCTGGTTTTTAAGGCCTTAGCGGGTTGCAGCTGGAACCGGTGCAAGCTTCCCTCCTGCACCTCAGGTTCTGGTTGCCGTAACTTTTAGAGGACAGTGGACTCTTAAGTTAGATCTGGAGAAATCTAGTGCTTGGAACATCGCCAGTGTCCGCGCAGGGGTAAGTAATGGGCTGAGCAAGTTTGAGCCAGAGGGTTGGAGAGGGCGAGGCAGGAGGCCAGGCAGAGCATCTCAGCCACTGCAGGCGGTTCCAGAACTGCAGTCCTGGGCGTCTCCACTAAGGAGGGCCGGGTTGGACTGCTGCGCCCCCTGACTCGCCCTGCGCAGGTGGTCCAAGCTCGGTGGGGTGCGGATCTGGCAGCACCTAGACCCAAGAGTTTGCGGAGATTAGCACTTCCAGCGACAGCCCTGCCTCTTTGTCTTTGGTACCTGAGGTGGAACCAATATGCAAGATTCAGAAAGGGGCAGTCTTGGCGAATCTCTGCAACAACCTTCTTTAACCTATCATTTTTTTTTTTTTAACACTATAAAACTAAGGGGGAAAAACACACTTTTTTTGTTTCCCTTCTAGTTTTTCCTCTTCCAGTAAGAGCATCTATCTCTGGAAACTGTGCTAATTACTGATCCCAAAGTTATTTGATCATATTAACATAACTTATAGGGTAGGGGCGGGTGAGGGTAGGTGTCTTTTTTATGCAAAAATCCCCCTTTCTGGTGAGTTCAGATTAACTATCTTCATGTTTGTTCTTTTCTACCTCGTTTTCACCACTCCTGAGCATAATGTCCACCTTTTTTTTTTTTTTTTTTTTTTTTTTTTTTGTTACTCCAGTGGTAAGTTTGTATAGCATCCTTTCCTGTAAATTCTTGGAATTCACTGAAGATTTTAGGGCTAAACTTTTGTGTGCATATATGTGTGTGTTAGTGTGCACATGTGCAATTTAAACTTATAAGCAAGTGAAGAAGGTATCTTATCATTTATTTCAGGTGAGGCTGTAGTTTCAATGCCAAAACAGGGAAAACTGTAAAAAACCTTTGTGAAATATATCTGAATCTAATGGTTTGTACCATTAGTTACCAATTAAATATAACTCCACCATTGTACAAGTGTGAGGTGTAATTGTACAAGAGACACTTTTGTATAGTATTTTTCTTGTACATACTTTCAGTAATATTTGAAAATATATTGAAGTAAACTTATTTTTTTTTTAGAAGAAAACAATACGAGTAATTGATGCAGTTGATGAGCTACAGGATTTTTGAACTCACTACTGGAGGTGCAGAGTCCAGCTGCATTTTCAGGACCTAGTTTTGCTTGAATATGAATTTAGATAGGTATCAAACTGTAACTAAGACAATTTTGATAAATGTTGGGTGACATTTAATGGAGCATATACTTATTTGCATTTGCTGGCAGTTTAGGCAAAAAGTGAGAGTTCTCCTATATTTCATAATAACTGGGTCTACCAAAACCTGCAACCTATGTATTAAATAAATTGTCCGAGCAATACTTGACTAATCCTGTCCCTTATGTATTTCCTGAAGGTAATATTGTTAACTGTTAATAAACACTCCTGCCACTACATTTCAGTATTGACCGATTCTACAAACTAATTGCTCATCGTAATGTTGAAATAATTTGGATATTTCATATTGAAATGAAAAGCCTGTCTCTGGAACATTTTAGACTTGCATTTTAAATGCATGAAATGTAATTGACTTATGGTATCATTACATTCATATTATTATGGTATTAATAAACTCATAAAAGACAGAATAATTATACAGGAGGAAGTTCTCCCCTTCATTACAAATATTGAAGAGCTACTGTTATCTGGGCATGGTGGCACATGCCTGCAATTGTAGCTAATCGTGAAGCTGAGGCAGGAAGGTCCTGTGTTCTAGGCCAGCCTGGGCATCATAGTGAGACCCTTTCTCAAAATAAAAATTTGAAATGATGAGGGAGTGTAGCTCAGTTGAACAGTGCTTGCTTAGTACACTTGGGACCTGGGGTTCAATCCCTATTAATGAACAAAACTATTACTACTTTCTAACAAGAATCTTTATTTAACTATTATATAGCCAACCATTCTCTCTACATTTTCTTCTTCCTTGGTGTATATAAACACCTATTCTTCCTTGTTGAACTCTATTCTTCACCCAAATGGACAGACTGTCTAGTTGCTATCATGGAATCAATTTGCTTTTCTCCTCACTGACACGAAAAGCTGTAGTTATAACATACCTTACTTATAATAAGGCCAGCCTGAATTTTTTGTGTATGTTCCTGTGACTAACAATTCTATATATTAATACTTGAATACTCTAGTGCTTGACTCTTTGAACTTTGTTAGATTTGGTCATTCAGGGTTAAATGGTTAAATATTAATTCTTCTTTGTCCTTATGAAATAGGGCTAATGTTTGCCTCATTTCTAATGTAATTCATTAGCTACTGCACCTAGAACTGGCAAGATCAACAGCTAAGTGAGTAGTCATGTGGTCCTAATTATTGAGTGACTGGATTAGGTTTCATTGGCTTTAAATCTCATATTCCAGTCTATAAGCTAGTAATTGATTTATATTCCATTTTCATTATTTTGATATTTATAAAGTGCAGATTTGACAAAGGGTAGCCATATTCTTTCTATGTACAATGCCAAATATAATTATGCAATCAATAAAACTGTTACATCAAAATCCCAGTGTTTAGTTCTCCAACCTTATTCAGTAGATTGAATAAGGATTAAAGAATTTAAAAGTAAAAAACCTACTGCCCCATTCCACATAAAGGAAGGCAACAAATTCATTAAAGTTAATCTAAAAAATTTTGAAAAGGCATAATATCATTTTGTTGCTGTTTAGTATTATTTTGGGCCTTTTGACTAAGATCAAGTATATTTTTTTAGTGAAAAATTAGAGAATATTTGGCAATGTTGGCTGGTGCTTCCATTTACCTCTGGCAAGCTCATCAAGATGTTACAGTATTACTGGTGTTCTGAGGGAGTCCAGTTGGGGTCCAAGTTCTTGCCATCCTGAACAAAGAATTGAGAGACACACACAGAATTAATAGTTATAGCACAGACTAACTGATAGTGAAAATACATTCTGTAAAGCAAAGTGGATTGAGCAGAAGAAAATAACTAAAGGCCCTTTTCTTTTATTAGGCAATACTAGTCTCCTCCTGTTCCCCTGGGTGGATCTGGTATTGACTGACACCTTGATTGACAGCCAAATGTGACATAATTTCTTTTCTACTTTATATATGTAAGTTTTGTTCCCCACCCCAGAGAATGCATGGAAAGAAACAAGTTATAATGCTAATTATTCGCTCAGTAGCAACAAGTTAAGTAGAGGTCAGTCTCAAAGGGCTATTGTGCTTGCCCAGGATTTGGACTTTCCCTTTAAGGTCTTGAATTTCCCTTGTGATGTTGTCTTGTCCTACATTTAACTGCAGGATAGCTAATATTTTACTCAAAGAAGGAGTTTCAGAATGAGTGTTAATGTGGCTGAGAAGCTCTAGGGATAACCTCAGTTCCATCTTTTCAATCCTTTCCCCAGGTGCTGTCTCTGATCTAATAGCCCTAATTGGCCCATATAAAGAATGAAAACTTGGCACTCTACCATGGGGCAATTCCCAATGCCCATTCTGTGAATTAAATTTGAACCTGGCTTTATCAACTCTTTCATGACCCTGACACTGTTAAACATATGAAACCACATTTCAAACCACAAATATTCATTCATAATGAGCACTGACTGTAATTTGCCAAATAGAAGAATGTAAACTTGATCCTGTACTGGCAGATGATTCTCTAAGTCCTACTTGTGACACTAGTTTGAAATACTCTCTGGAACTTCCTGCCACTACTGTTTCAGTGCTACTCTTATAAGCTGCTTTCAAATTGCCCACATTCTGTCAAAAGAAGTACTGGTCCTAAACTGCTGAAATAAAAGGCTGTGAGTCTGCTATTGCAACAAGGAAGAACTTCTAATGCTCTCTTGGAGAAATCTTAGAACCTGGCTTAACCTCCCTGTCATTACCGTTTCATTGCTACTCCTTCAAGCTATTGTAAAACAACACATTTTCAGCCATAATGAACATTGACCCTAAGTTGCACATATGAAGAATTTGAACCTAGATCTATGTGTGGGATAATTCCAAATGTCATCCCTGTGATATAAATTTGAACCTATCTGGAACCTCTCTGTCACTACCATTTCAATGCTACTCTTACAAGCTATTTTCAAATTGCCCATATTTGGCCATAAATAGCATTGGCCCTAAGCTGGGCTAAATGAATAATTCGGACTTGGTACTGTATGGAAACAATTCCCAATGCAGTTGTCTGGAAACCTGCCACTACTACTTCTTTGATGTCCCTTCAGCCAGTCTTCAGATTGCACATATTTGGTCAAAATGGGCACTGATCCTACTGAAGACTGTGAAACTATTCATGCAACAAGGAATGATTCTCGAAGCCCTCATGAGAATTGAGTTTTATTCATTCTCTGGAAGCTTTTTGTCATGGCCACTACACCACTTTTCCTACAAGATATTTCAAACTACATATATTTGGCCATAATGATCACTTGCACTACGTGGCCCTTATGAAAAATAGGATCCTGGCATTACAAGAAGGAATGATTTATAATACCCTCTTGGAGTAATAAGAATTTGCCTCTCAATCTCCCTGACATTTTGATTTCACTATTTCTAATCAAGCCCTTTTCAAATTGCAGGTATATGCCCATAGTGAGTACTGACCCTAGAGAGCCAAAATGAAGACTGCAAATCTGGGGCTGCCAAGGATCATGAGCTCCAAAATTCCCTTGGAATAAAGTTTATTACTGCCCCTGGGTCCTCCCTACCACAAGGATTTTACTTTTGCTGCTAAAGTCTTTTAAAATTGCACAAAGTTTACCAAAAGAGCATTGGTCAAAATTGTCAAAGTGAAAAAATAAGAAACTGGTACTGCAGCAAGGGACAATTCTCCAAGCCCTGTTTGAGAATTCAGTTTAAACCTGCCCCTGGATATCACTCCCACTACAATTTCTCTGGTGCTGCTTCACTCTCTTTTTTCAAATTGCACCTCATTTGAAAAATAAGCATGGGACACCATGGGATAAAATGAAATATGCAAACCTGGCACAGGAACAAGGGACAATTCCCAGTGTTCAAGATTTATATTGTAACTTGCTTTTGGAACTTCCCCAGCATTAATATTTTTGTTGATAGATACTCTTACAAGATCTTTTCAAATTTCACATATTAAGCCAAAATGTGAACTGAACCTAAAGGGCCCATGTGAGGAATGCAAACATTGTGCCATTGCTGGGGACAATTCCAAAAGTCCTTTCTATGTATTAGAAAGAACCTGCCTCTGAAACTTACCCATCACTACTAATAATTACTTTTTATGCACACAGTTTAAAAATTGCACACATGGGGCAATAGAAACACTGCCCCTGTTTTAGTCAGTTTTTTTAATCACTGTGTGCAAAAGACGGCAGAAAAATAAGATAGAGAAGGGGAAATTTATTTGGAACTCAAGGTTTCAAAAGGCTCAGTCAATAGAGGACTGACTCCACTTTTCAGGATCCAAGGTGAGGCAGAATATCATGGCATAAAAATGTAGAGGAGAAACTCAGTTCATGATATGGCAATCAAGAAGAAAAGAGAGCTCTGCTCACCAGGAAAAAATATATACCCCGGAGGATCATCCCCAGTGACCTACCTCCTCCACCTACAGCTCATCTGCCTACAATTATGCCCAATTAATCCATATCAGAGAATTAAGAAAACAATTAGTTTAAGGCTCTCATAAGCCACTCATTTCACCTCAGAAAGTTCTTGCACTGTCTCACACATGAGCTTTTGGGGGACTTCATATATCCAAACCATAACAGCCCCTAATAGGCCAATATGAAGATGTGAACTGGGTTCTGTAACAGCAGACAATTCTTTAAGCACCTTTTTTTAATTGTTTGAATCATTCTCTGGAACCTCCCTAACACTTTTGTTTCACTGATGCTCCTACAAGCTCTTTTCAAATGGCACATATTCCACCAGAATAAGCCCTGGTGTTAACCGTCTGAAATGAATAATACGAATGTGTTACTGCAAATAGCAACTATTCCAAATAAGATACTTGAGTATTCTGTTTGAACTTGCCTGTAGAACCTCCCTGCTACTACCATTTCCTTGCTACTCTTTCAAGTTGTCCCCAAATTGCATATTATGTTCAAAGTGAACACTTATCCTAATGTGCCATAATGAACTATATGAACCCACTACTGCAACAAAGGACAATTCCAGATTTTCTCTTGAATAATTAAATGATAACCTACCTCTGGAATATCCCTGCCATGGTGGTTTTATTGCTATTTCTACAAGTTCTTTTAAAATTGCACATACTCAGTCATAATGTGTACCAACCCTAATGTACCTATATGAAAAACAAAATCATGGTGAAATTCCAGAGTACAATTTCCAAGACCTTTTCTGTGAATTAAATTTGAACCTGCCTCTGGAACTTCCCTGCCAGTATTGCTTCATTTCTTCTACATTCTATTCAAAGAGCATGTATTCAGCCATAATAAACATTGGCCCTGTGGAACAAAACAAAGAATGTGCTGATGCTGCAATGAGGAACAATTCCCAAGTCCTATCTTGGAATTAAATGAGAACCTGTTTCTCTATCTTACCTCCCGTTTGCAATTCACTACTGCTCCTATCACCCTATAAACCATTTTGAAATTGCACATAATTGGTAATAATTAGCCCTGGTTCTATTTGGCCAATATGAACAATGTGAACCGTTGCTGCAATGACAGACAATGTCCTAATCTTGTTTTGTGAATTAATTTTGAAACTTTTTCTGGAAATTCCCATTCAAAATATCACTTCATTGCTGCTTCAAAGACTGTTTTCTTTCTTTTCTTTTTTTTTTTTTTTTTCGTACTGGGGATTGAACCCAGGGTCTCGTGCTTGCGAGCAAAGACTGTTTCAGATGTCACATATTTGTCCATTGGGAGCACTTATACAGCTGAAATGAAGAATTCAAATCTGGTACTGCAACAATGGGCGATTCCTCGTGTCTTCTTGGAGAATTAAGTTTGAACCTGCCTTTGGAATCTTTGTCACTACTGCTTCACTACTACCTCTAAAAAGTGTTTTCAACCCACACATATTCAGACACAATGAGCACCAGTACTAATGGGCCAAACTGAAGGATGTGAATGTGGTACAACCACAAGGGAAAATTCCCAAAGCTTTCCTGAGAATTTAGTTTGATTCTGCCTCTTTGACATCCTGGTCAGTAAGGGTTCCCTGGTGCTTCATCGAACTCTTCAAATGGCTCATTACTGAGCAAATGAAGCAACATCCCTAATGGGCCAAACTGAAGAGTATAACCTGGTTCTACAAAAAGGTACAATTCCCAAAGTCTTTGAAAACTGTTTAAACCTGTGTGAACTGTCCTTTTCACTGCATTTTCCTGCTGCTCTTCCACAGTGGCCCTAATGGGACAAAATGAAGAATGTAATTATGTTCCTGCAATGGGGTTAATTACAAGACTTATCATTAAATTGATTGAGAATATGACTCTGGAAACTACCTGACACTTACATTTTACTACTGCTCCTGTAAATAATTGTCTTTTTTTCTTTGAATTCACAGTTTATTTTAAAAGTTCTGGGCAGGAGACCTGACTTCATATGTTAGTTCTGCCACTAACTATCTGGGTGACCTGGGGCAAGTCACTCAAACTCTCTGACTGTCACTGCTTCACCTGAGTTTGGGTGGTACACACTCCAGCATCCTGCCTAGTCCAGGACTACGTGGGTAAGAGGGCAGCTGCCACTTTTCTTGTGACCCAACCACCAGAGATAGATGACACTTTGTGTTCCCCAACCCCACCAATAAGACATGTGTTTCCCAGACAGCAAATGGCATGCACCCAGAGAGCATGAAGTCCCTTTCCACCTGAACAGGTGCCTATGGTAAAAAAAAAAAAAAAAAAAAAAAAAAGGTGTTCCTTTAGCCATGAATATACAGATGGGGCCTTCTGGCCAACCCAAATCCAACAGGATGAAGTTTCAGAGCACTTGCATGTGTCCCTCCCTGAGCACCAACAGACATGCAAAGACCAGTGTGACCATCTGATACTCCCAGAGACAACAAGCAGTAGAGGACAAGGAGGACAGCCTAGGCCACAAGGGTCAGTGCTGTGTCCAGTGCCCCAACATTGATGACATTTATTGAACAAGTGTTAAGGACATTCTGTGCCTTCCCCCAGCAAATTCTCACTCCATGGCTAGGAGGTGACTACTCTCTCTTCATTAGGGAAACTGAGGTCCTGAAGGTGGTCACCTACCTGGGAGGTGACAGTGCATGATTTAGTCAGAGCACATGGTCACATGGATACACACTGACCTGATTCTCTGACCATGCAGCACCCCGTAACACCACTCTACCAGGGTGAGCATGCCCAGTTGATGACTCCTGGTACCCCGGATAGTCTGACTCAAATTTTCAGCACAAGGCCTGAGTCTGGGGCCTACCATACCACTGTCCCCTCCTCTTCCAACCCTGCCCAGATCACAGCTGAGAGAGGCAGATGGTACTCCTAGGCCAGGCTGAGCTCTGCTGTCCTCCACTGTGTGGAGCCAAGCACTGATTCTCCCCAGCCTCAGCCTCCCTGCCAGTCAGCACAAACACACCCAGAGCAGCCAACACTGGCAGTCTGGCAACTCAGTCAAAGGCAGGCACTGGGTGGAGGCCTAGCTGTTTGGTGGCAGCAACCCTTCCTCAGTTTCTCTAGTCATAAAATGGGTTAGGTATTCCCCAGCCCCCAGGGGAGTAAAGGCAAAATAGAGGACAGAACTTGTGAAAGTACTCTGAGTGCCACTTGGGGCCCCCAACTGGGGCACATGGTCATTGAGATGATGCAGTGCCTGGTGTTGGCTGCTGGTGAGGCTCCCTCTCTGAGTTGTCTGCCCCAGTCTCCTAGGATATCATCACTGAGTGGTAGGGTGGACCTTTCCAAACCTGCCCCTTTCTTTGTCATTCACCATGGGAAGGGTCCCCATCTCCTCAGAAAGGCAATCACCCCCAAAGGACAGAGACCACAGCCTGTTGAAATGTTAAGACTGATGACTCACTCCACCCCTCCCTCCCAATCACTGCATATGCCCAAGTACCCTGGTGAATGGCCACTGTCCACTCAGAGTTGCCCAGCCCTCTGAGACAGGGGTGGCTGGGCTGACCGGCAGGTCGTGCCTGGGCAGTCCTGGTTGGACCCTGGCATGGTCCACTTTGCCTCCCAGATCCCTTCAAAGCACACTAGTGTGGAGGTTCTGCGACATCCAAGAAGGCGGGCACCTAGCCTAGATTCTGGTAGCCAAGTTCCCTATAAAGGGGCAAGAAAAGCTGCTTGGGTCATAGGAGCAGACATTTTCCTGCCCAGCTCTGCAGCCAGATGAGTGCCTTCACCGCGAAAAAGGCCACACTTGATGGCTCCACGGGAGGTGGAGAGGGAGTGATGTGGTTTGGTCGAGGAGGCCTCCTTGAGGTTCCCAGAATTGCACAGGTCCTGGAAGAGGCGGAGGCTGGCGAGGGGGCGGCGTCCAGTCCACCAGCTCACTCCAGCCCAAGGACGCCCCAACCCCGCTGCGCCCAGGGCAGGCGCTTCATGCGTGCCTACTCACCCTCCACCGGCTCCAGCTCCAAGCAAAGCCCAAATCTCAGCCCTGGCACAACCACTAGGTGCGGCAGGGACACTCTCAGGATCCGGGTGCCCAGGCCCTGGAGGGGGCGACAGGACTGGGCGCCCCGCAGGACTAAAGTCTCCCTCCAGCCCAGGAGGCGGAGAGGAGGGAACAGGCTCTGTGGGGGAACAGTAACCCTTGAGATGCGCTTCAGGCTTGAGGGACTTTGCCAACTTCGGGCCTCCAAGGGTCGCCGCTGGGACCCGGCTTAAACACCGGGGACGCGCCCCCTCTTTAAAAGCATTCCCGCCGCACTCCAACGCCCCCAGCCCTGCGCCCAAACCAATTTGCTCAGCTTCCCATAGCGGCTAACTCTGAGTTACAGAGTGCCCGTCACTTGGGCGCAAGGGTCCATCCCGCCCTGTCCAGACCTCACCTGGAACTTCTGTTGCTAGAAGTTGATGTCCTTGAGGTCGATGGAGCCAGGGGAGAGGTTGTGCAGCAGCTGGCACAAGAGGACGCCATAGCGCAGTGCCTACACCAGGTCTAATTCCGGGGGAAAGAGCCACACCACTTGTGGTTGGGCTACAGGTTCTTGCAGACAATTAGTTAGCCCCCGGCACTGCAGCCAGGACTTCGGGGCTCATGGAGCACTGGCTCATGGCGGCCGCTGGGCCGGCTCGCTCAGGGCAGTGCTCCAGGCAAAGTTCAGGCCACAGGGCATCAGTCCCGTGCAGGCCTCAGTGGCCAGGGCGGGGCTTTGCGCAGGCGGCCCAGGGTCCCAACAGCGCGGCCGCGCCTCCCTCCCCTTTCTTCTCCTCAGGCTCCTAGCGTGCCCCACCCAGCCCGTTCTACTCGTGTGGGGCCCCTAGGCGGGAGCCAGGCAGCGTGCAGGATCCCTGCTTCACACACCCAAGTCTGCTCTAGTCCCGGGCGGGCTCAGTGCTGCCCGCCTCCGCAGCCCTCTGCGATCTGCCCCACCAGGACCTATATTCTGCTCTCCAGACACTCTGCAGCGGCCGCCTCTCCAGCCTGCCCAAGACAAATGTCGGGGTAGCTAGCTCAGCATTTCAGGTGCTTGGACTGCCTGCCGCGCCCTCGCTTTCTTCGCCCGGCCCGCGGACTCCTCGCTCAGCATCAGGCGCTCCCTGTAAATCATTTTCAAATCACACGTACTTGAAAAATAATGACCCCAGCCATATTGGACCAATATGGAAAATGAGAACCTGTCGCAATGGTGGATTCCTTTGCGAATTAATTCTGAAACTTTTTCTGTCTTCCCCACTCCCCACCCCCTGCACTATGGTTTCACTGATATTTCAATCTAAAAGTTATTTTAAAGCAGCACGTATTCAGGCAATCTGGCAGTGGTCTTTTTCTCCAGTTTGCCACTTCCGCCACCTCGGCTTCTCTTCTATGCCTAAGAGTCCCAGGTTGCTCTGCTGTGCAGGTGTTGAAGATCCCTAGGGAGGAGACCCTGCTTTCAAGATTCAGAGAATGAGGCATATATTCAAGACGAAGACAGTCACTTCTGAGAAAGAAGGCTAGAAAAGGAGAAGGAAGATGCTGTAACACATTTTCAAGTGTGTTGCCTAGGAACTGTTGACATTCAGGGATGTGGCCATGGATTTCTCTGAAGAGGAGTGGGAATACACAAAGCCTGCTCTGAAGAACTTATATAGAGATATGGTGTTAGAGAACTAAAGAAACCTGGTTTTCCTGCACATGAGTTCTCATCATACTCAAAATTATTCACCAGAGCAGTGCACAGAATATTTACTTCAAAAAGTTACATAGAGAAGCCATAGAAATTGTGACTTTGAATTTTCACAACTAAGAACAATATGGAAAACTAAAAATCATACTGGAGACAAGTCCTACAAATGTGAACAATGTGGCAAGGCTTTTCATCAAAAAGTACACCTTACTCAACACCAGAACATTCAGCTGGAGAGAATGTTTACAAAATGTAAAGCATGTGGTAAAGCTCTTACTAGAAAAATCAAACCTTATTTGCACCATAGAGTTAATACTGTCAAGTAGTCCTTACAAATGTGAAGAGTGTGACACAGATTTTAATCAAAGATCACACTTTATTCACCTCCACCAAATTCATACTGGAGAGAAGACCTACAAATGTGAAGAATGTGGAAAAGGTTTTAATCAAAGATCATCTCTTACTAAACATAGAATTCATACTGGAAAGAAGCCCTACATCTGTGAAGAATGTGGCAAACTTTTTATAACAGATCATCTCTTACTCAACACCATAAAATTCATACTGGCGAGAAGCGCTACAAAATGTAAAAAATGTGTTGAAGATTTTCATCAAAAAACCCAACTAGTTTGCCACCAGAGAATTCACACTGGAGAGAATCCCTACATCCTGGCTCTTGGCATGTTTGGTAGAGGAAAAAGACTGAAGAAGCCTGCCGGTCCCTAAGATTATCCCTGATGAGACTTGACTGACCTCCAAAAATTTGGAAAACCAGCACACTATAGGACCACCTCTTTAGTCTTGGACATTCTGTAGGGAAGTATAACCAGTTTAAGTGTAAATGATGGATGACATACTCATGGAGCATTTAAACCTCCCACATAATTTATTTTATTAGATATCTTTTGACTGTTGATACATCTTTTATTCTACTTCATAATTCCTAAGGTTTATTATACATTTTGGATTATTTGATAAATAATGTATGGCATGATCTCCCAAAACCTCCCTACAACTCAGTCTTTATAAGATATTGTAAACTGTAACTGTCCCTTTTCAGGTCTTACAAGTACATAATACCACAGACCAAAAAAAAAAAAAATTATTCAAGTTATTTGCTAGATTATCTATATAGTCTGTTCAAAGAATAAAAAAGAAAAATTACCTTATATTTGTTTCATGCATTTGCCCTTTGGGGTCAACAAAGCACTCACCAATAATTTTATTTAAATTAATTTGAATGTGTAACTATTTCAATCTAATGATAAATTTTAGGGATAAGAGAACTGTAGATGTATTAATACTATGTGAATGTGACCCTTGAATTTATATTGAGGGGATCGCTAGTCATGTAGGTTGTTAGAACAGAGTTCTCTTTGTTCTAAATTGTATTTAAAGAGTCCTGTGGAAGTAAGACTAAGGAATCTCACCTGTGGAGAGGACTCTCTGCCTGGGATTTCCCATTCAGGACCCTGAAAATCTGCCCCAGGATGCCCCAGCTACATGCCCCACCTGTTGGTATTTCCCTAATCAGATGATGTGTTTTCTTCTCCTTCTCTCTTGACTATCACTTTTACTTTTTCTCTTGCTTCCATGTCATCACTAAAAGAAACACTATCTTGTGTAAATAGAGTACTTTCATTGGACCTGATCTGCCAAATTCAGCAGCTTCACACGTGTAGCACTTTACCATCACAAATACATATATACATTATATAAACTAACTGGTAATTAGCACATTTTTCACTTCAAATAATTTTCATTGCTTTGTAGAAAATTGAAAATATTTTATCTTTGAATACATAGTGTATTATTAATAGCTATAGTCACCCTGCTATGTAATTGTCCTCTCTGCTCTCTGCCTTTGTGATTGTCCACATGAATTTTCCTCTTCATGGCCCCAACATGACATCACACACCTTGCAGTGATATAGCAAAATGTGTACACACCAGAGGCCAAACTGATAAAACCCCTTGATCCTGCATATTTAGCCTCTAAATTTTGGAGTAAAGGACTTTTTAACTAAACAGCTTTGGGAATTTTCTTATAGTAAAAGAAAAGGGAGTCTCACAGTGTGATTCATCATGAATTTTTAAAAATTTTACTTATTTTTCTTTTTACAGACTGCATTTTGATTCATTGTATACAAATGAGGTGTAAATTTTCATTTCTAGCGTTGTATACAGTGTAGATTCACACCATTCATGTAATCACGCACATACATAGGGTAACAATGTCTGTTTCCACTATCTTTCTTTCCCCCACCCCCTACCCCCTCATTTCCCTCTACACAATCTAAAGTTCCTCCATTCTTCTCTTACATAATAAATGATTATGTATTATCATTTACTTATCAGAAAAAACATTTGGCCTTTTGTTTCTTGGGATTGACTTAATTCATTTAGCATGATATTCTCCAACTCCATCCATTTACCTGCAAATGCAATAATTTTATTCTTCTTTATGGATGATTAATATTCCATTGTGTATATATACCACATTTTCTTTATCCATTGTTCTATTGAAGGGCATCTATGGTGGTTCCACCATCTAGCTATTGTGAATTGAGCCACTATAAACAATGCAGTTGTGTTACTGTACTATGTTGATTTTAAGTGCTTTGGATATAAACCAAGGAGTGTGATAACTGGGTCAAATGGTTGCACAATTTCAAGTATTCTGAGGAATCTGCATACTGCTTTCCAGAGTGGCTGCACCAATTTTCAACTCCACCAGCAATGTATGAGAGTGCCTTTTCCCCAAATCCATGCCAACAACTATGATTGCTTATGAGTTTCATAATAGCCATTCTAATTGGAGTGAGATGAAAACTTAGGGTGGTTTTAATTTATATTTCTCTATTACTAGCAATGTTGAACACTTTTTCATATTTTTTGATCACATGTATATCTTCTATGAAGTGTCTGCCGAGTTCCTTAGCCCATTTATTGATTGAGTGGTTTGTATTTTTGATGTAAAGTCTTTTAACTTCTTTATAAATTCTGGAGATAAGTGCTGTAACTGAAGTGTGTGTTTAAAAGATTTCCTCCCAATCTGTAGGCTCTCTTTTCACATTATTGATTGTTTTCCTTGCTAAGAAAAAGCTTTTTAGTTTGAATACATCCAATTCATTGATCCTTGCTTTCACTTCTTGAGCTCTGGGAGGTACATTAAGGAAGTCTAGCCCTAAGTCAACATGATGAAGATTTGCACCTAACTTTTCTTCTATTTGGTGCAGGGTCTCTGGTCTAATTTATAGGTCTTTGATCCATTTTGAGTTGAGTTTTGTGCAGAGTGAGAGATAGAGGTCTAATTTCATTTTACTGCATATGGATTTCCAGTTTTCCCAGCACCATTTGTTGAAGAGGCTTTTATCCATTGTATGTTTTTGGCACTTCTTTATAATATGAGGTAATTGTATTTATGTGAGTTTGTCTCTGTGTCTTCTATTCTGTACCATTGGTCTACCTGTCTATTTTGGTGCCAATACCATGCCATTTTTGTTACTATTGCTCTGTATTATAGTTTAAGGTCTGGTATGGTAACACCTCCTGATTCATTCTTCCTACTCACGAATACGTTGGCTATTCTGGGTCCCTTATTCTTCAAGATAAATTTCAAGATTGCTTTCTCTATTTTTATTAGGAATGGCACTGGGTTTTTAATTTGAATTGCATTGAATCTGTATAGTGCCTTTGGTAGAATGGTTATTTTGACAATATTAATCCTGCTTATCCAAGAACATATGAAATCTTTCCATCTTCTATGGTTTTCTTGAATTTCTTTCTTTAGTTTTCTGTAGTTTTCATGGTAGAGGTCTTTCACCTCTTTTGTGAGATTGATTCCCAATTTTTTTTTCTTTTTGAGGCTACTGTGAATGGAGTGGTTTTCCTAATTTCTCTTACAGAGGATTCATTACTTATGAATAGAAATGCTTTAGATTCATGCACATTGATTTTATATCTTGTTACTTTGCTGAATTCATTTATTAGTTTAAGACTAGTGGAGATTTCTGGATCCTCTAAATATAGAATCATGTCAGCAAATAGTGTTAGCTTGAGTTCTTCTTTTCCTATTCATATCCCTTTAATTTCTTTGGTCTGTCTGATTGCTCTGGCTAGTGTTTGAAGAATGAAGTTGAATAGAAGTGGTAAAAGAGGATGTCTCTGTCTTGTTCCAGTATTTAGAGGGAATGCTTTCAGTTTTTTTTCCATTTAGAATGATGTTGACTGTGGACTTAGTATAGATAGCCTTCACAATGCTGAGGTATGTTCCTACTATCTCTATTTTTCCTAGTGTTTGAGCAAGAAGGGGTGCTATTTTAACAAATGCTTTTTCTGCATCTATTGAAATAATCTTATGATTCTTAACTTTAAGTTTTTGATGCGATGGATTATGTTTATTGATTTCTGGATGTTGAACCAAGATTGCATCCCTGGGATGAAGCCCACTAGATTGTGGTGCACTATATTTTTAAAATGTTTTTGTATGTAATTCGCCAGAATTTGGTTAAGGATTTTTGTGTCTGTGTTCATCACATTGGTCTATGTTCATCACATGATATTGGTCTATGGTTTTCTTGGCTTGATGTATATTGGTCTGGTTTTGGTATCAGGGTGATATACCCTTCATAGAATGAGTTTGGAAGGGTTTCCTCCTTTTCTAGTTCATGGAATCCTTTGAGGAATATTGGTATTAGTCCTTCTCTGAAGGTCTTGTAGAATTCAGTTGAGAATCCATCTGGTCTCAGGCTTTTCTTGGTTGGTAGGTTTTTAATTTCTTCTTCTAATTCACTGCTTGAAATTGATCTGTTTAAATTGTGTATGTCCTCCTTCTGTTTGGGGGGATCATTTGTCTCTAAAAATGTGTTGATGTTTTTAAGATTTTCTATTTTTTTTTTTGAAGTATAGATTTTCAAAGTAGCTTCTAATTATGTTATGTACTTCAATGGTGTCTGTCATGACCTTTCCTTTTTCATCACAAATTCTAGTAATATGAGTTTTCTCTCTCTTTCTCTTCATTAGTGTGGCTAAGAGTTTATCTATTTTGTTCATTTTTTCAAAGAACCAACTTTTTGTTTTGTCAATTTTTGGAATTACTTCTTCGGTTTCAATTTCATTGATTTCAGCTCTGACTTTAATTATTTCCTGTATTCTACTACTTTTTGTGTTGATCAGTTCTTCTCTTTCTAGAGTTTTGAGATGTAATATTCAGTCCTTTAGTTGTTGACTTTGTATTCTTTTATAGACTGTGCTCCATGCAATGAATTTTTCTCTTAGTACTGCTTTCAAAGTATCCCAGAGATTTTGTTATGTTTTATCATCCATTGTTCTCATTATCTCTAAGAATTTTTTAACCTCCTCCCTCATGTCTTCTGTTGTGCGTGCTTTATTCAATAGCACATTATTTAGTATGCCAGTATTGGAGTAGTTTCTGTTTTTTACTTTATCATTGATTTCTAATTTCATTCTGTTATGATCTGATAGAATACAAGATAGTATCTATTTTTTTGTATTTACTAAGGGATTCCTTGTGGCACAACATATGGTCTATTTCAAAGAAGCATCCATGTACTGCTAAGGAAAAAGTGTGTTTGCTCATTGATAGATGGAATATTCTATACTCCTCTGTTAAGTCTAAGCTATTTATTGTCTTATTGAATTCTGTGGTTTCTTTGTTCAGTTTATGTTTGGAAGATCTATCCAGTGGTGAGAGTAGTATGTTAAATTCACCCAGAATTATTGTGTTGTGGTCTGTTTGATTCCTGTAATTGAGAAGAATTTGTTTGATGTACATGGATGTGCTGTGGTTTGGGACATAAATATTTACAATTGTTATAGTTTCTTGATTTATGGTTCCCTTAAACAGTATGAAATGTCCTTATGTATTCTTTATGACTAACTTGGGCTTGCAGTCCACTTTGATATGAGGATGGAAACCCCACTTTTTTACTGAATTCATGTGTGTGGTATGTTTTTTTTTTTCCCTATCCTTTCACCTTTAGTCTATTGATGTATTTTCCTATGAGATGAGTCTCTTGGAGGCAACATACTGTTGAGTCTTTCTTTTTAATCCAATATGCCAGTCTATATCCTTTGATTAATGAGCTTAGGGAATTAACATTCAGGGTTATTATTGAGATATGATTTGTATTCCTGGTCATCTTGGCTTATTTTCAGTTTTTAACTTGACTTGGTTTCTCCTTTGATTGGTTTTTCCTTGAGGATATTTCCTCCCTTTGCTGACTTGCTTTGTTGTTTTTTTTTGTTTCCTTCTCATGGAATATTCTGGTGAGAATTTTCTCTAGTGCATGCTTTCTATTTGTAAATTCTTTTAACTTTTGTTTCTGATGGAAGGATTTCATTTCATCAACAAATGTGAATGTTAGTTTTGCTGGGTATAAGATTCTTGATTGTCATCACTGTTCTTTCAGAGCTTGAAATATGTTGTTTCAGGCCCTTCTACTTTTTAGGGTCTGGGCTGAGAAATCTGCTGATATTCATATTTGTGTTCCCCCTAAATGTCATCTGATGCTTTTCTCTGGCAGCCTTTCAAATTCTGTCTTTGTTATGTATGTTAGGAATTTTCATTATAATGTGCCTTGATGTGAATCTGTTGTAATTTTGTACTTTTGGTATCCTGTAAGCCTCTTGTATTTGATTTTCCATTTCAGATTTGGGAAATTTTCTGATATTATTTCTTTGAATAGGTTTTTCATCTCTTTGTTTTGTATCTCTGTGCCTTCCTAAATTCCAATAATTCTTAAATTTGGTCTTTTTATGGTATCCTATAATTCTTGGAGGTTCTATTCATGATTTCTTACCAACTTATATGTTAGGCCGACTTACTTTCAAGATTATTTTGTCTTCTTTGTCTGAGATTCTGTCTTCCAGGTGATCTTGTCTGTTCATGATGCTTTCTACTGAGTTTTTTACTTGGCTTATTGTTTCCCTTATTTCAAGTATTTCTGTTTGTTTTCATTTTCAGAATCTCTCTCTTTATTGAAATGCTCTTTTGCTTCCTGCATTTGCTCATTTAACTGTTTATTGGAGTGATCATTCCTTGCCTGCTTTTGCTTTCTTATCTCATCCCTTGCTTCATGGATCATTTTAACTATGTACATTCTGAACTCCTTTTCTTAAATTTCTTCTACCATGCTGTCATTGGATTCTATTAATATAGCATCTAGGTTTGTTTGGGACACTTTCTTCCCTTTTTTCATGTTGTTCATATATCTTCCCCTCTAGCAGTTTAGATCTGAGGTATTGCACTTTCCCCCCAATAGGCTTATTGTGACCCTGCAGGTTTCCAATACCTCTTCTTTAAGGGGGAGATCAATATTAGCAGCACCAATACAAATAATATGCAGCCCTAAACCAGATAGCTCCTATGAAGATGTTAAGTGTATTGCCATAATAAACGGGATGTATTCAATTATCTACAGTATAACCAATAATTTTGCAATGAGGTCTACAATTTCTAATGGTGGATTAAGAGGATGGGGGGAGGTATAAGATGTAACTGTTAATGGAATAAGAAGAGAATATATAGAGGTAGTAGATCATAGGAAGAATGAAAGTAGAATCAAAACAAGTTGGTCATTACATGAGAAAAGAGAGAAAAAGACTCTGAGGGAACAGGTAAGTAAAAGGAAATAGAGCAAGAAAAAAAATAAACAAAAAATGAAAAATTAAAAAAATATGCAATATAACAGTCATATAACTATTCAATGTCCCTGTTTTCAGTAGCCTGAAGCATAAGATTTACCTGACATTGACCTTCCAATCTCCAGTGGGCATCTTAAGATGGCAGTTCACCAACCTAAAGATGGCAGCTTCCCCTTAAGGGATAATCCAAGATGGGCTGCACCAGCTTCTGGACATGTTAGTAGATGGAGAGCCACAGCACCTGGCATGGATGCCAAGTCCATACAGGGCATGGTCTGGACAGGGTCCTCATGAATTTTTAAGTACTGTTTTTATTCTTGTGTTTTAAAAATAAATCAAAAGAATTACAAAACAGAATATCTGCAGTAATAAATTGCATATTCACATATAGCTGTATTTATCATTGTGTCTTATTTCATATGCGCTTAAAGGGCTGTCTGTGTTTTTAATCATTGCATTGAATCTCTATGGCTCTATTACCATTTCTTCAGGAGTTGTTTACTCACAACAATCTTCTCAGTGTAGAAACTTCCCCTTTTCTTTGGATGCACAGTTTTTCCAGGAATCATATTACTGGTTGATAGATATTTTAAAGAAGTTTATGTCACACTGACTTCCAGTCTCTGTGGATTCTGAAGACATATTAGCTAATTTTTGATATCATGAGCTGTTTCTTCATGCTTTCAAAATGATCTCTCTCTTTTTTTCTCAACAATTTGACTATAGTACATCCCCTTCTGTATGGTTTCACTTCCTTAGGTTTCTGTTAACTATAGAAAATGCCAGCAATAACAGTTGATAAATTTTAAATTGCACAGTGTCCTACTGTGATGAAATGTCAACCCATTCCACCTGCATATGACTAAATGCTTTTTCCATGATTTCTACAGCTTATATATTGTTTATATAATATGTTCCTGTTAGTCTTTTAAGATATCAAGTTTGTTATGAGATACACTGTTGTTGCATTGCTGTGCTTGTGTTGAAGTAAACCTTTCTCTACTTTTGCCCCACCTCCCCAAAATAGTAAGTATTCAGTCACATTGAACACTGGCCCCAATGCCCTGAAATGAAGAATATTAATCTGGTACTACAACAATAGACAATTTTGTGTCCTCTTGAGAATGAGTTTTAACCTTCCTTTGGAATATACCTGTCACTACTCTGTTTTTTTTTTTTCAATTGAGAACTGATAAATAAAATAAAACACCAATGATCAATTTATTTTCAAGGTATTTCCAAAAACCATTTAATGGGGAAACAATAGTTTCTTCAACAAATAGAACCAAGGCAACTGAAAATTCTTCTGCAAATTAAGTTGAACTGCTTACCTCACACCATACATAAAAATTCTCTCTAAATGGATTGGATAAAAGCTATAATTATAAACTCTTAGAAGAAAATGTAGGAAAAAATATGCATGATTTTTTTGGAACTGATTTATTAACTATAAAACCAAAAGTAAAAGTAAAAGAAGAAAAAATAAATTGGACTTCACTAAAATATAAAATCTTTGTGTACTAACAGACTGCTACCAAGAGAGAGAGATTAAATGATTTTCAGAGTGAGGGAAATACTTGGAAATCCTATATATTACAAGGGTATAATACTCAGAATACATAAAAAATTTGCACCTCATGAACTAGAAGACTCACAATCCAGTTTAAAAATGGGCAAATAGATATCGAATACATTGTTTTTCAAAGGAGATATACAAATTGCTCATAATGATATAAAAAGATGTTCAGCATCATTAATCATTAAAGAAATTCAACTCAAAAGCACAATAAATACCACTTCATGCCCACTAGGAACATGACAAATAAAAAACTAAGATTGGGCAAAGATGTGTGGAGGTTAAGACCCTCATATTTAAGATTAGAAATGCAACACAAAATAGATCCTATAGAAAAGAATTTGGAAGTTCCCCAGGATGCTAATCATATAATTAACATATGGCCCAGATATTTCACTACTAGGTATATGCTATGATTTGGATAAGGTTTAAAGGTGTCCACTTTGGCCTCATGTTTGACATTTATTCCCCATTGTGAGATATTTGGAGGGTTAAAACTTAATCTGGCTTTGGTGTTTAGTGATGGGCCTTTGGAAGATGAGTAGAATAGATAAAATCATTAGGATAGATCCCTGATTGGAACCTGGTTGCTTTATTTGAAGATGGAAACAATAAAGGAAACAAATATACACATACTCCCCATCTCTAGCTATGGTATACCCTGTACCACCTCGAGATTTTTATAGAAAAAAGGCCATCACCAGATAATGCCCTGCAATTTTGCACCTCCAGAACTATGAGCTCAAATATATATCTTTTCTTTATAAAATATCCTCCCTCATGTATTTTATTACAGTAAAAAAATTGAACCAATACAGCATATATCAAAGAAAAATATGAAAGTTTAACTTCTCAAAACATTTAGGAAAATGTTCATAAGAGCACTATTCATAGAAACCAAAAAATAAAAACAATCCAAATTCCATCAATTAAGAAATGGATAAACAAATGTGGTATATCCATGGATTAAATATCATTTTATCAAAAAAGGAATGAAGTACTGATAAATGGCACACAGTGAATGACCCTAAAAACATTATGCTATGAGAAAAAAAAAGTCACAGACTAAATGAATGATTTATTACAAATAAACAAATCTACAGAGACTAAAGACTAATGGCTACAGGGTTTGTGGGCATGGGAGAATGGGTATAACTCTGTAATGGACATAAGGTATCCATCCAGGGTAAAGAAAATTAGGAAGTAGGTAGTGGGAATGGTCACACAATATTGTAAAGGTCCCATGCATGGACTTGAAAGGGGTGAATTTTGTCATGTGAACGTTATAATAACTACAAAAGGGTTGTTGATTGATAGAAGGGGCATGAGAGCATTGGAGGGAAATTAGACTCTCTTCATAACCTTAAAGGATTTATAAACTGGAGGAACTTTAGTGGATTTATATACTTTCTATGTTTTGGCCCCAAGTACATTCTTTTCCTTCTTGTGCATTCTAGGTGGATTTGACCTGTCCTTCCCTGGACCTGGAATTATTTTCCTTCAATACTTGGCATGGTTGCTACCCTCATTCAAAATCAATCATGCTGTCATCTCCTCAAACATTTTCACAAGCATGACTGACTCCTTCACAACTGTCATGGCCCAGGTCTCATGTTACTCCACCTGATGGACCCTCACTATCACACCGCCCAGTGCACATCCTTCATAGCATCGATCACAAAGCTTTGTTATTGCATTGATCACTAATTGTTTCCTCCCTGGCTCAAGTTGGAGCTCCATAAAAAATATAATGTGACTTCTCATGCCCTGTCACCTATGATAGATACATATCAGGCTCTCATTAAAAGACCTGTTGAACAAATAAATGAATGGAACTTGACTAGGAGAAATTAAGCCTTGTTTAAATGAAAATAAGTGTACAGAAAATTTGAGATTCCAGTATTTTCTATTATAGGAAGCAGGATTAATTTTTGTCTCATTGTAGACTTGAACATTCTTTATGGTGAAATCTTTTTTGTTCATCAACATGCTGCCCACTAGGGCTAGCCAACAAAGGAATTTCTTCATCTTCCTCTTAGAATTCTGCTGGAGCTGCTTTCCTTTACTCCTTGACTTCAGGGCTTCGCAACCTAGGACACATTGTTCCTACTCACCATGACCCAGATGTCACCAGGTCTTGAGAAACTGGTGCAGTCACAATCTCATCATTAGCCTAATATTACTGTTCTTTCCTCCACCACTTCACATATCATCTCCATCTTAACTGTAAAAATTCTTTGCTCCAATACCTGGGAGGAGACTCGTAAATCTGTCACTAGGGTCACCACTCACCATCTACCATTTTGAATTTTTCCTACATTGGTTCCCACTAGGAATCTAGGCAATGCAAGATGCCCATTAACAATTAACAGGCTCCCCAGAAGAACCAGTCCTGATAGATGATGTGGCCTTCATAGTGTGTGATTTTTTGAAACTCTCCAAATTTCCATACTATATTATACACAGAGGTGGCTTTTTGCTACCTGCACAACAGTGACAGATTAAATCTAATCTGGATATTCATGTTCTCCTTTGTCAGATACTGAATTTTCCAAGCATTCCTTGCAGTAAAAGTGACCATGTAACCCAATTAAGGTTAATGATAATTTCAGGGAGCAGATACAACTACTCCCACCCCTATCTTTCCAAATTGATATTGGGTGTGAGGCCTTTATCTGTGACAGACTTCAGGTCATGAAGCATCAAGCCACAACCAGGAATAATAAAAGAAGATAGGAAAAGCCTGGGTCACTAGAGTCCTCAATCAATAAATCTATGCAGAGTGCTAAGGGTCCATCAAAATATTTAATTTCTTTAGAAGTTAGATAGAAAAAAATCATCAATTATATTTTGTTCATTACTCTTCACAATTTTTATGCCCTCACCAACTCCATTTCCTCCCATTAATATCAGAGAAAGTCAGTGGATAATGGTGTGGTTTAAAAAGATGGGATCTGTATCCACATTTGTATTTTCTTCCTCAAATTAACCAGTAAAATGCTTTGCTTCATCAGCATGTGCTCTAAATCTCCCCTGTCACAGTTTGGAACCTGGTATGAATCCTTGAGATTATAGGCCTATGGAAGTAGAAGTTGACTTCAATGACAAAATAATACATGGATGGCAAAAAGTAAATCAACCTAAATATTTAATAGGATAGAATATAAATAAGAAAGCAACCATACTGAAGATATTTTTTGGTAGATTTGAATATGAATGCTCTACAGTATAGATGTTTTGAGGAAATAAGGTCAGCAGGTCAGCTTGTGGTGGGGGAGGTTCAAAGAGCAGGACCATACCAGTGCTCATGTCAATCTCCATAGGCCGTCCCTGCCAACCACCCCGCCCCTCTCAGTTGCACAGAGCTTGGAGTCCAGGTGTCTGCATGGCCTCCACAGGGCCAGAAATAATGCAAGGTGAGCAGTGGCTGCACCCTTTACCAGTAAGGCAGAAGGAGGCCAGCTGGAAGACAGTCCAGGGGCTGCTTCCACAGCTCACTAAATCACTAGTCCCCCAGGTGAGGAGAACCAGCAGAGGCTGCTGGGTATTGTAAATGCAGAGGTAGATGCAGAGCCAGAATCCTTGAGGAGAAGGGAGGGGCAAAGGAACAGGCTCCAGGAGGTGTGAGCTCTGGCTGCAGGGTGAGATCACCTCAGAGGTGGGCTCACCTGGCTGGTCATCTGCCTCCCACAGGCCTGGAGGTGTGACTGGTGACTGATTTTGAGGGATACTTCAGGTTTGAGGATTCTCCTGGTGTTTTTAAGCTGTGTGCAGGTGCAGATGTAGTGTGAAGACACTCTAGGCATGGGGAGATACACAACTTGAGGTGTCTGGGTGGGACCCTTTTTTGGGGAGAATCGGGTACAGGTCTCAGTGAAGAGGGGGTCTTAGAGGAGAGACAAGCTCTTGGAGACAGACAGGCCTGATGGTATGTGGGTTGGTATTAAATGGGGCTACCAAAGGGAATCCAGCAAAGAGGAGAAGTTCAGTTTAGTAACCTAAAGAAGCCCTCTCACCCCCTCAAAATCTGTCTTTAGATAAGTGGAGGAGCCAGAGAACTCTCTTCCTGAGAATCCCAGGTCAGGATCAGTGGACTGATTCCTTTGCAGGTAGGGTCACCTCACCCCCAACATCCCCGTCCTTATCCAAACACAGGAGGACGAGTCAAAGACTTTTTCCTGCCTTGTTGCCATTTCACTCTCCCTTGGGTCTGCCTGTAGTCTAGCCTCTGGATTCATAGCCTAGGACCATTCAGGTTCCTGTGACATGGAGACTATTTAGTAGTGGGGGCTGAGGAAGCATTCAGATGCCTGGACTGTCTGAGTGTGTGTGGGTGCACACACATGGCTGTATGTGTTTATGAGAATGTTTACATCTGTCTGGAGATGCCAAAGTGTATTTCTAGGTATTGTGTGTATTTGTGTCTGCTTGTGTGTAACTTTTTGTATGAGTCTGTATTTGTGTGATGAATGAGTATGTGTAAGTTAGTAAGACTTTGATCATGTCTGTGTGTGTTTGTGGTGTGTGCATGTAAGTTGTCACCTCAAGACCTGCATGGCTATAGACTTTGTGGGCCAACATCATCACCATCCCTGGGTTACTGTGCATTGTGTGTGTTAGGGTGGCTGCATGTGGTGGCACTAAGTACCACTAAGGAGGCCCTGTGGAGAGGCAGATAGCCCCTGAGGACAGTCTGGAATCTGGGACCCGTTACTTCCCCCCATCTTCAGGGACCATGGATATGAAACTTTTATATGTGTCTCTGTGTATGACTTGTCCCTTTTTGTTGAAGAAATTGGCTCCAGGATGGTACCACATTCTAGTCACGAGATTTACAACACATCAGGGCCCAGAAGTTTCTGGCTGAGCCCTGGTTTGGAAGGAATTGATAGGTTGGTTCAATTGAGGAGAACAGCTGCAGGCAGGAGAGTGTCAGCATAGCATCTGGGGAGGGCTCTTTCTCAGATCCTGGTTCCATATTGTAACACGTGCCAGAAATTTGTTCTTTTTTAGGTTGAACAATAACATTCTATGGCAGAGATAGATTATGGTTTGTTTAATCAGGCACTGGGCTTAATGCTTTACCTGTTCTGACACATTGCAACTTCACCATAGGAAGTAGGCGTTTATTCAGCAGATAATTATGCAGCACCTACTGCGTACCAGACAGTCTTTGAAGTCTTGGGAATAGAGCACTGAATAGCAGAATTCCTGACCTCAAAGAACACAGGATCCCAGTGTATCAGAGAGTCAGGAAATAAAGTAAATAGGAAAATATACAGTGTGGCGGAGGCTGTCAGAAAGTATAAAGATGAATAAAGTAAAAACGGGTATGTTGAAGGTTGGGTGGGGTGGAATAGAAGTGTGCTGTTGTTCATAGGGTGATCAGGGAAGGAGATTTTGAGGCTTATAGATTTCTGGGGGAAATTTCCCAGGTGAAGGGAACAGTAAATAATGCAAACATGTGAGATAGGACTGTGCCAACTGAGCCAAGCAAAAGGAAAGGAGATCAGCCCTGACTGTGTACAGAGTAAGTGACAGAAATACAGGGGACTCCAACTCATGCAAAACCTATGGCCTTGATGAGGACTTGGGCTGGTGCTGCAAGTGGATGGGAGCCACAGGAGGGTTCTATGCAGAGGATAGAGATGATCAAATGTACACATACCATATGCAGTTTTTTTTTTTTTAGGATTTTCTTGAATTTTTTTAAACAGGAAAAAAGCATACAAATTTATTTATTTATTTTTTGACAGTTTACATACAAATTTATTTAATACAGATTTCACATGACATGGGAGTCCTCATAAGAAAATAAAGACCAAAGCAAATATGGTCAATCACTTATGTACTGAATTAGAAAAAGTACAGTAAGTTGTCATTAGTCCTAAAAAAAAAAAGGATTATTTTAACAAGATCCATATAGAACTTTCTTGGTCTTGACTTCTCATCTTTGATGATGGGAATGCTGGATCTTTCATGTGGGATTTTCATCTTCTACTTTTTAGGGGGGTTACCACAAATGGAACTCAGGGGCACTCAAATACTGAACCACATCCCCAGCCCTATTTTTTACTTTATTTAGAGACAGGGTCTCACTGAGTTGCTTAGCACCTCACTTTTGCTGAAGCTGGCTTTGAACTCATGATCCTCCTCCTGCCTCAGCCTTCTGAGTCACTGGAATTTATAGGTGTACACCACCACACCCAGCTTCATCTTCTAATTTTAAGAAACAGAATGAAAGTCAAAATGATCTTGGACTTGCTGTTTTTTATTCTAAAGTACTTTTCATTCAAAATTGTCAATGTGCCAGAGCAACTTATCTTGCGGTAGCATATTCTTAACCCCCTCAACATGAACAGAAAACTTACAAAAAAATACCAGTAGTTAATCAATATAAAAGAAAAGTTCATGTTTTGACAGTCACCTTAGTCAAAAAAACTCAAGCTGAGAGTATTGTGTGTGTACATGCTCATAAAAATGTAAATTGAAGAAATAATTTTGGAGAGAAACTTGGCAGTGTCCTATCAAAATTAAAATCATGCATATCCTGTGGTCCAGCAAAACCACTTCTCAGTATCCCACCTACAGAAAACCTCACAGATGTACCTGAAAAGATATACGCAAGGATGGCAAAAAACTGGAAGCAAGTTCAATTTCCACCAATACAGAATTGTTTAATCTGTAGTACATCCACAGTGTATAATAACATGCATCACACACACACACACACAAACACACACACACACAACACAAATGAGGTTAGTCTATATGCATTTGACATTGAAAATCTTCAGACATATTGAGAAGAGCAAGATAGAAAACAATATAGTATGCTAATATTTATGTAAAAGAAATTTTAAAATTGTAAAACTTGTTCTTTTAATATACATATATATATATATACATATATATGTAAATATATATAATCAAGCATGTGAATATATGGTCTAGAAGGACAACTTTGAACTTACCAGAGTTTATCTCTAGGGAGAATGACTCAACAGTGCTGCTAGCCTAAGTAACATCTTCGTGAGAAGTTTTTAAAGTCTCCTTTTCTTCCAATTTACTGCCATCTGCAGAAACACTGCCATTTAAAAATGTAACAATTCACTACCCTGTGGCTAGTGACCCCTAGGATTGTTCATGGCACCACCTTAACAGTCATTCTTTCATGGCCCTCAAAGACATGTCCTCTAATGATTGGGCTTTTTATAATGAGACAAATCTGGCTTTATTCTAAGTCTATACAAAATAAGTTAACTTGGTCACGTGGATAAAAATCACTAAGTTTTCAATGTGTTACAATCTAGTATTTAACATATTTCAGTGTCCAAAGGTGGCTAAGTTCCAATAAATTGAGTTTTGTGGGTTATGTTGTGGTTATGTCATTGTCAACATCAGAGACACTGCTTCCAAGTCCAGGGAGGATTTTAGCAGTAGTGATGCTTGGGTACTAGACAAATTGGTTAACTTTCACATCCTCCCTTTCACGTAGCAGGATTGCAATCAATCCTTGCACAACAAACTATCACCTGTCAGTATAGGTAGTGCCAGGGAGGGATTCCTTTTCTTGCTCTTTGTTATGTTTCAGATCCTATTTTGGGGCTGAGGATATAGCTCAGTTAGTAGAGTGCTTGCCTCGCAAGCACAAGGAAAAAAACAAAAGAATACAAAGATCCTGTTTTGGAAGCAGGAAGAATTGACAAGGTATTTGCAATAATTGCTTGTGGCAACTGATGAAATCTTTGCAATTTTTTAATTAATTGTTTTAAAATTTTTACAGACTGCATTTTGATTCATTGTACACAAATGGGGTACAACTTTTCATTTCTATGATTGTACACAATGTAGATGCACACCATTCATGTAACCATAAATATACATAGCGTAATACTCTCTGTTTCATTCTACTATCTTTCCATCTCCACTGCCTCCCACCCCAGTTTCCTCTACATCACCCAAAGTTCTTTCATTCTTCTCTTTCCCCATCATATTCTCCCTTGTTATATATCGTCATCCACTTATCAGAGAAAAAAATTGACCTTTGTATTTTTGGGTTTGGCCTATTTAACTTAGCATGATATTTTCCAACTTCATCCACTTACCATCAAATGCCATAATTTTATTCTTCTTTCAAATCTTTGGAAGTATGGCCATTTGATAATACTAATTCTGCCTATCCAAGAACATGGGAGATATTTCCATCTTCTAAGGTCTCTACTATAGAAATACTGAACCAAAGGGGGAACAGGAGAGTAATATATCACTAGAGAGACAGCAGAGCACAGTGGTTAGGGACATGGACACTGGAGCCAACCTCAGCTCTACTTCTCATGAGCTGGGTTCCCCAACATCTCTGCTACAGTTCCCCAAGTGTAAAACCAGGATAGTAGTAGTACCTAGCCAATGGGATTGAACAAGTTAATATTTGAAAAACATTTAACACAAAACAGCATATGGTAAGTGCTATATGTATTTGAAGAACAAAACAAAAACATCATAAATTCACTGGATTAACTTCTCCATGGGTCTCACAGGTCCTTATCCATATATACATGTTTTAGATCTGTTATAGTACATATGTACACCCAATTCTATGTCCTTTTAATTCCTTCATGTTATGTATACTGAAGTCATGTCCAAAGTTATAATTTATAGTGATTGCCTAAAACAAATTATAAACTATTACCCAACAAGGGAGTCATGAGCAGCGACAGGCACTATGGGCATGGCACATCACATGTTGAGTGTCACCTTTCGACCCAGCACCAGTCCCACCCTCCCAGGCAGCAATCTTTCTGCCCTTAGTGATCTCACTTGCTCATCTCATCTAAGGAGCTTCACTCAAAACTATATTATTTCCTTTTTAAACTCAGATTAATCTCCCATATTCTACCCCTTAAATACACATAAATCCTCCCCTTATAGTAGCAAAATCTGTCTGCATTTCTGTAATTATGCACAAAATATTGCCATAAGATTTTCATCCAATATTTCAGATCAATAACAAGTACATTAGTCACAACATGATTCTCTGTCTGAGGCACTGATCACAAAGAGGAATGATACTTGCTAAAGTGTGCCTCAGGTACAGGTTCCTGGTGGGCTATGTGCAGAGCCCAGAACCTTCTTATCTGTGATGATCTGATCTGAAATGGCTGATGACTGCTGATACCCTTTCCCTATTTTTTTCATTCATACTATTTCTTCTAAGATATTCCCTACTGAATATTAAAGCGGGGGAGTCTTGTTGAATTCTTAAATAGACAGTTTCCCTCTTGAATGTATTTATAGGGTTTTCTCCAATGGATTATCAAATGTACAAGAAACAAAACTCTCCAACTAATTCAAGGACCATTTCTCCTCACTGTGACTCCTCTGGTGTTGAAGCAAGGCTGAGTGGCCACTGAAGGCTCTTCCACACTGGCTGCATATGAAGTGCTTCTCTCCACTGTGCATTCTCTGATGGATAATAAGGGAGGAATTTTTACATAAAGCTTCCTCACAGGGTTTACACTAGTAGGGCTTCTTCCCAATGTGGTTTCTCAGGTGCACAATGAAAGAAGAGCTCTTGTTGCAGGCTTTCCCACATTCATTACATCTTTATGGTTTCTCTCCATTGTGAGTTCTCTGGTGTGCAATAAAATGAGAGCTACAGTTAAAGGACCTTTCAGACTGATTGTATTTATACAATTTATCACCATTGGAATACTCTGATGAGCATCCAGGTGACAACTTGGACTGAAGGATTTCCCACATTTATTGCATTCGTAGGATTTTTCTCCGGTATAAGTCCTTTGATGCCTAATAAGGTGAACCATTTGACTGCAGGATTTCCCACATTTGCTAAATTCATAGAGTTTAACTCTAGAATGAATGATTTCATGTTTAGGGAGGGTTGAGCATTCTCTGAATGCTTTGCCACATTCCTGGCAGTAATAGGGTTTCTTGCCCATATGAGTTCTCTGATGTGCAATGAGATGGAGCTCAGCTGAAGGATTTTCCAAACTCAGTGCATTTATATGGTTTTGCTCCAGAGTGAGATTGTTAGAATTTACTAAGGGCTGAGTAATCCCTAAAAGCCTTATCACACTTGTCACACTTGAAAGGTTTTCTCTCCAGTATGAGTTCTCTATTGCCCAATAAGATGGAAGCTCCAGTTGAAAGATTTTCCACACTCATTACATAAATAAGGTTTTTCGCCTGTGTGGATTCTCTTATGTACAACAAGATCCAATTAGAGGCTTTTCCACACTTAATACATTTGTAGGGTTTTATTTCAGTGTGAGTCTGCTCATGTTCAGTAAGGGTGGAATGATTCCTGAAAGCTTTTCCACACCTGTCTCATTCATAGGGCTTCTCTCCAGTATGATTTTTCTTGTGCTTAATCAGGTAAGAGCTCCAGATGAAGGATGTGCCACATTCATTGTACTCAGAGGGTTTCTCTGCAGCGCAAGAGCTTGAATGTTGAGTGAAGAACAAGTCATACCCAAAGACTTTCTCCCACTCATTGTATTTATAGACTTCCTCTACAGCATCAAGTTTTTGATGTTCCATAAAGGAAGAGAAGTAAAAGATATTCTCATATTCTTTGTAATCATGCTGATTTTCTCCAAAATGAAGTCTTGGATGTTCATTAAATGATGGACTGTGGTTAAAGATTTTTTGGCACTAATTATATTCATACAATTTTTCTCCCACGTGCATTCATGTATGATCACCAAAATGTATTATATGATTGATAGATTTAATAGCATTAGTACATTTGAAAATATCCCCAGTTACATTTTTACAGGGTGAATAGGGTGGATGGAGTGGTAGAGGGCTTGGTCATAATCACTGTTTTCCCAGGTAATCTTATCTGCATACATTATGGCTGAGTTACACCTCCAACTTTTAGCATGCATATCAGGTTTACAGAAATACTCAAACTGAGAAACCCTCTGACATGGAACAAAGTTTACATTCTGGCTATACTCTGTCCTAAGTTCACAGAATTCAGAACCTCTTTGAGATAGAATTTGTTTTTGCATCAAGACCATTTGCCTCATAGTTGTACTCTGGTTTGTGGTATATTTCTAATTGGTCTTTACATCCTGAAACTCCTAACCTAGAGAACCAAGGATCATTCCATACATATCTTTACAACTTCATGCCAAGGGATTGTTCTTCATCAAAAGCACTCTGTGTTTGGATCAATGCACTGCTTTCATGACCTCTCACCCACTCTGAACAAGTGCTCTCAGGACATGTCTGCTCCATCTAGCAAGGCTCCTCTCCTTGTTACAATACAGAGATAACCTTGGGCTTGGCGATCTGATTCCCCACAGGTCTCCATAGGTCTCCATCATCACGTTGTAGTACAGAGTCTGCACAAGATCCATTCGCCCCCATTCTTGGGTAAAGTCTACAGCCACATCCTTAAAGGTCACTGGTTCCTGGATCTGGTCTGCTGGGTGCCCAGCAGCCCTCCTCCCTTCCTAGTTGCTCCCCTCCACGTGCCACACAAGGTCCTCAAGACACAGAGCCCAGGAGGCCCTGTTGTGCCCAGATCACGAATTCTCAAAGACCACCAGGGAGCCGTCTCCAATGCAAAAGAAAAAGGGTCTTTATTGCAAACTTGAGCTCGGACTCACAGTGTTCACTGGCACAGCAGGTACTGGCTGAGAGTCCTGAGTCTCGATTCAGTGGGATTTTTATGAGTTCCACAGTAGAGTGGGAAATTTGAACAAAGCAGAGTACACAATTGGCTGATCTTTCAGCATGTGTGGTTTGGCATGTTTCCATTGGCTTAGGGTACCCAGGTCTTCACATTTTGACGTATATGGTTTGGAATGCTAGGCATTGGCTTGTTAGCTCCTGATTGGTTGTTTGCCAAAGGCCAGTCCTAATCTATCTGGATAGCCAATCTGGAATTAGCTATCCAGGCCTGAAATCTTTCATGCCCTAAATACAGCCTGTCATGGTTGCGGTTTAGCTTCCTTTTCAGCCCATGGGTCAACAACTGTCATCCCCTGGGACTGGTCCATAAGGGCACCCCAGGAAGGCCATCCCTGAGGATAGATCAGCCAGATGCCTGTCCAGGAGCACCTCTTGCCCAATAGAGCCTGATTCCCAGCCTGCAGGACGATGAGCCCAAGCCTGTTGGCCCCGGAGTCAGAGGCCAGGTTGTGAGGCAGAATTGGACTGCCCAAGGCTGCAGGCCTGCTTTTCTCCTCCCCAGGCCTGGAGCATAAACAAGGCACAGCGGGCCATTGGCACATGCTGGCGATCTGACGCCAGTCTACCACCAAACGCTCAGGCACCTGGGCTGTTCCCTCTCACGTGGGAGATGTGGCATGCCTGGGGTAGCGGGTTGCTACTGCTGCCTGAGCCGGCCCAGCGAGCGGCCCACCTTACCTGGCTGTGCACCAGGGACAGATCGCGCCTGCCATAGCTGCAGGTGGAGGGCAAGGTAGTGTGAAGCCAGCATGGAAAGGGTAGGTGCAAGACCCCCCTACCGCAGGCACCTCCTCTCTGCACCCACCCTCTGGTCCCTGACCTCGGGTGGCGACTTCTGCAGCGGACCCATGGCCCAGGCGAAGGCCTCACTGCAGCCGCAGACAATGGCAGCCACAGACAATGGCAGCCACTCCCCTCGTGTCAACCAACATATGCAGTTGTAATTGTTGCAAAATATACATAATAAAAATTTGACCTCTTCACCATGTCGACATTGTTGGGTAGCCAACCTTCAGGATTCTTCTTCTGGAATGTAAACTCCATAGTCCATGAACAATAAGATCTCATCCCCAGTTTCCTCCAGGCCCTGGCGACCACCATTCTATTTTGTCTCTATGAATTTAAATATTCCAGGTACCTGATATAAGTGGAATCATACTGCAGTTTTCTTTGGCTGACTTGGTGAAGAGTAGAGTGTTCTCAAGTTTCATCCACGTTGTAGCCTGTGTCCATATTTCCTTTCTTTTTAAGGCTGAATAATTATATTCCATGGAATGCAGAGATTGCAGTTTGTTTAAGCAGCCATCTCTCAGGGACCTTTGGGTGGCTTACACCCTTGTGGCTATTGTGATTAATGTTGCTACAAACAAAGGTAGACAAATATGTCCTTAAGTCTTCCCCTAGTTCTCTTAGGTATAGCTCTGTGGGTGGAGTTGTTGTATCATACAGTAATTCTGCCTTTCATTTACTTGAGCAACCAACATTCTGCTTAGCATAGACATTGCACCATTTTATATTTCCTCCAAGATTATACAAGGGTTCTAGTTTCTCCATATTCCTACCAACACTTGTTAAATCTTGTTTCACTATAGAAGCCACACTAACAAGTTTGAGGTGCTATGTGATTGTGGTTTTCATTTGCATTTCCCTAATGACCTACTGAGTAACTTTTCATGTGCTTGTTGACTATTCGTATATATTTTTCTGGGAAATGTCTATTCAAGTCCTTTGACCATTTTTGATCAGGTGGTTTTGTTTTGGTTGTGGAATTTTTCATAATGCCTAGATATAACTTTATATTAGATATATAATTTTAAAACATTTTCTCACATTCCATGAATTGCTTTTTTACTCTGTTGTGTCCTTTGATGCACAGAATATTGGTGTAGTCCAGTTTTAGGAAAGGAATTTGTTGTTCCTACTGCTGGGACATTTCCAAGAAGACATTGCCAAATTCAATGTCATGAAGCTTTTCTGCTGTGCTTTCTCTAGGATTTTAATAACTTTAGCTCATATGTTAAGGTCTGTGATCCATTTTAAGTATACTTTTGCATATAGAATAGGGTAAACATCTGATTTCTTCCTCCCTCCCTCCTTCCCACCCTCCCTTCCTTTCTTTTTCACATAAATATGTAGTTTTTCCTAATGCTATTTTTTAGACAAGACTTTTCTTTCCTCATTAAATGGACTTAGCACTCTTGTCAAAAATAATTTGACCATCAGTGTGAGGTTTTATTTCTGGGTCTTAATCCTTCTCCATATATCTGTATGTCTGTCTTTATGCAAGTATCAAATTGCTTCAATTACTGTAATTTAATAGTGAGTTTTGATATCTGGAATGGTAAGGCCTCTAACTTTTTCTTTTTAAGTGTTGTTTTGGTTGTTTGGAGTACTTTTAGACTCCATATGAATTTTACAGTAGATTTTCCTGTTCTGCAAAAACCCCATTGGGATTTTCACACAGATTTTCTTTAAGTCTGTACATTACTTTAGCAGTATTACCATTTTACCCATGTCCAGTCTTCCAATGCTTTCAAATGTGATGCTTTTGCATTCACTTGTGTGTTTTTAAATTTCTTCTAACAATGTTTGGCAGTTTCCAGTACACAAGTCTATTAACTCCTTGGTTAGATTGGTTTTGATGCTATTAAATGAACTTTAAAGAAAATTTCAGTTCAGATTTTTGTTCATTTGTATATAGAACATAACTTCCTTTGGGTGCTGATCTTGAACCCAGAGATACTTCTGAATTTGTTAGTTTTCACAGATTTTTGTTGTGAAATGTTTAGTGTTCTTCACAGACTATTATATAACCTTCAAGGGGAGATCATTTCTTCTTCCTTCACAGTTTGCTTGCTATTTCTTTTTCTTTTTAAACCCATTTTTTCCTTTTATTTTCTTTGTTACCCTTAATTACTTTGGGTAGGACTTTCAGTAACATGTTAACTAGCAGAGATGAAAGCAGGCATCCATGTCTTCTTCCTGAACTTAGAGAAAACTTTCTGTCTTTAACCCTTGAGCCTGGTAGACTTTTCATATGTGACTTCATGTTTTTGACTTCCCTTGTATTCTTGGTTATTTGAATACTTTTGACATGAAAGTTTAAATTTAGTCAAGTGCTGATTCTATTTATTTATTTATTTTTTGCAAAAACTGAGATTATCATATAGTCCCCTTGTGTTCTCATCAGTTTATTTGCTGCTATGACCAAAATACCTGGCAAGAACAATTAGAGGAGAAGCAATTTATGTTGGGCCTCATGGTTTCAGAGGTCTCAGTTCATAGATATCCATCTCCAAACTTCAGGACCAGATGTAAGGTAGTGCATCAGGGCTGGAGGGTGTGGTGGAGGAAAAAGGTTCAGGACATGCACAGGGAAGCAGATATAGAGAGCTTTTCTCATCATGACAAAATATAAAACCCAAAGGCATACCCCCACGAACACCTTCTGCAGTCACACACCACCTGCCTACAGTTACTACCCAGTTAATTTCCATTGAAATATTAATGCACTGATTAGGTTAAAGCTCTCACATCCCAATTATTTCATCTTTAAACTTTCTTGCAATGACTCACACATGAACTCTTGGGGACACTGCATATCTACACAATAAGACCATAGATTCCTCCTTTATCTCTTTTCTTATGGGGCCTCCCTAAACTATTCTATTTCAGAATACAGATCCCATTTTTACCCATTTTAAGCACGCACAAATGGGCTCAGAGAGTGACAGGAGTAACCCTACCATCTCTCCTCACTTGCTTAAATCTGGTGCACAGCAGATTTTCCATGAAAGATGCTTTCCTTCCCTGCCCCTTGCATGGATGGTTGAGGGGCATCATGCATGGGGGTTGGCAGTGCCTAGTCAGCTTGTTGCCATGGGTGGGAGTGAAGCATGTTATAATTAATGAGTCCATGTCGTACATCATTTTTACCTAGAGTCTGTGGTGTACATTAGGGTTTGCTCTTGGTGTCACATATTCTATGGGCTTGGACAAATATATGATAGTATATATTTACTTTTCTCCTATCACAAAGATCATTTCCACCACTTCATACCTTCCCAATGATCCATCTGCTCATCTTGCATGCTACCAGTCCCCGACCACCACTGATCTTTTACCTGTCTCTTTGACTTTCTCTTTTCCAGAATGAGACTTCATTTGGGTTACATAGCATGCAGCATTTTTAGATCAGCCTCTTCAGTTAGTAGTAATCAAAGTTGGAGATTTGTTTTGTTTAGGACCAATCCCCTTGGGGAGCTTTCTTGGTGCTGGAGAGAGGATGGAAGTGCTAGGTGTGCTGGGAGAGGTTGACTGTGAAAATTGGCAGCCCAGGACCAAAGTGGAGCTGGCAGGAACTGCTGCACTTTCACTCTGGGAACAGGGAATTGTCTGTGACCAATGTTCACCCGAAGAAAGCTGAGGAAGCAGGTGTATTTGCTTCCTGGCTTCCCTGAAGATCAGGTCCTATCTGAAGCCTGCCCTGAAGATCAGGTCCTATCTGAAGCCACCTGGGGCTCTGAAATAGGAGACCCTGATTCCATAGCAGTCTCCTCACAGGCCCAGTTCACCCTGCCTTCCCAAGTGAGAAGCCTCCTTGGGAAATTAGGAATAACAGTACCAATTAGATTGCATAGTGGTTGTGAATCTTTGGGCTTGGTGTGAAACACCTGCTTCTAGGAAGCATCCATGGAGGTCTGTTGAACGAGTGAATAAGTGAACTTACTGTGTTCCAGGCTTGATGTGGGGCAGACAGTCTTAGGTTTGAATCCTCACCCTTTCCCAAGCTGGGTATATGGTGGCAAGTTATTTAAACTGCCCATGTCTCAGTTTTCATCTCAATTTCCTCATCTATAAAAGGAGGATGAACCCATTTTATAAAGTTATGATGAAAATTTGATGAAATCATGTCCCTGAGCATGGTGCCAGAAACACCATGAACATTTTATAGGTTAATGTTGGTTTTTAGTAATAAAACAATCATAAAATACTTATCATGTATCAGCTGTTGTATTCAGTGCTTGTAATGTACAGTGATGTCTCCATATCATGGGAGATAGGTTCCCAAATCCCCTGCAACACCAAAAACCTTGGATGTTCAAGTCCCTTATATAAAAGGACATTGTATATGCATATAAACTATGCCTGTCCACTGTCATCCCTAGATGACTTAATACAATTAAAGTGCTATATAATGTTTGTTGTACTGTGTGATTTAAGGAACAAAGATGAGATGAAGGGCATTTTCTTCTGAATTTGAATTCCTGTTGATTGAATCTACAGATATTGATCCCTTGGGTATGGAGGGCCAAGGGACCATCTTAGGCCTGTGAAGCAGAAAGTAATATTCCTCATTTCACTGCTGGTAAAGTAAGGCCCAGTCAAAGTACGTGAATTATGAATTACCAGAATACATACCTGCAAGAACTGGGATTGGAAATCTGGAAGTCTGATCCAGATCCTGATGTGCGTAATTGTGCAGTGGTAAGCCTGACTCATGGAACTAAGAAGAGAGTGAACTCCATCAACTTGGGGTAGGGGGCTCAGAGAAAAATTAGGAGATGGGTATGGCCCTAAATTATTGGGGAATATTTTTAAAATTTGTATTTGTTCTTTTTATGTACACATAACATTAAAATTCATTTTGACAAAATTATTAAAGCATGGAATATAATTTGTTCTAATTCAGTCCCCAGTATTTCCCATTTCCCTCCCCTCATTCCTATCCCTGTTCCTTTCCCTCTACAGAACTTTCTTCTATTTACCTATATCTTTGTTTTAATTGATGTCTTTTAGAGACACATGGTGGTGAGAATCTCTGATCTAGAGACAGTGATAAGTGTGGGAGGGGATCAAGTGAAGGGGGCAGGATGGGTCAAGGCCAGGCAGCGGGAATTCTGTGGGTCAAGCAGAACAAATGACACCTCAACTCAGGATGAGCAGGGAGGGAGAGGAACATGATTTGGCAGGAGAGGAAGATTGGGACCCATGGAAATGGCAAGAACTGGCAGGGTGGCACCATCTATCCTGCCTCCATCCTCTAGGTCTCCTTGAGTCTGTGCATGGGGCTTTCCAAAATACTCCCATCCCCAACACCACCATTGGCCCTCTTTCAGCCCCTCCCAACTCTCATCTCCTCCCAGCCTCCCTCATTAAAGAATTCAAAGCCACCAGTTATTTCCATATAGTGCTTTTCCCTGAACTTTGTTCCTACATCTATTCTTAACTTGAACTCCAGGTTGGTTCTATAGGTGCAATTGTGAGTGCCACATTGGGCTCTCTCTGTTTTAGAGTTGGAGAAAATGAGGGCCAGGAAAGAAATTTGCACTGACAAATAGTGAATATTCTGAAATAGGGATTGGTGAGCACTCTCATCATAAAGCTCCTTCTGTGGGCACGTTCTGCCTGCTGTTTCACAGAATACATCTCATGTAGTGTTTTCTGCAGCCTTGAAAGAGACTAGGTTCCACTTCACAAGAGAACCTGAGGTACCACCAGGGCATGACTCAGATGCATTCTTGCGGGACTGGAGTGGCCCATTGGGGGTATAGGTACACATCTGAGTGCCTCCAGAGTATCCCCTCCCCCATCTCTGTGCTCCCTGAGATGGACAAGAGCCTGGATTCCTGGGGCAAAACCTAGATAATCAAGCAGGTCACAGTGAGCCAGGATACCTTGCTGCTACCCTCTCCCCAGGCCACCCAGGGCCCTCTAATCTGTTTTCCTCCAAAGCATACCAATTCCAAGCCTAGGGGAGAAAATGTTGAGCTAGATTCTGGATCTTCCTCCTCCAGGGAAGCTCTGGCCCCAGCCCCTGCCACTGCTCTGGTCTATCCCAGGGTGGACTCCTTCCCTCATGATGGGCAGCAGTCTCTTTCTCCTGCATGGAGAAAAACCTCTCAGTCACCTTCTGTGCTAGGCATCCTCCCCTGGTGTTAGTGACCAGCCTTTTAAATTTTCTCTCCTGTCTTCAGACTGTCAGCTGTTTATTAACATCTGGTGAGAGATCCTAACTGATAGCTTGGAGTTTTGGAGGCAGGTAAGGGTCCTCATTTGTACACACTCTTGGTGGTGCATCCCCACCTCCATTCCTCACCCTGCCTAGGATCCATCCCCAAGTGAGAGGCTTGGAGTCAGACAGCCATGGGCTCCTCACTCCTGTGTGACCCAGGTGGGTGGAGCTTAACATCTCTTAGTTTCAAGGTCCATAGCTGGAAACAAATTTCTCCACTCTTCAGGCTTTGGACTGGAGATATTGTATGCATACAGTCAGGTAACAGATGGTTTCCCAAACTCAGCACATGAAGGCAACTTTAATAGAAGGACTGTTGACTAAGTTGGCAAAGCAGGATGTAGCACCCCATGAATGGTAACTGTGGGGAGCCAGGAACCATTACCACCCTGAGGGCTAAAAGGGATCTGAGAGAGAATTACCAGAAGGAGGCCAGCTATATGCGGAGGATCCTATAAGAGTATGAGATGTTAAATTCCTTCCTTCCCTGGGAAAGCTTGAAACACCTCCTTTTTCCAGATTCACCCTTTTCCCTTCCTCTTCCTCCTCCACATTCCCTCTCCTTCTTCCTTTGCAATTCTGTAATACAATTTTGGTATGCCTGAGAATTTCCTGGAATACTTGAGAAATGCCCCAGAAGTTCAGATTCAGTAGTTCTAGTGTGAGACCCAAGAATTTGTGTTTCTAACCTGGTCCAAGTGAGCTGATGCATTAGGAACAAGAGTGGAGCATATCTGCTGTGCTGCAGAGCATTGTCCTATACCCTTCTTACCACATTGACCCTAGAAATCAGTGAACTAGAAGCCCTTCTAGTGGCTTCCATCCTTGTAGCTCTCCATGCCTTGCCCTCCATACCTGAAGGCTGATGAGAGGGCCCAGCCTCCACCTCCTACCCAGGTGAATTCAGAGGCAATCACACCCACCATTTGCAACATTTGCTCCTTGCTTTTCTTGACTATTGTTTCGACCTGTTCATACTGCAGCTTAGCAGTCTTGTTTTAGGTGGGGCTCAGTGTGCAGGAGTTTGTGACATGGACTCACAGTTCAACACCAGGGAAGAGAAGTCAGCAAGCAGGAGTTGGCAGGGTCATGTTGCCATCTCAGTGGAAGCCTCATGAGTCCCTATGGAGAGTGGTGACAGATTGGGAGAACAGTGACTGAGATTGGGAATCTGTGATGACCTCATGACTGTGGGATTCCTGGTGCCTGGAGAGGTTTCTCTGCAAGGGAACATAATGCTCAGCTGCAGTGGCAATGTCCTGCATGAGGAGACTCTGTGCAAGAGTCCTATCAGCTCTGACCTTGATCTCAGGTGCATAGCTCCTGGGAATAGAGGAATTCTTAAGCTAAATAACCACAATGTTTCACCAGCTCCATTACTCCTGGGCCTGCCCCTTAACAGTAACTTTAAACAATGGACTTTCTTGAGAGGTACACAAAGCTCCTAATGTTGAACTTTGCAACTATGAGCATCAACTGCAGAAAAGCTACATAGATGTTTCTAGTTTCTGTAACTTTTCTGAATACAAAGAATAGTGCTTGCATAGTCTTTGACCTGATAATGAGACATATATAAATAAAGATTTCTGGTTTAACTGTTTAGATATTCATCTCAGTCAGAGAGCGGCACTCTGCCTGATCCCAGCTGTTTGTCTTCAAAATCTGCATATGTGAATATTTATTTGTCTAATCCCCCATTTTCCTTCACTGGAAATCTCAAGTTTGGCTGAGCTGTTCATGGCAGGGCCCTCTGAGTGGAGCTGGGACTGCTTGGCACAGCTGTCATTAGGTGGGATAAGGTGCTGGATCTTTATGCCCTACATCAGTGGTGAAAGGAATGAAACCCAGGAGGAGGCTCTCTCTTCACCTCAGGCCACCCCTGAGCCTTCAGTGCTGGCAGCCAAGTGTCTCCAGTGAGTGGCTCAGTCATAGCTATGAGGATGTTAGGATGATGATACCAAGGACGCTGGCAGTGGATGTTCTACAGAGTGGACCATTTAATAAACAAATATATTCTGCCATTATTCTGGAGGCAGAAATTCCAAGATCAAGATGTAAGCAGAGCTAGGCATGGTGGTGCATGCCTGTAATCCAAGTGGCTCAGGAGGCTGAGGCAGCAGGATCATGAGTTCAAAGCCAGCCTCCCCTAAATTGACAGGAAGCAACTCAGTGAGACCCTGTCTCTAAGGAAAATACAAAATAGGGCTGGGGATGTGGTTCAATGGCTGAGTGCCCCTGAGTTCAATCCCCAGGACACACACACACAAAGATATAAGTAGGATTGTTTCCTACTGAGGTTCATGAGAGATAGATCTGCTCTTGACCTCTTTCCTTAGTGTGTAGATAGCTGCCTTATCCCTATATCTACACATAGTCTCCTCTTGGTGTGTGTTTGTGTCCTTGTGCCCTCTTCTTAGGAGAATATCAGTCATATCAGATAAGACCTCCTTAATGACCTCATTTTAATTCAGTCACCTCTATGTAGATCTTGTCTTCAAATACTACCACATTATGAGCTACCAGGAGTTAAGATTTCAATTTCGGGGTGAGGAGAAAGATGCAACTTAGTCCATCATAGTGGGGCAGGTGACAGATTGCAGAATCATATTCCCAAGAGTGGAAGATAAGTGACGAGAAAAGGTGGGCATGAGGCTTAGACATCCTAGAAGGAGGTAGTTGGGCAGGTCTTTCAAGAAAGAATGGTGGCAGCCTAAAGGCATGGAATAGATGGTGACTGAGCTAGAACTTTCCAATCCTGACTCTTCCCCTCCTCCCTAACCACCGAGTGAGAGGTTGGGATTTTCCACATATCCTGAGGAAATTTACTGTTTCCTTCTGTGGTTTGGAGCAGATGGGACCTGGTGCTCTCTGAAAATACTAAAAGGGAGGACACAAACAGGTGTCAGAGACCTCATCAGATCTGCTCCAGAGAGTGATAAGAAGATGGCTGCCTCTGAAGAACAGTAGGATGTTGGCAGGAGGGCAACACGCTGCTTAAGAAGGGTCTTCACTGAAAAGGGCTGCTGTCTTCACCATTGGGTGATAACCAGGTTAGCACAGATCCTGGAGAACCATCCCAGACACTACCATCTAGGCAGGAAGGTTGGAGTATGATGCAGAGGAGACTAGGCTGGCAGAGTCAAACATTTTTGTGCAAAGTCCAGCAAACTATTGTCTATAGGCAAATCCAGAACTCCACTTGTTTCCATAAATAATGTTTTATTGGAACCTAGCCATGCCCATCTTCATCTTTATTGTCTGTGGTTGCTTTCAATAAATGGACAGGGTTGAGCAGTTGACACAGAGCCCACATGACCAAAAGAGGAGAAGATATTTACTCTCTAGATTTTTCTTTTTACAGACTGCATTTTAATTCATTGTAAAAATGGGGTACAATTTTTCATTTCCATGGTTATACACAATGTAGATTCACACCATTCCTGTAATCATACATGTACATAGGGTAATGATATCTGTCTCATTCCACCATCTTTCATACCCCACCCCCTGCCCCCTCATTTCCCTCTATAAAATCCAAAGTTCCTCTAGTCTTTTCTTACCCTCCACCCCCCATCCCCATTATGTATCATCATCCACTTATCAGAAAAAACATACAGCCTTTGGTTTTTTGGGATTGGCTTATTTCACATAGCATAATATTCTCCAATTCAATACATATACCAGCAAATGCCATAATCTTCTTTATGACTGAATAATATTCCATTATATATATATATATATATCAATCACAGTTATATATATATCACAGTTTCTTTTTCCATTCATCTATTGAAGGCATCTATGTTGATTCCACAATCTAGCTATTGTGAATTGAGCTGCTATGAACATTGCTGTGGCTGCATTACTGTATATGCTGATTTATTTATTTATTTTTATTATTATTGTATACAAATGGGATACATGTTGTTTCTCTATTTGTACATAGAGTCAAGGCATACCATTTGTGTAATCATACCTTTACATAGGGCAATGATGTTTGATTATTTTTTTCCCTTCCCCCCCACCCCTCCCACCCTTCCCACCCCTCCCACCCCTCTTTTCCCTCTATACAGTTCTTCTTTCCTTCATTCTTACCACACTCCTTATCCCTAACCTAAACCTAACCCTAAACCTAATGCTAACCCCTCCCACCCCCCCATTATATGTCCTCATCCGCTTATCAGCGAGATCATTTATCCTTTAGTTTTTTGAGATTGGCTTATCTCACTTAGCATGATGTTCTCCAATTTCAACCATTTGCCAGCAAATGCCATAATTTTATCATTCTTCATTGCGGAGTAATATTCCATTGTATATATATGCCACAGTTTCTTTATCCATTCATCAACTGAAGGGCATCTAGGTTGGTTCCACAATCTGGCTATGGTGAATTGAGCAGCAATGAACATTGATGTGGATGTATCTCTGTAGTATGCTGATTTTAAGTCCTTTGGGTATAGACGAAGGAGTGGGATAGCTGGGTCAAATAGTGTTTCCATTCCAAGCTTTCTGAGGAATCTCCATACGGTTTTCCAGAGTGGCTGCACTAATTTGCATCCCCACCAGCAATGTATGAGTGTTCCTTTTTCACCACATCCTCGCCAACACCTATTGTTGCTTGTGTTCTTGATAATCGCCATTCTAATTGGGGTGAGATGAAATCTTAGGGTAGTTTTGATTTGCATTTCCCTTATTACTAGGGATGTTGAACATTTTCTTCATATATCTGTTGATTGCTTGTACATCTTCTTCTGTGAAGTGTCTGTTCATTTCCTTAGCCCATTTGTTGATTGGATTATTTGTATTCTTCGTGTGGAGTTTTTTGAGTTCTTTATAGATTCTGGAAATTAGCGCTCTATCTGAAGGTATGGTTGGCAAAGATATTCTCCCACTCTGTAGGCTCTCTCTTCACATTGCTGATAGTTTCCTTTGCTGAGAGAAAGCTTTTTAGTTTGAATCTATCCCAGTTGTTGATTCTTGCTTTTATTTCTTAGGCTATGGGAGTCCTGTTAAGGAAGTCTGATCCTAAGCCAACAAGTTGAAGATTTGGACCTACTTTTTCTTCTATAAGATGCAGGGTCTCTGGTCTGATTCCGAGGTCCTTGATCCATTTAGAGTTGAGTTTTGTGTAGGGTGAGAGATAGGGATTTAATTTCATTCTGTTGCATATGGTTTTCCAGTTTTCCCAGCACCATTTGTTGAAGAGGCTATCTTTTCTCCATTGCATATTTTTGGAACCTTTGTCTAGTATGAGAAAATTGTATTTAGTTGGGTTTGTGTCCATGTCCTCTATTCTGTACCATTGATCTACCTGTCTATTTTGTACCAATACCATGCTGCTTTTGTTACTATTGCTTTGTAGTAGAGTTGAAGATCTGGTATTGCAATACCCCCTGCTTCACTCTTGCTACTGAGGATTGCTTTAGCTATTCTAGGTTTTTTATTCTTCTAGATGAATTTCATAATTGCTTGCTCTATTTCTGCAAGGTACATCATTGGGATTTTAATTGGAATTGCATTGAATCTGTATAGCACTTTAGGTAGTATAGCCATTTTGACAATATTAATTCTGCCTATCCAGGAACATTGGAGATCTTTCCATCTTCTAAGGTTTTCTTTAATTTCTTTCTTTAGTGTTCTGTAGTTCTCATTGTAGAGGTCTTTCACCTCTTTTGTGAGATTGATTCCCAAGTATTTTATTTTTTTCGATGCTATTGTGAATGGGGTAGTTTTCCTAATTTCTCTTTCTGAAGATTCATCACTTATGTATAAAAATGCATTGTATTTATGAGCATTGATCTTGTAACCTGCTAATTTACTGAATTCACTTATGAGTTCTAAAAGTTTTCTGGTGGAATTTCCAGGTTCCTCTAAATATATAATCATGTCATCAGCGAACAGGGATAGTTTGAGTTCTTCTTTTCCAATTCGTATCTCTTTAATTTCTTTGGTTTGTCTAATTGCTCTGGCTAGAGTCTCAAGGACGATGTTGAATAGAAGTGGTGAAAGAGGGCATCCCTGCGTTGTTCCAGTTTTTAGGGGGAACGCTTTCAGTTTTTCACCATTTAGAATTATATTGGCCATGGGCTTAGCATAGATGGCCTTTATAATGTTAAGGAATGTTCCCACTACCCCAATTTTTTCTAGTGTTTTGAGCATGAAGGGGTGCTGTATTTTATCGAATGCTTTTTCTGCATCTATTGAAATAATCATGTGATTCTTAACTTTAAGTCTGTTGATATGGTGAATGACATTTATTGATTTCCGAATGTTGAACCAACCTTGCATCCCTGGGATAAAACCCACTTGATCGTGGTGCACTATTTTTTAATATATATTTGTATGCGATTTGCTAAAATTTTGTTGAGAATTTTTGCGTCGATGTTCATTAAGGATATTAGTCTGAAATTTTCTTTCCTCGATGTGTTTAGGTATCAGCATGATATTGGCTTCATAGAATGAGTTTGGGAGGGTTCCCTCCTCTTCTATTTCATGGAATACTTTGAGAAGTATTGGAATGAGCTCTTCTTTAAAGGTTTTGTAGAACTCGGCTGAGAACCCATCTGGTCTCGGACTTTTCTTTGTTGGTAGGCTTTTGATGACCTCTTCTATTTCATTGCTTGAAATTGGTTTATTTAAGTTGTGTTTGTCCTCCTCGTTCAGTTTAGGTAATTCATATGTCTCTAGAAACTTGTTTATGTCTTTGAGGTTTTCTGTTTTGTTGGAGTATAGATTTTCAAAATAGCTTCTAATTATGTTTTATATTTCACTCGTGTCTGTTGTGATGTTTCCTTGTTCATTCCGAATTTTAGTAATTTGAGTTTTCTCCCTCTATCTCTTTGTTAGTGTGGCTAAGGGTTTATTAATTTTGTTTATTTTTTCAAAGAACCAACAATTTATTTTGTTAATTTGTCCAATTGTTTCTTTCGTTTCAATTTTGTTGATTTCAGCTCTGATTTTAACTATTTCCTGTCTTCTACTGCTTTTGGTATTGGTCTGCTCTTCTTTTTCTAGGGCTTTGAGCTGTAGTGTTAAGTCGTTTATTTGTTGATTTCTACTTCTTTTTTTGAATGCGCCCCATGAAATAAATCTTCCTCTAAGTACTGCTTTCATAGTGTCCCAGAGATTTTGATATGATGTGTCTTTGTTCTCATTTACTTCTAAGAATTTTTTCATTTCCCTCCTGATGTCTTCTGTTATCCATTCATCATATAATAGTGTATTATTTAATCTCCAGGTATTGGAGAAGTTTCTGTTTTTTATTCTGTCATTTATTTCTAATTTCAATCCATTATGATCTGATAGAGTACAAGGTAGTATCTCTATCTTCTTGTATTTGCTAACAGTAGCTTTGTGGCATAAAATATGCTCTGTTTTAGAGAAGGATCCATGTGCTGCTGAGAAGAAAGTTTATTCGTTCTTTGTTGGATGGTATATTCTATATATGTCCGTTAAGTCTAAATTGTTGATTGTGTTATTGAGATCTATGGTTTCTTTATTCAATTTTTGTTTGTACGATCTATCCAGTGGTGAGAGAGGTGTGTTAAAATCGCCTAGTATTATTGTGTTGTGGTCTATTTGATTTCTGGAATTGAGAAGGATTTGTTTGATATACATGGATGAGCCAATGTTCGGGGCATAGATATTTATGATTGTTATGTCTTGCTGATTTATGCTTCCCTTAAGCAGCATGTAATGTCCTTCTTTATCCCTACTGACTAGTTTTGGCTTGAAGTCCACATTATCTGAAATGAGGATGGATACTCCAGCTTTTTTGCTGTGTCCGTGTGCATGGTATGTTTTTCCCCATCCTTTCACCTTTAGTCTATGGGTATCTCTTTCTATGAGATGAGTCTCTTGCAGGCAGTATATTTTTGGATTTTTCTTTTTAATCCAATCTGCCAGTCTATGTCTTTTGATTGATGAGTTCAGATCATTAACATTCAGGGTTATTATTGTGATATGATTTGTATTCCCAGTCATTTGACTCATTTTTGTTTTATGACATGATTTGCTTTCTTCTTTATTTGGCAATTCCTTTAGGCTAGCGCCTCTTGTTGCTGATTTGCATCATTGTTTTTCATCTCTTCCTCATGGAATATTTTGCTGAGAATGTTCTGTAATGCTGGCTTTCTTTTTGCAAATTCCTTTAGCTTTTGTTTATCATGGAAGGATCTTATTTCATCGTCAAATTTGAAGGTAAGTTTTGCTGGGTATAAGATTCTTGGTTGGCATCCATTTTCTTTCAGGGCTTGGTAAATGTTGTTCCAGGCCCTTCTAGCTTTTAGGGTCTGGATCGAAAAATCTGCTGATATTCTTATTGGTTTCCCTCTGAATGTAATTTGATTCTTTTTTCTTGCGGTCTTTAAAATTCTGTCTTTATTTTGTATGTTAGGTATTTTCATAATAATGTGCCTTGGTGTGGGTCTGTTGTAATTTTGTATATTTGGAGTTCTATAAGCCTCTTGTACTTGGTTTTCCATTTTGTTCTTCAGATTTGGAAATTTTCTGATATTATTTCATTGAATAGATTGTTCATTCCTTTGTTTGTTTTTCTAAGCCTTCCTCAATCCCAATAATTCTTAAATTTGGCCTTTTCATGATATCCCATAATTCTTGTAGATTCTGTTCATGATTTCTTACCATCTTCTCTGTTTGACCAACTTTGTTTTCAAGATTAAATAATTTGTCTTCAATGTCTGAGGTTCTGTCTTCAAGGTGTTCTATCCTATTGGTTATGCTTTCTATGGAGTTTTTAACTTGGTTTATTGTTTTCTTCATTTCAAGTATTCCAGTTTGCTTTTTTTTCAGTATCTCTCTTGCTTCCCGTATTTAGTCTTTTAACTGTTGATTGGTGCGATCATTTAATGCCTGCATTTGCTCTTTCATTTCCTCATTTGCTTCTCTGATTGTTTTAATTATGTACATTCTGAACTCCCTTTCTGACATTTCTTCTGCTGTGCTGTCATTGGGTTTTATTGATGTAGTATCTAGGTTTGTTTGTGACATTTTCTTCCCTTGTTTTCTCATATTGGTCAGCTGTCAGTGGGACCCTGAGATATTGCAGATTTCCTCTATTGGCTTATAGTGTCCCAGTAGATTTCCAGTGTATCATCTCCCAGCCTTCAGTAGCCTGATGTCTTGGAGGAATTTGATAATGCAGTGCATCTGAAGAAAGCCTCTTCTAGCCCCCTGCTGGTTCCAGGGTTTGGAGCAGGCTCTGTGCAGAAAGGCTCTCACTGTGGGCCTGCACCGTGCAGCTGGCCGTGTGGGAGGAGCCCACCGCCGGAGTGTGGAAGGCTACCTGGGGAAGACTCTAGCTGCCCTGCCCTGCTCTGATAAGCCACCCCTATTTGTGCCTGCTGCCCAGGCCAAGTTTCGCCCAGTGGGGAGACTCACCCCGTGACTATATTTTTGTCCAAGTCTCTCAATGCCTCCCCTTCTTGAGTCCTGGGTTCTGGAGCAACTGGAGATGCAGTCACCCTCTAGGCCTCCATCTTGGATCGCCCCGTGGAAAGACCCTGCTGCTGGAGTGGGCACAGCCGCCTGGAGAAGTCTCTGGCTGCCCTGCCCTGATCCCAGAGGCTGCTTATGGATCAAATCTCTCCGTTGGCTCGGGGACTTGTGGCTGGCTCTATGTAGAAAGGCTCTCACTGGGCGGTCTGTTCCGAGAAGCTAGCCTTGAAAGGCACCTCCCACCACAGGGGTCCAGGCTTCTTGGGGAAGTCTCTGGCTGCCCTGTCCTGGTCCCTGAAGCTGCTTGCGGCCGGAGTACGCTGCGCTGGCTCCGGGACTTGGAGCTTGTTCTGGTCAGAAAGGCTCTCACTAGGGGGCCTGCTCCGAGAACCTGGAGAAGCTGGCTGTGTGAGAGGGGCCCACCGCTGGTGTGCACAGGGCTGCCTGTGGGAGACTCTAGCTGCCCTGCCCTGCTCCGATAAGCCACCTCTATCTGGGCCTGCCACCCGGGCGAAGCTTTACCCAGTGGGCAGACTCACCCGTGGCTCTATTTTGGTCCGAGTCTCTCAATGCCTCCCCTTCTTAACTCCTGGGTTCTGGATCGACTGGGGGTGCATTCACCCTCTAGGCCGCCATCTTGGATCACCCCGTGGAAAGAGCCTGCGGCCAGAGTGGGCAGAGCTGCCTGAAGAAATCTCTGGCTGCCCTACCCTGGTCCCAGAGGCTGCTTGCGGATCGAAGCTCTCCGTTGGCTTGGGGACTTGTGGCTGGCTCTATGTAGAAAGACTCTCACTCTGTATATGCTGGTTTAAATCCTTTGGGTATAAACCAAGGAATGGGATAACTGAGTCAAAAAATGTGTCCATTCCAAGTTTCCTGAGGAATCTCCAAACTGCTTTCCAGAGTAACTGCACCAATTTGCAACAACCAGCAATGTACAAGTGTGCCTTTTTCCCCACATCCATGCTAATACCTATTATTGCTTGCGTTCTTGATAATAACCATTCTAATTAGAGTAAGATGATATCTTAGGGTGGTTTTAACTTTAATTCCTCTAATGATTAGAGTTGTTGAACACTGTATATCTTCTCATGTAAAGTGTCTGCCCAGTTCCTTAGCCCATTTATTGATTGGGATCTTTGAATTTTTGATGTAAAATGTTTTAAGTTCTTTATAAATTTTGGAGATGAGTGCTCTATCTGAAGTGCATGTGGAAAAGATTTTCTCCCACTCTCTTTTCACATTGTTGATTGTTTCCTTTGCTGAGAAAAAGCTATTTACTTTTGATCCATTCCATTTATTGATCCTTGCTTTCATTTCTGGTGCTTTAGGAGTCTTGCTAAGAAAATCTGGTCCTGAGCCAACTTGATAAAGATTTGGGCCTACTTTTTCTTCTATCTGTTGCAAGGTCTCTGGTCTAATTCCTAGGTTCTTAATCCATTTTGAGTTGACTTTTGTGCAGGGTTAGAGATAGAAGTTTAATTTCATTTTATTGCATGTGGGTTTCCAGTTTTCCCAGCACCATTTGTTGAAGAGGCTATCTTTTCTCCATTGTTTGTTTTGGCACCTTTGTCTAGTATGAGGTAATTGTATTTATGTGTTTTTTTCTCTGTGTCTTCTATTCTATACCATTGGTCTTCCAGTGTAATTTGGTGCCAATACTATGCTGTTTTTGTTACTATTGCACTGTAGTATAGTTTAAGGTCTGGTATTGTGACACCTCCTGCTTCAATTTTTCTGCTCAGGATTGCTTGGCTATTCGAGGTCTCTTATTCTTCCCGATGAATTTCAAGATTGCTTTCTCTCTTTCTTTGAGGAATGTCATAGGGTTTTAATTGGAATTGCATTGAATCTGTATAGCACCTTTGGAAGAATGTTCATTTTGACAATATTAATTCTGCCTATTTGAGAACATGGGAGATCTTTCCATCTTCTATTGTTTTCTTTAATTTCTTTCTTCAGTTTTCTGTAGATTTCCTTGTAGAGGTCTTTCACCTCTTTTGTTAGATTGATTCCCAAGTTTTTTGTTTGTTTTTTTTTTTTTTTTTTTTTTTTGAGGCTATTGTGAATGGAGTGGCTTTCCTGATTTCTCTTTCAGAGGATTTATCACTTATGAATAGAAATGCATTAAATTTATGCACATTGATTTTATAACCTGTTACTTTGCTGAATTCATTTATTAGATTTATTAGTTTGAGAAGTTTTCTAGTGGAGTTTTTTGGATCACTAAATATAGAATCATGTTGTTGGCAAATAGTAATACTTGAGTTCTTCTTTTCCTATTTGTATTCCTTCAAATTTTTGGTCTGTTTGATTGCTCTGGCTAGTTTAAAGGACAATGTTGAATAGAAGTGGTGAAAGAGGTCATCCCTGTTTTGTTCCAGTTTTTAGAGGGCATGCTTTCAGTTTTTTCTCCATTTAGAATGATTTTGGTGGTTGGACTTCACATAGATAACCTTTACAATGTTGAATTATGTTACCACTATTCCTAATTTTTCTAGTGTTTTGAGCATGAAGGGGTGCTTTGTCAGCATCTATTGGAATAGTCATATGATTCTGAAATTTAAGTCTATTGATGTGATAAATTATAATTATTGATTTCCAGATGCCACATCTATTTCCTGCCACTCCAATACTTGACACGGTCTATTGGAATTAATGACTCAACACTTGACACGATTCTGTTGATCGTCCCTCTTGGGGACCATAGGCGTGGCATGTCTCCATGGGTAGTTGCTTTTTAATATTAGTAATCAATATATCATTTAGAAACTTATTGGAAAAACATTGGGAAGGTTTTACCATATTGGGACACAAAATAGTGCACAATAAAAATTTGGCAGTAATATGTAGATAAAATATATGAAAATAAACACTTGTAGCTGTGTTCAAGTTAAAAGGAGCCTGTGATTGCTTTAGTATAATAATTGATGGATAAAGAGGCATTCCTCTGAGCTCGGATGCAATGTTTAGCCTTTGCTGCTTTCTTAGTTTCAATAGTTGATTCTAGAGATACTTTATATGATAAAAACATTCAGATTAGTCATAAATATAATTTGTGCTTTTCCTATGTTTAGTCTAATTCTTTAAGAATCAGAATAGGATTGTAGTCCACCATTATATGAAATTAGAATAGAGTACATATTAATTATAAGTTGATTTCTTTGTCCTTTAATAATAGTAAAACCTTTTCACTATTAAACACTGGAGTTCATGGTGGGGGTGGTTTCTCAGAAAATCTAGTGATGTGTTTGTTCTGAAGGTTGAAGGCTGGCAGATCATGGTGCCCTCAGTTTAGCTGGGAGACAAGTTTGTTTCAGTTTAGCTGGGAGACGAGGTTGTTTTAATCTAGCTGGGAAATAAGGTTGTTTTGGTCTGGACTTTCATACAGAGAAAATGTGTACTTGGAGAAGAGGCATAAATTGTACTTTTGAAGGTTTTTCTTGTTTTAAACTAACCAAAAATGATATAATCATTACTAAAGAAAAATATCTATAAAAAGACTGGCAGAAGAAATAAAGACAGATTCATCCTCAGAACACTCTGTGTGCTGTTTCTCCACCATGCCAACGCCTCCCATCCACCAAAGACCCCCAACCCCTGCTAGGGCTGGACCCTGGCAGAACCAATCTTGCATCCCTAAGATGAACCCCACTTGATTATGCTGCACTATCTTTTTAATATGTTTTGTATGTAATTTGACCAAATTTTGTTAAGGATTTTTGTGTCCATGTTCACCAGGGATATTGGTCAAAAGTTTTCTTTGCTTGATGCATCTTTGTCTGGTTTTGGTATCAGAGTGACATTAACTTCATAGAATGAGTTTGGAAGGGTTCCCTCCTTTTCTAATTTATGGAATACTTTGGGAAGTATTGGTTTTAGTTCTTCTTTGAAGGTCTTGTAGAACTCATTTGAGAATCCATCTGGTCCTGGGCTTTTCTTGCTTGGTAGGTTTTTGATGACTTCTTCTATTTCATTGCTTGAAATTGATCTGTTTTAATTGTGTCTGTCCTCCTACTTCAGTTTGGGAGAATTAGATGTCTCTAAACATTTGTCAATATCTTTGATATTTTCTATTTTTTTGGAGTATAGATTTTCAAAGTAATTTTTAATTATGTTATGTATTTCAATGGTGTCTGTAGTGATCTTTCCTTTTTCTTCACAAATTCTAGTAATTCAAGTTTTCTCTCTCATTCTCTTCATTAGTGTAGCTAATGGTTTATCATGCTGTTTACTTTTTCAAAGAACCAACTTTTTGTTTTGCAATTTTTTGAATTGTTTCTTTTGTTTCAATTTCATTGATTTCAGCTCTGATTTAATTATTTCCTTTCTTCTACTACTTTTGGTGTTAATCTGCCCTTCTTTTTCTAGGCCTTTGAGATGTACTGTTAGGTCACTTAGTTGTTGATTTTTTAGTCTTTTAATGTATGAGCTCAATACAATGAACTTTCCTCTTAGTACTGCTTTCATAGTGTTTCAGATATTTCGATATGTTGTATCATTGTTCTCATTTACCTCTAAGAATTTTTTAGTCTTCTCCCTAATGTCTTATGTTACCCATGCTTACCCAGGGTTCATTAAACAGCATATTATTTAGTCTCCGGGTGTTGGAATATTTTTTGTTTTTTATTTTATCATTGATTTTTAATTTCATTCCATTATGATCTGATAGAATACATGGCATTATTCCTATTTTTAGTACGTACTAACTGCTGCTTTGTGGCATAGCTTATGGTCTGTTTTAGAGAAAGATTAATGAGCTACTGAGAAGAAAGTGTATTTGCTAGATGATGGATGCAACACTCTGTAAATGTCCATTAAGTCAATATTATTGATTGTATTAATTAGGTCTATAGTTTCTTCATTCACTTTTTACTTGGAGGATCTATCCAGTAGTGAGAGCAGTGAGTTAAAGACACTGAATATTATTGTGTTGTGGTCTATTTGTTCCCTGGGATTGAGAAGGATTTGTTTGATGTACATGGATGTGCCATTGTTTGGGGAATCAATATTTGCAATCATTATGTCTTGCTGGTTGATGGTTCCCTGGAGCAGTATAAAGTGTCCTTCTTTATCCCTTCTGACTAACTTAGGTTTGAAGTCCACTTTATCTGATATGAGGATGGAAACCCCCACTTTTTTACTGAGTCTGTGTGTGTGGTATGTGTTTCCCCATCCTTTCACCTTCAGTCTGTAGATGTCTTTTTGTATAAGATGAGTCTCTTGGAGGCAGCATATTGTTGGGTCTTTCTTTTTAATCCAATCTATCTGTCTATGTCTTTTGATTAATGAGTTCAAACCATTAACATTCAGAGTTATTATTGAGATATGATTTGTATTTCTGCTCATTTTGACTTATTTTCCATTTTATTTATTTTTTTTTACATACTTATTTTATTTTATTTTATTTTTTTATTTTTTATTTTTTTTTAATTTATTTATTTTTTTTACGTTTACATAGGGTAATGATGTTTATTATATTTTTCCCCTCCCCCCCACCCCTCCCACCCCTGCCACCCCTCCCACCCCTCTTTTCCCTCTACACAGTCCTTCTTTCCTTCATTCTTACTGCTCTCCTTAGCCTAACTCTAAACCTAACCCTAAACCTAATGCTAGCCCCTCCCACCCCCCATTATATGTCCTCATCCGCTTATCAGCGAGATCATTTGTCCTTTAGTTTTTTGAGATTGGCTTATCTCACTTAGCATGATATTCTCCAATTTCGACCATTTGCCTACAAATGCCATAATTTTATCATTCTTCATTGCGGAGTAATATTCCATTGTATAAATATGCCACAGTTTCTTTATCCATTCATCAACTGAAGGGCATCTAGGTTGGTTCCACAATCTGGCTATGGTGAATTGAGCAGCAATGAACATTGATGTGGCTGTATCTCTGTAGTATGCTGATTTTAAGTAATTTGGGTATAGGCCAAGGAGTGGGATAGCTGGGTCAAATGGTGTTTCCATTCCAAGCTTTCTGAGGAATCTCCACACTGCTTTCCAGAGTGGTTGCACTAATTTGCAACCCCACCAGCAATGTATGAGTGTTCCTTTTTCACCACATCCTCGCCAACACCTATTGTTGCTTGTATTCTTGATAATCGCCATTCTAATTGGGGTGAGATGAAATCTTAGGGTGGTTTTGATTTGCATTTCCCTTATTACTAGGGATGTTGAACATTTTTTCATATATCTGGTGATTACTTGTACATCTTCTTCTGTGAAGTGTCTGTTCATTTCCTTAGCCCATTTGTTGATTGGATTATTTGTATTCTTGGTGTAGAGTTTTTTGAGTTCTTTATAGATTCTGGAAATTAGCGCTCTATCTGAGGTATGGTTGGCAAAGATATTCTCCCACTCTGTAGGCTCTCTCTTCACATTTCTGATAGTTTCCTTTGCTGAGAGAAAGCTTTTTAGTTTGAATCTATCCCAGTTGTTTATTCTTGCTTTTATTTCTTGTGCTATGGGAGTCCTGTTAAGGAAATCTGATCCTGAGCCAACAAGTTGAAGATTTGGACCTACTTTTTCTTCTATAAGATGCAGGGTCTCTGGTCTGATTCCGAGGTCCTTGATCCATTTTGAGTTGAGTTTTGTGTAGGGTGAGAGATAGGGGTTTAGTTTCATTCTATTGCATATAGTTTTCCAGTTTTCCCAGCACCATTTGTTGAAGAGGCTATCTTTTCTCCATTGCATATTGTTGGAACCTTTGTCTAGTATGAGAAAATTGTATTTATTTGGGTTTGTGTCCATGTCCTCTATTCTGTACCATTGATCTACCTGTCTATTTTGGTACCAATACCATGCCGTTTTTGTTACTATTGCTTTGTAGTAGAGTTGAAGATCTGGTATTGCAATACCCCCTGCTTCGCTCTTGCTACTGAGGATTGCTTTAGCTATTCTAGGTTTTTTATTCTTCCAGATGAATTTCATAATTGCTTGCTCTATTTCTGCGAGATACATCATTGGGATTTTAATTGGAATTGCATTGAATCTGTATAGAACTTTAGGTAGTATAGCCATTTTGACGATATTAATTCTGCCTATCCAGGAACATGGGAGATCTTTCCATCTTCTAAGGTTTTCTTGAATTTCTTTCTTTAGTGTTCTGTAGTTCTCATTGTAGAGGTCTTTCACCTCTTTTGTGAGATTGATTCCCAAGTATTTTATTTTTTTCGATGCTATTGTGAATGGAGTAGTTTTCCTAATTTCTCTTTCTGAAGATTCATCACTTATGTATAAAAATGCATTGGATTTATGAGCATTGATCTTGTAACCTGCTACTTTACTGAATTCACTTATGAGTTCTAAAAGTTTTCTGGTGGAATTTCCAGGTTCCTCTAAATATATAATCATGTCATCAGCGAACAGGGATAGTTTGAGTTCTTCTTTTCCTATTCGTATCCCTTTAATTTCTTTGGTTTGTCTGATTGCTCTGGCTAGAGTCTCAAGGACGATGTTGAATAGAAGCGGAGAAAGAGGGCATCCCTGCCTTGTTCCAGTTTTTAGCGGGAACGCTTTCAGTTTTTCACCATTTAGAATGATATTGGCCATGGGCTTAGCGTAGATGGCCTTTATAATGTTTAGGAATGTTCCCATTACCCCAATTTTTTCTAGTGTTTTGAGCATGAAGGGATGCTGTATTTTATCAAATGCTTTTTCTGCATCTATTGAAATAATCATGTGATTCTTAACTTTAAGTCTGTTGATATGGTGAATGACATTTATTGATTTCCGAATGTTGAACCAACCTTGCATCCCTGGGATAAAACCCACTTGATCGTGGTGCACTATCTTTTTAATATATATTTGTATGCGATTTGCTAAAATTTTGTTGAGAATTTTTGCATCGATGTTCATTAAGGATATTGGTCTGAAATTTTCTTTCCTTGATGTGTCTCTGTCTGGTTTAGGTATCAGGGTGATATTGGCTTCATAGAACGAGTTTGGTAGGGTTCCCTCCTCTTCTATTTCATGGAATAGTTTGAGGAGTATTGGAATGAGCTCTTCTTTAAAGGTTTTATAGAACTCGGCTGAGAACCCATCTGGTCCTGGACTTTTCTTTGTTGGTAGGCTTTTGATGACCTCTTCTATTTCATTGCTTGAAATTGGTTTATTTAAGTTGTGTATGTCCTCCTCGTTCAGTTTAGGTAGTTCATATGTCTCTAGAAATTTGTTGATGTCTTCAAGGTTTTCTGTTTTGTTGGAGTATAGATTTTCGAAATAGCTTCTAATTATGTTTTGTATTTCACTCGTGTCTGTTGTGATGTTTCCTTGTTCATTCCGAATTTTAGTAATTTGAGTTTTCTCCCTCTTTCTCTTTGTTAGTGTGGCTAAGGGTTTATCAATTTTATTTATTTTTTCAAAGAACCAACTATTTATTTTATTAATTTTTCCGATTGTTTCTTTTGTTTCGATTTCGTTGATTTCGGCTCTGATTTTAACTATTTCCTGTCTTCTACTACTTTTGGTATTGGTCTGCTCTTCTTTTTCTAGTGCTTTGAGCTGTAGTGTTAACTCGTTTATTTGTTGATTTCTACTTCTTTTTTTGAATGCACCCCATGAAATAAATCTTCCTCTAAGTACTGCTTTCATAGTGTCCCAGAGATTTTGATATGATGTGTCTTTGTTCTCGTTTACTTCTAAGAATTTTTTTATTTCCCTCCTGATGTCTTCTGTTATCCATTCATCATATAATAGTGTATTATTTAGTCTCCAGGTATTGGAGAAGTTTCTGTTTTTTATTCTGTCATTTATTTCTAATTTCAATCCATTATGATCTGATAGAGTACAAGGTAGTATCTCTATCTTCTTGTATTTGCTAACAGTAGCTTTGTGGCATAAAATATGGTCTATTTTAGAGAAGGATCCATGTGCTGCTGAGAAGAAAGTGTATTCATTCTTTGTTGGATGGTATATTCTATATATGTCCGTTAAGTCTAAATTGCTGATTGTGTTGTTGAGATCTATAGTTTCTTTATTCAATTTTTGTTTGGACGATCTATCCAGTGGTGAGAGAGGTGTGTTAAAATCGCCTAGTATTATTGTGTTGTGGTCTATTTGATTTCTGGAATTGAGAAGGATTTGTTTGACGTACGTGGATGAGCCAATGTTCGGGGCATAGATATTTATGATTGTTATGTCTTGCTGATTTATGCTTCCCTTAAGCAGCATGTAATGTCCTTCTTTATCCCTTCTGACTAGTTTTGGTTTGAAGTCCACATTATCTGAGATGAGGATGGATACTCCAGCTTTTTTGCTGTGTCCGTGTGCATGGTATGTTTTTCCCCATCCTTTCACCTTTAGTCTATGGGTGTCTCTTTCTATGAAATGTGTCTCTTGCAGGCAGCATATTGTTGGATTTTTCTTTTTAATCCAATCTGCCAGTCTGTGTCTTTTGATTGATGAATTCAGGCCATTAACATTCAGGGTTATTATTGTGATATGATTTGTATTCCCAGTCAATTGACTCATATTTGTTTTTGACATGATTTGGTTTCTCCTTTATTTGGCTATTCCTTTAGGCTAGTGCCTCCTGTTGCTAATTTGCATCGTTGTTTTTCATCTCTTCCTCATGGAATATTTTGCTGAGAATGTTCTGTAATGCTGGCTTTCTTTTTGTAAATTCCTTTAGCTTTTGTTTATCATGGAAGGATCTTATTTCATCGTCAAATTTGAAGGTAAGTTTTGCTGGGTATAAGATTCTTGGTTGGCATCCATTTTCTTTCAGGGCTTGGTATATGTTGTTCCAGGCCCTTCTAGCTTTTAGGGTCTGGATTGAAAAATCTGCTGATATTCTTATTGGTTTCCCTCTGAATGTAATTTGATTCTTTTCTCTCGCGGCCTTTAAAATTCTGTCTTTATTTTGTATGTTAGGTATTTTCATAATAAAGTGCCTTGGTGTGGGTCTGTTGTAATTTTGTATGTTTGGAGTTCTATAAGCCTCTTGTACTTGGTTTTCCATTTCGTTTTTCAGATTTGGGAAATTTTCTGTTATTATTTCATTGAATAGATTGTTCATTCCTTTGGTTTGTTTCTCTAAGCCTTCCTCAATCCCAATAATTCTCAAATTTGGCCTTTTCATGATATCCCATAGTTCTTGGAGATTCTGTTCATGATTTCTTACCATCTTCTGTGTTTGTTCCACTTTGTTTTCAAGATTAAATATTTTGTCTTCAATGTCTGACGTTCTGTCTTCCAGGTGTTCTATCCTATTGGTTATGCTTTCTATGGAGTTTTTAACTTGGTTTATTGTTTCCTTCATTTCAAGGATTTCAGTTTGGTTTTTTTTCAGTATCTCTAACTCTTTATTGAAATGATCTCTTGCTTCCCGTATTTGGTCTTTTAACTGTTGATTGGTGCGATCATTTAATGCCTGCATTTGCTCTTTCATCTCCTCCTTCAATGCCTGCATTTGCTCTTTCATCTCCTCATTAGCTTCCCTGATCGTTTTAATTACGTACATTCTGAACTCCCTTTCTGACATTTCTTCTGCTCTGCTGTCATTGGGTTTTATTGATGTAGTATCTAGGTTTGTTTGGGACATTTTCTTCCCTTGTTTTCTCATAATGGTCAGTTGTCAGTGGGACCCTGAGATATTGCAGTTTTCCACTATTGGCTTATAGTGTCCCAGTAGATTTCCAGTGTATCACCTCCCAGCCTTCAGTAGCCTGATGTCTTGGAGGAATCTGATAAAGCAGCTCATTCGAAGAATACTGCCCCTAGCCCCCTACTGGTTCCACGTTTTGGAACTGGCTCTGTGCGGAAATGCTCTCACTGTGGGCCTGCACCGTGCAGCTGGCCGTGTGGGAAGAGCCCACTGCCGGAGTGTGGAAGACTACCTTGGGAAGACTCAAGCTGCCCTGCCCGGCTCTGCTAAGCCACCTCTATCTGGGCCTGCCACCCTGGCTGAGCTTTACCCAGTGGGCAGACTCACCCGTGGCTCCACTTCAGTCCGAGTCTCTCAATGCCTCCCCTTCTTAACTCCTGGGTTCTGGAGCGACCGGGGGTGCAGTCTCCCTCTAGGCCGCCATCTTGGATCGCCCCGTGAAGAGAGCCCGCAGCCGGAGTGGGCAGAGCCGCCTGAAGAGGTCTCCGGCTGCCCTGTCCTTATCCCTGAGGCTGACTGCAGATCGAGGCTCTCCGCTGGTTCTTTGCAGGAGTACACTGCACTGCAGGGGCTCCGGGACTCGGAGCGTGCTCTGTTCAGACAGGCTCTCACTAGCGGGCCAGTTCCGTTCCGAGAACCTGGAGAAGCTGGCTGTGTGGGCGGGGCCCACCGCCGGAGTGCGCAGGACTGCCTGTGGATGACTCTAGCTGCCCTGCCCGGCTCCGATAAGCCACCTCTATCTGGGCCTGCCACCCGGGCCGAGCTTTACCCAGTGGGCAGACTCACCCGTGGCTCCACTTCAGTCCGAGTCTCTCAATGCCTCCCCTTCTTAACTCCTGGGTTGTGGAGCGACCGGAGGTGCAGTCTCCCTCTAGGCCGCCATCTTGGATCGCCCCTTATTTTCCATTTTAAACATGACTTGGTTTCTTCTTTGATTGGCTTTTCCTTTAGTGTAGTTCCTCCCTTTGCTGCCTTCAGTTGTTGTTTTTTATTTCCTCCTCGTGGAATATTTTGCTGAGAATGTTCTGTAGTGCAGTCTTGCTATTTGTAAGTTCTTTTAACTTTTGTATCTCATGGAAGGATTTTATTTCATCATCAAATGTGAAGGTTAGTTTTGCTGGGTATAAGATTCTTGGTTGTCATCACTGTTCTTTCAGAGCTTGAAATATGTTGTTGCAGGTCCTTCTAGCATTTAGGGTCTGGGATACAAACCTGCTGATATCTGTACTGGTTTCCCCTTATATGTAATCAGACAGTTTTCTCTCACAGCCTTTAAAATTCACTTTATTTTGTATGTTTGGCATTTTCATTATAATGTGCCTTGGTTTCAATCTGTTTTAATTTTGTACATTTGGTGTTCTCTAAACTTCTTGTATTCAATTTTCCATTTCATTCTTCACATTTGGGAAATTTTCTCATATTATTTCTTTGAATAGGTTGGTTTGTAGCTCTGTACCTTCTTCCATCCCAATAATTCTTAAATTTGATCTTCTCATTATATCCCATAAGTCTTGGAAGTTCTGTTCATGATTTCTTATGAATTTCTCAGTTTGGTCAATTTTATTTTCAAGATTAAATATTTTGTCTTCATTGTCTGAGATTCTGTCTTCCAGGTGATCTTGTCTGTTGGTGATGCTTTCTACTGAGTTTTTAATTTGGCTTATTGTTTTTCAGTTCAAGTGTTTCTGTTCTTTTATCTTTTCAGAATCTGTATCTCTCTTGAAATGCTCTTTTGCTTCCTGCATTTGCTCTTTTAACTGTTTATTGGAGTGATCATTCATTGTCTGTCTTTGATCTCTTATCTCTTCCTTTGCTTAATGGATCATTTTAGCTATGTACATTCTGAACTCCTTTTCTGAAATTTCTACAACATGCTGTCTTTGTATTCTATTAAAATAGCATTTTTGTTTTTTTTGGAACACTTTCTTCACTTTTTTTTTTTCTGTTGTTCTTGTATCTTCCTCTCTAGCAGTGAGGATCTGAGGTATTGCAGTTCCCACCCACAAATAGGCTTATTGTGACTGTGCAGGTTTCCAATATCTCTCCTTTAATGGGGACATCAATATTAATAGCACCCTATAAAAACAATATGCAGCCTTAAACAGATAGCCCCTATGAATTCATTTACAGTATTGTAATAAACAGATAGGATGAGTTTGGTTATTACCTACAGTATATCCAAGAGGTTATAATGAGATATATAATTTCTAATCTTGGACAAAGTAGATGGGGAGAAGTGTAGGATGTGTTAATGGGATAGGAAGTGAGTATATAGAGGTAATAGATCATGAGAAGTGTGAGAGTGGGATCAAAAGAAGTTGGTATTTTACATAAGAAAAGTTAGAGACTCCAAAGAATAGGTAAATAAAAGGAAAATAGAGTGAGAAATATTGAAGAAATAAAAAATTTAAAACATTTATATATGGTATAACAGTCATTTACTATTCAAACTTCCCAGTTTTCAGTATCCTGAAGCAAGAAAGGTACCTAACAATGAGCTTCCAGTTTCTAGCAGGCATCTCAGGATGGGAGTTGCTCCACCTAAAGATGATGGCTTCCTCTTTGGGGATAATTACAGATGGCTGTACCAGGTTCTAAACATGTTGGTAGATGGGGAGCCACAGCATGAGGTACAGGGGCCGAGTCTGCATTGGGAGCAATCAGCCAGGGTCTGGAAGTGGGTCATGGTCACAGGCTGGCCCCCTCCTTAGATTTTTACAGAAAGAAACTCATTGAGCCTGTGCTTGTGCTTTGGGCTCTGAAGTACCAGGTGCCAGGCCTGGCCCTGGAAATCCCTGATGATGTTGTCTTAGACATATGTTCCCACCCTCAGAGTCTCAATAGGTTTTAGTAGGTTGTCTTTTTCTGTCCATTTTTGTCACAATTTATGTAATTAACCTTGTATATCTTGTGATTTCTTCTTTGACACATTGGTTGTTTGGGTTCTTGAATTTTACTTTATTTTTGGATTTTATAGCTAACCATCTGCTGTGGCTTTCTACATTACTTTCATTGTGTTTAGAAGAGAGCCTTTGTATGGTTTCAGTCTTTTTAAAATATTAAGTTCTGTTTTGCATTCTAAGTATGCTTCATCCCAAAGAATATGCACTTGAGAAACCAAGTGCTTTGCTGCTGTAGGACTCTGTATATGTCTTCCAGGCACCCAGGGTCTCTAATGTTCAAATTATTTTTCTTTATTAATATTCTGACTGGTTCTTGTGTTGACTTATTTTGAACAAGTTCTTTCTGACTGTGATAGGTGAGCCCCTTGGAGGTATGGAGACAAGTGAGGAACTTGGTGCAAGACAGAGTCAGTAGTGGCTTCAACCCTGAAGGTGGAAGGGATGAGAGATGTTTGCAACCTGGGTATTTTTGAAGGTACAACCCAGAGATTTTACTAACTCTTCAGAAGATGGAACTGTTTTTCTAAGGGAGTCAAGGAGTTTGACCAGGTTCTAGAACTAGCAAGTGACTTCTGCAGGATTTAAACCTGGATCCGTCTGCCCCCAAATTCTCAGCTATTAATGACCATGTGCTTCTCTGAAAGAGCTTCTGCCCCACCACTGAACTTAAACTCACTCTCTCTGCCCCTATACTACAGGGTACAAGCTCCTTCTGGCAGGTTCTCAGAGCATCACTGAGTTCTGCCTCAGGAAAGCAAATAAAAGAAGTGGGTAGGTACCTGCAGAGGGGAGAGGGTTGGACAGATGCTCTGAAGCTAGGTGAACTTAATGCTATGTCATAGAAGGAGTTCAGCCTCTGAAGTCAGACGACTTGAGTCCAAGCCCAGGCTACACTTCTCATCATCTGTGTGACTGTAGTTGGGCTAAACCACCTATCTGGGCCTCTGTTTCCTCCCTTGACATAAATAAAAATACTGCTATTCTCTTATCCACAGTTACAGTGAAAAGAAGACACTTTTTAGGTAAAATATTTTACCAAAAGTTGAATTTGATTACCAGTCCTCAAGGCATTCATTAATCATTTATTAAGTACCTATTGTGTACATAACTCTGGGTGAAATTTGACATAATGGTAAAATTTGGAATAACAGATGGGGTTAAGAACCTGGCAGAAGAGCTATGTGCTGATCAAAGCATTGTAAGTTTTATAAGCATTATAAAAGCAGCTGCTGTGGGACCCTGAACAGATGACATTCCAGACAGGGCCAGAACAATGGTAAAAGGAGGAAAATGAAGCTCCAGGCTGAAGTGACCATTGTCAAGGGTTCACTATGTGCCAGGCTCTGAGCTGAGGACACGATGTTCCCTACCTTCTTCTACTCTCCCATTAACAACCAGCCAAGGTTCAGAGATGTGCTGTGATTTTCATGGGGTAACACAGCTAGTAGCTACAAGGGCCAGGATATTGCAGCTGGAACCAAAATGGAAAAACTGTTTTACATTTAAATTCCAGCTCTGCCTTTTCCTAGCTCTGTGACACTGAGTGGACAACTTCACCTCCCTCAGTCTCAATTTTTACATCTTTAAAACAGGAACAGTTCTCCAGAATCTTGCTAGAGGATTTTCAGACTTAAAAATGCTGCAGGCAAAGCCTAGCTTGAGCTCACCGAGCTCAGAGGTCAGGAGCTGTTTACAGGGTTGGTTCTGACCGGATGGGGAAGGATATGTGTCATGTGTTTCCCCAGAGAACACAGCCAGGGATGTGCTAAGCTCTGCCTTCAACCTCAGGAGACATCCAGACAGAAGGGAGGAAGGGCAGTGAGAGTCTGAACACTCTCTGAGGGGTGCATGGATGTGCTGTAGGCTGAAGGCAGAGACCACAGGGAGGGGGTCCATTGGCTGGGGTGATTCCAGACTTTGCTCTCTCCACCCTGATTTCAGAGTCTCAGTGATACGGAGCTGGGACGGGCTTTTGTGGTCATCTTTCAAATCCTCAATCTCAAGGTGGGGAAATGGACCCAGAGAGAAGGGCTTTATTTAAGTTCCATAGTGACTCTGAGCAGATTGGAATCTAGAATTCAGGGAATACACCAGAGGATCAATTCCATGAGCAGAGGCCTGTCTGCCCTTTCACACCGTCCCCTGTGCTTGGCATATAGGGAACACTTACGAAATACTTGTTGAGGGAGCAAGTATGGTGAGAAAAGCACTTAGCTTGTGGTATAAAAACTAAGATAGACTTTTGTCCCCTCTCTGGGTCAGTGCCACCTCCCTTGGCAAACAAATCCCCTTGCTGAGTCTCTATTTCCCAAAATAAATTCACAAATCCCTATGGTAGGTGCCCAAGCAGGGATTTGAACCCAGGTCTACCAAATTCCAGGGCAGATTATCTGTACCACAACTTCTGTTTCTTTTATCTACCTGATTCATCCAATCATGCAATTATTGAGATCTTTATGGAGCAGATAATATGCTCTGAGTATACAGCAGTGAAAATGGTAGACAATGTTTCTGCCCTCAGGGAGATTGTATTCTGAAAGGAGTATGCAGACGGTAAGCCAGTAAAGAAACAGAATAGGAAGAGTGTTAAGTACTTTGTAGGGGCCATGATAAGGACCAAGATGTAAGTGTCTTAGATTCTGTGGTCAAGGAAGGAAAGGACATTTTTTGTGACATCTGAGAGAAGCAACATCCCATCATGCAAATAATTAAAAGGGGAAGCAGGTAGATACATAAGCCATAGACTTGCTGAAGATAGGTGATGAGGATTTGGAAGGTAAACAGTTACCAGAATGCCCCCAAATGGCCTGGAAAAGCTCTCAGGGAGCAGCAGAGCCCTTCTGGGGAGCTGCATCTTGGTGTCACCTGTCTTTCCCACTCTGCCTTCCAGGTGACGCAGATCATGGAAGAGGCCATCACATGCAATTTTGTCCACGAAGACAGCAGGCACATCATCTTCTTTCAGTGGTCTGCTTGTGACCTGGAAAGTGGTTTCATTTCTGAGAGGTGCCCCAGGGAAGGCACATCTTTGAGCCAGAATTCTCATTTTGCATTTTGCTTTGTGACTCTGAAGTTAATTTTGAATCATGAAGGAACTCAATTGGATAACATGGAAATACAGACTAGTAAGAGAAGCAGTTGACAGTGACTTCTGCACCTTGTGGGGAGGTCATCATGGATTACTCTAGAAGGATCACCTTCCTCTCCAGGTATGCTCAACTCGCACTGGCCCACACACCTGGCAGTAAGTATTCTTGCACCTGAGAATCAAACTCTGTACTAGTTTCTCACTCTGCCTATGATACTTGAGAGGTAAAGGACAGGTTGGTTAGGGACTTTTAAAGACAGGGAATAAAGAGCCACTGAAAGAACCAGAGAAACCATATCTAGCCAGCTCAGCAAAGTAGGCAGGTATGGGGCCTCAGGGTGTGACTCAGACTTCTTTCCCTAAACCATCTCTGCTCCTAATAATGCTACTGTCAGGTTCTTACTGTCATTGATTGTGGCTAGAGGTAGGCACTCTGATTGAGTCTAAAGTCAGGACTCAGCTGATGGTCAGTGCATTTGCACAGTGGGAATGTTTCTCTTCCTCCCTGAGAACTTTGTCTTTAATGATGGGAATGTCTCCTGGTGAAGGTATGCTCCAATTTCCATTCCTGCGACCTTGGCCCCATGGACAGGATTAAGAAAGGATGCCCATATACCCCAGAAGCTCCATCCAGATGCCTGGGGCAGCACACAGAGGGCCCACAATATCAGGTACTAACCTAGATGCTGGGGATACCACAGTGTTGCCTTCCATGTTAAAGAACTTAGATGTTATCTCAAGGGAACTGGGGAGTCATTGAGGTATCTATACTGTGAGACTCCTCATGGGAAGCACACTTTTCTAGCCAGAGAGCAAATGAGTGAGAGACATATGAGAATTTCATTATTTTTCATTATATAAATGTGCTTGTTTAACTGCATCTGTGCACGCAGTGGGTATTATGATTATATTTTAATCCTTTACACCTTCACTAGGTAAATTTGTATGAAAGTTCAAAGAAAACTCCCTCTTCTCAGGAAGTTAGCATTTTAGCAAGGAAAACTGGCAAATAGTAATTGTGATAAGGCACTGGGTGTTCCAGGGGTGAGATGGTGTTTATTTTCCTGAGAAGTTTGGGAAAGTGTTCTGGAAGAAGTAGTATTTGAGCTTCCATTCCAAGGATATGACATGACCATAGACCAGAAAAAGGAATGAGGGGAGATTGAGAAAGGAGTACAGTGGGTGCTAATCACCTCACCCCAGAGATGACTTTCTACGTAACAATAGAACAATTGTCAAAACCAGGAAATGGTACATGTATTCAGGTTTTGTTTTTTGGCTTTTTGTTTTTGTTTGATATATATTTGTATAAAATTTTAACAAATGGATAATTTCATCAGACCAATGCCACAACCAGGATACAGAATTGTTCTGGAGAAAGTTTTTATCCCCAAGAAACTCCTGTGAACTCCCGGTAATAGTTACAGCTTGTTTCCAAACCTTCCAGTGTTTTTCTTTTTATTATTATTTTTTAATGTTTTTGCGGTTCCAGGGATTGAACCCAGGGAGTCCCACATACTAGGAAAGCCCTCTCCTACTGATCCCCATGCACAGCCCACCTGCTGCTTTATTAAGACAGCATATCCAAGAGTAATAATTACATAACTCTGCTGATTTGGGGAGTGGAAACCAAATAAGCAAAATAAGAAGAGTCTCAAAGTATTATCTTCATATTTGACCCCAAAATGACCCCTAATATTGAGCAAGTCCAGGGCACATCAGCTGTGACCCATTTCACTATCTTGGTCGATAAAGGATTTCTTTGGGGTAAGATGACAAAGGAAGAATTCCTAGTGTTAGGCTGGGCACATTTGCCACACAAGAACCTATGAAAAATCTATGATGTGAGAAGGCATCCTGTTAGACTCTCTTGGCAGTGTGCCCTTACAGCCAGGGAAAGGAGAGTGAGAGGTAACAACCTGTGGGGGTGAGTTCTGTTACTCTTCCCATTATACAATCAAGCACCTGAAGCTTACAGGGGGTATTAACTTGTATAGGGAACTACCACAAGGTTGAAAGTGGCTGAACTTGACTCTGATGCAGTCTGTCTTACTCCAGATTCAGTGTCCTTCAGCCCTGTGGTGTGATAGTAAGGACCAAGCCAGCTGGATGTAACCCAAGCCTGAATTTGCCTGCAGATGGAGAAACCTGACAGGTGTCACCTCCAGCAAATCACTTACCCTCTCAGAACTCAGTGTTGGGAAGTCAAAACAAGTTCTCTTCCAACTTTGAAATTCTGTTACCTTTTGGGTTGCATGAGTTTTCAATGAATTAGAAATCTTTACACCACAAGTCATACAAACAAATCCAGAAATATACAGCATGACCCTTGTATTGATGGTATGACACAGTACTTTGCAGAGCCATATTACAGGGGGACTTTTTTGAACATCTCAGGCCAGTGATTTCAGCATTAGTTGTCAGGGCAGAAAAGCCTTTATCAAGGCCTTTGAGTGCACTATGCAGGTAAGGAACATTTTATTGCCTCAGAGAGAGAAAGGCAGTCATCATCTGAGTCTCTTAGGATTTACTGTTTTCAAGGAAGATGTGGCAGAAGTAGATGGAATCATCCAGGCCTCTACAACCTACTGCTCATTTCTCTTGTTGCTCATAAAGTCCATTGTCACCATGTGTTAAGTAGGTGCACAGCAAACTCCATGCAGGATGCTTTTCATGTATTGTTTCACTCAAAAGTCCTTCCAGCAGCCCTATGATATATATTACAGTGGTCCCCATTTTACAAATGGGACAGCCAAGGCTCTTGTAGTAAGTGGGCAACAGGGTTTCAAACCTAGTTGTCATTTGTAATCTCTGCTGACTTCCATCCAAACCTGCATTTCCTTTCCTCTTCTAGTAAATACTATGAAAAAGAAACTTTTCTGGTGGATCCTGTGGATGGCCCCATCCATCCTTGCATCCTTGGTGGATAAGAGGTCTGGTGCTCAGAATTCCATCTGGTTCTGGGTCTCAGGGGTACCTTCTAAGGGCTCCTCCTTCCCATCCAATTTCCCCTGTCAAAATTGTTGACTGCTTCTTGCTCCCAGGGCCTTGTTATTGACCCTTGGTTGCAGGACTCTGGGGCATCCTAGTTGACTGGAGGGGAAGTTCAGAGAAATGATTGGCCCATCATGTAGTAGATGTGTTATTGGACTCTTTAGTACTACAGATTTAAGCCCCATGTGCTCTGCAGTGGTGCCTAGGAGTACATCAAGATGAAGACCACTGATCTGGACTGACTCCTCAGACAATGTGCTGATCCAGAGGCACAACATACACAGTTCACACTGGCAGCAGGACTTGCTCAGAAAGCATCCAACCCTCTGTGTGAGTGGGACTGTGGGAGGCACTTGCATTCAGGGAACAGGGTAGAAGTCCTGAAGTTCACTCAAGGTCATATGTCTGTCTTCCATCACACTACCAGATCCAGAAGAGGCATTCGAGTGGAAGCATGAATGTCCAGTCATCTCGCTCTGCCTGTGACTATGTGAAGTCCTTGCACCCAAACCCCTGAGCCACCCTACTCCATGGTAAGAACAATGTTCTGGTTCAGTGAGTGAGTGTTCATCATGGGTCCAAATATTTCTCTGAGTTTCTAGCTCTAGGTAATAGAGAAAGTGTTCCCTCTGGCTCTGGGTTGTTCATCCATCCACCATTCATCCATCCATCCATCCATCCATTCATTCATCCATCCATCCATCACCAGTATCTCCAGCCTACTCTCCAGTGAATTCATTCTCTTCTATTCTTTATGGCACAGGTGTGCCTCCACCATTTTTTCATCCATCTGTTTATATTTATATCCACCCAGCTGCTGTTCTATGTAACCATCTCACATTTATCCATTCATCCATCATGATAGTGAGGCCCATAGAGGTTAAAGGACAGAATTATGATTTGAATTCATGCCAACTGGTGACATTAATCACTCACTTTCTATGCCCAGAGGCTGCCCAGGCTCCATGGATGCAGGGAGAGTGGGGCACATGCAGCCCCTACCCTCATGCAGTATCTCCCTTGGCTGTATACTTTCCAAGGTCATTGAATCACAGAGTCATCAGAGTGTTTGAGCTCTGCTGGAAGAAAGCTCTGTAAACTATCAGTCAACCCAGTTGTACAGGCAGAGTTTCCATCACTTGTCCTTAAGCAACTCTGCCTTCTTAGCCACAGTATCTGCCTCACTGTGGCACAAGACCCTGTTTCCTCAAGTCAAAGAAGCCATAATTTTAAGATGTGCCTACTTTTCTAAAATGCTATTTAGAATATGTGCAGAAAAATTTCATCACATAATTTCACCTTATCCATTTGGAAACAGTTTTTTGAGACCTAAATGGACATAGATTATTTTTGATTATCTTTAATCATACATTGCTCTTCTAAATACACATAGAGAAAATGTAATTTAAATACATTAGTTAAGATATTTCTAAAATGTGTTTGCAGGCCAGAATTAAATCTTCTGTACCACTTATTGACTAAGCATCAGTGATGTGTTAATTTTTCCACATGATTTTCTGTGTTCCATCAAGGAAGAGATCAACAAACTACAACCCATTGGTCACATGGGGCCCTCCACCTGTTTTTATAAATAAAGTTTTGTCGAAACACAGTTATGATGATTAGTTTGATTAGCTTTCTATGAAAGCTCTCAGGTCATGGTGGCAGAGTTAGGCTGCTGCTGAGGTTGTATAGCTCACAAAGCCAAAAATATTCCATTTCCTCACACAAAATGTTTGGTGTGCCCTGACACATGAGTCCAGAAGTACAGCATTCCTTGCAAGAATATCCTTCTCATCTCTAGGATGTTTCCAATATCTCATAAAGCATTAACTAGCCATTTTGCAGGAAATCTGGAATTATAGGCAACCCCGAAGAGATGACTAATATGCCTCTTCCTCCAATATTATGGTATTATGCTGCTCTGTTACCAGACTCTTTGTGTTACAGTAGCTTTTATCAATTCAAAGTGAATCACAGAATAATGTCTCTGAAGTCATTTCATATATCACCTATCCTGCTCATGTGAAATAGTAACTGTGCACAAAATCAATTCAAGTGAGGATAGTGTAAACAGCTATGACCAGATTTGCTTGAATTCAGGCAATGACCTCTGCATCATGGTGATGAGATGGAGGATAGGACAAGTTCCCATTTTAAGGAGGCTAAAATGTGAAAGGAATGGAACGTCCAATTTAAGGTTGATGGAATACTATAGTGGTGCTCTTTCATGGGGCATGTGGCTCAGTTGAGACTGTGTTTAAGGACTGAGCTGTGCTGCCTATTCACTTGGTGCTCAGTAAACAGTTGATTCTTTACTCCTACTTGGGATAATAAATCGGGTGAGAAAACCTATGGACCAACTCTGGGGCAGAGGATCTAACTGCTGGGCAAGCTGGGGATATTTGGGGAGCAGGTTCTGGGTTATTTCTGGGGAATTGGCTACAAATCTCAGTTGCCATCTTTCTCTCCATTATTATTGACCCTGATAAATGACTTATTTTGAAAGGGTTATGTTAAGAAGGTCAGAGCCCCCTTCCTTTTTCTAAAGGGTCCTTGGCCTCAAGAGGGAGATGAGAGTGTGATAGTGTTAGGATGGATGACTTTCAAGCTGCACTTGGTAGAAATCCCCCACCCACAAGGTTAAGTGCAGATGACTTTTCTTATCATAACAACCCAAGGAGGTTTAGGAAGGCCTTACCTTCTCAGATAACCTGGTTATGAATCCTAGAGTCTAATGTGTCAAGGCCTTCATCCATAAGCACTCCCATACCATGGCCAGACCTGAGCCATTCTCTCCCTGCAGAGGTAAGACATGGAGGCTGTGCCTGTTTATCTTTCCCTTCAACAGACAGCTAACATTTTGATGTTGAAGTGCATGACCAACCAGTTGATGAATGGGTCCATGGTGGACCTGGACTATACGAAGAGTTAGGACACTGGGTTCATCATGCATCTCCTGAGTTCATCCCCTCTCCTTGGCACAGGGAGGTTCCCCTCCTGGCTCTGCATGCCACTCAGTCTGGTCGTTATGGTTACTTGACCCAGCCTCCCTGCAGCAGTGGCCTCAAGGGTAATTCAGGGGTTCAAAAGGATCAAGAAACCAAGAGAAGGATAGGTGTGGGGTTAGCCAATGCCCTCAAGCACCACTCAGAGAGAAATCTTTACAAAGATCCACAGAGCCTGCAAATGGGGAGAAAATCACCAGCCTCCTACCACCCTTTCTCATCACTCCACAAAAGGGGATGATAGTAGTTAGCATGTTTCTCATCCCTGGGGCTGTGACTTCTTTAGTACCCATGATATATAAAACCCAGCAGAGCCTTTGGAGTCACACTGAAAAGAACCAATGGACTAGAGTTACCCTCCATCAATACCTGTTTTCTAGCCCAAAAAAAGGACAGATTTAGGAAGGACAAAGGGCAGCCTAGGGCTGAGGTGACCAGTCCATCATTCCAGCTTCAGGAATCTTGAAAGCTGGTGAGGAGGAGAAATAGTGATTTGGGCTGCTATGAATCCACATCAGATTCTATTACTTCTTTTACATTTTCTCAAAAAAAGAAACTTTTTATGGTGAAGAATTTTTGGCACAAAAGTAGTCAGGACACAGGTTCCCATGTCCCAGCTCTCGTGGCCCTCAACCTCCCTGCGTAATATCTTGAAGAAGCTTACAGACATCATATGATTTTATATGTACTTTAAAATGAATCTTGAAAAAATAATAATGACTCTTTTCAAGAATATGGCCAAAACACTATTATTTTTTCTATCTGACATCAAACTCAGTGTGGTCCACTTTAGGTCTTGGGCTGATTCATATTATTCTCTATACTGGTCAGTTCCTGCTCAGAGGTCTCCATCTATTCTCTGAATTGGTCTGTGGAAGTTACCAGTGGTTCCAAGCTGACCCAGGTAACTCCTGCCAGACTCTGTGGTTTCAAATGAAGAGGCCCTCATGGAAGAACAATGTAAGGGCTGTGGAGAGGCTCTGCCTGGAAATCACCTCTTCATCTTGAACCTTGGAACTGGCTTTCCCTGGCCTCCCAGGAAAGACTGATTCACAGCAGCCCTGTGTCTCCTTCCTAGTATTTGCCAAATTGTAGTCATATGATCAACCTGTACACACTTCTCTATCTACCACCTCACCCTCCAACTTTAGTCCCTTGAGAACAGTGCCCCTACCTTGCTGATTCCTAATACCTGCCACAGATTGTAGCACACAGCAGGTACTTGGACAATCTACTTCATTAAATCTAATATTAAATGTTAACTGGGTCCCCACCCCCGATAGTCACTGTACTAGATACAAGGAACTAGCATTCAAGTAGGACAAGCTTTGCATGTTCAAGATGGATTCAAATATGACCTCTGTCAATGTGACATCAGAAGACAGTGTCCTCACCTTTAGAGTAGGCATAATAATAACATCAACTTCGGACAGTTGTTGTGATGTTTAAATGCATGCCTTTTTTGTTATTTATTAGAATTTCTTTTTTTGGGGGGGTAAACAGGGATTGAACTCAGGGGCACTCAACCACTGACCCAGATCTCCAGCCCTATTTTGTATTTTGTTTAGGGACAGTGTCTCACTGAGTTGCTCAGTGCCTTGCTTTTACCAAGGCTGGCTTCGATCTTGCAATCCTCCTACCTCAGCCTCCCAAGCCACTGGGATTACATGTGTGTGCCACTGTGCCCTGCCAGAATTTCTTAATAACACAACTCTGCATTACAAACAAAGCATGATATAAACATGCATGTGTTCATACTGATATAAATAAATGAAAAAAAAAACAAAAAACAAACAAGTGTAGGGAAGAGACAGACTTTTCTTTAAGAATTCCCAATAATAGATTACCCCATTTAGAAAACAGAACATTCTCCCCCCTGTCCCTTGGAGGGTGGGCTAAATTTGGTACATGCTTTCAAAGAGCAGAGTATGGAGAAGCAGGAAGAGTAACTTTACAAGAGAAAACCTGGCACACATGACCTGGACTGAGCGAGGAATGTCAACATCACCAGAAGTGTCACATGGATCTCTCAAAGCCCCTGACCCACTGTATCGAAAAGACATGAGGGCACTTCGCCTCTGGGATCTTCTTTACAAAAGTCCCTAACTGCAGTGTATTCATGAGAAAAATATAAACAAAATCTGAGACCCATTCTACAAATTACCTGACCAGTACCACCAAAAGTGTCATGGTCATAAAAAACAAGAAAACTGGTTCAGGATAGAGAAGACTGCCTGTACATGACACTGAGTGATTAGTGGTCAATTAAATACTTTAAGCATTTGATTCCCATTTATGCAACAATTTTCTGTCTTATTGGGAAATATGTTAATAATATCGTGGGGAATTTGACAAGGTTAAAAGTAATTATATGTCAAGATGTACACTAAAAAAAAAAAAAGCAATGTGTTAGTACTGCCCTTTCTCAATTTTAGGTTTCAATAATATATTTTAATGAAAATATTTCAGAGCCATCATCAGTCATCAGTGTTTTTCTCATCTCTACAGTGATTTGAGTTTCTTTAGCCAGGTTTTCAGGGCCCAGCATCTTCTTGTCCATAGAGTGGACTGAAATACAGGCCTTTATGAATCTGGACTCTCATGACAAATCCCAGCAGCACATTCATGTTGGGGTCCTCTCTGTCACATCCCGTGTGGAGGAAGGAAGGTTTAACTGATGGTGGAGGATGTTGTCGGTTTTTCTATCTATTACCCCAAAAACTTATCTACTCAATAAACACATGAGAGCCAATACTCTTTTTATGAGAGGGGGTGTGATGAGTTCAGGCCATACCAACTCTGGCCTCTTTACAACCATGAGTCACCCAACTCTCTTTTATTTACAGACAGATAGGGAAAAGGGGCAAGGACCAGGAGGAGCTTCTTCTTTGATGAACAGAATAGGGTGGAGTTAGGGGAGCCATCCTCTTAGAGGGAAAATTCCAGAAGGAGACAGGGAACCACTCCAACACAGTGCCCCATACTTCTCAGCAGTTCCTAGAAGCCAGGCCTCTGCGTCATGTGGCTTGACCTAGTTCGATTCTGCTAAATAAGGATGGCTTCCCACACATTCACATGGCATTAAGAAGTTTTTTCACACTGAAGGAATGTTATTTGTGAATTCCAAAATATCAGTATGAAATTTCTCATTTTAAAGTGGTTGTTAAATGCAGGAGCATAACACTATCCTTAAAGAGGTATAAGATCATATTGCTATTTAATTTAATATTAAATATTGGCACCACACTTCCATAGGGTTACCATGATAAGTGTCCAAAACTCATATTAAGTCAAATCTTATAAGGTCAATGCTTTTTTCCCAAACATTCCTTTCCCTTCCAAAATTAAGTCATTGAGAGATGCACCCTCCCACAAAGCTTTAAAAGCACTCGCATAAGAGGACCCCACCTCTTTCCAGTGGGATGATAGGGCAGAGAAACAACACTGGAAAGAGCTACACACACATTTCTATAGTGATGATCTCTTGGTTATGGGATTATGGATAGTTTTTATTTTCTGTACTTTGTACATCAGTAATTTCTAAATATCCTATGTTGAACAGAGGTTGTCTCTATAATAAGGAAAAATAAGATCTAAAGTATATATATATATATATATATATATATATATATATATATATATATATGTCTTTGCTCTTAGAAAAGAAAGTCAATACCAGGTCCCAAGACCCTTAGACTCAGTTCAAAATTCTCAACCTCTGACCCTTTCAGTCAGCGGACTAGGAGCCAGGCATGATTCAGCTACTGAGTGAGATCCAGGACTCCTCTCCCTTCCACAGAAAATGGGAAAAGAAGAAAGGCCAATCTAAGACACTCGAGGGAATTCCCAGTCTGAGAACCTGGGGGAAGCCCTGGGGGTCACCTGTCCCCCACCTTGTAGCCATTGATCCTTTTAACCTTAAAGGTGAGGGTAGATTTTATTTGAAAACTTAATTTCTATTTCCAAATGTGAAGAGAGCAGGAAGCGCCTGGTGTGAGAGCTGGGTACTAAGTTTAAGGCAGCCCAGGAGAGAGGAGCAATGTCCTTCTGGGAGGGTTCCCTAGCTCTAGCCTATGAAAACAGAAGAGGATGAGTCCTTCTCTGTCCAGTGCTGCCCCTTCCCCCTGTGCAGCTCTTTAACCTTCTGAGATGGCTGGAAGGTGCTCCTTACCAAGTTGAGCAGAAGCAGAGAGGATTTATTCTAAGAGGCAGCCTGGTTCTTCAGAGAGAGAGCCCACCTTGGACCTGGATAAGAACCTCAGGAACAGGTTGGATGCCTTCCTGAAGCACAACCTCCACCTCAGGGGTACTTGAAGGGGGAAGGGCAGGATTCCTGACAGAGTTGAGTGGTACTTGCAAGATCAGAGCTTCCACGAGCAGTTGGTTCTGGACACAACTTGAGGGTGCTGACGGTCGTGAAGGTAAACACTAGGATTCCTGGGGTTCAAGTCCCAGCATTTGCTGTGGCAATGTGGAAATTTGGGCATTGGCCACATCATCTTTCTGAGCCTCTGCTTCATCCTGTTTGAGCTGGGTTTCATATGTGAAGTAAATGGGAGAAAATATAGAAACGTGCTTAAAAACAATACAGATAACTACTTGACTTATGATGAGGTCAACTCTCATAAATAAAAATACCTTAGGTGGAATTGTGATTAATATGCTTGGTCACTCTGCCTCAAGACCACAGTGCATACCATGATCCCTTCTTTTACCTCATGACTAGATGGCTCACAGGGAGCCTCAGCTCACTTCCACTTTCCACTTCCCAGAATCATGAGGAAGTGTTGTGCCACATATTGGTAAGCTGGAAAAAGATCAAAAGCAAAATCTGAAGTGTATTTCTACAGAAAATGTGTTGCTCTCACACTACCATAAAGTCAAAAAATCCTAAGCAAACAATTGTAAGTTTGGGAAAGAATATAATCTTTCGGTACTACTCATGAACATAGACTGCTTCAAAACACATGGCAATTTTGCCAATACAAACTCCACTAACTCAAAGCCCCATTCTCACTTTTATAGCTACATCTTTCAAGTAACATCTAAGTGTCCATGAAAGAAAACATTCACTTTACCCTTTCTTATCATCCCAATGACTTCTCTCTCCAAATGTCAAGTCATTCCTAGAATTCTGAAACTTCAACTACTTTAAGCAGAATGCAAAACACAGAGAAAAAAATATATGACATTAAGCACCTGATTTGGACAAACATTGGTAAATATGCTATAGTGATGAGGAAACATCTTTATTAAATTTCCATTTCTATATGAGAAGGAGGGAGAGACAGTGTATATATTCATATTGTTGAAAGTTTTTCTAAAATGCTTCACATAAGTAGAACCATGCAGTAGTTTTCCTGTGTGACTGACTTTTTCCCTAACATGATCCATCAATTTCACTTCTGGGTATATCTCAAACAAGCGGAAATCAGCAGTGAAAGCTATCTGCACTCACATGTTCACTTCAGCACTACACATAAGAGACAAGTTGTGGAAACAACTGAACTTACATTTAGGAGAGGAATGGACAGAAAAGAGTGGCATATACAAACAATGGAACAGTATTGCACCCTGAAAAAAAAAATAAGAAAACCTACCCTATGTGACAATGAAAATACATTTGTTCTAAAGTAGCTACAGACTTTTGGTTGGGCCAAGATGAAGGATTTCAGGCATCCTGTCTTTACAGAGATTTCAGCTAAAACTCTAAACAGAGAACAAACCATGTACCATACTTAAAAACATCAAGAAGTAAACAATCTGACAATCCAGGGAATGTGGGAGAATAATTTGAACAATAACCCAAGATGGATTTTAATTATGGAAATTTTTTTCCTGCCCTATTTCCAGGCTCCCCATGGGCAGGTAAATTCTAGATGCCATAGAAAGGAAAAACACAAGGAATCACTTCCAAGACTCTGCCCAAACATGTGGAACAAAGCCTTCCATGTTGAGGAGTGAGAGGTCATCAGTATTTGTTTTGTTTTTCTCTTCTCACAAAATTGTTCTGCTTCCCCAAAAATGAAAGAGGGATCTAAAATTGAGAAATTTCCTCACTTTACAGGAAAATTTTCCGGTAGAGACAACTGTTTGCTGAAGAATGTGAGAGAAATCTCCATTCAGGTTTTTGATTTCCTTTATCTTCTCTTCAGCCTGAGAATGCAACTGGTCATGGGGAAGTACACATCAGTTCAGGGGCTTAAAAAACATAGAAGAAACATAAAGAGGGGCCCTGAGTAACCTAAGAAAGGAAGCAGAACTCCAGCAGCAGCAAAGTGGTGGGATTACTAATATATGTGGGGAATCAACACAATTATCAGAATCACCTTGAGGTGCACATGAACATATCAGACACAAATAAAGAAGAGCAAAATCTGTAAAAACTAAAGTATACTGTACACCACCACTTGACCTCCACATCAACATATGAAAACAAGAAGCTTAATCACAAATTTCCAAAAATTCATTTATAAGAAGAGAAAAGTGGTTCCTACATCCATACTACAAAACATGACTGAAAAACATTCATCAAAAGCATAAAAAGATTATAAAAATATTCATCAGAGTTGTGACTGGATATACAATGATACATAGAAGCCACCTTTCTAAATACCTGCTGTTGCTCCTGATTCACATAAGAAGAAACTGATACATTTAGTCACCATTCACTCATTTCCACAAAGAAAAATAAAATCTTCCTAATGGTAAGCACAACAGAGGGAGAAAATGTGGTGCAAAGAGCAGCTCCCTTTGGTCAACAACTCTATTTCCCAGTTCATATTGAGGTTAATTTCCATCATGCACACGTGTACCAGTCCTCTTAATTTGCACACACCCAGGGAGAATGCCCCAGAAAGATACTACTTCCCAAAGACTAATGCAGGTGCTCTTTTGAATTTCAGACCATGAATTCCTTATGAGCATCTTCCTTCTTCAATAGGCTGATTCACACCACACATAAGCTGTTTCATGTGAATGCTGGTACATACTACTATAAAAAGGCAAGGTCACTGGGGAATCAATGAAGACTTCCATCCGAACTTCTTGATGAAAACAGAATCATAATGATGCTTCCATTTACAGCCTGCTACTTTTCCAACCACATTCTATTGACATGATTGAACAGAAGAGAAAAAGTTGCCAAGCATTGATGATGAGGAAAATTGGAAGAGGGACAGTATGGCAGGTGCCTGAATCCTCTTCCAATCTGCAACTGGGCAGAGCTCTGCAGGAAAATAATTCATAGACAAAACCAATCACTTTCTAAAGAATTTATACTTTCCTATTTGAAAGCAACACTGCAAGAAGCACTAGTTAACTGTTAAGACCTGCAGTCCTGCAGTGTGTCCTTACAGTAATATTTATCCCAGTCTTTGCAAGCAAGAAAAGCGTTGTGGCTGAACTTTAACCATGGAAAACTCTCAGTGATCCATGGTGGCATGGGGTGGGAGGAGATGCAGGGACATCATGGATAAATTAAATTCTGAGGTCATTATTATTTATGAAGAGTGCTGGGTTAATTCAAACTTTAAACTCCAACCTTCAGAAAAAAATTGCATTTATGACCCACTCTGCCTCCAGCTAGACATTCCCTAACAATAATTCTAACCAGCAGATATCTGGCCAAAATGAAAGGTCCAGATGTTGTGTAGCCCTCACCTGTCATGTCAGAGACTGGGAAGACTGAAGCAGGAGAATCACAAGTTCAAAGCCAGATTCAGCATATTAACCAGGTCCTAAGCAACTTAGACAAACCTTACTTCAACTACAAAAATACAAAATTCAGAAAATATGACTCAGTAGATAAGTGCCCCTTGGTTCAATATGTGATAATAAATTAATAAAAAAAAGATATAACCAATTTTGGCCCTCCTGACTGGCCTGTCTTTTGAAATTCTCATGAGGAATCATGGCACTGAGTTTAGCTTCCAGAAAATCAATTGTATTGAACATCCCAGCACCCACTTGCACTCAAAATCCTGCTACACTGGTTTTGATTCTTCTCAATGAAATGCCTAACTGTGTTAACAATGCTCATGTGAAATGTGAAATGAAGGCAAAGCACTTGACATTCAAAGTGGGAAAACTGACATCTATCAATTTTGGATTGAATGACCTGAAAATTCAGCCTCTGGTAGGAATTTATACTTGCTTGGTCTCCCCTGTGGGTCTTTCCGTGCCTAGAACACCAAGGTTCCCACTTAGTGCCTGCTGTGACATCCTGGCCTCTCTCCAGATATCACCTGATGTCACAGAGAGGCAGACTGACAACACTGTCATGTCACCACGCCCTATCAAGCAGAGGACCTTGGGTTTCGGTCCACTTCAGGGAAAGATTCAAGACAAGCACCAGCTCAGCTGAAATGGTAGGAGGGAAGACAAAGGGACCAAGCCCCAGGGGCTAGTTCTTTGCAAGAAATGGAATTCCAACTCCTTCACCCACTAGAAGTGGAGCATGATGGGTGTGTTAGGTGCAGCCCATCTGGCCTATTGGTCATCCTGCTCATTCCTGTGCCAGGAACCACTGACAGTTGACTGGCAGCACCACTCTTTTGGACCTCTAGGAGATGCAGTCCACATGTATTGGTACCAGGTTTGCTGGGCACCACAACAACAGCATCTTGCTACAGTCAATAGAAGCCCTGAAGGTCCAGTGGACCCAGGAAGGAGTTCAAGAGGGTGGTGGGAGGAAGTGAACTTTAATCAGTTTAGCACCTGCACCAGAGGCATTGCCCTCCCACCCTGCTCCTCCAGGGCCTGTTTCACCTGAGATTTTGCCCAGTCAGGGAGCTAGTCTAGACCCCACCAGCCACAAAGAGTGATGGTTGTTGATCTCTGAGGACTTTGAGCATCCAATGCAGCTGGGTGTGTTATGTGAAATTTGAACTTGAAAATATCACACAAACTCTGTGGAATGCCCCTCTATTCCTAGAAAGACAATCCACCTAACAGTTGGAACCAGTGAAGAATGAAAGTTAAGGGGATGTGGGTTGTGGCCGTTCTTTCTCATGAGGGTGGAGGGAGTCACTCAGCATGTGTGAGGGAAGTAAGGAAAAAGCAAACAGGAACCAAAGGCTGTGCTCCCAATGCACCAATCATGACCCACCCATGCTGCAGCTGCCCAGCACCCTGTGCAGGCCCAGATATTCTTTTTGCATGAGTGTCCCTTAAACCGACTTTTAGAAGCAGAAATATCTGACCAATCTGGCTTAACATAGTGGTTCCTCCTCTTGGCCTGACTGTAGCCCCTCAAACACAAGGCCCTCCATTACAATGTCAAGGGTCCTTCTAGAACCCTGGAGGAAAGAAATTTCATGCAAGTGTCATCACCCCTGGCACAAAGATACTCCCAAAATGTTTGTGTGGTCAATGAAACAAGTGTCTGATAGTAAAGAGAGAAGCACACAGTGCTTATAGGCAACTTTACACAATGCAACACACTCAAGGAGAGGAAATGGACCAAATTTTTAAAGCTGAATATAAAATAAGGGAAGAGCTAAGGACTCTTCTGGGGAGCACTAAATACAGAAAGGAGTTGGAAATGAAAGGCTAACTTCTTTTAACTGACACTGAAAAAAATGGTTGATGATCTCTTGAAAATACTACCCCATATACCAGAAGATTCATCAGCTTCAAAACACCATAGGCAAGAACTAAAGTGGTTTAGTTAAGCGTAGATAAGAACTGAAAGCAATTCAACTCCTAAAGAAACTAAATGACCTTGAAGCTTCTGGTCTATTGCAAGATGCTTGCAATGGACATCAGATTACATATGTGCTGATTTGGTGTTTATGGCACAAGACCTAAAACTGAAGACTTTTCTTACACAAGAGCACCTTTACCAAACATGTGAACTAGCACTGATCCTGAAGGGTAGCATCAAATGCTGTCTCTCAAAATAAATAGGGCTCTTCATCAACAAATAATAAAACAAGATAAAGCTCTACTATAATACAAAAATGTAGACTATACCCTGGACAAACATTAATTTAAAAATCCAAACTTTTATTGAACCCTAAACATGTTACACTAGTAATTGAGCCCCCAAAATCATATCCTAAAGCATTTCAAAAATATATCATTTTTCTTCTTTGAATTGCTTATACCCACCAGAAAGATGCTGCATCCCTAGTGACTTTGATTCAGTTTGTGTAAATGTGAAGTTTTCCAAACTTATATTTATGTTTGATGCCTTAAGCAAAGAAGCCCAACCACAAGTTTATACTGAATGATTTATAAGAAGAGAAAACATCCTCCTATATCCAACTCTACTTAGCATGGCTGAAAGACATCCATCCAAAGCACAAAACCAAGAAAATGTTTCATAAGAATTATATCTGGACATTCAATGATACACAGAAACCGGTTTCTTAAATACCTGATACTGCTCCTGAGTGATCTAAGAAGAAACTAAGTTATTTATTCAACATCTATTCACTCTTTTCCACAAAGAAAAATAACTTCCTAATGCTACCCACAACAGAGGGAGAAAATGCAGTGCCAAGGAGCAGCTCTCTTTTGCATTACCTCTGGGTTTCCGAGCTCATATTGAGGTTGACTTCCATCCTGACCATGTGTACCAGGCCACTTAATTTACAGTCGGGGAGCTGCTTCAGAAGGCTACTACATCCCAGGACTACTGCAGGTGTTCCTTTGATTTCATGCCATGAACTCATTGTGAACATCCTTTCTTCTCTGAGTAAAGAGTGATTAACACCCCACATCAGCTGTTTCACATAAATTACTAATAGTTGCTCCATTCACAAGGGTGCCTACTATGAAAAAGGTAAGATCACAGGGGAATCACTGAGGGCTTCTATCCTAGCTTCCTGAGGAAAACACTAATTGTCATGATACTTTCATTGTAAGTCTGCTACTTTTCTGGTCACATTACACTGATGTGATTTAATATAGGAGAAAAAATTGAAAAGAATTAATGACCTGGAAATCATGAAGAGGTCAGTATGGCATGTGTCTGGAGCCTCTTCCACTCTGACACATGTGTAGAGCATTGCAGGAAAACCATCCCTAGGCAAAACCAATCACTTTTAAGAATTTAAACTTTTATATTTGAAAGCAATAATGCCAGAAGGTTTGGTTACCTGTCAAGACCCTGGGGTGTGTTTTTGTAAATAGATTTATCCCAGTCTTTGTAAACAAGAAATGGGTGGTGACTGAATGCTGAGCATAAGAAAACCCTCAGTGATCCATGGTGGTATGAGGCAGGAGGAGAGGCAGGGGCATCTTCCATCAATTAAATACAGAATATCTATGTCTCTGTTTACTGAGTTATGTGAGTTATATGACTCAAGAGTCTATAGAAATTGGGTGTGGGACAGCACTAGCAGCTTGTAAGTCACTATGCTATTCAAAACCCAGGGCAACATGAACCATCCTCACCTAAGATTTGCTTGCCTAATGGAATCAGTGTGACACTTCCATTACTTCATGTAAAAGTTTCTGTTTTAACTGTTCTCATTTGCTACTGTTTAAATATGGACTGCCTGCATTCTCAAAGAGCATAATTGAAACTGCTTCTCTCTGTCACATTTAAAAAATAAAAATGGCTTATCATCCAGCAGAGAAAACTAAATTCTGATGTCTAATTATACAGCTCAGTACATAAAGAATCATAAGATATTAAACTGATTTACTATTTTTTCTGATGAGATATTTATTATATTTATATTACATTCCTCCTTAAAAACTAGTCACAACATTTATCTTTGGATTATGTTTCTCTCTGCTTTCTGATGTTTACCTTAAGGGGCACTGAAAGAAAACATTATATTGGTAGATCTAAATTAGAAATCACTTCTCTCAGGAATGGAATCACTTTGGATTGTGTAGAGGGAAATGGGGCAGGAGGCGGGTGGGAAGAAAGATAGTGGACTGAGACAGACATCATTACCCTATGTACATATATGATTACACCAATGATGTGAATCTACTTTGTGTACAACCACAGAAATGAAAAGTTGTACCCCATTTGTGTAAAATGAATCAAAATGCAGTCTGTAAAAATAAAAAAATAAATATTAAAAATTTAAAAATAAAAACATCTATCCACTAGAAAAAAAATCACTTCTCTTCCTGAAGAGCTAATTAAAATGTTATTTGTGCCTGGTGAACACCTTTATAAAAATCCAGAGACCTAGACCCAGATGACCCAAACTATGTTTCTGCAAGGACTTCAATTTCCTTTTGAGGATTATGGTTCCAGGGAAGATTGCTGCTAAATATCTGTGAGAAAAAAATACCTTCCAAAATTAATGCTGCTGTTCACTCTGTATTGATTTTCAGAGCATTTCACCTCTAAGAAAGGTGGGTGGCTGGGATTCTCACATCCTTTTATACATAGTATGACTTCTTTTAAGAGCTAATGATCCTACTAAGTTCAAGTTACCCTTCAATTTTTAGCTTAGGTAACTTCTTGGAAGCATTCTTTGGCCACTCTGTTAGATGTAAAGGGGGGGCAGTTTTGGTTCGTTGATAACTCCCAGAAAAGACGCTCCGCAGATACAGGTCTCACACGAGGAACTTTTATTCAAGCGGACAAAACGTGTCCGCTTGGGGGAAGGGGGAAAGGGAAAGAGAGAGAAGAAGATGGAGCAGGGTTCTTTGTATTGGAATTTCGCGGACTGGGAGGAACCAATCACGGAGGAGAATTATTACAGACTGACTTATGGACCAATGACATATTGGAACGTAATGTGGGGGGGGGCAGGAAGGTTACGGCAACGTAAGCTGGAAATTCCTGTAACGGGAGAGGCGGGCTTAACACAGATTGACAGGTGATGCCTGTAGCGGGAGAGAAAAAGGTGGCTTTATACCTAACATTCCCCCATTTCCTTTTTTATAAAAAAATTTTTTGGGTACATGGATGAAGGTCAGTCTTCTGTAATTACTTCCTGCTGGGGTGTGGACGTAGAGCTGGTATCATTGTGACAGGAAGAACTGGAGACTTGATAGTTTCTCTGGAGGCACATCTGTAGCCAGGCTCCAATTTTTGTGAAATCCTGATATTTCTGCAATACAGGTTGATTACTTGACATGGAAGTAAAAGACAGGGGGTGGAAGAACTGAGAAGTTGTTCCCATAACAAGGCCTAGCAAAGGCTAGAGAGGACAGGCCTCCATTTGGGAGTTTTAACTTTGTCTAGGTCATCAGGAATGTGAACACAACATTTAGTACTAGCAAACATAGATTAAGACTATTTGTGTTTGTAGGCCTTAAATTGACTAAAAACTTCTGACTCTAGCAGTTTCTCTTGATAGTTACTATTATTTTTAAATGCCCAAGAATGGCTATACTTTGGTTTTGACTGATTTGCTAGGTGTTTAAGATCAAACTGGTCAAAGTGACCTGTTCCTGTCTGTTAAAGAGTCAGCTGAGTTTCCACAGGGGTAACTCATAGAGAACTTAAGAGCAGCTTCTTAGCTCCATTAGTGCAATTGGTTAGGCAGGGTCTTCTCGATGATGTGACTTTCCTTGAAAACACCAGGGATGTCTCCCTTTTTCCATGACCCTCCTCTGCAGCAGATGCACTGAGTCGCTTTTTCTCTAGCAGTCTCATCAATCTCCTTGCTCAGGAGGTTGTGTGACCCAGAGTTGCAAAGCTTTTTGGAGAAGTCTTCTTGTTTCCTGGGTTCAGGCTGACTTTGAGGGCAAGACCCAAATATGGAGATTTTCTTGGCCTCTGTATTTAATTTCTATCTTTAAGTTTGATCTTAACCATCAAGCAAGACAGTTTCACCAGTCATAAAGTAAGAGTACTGGGCTTTAGCTTTAATGTCTATAACTTTACAGTTATTTACCCCCTTTTATCTAATTGGGGTTTACATTATCTGTTCTATAGGTGATGGCTTACTATTCCAAGTTAATTTACTATGTTCGCTCTTGAAGCAGTACTTCTGCAAAATATTGATCAGGCAACAATTAGAGTTTACAAGGAAAATACAAAATAGAATTACCAACAGTAAAACATTCAGTTTGTGCAATAGCTATCTTGAATTTTGGCTGAGTTCCATTTTTGCTACTGCATATTACACTCTTTCTTAAATGTTATTTTACATATACCCTATTGATGACAGGTCCTATAACAGAATATTAAATGATAGGGTTACCATTACAGACAAGTTTAATTTGGAGAACAGCAGCTTGATAAATTTTCTGCTTTAAAAGGCTTGTATACCTGGAAAATATAAACACATTTAATATACAAAGAATAATGTTTTTAAGTATGTTACTCCATGGAATAACCTTATAAATTAATCAGATGTTTCTAACAAACACATTTGAGTAATCCCATACATGTTGACTCCAATTCACTCATCTTATTGTAGAAAAACCAAGATATTAGACAAGTGTACCTATAGTATTTGCTGTCTCTTTTCTGTTGAAGAAAATTCCTAGAAAATTGATGTTAAACATTTTATAAACATTAATATTTTATTAGTTTGACCACTTGGAGACTTGTGAGTTAATTTTAATGACATTTTACTTTTATTAGTATACGCAATTTAAATTGAACCTCATTAAATCACGTGAATTAAAAATATTTAGATCCATTTTTAAAAATTTAATTTTTATGCGCGCTTATGTTTAACACAAAAGCAAAGGCCTTGTAATATTTATTTCCATTGCAATGTAATGGATGTTCAAAAATAACTCAAGTTGGATAAAAAGAACTGATCAAAAATCATTAACCTAGGTCTGTAGGATCAAAATTGTGAGCTCAAAAATACAGCATTTAAGAAAAATAAAGTCCTGGAAGAAAAATGATAGTGGTTATTAATTAAAGCATGAGAAAATAAGAAGGAGAGAAAACTTGAAAGGGAGAAAAGTATTCTGAGTTGTAGCCCAGGAGAAATTTAAAATGGACACTTTTTTCCTTGGGCTTGAAACTGGTCTCACATTGAGCCTTTCTTCATTTACATTTCAATGTAACCCTTGACTGAGATCTGAATCTGAAAGGGGCTAATATGTTCTAGCAGAGACTTGATACTTAGGTCCTTTTAATTTCTTGAGTCTGTAGGGAGAGCTAAGATAAGAAAGAAAAGGTCTGAAAATAAGAAATTAGCCAAGAGAATGTGTTCAGGTTTTACTCCCTCCATGTCAGCCTCCTCCAGTAAAGGAGCTAGAATGTGTGTATGAGACCGCATGGTTGGGTGACTTGGTGGGCTGAATGGAGGAGCGGAAGGAGAAACAGAATGAGGTGAACTTGGAAGGGAAAGAAGGGTTAAGAGGTGGGGGAGAAGCCAAGAGAGGTTTAGCAAGAAAGAAAGGAAAAACAAGAAGGGGAAAAGTTCCTTTCCATTCACCAGGTTGCCCATATATGTACTTAATTATAACTAGCATAATTAGGCATACAATTTTACTTAGTATAAAGCTAGAATTTAGGGTGTCATAAATAGACCATTCTGACTTACTATCTAAAGGACAATTTAGCTCTGATTCAGGGAATAGGTGAAGGGGTTTGAGATGGTTTAATAAGCATCTCAGGGGTGAGTTTGCTGGGTTGGATGTTTTGAATTTCATGGTAATCTGAGAAACACCTGGGTAGTGGATTTGGCGTCCCAGAATCCATGGTGCCAGGCAACGAGAGGTTAAAAACAATAATTAGGTCGTCACCCGAAATCACTGTTTAACCGGGCAAAAAAGCCGAGAGAGGGTTTGAAGACCTGGCCAGGATTTCGAGAGAGAGCCGCGGGGGGGGGGGGGGGGGGGGACTGCAGGGCAGTGAGAGGGACTAGCAGCGGCAGAAGTGAGTGAACTTCAAACCCTGAGAAAGAATCACAGCACCATAAAATTCAGACATCCACCCAACAACTAAGACCAATTATGAGGACCAAGGAGGTACCCCCACACCTCGGCGGTTGAGTGGCAGGAGCCACGAGGGTTGAAGCCGCAGGGCGGCGAGAGTTGAAGCCACAGGGCGAACAGCAAAAGGCTGCAAGCTGGCGGAGGGAGCTGGGGCTGGCCGCTTTTTAATAAGGAGGGGGGCTGCAGCGGACTGCAGCTGGAGCTGCGGGTAGCCAAGATTTGTTTAAATGGTCAGGGGCCTGCCTAAGGGGAACTCACCAATTTTGGAGTCCGGTGTTGTATGCAGAAAACTGGGCATCCAGGTAAATGGAAGGTGAGCCTGGATCTGCGGGCGCAGGAGCAATCGGATGGGGTTCCGCTTGCTTAGTCGGCGGAAAAAAAACCCATCCCGGGTCTTTCGGCACCAGATGTTAGTTAGATGTAAAGGGGGGGCAGTTTTGGTTCGTTGATAACTCCCAGAAAAGACGCTCCGCAGATACAGGTCTCACACGAGGAACTTTTATTCAAGTGGACAAAACGTGTCTGCTCGGGGGAAAGGGGAAAGGGAAAGAGAGAGAAGAAGATGGCGCAGGGTTCTATGTATTGGAATTTCGCGGACTGGGAGGAACCAATCACGGAGGAGAATTATTACAGACTGACTGATGGACCAATGACATATTGGAACGTAATGTGGGGGGTGGGGGCAGGAAGGTTACGGCAACGTAAGCCGGAAATTCCTGTAACGGGAGAGGCGGGCTTAACACAGATTGACAGGTGATGCCTGTAGCGGGAGAGAAAAAGGTGGCTTTATACCTAACACACTCTACATTAGGAACTATTCTCTGTGCATTAATAATACCTGGTTCATATTTTCCACGGCAGTCTACCTCAGTGTATTATAACAGCTCTTTCTCATACTCCTCCTGCCATCATCAGGCTTAAGATCTAGGCCTTGCCCACATATATCCTTATCCTCTATCAAAGTACCTGACCTTTGGGAGGTACACAATGATTACTGAGGTAACCAAATGGATGGATTGAATAAAAATGTACTAAAGTCTTATATAGTCCTAAGCAAATGTAAATACATTAAAATGTAGTACTTCCCTCTGTCCTAAAATACAGGTCACACACCTATTTGATTACTTTGTGACATCCATTCATTCTTTGTTTACCAGTTATTTTCTAAGCATCAGTTCTATGGTATGTATTTGTTTGCAACTTTGAATAAGTGAAACAAACTACCTAAATGGAGCTCACATTCCAAGGTCGAAGGCAAGTGGAACAACACATAGTAATAAAATCAATTTTAAAATATATGATTAGCAAGCTGCCAAACATTCTAGAAAAATTAATGGGGAAGGGGAAAAGGAAATTTGTGGGTGGTTTGCAATTTAAAAAATATTATAATAATATAAATTATTCCAATTTTGTGATTTATATATTTTTACAATAACAAAGAAATGTTACTGTTGGGAATTGAAAGAGAAAAAGAAGATTAAATGGGGAGTTGAAGTCAATATCCTTACAATCACTTGGGAGGAAAAGAAGAAGGTGGGATTTTCAAATAATACAGACTTAAGACTGCATTCCTAGAATAAAGAGATCTGAGAAGTTGCCTGAGAAGTTAACACTTTCTGATAAATTTTGAGCTCTGGCATGGAGTTTATATGGTTGGAAGTAATGGCAAAACTTTTTGCCTGCAGGAAAAGTGTTGAGATATCAATAAACACCCTGTACCCTCTTTACTGCAAAGATATGTTAGTGATACTTACTGAAATATTTTTGGCTGTGTAAAACTTCTAATTATTTTGTGACCAAAATGGGTAAGTGAAAGTTAATAATAATGTGTGTATAAAATAGTATAATATACATATTATACTATACATACATACATATGTATATTTGCCATATATATGAGTGTGTGTGTGTGTGTGCACATGTGTGTGTGTGTGTGTGTGTGTGCTTATCAGTTTTGACCTGTCTCAGAATTTTCCATCCTCTTCCAGAGATGAAAAGAACTTCTTGAGAAGACTGATATACTGCTGGCCCAATGAGCTGTGCAGTAAGTCACAGACCTTACGAGGTCTTCAAATAGATGTTCGCACACTTGCAGCAATCATGGGGCAGAGAAAGAAGATGAGGTAGAATGGAAGCAACATTCCTCAGCTACCCTCAGCATTAACATTTATGAGAGGTTTATTTTAGAAATTCAAGATCTCAGACCACACTTCAGAACTACTAAACAATACTCTCAGATAGTTTATTTAGGTTTGGGAATTTCTGATCTACTATAGTATCCTCAACTTTGCATGACAATTACTGGAGAAATCTTTACATCCCAGATGACTAATCCACATTTCTACACATTCTGATTTCATTGGAATTACCTGAAAAGTTCTTAAAACTATGTTTCCTGAGTCATTTTCTAATCCTACTAAATCAGTGCTTCATAATGAGACTCTGCTAGTATAAATTGCATAGCAATTAATTCCTGTATGCACTAATCAATAAAAATACATAGCTGGGAATACAAAAACAATGGGTTCTATTATAGAACCCACTATGCTAATTACATGAATCAGTATACAAAGTATGAAATGGAAGATTTCTGCATAGATAGAATCTGATAAATGGTAGCTTTGTCAAAATTTATAATTAAGGATTTAAATCTCATATTAAAATATGATGAGTTAGTGGTTAAGAGGAAACAATAACCATGAATATATAAATAAATGGACATTTAGTCATTTTCAACATATTTAATTTTTCTGCCAAATATTCATAGCAAATATAATAAAATGATGCAAGATGAATATTTTATCATGAAAAAAGAGCAAACTTTTTCTTTAAAATACAAAATAAAAAAGTTTTTTAACTTTGCGGACTGTATAATCTACTTGTGCTCAGCTGTTCAGTTCTGGTCTTGCAGTACACATGTGGCCATTGACAATACACATGTGAATAGCCATGTTTGTGTTCCAGTGAAACTCCAATGGTCATGGGACATTCTTCTTACACCTTTTAAATCTAATTAGGTGTTGACCAACAGTAGTCAAATGGGACTAGGCTTTTAATCTTTTTCTCTTCCTACCAACATCCTTAAGACAGAATCAAAGTAAATGATTCAATTATTCCTTTAGCCTTCTCTCAAAAATAGGAAGTTTTTAATAAACCTACTCCTGACTTACACCCACTCACTAGTGTAAATCCACCAGGAAGAAAAAAAGGCATATTCCTTAACTTCAAAGTTACAGATATAAATACAATATTAGGAAGCTAATCCAAGACTTTCTAGCAAGATCCAATTGTTCATTATTACTTGAGAGAAAATGTCCTTAGTTTTGTCCATATGACAAATAAGGGAGTAATAACAAGGTTTCCTGTTCATAAAAATAACTTATTTTCTGAGTATTTGAGAAACCATATTAGACTAATTATCTCCTTTATTTCCCACAACCATTCTGTGGGAGAGGAAATATGGCCTGCTATCTGTTGAAGAAGATAAAGAGCGTAAAGACATCTTAATGCATATATCCAAGGTCACAGAGCAAGCAAGTACCCCCAGCTGGATTTGAACCCAGATAGCAGAGTTCAAAACACATACTTCCAGTTACTACACATTACTGCTTCATCCATTATCTACCAGAAATACGAATATGTAAGATGTTTAGTCAATTATAATCTTTTTGTTTTTAAACAAAACAAATGTGTTCAATTTGAAATGGTTAAGTAGTTAAGGGAAATGAAACCACAGGGGGGAAAGGTAAAAAATGGTAAAAACAAAACAAAACAAAAAGCTAACCCCTGCACTGCAGTGCATGCACAGTGCATCTGGAATTTCACCCACAACCACACAGTCTCATTACCACAATTCTTACACTTAACCATTATGATTGGTCAGAAAAATATGCCTTTTTTAAATTGACTTAAAGCAATTTCCATTGTTCCTATTCATCTCATGACTGAAGTTTATTTGTAGAGCAGAGATGACCATCTCCACAAGACATACGTTTTGCTTCTGTCCATCAACTTCTGGAGATTCATATGGCATTTTGTATAAAATATCACCAAGTCAGATATTTGTTACCTCTTACAAAGTCTCTTTATTCAGCATGATTTTCCTGTGAAGCCAAGTGGTGACTTCTGGCCATTCTTGAGAGGCTTTCTTACACCTGGTCCCATGCATCTCTGTCAAATACATGGGACTAACACATGGTCATATAGTCTTAATGGGCACACCTGTGCATTGTGGACACTCACAAGTGCAAGCTCTTTTGCAATATAGCTTTTTACAGATCATGTTTATTCCTTTGGAATGTTAATAAAATAGATGATATGTATTTTCTACTATTTATTAAAAATAATTTATTAAAATAACAGTTGATTAAAAATAAAACTCCAGAAAATCAAAAGTACACTGGTTTTTGGTTGGAGATTTTATCTATGTATTTCCACATCATCCTTCTAATAACTACATACTTTTATTCTTGGTATCTGGTACTATGCTTTTTAAAAATTTTTTAAATATATTTGAGGACATGCTGAAGCATAGTAAATGATCATAATTTTTACTATGGAATCTAACTCACCTCTATTACCACCCACCTTAGCATGTTCTTGCCTGTGATAGCTAATCATACTAAAATATTCAGGGAAAATCTAATTTTTTAACATCTCTAACTCCTTGTCACACGATTGGGTCAAATTTTAGTTTGAAAATACATTTACTATCACAGATCAACAGAAATAGCCATAGCAGAAGTTTTATGTAAAGTCAATAGAGCAATAGACACCTGCAAATCTAAGTCTGTTTGCTATTTAAGTTCATTTTTGACACTCAATTCCAACCGTTAATTTCTCAGTCCTTCTGAATATGCATGTCTTTTGCCACCAACATGAATTCCCTTTTATTTCCGTTTCTTCTTATTTTGATACAAGTGACATTGGATTTACTTCTTTATATTTTATTTTATACTGACAGTACGCCAATCTCTTTGGGAAGATGTGCATATTATAGATGCTAAATTTAAATTACATTAGTGATTATGTTTATGTTCACAGTGGACTGTTTGTTCTGTCACTAGTAATCAGAGCAAGGAGAAACAAAAACTTCTGCAAGACTGCTTTTGGAAGTTAGAAGAACCAAGTATATCCTTCTTTTTTTTTTTTTTTTTTTCTTCTGTTTTAGGTGATACTGGGGATTGAACCAAGAGGCACTTAACCACTGAGCCATAGCCCGTGCACATTTTTATATGTTATGTAGAAATAGGGTCTCTCTGAGTTGCTTTGTGCCTTGCTAAATTGCTAAGACTAGATTTTTTCTCACAATCTTCCTGCCTCAGTTTTCTGAGCCACTGGGATTACAGACTTTTGCCACTGCACACAGCTAAAAAGCACATTCCTATTTCAAACATCTGTGACTATGGAATTGATGAAAATACTTACTTTAGTAAGGCAAGCATTACAATAGTCTAGTGGTAATATAATCACTCTATATCATTGTAAATAGAGCCTGAAAATATTCATGTGTACCATATCAAATATTGGAAGCATTCACTATATAGGAGGTGATAAAGAAGTATGGAATAAGGATCCTGAACTCTGAACACCCAGATCTGAGTTTGAAACTGCTATATGAATTCAAAACCCACTATGGTGCACACTTGGCCCACTTCTATGTCCTCTTGGCTTCCATCTCCTTCTCTGGAAAATGAGTTTGTCCTATAAAATGTTTTCTGATCTTATAACAGAAATAAATTACCATAAAATGAGTAAAAATGGGAAAAAGATATGACAGTAGCTGAGGATAATATAGTAAGTTGGAAAAAATAGAAAGGGGCAAGAACTACCTAATTTACATAACTACTAATTTTCAATTGCACCCAATACTTTCTCCATTTCTCATAAGTCTGCATGATGCAAATTAAGACAAAACATACAGCAATGACAAAATGTGTTTAGAAACTTTAGAAGATGCTTTTGAATGACAACTACAATTACCTTTACAGTTAAACATAAATATTTCATTATGCACACTTCAGTCACCATATACTATTTACACACTTCAGTGGTAAGAACATCCAATAAACATTCAATGGGACTGACAGCCATCAGTTTTGAACTTGGCACATGGCATAATGTAACAAAGTAAGATATTTTCAACAATGTACAAGTTTTTAGTATCATAATTCCCCTGGTTGACTAATATTCCTTCTTTCTGTTTATGTTTGCTTACAAGAAAAACAATGAAACCAAGGACCCGGCAATAGTCATTGTGGTGAACACAATCTTCTCACAGTTATCCTTGAATTGATCAAGAAACCATCTACCCCGCCAAATAAGATAGAAGTCTTAGTGCACCAGGAGTACATAGCTATCCTCAGTCTTTAGCTGAAAACATGCAGACAACTGGCAAGTTCATGTATATGAACTATAATATATATCAGTGGAATATTAAAACTTCTAGGTTCAGTTTTCTTAACAATTTCATCAAAGGTCAGAACTCACCCATATCCTGCAAATATTTTTTTTTCCTGTATGAGAAGCAATAATATAAACATCAGTCTGAAATGCTGTCCAGGGAATTTCAGAAGGATAGCCAATTACTGTAAACAGTGTTTTGACATCCTTATAAAACATCCCATATCAAGATACCTGGAAATACTTGAGGTACTCAAGATACTCAGGAAATATGAGTGCTCATTCCAGAAAACACATTTAAGATATGTTTAAAATCCTTACACAAAAGCAGTTAGGTATTTACATTGTGCATTACCATTACAGATTTACTAATTGGAATTCATTTTGTATGTATGTTAAAACTGCATGTGGTTAGTTATAAAATATTTTTTCATTATCTGAAAATGATTTCCTATTAAAAGTCCTAAAGAATTGCAAGGAATGTGGTTGCTATTTTTCATATACTTAGAGTGCTAACAAATAGATCACATATAACTATAGTAATAGAATTGGTTTGCTACTTTTAATTACATGAGTTAACTATAAAATTGAATACAATAATCATACATTTACATGTGCAAATTAAAATAGAAAATGAAAGGTTTAGATAATTAAAGCTAAGTTTGGGGAAAATTTTTTCCATTAACTGTAAATTTTATTAACCAGCTTATGAGAAAAATTGGGAAAAAAAAAGAAACAATGCAAACCAGTTCATCTACATTACCTGAAAATAGCCCTAAACTATAAAAAATGAAAGGCTAACCTCAATTCACTATTATTTGATAACAAAAAGCCCACTCAGACATGAGATATCTAAAAGTCAGTATTTCAGCAAATGCATAACATTAATCTCTAGATCCATAATGGGAGTTGGCAAAGGAAGAATGGAGCACTTTGAATTGGGTAGAGGGGAGTGAGGGAAGAGCAGGGTGTATGGGGGAGGGAAAGATGGTGAAATGAGATGTACATTATTACCCTATGTACTTGTATGATTGCTTGGATGACATGACTCTGCATCATTGTCCAACCAGATACATGAAAAACTGTGTTCCATTTGTGTACAATGAGTCAAAATGCATTCTGTGGTCATGTATAACTAACTAGAACAAATAATTTAAAAACAGCTGCATTTGCCTTTGCCCCCAGTGTGCAACATATATCAACTTTGTCTAAGCAAAATAAACTTAAAGATTTATTATAGCTGTCCAGATTGCAACTCTCTGAATTTATTTTAAAAAAGGTAGTATTCATACTAAATAAGCATATTTGGCAGTTTTCTACATATACCAGCACTCAAACCAAAGCATGCAGAACACAGCATCACTCGTGTGGTTTTTCAAATAGCATTTGCAGTTAACACCACACTTGAAAAAATGTTTACATTGTAGCATTAACCTGAATAAAACAGGAGAGTACAATATTACACCTAACTGAATCATCTATTCTATTATTATTCAAATTAATGACCTACTAAAACAAAAACAAGTGAGGGTATGAAAGGATCCAAAACATCAAATAACTATAAATGTAGTCATGTGTCTTTATCTAACTGCAAATCTGCTTTCCTCATCCACTCTTTCTGCCACTGACCCCCTTCTCGGTACACTGCTGCATTTATTTCTCTGAAGAGATCTAGTTCTCTGGAAAAGGTCATGGAACTGAATAGGAAACCCCAAATGGTTAATTTTGACAGCTCTCACTTTTGTGGGAGAAAATTATGCAAATAACATAAAAAAGAACAGATGAAAAAGTCATTTGCATGTCTTGAGGGTGAGAAACTTCTCATGACCAGAGATAAAACTGACTGACTTTCCTCTCACAAGGATGTTGTGTTCTGTTTCCCAAGTAGGTCTCGCCTGGGAAATATGGCATTTCCTTGCTCTGTGTGTGGGGTTGGGGTGAAGGGCGAGAGAGAATGCTATATTTCCATTGCAATATTTAGATACATCTCAGAAACCCCCAAATGTCCATCAAGGAATACACAAAACATACACAATAAAGATTGCCTTATAATCCCAATTAATTTTTTTAAAGTATCTAATTAAATGTGAGTTATTTGATGAAACTTCTTGATCAAAATAAAATGTCAGTGTAATGAATTTTCTGTAAATAGGATAGATGCTCATACTTGAATTGAAAATGTAGATGGCCCTCAGAAGCCCCAGGAGAAGGGAACTCTACAGCCTCCTGTGCAGAGGTCTCCTGCTCCCTCAGCTGGTAGAGGGTGAGAGCTGAAGATGAAGAGACCTGATCAATAAATTTCAGGAAAGAGTGCAACATTAGCTGCTGTTAAGCAGGAAGCACATAATGGAATTATAGACTGGCATAGAATGCTCCAGTAGAAAATAGACTGCTTAAATTGAAATCGATGAACCCTGAGCATAAATAGCAAACAGGAAATGTGACTGCTAATTTCTTCTGAGAGGGTGCTACCTAGTCTTTAATATAGCACTTGCAAGTGAAAATTGGTTGGATTTCATACTTTTGGTGTAGAGTTGGTCATACAATTAAAGCACTCTGATTCTCATAATGCTCTAAACCCAAATATGAGGATCTCCATTTTAATTGTGACCTTTTCAAAAACTTCTTTGAAGCACTTTAACACATAACTTATTTTCCTAAACCCTATTCATCGTACCTATTGATATAAACTAAAGCAGGTGCATACAAAACTTTGTGCCACAGTCAAAGGTTTTACCTGGATCTCTCTGTGGTAAGACCAGACTGATGACATTTTCAAACAATCAGTCTTTCCATTTTAAAGAGGGTTTCCTCTCTATAAACCATAACTTCAGGGAGTAACAAAGATGTTTTAGGAATTTTTAAACCTAAGTCAAATCCCTAATTGACCTTATGTGGATGTGCACTCATGGGAAACAAAGAAAAATCAGTCTATTTTGTGGGGATGGTAAGGAAAATAATAGCGCTATTGCAATAATAGGTGCTAAACATTAAGGATATACTACATGCCAGGTGCTTTTAATGCACTTTAGCTGTAGCCGTTCATAAAATCTTGTTATGTGACCTTATTTTTATTTATTTTTTTATTAATTAAGTCTCAGAGAAGTTAAATTAATTGACAAATGCCATACAGTCATTCCAGAGCAAACCAAGAACTACCACAGAGTCACTGTGATTATGAAATAATAATAAATATTTAGAAATCACAATAATAAAACCAACAAAACATATGCTTCCAAACACAGGAGAGAAATTGTTTAGTTTATGTTATTTGTGAAAATCACTTTTGCATGTTACAAATATGTTTTAAAACTGACAAAATATTACATTGTAATAAATTACATTCCTACAATTGTGTTTTAAAACAGATAACATAGTAGGTACTAATAGTTGTTTCAACCAAAAAACATATTTGGGTATATATTATAATAAAATAAAGTCCCCAACCATGTAATAAAACATTAATTTAGATGTTGTGAAAGATGTGATTAATTAGTTTACTTTAAGTAAAGTAGGTTGTTCTAGGAATGTGAGTGGGCTTAAATCAATCCATTGTAAGTCTTTAATAGTAAGACAGAAACTTCCATAAAAAAGAGAGACAAAAAAAAAAAAGAAAGAAAGAAAGACTCTTCCATGGATAGCAGAGTCAGCAGAGCTCCAGCCTGTTCTTTCTGAGGCCTGTGCTGCAAATGATGGACTCGTCCCTTCACTTCCTTAAGCCAATTTCTGAAGAAACATGAATCTCTTCATATATATTCCAGTGAGTTTTTTCCTCTAATATAGACCCATCTGATTCACCTAGTCATTCTCACTTGTTTAAAGATTCAAAAACTTCCTGAAAAATCTTCAAAGGGAAAGTGAATGATACATAATAATATCACCAAATATATAATAGATGGCCAAAAACAATTACAATAGAAATAACAACAATAGAAGCAAAAAATAGATGCATGGGAATTCATGGTGAAACATGAAACAGAACAGGGAATAGCAGCATCAGATATAGAATGCCAATTAACTTCAGTTTAGAAGAGAAGCTTGGTGTCCCCATTAGATCCTTTACCACAATCTTCCCTTCTCCCCTCCCCTGCCCCACCTCTCTGTTTCCATCATTCTTTTCTAAACATGATATTCCACATTTTGGTGTCTTTATCACTGTGCATTGCAGCATCAAAGGTGAGTGTAAAGATATACTCTGTAGGGCATGACCTCTCCACTCTCTCTGTCCTGTTTCTCTCTGTCTGTGCTAGGAGGAACTCTAATATAGTCCAAATGACTCTCACTCTTTTGCAGCAGCAGAAGAGTTTTTGCAGATGTAATTAAGTTTACTGTAAATTATTAGTAGTAAAAGAGGGGGCTGCTACAAGCTTAATGATGGGGATGAGGATTTTGTAGAAATACCAGAGTAACCTGTACTGTAATGGTAGAATGATTATAGAAAAAAGATCTCTGTTTTCTCACCTTGTGTCAGCCCGGAGTTCCTCTCAGACTACAGACTGCTCTGATTCCCCTGTGCATTTTTAAGGCAGCAGCAATAATCCCCTGCTCCATGAATTTAAAAGATAATTCTTCATAGAGCCTGCAAATAAAAGACCAACCTGGCTGAAACCTTGACTTCGACCTCATGATATCCTAGTTGAAGATCCCAGTTAAGCCTGCTCAGACCAAGTGCTTCACAGAATCATGATGTGCATATTGGTTTATGCTGTTCTGTAGGTTTAGAGTTCTCAGTAATTTGTTACACAGCATAAGCATTATGTCCATTGTGAGATATTTGGACTCCCCAGTACAGGGAACACATTATATTTCTTATTTGGTCATAAGTGCTTAGCACAGGGCACACTGTATGCGTTAAACATATGAAGGAAATTAATGCCACAATGGACCCAATACACAACATTTCATGATTAAGACTGATCTCCTTCTTTTTTATAAATGTGTGTGTGTTTGTGTGTTTATATGTCTTAGTGTGTGCGCATAAGAATTGGAGAGATCAGCTTGCTTATACCATCACTCCAGCCATTACCAATAATATATCTTCATGCCAAAGTAGATATTATTATTTTTTTTTACAAACCATTGCCACAAAAATGAGAATATTGAATTTTTGTGATATTTTGAATGATTTGTGGAGGAAGACTGCATAAGGCATTTGCAAATTGCCTTTACTTGCTTTCCTCTGTTGTAAGAAATAGATAAAAGGTTTGTTATCTTCCTTTGTTTTATAAATGATGAAATGGACAAATAACATGTAATAAATCACACTGAAAAAGTTTGACTAGGGTGTTTATCACTTGAGTTGCAATGTGGGCAAATTATAGGGGAAAATATGATTATATTATCTAAATTCACCCCCAAAAATTGTTATATTAGAGAAAAACATAGATTTATGCAGAAAATATTTAATCCTAAAATTTTAATCATTACTTTTTCTTTACATTCAATTTTAATGTATATTTATATTTATCAGCATGGAAATATTATCTCAAAATTAACAATAAAGGAGGACATCCCCCTTTACAATATTCATTATATCTGGTAGATTATACAGAAAAATTGGAAAGGAAACAATATCTATTAGCTCAAATTTGAACCCACCTCTGTGGGGTGAGACATTGTTAAATACAGATAATAGATAATTTATGAAGAATAACTATGGTTATCTTAATTATTTTAGTATTATTTCTTTCTTTTTAATTTAATGGGTGTTCAACAAACTGTTCATTTGAGGATGATATGTTTAATATTACTAGTGAAATTAAATGAAAAAGATATATAGTACCATTAAAGTCCCATGTAGGAAAAATGTTACTGCTGGAATGAGTCTCGTCGCACCCGAGCCACCACCACCACCGCGCCTCCACCTCCGTGGCCTTCACAAGCTTCTTCTGGTCCCTTTCCCTGCGCGGTCCTTGCCAGGCCCAGCCCTCCTACGCCGCCACCTCCCCATGCACCCGCGCCATACCGCTGTACCCCGTTACTGTAAGATGGGGAAAGGAGAAATTTGAAGGTGTAGAATTGAATACTGAAGAACCTCCAATGGTAGTCAAGGTTCAGCTTTTTGCACTGACTGGAGTCCAGCCGGCCAGACAGAAAGTTATGGTGAAAGGAGGAACTTTTGAAGGATGATGATTGGGGAAACATCAAAATAAAAATGGAATGACTCTACTAATGATGGGGTCAGCAGACACTCTTCCGGAAGAACCTTCAGCTAAAACTGTCTTCGTAGGAGACATGACAGAAGAACAGTTAGCCTCTACTATGGAATTACCTTGTGGATTGACAAATCTTGGTAACACTTGTTACATGAATGCTACAGTTCAGTGTATTCGATCTGTGCCTGAACTCAAAGATGCCCTTAAAAGGTATGCAGGTGCCTTGAGAGCTTCAGGGGAAATGGTTTCAGAGCAGTATATTACTGCAGCCCTTAGAGATTTGTTTGATTCCATGGATAAAACCTCTTCTAGTATTCCACCTATGATTCTACTACAGTTTTTGCACATGGCTTTCACACAGTTTGTGGAGAAGGGTGAACAAGGACAATATCTTCAACAGGATGCTAATGAATGTTGGATACAAATGATGCGAGTATTACAACAAAAATTGGAAGCCACAGAGGACGATTCTGTTAAAGAGACAGATTCTTCATCTGCATCAGCAGTGACACCTTCTAAAAAGAAAAGTTTAATCGATCAATTCTTCGGTGTTGAATTTGAAACGACCATGAAATGTACAGAATCTGAAGAAGAAGAAGTCACCAAAGGAAAGGAAAATCAACTCCAGCTTAGCTGTTTTGTTAATCATGAAGTCAAGTAGCTTTTTACAGGACTTAAATTGCGACTTCAGGAAGAAATCACCAAACGGTCTCCAACATTGCAAAGAAATGCTTTGTATGTTAAATCTTCTAAGATCAGCCGACTACCTGCTTACTTAACTATTCAGATGGTTTGATTTTTTTATAAAGAGAAGGAATCTGTGAATGCCAAAGTTCTTAAGGATGTTAAATTTCCTCTTATGTTGGATGTATATGAACTGTGTACACCAGAACTTCAGGAGAAAATGAACTCCTTTTGATCAAAATTCAAGGATCTAGAAGATAAAAAAGTGAATCAACAGCCAAATACAGATGACAAGAAGAGTAGTCCACATAAAGAAGTTAAGTACGAACCCTTTTCATTTGTTGATGATATTGGCTCCAATAATTGTGGATACTATGACTTACGAGCAGTGTTAATGCACCAGGGAAGGTCTAACTCTTCAGGTCATTATGTGTCATGGGTGAAAAGGAAACAAGATGAATGGATTAAGTTTGATGATGATAAAGTCAGCGTCATAACACCAGAAGATATCTTGCAGCTTTCTGGTGGTGGAGACTGGCATATTACTAATGTTTTATTTTACGGGCCTCGCAGAGTTGAAATAACGGAAGAGGAAAGTGAACAGCAATCTCCAATTTAGTTATTTATGCCTAGGTGTGAAATAAATGTTTTTTGTTCATCATTTTTATAATCCAAAGCTTTAAAGGAAGACATTTAGGTGGTTTTGTCTGTTTCCCCCTCATAATGGAACAAGAGAGGGCAGAAAGAGGCCACTTGTGCATCAACCTAAAATTACAGAAAATTACCTTTGGATTGTGCTGCCCTGTGTAAAGGTGGCTGGAAGACATTCTTTAAAAGTTATTTCTTGCATTGATTAAAAATAATTAGTTGAAATGCCTTTCACCCATTACCTTCTGTGATTTTTTTTCTTGCCTTCTCAGCCCAAGATTGAGCAATTTATCGCACACCTGTTACTATTATTTGTTGTTCTTGAATTGTTCATATCACCATTCAGTAACTGCCCATCCTTTGCCTTATCTAACAAACATTTTCCCAGGAAGGTGGAAAAGGAAGTGTTGCTCTCATTGTGTAACAGTGCTGCTGTCCACGTCCCATGGAAACATGGGTTCAATCAAGTATTTGTCCAGCCTGACTGTTGCTGGTTTTTCATAACTTTAAAATAAATTGTGATCAATAATAGTACATTTGATTATATCTTTATTATTGTGTCTCTCTCTGATGTAATATGGTTTGTACATTTAACTTTGCAATTTTTTTGTAGTAATCAACCTTAAAAAATGTTGACAAGCTCTGGTTGCTTATTTTTAGAAAATGAGGATAATTAATAAAAAAAAGGAGGAATTAACAAAAAAAAGTTACTGCTAAAATAACTCTGTTTAATATGTACCAAGAGATACATATGGAAGTCTTATTTCATGTGGTAATTCTTCTATTGAAAACTATTAAAATATGAAGCACATTTATCCCTTCCTTTTTGTAGAGGCATAAATTCAAAGCTTGCTCTTTTTATACTTTGTGAAATAATATGTTACTCCTAAATAAACAGAATAGAAAAATTACAAAAAATTTAAAACTTTATCCTATATGAATGTGAAAATAAAACTCTTGCTTGATCTGCTTCAATTGCAACGACAAAACCAACTACTGTGAATGATCTATATCTCAATATAGATCTATCTATATATCAATCTGAAATAAATGCACTCAGGAGGTCAGAAATTTACATTGCACATAAAGAAACAGGAATTTTCCTTAGAAAAGGATTAGCATAAATAAGGATATACTTATTTTAGAAGGCATTTTGTAGAGTCCCTAAACTATTAACAAAGACACTATTTTTATTTTCTCTTTAAATAATCTGTGTTAGTGTTTTACATATTTAAGCACCACAGACACATCCTAAGTTTATTGATATCTAAGACACTGTGAATTAACTAGAGGGGAACAATTATTTTGTTTTCTATTTTTGATTTGTATGTTTTTCTGGATATCAATAAAATATTAATTATTTTCATGGATTTTAAACAACATGAAATTTCTATAAATTTTATTTTAATTTCCTAAAGATGTGTGTATCAAAATATTTTTTAAAAGTTTTGAAATATTTTGGATATCTTTGAAATGTAACTTTGTGTTATAAAATTCTGGTTTGTCTTATAAATTATTTCCTAGAAATAATAGGGAAAATGAAAGTTTTAAGAATTATAAGTGATAAAAACTACTCAGTGAATTAAATATAAATATGCTCTTACTTGCTATTAATAATTGCCTAATTAGCAGAGAACCACTGCATCTAGCAGAGACCTTTGGGAGTATATCAACAATTGCCAAACCATGGTTATTGAGTAAAAGTTAATTTCTTTAATAACTGACTATTATGACAGTTTGATGAAATTGCTTTGAAGTGCTTTTATATTGAAACATTGTACTAGAAATGGTTATTTTAATTTGTAGATGATCCAACCTAAGTATAAAAGGAAACACATTACCTTGATACTGAAGAAGAGAGCTGCAAAAATGTTCTCTCTCTCTTATGGCTAACAATTATGTCTTTACTCCTACGTATACTTATTGAAATTTGTGATACAGGAAATACAAAGTTACATTTCTTTGTGCTATTTTATATGAGACATAGGGACCTCAGGGCATGGCTAAAAGGAAATTTTACTCCTGTCAAGGCACTCAATGTTTCAAGCAAACCTTAACTTCTCAGCTTCATCTTTGTTCAATAAACTGGAGGTATCCTCGCAAGCCCACAGTTTACTAATAAAAGCATCATTGGTAAGACAATGTTACTGCTTTTTTACTATTTTATATAAAAATAAAATGATATTCATGTGAGTGATCAAACACCAAATTCATTTCTTAAAAGTCAGAATAGTGTTTTATACTCTCCTAAGCTACAGTAGTTTTTGAACAAGAGGCCACAGGTTATCAGTGTCATAGCTATATTTTTGACAGTGAATGATATAAATTTGGACAAGAAAAAGTAGATAAGACCTATAAATTTCAAGACAGTACCCAGAAATGTGACTCCTATTTTACAGAAGTTTAGTTGAAACTCAGAGGGTTGACACTATTCTGTCTAATCATAGTAAGCAAACTTTCACATTACCCCAAGTAATTAGCTTCCATTCACTGAAATAATTGTCATTCTGTAATCACAACATTCTCATGTATTAATAAATGCACATGATCAGTTTGGATTACTTTACTCAAATCAGTTTTCCCATGTCTATATTTTTAAAATTTGATGTAGAAAATTGAAAGTGAAGGATGTAAAATTTACTATGACAATAGTCAGTTTCTCTCCTTTTTAAATAATATACCTTGCAGGTTACTAAATTGATTTTCCTGCAAAAGTCTTTTAAGTATCACATTTAGGATATTTAATTACCTTAATTGATACCATATAGTGAACATAAAAATGAGACAATAATAGAAAAAACCATGAATGCAGATGGAGCTAAGTTTAAACTCCCTCAGAGTCTTTTTGTGTTTTGGGTATTTTTGGGGGGAAGGGGTAATTGAGATTGAATCCAGGGCCCACACATGCTCGGAAAATGCCCTACACATTGAACTACATCATTTCGGCTTAGATCTGTCCATGCATCAATGATGTATGTATCTGTGTACCTATTTATTTGTCTTTTACTTTTCTAAGATTAACAGTAAACTCAGATGCTATGAAGCACATAGTTAAATATGCTAATGTAAAATGGATAATAATATATTAAAATATAAGTAGCAACTTAAAATACAATATCTTCTAAGTTTGAAAGACAAAATGTCATTTTTGATTATAAAGACGTACATGCAAACTAATAAACACATCTGTAAAAAACATCCTGCAAAACAATAAAAACCTGAGAAGGGATGCACACAGATATTATAGTGTGAAGAAGACACATTCAGAATGACTTAAAAGCACATGAAATAATATTCAATCATCTTAGAGGAATACTATGTTATTATTTTCACACACCTAAATTTTAAAGCATCATCTTTTTATATGTAAGTTTATTTCACTGAATATATATGCTAAAATTTAAAATTCAAATATCTATATGTTAATCCTCAAAGATTTACAAAATAAATTTTAAGTTTTAGCATATATGACATATATGTATTATTTTAAAATATATCCATACAATACGGTATGCCATGGGATAATTAGTATATGAGGTAAACAGGAAGAGATGGGCAACTTCAATTATAACAACAAGTTATTTTACACACAATATTGTCTCTAATACACACTCTTAGTAAATAATAATTTGGGTAATTAAAAAGTAGAATCATATTACAGTAAATGTTATCAAGTCTTAAGAATAAATGGGAGTAGTATAAAATAAAAATAAAAGAAACAAAAGGAATGGTAGACATTAACCTTGAAGACAATTTTTAATGCTAGTGATCTAGTTTTTCAAATTCTTCACCTGAACTGTTTCCATTTTTGACTTCAGATTGTCCTTTAGTCTGAAAGCTTTTTGTTCCTCAAATTTTATATATTGAATTCTTAACCCTGATGGTGATGGTATTCAGAAGTGGGGAATGGGTTTAGTGCTGTTCTGAAAGATGTTCCAGCAAACTGCCTTCACCTTCCACTTTGTGAGAGTGCAGTGAGAAAGTGAAATGAGGTTTGGTCCACCTACACTACTACTTGTACAAGTTCTACTACTTGTCTACAACTACAAGTAGTAGTGTAGGTAGACAGGACACAGCGAAACTTGCCTCCAAGTTATTGCTATTATTATTTCCAAATGATTGACCTTCTATTCTCAATGGCAAATTTCATATATTTTAACCTAAAATTGAACTAAACATAAAAGAAAATTAAGGCACAGAGCCAGCATCCTCCTCAGTTGCCTCTGAGATATGAGTCCTCAGCAGATATTAAAGTGCCTTAATTGATCTTGCCAGTCTCCCCTAACGTGAGAAAAAGATATATGCTCTCATATGGGATACACTTTATGTTTTTTTTTTGTTACAGCATCTTGAACTGACTAAGTTTTTCCTGTGAAAATTGAATAGTGGAACAGTTTCTAAAATATGATATTGATGTGTGTATAAATGTTAGATAATTCACTCTTACAAATAAAAGGTGGTGAAGATTTTATACTGCACAGGTCATATTGTAATATTATGAAGACCTGGTTATAATACAAAAAATCTTAACTGGATTCTAATATATTCATCTTTACATTGTGGCAAACAACCTATTATATTGCTATTCTTAATTCTTATACTCGCAGTGTAGGTAGACTGCACACACCAAAAATTACCTCCAAGTTATTGCTAATATGATTTCCACATGATTGACCTTCTCTTCTCACTGGCATGTTTTGTATATTTGAATCTAACTGAATGACATCTTTTCATTTACTCATAACAGAATTTTGAATTAGGTAGCCTGATTTGTGAAAAGGTCCCAGTGAAAGAAGTTACTGGAGAAGTCACTGGAATGTTGTGTAAATAGGATTACCCACATTTGATGAAAAACTATGTTAAAATGGGAAAGAGTTGTTTTTAAATAAAAGAGAGAAATAGTTGTGAGTGGATTACGATGTATTTTTAAGGAAGTATATGGAATTTATCGAATGATTTGATGAAGAACAAGAACTTTACCACTATGAACTGAAATTAGCAATATTACAATCTTTAAAGCTACAGTGCTTCTATTGATTAAGCATATGTCATAGATGATAACAGAAATAAAGTGGAACCAAAGTCATAAAGTTCTTCTTCCTATACAGCAAAATTTCCCTAAGAACCAGAGTTAAATGTATGTCTTTACCATGAGCTCTACCTCTAGTTTTTTAAAATTTTATTGTTTTATTTGGTATACATAACATTGGGATTCAGGTTATGTATAACATAATTTTGTCATAACTATAAATACATGGAATATAATTTGCTCTAATTCAGTCCCCAGTACATCCCTTTTTCCTTCCCTCCACCCTCCCCCTCTTTCCTTCCCTTTACTTGACTGATATTTCTGCTATTTACTTTTAGCTTTTTTTTTTTAATTAGTGTCTTATGGATGTACATGATGGTGAACTTCCCTGTAGTATATTCATATATGTACATAGGAACTCTATGATTTTTAAAAATGTGTTTGAGAGTAGAGGAAGCTGTTCCCAAGGGGAAATCCCTCAGGATCTAGATGGAGCCTCATCTGCAGGTACACATTAGCAAGAGAATTATGTTCACAGGGAAATTTCCCAGGTTTATTATCCTCCTGTTAAGATTGTCAAAATCAACTGCTTGAATAAAATAGCAAGGTTTATGACCTGAACAGTCATGATGAATTTTGCTGTGATGAGGGAAGATTTGAGCAGTGTTTTAAATTTTTAAACTTGTAACAAGAAGACACAAAACAGCAGAGACTTATCCACTGAATCTAAATGTTGATCTTGAGGGTCTAGGCCACATCAAAATTCACATTAGCCATATAGATAATGAAAATTCACTTTCACTGAAGTTTGCAGCAAATATTTTACATTTCAAGTAAGAATTACATTTTGAGGTCTCCTCAATGAGTTGTGAATTTTACACCACAATTATTTAATTGAAATAAAAGTGGCAGTTAGTTATGTATTCTAAACAAGGTGCTGGAGAAAACAAATTTATTATAAAGACATAATACCAGCCTTAATATCTTTATACTCCAAAATACTTTATACAATGCTTAACTTAAATGTAAATTTAAATTCTAATATAAGGTGACCAGATAACACATAAGTTTACAAATTTAGTATGGAATAGACTAGAGTACAATAGAAAGAATCTAATGTAAAAACAAAAACAAAACAAAGCAAAACCCACTAAACTAACTGCACAGTGGAGGTTTTAAAAGTTTGAATTTAATGAACATTTCACATATTTTAAGAAAATGACTTATACAACATACATAATGGAGACAACATTGAAAACATAGTATAATTTTGGTGTTTCAGCATTGTTACTGAAAGAAAACATTTAAATCATTTTAGCTACCTTCTTGAAAAGAAATAAGAGAAATAATAAATATTCAATTTTTCAACTTTTTAAAAATTTATTTGGGGAATTATACTTTTATTTACTGAGAAATCTATCTAATAGTATTTTCAAGGTTCTTGCACATTCAGCTAATTATATAGTTATGCATTAACTATTGTTTTATTATGCAACTCATATCTGGATTTATGTACTTTTGATTATCAGAAAAATAACTTGGTGTTATCATAAACACCTGAATTTTCTTTAACAATTTACATTTAAAAAATAAGCAAGATTTCATTTCACTCCAGTCAGAATGGCAGTTATCAAGAATACAAGCAACAATAAGTGTTGGCAAGAATGTGGGGAAAAGCTACATTCATATGTTGCTCATGGAACTGCAAATTGGTAAGAGCACTATGGAAAACAGTATGAAGACTTCTCACAAGACTTGGAATGGAACCACCCTTTGATCCAGTTAGTCCTCCTTGGTCTATACCAAAAGGGGTTAAAGTCAGCCTACTACAGTATTGCAGCCACATCACTGTTTATAACAATTCAATTCACAATGGTTAAGCTATGGAATCAATCTAGGTGCTCTTCAATATATAATTCATGCTAAGTGAAATAAGCCAAATCCAAACAAACAAAGGCCAAAGGTTTTCTCTGATATGTGGAGGTTGATCCATATTGAGGTGGGTAGGGTGGAATGAAGGAACTTTGCACTGGGCAGAGGATAGTGAGTGGAGTGAGGAGAGTAAGGGGAGAGGGGAGTGTGGGGTGAGAAGGATGGTGAAATGATACAGACTTTATTACCCTATATACATGTATGACTACTCCACTGGTGTGACTCTGCACCATGTAGTCAGAGGAATGTGAAATTGTGTTCCATTTGTGTACAATGCATCAAATGTATTCTACTGTCATGTACAACTAACTAAAACAATAAAAAGGGACAGATATCAAGGGTCTGAAGGCTGAATAAAATTATGTTCAAATACTCTTGAACTATAAATGTGCTTAAAACATATCCTACATTCTTGATTTTTGGCCTATAATAATAGCAATGGTACAAATTAAAAAAAAAAATTTCATTAAAAATGTCCTATTGTGGGTTTGTTGTGGCTCAGTGGTACAGTGCTTGCCTAGCATGCACAAGGCACTCAGTTTGGTCCCCAACATTGCCTAAATAAATAAATAAGCTATTTATAAAAAAATTATGTTGGGAACAAATCTAATGTCACATTGCATAGGATTTCACTCAATAATCTATTGTTCCTTTCCAAAATTTGCCATTCTGTAAGTATGAAATATAAATTTTGAGATTTATATGTAATGATGAGTCTACAAACTATGCAATTATTCTGTGAGCATCCAAAGTAAAATAGAATCACACAAATAGGATTGCACAATCAATATATTTTTTCCCTGAGCAAAATGACAAAAGCATCACTGAACTATATAGTATCAATTAATTTTAAATTCATAGATCAGCTGTTGTTCCATCCAGCGGAACCGGTGTAGAGAAAGGAGACACCACCAATCTTTAGTTGACAAGATTTATTGCGTTCTCCCTGTTTTTTTCTGCCTCCTTTGTTCTCCACTATCTCCCTTCTCCTACCCTCTTCTTCTCTCCTCCCCCAGGCTCCTAGCTTATCAGCCAATTACAGCAAAGCTTTCTCTCAGGCAGGAGAGCATGTAGAGGAATGTCAGCATAGCACTATATAAATCACGAGCTGTCCACCTGCAGCATATTAGATAGCCAAACCTAGAGCCTGGTGTTAACACGTTATAAGTCTCCAAGGAATTAGTAAGCAAGCAACCTTTTTGGGTACTTCCTTATTTTGGTAGCCAGTGCCCTTTGGCTCACTGCCAGGCTCCATCTTGTCCAAGATGGCCCTCAACAAGCTGTGAATGTGAGAACCACAGCACTTTCCCCAAAACCCCTCTGATTTATCTGTCATTGTTAAAGGAAGTATAACAATTTGCCACAGGTATACCCAGAGGATATGAACTCCTAAAGAAGAGAATAAAGAAAGTGGTATGGACATGAAAGAATATGATTGGAGAAATCATATTCATGCATGGGGAAGAGAAGAGAAGGAGGTAGAAGAGGTGGAGTTCAGAGGAGAGATAATGAGAGCACAGACATAAGAGATGAGCTGTAAGGAGATTAGGTTTACAGAGCAAGATTCATGACTCAAATCTATGAGAAGAACATTTCTACACATCAAAAAGCTACAAGGAAATAGTTAACTTTTAATGGAATTTGAAGGCAGTAATAAAATGTCAGTGTTGTGGCTGCTTTCAAAGTGTCTGATATGATATGATTATAATTTCTGAATTGAATCATCATCCAAATTCATTTCTCCAAAGGATAAAAACAAATAGAGCAGAGCTAACAATGCTTCAATTTTTACTGACAGCTCACATTCTAACTTCTGAAATTAATACTAGCTAATAAGACTGACTTTTTCTAGAAATGTGACAAATAAATTACATCATTTTGATGATAATATTTTGTTAGATTGTACATGTTAATTGCATGAACTATACTTACAGCACATTAATCCATTTCAGTATTAATCTAATGTGTTACATTTGATGTTAAGGTAGAAGAGAGAATGGAATTCTAGTGCCAACTGGGGGTTAAGGGAAGGGACTTAGAAGTGGTGTCATGAATTAAATCTTGAGGAATAGTGATTTCTGCAAAAATGGTAGGATGATTAGTCAGTGTTCAGGAAAGAACCAGATATAACTTGCAAACATCCTCAAATCTTTAAAAATATGGTAACTATAGGAAAGTGCAAAGAGTTTAATAAATTCAAGCTACCTATGCAATATGGTGTGGAAGATTAAGTTAAAGATTAAGAAAATATTTATTTGTTGGTTTTGCATGTCTATATAAGAAATAAAAATCCCAAACCTAGTGGCTTAAAATAGTGAAAACATTCACTTGTCAGAAATCTGAATTTGGACAGGACTTGGCAGGAGTAAGTCACCTCTGCTGTACTCAGCATCAGCACTCAAAATCCTCAGAAGTCCCCAATACTCACTTGTTGGGATGCTAACTGATGCTTACCGTCACTTGGGACCTCAGCTGGGCCTGTGCTTAGAATCTGTCCAGGTGAATGCTGCTGGTCTTTTTTGTTTGTTTGCTTTGTTTTGCTTTTTGGTATGTTTTGCCTTTTATAGCCCATCCTTAGAACCATCTAGTGTTCTTTCACTACTTATTATTCATTAGAAGTGAGTCACTAAACCTAATGTAAGTGTTTGAAAGGCAAATAGACTTTGTCTCTCAGTGTATAAATGACAGTAGCAGGGCGCTGGAAGAAACTTCAGAAATGGATATTTTGGCATAATATTCTTCAAGAAAGAATGATTGCTCATATGATTGCTTAGATTTAGCCTAAGAATGGTACATATATCCCAGTGTCTTTCGGACAGATAGAAGGCATTATAAGACATGTGTCATAAAGAGATCTGTCTGGCAATTTTAAGAGAAATGGTAAGATAGTGCTCCCATGTAATCGAAGGGAGACCAGTTAAAAGGCAATTGCAGACAGCAGTGATGACACCTTGGAATACAGCAGTGAACATGGGAAAAAATGTCATAGGACAATTCTAGGAGAGAAAATGTGACCTGCGGGTGTGAATGATAGAGACAGGCAGAGAAAAATAGAATACAACATACTCATGGAATTTGCAAACAATCTTAGCATACATGTTAAATACAGAAGAAAGACGGAGATTTAAACAATTTCCAAAGATAATGAAACATTGGAAGTTTGAGAATGCAAACACAAATAATATTAACTGAAGACATGGGAGGAAACTGGATAACAGCCAGAGGAAGCAGTTGTAAAGCTAATAAATTGTTATATTTCCTTTTGTTTACTTCTTTGTTTTTTTTTTTTATTGTAAAGAAATGGGATACATTTTGTTTTTCTGTTTGTACATGGAGTAAAGGCATACCATTTGTGTAATCATAAATTTACATAGGGTAATGTTGTTTGGTTCATTCTGTTATTTTTTCCCTTCCCCTCATCCCTCCCACCCTTCTTTTCCCTCTATACACTCCTTTCTTCCTCCATTCTTGCACTCCTCCCACCCCCATTATGTGTCATCATCTGCTTATCACTGAGATCATTCCTCCTTTGGTTTTTGAGATTGGCTTATCTCACTCAGCATGATATTCTCCAATTTCACCCATTTGCCTGCAAATGCCATAATTTTATCATTCTTTATGGCAGAATAATATTCCATTGTGTATATATACCACAGTTTCAATTCATCAATTGAAGGACATCTAGGTTGGTTCCACAATCTGGCTATTGTGAACTGAGCAGCTATGAACATTGATGTGGCTGTATCTCTGTAATATGCTGATTGTAAGTCCTTTGGGTATAGGCCAAGGAGTGGGAGAGCTGGGTCAAATGGTGGTTCCATTCCAAGTTTTCTAAGGAATCTCCATACTGCTTTCCAGAGTGGCTGCACTAATTTCCAACCCCACCAGCAATGTATGAGTGTACCTTTCCCCCCACATCCTCGCCAACACCTATTGTTGCTTGTATTCTTGATAATCGCCATTCTAATTGGGGTGAGATGGAATCTTAGGGTAGTTTTGATTTTCATTTCTCTTATTACTAGAGATGTTGAACATTCATGTATTTGTTGATTGCTTGTACATCTTCTTCTGTGAAGTATCTGCTTATTTCTTCAGCCCATTTATTGATTGAGTTATTTGTATTCATTATGTAACATTTTTTGAGTTCTTTATAGATTCTGGAGAATAGTGCTCTATCTGAAGTATGAGTGGCAAAGATTTTCTCCCACTCTGTAGGCTCTCTCTTCACAGTGCTGATAGTTTCCTTTGTTGAGAGAAAGCTTTTTAGTTTGAATCTATCCCAGTTGTTGATTCTTGCTTTTATTTCTTGTGCTATGGGAGTCCTGTTAAGGAAGTCTAATCTTAAGCCAACATGTTGAAGATTTGGACCTACTTTTTCTTCTATAAGATGCAAGGTCTCTGGTCTGATTCCGAGGTCCTTGATCAATTTTGAGTTGAGTTTTGTGCAGGGTGAGAGATAGGGGTTTAATTTCATTATCTTGCATATGGATTTCCAGATTTCCAGCATCATTAGTTAAAGAGGTTATCTTTCTCCATTGCATATTTTTGACCCCTTTGTCTAGTATGAGAAAATTGTATTTATTTGGGTTTTTGTCCGTGTCCTCTATTCTGTACCATTGATCCACCTTTCTATTTTGGTACCAATACCATGCCGTTTTTGTTACTATTGCTTTGTAGTAGAGTTGAAGATCTGGTATTGCAATACCCCCTGCTTCACTCTTTCTGCCAAGGATTGCTTTAGTTATTCTGGGTTTTTTATTCTTCCAGATGAATTTCATAATTGCTTGCTCTATTTCTGTAAGGTGCATCATTGGGATTTTAATTGGAATTGCATTGAATCTGTATAGCACTTTTCGTAGTATGGCCATTTTGACAATATTAATTCTTCCTATCCGAGAACATGGGAGAGCTTTCCATCTTCTAAGGTTTTCTTTAATTTCTTTCTTTAGTGTTCTGTAGTTCTCATGGAGGTCTTTCACCTCTTTTGTGAGATTGATTCCCAAATACTTTATTTTTTTCGAAGCTATTGTGAATGGGGTAGTTTTCCTAATTTCTCTTTCTGAAGATTCATCGCTTATGTATAAAAATGCTTTAGATTTATATGCATTGGTCTTATATTCCACTACTTTACTGAATTCACTTATGAGATCTAAAAGTTTTCTGGTGGAATTTCCTGGTTCCTCTAAGTATACCATCATATCATCAGCAAATAGGGATAGTTTGAGTTCTTCTTTTCCTATTCGTATCCCTTTAATTTATTTGGTCTATCTAATTGCTCTGGCTAGAGTTTCAAGGATGATATTGAAAAGAAGTGGTGAAAGAGGGCATCCCTGCCTTGTTCCAGGTTTTAGGGGGAATGCTTTCAGTTTTTCAAAATTTAGAATGATATTAGCCATGGGCTTAGGATAGATGGTCTTTACAATGTTAAGGAATGTTCCCACTATCCCGATTTTTTCTAGTGTTTTGAGCATGAAAGGGTGCTGTATTTTATCAAATGCTTTTTCTGCATCTATCGAAATAATCATGTGATTCTTGACTTTAAGTCTAATGATATGGAGAATTATATTTATTGATTTCCTGATGTTGAACCAACCTTGCATCCCTGGGATGAAACCCACTTGATCATGGTGCACTATCTTTTTAATATGTTTTTGTATGCGATTTGCTAAAATTTTGTTGAGAATTTTTGCGTCGATGTTCATTAAGGATATTGGTCTGAAATTTTCTTTCCTCGATGTGTCTCTGTCTGGTTTAGGTATCAGGGTAATATTGGCTTCATAGAATGAGTTTGGGAGGGTTCCCTCCTCTTCTATTTTATGGAATGCTTTGAGAAGTATTGGAATGAGCTCTTCTTTAAAGGTTTTGTAGAACTCAGCTGAGAACCCATCCGGTCCTGTACTTTTCTTTGTTGGTAGGCTTTTGATGACTTCTTCTATTTCATTACTTGAAATTGGTCTATTTAAATTGTATATGTCCTCCTCGTTCAGTTTAGGCAATTCATATATCTCTAGAAACCTGTTGATGACTTCGAAATTTTCTATTTTGTTGGAGTATAGATTTTCAAAATAGCTTCTAAGTATGTTTTGTATTTCAATCGTGTCTGCTGTGATATTTCCTTGTTCATTCTGAATTTTAGTGGTTTGGGTTTTCTCTCATCTTGTCTTTGTTAGTGTGGCTAAAGGTTTATCAATTTTGTTTATTTTTTCAAAGAACCAACTATTTATTTTGTCAATTTTTTGTATTGCTTCTTTTGTTTCAATTTCGTTGATTTCAGCTCTGAGTTTAACTATTTCCTGTCTTCTACTACTTTTGGTGTTGGTCTCTTCTTCTTTTTCTAGGGCTTTGAGCTGTAGTGTTAGGTGATTTACTTGTTGAGTTTTACTTCTTTTATTAAATGCGCTCCATGAAATAAATTTTCCTCTAAGTACTGCTTTCATAGTGTCCCAGAGATTTTGATATGATGTTTCTTTGTTCTCATTTACCTCTAAGAAATTTTTAATTTCCTTCCTAATATCTTCTGTTATCCATTCATCATATAATAGCATATTGTTTAATCTCCAGGTGTTAGAGTAGTTTCTGTTTTTTACTCTTTCATTTATTTCTAACTTCAATCCATTATGATCTGATAGAATACAAGGTAGTGTCTCTATCTTCTTGTATTTGCTAACATTAGCTTTGTGACATAATATGTGGTCTATTTTAGAGAAGGATCCATGTGCTGCTGAGAAGAAAGTGTATTTGCTCTTGGTTGGATGGTATATTCTATAAATATCTGTTAAGTCTAAATTATTGATTGTGTTATTGAGATATATGGTTTCTTTGTTCAATTTTTGTTTGGAAGATCTGTCCAATGGTGAGAGATGCGTGTTAAAATCACCTAGTATTATTGTGTTATGGTCTATTTGGTTTCTAAAATTGAGAAGGATTTGTTTGACATACATGGATGAGCCACTTTTTGGGGCATAGATGTTTATGATTGTTATAACTTGCTGATTTATGCTTCCCTTAAGCAATATGAAATGTCCTTCTTTATCCCTTCTGACTAACTTTGGCTTCAAGTCCACATTATCTGAAATGAGGATGGATACTCCAGCTTTTTTGCTGAGTCCATGTGCAAGGTATGTTTTCCCCCATCCTTTCACCTTTAGTCTATGGGTATCTCTTTCTATGAGGTGAGTCTCTTGCAGGCAACATATTGTTGGATCTTTCTTTTTAATCCAATCCGCCAGTCTATGCCTTTTGATTGATGAATTCAGGCCATTAACATTCAGGGTTATTATTGAGATATGATTTGTATTCCTAGTCATTTGGTTCATTTTTAAAATTTTATTTATTTATTTATTTTTTTGACACACCTTGGTTCCTCCTTTATTTGACAGTTCCTTTAGGATAATTCCTCCCTTTGCTGATTTCCTTCTTTGTGCTTTATCTCTTCTTCATGGAACATTTTGCTGAGAATGTTCTGTAATTCTGGTTGTTTTTTTTGTAAATTCTTTTAGCTTTTGTTTATCATGGAAAGATTTTAATTCATCGTCAAATTTGAAGGTAAGTTTTGCTGGGTATAAGATTCTTGGTTGGCATCCATTTTCTTTCAGAGCTTGAAAAATGTTGTTCCAGGCCCTTCTAGCTTTTAAGGTCTGGATTGAAAAATCTGCTGATATCCGTATTGGCTTCCCCCTGAAGGTAATTTGGTTCTTTTCTCTCACAGCCTTTAAAATTCTGTCTTTATTTTGTATGTTAGGTATTTTCATTATAATATGCCTTGGTGTGGGTCTGTTGTAATTTTGTGTATTTGGAGTCCTATAAGCCTCTTGGACTTGATTTTCCATTTCATTCTTCAGATTTGGGAAATTTTCTGATATTATTTCTTCAAATAGATTGTTCATTCCTTTGGTTTGTTTCTCTAAGCCTTCTTCAATCCCAATAATTCTCAAATTTGGCCTTTTCATGATATCCCATAGTTCTTGGAGATTCTGTTCATGATTTCTCACCATCTTCTCTGTTTGTTCAACTTTGTTTTCAAGGTTAAATATTTTCTTCAATATCTGAGGTTCTGTCTTCCAGGTGTTCTATCCTATTGGTTATGCTTTCTATGGAGTTCTTAATTTGGTTTATTGTTTCCTTCATTTCAAGGATTTCTGTTTGGTTTTTTTTCAATATCTCTAACTCTTTATTGAAATGATCTTTTGCTTCCTGTATTTGCTCTTTTAACTGTCGATTGGTGCGTTCATTCAATGCCTGCATTTGCTCTTTCATCTCATCATTCAATGCCTGCATTTGCTCTTTCATCTCATCATTCAATGTCTGAATTTGCTCTTTCATCTCATCGTTTGCTTCCCTGATCATTTTAATTATGTACGTTTTGAACTCCCTTTCTGTCATTTCTTCTGCCATGCTGTCATTGGATTTTATTGATGTAACATCTAGATTTTTGGGGGGCATTTTCTTCCCTTGTTTTCTCATATTGTTCAGGAATCAGTGGGTCATTAAGATATTGCAGATTTCCTCTATTGACTTATAATGTCCCTGAAGATTGCTAGTATATCCCCTCTTATCCTTCAGTAGTCTGAAGTCTTGGAGGAAGTTGATAATGCGGTGCTCCACAAGGAAGCTGCCTCTCTAGGGTTGGTGTCCCTCAGGTGGGGTATATTCCCTGATAGTGGGCAGAGGTGCCTCCACTTGTTGACCAATGGTCATCCAAAGGGGAACTAGGCTGCGGACTGAGGCATGGACTGTTTGTGCCTGTGTCTCTGGTTTTACCGTCCTTGTGGGAAAACCTCACCCGGCAGGGAAGACTCACCTGGTGGGGAGGTCTCGCTGGTCAGTTCCCCTCCTAGAGGTTCCCCTCAATCTACAACTGCCTCCTGGGCTGGGCTACCTACCTCTGCAACGTTCCCAGGGGCCCTGACCTACCTCCTGGGCCTGGGAGTCTCACCCTTCACAGACGAGTCTCCTTAGGCTGCCTCTCCTCAGAGAATCTGCCCGCAGTCCTGGAAACTTCACTCCACCCCAAGGCGTTTCTCTGTGCGGCTCTTCCACCAAGAAGCCACCTAGGTCCTGGGACCCTGCTCTGCACCTAATCTCCTGGCTATGCGGCCCCTCCTCTGAGCCGCCACCTGGAGCCCCATACAATAGCTCTGAGACCCAGAGACCCGCCACACACCTCTTCCTCCGGACAGCCGCCCGGTGTTCCGACGCAGTCACTAGGAGTCCAAGCAACTCACTTCGCGTCTCCTCCTCCCGCCAACCGCCCGTAGCCCTAGGCAGTCACTCCGAGTCCAAGTGACCCGCCCTGTTCCTCCTCCTCCTCGGGGTAGCCCCCCAGGTATTCAGGAGCAGTCACTAGGAGACCAAGCGACCCACCGCGCTCCTCCTCCAGGCAGGCCACCGGTGTTCAGAAGCGGTCGTTCTGAGTCTAAACAGTTCACCATGCAGCTCCTCCTCTGGCAACTGCCTGTAGCTCTGATGCAGTCACTCCTAGACCAAGCGACCCGCCGCGCTTCTCCTCTTCCAGTGTTCAGAAGTGGTCGTTCTGAGTCCAAACAGCTTGCCACGCAACTCCTCCTCAGGCAGCCACCGGAGCCCCAGTGGTTGCTCCAAGTCCAAGCGCTGTGCTGAGCAGCCACCTCTATGATGTTCCCAGTGGTCCATGTTTACCGCTCCAGTGGGGGGAGGGGTGTCTCACTGGGCAACTCTACTTCACAAAGTTCCCTGCGATCCGGGGCTACTGCCCCATGTGGGACGCCTCACCAGTGGGAGAGACTCACCCGGCGGCTTTAAGTTGGTCCCAAGTCTCTCACTATCTCCTCTTTTGAATCCTGCATCCTGGAGCAACATGAAATGCAGCTTCCCTCTAGTCCACCATCTTGAAACCTCTAGTGCATATTCTTAAAATGTTCTGATTCACTCAGGTGGATCACATAAACTTTATGAAACACTTTGGAAAGACTGCACCTCAGCTAATTCCATCCCTTGGAGTTCAGAATATCATGCACCTGACTCTTGACTGTTCAGCTTTACACATTCAAGATGAAAAAATAATGAATGCAGTGGCTGCTTCTCTGCCTTCTAGAGTAGCACACTGTCATGGTAAAGATGTTGCCAAAATTTTGGGGTCATTTGCAACTCTGAATTATTTGCCACCCAACACAGAAAAAAATTATTCCAGTCTGATAAATGAAATTCACCGAAAGTTGCCTGAATTCAACCAATACCTGGAGCACCTTCTCACCTACCTTTTGGGCCTGGCATTTTCTGAGTACTTTCCAATAGAACTTATTGATTTTGCTTTGAGTCTAGGGTTTATCAGGCTAGCTCAGATGAGAAATAAGTTTGAACTCATTAAAGAACTGTACACTCTTGATGGTACCATTGGTGATGAGTGTCCAGATTATACAGGTAGTCATCTTAGTTCTTACTTTTAGCAAGAGGCGTCTGAAAAGTTTTGGAATTTAGCAAGGAAGGATATGAACCTAAAGTCTGAATTCCTAGAAGCTCTCCTTTTACTTCAGAACATGTTGGGCTGCCCCCAGTACATTAAGCTCCATATGATTTTAACTCATACCCAGTTTTCTGACTTAGAGGTCCAGCTTGAAGTCAACATGAAGCCATTACCATTTAATAGGGAGGCCATACCAACTGAAGATGTAGCCAAATTAAGGCTTAAGCATATAGGAGTCAACCTTACAGATGATTTGATAAATCAGTTGCAGATAGATTGGGAACTGTAGAGATGACTGGTCTGTGATCCTCAGCCTAAATGTAGGCCCCACAGTGAAGCTGGCTATTTAGTTGACCAACAAGAACCAATATTGCTGTGGTCTATGGATCTGCTTGGATTGCACAACATGAAGATGTGGCAACTGGTTCATATTTGGTACCATGTTGTAGAATTTTCATGGCTCTCACCACTGAAATGAACTCACTTAGAGAAGCTGGTTTTCCTCCATGAGAAGGTGTTCACTTCCATTCTTTAAAGGATGAGCATCCATAATTTGCAAATACAAAATGCTCTAAAATCTGAAACTTTGAGTACCACCGTGACATTCACAGAGTTTTGGAGTATGGTACACTTTGGATTTCAGACTTTTGGATTATGGATATTCAAATGGTAATCTATGCAGATATTCCTTAGTCTGAAACAACTCAATGTCTTTCTGGTCACAAGCATGCCCTCATGCTAACCTTCCTATTGTTTATGGGTAAAGTATTTAGCATTTCTTTAGTGGCTGTATTCTTTCACAACCTCAGCTTCCTCAGTCCCAGTTTTACTCAGAGTTTTCTGCTCAAACAGCAAGTTTTTAAAGTCTTATTGCTTTGTTTTCTGGTCCTGATTATCACAGTAACTAAGCTAAAAACCAATAGCAATACCCATACAACCCCTATGAAACCTGTGCTGTCTTGAAATTTACTCTATCAGATTAGTCCATCACCTTTAGATTCAGCCTCACATAAATTCTCAGAACATGGGTGGAAAATAGACAACTTATTAGTCAAAACATAACACAAATGGTCTTTTATCCAATTTTTAGTAGAGTTGAGGCCTGGGGACAAAAGGGACAGTCAGTGTAAGTGTAAATAATGAGGTCCAATCAGGGAGATGGGGACTGATTCAAGAGGAAAGGAAATAAAATACTGATATCGCCAAAGTTCTTCCCCCTTCTCTTCCAAGCTGCTGCCAAGGTGACCTATGTCCAGGGAATTGTTTCTTCCTGCAGGAGTTGTAGGAATTGTTAATTAGTGCCTCCTGGGCTGATCCCTTCCTGCCTGGATCATTCCTCATTTTTGTCCACCTTATGATCACTAGTCACACATGCAGGATGGGGGAAGAAAGGCCATGAGAACAAAGGAAATCTGAAATGTATAAATTGGGTGAGACACCCCACCTTCTTTGAATACTCAACTCTAGGCCCCTTCTCTGTGGAGAAGTCTATCTCTGTTCTATTCTTTAAATAAAACTTGCTTTTTGCACTTGCCTCAGCATTTTGTTTGTATTCAATCATCACATCTGGGGAAACAGAACTCAGCCTGATTGATTCTCACCACAGGCATCATATTTGGAGGTCCCACCAAGATCATCACCAACCTAAGCCCCTTTACATGCACTCCACATCTTTCTGAGGTGTGCCTTTCTGTCTCTTTCTTTCTGGAGGGCAATAATGAACATCTATTGGTTAATTAAATTTAGTTAGTGCATGCCACCATTCTACAAGACATTGGTGAGAGGATTCCTGGCCTAGGCAGTTCTGAATCACCTATCCTGCAGGTCAGCATGTTAGGTTCTGTTCCCCACTCTCCTATCCAGTCTCCAAGAACATTTGGTATTAAGTACACAGTGTCTTTAATTCTGGTCTGTTTTTGGATGCATGGAGATGGACAAAGGGTTGGAACAACTGCAAGGTTCTGGTCTGGGTCACTCCCAGGTGAATCCCAAAGGTTTCTCCTCTTAACTTCTTTCCCCACTGCCTCAATGGGGTATCCATGGTGATCTGTCAATAAGAGGCATTGAGCAAAATGGCCAATAACATACACCTCTGGATGGGCCGAGCTGTGCTCTCTCATGCTCTCTTTCTGAGAATTTCTTTCCCCTTGAAGGTCACATTCTATCTATTCAAAGTGTAGAGTTGACAGAGGAACATGGAATGGTTTAATAAGGAAGTCCTGGGTTCCCTTTGTTCACAGTCTTTACAAGCCTGTAATGATTCTCTGCATTGTTTTTATACTCCAAAGGGCTCTGCAAAGCATTTGCAATTCACCCCTCCTGTGAATTCCTCCAGGAAAAGTGTGTTAAGCATCTAAAAGACAAATATATGTTCTCCTTACCCTCTGGAAATTCCTTTTGCTCACAGTGTAGAGAAATGTGCCCCATTATAGTTCTCTCTCTCTCTCTCTCTCTCTCTCTCTCTCTCTCTCTCTCTCTCTATATGTGTGTGTGTGTGTGTGTGTGTGGTTCATCACATCTGGAAGGTTATAATGGCAAAGTCTGAATTCTCCCTGGTCCTTGTCATAAGGCAAACCGAGACACTAGCATTTTGCCAATGATGCCAGAAATAGAGTTGGCAAAATCAGGTGTTAAGAGACAGCTTTTCCAGAATGTCAGAAGCTCATGGAGAGATGTCTCTAGTGAAATTGACAGTTTTCTCTGGTGCAGGAGCCTGAGTTAATTACTCATACTCAGCTTCATTCTCAATAGTTATGCCAGGTTCACCACTACCCTGCATACTCTGAAATTGGAATGTTTGACTCACAGACAAAAATTCTACATATAACCTGGCCTGATCACCAACTGGGGAATAAATATGGTCTCTGGAAGAAACATAATTACAGGACCACACTTTCAGAGAGCGATTTTATAAAGGAAACAATGGTTCAAATGCTCCAGGCATGGGGCTTAGTACAAAACAGCAGCTTCCCTCACTTGGTTTCTGCCAGATATCTATCTTACCAAGGCTCCTATTGAAATGTAAATTGCAGAGGCCTGCAGAGCCTGTAGGGTTTGAAGATTTTGGACAAAATGCAAAGATTTTTTCCTTTAAATCCAAGCCATTTGTGAGACCTAAATGGCTAGCTATCTTACCACCCTGCTTTCTTAACAGTTCCTCCCTAAACAATGCTGCACATGGAGGGAAAATGGAGTGATCAGGTCTTCTTTACTTTGAGGATCTTTACCCAAGGATTTCAGGACTCTCTCTCTCATTTTTTCAATATCTAAACTAATTCTAATCTGAGTTAAAAAGTAAACTCTAATCTGATAAAAATGATCTGAATGCTCCTACAGTAGAGTAATTAACAGCCATGTCATTTTTTCTAGAATTTTTGGGTTTTAATATTCTATATTTTGAACTCAGTTATATGTTGAATTCACATTTGATCCTGCACCCCTTAATTAACATACTTTTCTAATCAATCTTATTTTATCCAACTATAGAAAGTTTTACAAGGTTTGTTACGGGGCCAATTTTCAAGGGTTAGCTCTCAAATACATTGGGAAAATTTCCTCTTAAAGATCCTAAGAAGGACATGCACACAATGATGTTGGCAATAAATCTAACAGAGGATTTTAACTCTGTAGCATTGCGGTTGAAACCTACCTACAACCAGCTACAAGGTCTTTGTATCTTGTTTGTTTTGTGTATGTGTGCACACTTGTGTATTGTGTTGCTGTGTCTTCATGTGCTCATGTCCATATATTATGTTCATGGTGTCAAAATTGGCATATAGGTAAATAAGCACTCATAATTTAAAATTTAAAAGAAAAATGGATTCAAATACCTTCAGTTTAAGTAACTTAAATAGGGTGTTTTACGTAGATAAACAGATGAGAGTAAAGATGTATTTAAAATTAAAGCCAAAATTGAGGACAGGCAGTTAGTGTAGAATAGGGAATCTGATCCAATTGAGGAATGGAGGTCCTCAGAGTCTGCGAAGTTAGAGACTGCCCCTGGGACATTGGAGTATCAGTGTCTCCAGAGCCCTTTTGATCATCAAGGTTACCTGCCTAACTGCCCTTTCCAAAAAGCTGCAGGCAGGGAATTGTGAACTAATGTCCCTTGGGTTCCTACCTGCCCGAACCTTCCCTGCAGTGCTTTCCCCTGCCACCTGCTTCTCATCTTTTTTGACATGTCATGGCATCTCCTGGGCCTACTCACATAGGCAGAAAAGAGAGAGATAATGGGGGAAAGACCAGGGGAACAAAAGAGACCCTAATCTATAAAAGATGTAGGGAGTGCTCATATCTTGGGACTCTTTCTAGAGTCATTGTACCCTTTCATCAGTCATTGTACCCTTCTCCTTCCTGGGAGAAGTCTATATTATTATCTTTAAATAAAACCTGCTTAATATGCTTGCTTTGGTGTACTTCTCTAACATTATACTTCAACATATGAGGAAGCAGAACTCATCACTGGTAAGTGGTGGTATCAAAATTCCTAAGTCACAAGTTTTTCTAGGTGTTCACACAATTAATAGAGTGTTGGTTTCTTTAAAATGTTTAGAATGTTTATATTACTTCTAGGATTTTTCTTCAACAAGAAAGAGATGGATATTATACGTATCTAATATCTTGGTTTTTACAGTTAGAAATGAGTAAATTAGATTTAACATAAATGGAATTAATTATAAATGTGTTAGAGATATCTGATTAATTTATATACTAAAGTACTAAAATATCAACTGCAAAATATAAAATCAAGTGCTCTTAACATCTTAAATTCCATGAGGTAATATGTTTAAACATTATGTGTGTTTTCATAAATGGAAAAGAAGAAAAGGGTTTAAGATTGCTTTATTTCTGTGTCTTCACTGAAACAAGGTTACTAAGAGTTAAGATTCTTTCAGATGTAATTTATATACAAAGAATACAAGAAGTTTCAGTTGGATTTTAATTAAAATACTACATAAACAAAGTATTTCATTTTATTAATGCAGGATAATTTGTCTAAATTCAGAAAATTCACAAAAATTGTTTCAGAATATGACTTAAAAAGGGTGTCAAAAACTAAGGAAGAGATATACAAAGGTTCTAGGTATGAAATATATTTTAGTATGAAAAGTAGAAAAGAAAATGTTTCTGTATGAGAAAGTATTTTGTGTGGTAAAGTAGAAAGTAGTAGAATGTCTAAGCAAGATAAAAAAAAGTTTGTGGAGGTCAAATTTCAAAAAGTTTGTGAATAACTAAGTTGGTTGTATATAAGCAGCAAAATCAGTTAAAGTTTTTCAAGGTTTCTTCCTAAAGTCAAATATTAATGTACTTGTACAAACCTAAGTTTAATCCTCTATGGGTTGAAATAACAAAGATTTCTTAAAAGATTAATCTGCTTTTTTCTATCAAGATAGTCTTAAAGTAATTAAGGTTTGTGCTACTCTGGTTAAATAAGAATTGTTATTTTAGAGAATTACCCTATATCACAAAGTCTGTACTTTTTTTAAAATCTAAACTTGGTTAATATAAAAACATTAGTGCAATTGTGGTGCTATTACTGGCTTCTTGGTGTAATCAATGTATTCATATCTTCCAAGTATAAAAGCCTTTAAAAATATAAGTTTTTTAAGAGTATTTTGTCATGCTGGTATTCATCAAACTAAGGCTTTAAGTAAAAGTTTTGGATTGCAAAATTGTGTTTCCTGGTTCATAGCTGTTGTACAAGCTCATTATGTTTTGCTCTTGTTGATTTCATTTTGTATTTTCCTTATAAACTTTAAATGTTATCTGTCAGTGCCTTACAAGGGTATAACTTCTAATATAACAACCTAAGTTAATTTGAGATAATAGGCCATCATTTATAGACAGACAGTATGTAAGACTAACTTCCAGTACTAATACAGACCCCCAATTAAATAGGAGGGGTAAATAACTATGAACTTATAAACATCAGTGTTAAAGTCCAGTACTCTTACTTTAAGACTGGTGAAACTGGCTTGCTGTATGTTTAACACCAAAACCTGGAGACTAAAGTTAAGGAAATAACTTTAGTCTTGCCTTCTCAGTCAGCTTGAACTCAAGGAACAAGGAGACTTCTCTAATTGCTTTGCCACTCTGGGCCACATGACCCGATCAGAGAGGTCACAGAGACTCTGGAGAACAGAAAGCTGACTAGTACACATACTGCAAAAGAAGAGGGTCAGAAATGCCTGATGCTTCTAAGGAAGTCACATAGTCATGGAGACCATGATCCATCCTGGAAGATGGCACTAAAGGAGCTAAGAGACTGCTCTCAAGTTCCTGAAGAGTGACCCCCTGAAGGAACTCAGATGACTCTTAACAACAGAGAGAAATAATGTCAATTTGACCTATTAGGTCTTAAACACCTAGCAAAATAATTTATAACCAAAGAACAGCCATTCCTAAGCATTTAAAAGAAAGGAGAATACTTCTTTTAATCTAACTTAAGATGTACACTCATGTTAGCTTCACCAAGAATAAGTAAAACTGGTGGCTACAAAAGAGGAATTCTTAGGAGTGCCTAACAACTATCAAAAGAAACTAACAAAGTGAGCACTCTTCTTTTGGCCAATAGTCAATTTAATGTTTAGAAATGTTCTTAACATCCTACATGGACAGACTTAATCAATGTTTTCTATTATGATTATTTAGCCCTATGTAACAGAAATAAAGAAATCTCTACTAAGCACAGAGTTTATATCAATGAAAAGGTATTTTGTAAAAATCAGATATTAGCTTAATTACATCTTATGGGGGCATCTGTAACACTTTAAGAATTAAACGATGTGTTTATATTCCTGATAACTCTGGCAATGTTAAAGATTTACATTCCCCAAAAGAGGCCACATCCTCACTGGCCTTGTTATGGGAACAACTTCTTAGATCTTGCAGCTCCTGGTGAGAGATTACTGGTTTCTATCATCATCATGATATTCATTGACATTTTCCAGATGCTGCAATATTTAGTTTGTATTAATCACATTCTAGTACTCATGCCTTTTTGTTTCTCTCATAGAAACACCAATCCCACAGATAACTTTACAACCTGTACTTTCTGAACCAGACTTCTTCCATGGACCTCTTGACTGACACAAAGAATTCTTAAAAGGGAAACCCAAACTGCTTGCCCCACATTGTCCCTTCTCATTTGAAGCACTCAGTGATGTCATTATCCATTTTTTCTCTAACACTGGTTAGAGTTGCATTCTCAGAGAAGGGACTGAGGCCAGGGGACAACAAGGACAGTCAGTGTTGGTAATAAATAATCAGGTCCAATTATGGAGATGGGGGTTGATTCAAGAGGAAAGGAAATAAAATGTTGATATCTCCAAAGTCCTTTCCCTTTCTCTTCCAACCTACTGCCAAGGTGAATTATGTCTAGGGAGCTGTTCCTACACAGAGTTGTAGGAATTGTTAATTAATGCCTCCTGGATTGCTCCAGTCCTGTGTGGATCACTCCACATTCTGGTCCATCTTATGATCACTAGTCATGTTTGCAGGATGGAGGAAGAAAGGTCATGAGAACAAAGGAAATCTGAAATGTATAAAAGGGGCAAACACTCCTACATCTTTGGATACTCAGTTCTGGACCCTCTTCTCTATAGAGAAGTCTATCTTTGTTCTGTGCTTTAAATAAAACTTGCATTCTACCCTTGCATCAGCATTTTGTGGGTGTTAAAACTTCACATATGGGGAAACAGAACACAACTCTGATTGAGTCTTACCACTGGCATCAGAGTTCTCCTTCTGATCTGAAACTTCATGAGCCCTGGCCATACTGTCCACAGACCTAGCAGTATCCTGGTCTTCTGAGTCTGCCCCACTCATTTAGCTCTTACTGCAACAATATAAAACATCTCTTGCTTACATCTCTAAGTTTTTCAAAATTTCTCCCACAAATGCCTAAAAACTTCAAAAAAATTCCAAACCACAGTGTCAGGTTAGTCACAATGACCTCACTAAATAGCAATTTCTGTGTGGGTCAGCTTTTTTCCACTGCTGCTACCAGTAGACCTGACAAGATAAATTTTACAGAATGAAAAGTTTATTTTGGGCTCTTGGTTTCAGAGATATGCTGACAGATGACTGACTTCATTGCTCTGAACCTAGAATGAAGCAGAACTTCACTGAAGAAAATTATGGCAGGGAAAAGCAGCTCCAACATGACAATCAGGAAGCAGAGATAGAGAGAATGCCATGCCACAAAGATAAAATTTAAGCCCAAAAGGCAAGCCCCAATAAACTATATCTGCCAGACAAACACTATCTTCCTAGGGTTCCCATCTAGTTCATCCCTTCAACTGGATTAACATACTGATTAGATTAGGGCTTGCATTATCCACCAATTTCACCTTTGAATTTTCTTGCATTGTCTAACACAAGACATTTGGGGGTTACCTCATGTTTATACTACAGCAATCTAGATGTGGTTCTATAGTTTCTATAGTTTTTTGGTGTTGATTCTAATTTTATTCCTTTGTTACCTGATAAGATGCAAAAAACTGTATATTTTTATTCATGTTTGCTAAGATTTTGAAGAAGGTTCCATAAACCACTGAGAAGAAAGTGCATTCAGCTCTTGTTGGATGTAAAATTGTATAGATGTCTGTAATTTCCATTGGATTTATGATATTTTTCAGGTCCAAAGAGTTTTTCCTGAGTTTATTACAGAATTGTACTGTTATTCATAATTTATAATTTGAAATGCTTTTAATCTGTAATACTAGATCTTATCTAGTTTTGTTTTTCTAAATCAAATAAAAGTGCTTATTATGAAATTAAGCCAATGTTACAATTCAAGGGAGATAACCAGTCAGAAAAATGCTTTGAATTTAGATGACTGATTCATCACATTTTTGGTCAGTTACATCTACCTTAATTCTTCATCTTTGTTTTCTAAAATTGAGTTTGTTTATTCAAACAAAGTAAAAGACTTGCATGAATTTACATGTGTACATTCTATATTCTTACTTTAAACTGTAGCCTTGGTATCTATAGCATCATATAACAAGGGGCTTGTTAGAAATAGCAAATCTGGATCTTTACCTCAGGTATGCTAAATTAGAACCTACTTTTAACAAGATTCCCAGATTATGTATATACACATTAATTTTTGATAATTACTGTTACATATAATTATCATTTTTTCTGAATAACATTTTTTTTTCTTTGCATTACTAAGTATGAAACCCAGGGCCTAGCATGTGCTGCACAAAGGCTCTACCACCAAGCTACTTTCCTAGCCCTTATTATTTTATTCTGAGACAGGATATCACTATGTTTTTCAGACTAGTCTTAAACTTGCAATCCTTATAACTCAGCTTCCTGAGTAATATGAATTTTTTGCCACCATGCCAGGCAAAATTTTAACATGGGTACTCTTGTCACAAGACAAAATTACCACAAATTTAGTTTAAATACAAAATTGGCTTTGATATGTGATTCTAGAATCAGGCAGAATCTCATGTCACAAAAAAGACTGAATGTTCCAATGTATGAGCCAAGAATATTGGTTTTCTTGATAGAAAACAGTTTAATAAAGCAAAAGCAGGAAAAAAAGTGGACAGGTCTTTTCAAAGTTATTTTTCTTATAGGGATAAAGCAGAGAAGATTTCCTCATTATTCTGAGAAGGTATACTTGAAGTTATATGTTTTAAACTGGTCCAGTCTGATTAGCAATCTTAATTTTACTTGCAATCTTTTATTTCCTCTTGCCACATAAAATAACATATTAGAATATTCTGAGGATTTGGACATGTTCATCTTTATGGGGAGGACATTATTTTATCTACTATAGTCCCTATTATGGAAAAGTAGTTAAGGTCAATGTAAACAATATAAATAAATCTAAAAAGATATATGGTTATCATTAATTTTAGAGTTATTCAGTATTTAATTCAATTAATGAATATTAACTTTTTAACATTGTTTCCAATATATATGAAAAAGACACTTACTTCCTAATATCTTGGGATGTAAAGAACAACTAATATACAAATATTTTAGACCTGAGTTTCTCAAACTGAACTATCATTAAACCACCTGGGTTCATATTAAAAATACAGATTTTGAGACGTTTTCAAAATGGTGGAATAGAGAAGGTCACTTTCTCCTGAGATTGACCTGAAACCCACAGTGCACAATATAGATAAATGACCAAGAAAAAATCAAATGTGCAGATATGTTTACATAAAGGAAAACTGGTCATGGAAACCCACCCAACTATCCCCCACCTCTCCAGTTCAACTCCATGCAGAACTGGTTGGGAGAGATGCCTCTGGCCAGGAATTCAAAGGATGAGGGCAGGACAGATTTAGTTTGGGGACTGAACCTAAGTCCAGGAAACATGGGATCTGCATGTGATGGAGTGGACTAAGAAATGGCTCCTGCACCACACAAATGGAACCCAGGGGAGATCCCTGGGGTGTGGTCTTTCAGTGTTGACCAGCAATGACTTGGCCCTGGAGGTGCTCTGATTTAAAATCTTCAGATTGATTGTCATTCAACAAAGAACCTGGAACATACCTAGGCCTAAATCCTTCCTGCTGGAATTCCACCTGCAGGATCACCACTCTCTCTCTAGCAACACTACTCTGAGGGTGGACCAAGAATCACACTCTAGACAAACTCCAAGTGAAACAATTCTTGAAATTTTCATTGAGATCTTTTTTTTTTTGTTTTCTTTTCTACTATTCTCTGTTTAATTGTGATCTTAATGGTTCATGGGCATCTATATATATTCATACTTATCTTTATTTCTCATTTCTAGCATTTTCAATGCCAGTTATTCTTAACTGTTCAGTTTCTTAAGACTAGGATGTTTGTTTAGTGTATTTCAGTTTTGTTTTGCATTCTTTAATTTTAATTGTTTTATTTTTAAAATTTTTACTTTTTATTTTGTTTCTTTTGTTGTTACCCTTGATTCTCTTCCTCTCTTTTCTTCTGATAAGGTCCAATCTCTATTGTTCTCTCTTTCACTTTCCTTTAACTTTTTACATCTATTTTCTCTCTTCCTCCCTCATAATCATCACATCCTACCTCATTTCTGTTCTCCCCCTGTACACCATTTGAAATTGTAAACTTACTGTTTTTATTGTAGGCAATAAGTGATCATATCATTTGTTTATCGTGACAATGTTATAGATGTCATAGCAGGAATAATTTGGTTCAATTCTTTATGTTATTTGTATTGATTATTGTTATTTTTTGTCTCCCCTTAAATGGTGAGGTACTGGAAACATTCAGACACACTATAAGCCCACAGGAAAGAATATCTACTGCCTCAGATCCATAGTGATAGTTAGGTAGACACAGAAACAACATTAAAAATCAGGAAACAAATTACCCTAAACAAACCAATATATTTCAATAACAGAATCCTTGACACCACAGTGGAAGAAATGTCAGAGAAAGAATTTAGTATGTGAATAGTTAAACTGATTTGCAAGGTAAAATATGATGTAATGAGTGAAATCAGAGAGAAAATACAGGAAGCAAAAATCACTTCAATAAAGAGACATAGATTCTGAAAAAACTCAAGTTGAAATTTGCAAAATAAATGCATCAATATATCAAATTAAAATTTCAATGTAAAGCATCACCAATAGACTAGACCACTTGGAAGATGGAGTTTCAGACAATGAAGACAAAATATATAATCTTGAAAATAAGATTGACCATGAAAAAAGATGTTAAGAGACCATGAACAAAACTTCCAAGTAATATGGTGTAACTTGAAAGGACCAAATTTAAGATTTTTTGGGATAGCTGAAAACTCAGAAATACAAACCAAAGGAATGCACAAACTTTCCAATGAAATAATATCCAAAAATATTCCAAACATAAAATACGAAATGGAAAATCAAATGCAGGGTACCAAATATACAGAATTATAATAGTCCCACACCAAGGCACATTATTGTGAAAATGTCCAACATACATAATAAGCACAGAATTTTAAAGGTTTCCAGGGAAAATTACACTAGAATGAAATTAGAAATCAGCAATAAAATTAAAAATAAAAGCTACTATAACACAAGGAAACTAAATAATATACTCTTGAATGGCCAATGGATAGTAGAAGAAATCAGTGGTGAAATTAAAAAAAAAAACTCAGATATAAATTATAATAGTTATACAACATATAAAAATTTCTGGGACACTATGAAGGCAGTTCTAAGAGAAAAGTTCATTGCATTACTTCATTCATTAAAAGAACAGAAGGTCAACAATTACCTACCATTACATCTCAGATACCTAGAAAGTGAAAAACAAATCAACACCAAAAGCAGTAGAAGCCAGGAAATAATTAAAATCACTGATGAAATCAATTAAATTGAAACAATCAAAAACTGGATTAAACAAAAAGTTGGTCATTTGAAAAAAATCAATATAATTGATAAAGCCTTAGCCAAGCTAAACCCAAGGCCAATATAATTCTAAACAGAAAAACTGAAAGAATTCCCTTTAAAAACTGGAACAAGACAAGGACACCCTCTTTCACCACTTTTATTCAACATTGTCCTTGAAACTTTGGTCATAGCAATCAGACAGAAGAAAGAAATTAAATGTATATGAATAGGTAAAGAAGAACTCAAACTATTACTATTTGCTGATGATATGATTCTATATTTAGAAGATAAAAAAATCCACCAAAAAACTTCTAGAACTAATTAATTCAGCAAAGTAGCAGAATAGAAAATCAATACCCATAAATCAAACACATCCTATACAACAGTAATGAATTCACTGAAAGAAAAACAAAGAAAACTACCCCATTCACAATCACCTCAAAAAAATAAAATACTTGGGATTAAATCTAACACAAGAGGTAAAGGACCTCTACAATGAAAACCACAGAACACTAAAAAAAAAAAAAAAAAAAAAAAAAAAAAATTGAAGAAGACCTTAGAACATGGAAAAACCTCCCATGATCTTGGATAGGCAGAATTAATATTGTCAAAAAGGTCATACTACCAAAAGTGTTATACAAATTTAATGCAATTATTATTTAAATCCCAAAGATATTCTTCATAGAACTAGAAAAAACAATTCATGAAATTCATTTGGAAACATAAGAGATCCTTAGTAACATAAGCAATCCTTAGTAAGAAAAGTGAAGCAGGAGGCATCACAAGATCAGACCTGAAACTATACTACAAAGCTGTAGTAACAAAAACAGCATGGTATTAGCACCAAAAGAGACACATTGACCAATGGTACAGAATAGAAGACAGAGACAAGCCCACATAAATACAGTTATCTCATACTAGACAAAGGTGCCAAAAACATTCACTGGAGAGAAAAAAAAAGATATCCTATCAAACAAGTGGTGCTGGGAAAAATGGAAAGTCAGATGTGATCAAATGAAATTAAATCTCTATCTCTCACCCTGCATGAAACTCAACTCAAAGTGGATCAAAATACAACCATAGAAATGAAAATTGTACTCAATTTGTGTACAATGAATCAAAATGCATACTGCAAAATGAAAAAAAAAAAAAAAAGAAAGAAAAAAGGACAGGCTCAAGCAGAGACTGTGCCTAATAGAAGAAAAAGCCAAAATCTTTACCATGTGAGCCTAGGATCTGACTTCCTCAACAAGACCCACTAAAGCACAAGAACTTAAATCAAGAATCAATAAATGGGATGGACTCTACCTAAAAAGTTTCTTTTAAGCAAAAGTCACAATCAATAATATAAAGAGCGAGCCTATAGATTGGGAAAAAATCTTTACCACATGCACCTCAGATAAAGCATTAATCTTTAGGATATATAAAGAACTCAAAAACTTAACACCAAAAAGACAAATAACCCAATTAATAAATGTTCTCGGGAATTGAACAGACTTTTCACAGAAGATATACAACTGATCAAAAAATGCATGAAAAAAATTCAACTTCTCTAGCAATTAAAGAAATGCAAATCAAAACTACCCTAAGATTCTATCTCACCCCGATTAGAATGGCGATTATCAAGAATACAAGCAACAATAGGTGTTGGCAAGGATGTGGGGAAAAAGGTACACTCATACATTGCTGGTGGGGTTGCAAATTAGTGCAGCCACTCTGGAAAGCAGTGTGGAGATTCCTCAGAAAGCTTGGAATGGAACCACCATTTGACCCAGCTATCCCACTCCTCGGCCTATACCCAAAGGACTTAAAATCAGCATACTACAAAGCCTCAGCCACATCAATGTTCATAGCTGCTCAATTCACAATAACCAGAGTGTGGAACCAACCTAGATGTCCTTCAATTGATGAATGAATAAAGAAACTGTGGTATATTTATACAATGGAATATTACTCAGCCATAAAAAATAACAAAATTATGGCATTTGCAGGCAAATGGATGAAATTGGAGAATATCATGCTAAGTGAGATAAGCCAATCTCAAAAAAACCAAGGAAGAATGATCTCACTGATAAGCGGATGATGACACATAATGGGGGGGAAGGGGGCAAGAATGGAGGAAGGAGGGACTGTATAGAGGGAAAAGAGGGGTGGGAGGGGTGGGAGGGGTGGGGGGAAGGGAAAAAGTAACAGAATGAATCAAACATTACCCTATGTAAATATATGATTACACAAATGGTATGCCTTTACTCCATGTACAAACAGAGAAACAAGATGTATTCCATTTGTTTACAATAAAAATAAATTTTAAAAAATTCATGGTAAAAATTATTTGATACAGTCAAAAAATCTATTTTTTATTATATAATTATTTATTAACCAGAAAATAAATAGGAGGCATTTTGGTTGGGATAAGAAGTAATGAATAAAAGAGAGAACTGTCACCATCAAAGGTTCTCCCTCTGGTGACTTAACCCTAGATTAGCCTACAGTGTTCACTTTCTTTTACAGGAATATTCTATAAATTGTATGTTCTGATTCAGCCATTTTTATATCTTGCTTTAGTGACTGGTATGTTTCATGTGGTGAATAAAAGGCATACACATTGAAGTGCTGTATCTGACACTTATTAAATAACATGGTCAGAAACAAAAAATACCTAAACTTACACCTTGCACAATTCCTCACTTTTAATGACATACCACATCACAGTGTTGTAAGGTGCTATGATTTGTATATGAGGTGTTTCTTAAAAGGTCATGTGTGTGAGACAATGCAAGAAAGCTTAGAGGTGAAATGACTGGATTAGGAGAGCCTTAACCCAGTCAGTAAATTAATTCCCTGATTCAAATTATCCGAGTGGTAACTGAAGGCAGGAAGGGTATGATTCTTGCCTTCCTGGTTCAATGTTTTGAGCTTCTTTCATCCACCACATTCATCCACCCAATGTTCAACCTTAGCTCAAGCCTTTTCATGGAGTCAGCTGCCTATGGACTGAGACCTCTGAAACCTGAGCCCCCAAATCAATTTTTGTTCCTTAAAATTGTTCTTGTCAAGTCTTTTGGTCTCAGTGGTGAAAAAGGTGACTGAAACAAAAATTGTGACTGAGAAGTGGAGTTGTTGCTATAACTAAATTAACCATGTAGTTAGAAACTTTGGGGCTTTTTGAAATTTGTGGGAAGAATTTTGGAAAGTTTCATGATACAAGCTTTAGACTGCTGTAAATGGAACTTTTGGTGGGAACTCAGAAGACCAGAATGCCAATAGGACTGTGCACAGGCACAGGAAAGGCAAGACAGGGCTAATAAGGTTTCAGAGGAGAGGAGGACTCTGTTAGAAAGTGGATAAGAAACCTTTCACATTATATCTGTTTAAGAAGTTGTCTGTATTTTGCCTAAATCCTGAGATTTTTCTGTGAAACTGATTTCAAAAGTGATGGAACTTTAACCCTTGTGGAAGTAATTTCTAGACATAGTATTGAGGCAGTGTAATGAAGATTGCTGGAGGATTTTAGACAAGAGTTTTGTGATATTCAGGAGCAGAAAGAAGAGGAAAAAAAATTTTTAATGTGGATTTGAAAAGTAGAAGTACAACTGGGGCTAAGGGAGTTGCAGTTGTAAAAGCCATTACTGCCACTAAAGAAATTCTAAAGACATTACCCAAAGAAAATAAGAAAGATGGCTTGAGGACATCTCAGAAATTGACAGTTATTCAAGCCCATATTTTTCATAACTGCAAGTTAATTTCAGGTTCCAATCTCAGCCTCAAGGGAGTAAAAATGAAACTTCCTTTGAAAAGAGACCAGAGGGTACCCTGCTTGCACACTGGTACCTATGAAGTTGTTTCACCATTTTCAGCCACCTAGGGTCTCAGAAGTATGGTCTCCATTGCCTTCTCCCTCATTCCCTCTCCCCAGGTCATGCTATTTTGAGATTTTTCATTTTCCATAGCCAACATTTTAGATTCTGGAAGGAAGAAAGGAATTAAATGTTGAGGTCTCTAGCTGCTTCCTGCTGGGAGGAAATGATGTGGGGAGAGGGGTTCCTTTCAGAGTCCTGGAAGTGTATATGGGGGTCATACAGAGGGGGACATATGGGGGAAGTTATGAAGCCATTGTGAGTTATGTTAATTCTATTTATGTTGCTCCAGAAGATCAGGCAGTGAGTGGCAAGAGGAAAGATGTCCTGAGGTGTTTCCCAGCAGTTGTGGTGGAGCTGATCACTATTAAGAAACTAAAATCACAATAGGGAAAAGAAAAACATTATAACAATATGCAAAAGTTAATTTGTCTGTTAGGTTAGGGTAAACAATTGTAGCACGTACAATGAAGACCAATTAATTTACTAGTGTTAGGGGAACAGTTTTAGAATGAATGATGAAGACTAATTAGTTAGTGCTAGAAAAATGATGGTGGAATGTAATATAACTGAGCACTTATTATTCTTAATTAAGGCCTAATCAGATTTGGGATGTTCTTTCCATTATTTGAAAGATCTGGTTCCTTCGGAGCATAGCAAGCATGTTAATCTTGGAGCTATATTTTCCTGGCGGTTTAATTATTTCCATCTTTCTTGACACATTACACATTTCTTCATTTTCAAAAGTAGGTGTTTGGGCATTAACCATGACCAGGACCTGAGATTCTAATTTTAACACATCCAAAGAAGCATTATGGAAAAGATCAAGTCACATTAGATGATTGTATACCCTTTGACATTGAATCTCAGTGTCACTAGATTACTAGTGACATATAAGTAAGTAATATTATAATGGCAGTAAAGTCTTTGAATTCACCATAAATCTTGTATTCTCTCCCTTAGCCACACAACAGAAAGATTTCATGGATTAGATGTAACACATTTGGTCCATCATAACAATTTATGTTCCTGTGATCACGGTGAGAGCACAGCAGTCTGTTTAATGAAGAGTTAATATTAACTTCCTGACGGGCAGGGATGCCTCTTTCCATGAGTAAAGTAAGTCTGACCTTTTTATCCTGTTCTTCAGAGACATGATGAACCCAGGTTTGAGGCTTGATACGGAAACAATATGAGTTATTGAAAGAAATGCAAAGTGGAAGTCAGGAGGACAACCCTGAGTAGTTAAACAAAAGTTGTTGGGTGGACCCAATATTTAACAAAAGATCAGGCAAAAAATGGTGGAATTAAGATAGATTGAAGGGGGAATATCAAATCATGTTACTGGGTGAGCAATAGCAGGCTGTGGAATATGGGTCCAATAAATCTCTGTGTAATGCCCATAGTTGTGTATATTACAAGAATCAGCATGATAAATCTGTTAACAGAAATAGTAAATTGATATATTTTCCCTATTCCAGGTGGTCCTGGAGCCATTTAACCTTGTATTTTACTACCCCCAATTGATTTAATAGACATAGCATTTTCCCCCAATTGGTTTTGCAGAACAACAGGTCCCAGAGAGTCCAACTGATTTCACAAAGTCTGTATCAAATCAGTGACCCATTGGATATCTACAATAACCTATGCTGGCTATTTTTATAGTGAATAGAGGTTCCTAATTCCACTGGTCCTGTGTTAATTCCATTGGATGTTTCAGCCCTATGAGTACGGGGATAGTAGGACTCTCCCTTATCTGGTGTGTACTGTTATTGGAATGGGTAGACTTTGGTTGTGGGTTAAATGTCAGTTTGAGGAGTAAGAAATTTTAAGTTACAGAGGCTAGTTTAATTCTGGTAGTCAGGGGTACATATAAGTCCTGCAAAGGACAAGCCTCAGAAGTTTGGGGGCAATGGGTTATGGGACTGACACAAGTGTACATCTTGAGCTCTATTTAAAAGAACTATTGTTTTTCTTCTAAAATGGCCAGGTATGACTGTATTTGGTTATAAATTATTTTGGTAGGTGTTCAAGACCAGGCTTGTTCCTATCTGCTATTAAAAGTCAACTGAGTTCCCATAAGGGTTATGCTTGGGGAACTTGAGAGCAGTTTCTTAACTCTTTTAGTTCCATCTGCTTGCTAAGATGGATTAGGGTCTCCATGATGAGGTGGCTTCCCCTGGAAACATCAGAGATATCTCCCTTCTCCAATAATCCCCCTGTATGCAGCAGGTGCACTGATTGTTGGGAATCAATCTAACAAAAGAGGTGAAAGACCTCTACAATGAAAACTACAGAACACTAAAGAAAGAAATTGAAGAAAACCTTAGAAGATAGACAGATCTCCCATGTTGTTGGGTAGGCAGAATTAATATAATCAAAATGGTCATTCTACCAAAGGTACCATACAGATTCAATGCAATTTCAATTAAAATCCCAATGACATTCCTCATAGAAATAGAGAAAGCAATCATTATCTTCATCTGAAATAATAAGAGACCTTGAATAGCTAAAATAATCCTGAGCAGAAAAAAATGAAGCAGGAGGTATCATAATAGCAGACCTTAAACTATACTACAGAGCAATAGTAACAAAAATGGCATGGTATTGGCAACAAAATAGACAGGGAGGCCAATGGTACAGGATAGAAAACAGAGAGGAACCCACATAAATACACTCACCTCATATGAGACAAAGGAGCTAAAAACATACAATGAAGAAATGATAGCCTGTTTAACACATGGTGCTGGGATTACTGGAAATCCATACACAGTAAAATGAAATTAAACTTCTATCTCTCACCCTGCACAAAATTCAAAACAAAATGGATCAAGGATCTAGAAATTAGACAAGAGACCCTGCACCAAATAGAAGACAAAATAGACCCAAATCTTCATCATGTGGCTTAGGATTTGACTTCTTAAACAAGACTCCCAAAGCACAAGAAATCAAAGCAAGAATCTATAAATGGGATGGACTCAAACCAAAAATATTTTTCTCAGCAAAGAAAATAATCAATAATGTGAAAACAGAGTCCACAGAGTGGGAGAAAATCTTTTCCACACACACTTCAAATAGAGCACTTATCTCCAAAATGTATAAAGAACTTAAAAAACTTTACACCAAAAATATGAAGAACCCAATCAATAAATGGGCCAAGGAACTGGACAAACATTTAACACAAGAAGACATACAGGTGATTAATAAATACATGAAAAAGTGTTCAACATCTCTAGTAATTAGAGAAATGCAAATTAAAACAACTCTAAGATTTCATCTTACTCCAATTAGAATGGCTATTATCCAGAACACAAACAATGATAGATGTTGATGTGGATGTGTGGAAAAAGGCACACTTGGACATTGCTGGTGGAGTTGCAAATTGATTCAATCACCCTGGAAAGCAGTGTAGAGAATCCTCAGAAAACTTGGAATGGATCTACCTTTTGACCCAGTTATCCCACTCCTTTGTTTATACCCAAAGGACTTAAAATTAGCATACTACAGAAACGCAGCCACATCAATGTTTATAGCAGCTCAATTCACAATAGATAGATTGTGGAACCAATCTGGATGCCCTTCAACAGATGAATGGATAAAGAAACAGTGGTATATGTACACAATGGAGTATTATTCAGCTATAAAGAAGAAAAATATTATGGCATTTGGAAATAAATGAATGGAATTGGAGAATATCATGCTAAGTGAAATAAGCCAATCCCCCAAAACCAAAGGCCAATTGTTTTCCCTGATAAGTGGATGATGATATATAATGGGGGTGGTGGGGTGGGGAGTGAGAGAAGAATGGAGGAACTTTAGATTATGTAGAAGGAAATGAGAGGTAGGGGGGCATGAAAAATGGTAGAATGAGACAGACATCATTACCCTATGTACAAGTATGATTACATGAATGATATGAATCTACATTGCATACAACCATGGAAACAATCTAATGTACCCCATATGTGTACAATGAATCAAAAAGCAATCTAAAAAAAAATAATAAATAATTTAAAAAATAAGAAATTTCCAAATTTAGGCAAATTATTACATTTTAATAAGAAGAAATACTTTATCTTATTTATAGTACTCCAATTGAAAAACAGTTGAAACTTTTGAACACTTTGTACATAGAATCATGAAAACACAAATAATTTTTAAGTTAAAAATCCCGTGGAATTCAAGGAGTTAAGAGTACTTGATGTTATATTTAAAAGTTAGAATTTTAACTTGGTGAATTAATCAGATGCCTCTAACAAACACATTTATGAAGATTAATCCCATATATGTCAAATCAAATTTACTAATTGACTATAAGAATCAAGGTATGAGACAAGCATATTGAAGAACATTCATTTAGTAACTCTGAAGATACCATTTACTCTCATTTGTTTACCCAGTTTAAATTGAACCTTTTAAATCACATGAATCAAAGGTATTTGGATCATTATTAAATTTTAATTCATGAGTGCTCATTATCTATATGCCAATTTTGATATCATGCATGTGATATATGGATGCACACACAAACATAGACAAACAACACAATATACAAGTATGTGCACATAGACAAAAGCAAAGCTCCTGTAGCTTTTTCAAAAAAACTATTAGATTGTTGGCTAACCTTTTTAAATTGGCCTCTGAACAAAGCAGAGTGTAAAAACCCTCTATAGTTGTAAAAAATAGGTCTGATCAGAAATTTTAATTTAGTGTACAGAATCAAAATTGTGAGTTCAAATATAGATTGCTAGATTATAGATATAGATACAGATATAATTTAAAATAAGAGTCCTAGAAAAATGATATGAGTGTTAATTATTTTTAGTAAAGTGCCATATAGCTTACTTTTTACCTCAAATTAACATGAGTTCAGGTATGGAGGGAGAAAGAGAGACCTGAAACCAGTTTTTTTGTGTGTGTTGCAGCCAGGGGAAAGTTAAATTGACATTTTCTGTAATTCTTTTTCATTAGTTTCAAATTCATCCCCACTAGCCTTCTGGCCTCTGCAGTTTACATTTTAATGCAGGCTTCAGGGCAGCCTGGCAGGGGAAATTGCTGCCTAGGACTTTTTAACCCTTTTTTACCTGGTTGGTAATTAGGTCAGTTTTAGAGGCAGAAAATCATGAAATATTATCGCCTATTACTTTTGAGGATAAGAACTGAGACATGTCACTGGCTGTGGGTTGGCTAGGGTTATTTTTCCTCACATTGACAAACAGATTAAATTTGTGCTCCATAGGTAAGTTGAGTGTAGAGGCTTGAAATAAGTTTCTTTTGACATGTTTTTGGGCTGGGAACTCACTCAGAATGGAGGATACTAATTAACATTTTGATAATTATTTTAAATTAAGAGAGGACAATTACCAGCTAGTTGTGCCCTCAAAATCTCTTCAGAAGGGGAATATTTGCCTGCTGTTTGACTGTTCACCATTCCTATAACTTGGGCTCCTCAGATATAATAGGGGTCCTGCGAAGTCACCTGCACCAAGGGGAGGGGCGTTTTTCCCTGGGGAAAGTCCATTTTCTAGTGTCCCCACCGCCTACATTTGGGACATGGTTTGGTGGGGAACCTTAGATTCTGACAAGCTCTTGCCAAATGTCCAGTTTCTCCACATATAAAACAAGTCCCAGTAAATGTATTATAGGGTCTGATGAGACCTTGAGCAGCAGGGCCTTCTTTAGGCCTATGGATGGCTGAGGCTAGGAGCTGATATTTTTTTTCTCCTGTTTGACCTCATCTTCCGTGTCGTTAAGAGAAGCTGAGGTTTTAATATCATTATTCAAAGAAGTATCTAGAAAGTACTTCTGGGAAGCCTTCATGCCCTTCTCTATCCAACCTTTAATTTTTTTATGGGCATCAGGTTCAGACCTGCTGACAAATTAGACAGGAATAAAGAGAGTACCAGTAGGAGTATGAAGATTTAGTAGTGTGGTATATTTGGTAATTGAGTGAAGGAAAAAGAAATACTGGAAGTAGAGAACCTCAGATAATTTGCCATTTTCAATGAGTAATTTTTTAAATCTTGGAGAATTTCTTGATCAAAGGTCCCATACTTGGGCCATTGGTGCAGATTATCCAATTTGTATTGTGGCTGAATTTGAGTGCTGAACCTAATGAGGCATTTAATTTTGAGTTTAATGTGGGAATTGAGAGTCTTTAAATTGGGGGCTGATTGGGTATTTCCCATACTGAGAGAGGTTTGACTAAGGTGACAGCTGAGGGCAGGGCATTTTCGAAATCACTGAGGTGTCAGTCACTAGACTGACCTTTCCCCAATAGGAATTGGGGAAATGTATTTACCTTAATCTCAGTGGTGGAGACCACGGACCCTGGTTAACCTAAGGGTGAGATATCTACTTGGTACAGGATGAATGGGGTCTTACCTCTCTGAAAAGATGAGAAGACCTATGGTGGATGCAGAAACAAAATGGCAAGTAAGCCCCTGATCCATGAAGTTTTGTTGGATGTGCAAGGGAAGGGGAGAATGGGGATGGAAGGAAGGGGATCAGAAAGCACCAAAAAAAGTGATAAAATCCTTGCTCCATCCCCAAAGCATAGGCTTCAAAAACATAGCCCAGGATTGGGGTCAGTTACAGGTTGTGTACTGGTAGTCATTCAGCCAAAGTGGACTCAGACGGTGTGGAATGTCGTGACAAACATAACCAAACTCTCTGGTCTGGTGAGCGGCAAAGGGGGATTGGAAAATAAAGATTCACAGACACAGATTTTGAGGATTAAGCCAGGACCAGGTGGAGCTCTGCTCTCTGATGGAGATGCAGATCTAAACAGTTACACCAGCAATCTTTATTTAGGTAGGTCTCATTATCAGGTTAAAGACTATGCAACCATTATTCTTTGTATTCAAGAAAGTAACAGAAACTAGGACATCCTATGTAGCTTTTCCACAGTTGCAATCCATAGTTGCAAAGTGCAATGTTAGGAGCTTTGTGTAGCTCTCAAGAAAGTCCATTGTTAAAAGTTACTATAAGGCAGGCAGGAACTGGAGAAGCAGAGCTGGTGAAACATTGTGGTTGTCTAGCATAAGAGCTCCTTTCTTCCCAGGAGCTGTGTGCCTGAGATCAAGGTCAGAGCTGATAGGACTCCTGCACAGAGGCTCCTCATTCAGGGCAGTGCCATAGCAGCTAAGAATCCTGTGCCCTTGCACAGCAACATTCTCAGGCATCAGGAATGCCACAGCCATGAAGTCATCAGAGAACCCCAATCTCAGTCACTGCTCTCCCATCCTCTGTCACTGCTCTCCAGTGTTGGGGGGGGTCTCTTTCTGTAGCATGGGGAGGGAGTTGAGGGAAGCAGTCAGTCTTGGGATTCAGCCATAACTGCATGAGCTGTGGCTGAGGTTTACCCTGACCTCAGATATCCTTGGGGGTGCTGGACACTCAGTGACCACTTCCAAGTTCCCATCAGTCATTTAACTTAACTGCAAGAGAAGAGGAAAGATTCAGGGGAATGGGGAAGTGTTAATTTTACCTTACACCCTTTCCCGGTCAGGGAACCAAATGTTAGCACAAAAAGATGGGGCCAGAAGCAAATACACATCATCTCAAAGTCTTTATTCAGCAATGGAGTCATGCCTGTGGTGAACACACTTTCCTGGTGGAAAATGAGCCAATGAACAAAGGAGGTATTTGGGCTTATGTAGGTTACGTTGAGAGGTGTGGATATTTAGAAATTTGGGGTCTGTTTTAATGATTAAATGAACATGTCAGTTTGGGCATTTCAGAAATTTGGGGTCTGTTTTACTGGGTGAAATTGGAGGGAGTCTGGGCTTAGCAGTTATGTGGGATTTTTCTTACTCAACAAAGGGCCTGGGGACAATAGTCAGGATCTGGGGTTTATGTTTCATTGGGCTGAATGAAAGGTCTGGGGTCTGTTGTTGGTATCTGGGAAAGGGAAGGGGCAATGCTTTGGCTCTTCCCAGAGAATCAGAGACTGTCATTTCAGACTTGATAGATAACTCCTCCCAGGGACTGTCTTGTCACAGGGAAAGAATGTATTCGGAAAGGAACAATGCATTTCCTTCTCCTTTATTCTCTCTTCCCAGGTCACACTATTTTAGGATTTGTTATTTTCTGATTCCAACAGCCCTTCCTCAGGCACCGCATAGCACTGCTGTGGTCCCCACTCCTCTGCCTTCTTACCCCACCAAGGGAGATCGTGGCCCCCTGGCCTGCCTGCTAGTCCAGGAGCACCAGGCTCACCAACTACTCAAGTCCCTCAAAAAGGAGCATGGCTCCCACACCCCTTCAGATCACTGATCCTTGTAGGAACTTGGTGCACAGCTTCCAGACGCTGTCTCCTCCTCCACTTACCTCTCCCCAAAAGCCCCTGTCTGCCACCACAGCCACATGGCTTGTGCTGCTCTGACAGTCTCCAGTGTCCACACACAAGCCCACCCTGCAGGGATGGGACTCACACCCCATCCCATTCCTTGGGAGGAAGCTCACATATAGGGCCACACCCCAGGGATTTTCACCACCATGGCGACCCACGGGGTGCCACAACACCATCTATCATTCTGCATCAAAAGAGATGAACTGGATTCCCCCTTCACGAGGCATTGGAAATGTCTACCCTGACTTGCTTCAGTTTCTTTTCTTTGGGAGAATTCTGGCAACTTATTTTGTATTAATCTCATTGTAGTACTCATGTCTTTTTGTTTTTTTCAGAAGTACCCATCCCCAGATGACTTTACAACCTGCTTTTTCCAGACCAGGTTTCAACTCAAAGCAGCAGGCAAATATTTCCCTTCTAAAAATAAAATTTAAAGGTAGAACTAGCTGGAAAAGTTTGGTTTAACTTCTCCCTCCCTGCTTGTGAATCAGACAGAAAAATGATCTCAGGGCTCACTTTCTCTCTCTCACTCTCTCACATTCCCTCTCTCTCTCACTCTCCCTTCATTCTCACTCTTTCATGCTGCTTTACTAAAATAATTAACTGCTGTGTCATTTTTTTTTCTAGGACTTTTTTTATTTTAAAAAATTCTATATTTTTTAGCTCATAATTTTAATCCATCATACCTGTTAATATGTTTTTCTGATTAGACCTATTTTATCCAAATATAAATGTTTTTTTGCACTCTGCTTTGTTCAGAGGAAAATTTGCAAAGATTATCTCTCAGCCTAATAGATTTTATAAAGCTATAAGACCTTTATTTCTTTATTCCTGTGTATGTGTGTACACTGATATTTTGTCTTGTCTACATGTATGCATGTATCAAAATCAAATGAGCTTATAAATTAGAATTTAAACTATGGATCCAATTGCTTTTGATTCACATGGTTTGAAAGGTTCAGTATACATTGGGTAAACAAATAAAAATGAAGGATGTCTTTAAAGTTACAAGTTTTTCTAGGGGGTCAAACAATTAGTAAAATGTGTGTGTGTGTGTGTGGTGTGTGTGTGGGTGTGTGTATCCATTGTTTCTAGGACTTTTCTTCAACAAAGAAGAGGTAAATTATGTCCAAAGCATTTTTCTGCTATGGGATTAATCATAAATATATTTGAGACATTTGATTAATTTACAAAGTTTCCCTCTCCTCGCAAAGTTAAACAAATGATGAGGCCAGGAAAATGACTGTCAAACATCCAGTACATCTGGTACTTCCATGACTTTCTGAAAATCAGGGATCCCCCACAGTAACCACTCAGATGAACTGTGGCTGAATCCTCAAACTGACTGTAGAACATAGGCCCTTCATGCGCTCATCAGTCCACTTTAGTTGAGTAACTGCCATCTTTGGTGAGGGAGAAATGGAACAGAGGAGGACTTAAGGCAACTGAAGGTAACTGCCCAGGGCCTCTCGCTGTTGTTACACAAAGGCCTTATGTCTCAAATCTGAACCTGACAGCCTCAGGGGTATCAAACATCAACCGTCTGCTAAGTGCTTATGAGCTTATACCACATGATTGGTAGAAAGATTTGTACCAAATCTTTGTTGGCATTGAAGTTGTCCTATTTCTACTTCCTCCCCTCTCCAACCTTCCCTTTCCCCTGCACACCCAGGAAAACTTCATGAATCAGGGATTTTCTTGCCATTTTGTTTCTGCACCCCCCGGCCTTCCCATCTTTCCAGACACTCTTTCCATCCGGTTTCCAGCAGATAGGAACCCGCCATTTAGTCAGTCAAGACCCCAGGGTTCCCCACCACTGAGGCTTGGGTAAAGACGTTTCTCCAGTCCACAGTGGGAAAAGTCCAGTCCAGTGCCTGGTACATCTGTGATTTAAGAGTGAAGAAGACATTTTGTTCTCAGCTGTCACTTCTATCAGGCCTCTCCAGAAATGGCAGTTACCCAGTCAATACCCAGAGACACCCCCTTGGGCTGTCTCTTTTCTGATTTTAAGACCCTCTGCTCCCAAACTGACCTCAAAATTAAATGCCTCCTTAGACTCTGTACTCAAATTTGGCCACAACACAAATGAGATAGCCAGCATCCATGACCCAAATGTGGAACTCTTGATAAAGAAATTCTCCAGGCTTTTGGGAAATATTTAACACAGAATGGCAAGTGGACTAAACTTCCCTACCTCCAGGCCTTCTTTTTCCTCTGCTCAAACTCCTCCCTATGCCAACCTTGTTCCACTTTGCAGTTACTAATTACAGACTCACAACTTTCTTCCTCATTTACAGTTCCAAAAATAGTAAGTGAAACCCCTCCTTACAGATCCCAGGGTCCCACAGCCCCCCACATCAGGGCCCCTCCCCAGAATTTCACTGCTCCCCCATCGTTTCCCTCTGAAAAGTCCCATCAACACCACATCTGACTCCTTCCCCAGGAATCCCACTACTCTCCTTCCAGGTTCACCTCCTTGGACCCCACACACAAGTTGCCCCTCTACCCTATCATCCCCTCCCCATACATGGTCTAAAACTCCCAGCAAAACACATGTTCTCTCTCCAGGAGATGGCGGGGCCTGAAGGGACCATCTGAATTCATATCGCCTTTTTCATGACAGTCATGTCCAAAATAGAGAACAAATTAAGCTCATTTTCTGAAAATACTTCCAAATATAGGAAGTTTACCAGCCTGACTCAATCCTACCACCTTACTTAAAGAGACACGTGCTATATATTAGCATCAATCCTGACCAATGATGAACATGCCCCCATCTGACAGGGCAATAGAGATAATGCAACTCTTTTGCATGGCCCAAATCCTAATATCCATCCAGCCTCAAGACCCTGGGATTATCAGACTCCAACATATGATTACTTGAAGGAATGACAAAAAAATTCTCAAAACCAAGTTAATTGGGAAAAGATAAAGAAAATTACCCAGGGACCTGATGAAAATTCCACCCTATTTTGCACCCAACTTACTGAGGCCGTCGCCAACTATACAAATGTGGACATCAACAGTCGCTGGTGGCAGTCTCTTTCTTCATTTTAATTTTATCAGCGGGTCTGCACCTGACATTCGTAAGAACTTAGTTAGAAAACGACCCCAAAACACCTCAACAACAGTTTTTAGACACTGCTTTCAAAGGTTTTAAGAGGGAAAATGACGCCAAAAAGGAGAGAGACAAACATCTTAAAGCTAAATATCAACTCCTGGCCTCTGCCATACAGAGCCCAAGGAAAGCCCCTATGGCTCATGGCCCTACCAGACCCTCTAATGTTCCTCCTGGGCCCTGCTTTCTGTGTTGGCTAAATTGACACTGGGAAAAAGCCTGCTCTTAGTTGAGGGTCCCCTGCAAACCCTGGCCTAACTGTGGACAATGGGGACACTGGAAGGTGGATTGTCCCCAGGGAGGAACATCCCTCCCCCCAGTACAGTCACCCAATTCCCAAGTCCCCTTCACCAAGTTGTTGGAATAAGGGGGTTGGGGCCCTATTGCCCCTGCCACCTCAGGTGACACATCTGAGGAACCCCAGATTACAGGGATGGTAAGTGGACATGCAGTTTCATTTGTGGTCACCAGTAGTATAGTCCTTTCACTTTTAACTCAATGCCATGCATATACTCTCAAATCAAATGCCCCAATTATGGGAGTCTTGGGGACCTCTACATATCCACTGCAGATACCCACCCCCCTTTTTTGAACATTTGGATCCCTTTCATTAGCCCATTCCTTTATAGTTGTGCCAAATTGCTCTGTCCCCCTATTGGGCCAAAATCTCCCTCAAATATTAAAAACCTTCATATCACTCCCCCTTTAAAATCCACTACCATCTTTTTTAGTTCATTCTAGTCTGGACCTGGTCCATGCAACCCGTAAGTCTCCTGAGTGTCCTTTACTTGCTGGACAGTAACCCCCCAGTCTGGGATCCTTCCCAACCTATAATAGCAAAACATCATTCCCCAGTTCATATCAGCTAGGAGACCCCAGCCACTATGGAACACTTCCCCAATATCCTTTAACTCTCTTAACACTCAAAGGTTAAAAGACCATCATCTCCCATTTTTTACAGGTTTAACTCATACCAACCCACTTGTCTCATAACTCCCATATTCTCAGAATAAAGTAATATAATGGCCAATTCTAGCTAGTATAGGACTTCAGAGAAATCAAGAGGCAGTTGTTCCCACATACCCTTTAGTGCCCGTGGCCTACACACTTTTTTCTCATATCCCAGGCTTTACCCCACATTTCACAGTATTAGACCTGAAAGACACCTTCTTTACTATTCCCCTCCATCCTGCCTCACGTCCACTGTTCACCTTTACTTGGGCAGACCCAGACACTAACTCCTAACAACAGCTCACCTGTACTGTTCTCCCATGAGGCTTCTGAGATAGCCCTCATGACCTTGGCCAGGCTCTCCAACACAACCTGGCCACCCTAAATTTATCTCCTAGCCACCTCATACAGTATGTAGAAGACCTCCTGCTCTGTAGTCCTTCATTAGAATATTCCACCTGTCACACTACCACCCTCCTTAACTCGCTGACTTCCTGGGGCTCCCCTCAGGTACAATATTTAGGCATCCTATTAACCCCACCTCCTGTACCATCCCTCTAGAGAGACTCAGGTTTTAAAAGACATTCCCCTACTGACCACCAAAAGGCACATGCTGCCCTCTTATATCTTTTTAAGTGATTTTCAATTCTGGATACCAAAATTCTGCCTCATAGCCAAATCCCTTTATGAAGCTTCCAAAGGGAAACTTTCAGATCCTCTTCCATTCCCTCATTCTTTTTCCTCTATCATTTCTACTCTCCAAAATTCCAAAATTGACCCTAATGCATCAAGGTTTTAGCAACAGTAGTGCTCCTTGTCCCTAAAGCCAGAAAATTTGCATTATATCAGCCCATTAATGTTCTTACCTCCACTCTCTCCCAGGTCTTCTCAGTCATCATTCATTTTTCTCCCTTCTTCCAACCAGAGTGCAATTACTACATACACAACTCCCGGATCCCTTAACCATCCTCTACTAAGACTTTTCTTTAAATCCTGCCACTCTTCCCCCAACAAAACCCTGTGATTTTTCACTCTTGTCTTGATACCCTTGATTTATTAATGATTCCCATTTAACATATAACTGGAGCCCCTGATCCTCTTGCCCCAAATTCCTAATGTCATTTTGTCAGACAACCATCCACCCTTTCTTAACAACACTCAAAAAGAAAAATTAAAATTATCATATTTACTTTCCCTTCATCTTTCATTTCCTCTAACACTAGAACTCACTTAGGATCTCTAGCTTCAAGATACATTCATTGACCTGACACCCACTCTTATTTCTTCCTCCTCCAAATGTTGCTACACATCATCTGTAATAATCAGACTGAAACTGCAATAAAAAGGGAAAGAACTGCCTGATTCCTGGTGGTCCTCCTGGTTACACCCCTTTAATAGTCATCCTTCTCTAATAGATTTTCTTCCATGTATTCTAACATGGAAATTAGAATGTAACTAACTCCTCCTATGACCTGGCTCTCCTAAGGTTGTATATAAAACCCAGAACCTCATGGACAGCATCCTTTTTACCCCTGAAAATGAGCCACATCAGGTGTTCAATGGATCCACCCTACTGCTGAATGGCAAAAGTCTTGCCGACCTGAGGTCTGCTCCCCACCTCTGTCATTTGTGCACCATGAGCTTACAGTCTGATCCCTCCAATGAGATAAAACTTGTTCTACAAGTTAAATGCACAGATAATTTCATAAGGTTGATTTATATAGAAATAACAAATTTTATTGATGTTTATTTATGTCACTTGGTGTTTTGCAACCAGATAAAGATAACCTGCTCTCAATAAATTATAAATAAAATTTTGTGGTACTTTTTACATTGTGATAAAAATTAAATGTATTATTAGAAAGTAATAAGAATAGCCTGATTTTAAAAATTGACAATATGGAGCATACAAACATTTTCCATCTTTCCACAAAAAGAAAATTAAAATCTCTCTTATTTTTTGTTTGATTCATGATACAGATGTAATGCTGATTATTGGTTACCTTGACGAGTCCTGCTTCTTCATATGTTGAAATATAACACTGGAGAAACATGTCAAGGCAATCATAGAGTGGAAAGTAAGAAGTTTTTATTTTTTAATTTTTTTATTTTTTCTTTTTTTTATTGTAAACATGGGATACATGTTGTTTCTCTGTTTGTACATGGCATAAGGGCATACCATTTGTGTAATCATAAATTTACATAGGGTAATGTTGTTTGATTCATTCTGTTATTTTTTCCCTTCCCCCCCAACCCTCACACCCCTCTTTTCCCTCTGTACAGTCCTTCCTTCCTCCATTCTTGCCCCCCTCCCTAACACTAACTCTAACCCTAACACTAACCCCTCCCAACCCCCATTATGTGTCATCATCCACTTATTAGCGATATCATTCGTCCTTTGGTTTTTTGAGATTGGCTTATCTCACTTAGCATGATATTCTCCAATTTCATCCATTTGCCTGCAAATGCCATAATTTTATCATTCTTTATGGCTGAGTAATATTCCATTGTATATATATACCACAGTTTCTTTATCCATTCATCAATTGAAGGACATCTAGGTTGGTTCCACAATCTGGCTATTGTGAACTGAGCAGCTATGAACATTGATGTGGCTGTATCTCTGTAATATGCTGATTGTAAGTCCTTTGGGTATAGGCCAAGGAGTTTTATTAAAGGAGAGTAAAACAGACTTCTGAGTGGAAGAAGGAGACTCAGAGGCAGACTCCATGGGATGAGGATGTCCAGACCCTTTTATAAATGTAAAGTTGCCTTTGTTCTCCTGCATTCTTTTCCCTTATCTTGTTCATTTCCCTCAATCCTGCATAGTGACCATCTCCCAGCAAGCATTCTGCAAAGAGCAGGGTAATTGGCAAGGGAAATGTTTCTAATGATTCCAAGGGATCCACATATGATCTATCCTAGTAAATGGCACTACTGGGTAGAGGAAAGCTAATGGAGTCAGAAGGCTTCTCGCGAGTTCTTAACAAATGTCATGTGACTCTTAACAATAGATAGAAACAAAGTCAATTTTGACCAACTTAGTTTTAAGCACCAGGCTTGAGAGTATGACCAAAGTACAACAATACATGGACATTTAAAAAAAAAATGGTTCTTTTAAAGTAACTAGAGATATACATTTGTGTCATTCCTTCCAAAATAAAAAACACTGAGTAGTTACAAAGAAAGGGTTTTTTTGGTAGGGTTGAATGATACAAAGTTAGTTCTGAGTCAATTTGAGACCTCTCTTTGCTTTTTTGTAAGATTATTATGAACTCTTGTTCATAACCCCCTTCTGTAATTTGCAATTCATCACTTCCAGCCAGAGACTGGAGTTTAATCAAGAAAGGAGACAAACTTCAACTGAGCAGAAAAGGACCTTACCAGGTACTCCTGATCATTAGGATGCCTATCTGAAATCTTGAAAAGGGGAAAACTCATTGTCGGGGGGGTTTTCCACCTCAAAAATTTAATGTGGATAGGATAGATGGCAATAACAAAGGGTGCAATGAAAATGAAACCAAAAGTTATAAAATGAAAAAGGGGCAAAGGTTCTGAGAAATAGAAATTCCAAAGGTTCATTTTCAGAACATAGTATTCAGCCTTAATTAAATCTAATTTTAGCCATTTTTGCTATAGCCCATCAATTTCCACACCCCAGTTTTAAAATTAGACAATTGTGTAGATTGTACTCTAGAGTCTTCCAATCAAGGGTGAAGGATAGCACTACATTTGTTATATGAATATACAAACTGCCTGCCCAAGTGTGCTTGCCAGCCAAGTTCTGTAGCATGCCTTGAGGTAAAAAGTAAAAGTCTACCTTGCTCACATACTTTTAAAAAGTGTTTGATATGTTGTCTCACTTTGGCATTTCTCTTTTTTTTATTGATTCTTTTTAGTTATGTATGACAGTAGGAGAAATTTTGATGGAATTATACAAGCTGGAATATATCTTATTCTAGTTAGGACCCCATTCTTGTGGGTGAACATGACTGTTGGGTTCACTTAGGTAGTTCATACATGTACGTAGGAAAATTATATTAGATTTACTCTACTGCCTTTCCTCTTCCTATTCCCCTCCCTTTCCTTCATTCCCCTTTGTCTAATCTATTAAACTTTACTTTTCCCCAACCACTTTATTGTGATTTAACTTCCACATATCAGAGATATTCTGCCTTTCTCTAGATCCATCCTTTTACTGGCAAATGTCATAAAGTCATTCTTCTTTATGGGTGAGTCCATTGTGTATATATACCATTTTTTAATCCATTCATTTGTTGAAGGGCACCCAAGTTGGTTCCATAACTTAACTACAATGAATTGTGCTGCTATAAACACTGATGTGGATGCATCATTGTACTGATTTTAACTTTTTTGTATATATGCTGAAGAATGAGATAACCATGTCAAATACTGGTTTCACTCCTAGTTTTTATTTATTTTTTGAGGAATCTCCATATTGCTTTCTTGCAGTACTACCAGCAATGTATGAATGTACCCTTGTTCTCACATACTCAAAAATCTTTATTATTACTAGTATTTGTGATAGTTGCCATTCTCACTAGAGTAATATTAAATCTCAGTGTAGTTTTAATTTGCATTTTTTTAATTGATAGAGATGTTCAACAATTTTTCATATATTTGTTGACCATTCACATTTTTTCATTTGACAAGCATCTGCTCAGTTGTTCAATTCCTTTGCCTATTTATTGATTAGATTTTTTTTTTGTTATTGTTTTGTCTTTGTGTTAACTTTCTTGAATTCTTTGTTTATCCTGAAAATTAATGCCCTGAGATGCAGGTGGCTAAGATTTACTGCCCTTCTGTAGATTCTGTCTTCATACTCTTGATTGTTTTCTTTGCTGTGATGAAATTTTTAATTTGACGCCATCCCATTTATTGATTATTGATTTTGCTTCTTGCACTTTAGGAGCCTTGTTAAGAAAGTCAGTTTCTGAGTCAATATGCTTGAATGTTTGACCTACATTTTCTTCTACTAAGAGTAGGGCTTCTGATCAAATTCCTAGGTATTTGAGTTGATTTTTGTTCAGGGTGAGAGATTTAGGGGTGAAATTTTATTCTATTACATATGACTTTCCAGTTTTTCCCAGCAGCACTTGTTGAAGAGTGTATGTTTGGTGTATATTTTTGGTGTCTTTGTCTGGTATAAGATAACGGCATTTATTTGGGTTTCTCTCTTATTCTGTTCCATGGCCTTCATGCCTGTTTTGGTGATTGTTACCATCAATCTGTAGTGTAACTTAAGTTCTAGTGTTGTGACACTTCCCACTTCACTTTTTTCACTAAGGATTGCTTTGACTATTCTGGGCTTCTTATTTTTCCAGACAAATTTAATGATTGCTTTTTCCACTTCTGTAAATAGTATCATTGGGATTTTCTGCCTTCTACCATTTTTGGTGTTGATTTGTTCTTTTTTTTCTAAGACTTTGAGATGTAATGTTAGGTCATTTATTTGTTGACTTTTTATTCTGTTAATGAATGAGCTCAATGCAGTGAATATTCCTCTTAGCCCTGCAATCACAGTGTCCCCGAGATTTTGCTATGTTGTATCAGTATTCTCATTTACCTCTAAGTAATTTTATTTCATCCTTAATTTCTTCTGCTATCCATTTGTAATTAAATAATATATTATTTCTTCTCCAGGTGTTAGAGTAGCTTCTGTTTTCATTTTATCAATAATTTCTAATTTTATTATCTCTGTTTTCCATTTTGTATATTTACTAAGAGTTGCTTTGTGGCATAAAATATGATTTATCTTAGAGAAGGATCCATGTGCTGCCAAGAGGAAAATGTGTTTGCTCATTGATGGATGAAATGTTCTATTAATTATATTTCTGTTAAATCTAAATTATTGATTGTATTATTTAGTTTTATTGTTTCTTCATATCTATAGTTGTTCCTGACATGTCCTTTTTCTTGTTACCTCTACAGAGATCAAGGCTAGCTGTGTTATCTGCACATCAGGAAGTGGATCTAGTTTCTGGTTGGCTGGGGAGACTGTTTTTTGCAATAATCAAATGAAGAATGATTCATTTATAATAACTTACATTATGACATTAAATTCTTAATAAACAGACTCTTATTATAATATGGTATAGAAATTAAGAATAAAGTCCTAATAATAATTAAGAATATGCATTCAGGAGACACAAGTTTTAAGACTCAGTTTTGTTGGAGGCCTCTCAGAACTACATAAGGTCCTCAATAGATCCTCAGTTAGGATTCCTCTCACAGCACTAAGTCAATCTGATAAATAAAGAGAAGTGAAGCTCCTGAGTTTCATTCTTTTGTTTTTCATGGCTGCTTGTTGTGACTTTTTAGGCTTTGGAGATATTATAAAAATAGGTGCACTTTGAATCTTCTCCATGATTGGAAAGGTATAGAAGGGTGGTTAGAGCTATCTCTTATTTATGGGGATGATGAAAAGAATATACCCTCAAAAAGTATGCAACACTTAATCTTTTTCTGTTGTTCTCTGTTTAAATAGGGAAGTGTAACTTACATGCTTTGGAGCAGAACCCAAAGTATCCAGTAAATTAATTAATCTATTTTTAAAATTAAATTTACTTTTCAATCAATACATAATAAAAACAAAATTATACAGATTTATGGAGTATGATGATATTTTAAGACACAGAAATGTTTCATAATTTTAAAATTAGGTTAAAATATCTATCTTTTCAAGCATTTGTAACTTCTTTATGGTAAAAAACATTCAAAATCCTTTTTTCAACTTTTTAAAGGATAATGAGTACACTATCATTCTATATAGTCACTCTTCTGTGAAATATGAAATATCACAATAAAACTTTTTATTTCCATTTGATTGTAACTTATTACCCATTTACCAACCTCCCAGTCTACCCTCCTCTATACATTTCTCAGCCTCTAGTAACCAACAGTCTAATCTTAAATTTTATGATTACAACAACTTAAAATTCCACATGTAAGTGAAATCATGTAGTACTTTTTGTTTCTATCTTGGACTTTTTTTACTTAATACAATGGTCTACAATTTTAACCATGGTTTCACGAATTACAGAATTTCATTCATTTTATGACTGAATAATATTCCATTGTATTTTTGTACCACATTTTATTTCTCCATTCATCAGTTAATGGTCATTTATGTTATTTCTATTTCTTGGCTATTGTGAATAGTGTTGCAATGAACATGGTGGTGCAGATTCCTCTTGAACATACTGATTTAATTTCCTTTATATGTGTTCCCAGTACTGCAATTGTTGAATCATATAGTTAGCTCTATATTTAAATTTTAAAAAACTTCCGTAGTGTTTTTCATGATGGGTGTACTAATTTGCACTCACATCAACAATGTACAAGTTGTTCATATTTCCACATCCTCATTTACATTTGCTTCTTTTTTGTCTTTTTGATAATTCTAACTGGAATGTATCTATATCTCATGAGGTTTTGACTTGAACTTCACTGATGATTAGTTATGTAGAACCTTTTTCATATCCACTGGCCATTTCATATATCCATTGGTCATTCATATATTCTGTTTCATGAAATGTCTGTTCAGATCAGTTACCCTTTTATTTTGTTTTATGCTGTTGTTTGAATGTCTTGTATATTCTGCATATTGATCTTTTGCCAAATGAATAGTTTCTAAATAATTTTCCCAAACTAAAGGTTGTCACTTAGCTCTGTTGATTGTATTTTTTGCTAATGTAGAAGCTTTTTAATTTGCTGCAATTCCCTTCAATAATCTTGTCTTTGTTTCTTATAATTTTGTGATTATATTTAAAAAAAAAAAAAAACTTTTCCTGCATCAGTATCCTGAAGTATTTCTCTCATATTTTCTCAGTAGTTTTGTGGTTCCAGGTCATATATTTTAGATCTTCAGATAACTTTGAATTGATTTTTGGTACTGGCAAGAAATATTGCTAGTGATGTAGTTTTATTTTTCTGCATATCTATATCCACTTGTCCCAGCACTGTTTATTGAGGAGACTTACCTTTCTCCAGTTTTTTTCTGGCACCTTTGTTGGAGACCAATCAGTTCTCTCTTCTGTTACATTGGTCTAAGTGTCTCTTTTTTTGCCAGAACCAAATGTTTCACTTAGGACAGCTTGCAGTGTGTTTTGAAATCAGGGAATATGATTCTTTAAGCTTTTTATCTTTTTGACCATGATTCCTTTGTCTATTTAAGGTCTTTTGTGATTCCATGTGAACCTTAGGTTTGTTTTTCTATTTCTGTGGAGAACTCTGATATCTTAATAAGAGTTGAATAGAATCTATAAATTGCTTTTGGGTGATATGGACATTTGAATGTAGACTTGGAATAGTTTTCAAATTTTATGTCTTTTTCAATTTCTTTCATCACTTTCTAGTAATTTTCACTATAAAATTATTTCTAGGTATTGTATTTTATTTTTGTAGCTACTGGGAATTGAATTGATTTCATTGTTTCTTTATCAACAATTTCATTATTGGCATATGAAAATATCACTGATTTTTTTAATGTTGACTTTTTATCCTGAAATGTTATTGAATTTGTATGTCAGTTCTGTGAGATTTTTGCTGAAATATTTAAGTTTTTCTAAACATAAAGTCATACCATCTTCATACAATGATATTTTGACTCTCCACTTCCTTTCTCTTATATAATTGCTTTGCCTACAATGTCTACTATTACATTGAATAAGAGCTTTTGAGTAGGTGTTAGTGTGTTTCTGTTATTATGACAAAATACCTGAGACTGAGTACTTATGAAGAAAAAGGACGATTTAGTTCGTAGTTCTAGAGGTTCAAGGGCATGATGCTGGTTTCAGCATTGCTCCATTGAATGCCTCAATGTAGATCACACCACAATGATGGGATCACTGTGAGAGGGACAATCGTGTGGCAGAACAGGAAGCCAAAGACACTGGAGATTCATGAGGCTTATTCATTTAGAACTTTTTCTCATTAGAACTAATAGAATTCACATTTAAACTAATCCTTTTCTATGTCATGCTCCCAATGACTTTGAAGTTTCTAATGCGTTAGTCATCTTTGTATCACTGCAGTAAAATACCATAGGCATGATAATTATGAAGTAAAAAGAAGTTTACTTAGCTCAGTTTTGGAGGTGAAAAGTTCAAGGTCTGTTGGTCCCATTGGTTTGGCCTTTGAGAGGACAGCAGATGGCACTAACGGGAGCAGGTATGTAAGTGAGTGGTCATGTCATGGATAAAAGAAAAAGAAAGTAAGGGAGGACCAGCCAAAGTCCCATAATTCACTTTAGTAGCATGCCCTCATTGATTTAAGGGCTTCCCATAAGACTTGTGTTAGTCAGCTTTGTGTCACTGTGATGAAATATGAGACAAAAAGGGTAAAAACTTATTATTTTATTTGGGTTACTAGGTCCAGGAATTTTAGTCAATAGACATCTGGCTTCATTGCTTTCGAGTCTATGGCAAGGAAGCCCATCATGGCAGGAACTCATGTTGGAGCAGAGATACTCACCTCATAATGGACAATAACTAAAAAAAAAAAAAAAAAAAAAAAAGAGAGAGAGAAAAAGTAAGGGCTTTTATTGCAGTAATTTCTTTAAGAACATGCCACAAATTATCTTAATTTTTTTCACTAGGCCCCACATCCAAAATGTTTCAACACTTCTCAATAGTCATATCAGCTTGGGACCATTTTTCAACACATGAGCCTTTGGGAATCTAAAACCCAAATCATAACAATGCCCCACCTCTTAAAGAAAAGTCAAGAGCACTTCCCAACACCATCACTCTGGAGACCAAGCCAATGGACATTTGGTAGACTATATTCAAATTATAATATCCCCTTGAGTTCAACCTCTAACCATTGCCACACTGAAGACTAAACTTTCAACTCACACCCATTGGGGAGACAAACGGTATCCAAGCTTTTCTCCATTTAGTATGTTAGCTGTGGATTTCTCATATATGACCTTTACTCTGTTGAGGTACATTTCTCCCACACCTAATTTTGTTGAGTTTTTTTGTATCATAAAGGCACATAAAATTTTACTAAATTTATTTCCACATCTTTTGTGGATGATCATGTTTTCATCATTCATTCTGTTGACTTGTGTATTTTGAGATATCCTTTCATCCCAGAGATAAATCACACTTGATTCTGGGTCATAATCTGAATATGTGTGATTCAATTGCTATGATCTCTGGAGAATATTAATGATTATCAGAAATCTTTTATTTGTTATTTGTAGATATATATAACATTGGTATTCACTTTGGCATAATTATAAAGGCATGAAATATAATTTGCTCAAATTCAATCTCCAGTATTTCCCTTTTCCCTTCTACTCCTTTCCCCTTCCTTCTACTCTGTTAATTTTTCTGTTATTTACTTTCACATTTTTGTTTTTGTTTTTGTTTTAATTAGTGTCTTGTGGGTATACATGATGATGAGATTGACTGTGGTACACACACACACACACACACACACACACACACACATATATATATATATATATATATGAAAGTTAAGTTATATTCATACAACTGTTCTTCCCTTATCCTATCTCTTCTCCCTCTACCTCATTTCTTTTCATCTAGTTTACCAAACTTCTTTCTTCTAATCTACCTTCCTTTTCCCTTTCTCTCTCTTGCTCTTTATATCTGCTAATTTGGGGCTAGCCTCCACATATCAGGAAAAAATTCAACCTTTTACTTTCTGAGTCTGGTTTATTTCATTGAGCATAATAGTCTCAGTCCCACTCATTTACTAACAAATTCCATAACTTTATTCTTCTCTATGACTACATAATACTCCATTGTATAAGTACCACATTGTCTTTATTTACCTTGATTGGTTCCATAATTTGGCTATTGTGAATTGTGCTTCTATAAACATTGAAGTGACTGTATTACTATAGTATGCTGATTTTAGATATATTAGATATATACTAAAAAGTGGTGGTGTAACTGTATCATATGGTGGTTCCATTCCTAGTGTTCGAGGAATTTCCGTACTGCTTTCCAGATTTGCTGCACTAATCTGCAGTCCCACCCAGAATGTATGGGTGTATCTTTATCCCCACATTCTCACTGACACTTATTAGTATTGGTATTCTTGAAAATTGCCAGTCTAAATGGAGCGAGATAAAATCTCAACATAGTTTTGATTTGCATTTCCCTAATTGTTAGAAATGTTGAACATTTTTCATAGTTTTTTGCCTATTTCTTCTTTTGAGAAGTGTATATAGTTCTTTTGCAATTTATTAACTAGATTTCTCATTTTCTTGGTGTTGAGTTTTTTAAGTTCTTTGTATATTCCAGATGTTAATGCCTCAAGGATAAGGGAGCAAAGATCAGCTACCATTTTGTAGACCTTCTCCTCATGCTTTTAATTGTTCCTGCTATGCATAAGCTTTTTAATTTGATGACATAGCACTTATTTAATTTTAGTTTTATTTCTTGTGCCTCAAGAAAGGAAAAGTTTGTTCCTATATCAACATGGCCTACGTTTTCTTCTATCAGTTGCAGAGTGTCTGGTTTAATTCCTAGGTCTTCAATTTACTTTGAGTTGACTTTTGTGCAGGATGAGAAATGGGTCAAGTTTCATTTACCTACATATGGAGTTCCAGTTTTCCTACCACCATTTGTTGCCAAGGCCATCTTTTCTCCAACATATGTTTTTGGCACATTTGTATAGTATCTGATAATTGTATTCATGGAGTTTGCCTCTGGTTTTTATACTATTCCATTGATCTTCACGTCTGCTTTGGTGCCAGTACCATGCTACTCTTCTTGTTTTAGTTTATTGTTTGTTCTTTGTTTGTTTGTTTGCTTGTTTTTATCTATAACTCTAGAGTATAATTTGAGTTCTGGTATTGCTATAACTCTGCATCACTCTTTTTGCTCCAGATTACTTTGAATATTCTGGATCTATTATTTTTCCAAATGAATTTGAGTACTGTGTTTTTTTTTTTAGTTCAATGAAGTATGTCATTGGTATTTTGATAGGAATTATGTTAAAATTGTATAATGCTTTTGATAGTAGGACCATATTGATAATATTAATTCTGGCTAGAGTTTCAAGGACTGTTTTGAATAGGAAATGTGAGAGTGGTATGCTTGCCTTGTTTCTGTTTTCAGAGGAAACTCTTTCAGTTTTTCTCGATTCAGTATTATGTTAGCCTTGGGTTTATACAGCTTTTACATTGTTGAGGTAAGTTCCCTCTCTCTCTAGTTTCTCTAGTGTTCTAAATATAATGGATGTTGTCAAATACTTTTTCTACCAGGAGTCATGATCTATATTTTCTTTTATGTTTGTGTCCCTGTCTGGTGTTGGTGTCAGAGTTATGTTGTCCAACTAGAGCAAGTTTGGAGATATTCTCTCCCAACTTTTTGGAACAGTTTAAGAATTGGCATTATTTTTCTTCAAATTTTGGCAAAATGTAGTATCAAAGTCAAGCAACCTTGGGATTTTATTTGTTGGGAGACATTTAATTACTAAATTTTATTACTTTTTATTATTTTCTATATTCATATTTTCTATGCCCTCATGACTCAGTTTTCATAGAATACGTGTTCCCAGAAACAATCATTTTCTCTAGGCTGTTTGTATATATAGGCATACAATACTTCACAATGTTCTCTATAAAATTATTCTGTGGTTTTAGTTGTATTGTGACTTTTTAATTTCTTATTTTATTTATTTGAACCTTTTCAATTTTTCTTGCTTAGCTTAGCTCTGGGTTCATAAATTCTGTTTATCATTAAAATTGATCTTTTGTGTTATTTTTCTCTATTTCTTTTATTTATATCTTTATCTTTAAAACTTTATTTCCTCCTACTAATTTTGGGTTTGCATAATATCTAGTTCTATATCTAGTTCTTTGAGTTTCACCATTAGGTTGTTTAGTTGTGTATTTAAGACCTCTTTTCCTATCTTTTCTTCCATTTTTTAGTATTGGAAATATTTCTATAATATGTTCCCTTAAGATGCTTTTGCCATATCTCAGTGGTTTTCTTATGTTATGTTTCCATTTTCATTTGTTACATGAATTGTTTTATTTCACTTTTGATTTATCCATTGACTTGTTCAAAAGGTTATTGCTTAATTTCCATGTATTTGTATGATTTGTCATGTCCTTCTGCTTGTTGATGTTTGGTTTCTTCCATTGTGATCAGAGGAGGTAACATGATATGTTTTTGACATTTTGAAATCATTTAGACTTACTATGTGGCCTAACTTATGTTTATCCTGGAGAATGTTCCCCGAGCTAATGAAAAAAAAAAAAAAAGCATGTATTCTGCAGTAATTCTCTAAATGTTCAGTAAGTCTTTACAATCTATAGTATAGTTAACTCTGATTTTGGTTTATTTTTTGTCTTAATGATGTATTCCTTAATAAAAGTGAAGTGGTAAAGTCCCCAAACATAACTGTATTAAAGTATGTATCTCTTCTTGAACCTAATAATGTTTGCTTTATATGAAAATATGTTCTAGCATTGGATGCATACATATTTAGTTGTTATTTCTTCTTATTGAATTAATTGTTTTATCATTATAGAGTGTCTTTTTTGTCCTTTTAAGTTTTTGACTTGAAGTTTTTCCTGTTTAGGAAAAGCAGTAGTTCTGGAGTTTGAACAAAGGGCCTCACATTTGATAAGAACATGCTCTGTTGCTAGGACTAGTGCAGCCAAACTGCCTGGCAAGGGGCAATAGGGGATTAGAAAATAAAGATTCACACACAGAGATTTTGATGATAAAGCTGGGATCAGATGGAGTGCTTCTCTCTGATGGAGAAGCAGATCTAAATAGTTACACAAGCTATCTTTATATATGTCTGATTATCAGATTAAAGAGTACACAAGCATTCTTCTTTGTACTCAGGAAAGTTACAGAACTAGAAACATCTATGCAGATTTTCTACAGTTGCAATGTGCAATGTTAGGAGCTTTGTGTAGGAGGTTCATTGTTTAAAACTACTGTTAAGGGGGCAGGCTCAGGAGTAGCAGAGCTGGTGAAATGTCTTGGTTGTCTAGCATAATTCCTCTATCCTTGGTAGCTATGTGCTGATAGCTGGTTAAAGCTGATAAGACACTTACACAGAGCCTCCTCATGCAAGGAGTTACCACAGCATTCATGCATTCTGCACATGCATTTCTGTGGCACAGAAACTTTCCCAGGCACCAGGCATGCCATAAGGTCATCAGAGACCGCCCCCCCCAATCTCAGTCACTGCTCTCCCATTCTCTGCCACCTCTCTCCACACTCTACCACTAATCTATACCTCCAGTTCCCTTAATGTCTATTTTTATAGCTACTGATGCTCAGTTTTGCTTTTCGTTTGTTTGGAGTATCATTTTTGTTTTTTTTATTTTCCATGTATATGTAACTTTATCAGGAAACTATATTTCTGATGAGTAGCATATCTATGGATCTTTTAAAAATTCTACTTAGTCAGTTGAATTTTTCAAATTGTAGAATTTATTTTCAAATTTATCACTAATAGGTAACAAAATGACTGTTATTTTTTCTTGTTTATAGCTTTTGCTTCTTTATCAGTATTCATCTTTGCAGTTTGGTGTTTTTTTTTTTTTTTTTTGATAAAGTTTGATTACTTTCTCGTTCCCTCTTGTATGTCTACATTAGTTTTATGCTTTCACATGTTCTCACTATGGTAGTGAGAACCTTTGGCTGCCAGATATAGGAATTTCTTAAGCACTTCTTTTAAGACTATTTTGATTATAAGGGGTTCTATCAAGTTTCATTTGCTTAGAAGAGTCTTTGTTTATCTTTAATTTATGATGGATGGCTTTGTTGAGGAGAGTATTCTTGGTTTGCAGTGCATTTTAAATTTAATTTAAGGACTCTGGAAGATTGTTCCATTCTTTTCTGCCTTGCAAAGTTTCTGCTAAGAAATTTGCTGTTATTCTAATGTGGATTTTTTACATGTGACTTGTTCTTCTTCAGTTTTTACATTACTTTTCTTATGTTGGACCGTTAACATTTTGACTGAGATATATTTTATAGGGGATATTTTTAAGTTCAATATTATGTTTGTTTGTTTGTTTAAACTTTCTGTAACAGCATGTCTGTATTTTTCCCAAGATTTAGAAAGTTTTCTGTTAATATTTCATTAAATTGGTTTTCTAGACTTTGTGCTTTTCCTTCTCCTTCTGGGACATTCATAATGTGAACATTTACTTGCTTAATGATGTCCAATATGTCTTATAAACTTTCTTGTTTTCTCTCTTCCCTTTCTCCCTTCCTTTCTTCCTTTTATTTGAGGGCTCATGGTTTCAGAGGTGTCAGTCCATGGAAGGCTGGTTCCATTCCTTGGGGATCAAGGTGAGGCAGGACGTCATGGCAGAAGACCTGGCAGAGGGAAGCACCTTGCATCACCAGGAAGCAGAGAGAGAGAGAGAGAGAGAGAGAGAGAGAGAGAGAGAGAGACAGCACTCTCCAGATACAAAATATATACCCAAATCCACACACCAATTTCAATCTCCTGCAACCACACCCTCCACTTCAATTAATCCCATCAGGGCTTAATTCATTGATTAGGTTAAGACTTACAACCCAATCATTTCTCCTCTGAAACTTCCTGCATTGTCTCACATGTGAACTTTTGGGGAACACCTCACATCTAAACCATAAAAAACACCATAGCAATCAGGCATTAACATTTATTGGGCATTTGAAGTTTGGAAACAATGAGAAAAAATCTAAAATAAAATATTTTATGCTAATTCACAAGCATCATTACAAAATTGAAGCCCTCCTGGCTTGACTTATTTCTCCTAGCAGCATCCTTAGGGCATAGGTGACTCCTGGATTTCAACAAAACTTCCATGCCATAAATTAACACAAAGGACAATTTCCTTTGTGTTTCTGCTTTCTATACAAAAGGATTGACTTGCTTACAAAATCACTTTCACTTCCCTTTATGAAAATATTGTGATGGCCTTTATTCCAAGAAAAAAAATTTACACAAACTAATCGCAATCTCTTTTAAAGTGAGTTATTTTGCTTCATGTACTAATATATGAAACTTCACCAAACAATTTCAATTTAGTTTCAATTGTTTTATGTTTGCTAAAGAAATTTGTCAGAATCCAGTCATCCCCATAATTACTTCTGTATTGCAGGAAACACATCCTATTCATGTAATGCAAAATTCCCTTGATTAGTGTTTAACTTGTATGTTGTGTGTGTGTGTGTGTGTGTGTGTGTGTGTGTGTGTGTTGGCAGATCTAATTGTACATAAATAGCAGCAAATAATGCTTTTCTAGTTATGGTCTGGAATTGAAAAGTCAGCAATGGAATTGAAATACATGAACAACAAATTTTCTTATCCTAAATTATATTCTTATTTCTCCCATTTTACCTAATAAAATGGAAATATTGTCATTTCTATCTGTATGTATGTATATTGTTATTTTTTTAAGTAGGTATGTATTCATGTCTCATACACATGTACATATTTTAACATGTATCTCTTTGGTACTTAACCAAATCAACTATTAATTCTATTAATTATTTTTGTTGGAAGGAGTCCCTCTTGTGAAGAATGTGGCAAGAAGTACTAACTACCTTTCTCTTATATGTAGAGTGTGAATGTTTAAGAAATTCTGTATTTAGCAACTTGAATTAGTGTGAAAATGGCAACTACTGCCTTAATTTTGACAACAGAGAAATAGATTTCTGGAACCTGCCTAATAGTGCCTTAGTTTAAGTTTAAAACTAAACTCAAAATCTTCAAGGAATTGAAAAGGGTTGAAGTTACCATAAAGGAGCACAAGTTGCCTTGTGTATATACACTGTGGTATAGTCATATATGTACACAGGAATGTTAGGTCAGATTCATTACACTGAAAGATGAATCAACTGAAAGAGAAATTAGAAAAAACTATTCCATTCATTGTAGACTCAAAAAAAAAAAAACCTTGGGAATCAATCTATTGAAATATGTGAAAGAACTCTATAATGAAAAGTACAGAACGCTAATGAAAGAAATTGAAGAACACCTTAGAGGGTGGAAAAACCTCCATTTTCTTAGAATGGCAGAATCAATATTGTCAAAATAACCATACTAATAAAAGTACTATACAGATTTAATGCAATTCTTATTAAAATCCCAATGACATTCTTCATAGAAATAGAAAAAGCAGTTAAGAAGTTTATTTGGAAAAATACAAGATCCAGAATAGCCACATCAATTCTTAGTCAGAAAAGTGAAGTTGAAGTCATTAAATTGTACTACAGAATATAGTAACGAGGTCAGAATGGTATTGCACCAAAACAGACATGAAGACCAATGGTAACAGAATAGAAGATAGAGACAAACCCATATAAATGCAGTTATCTCATACTAGATAATGATGCTATAAACATACATGGGAGAAAGGATAGCTACTTTTCAGAAATGGTGCTGGGAAAACTGGAAATCCATATGCAGCAGAATGAAATTGAACTTGTATCTCTTACTCTTCATAATGCTCAAATCCAACAAAAGACCCTGGTCCTACTAGAAAAATTTAGGCACAACTCTCTATCATGTCTGCTTGTGACCCAAGTTCCTCAAGAAGATTCCAAAAGCACAATAAGTAAAATCAACAATCAATAAATGGGATGGCATCAAACTATAAAACTTCCTTAGAGCAAAGAAAACAAGAATGTGAGGGGAATTTTCTCCCCACAGAATGGGAGAAAATGTTTGCCACTGGTACCTCAGATAAAGCATTAATCTCCAGAATATATAAAGAACAAGAACAAAAAAAAAAACCCACAAATTGCCTGATAAATAAATGGGCAAAAGAACTGAACAGGCACTTCACAGAAGAGATTCATATAGTCAAAAAATATATGAAAAAATATTCAACATTTATATCAGAGAAATGAAAATAAAAACTACACTAAGATTCCATTTCACTATAGTCAGAATAGCAATTATCAAGAATAAAAGTAACAACAAATTTTGGTTAGGTTATGAGGAATAACATACATTCATACATTGCTAGTGGGATTGCAAATTGGTGCAACCACTCTGGAAAGCTGTATGGAGATTCCTCAGGAAACTTAGAATGGAACCACCATTGTACCCAGCTATTCCACTCCTCAGTATATATCCAAAGGAGTTAAAATCAGCATACTGTAGTGATGCAGTCACATCAATGTTTATAAAAGCAAATTTCACAATTCTTAATCTATGGAACCAACCTAGGTGCTCTTTAACAGACCACATTATGTATAATCACAAGAATGGGAGCCTATATAATTTAAATTATACTTCATGTATTTATAATACATCAAAATGCACACTACTGTCATGTATAACTAACCCCACCACTAAGAGTGCTGAAACTAAAATTTAAAGTTAGACATTTGAATCTCAGAGTGATTAAGTATCCAGTCTTTTCTAGAGAACAAGAAGAGAAAGACATTCCATGGAGCCTCCTGAAAGGACAGAGGGATCATAGCGAAGAATAGAAGTGTGCCTGGTGCAGATTCTCTGGACTCCAAAGGCCTATAGCCATTTCTCACAGGATCCCTTGCCCTCAGACTCTCACAATCTTAAGCATCTGCAAGGCTTTATGGTGAAGTTCTTGCCTTAAAGAAGGCAGAGAACAATAAACAGGACACCCCATTAAGTGGGAGAGATGACTTTTGTCCTGTGGAAGACCACCCCACCCATGGGAGAAAGGAAGACTTCCCAAAGAGACTGAGGAAAGACAACTGGGCCATTTCCAGTTTTCTGAGACCTACACAAAGTTGTGTGTGTGTGTGTGTGTGTGTGTGTGTGTATGTGTGTGTGTGTGCTCACTGGAAAGAGGGTGTGGGGAGGCTCTTTTAGAAAAGGATACAAAAGCAAAATTGAGTACAGATATCTGAATTGATTTAGAATCAGAAGAGAAATCACAAAAAATTACATGTAAATCTGGAAAATAGTACCAACTTTACAAAAGTCAGAAGAAGAACATTGTGTTTTCATTAATATGCTTGATTTGCCTCTAAAAACATTTTTCTCCTATATTTTTGTGTGTGATCTTTAACGGCCTCTGCCTATGACAATAAGTCTGTGATGTAATCCGTACGTGGGTAGAACATAAAAAATAGATCAATCTTTCCCCCAGCATGGTAATACAAAAAAAAAAAAAAAATTACTGTTGATAATTCCACAACTTATTTGTAAAGTCGAGTGAATAGTTAGAATTGTTACTAGTTTGGGAAAACCTCTATCAGGGATCTTTTACATATGAACTATGAAACTTCAAAGTATTTCAAGTTGCCTAATGGAAGGATTTGTCTTGAATTTTTTTTAAATCAATAGCACTAGTTAACCACTTTGTCACCAGTATACCTGTGGTAGAAACGTATGGAAGTTTCAGAGTATCTTTGTCAACAACAGTTGTTTCTCCAAATCCTCAAGGAATTTAAATCTTTTTCAAATACATTCACATGATTGGTTTTCTGTCATTTGATAAATAAACCACCTGTGAACTCATTCATTACCTGTATTCAACCTTTCTCTCTTCCTTTTAAGGAAGTAAGTTATAATTCAGTCCTCAATACCAAAATAGTTTTCTGTTTATGTTGTTTCTTATTTTTATATCTTTTGTTTCATATTCTGTTAGTTTTTATTTGAATACTCTCTTGGTTTTTATTTAAACATTGAAAGATAATCAAAAGAAGGGTTCCCTCACAGTCAGAGCCAAATTGGAGTTTAAGGTGCCTTAGTTTGTTTTACAGAAACATTGCAGAATGCCTTTCCAAGCAGCAGTTAGAAAGAGGTATTTAAACTTCATTGAATTTTAAAAATAAATTTTTTGTATCTTGAAAAAATTTATCTTTGGATTTAAAAGTACTAACCCATATGAGTAAACTGGGCTAAAACAATTTTGGCTAGACACAAGTACAAAACTTTTAAGTATCTACTTTTTCAATAAAACATACATCTTATAGACATGTCAGATATTGAATTAGTTATATTTAATAATCAATGTTGAGAGAACTGAAAAATATATAGAGAAAAATGTTGTATTTTTGTATAAACATATAGAGATATGAAAAATATGTTCTTGGGTAGGATTGACAATATATTTTAAATTTATGACATAAATACCTTATTTTAAAATTTTTAAATATTAATTTAACACTGAAATGTTAATTCTTTCCCCAACAGCAATTACATAACTTTGACAAGTACTTGATTTACTCTCTAAACAGCAGTTTTAAAGGCAAAATTTCTTCAAACTAAAATAGTGTCCTTATTATATATAGTACCTTATTTATATGTTTATCACACAAGCCATTCTGGAATTTTTTTCACATACTTTTTCTTTTGTGACTACAAGGTGAAACCGTCATAGCTATAACTATAAAATGGCATGAGGAACAAAAAATGAAAGTTTATGTTTGAAGGAATACTTCTCTCCCTGAACTGCACAAATTACTCCATCAGTTGCCCTACTTAAAAAGAAACGGAACTCAGGAAAGTGATGCCCTTGAACATTTGGTTAGTCTCCTGTTGTGCACACTGAGACCCTTGATTCCATACACCTAGTTCCTCTTTGTGGGGACATCTGTGTTTTGACCTCAGGTTTGGGAACTCTGGTTGTCTGTTTTCCTTGTATCTTCCACTGCCCCTTTTAAGACATGGTTCTATGGGTAGTCTTGGGAAAAATCTTTGCTGGTCAATATAAAGGTTTCCATCTGTCAGTCATGGTTCGGGGCTCCTCTCTGGACTTTCTCTCTATATGTTTCATTTTGGTACAATCTTCCAACTGGAGTTGGTCTGTCAAAAGTAAAGAGAGTTGAATCAAGGGTCAACTCTAAGTCTAAGATAATGTTTTACTATAATAATCTGGCTTTAAATAGCTTTCTAGATTATTGTATAGTGTTGCAGTTGGAGTTGGTCTGTCAAAGGTAAAGTAAGTTGAAGAAATCTGTATGTGCTGGTCTGTTAGTTTTAAAGGTTCCCATCTGTCAGTCCTGGTTTTGGTGATCCTCTCTTGTCTGCTTTTTTTGTGTTACTAGCCCTTTAAAACATGGACCATACTGCATTGATCTTACTGGTAGTGTCTTTTTTTTTTTAATGATATTTGTTTCAATCTGTTATTTTTCCCTTCTCCTCACCCCTGCCACCCCTATTTCCTCTATACAATCCATCCTTCCTCCATTCTTGCTTCCCTCCCACCCCCCATTATGTGTCATCATCCGCTTATCAGAGAGATCACTCAGCCTTTGGTTTCTTGGTATTGGCTTATTTCACTTAGCATGATATTCTCCAACTTCATCCATTTGCCTGCAAAGGTCATAATTTATGGCTGAGTAATATTCCATCATGCATATATAGCACAGTTTCTTTATCCATTCATCAATTGAAGAGCATCTAGGTTGGTTTCACAATGTAGCTATTGTGAATTGAGCAGTTATGAACATTGATGTGGCTGCATCACTGTAGTATGCTGATTTTAAGTCCTTTGGGCATAGGCCAAGGAGTGGGATAGCTGGGTCAAATGGTGGGTCCATTCCAAGTTTTCTAAGGAATCTCCACACTGCTTTCCAGAGTGGCTGCACTAATTTGCATCCCCACCAGCAATGTATAAGTGTATCTTTTTCCCCACATCCTTGCCAACACCTATTGTTGTTTGTATTCTTGATAATCGACATTCTAATTGGGGTGAGAAGAAATCTTAGGGTAGTTTTGATTTGCATTTCTCTTTTTACTAGAGATGTTGTACATCCTTTCATATATCTGTTGATTGCTTGTAGATCTTCTTGTGTGAAGTGTCTGTTCATTTCCTTAGCCCATTTGTTGATTGGGTTATTTGTATTCTTGGTGTAGTTTTTTGAGTTCTTTATAGATTCTGGAGATTAGTGCTCTATCTGAAGTATGATTGGCAAAGATTTTCTCCCACTCTGTAGGCTCTCTCTTCACATTGCTGATAGTTTCCTTTGCTGAGAAAAGCTTTTTAGTTTGAATCTATCCCAATTATTGATTCTTGCACTGGTTGTCTCTTGAGTAGAGGTCTTGACTGCATGGTCCACCTATAGAAATAAATCTGTTTAAGAGAAAGAAGGTTTACTGTAACACAATCCGGTCTCTAAATTGTTTTTCTGGACTATTATACAATCTTGACGTTGAAGTTAGTCTGTTAGGAATAAAGTATATGAAAGAGATTCTGTATATACATGCATTTATGCAGTTACATATTAAGGGGTCTGAACCATCAGGAACTAAGTTGAAGGTGCCAAAGGGCACTGCCTCTGGTGTGTGAGGAGATAACAGGACACCAGAGGAAAGGGTTAAATAGATTTAAAACTTTTAAACCCAGTGCTGGCACTCCCAGCACTCTTACCTGGCCCCAGGTAGCTGCAGAATCATCCCACTGTGGTCAAGGACACTAGCTCTAAGCTGGGGAGCTATAGAAAAATGGCCGAAGAGAACCTGGCCACCCTTATTTCCAGCCCCTTTCATCCATGGAGAGTGGCAGTTGTTGACCACAAAGGATGTAGCAGTACGTTCCAGCACTGTCAGTTTATGACCTGGGGACAAGAATAGTCCCCCTTTAAGATCCGACAGGGGACGCCATTTGGCCTTGTAACATTCATCACTGGGGCAAAGCAATTCTTGCTATGAAAATATCCCATCCAACTAAATGCCTGGGGAGACTGGAAGAATAAATAACTGCACCCAGAAAAGAAAAAGACAAACTAAGGCCAACTTGTGCTTTGTAGGCAGAATTTGCAAAGGGATCTTTAAGGAAGCCCAAAGAAAACGATGGAAAGGGCTTCCTCTATTGCATATCAATATATCTAGTATAAGTAAAAGACCCAAAAGAAGACTCTGGGTGCAACTGACAGTGGGGAACTCAATGTTGATGGCATTGTGGTAATGATAATGGAGACAGGTCAGGCTCAAAAATATCCTGTGCTCCATCCCCTTGAATTCAATGTGGGAGAAAAAGATTAAGGCACAGTTTTTTTTATAAAGTGGATTGTCCAACCCTCTCCTGGGGTAAAATTTGTTGTGTGAATTAAATGTACAGAAGGTCTATTTCAGAACATGAATTTAAGAAAGAGTTTGAAACCAGAAAAGATAAAAGAAAGCTATAGGTATGGAAATGTATTTCAGTGCAGAAAATTAGAAGGTAAAAGAAAAGTTTCTGGATGAGAAAGTTATTCTGTCTGGTAAAGTAATATGTTGGGCTAAAGTTCAAGATGAAAGAGGACAAAACTAAGGATGTAAAGCAGTTGTGAATGTTTAAGTGTGTCATAGAAGGTTTGTGGAATGAAAATCTCAAAAAGTTTGTGTTTGTAATTAAATTAGCTATAATTAATGCAGTTATAGTTACTTGAACTTTAATGTACTTATATGAAGAAAAGTTTGAAACATTGATCTGATCTTACCTATTGAGATAATTTTCTTGTATTTATTCAGTTATTTGGGGAAACTGTGTCTTAAAGGAAATAGGGTTTGTACCTGTTTTAAAGTCATATATGATTACTGGCTAAACAAACAACTGTTTTTAGGTTAGAACAATATAGTTGACACCCTAAATATATGTGACTAGGTATATGTATGCATCTGAGAACTCTATTCCTCTAAGTATTGTCTAAGTGTTCTGTAAAATTTTATGTAAGTTTACGGGCAAGATGATCAGCAAGTGCTCTCTTTTATACATTATATCTGACATAGAAGGGTCACATTGTCTTTCGAAGACCTGTCTTATATCTGTTTGCTTTGACTAATTCAGTTTATGATCATTAACACTGTTTCCTAAATGTACAAGAGATTTAAGGCTATCTTTTGATTTTCATTAACCCATTCAGATCTGCAATTATTATTACTGTATACTTTGGATTCTAAATTGTACTTTAAAAGTTAAACTTAGTTAAATGTAAAGCTTCAGAGAGGACTTTGCCAAGTTGGTGTTCTCCAAATTAAAGTTAGGTGTAGAAAAAAATCTCAGGTTTGTATGGAAAGAACAAATTTGGTTGGCATTTATTCACGTATTTGATGTTTTATAGCTGGATAAAAACATGTTGTCAATAAGTTATATATACAGTTTTGTGTTACTCCTTACACTGGAATTGGAATTTAAATGCATTTTTGGAAGATAATAAGGAAAGCCTGATTTGTTTAAAGGTGACATTGTAAAATATGGAAGCATTTTGCCTTTTCCTCAAAAAGAAAGTTAAAAAATCTCTCTTAGTCTGTCTTTGATTCATGTTTCAGGTGTAATGTTGTAATGTGTTAGTTGTGAAGAGTCCCACCTTACCTGAGATAAGGCTCTGCCTCCCACATTACTTCATGTTAGAATGGTTCCAAAACAGGCTAGACTTGAGTTCATTTAAAGTTGTGTTCAAAAGATTGATTTTGTTGTAAAGATAACTGTGATCAGACAGGAGACATAATAACTAAGTAAAGGCTCACAATTATAAAAGTTATTTTTCTTGGTTTATAGCTATTATACAAACTGAATGTGTTTTTGCTCTGTTAATTTCATTTTGTATTTTCCTTGTGAACTTTATAACTATTGCCTGTTAGTGTTTTGTAGAGGTATTGTTTCAAAAACAAACAAACTGGGTTAATTTGAGATAATAAGCCATCAGCTTCAGGACAGATAGTGTATAATACTGACTTCTGGTACTAATACTAACCCCAATTATGTGAAATGGGTATCTGTGAAATTATACATATTGAAGTTATAACCTGTCACTCCCACTTTAAGGCTGGTGAAACTGGCTTGCAAAATCTTGGAGTCCGAAATCAAGGAAGTAAAAGGAAAAAGCAGTCAACATTTTGGCCCTTGCCCTCTATGGTCAGCCAGGATGCAGAGAATGATCTCTGGGTCCTGCAACTCTGGTGAGTCACACAATCTGCTGATCAATGAGACTGAGAAGACCCTCGAGAACAAGAAGTCAACTAGTTCACATTCCACAAAGAGGAGGATCGTTGGAGAGGGAATTGTCCCTGATGCTTATAGGAGAAGCCACATATGTTCAGTCAGACCCCAACCCACTCTGGCAGGTGGCATCACTGGTAGAGGAAAGTAAAAGGAGCCAAGAGGCTTCACACATGTCCCCTGGAGTTATCTCCAAGGAATCCCAGCTGACTCTTGAGTAGATAGGAACAAGGCAAGTTTTGACCAACTTGGTCTTGAACACCTGGCAGGAGAGTATAGCCTGAGCACAGTCCTACATGGACATTTAAAAAGAAAAACTATGCTTTTTAATGTAACTTAAGAAGTACACTTGTGTCAGCCCTACCAAAAGTAAGTAAAGCTGAAGACTATAATGGGAGGATTCTTATGAGAGAGTGCCTAATAATAATGACAAGAGTTGCAAATTTGTCCTGAGTAATGACAAGTTGCAAATTTGTCCTAAGTTAATTTGAATCTGATTTCATATACCTATATAAATCTTCCTAACCTCCTACATTGATGAGGTTGATTTGTTTTTCACTGATAAAATTAAGTTACTGTCCTCATGGTTTTCAGAGATTGGCTGAAATACTAATTGTTTTTGTGCTAATTATTTACAAAAAAAGTAATGCTTTGCTGTTTTATTTATTGTTGTGTTAGCACACAACAATATGTATTCCTTGTACAGTGACCTGCCATCTGCCACTGTGGGTCTCTGGACTGCTCTGATGCTGAATGCCCTCACCTGTCCAAGCCCCACCTGAGAGAGAACAAGGACTTTGGGTTACTTCCCCCAACTTCACCACTTTTCAGCAGTAAGTAGCTTGGAGATGTCTTCACCCACTCCATAGACATGGAAGCTATAGACAGTGGGGAAATGTAACAGGGGTTCACTATTTCCCTTGTTGCTTTGAAACTTTCATTTTTTAAAAAATTTTTCCCAATCTTTTCCCTGACCTTCTCCCTGATCTTCTTTTTCCCTAACCTCTTCCTTGATCTTCTTTTCCCTGAGCTTCTCCTATCTGATATCTGATACCTAATCTCATTTTCTCTGAATCTCTCTTAAAAACAACCTGTTCCCCATGATAGGCAAAATCACAGCCTTTGGGACAGGAGTCCCCTGTGTTTCTCTATTGTTAGCAAAGCAATAAAGTGCCTTTTTCTTTAAAAAAAAAAAAAGGTTTTATAATTAGCCATTATATTAATATGCTGTGTTATGCTATGCTATACTAGTTATTGGGCAGGGACATACATGATAAAAACTTCATAATTATATTTTATATCTACTATAAATTATTCAATCATAAATAAACAAGAAGTGACTTATTAAAACATCATATTATTTAAATAAGGAATATTTTGTAAATAAAAAAATTCAATTATAGAATATTTGAAGGTCTTATACATTGATAAATTCATGTACAGAAAATCAATCTTTGCTAATGAGTTATGATTAAGGAATTAAGTTTCTAAATGAGGTAACGCAAATTACATCTTCAAAAGACCATGCCCAACTTCTAATTAAATAAAATAGTTCTAATTAAATAAAACAGTAGAAAGCCTGAACTTAAAAACATAGTAAATGAAATATTTTATGAAGAATAAATGAAAAAAATAAAAACAGGCAGAAGGAGAAACTACACTAGAAGAATAGGCAATTAAACCAAGAATAAAATTCATCTTAAAATCTGGAAATAAAAATAAATGATAGCAAATAAAAACCACCTGTCTATAATAACATTGAATGTAAGTGGTCTAAACTCATCCATCAAAAGATATAGAAAGGTTACCTATATAAATAAATCAGCTATGACTTTTGAAATTAAAATATCTATGGGGGTAAGACTCTGACTTTCATTTAACTACCCTATTCCTGGAGCAAATATAGACTCTCTATAAATATTTGAATAAATATTTAGTGAATGGATGAATAAAATATTTAATTATAAAATAAAGATATAGACTACATAGTGGGGAAACTGCAATACCCCAGATCTGCACTGCTAGAAGGGAAAATATATGAACAACATGAAAAAACAAGTGAAGAAAATGTTCCAAACAAACCAAGATTCTATATTGATAGAATCCAATGACAGCATGGTAGAAGAAATGTCAGAAAAGGAGTTCAGAATATACATAATTGAAATGATTCATGAAGCAAAAGATGAGATAAGAGAGCAAATGCAGGCAATGAATGAACACTCCAATAAGCAGTTGAAAGAGCAACTGCAGGAAGTAAAATATTTCAGCAAAGAGATAAATATTCTCAAAAAAAGCAAAAAACAAAAACAAAAACAAATGGAAATCCTTAAAATGAAGGAAACAATAAAACAAATAAAAAAACTCAATGGAAAGCATCATCAACATACTGGATCACTTGGAAGATAGAATCTCAGACAAAGAAGACAAAATATTTAATCTTGAAAATAAAGTTACCAAACAGAGAGGATGGTAAGAAATTATGAAAAAAATCTCCAGAAACTAAGGGACATCATGAAAAGACCAAATTTAAGAATTATCGGGATTGAGGATGGCACAGAAATACAGTCCAAAGGAATGAACAACCTATTCAATGAAATAATATTGGATAATTTCCCAAACTTGAAGAATGAAATGGAAATCAAATACAAGAGGCTTACAAAATACCAAATGCACACCAAGACATTAAAATGAAAATGCCTAACATACAAAATAAAGATAGGATTTTAAAGCCCATTAGAGAAAAACATCAGATTACATATAAGGGGATACCAAAACAGATATCAGCAGATTTCTCAGCCCAGACCCTAAAAGCTAGAAGGGCCTGGAACAACATATTTCAAGCTCTGAAAGAACATGTTTGCCAAACAAGAATCTTATAACCAGCAAAACTAATCTTTAATTTTGAAGATGAAATAAAATCCTTCCATGATAAACAAAAGTTAAAATAATTTACAAATAGAAAGCCTGCACTACAGAACATTCTCAGCAAAATATTTCTTGAGGAAGAAATGAAAAACAATGTGGTCAGCAAAGGTAGGAACTACCTTAAGGGTAAAACCAATCGAAAGAGAAACAAAGTCAAGTAAAAAACCAAAAATAAACCAAAATGACTGGGAATACAAATTACATCTCAATATTAACCCTGAATGTTAATGGTCTAAACTCATCAAGCAAAAGACAGACTGGCAGATTGGATTAAAAAGCAAGACCCAAAAATATGCTGCCTTCTAGAGACTCATTCACAGACTAAAGGTGAAACAATGGGAAAAAACCTACCAAGCACATGGACTCAGTAAAAAAGCAGGGGTTTCCATCCTTATATCAGATAAAGTGTGTCGGGGTACCCCCAGCCTTATGGTGTGGCTAAGATGGCGCCTGGCAAGGTGCCAAGGAAGTGCTGAGAGCAAAACCAGGTACCTCCAGCAGACTAATTCTCTGAGCAACAAGTGGCGTTATTCGAGGAAGTTAATGTGATTGGCCATGGGTCCTCGTGGACACTGCATGCTTGCTATATGCGCGCTATTATGCTCCATTACTGTCCATGCTTTCCCCTCGTGATCAATAAGCTGATTGGTTGTTGTATGTAATGTAAGGCGCTTGCAAGAGCGGCCCGCCGCCGCGGCCAGCCAGAAGCAGAAAATAAAGAACTTGCCCCGATCCGGTTTCGTGTTTCTCTGCGGGCAGGGGACGCGATAAATGGTGCCGAAACCCAGGAACGAGAAAAAATATAAGGGTAAGTTCACATAAGTTCTCAAATCAAGTACAAAAGGTGAGACGTCTTGAGGTTCGCGGAGCCGTGACAATTTATCACAAAAGGATCCCCGTAGGAGGGACAATTTATCACAAAAGGATCCCCGTAGGAGGGACGAGTCATAACAAAAGGATCCCCGTGGGAGGGACAATTCATCACAAAAGGATCCCCATAGGAGGGACGAGTGAAGTGGCCAGATACAGACTTATACATTGGTACCAAACAGTGTATGTGTGTGCGTGCGTGAGAGAGTGTGTGTGTGCGCGCGCTTGTCTTTTTGTTTGTGTGTTTAAACTAGTAAACTACCTCGTAGTACGGTAAAATTTAATCATGGGAACGGATCTGTCTAAGATTAGAATGCAGCGGCCTCTTAGAGAACTCTTAAAAAATCACGGAACTCCATTGAAGGCAAACACGGCCTTAAAGTTTCTTGATACTGTAGAGAAAGTCTCTCCGTGGTTTTTAGACGAGGGATTATTAAATCTTCCTCAGTGGGAACAGCTAGGAGAGGATTTGCGCGACGCGGAGAGACGCGAGCCTTTGCCAATGGGAACACTGGCAATATGGTCGCTTGTTAAATCTTGTTTGATGCAGCAAGGTAAATCAAAAAACCCTTTTAGGGATTTAAAGGGGCCTTTAGAAGAAGGAAGTCAGATCTTAGAAGAAATTAAAGAGGAACGATCATGTTCTCAGAATTCAGAAAGAGAAAATTATACGGAAAGAGAAAGTTCTGAAGAAGAACTTACTGGGGAGGAGCTTGAAGAAGCTATGGGAAAGTTAAGCGTGCAACCTGAGCGCCATCTAGTGCCTAGACGGCTTAATACACCTATTGCCCCTAGTGCACCACCTATGGAGTTTAAGGAAAAGGAAAACCACAGCAGACATAGAGGGTGGGCCTCCTTACAGATTGCTACATATCCGGTATTTGAGGATGCCCAGAATCAAAGGTTTCATCAGCTGTTAGATTTTAAAATGGTTAAACAGCTAAAAGAAGCAGTGAGCACTTATGGGCCTCAATCGGCTTTTAGAGTCTCACTGGTAGAGACCATGATGTCCTTAAATATGCTACCTTTGGATTGGACTAATCTAGCTAGAGCAACCTTGTCAGGGGGACAGTATCTTATGTGGAAAACAGCTTGGCAGGAAATTTCAATGGACACTGCAAGGCGCAATGCAACTTCAGGGAATCCGCAGGTAGACAGAGACATGTTGATGGGAACAGGGCCTTATGAGGGAGTCCAGGCACAGATTAATTATCATCCTGCAGTGTATGCTCAAATTGCTGTGGCTGCTATTAAAGCATGGAAAACCCTACAAGGGTCAGGAGATTTACAAGGACAATTGTCAAAAGTTACCCAAGGAAGTAATGAGCCCTATGCAGACTTCGTTGATAGATTAATTCAAACAGCTTCTAGAATTTTTGGAGATGCAGATCAAGCAATGCCATTAATAAAACAGTTAGCCTATGAACAAGCCAATAAATGGTGCAAAGATGCCATCAGGCCATGGAGAAATAAAGACTTGACTACTTATTTAAGAGTCTGCAAAGATATTAATGAGGCCTCTGGAAATAGTGCTGCATTTATTGCGGCACTCGACAGACAAACCTCTGTTCTTGCCACAGCATTAGCACAAAGAGGAGGGGGTAAAAAAGGGGGACCTCTTGGTTCCTGCTTCACATGTGGACAAATGGGACACTTGAGAGCATGTTGCCCTTCCAGGAACAATGGCCAAGGAAAGGGGCCCAAGTTATGTCCTCGGTGTAAAAGAGGAAATCATTGGCTTAGTGAATGTTATTCTGTTAGGGACAAAGAAGGGAATCTTTTACCAACTAACCCCAAGTTACAAAAAAACGGGGTGAGGGGCCTGCCCCGGGGCCCACAACAAATATACGGGGTGATTCAACAAGTGCCACGACAGTGGTATCCTCCAACCGAGAAGAGAATGAAGCTCAGGAAAGAAGAGCCACCTCAGGAAGTGCAGGATTGGACATCTGTGCCACCTCCAGACTCGTATTAACCCCTGATATGGGTGTACAAATGGTAGACACAGATTGGGAAGGAAATATTCCGGCAAATTCAGTAGGATTGCTTCTAGGCAGAAGTTCTTCTACCTTAAGAGGTCTTATAGTCCACCCAGGAGTAATTGATCCTGATTTTCAAGGACAAGTTAAGGCTATGGTTTCTTCACCCAAAGGAATCACAGTCATTTCTCCAGGAGATAGGATAGCACAAATGTTAATTTTACCTAGTCAGCATTCCTTGTGGCCTAGTAAGAAAACAATAAGGGGAAATAACGGATTTGGGTCTACAGGAGGACCCTGGGCTAATTTTACTATGGACCTCCAAGATAGGCCCATAATGCAGTTAATAGTGGGACATAAACCTCTTATAGGATTACTGGACACAGGAGCTGATAAAAGTATAATAAGTGAAGCAGTTTGGCCCAAAGGGTGGCCTGTAGTTACAGCTAATCAAAATTTACAAGGTTTGGGTGTGGCTCAATCACCTAACCAGAGTGCTGCTTCGCTGTCCTGGAGGGATAATGAAGGCCATTCAGGGATTTTTCAACCATATATCTGTAAAGTACCTATTTCCTTATGGGGGAGGGATGTCTTAACTCAAATGAATGCTAAATTAACAACAAATATTAATTCTAAACCTGTGACACATATGATGAAAAAGATGCACTATACAGAAAATCAAGGGTTAGGTCGAGAACAGGGATCACTACAACCCTTGCCCTTACCTCCTCCAAAAAATGATTTCAGAGGGCTGGGTTTTATGTAGGGGCCACTGTTATTATACCAATTCCAATAGTTTGGAAAAATGATGAGCCACAATGGATTCAACAGTGGCCCCTTACTACAGTAAAGTTAGAAGCGGCTCATAAATTAGTACAAGAACAAGTACAGGCAGGACATTTACAACCTTCTACTTCTCCCTGGAATACTCCTATCTTTGTCATTAAGAAAAAGTCTGGAAAGTGGAGACTATTACATGATTTAAGGGCCATCAATGCACAGATGTTCCCTATGGGTCCTATACAACGGGGATTGCCTTTAGTTACAGCTTTACCTAAAAATTGGCCCACTGTTATTTTAGATTTAAAAGATTGTTTTTTCTCAATCCCATTACATAGAAGGGATTGTTGGCGATTTGCTTTTACCTTACCTTCTCTCAATCATGCACAGCCTGACCAAAGATTTGAGTGGACTGTGTTGCCTCAAGGCATGACTAATAGTCCCACATTATGCCAAATATATGTAGATAAAGCCTTAAAACCTACAAGAGACAATTTTCCAGAATTGTTGATTTATCATTATATGGATGATATCCTTATCTGCCACAAAAACAGACAATTCTTGGAAAAGGCTTTACAATTTTTAATTTCCACTCTACAACAATATGGCTTAAACATCTCTCCGGAAAAGCTACAAATGGGAGAAACTCAAGAATACCTAGGTACTAAGCTTACAGCTACTATGGTAAAGCCTTTAAAATTAACCATTAGAACAGATAAGCTTAAAACTCTAAATGATTTTCAAAAACTCCTTGGAGATATAAATTGGATTAGGCCATATTTAAAGATTACCACAGGAGAGCTGAAACCTCTATTTAATATACTTAAAGGAGACCCTAATCTCCATTCTCCGAGAGTCTTTACTTCGGAAGCACAAAGGTTCTCACGTTGGTAGAACAGAGATTGCAATCAGATTATACAGAAAGATGTGATCCATCTCAACCTCTAATGTTATTATCCCAGAACAACATAGCCCATATGGAATTCTATGGCAAGGAGGACCTTTACAGAGTATCAATCTCCCAGCATCGCCCACAAAACAGTTACAAACATTTCCTAACGCAATAGCTCACTTGATATATAAAGGGTTAGAGGCCTGTATTACCATATTTGGAAGTCACCCTAAGGTCATTATTATTCCCTATACTAAACTACAAATGCAGTGGTTGATTCAGCATGATGATGATTGGGCTGTTTTATATTGCTCAACCACAGCAACATTTGATAATCATTATCCTGAACATCCATGGATACAGTTTTGTAAAAATACTCCAATTATATTTCCAAAACTTACAAGGACGCAGCCGTTGCGTCATTGTCAAACAATATTTACTGATGGATCTAAAAATGGAGTGGGAGCAGTAATAGTTGGAGATAAAACTGAAACCATCATTCTCCCTTCCTCGTCTGCCCAAGTAGTGGAGCTTGCTGCAGTAGTTTTAGCTTTTAATATCATGAAGGATCAACCTTTTAATCTGTTATCTGACAGTTATTATATAGTACAATCAATACCTTGTTTAGAAACTGTGCCTTATATTCCCGATGGATCCACAGTTGCTCCTTACTTTCGAACCTTGCGTGCCCTAATTTTAGACCGCAAATACCCCTTTTATGTAGGACATATTAGAGCTCATTCTGGCCTACCAGGACCACTTGCCAAAGCAAATGCTAAGGCTGATAAAGCCACAAAAACCATCTTTGCTTTTACACTATTTGAACAAGCTAAGATGTTTCATTCACAATTTCATGTTAATTCTACTACTCTTAGAAGAAAATTTAATATTTCTAAAGATGTTGCTAGACAAATTGTTAAAACATGTCAACATTGTGCCACCCTATTGCCAGTACAGTCTGTTGGAGTAAATCCCAGAGGACTGTTACCTAATCATATTTGGCAAATGGATGTAACTCATATTCCTGAATTCGGTACTTTAAAGTATGTACATGTTTCAGTAGACACCGCTTCAGGAGTAATCATGGCCTCAGCTCACACTGGTGAAAAGGTTAAAGATGTTATACAACATTGTTTACAAACATTTGCAGCCTGGGGCGTTCCAAAAATCATCAAAACTGATAATGGGCCAGCTTGCACATCTAAAAGTTTTCTTCTATTCACAAAAATTTTGGTATACAGCTCATCACAGGAATTCCTTATAATCCTCAAGGACAAGGAATAGTGGAACGCACTCATTTAACATTAAAAAATTGTTTAATAAAACAAAAAGGGGGAATAGGTGCTGACTTTAGAGCACCTAAAGATAAACTAAATTTAGTACTCTTTATTTTAAATTTTTTAAATGTGGACAAAAATGGAAGCACGGCTGCAGAGAGACATGCTAATCCCGCAAGTACTCAAATGTGGGTAAAGTGGAAAGATATTCTCACAGGTACATGGAAAGGTCCAGATCCAGTTCTTCGGTGGGTCCGAGGGTCTGTTTGTGTCTTCCCACAGGATCAGCAAACACCAATTTGGATACCTGAAAGGTTGACCAGACTGGTGCATCAAAGTAACGATGAAGAACATCGTGCTGATAAGCGCCCTGCTAATGATGATGTTGACACTGGTGAAGACACGAGAATTATGGGCGATAGTTAAAGCCTGGCCATATCCTTTACCGTTAACTAATACTTCCTCTTTACTTCCTCCGTTGTTCACCACCAAGATGGCTACAGGATTACCCACTACGTCTTTTGATCCAGATACTCATCTATATAATTTTTCCACTTTCTCCCTCCCTGGAACCTTGTGCTTTGATATACCTGAGGATAATGCTATTAGTAGTAATGACTTTAACCCTTGTATTGTTCTCCAAAAGCAGGTACAGGGTTTCTTTACATCCAGGGATTCTCCTGATGCTCCACCCGAACGCTCCAGTTCGCTTGGTGTTTACTTTGTTGATGGTACACACATAACCATATCAGACGAAAGATGGAAAGGGGCAGCCACCTTGATTACAGGACTTATACCTCACAGATTACCATTGCCCACTAATGGATTTAAAACTCCCAGACTTTTTCCTCCATGTAGTCCAAAATTTTCCACACTTCCTACCTGGACAGGTTGTCAAAATGCTGAACAAGCAGCTCCAGTTCAACATGGATTTTTCTTCACACCAAATTTTACTTCTCAGCGTACCACTGATGACTTTGATGATTATGATGGAAGGCGCACTAATCCTTTTGATAATTGGTTGCTATTTACCTCGACTTCAGGATATACTAACTTACAACCCTTTTTTGCTCTTAAAGGAGGATCTTTCAGACAATGCGAATGGAATTCTAGGAAGTGGGCTAGCATTAGAAGGAGTGGAGCCAAGACTATTACTAATTGTACTCAAAATCTTTCATTCTTGTCCACCCCAGTCTGTGTGTTCCCTCCTTTTATGTTTTTACTAACTAACACTAATAGCACAAATTTTAATTGCTCTCAATCTAGATGCTACCTTTCTCAATGTTGGAATGCTACCAATTTCTCCCGAGCGGTCATCATGCGAATCCCTACTTTTCTGCCTATGCTAGTTTCTGTTACAGATGATGAATTGCCAGTATTGCTTTCCAGAAATAAGAGGGATTTTGGAATCACCGTAGCAGTCATTACCACCATAGTTGCATCAGCAGCAGCAGCCGCCGCAGCAGCTGTAGCCTTGACGACATCAGTACAGTCAGCAACTAAGCTTAATGAAGTGGTCCAGCAGACAGCTACTGCTCTGTCTACTCAACAAACAGTGGATCAACACTTAAAAGCAGGACTACTTTTGGTGAACCAGCGTGTGGACTTACTTCAAGAACAGATGGACCTTTTACAAGAACTGTTAAACGTGGGGTGTATTTATCATCTGCCGGGACTGTGCGTCACACCTATAGCTTATCATAATCTTAGTTATGCAGCAAATTTGTCTAAAATCATATCTACTCAGCTACGTGCCAATTGGTCTTATAAATTTGATAATCTTACTGTCATTCTTAGATCACAAATTGTTAGCCTTAATTCTACTAGAGTTAATGTAGCCCCTATATCTGAAATGCAAAATTGGTTATCCTCTTCCTTCAGTTTTGTAAAGCAATGGGCAGGAATGGGAGCATTGTGTGTGCTAATGACTATTGCAATTGTCTTCCTCACACGCTTTATCATGCGTATACGCCAAGTTCATGCCAGAGATCGCATCATTTTCCATCAAGCCATGATGGCCTTAGAGGCTGGCAGCTCTCCTCAAGTCTGGCTGAGCATGCTGGATCGGTAGTCAATGACGGGTAAGGAAGGAGGTAACCTCGTACCGACCTAAGACAGGAGCTGTAGCATGCTCTGCAGTTATCCGATGACGGGTAAGGACGATGGTTGACCACTCCGCCTAAGACAGGCACGGTCCCGAGCCAGCATTCTTTTAATAAATAAAAAAGGGGGAGCTGTCGGGGTACCCCCAGCCTTATGGTGTGGCCAAGATGGCGCCTGGCAAGGTGCCAAGGAAGTGCTGAGAGCAAAACCAGGTACCTCCAGCAGACTAATTCTCTGAGCAACAAGTGGCGTTATTCGAGGAAGTTAATGTGATTGGCCATGGGTCCTCGTGGACACTGCATGCTTGCTATATGCGCGCTATTATGCTCCATTACTGTCCATGCTTTCCCCTCGTGATCGATAAGCTGATTGGTTGTTGTATGTAATGTAAGGCGCTTGCAAGAGCGGCCCGCCGCCGCGGCCAGCCAGAAGCAGAAAATAAAGAACTTGCCCCGATCCGGTTTCGTGTTTCTCTGCGGGCAGGGGACGCGATAAAAGTGGACTTCAAGCCAAAGTTAGTCAGAAGGGATGAAGAACATTTCAAACTGCTTAAGGGAACCATAAATCAGGAAGACATAATGATCATAAATGTTTATGCAACAAACAACAGGCCATCCATGTATATCAAACAAATCCTTCTCAATTCCAGGAATCAAATAGACCACAACACAATAATTCTGGGTAACTTTCACACAACACTGTCACCACTGGATAGATCTTCCAAACAAAAACTAAACAATGAAACCATAAAACACAATAACACATTCAATAACTTAGACTTAGCAGACATATATACAATATTCCATCCATCAAAGAGCAAATACACTTTCTTCTCAGCAGCACATGGATCCTTCTCTAAAATACCATGAAGCAGCTCTTAGCAAATGCAAAAATATAGAGATACTACCTTATATTCTATCAGATCACAATGGAATGAAATTAAAAATAAATGACAAAATGAAAAACAGAAACTACTCCAAAACCTGGAGACTAAATTATATGCAATTAAATGAAGCATGGATAAAAGAAAACAATCATGGAGGAGATAAAAAATTCATAGAGGTAAATGAGAATGATGATACAACATATCAAAATCTCTGGGACACTATGAAAGCAGTAGTAAGAGTAAGTTCATTGCATGGAGCACATTTAAGAAAAGAATAAAAAAACCAACAATTAAATGACCTAACTTTACATCTCAAATCCCTAGAAAAAGAAGAACAGAAGAACACCAAAAGTAGTAGAAGACAGGAAATATTAAAATCAGAGTTGACATCAATGAAATTAAAACAAAAGAAACAATTCAAAAAATTGACAAAAGTGGTTTTTTGAAAAAGTCAACAAAATAGATAAACCCTTAGCCACACTAACAAGGAGGAGAGAGAAAACTCACATTAATAAAATTCATGATGAAAAAGAAAATATCACAACAGACACCACTGAAATACATAACATAACTAGAAGCTATGTTGAAAATCTATACTCCAACAAATTAGAAAATCTCAAAGACATTGACAAATTTCTAGAGATATATGATCCACCCAAACTGAATCAGGAGGATGTACACAATTTAAAGAACTCAATTTCAAGCAATGAAATAGAAGAAGTCATTGAAAGTCTACCAACCAAGAAAAGTCCAGGACCAGACAAATTCTCAGATGAGTGCTACATAACCTTCAAATAAGAACTTATATCAATATTTCTCAAAGTATTTTATGAAATATAAAAGAAGGGAACCCTTCCAAATTCATTCTATGAAGTTAGTATCACTCTGATACCAAAAGCAGACAAAGACATATAAGGAAAGAAAATTTTAGACCAGTATCTTTGATAAATATAGACATAAAAATCCTTAACAAAATTCTGGCAAATCACATACAGAAAAACATATTAAGAAGGTAGTGCACCAGGATCAAGTGGGGTTCATCCCAGGGATGCAAGGTTGGTTCAACATCCAGAAATCAATAAATGTAATTAATCACATCAATAGACATAAGGTTAAGAATCATATGATTATTTCAATAGATGCAGACAAAGTATTTGACAAAATGCAACACCCCTTCTTGCTCAAAACACTAGAAAAAATATGGATAGTAGGAACATACCACAACATTTTGAAGGCCATTTATACTAAGCCCATGGTCAACATCATTCTTAATGGAGGAAAATTGAAAGCAATCCCATTAAAAACTGGAACAAGACAGGGAGGTCTTCTTTCACCACTTCTATTCAACACTGTGCTTGGAATACTAGGCAGAACAATTACACAGACCAAAGAAATTAAAGGGATATGAATAGGAAAAGAAGAACTCAAGATATTAACTATTTGCAGATTCTATATTTAGAGGATCCAAAAAATTCCACCAGAAAACTTGTAGACCTAATAAATAAATTCAGCAAAATAGCAGGATATAAAATCAACACACATAAATCTAATGCATTTTTATTAAGCAATGAATGATCTCAAAAAGAACTGAGGAATGCAACTCTGTTAACAATAGCCTCAAAAAAAAAAAAGTACTTGGGAATAAATCTAACAAAAGAGGTGAAAAATCTCTACAATGAAAACTACAGAACATGAAAGAAAGAAGTCGAAGAAGACCTTAGAAGATGGAAATATCTCCCATGTTCTTGGATAGGCAGAATTAATATTGTCAAAATGGCCATACTTCCAAAATTGCTATACAGATTCAATGCAATTTGAATTAAAAACCCAGTACCATTCCTAAAAGAAATAGAGAAAGCAACCTTGCTTCATCTGGAAGAACCGAAGATCCAGAATAACCAAAGCAATCCTGAGCAGGAAGCATGATGCAGGAGGTGTCACAAGTCCAGAGCTTAAACTCTACTGCAGAGCAATAGTAACAAAAATGGCATGGTATTGGCACCAAAATAGACAGATAGACCAATGGTACAGAATGAAAGACACAGAGACAAACCCACATAAGTACAGTTATCTCATACTAGACATACGTGTCAAAAACACACAATGGAGAAAATATAGTATATATACACAATGGAATATTACTCACCAGTAAAGAAGAATGACTTTATGACATTCCCTGGTAAATGCATGGATTGAGATTATCATGCTACATGAAATAAGTCAATTTCCAAAAACCAAAGACTGAATGTTCTCTCTGATATGTGGAAACTAACACATAACAATGCAGGGAAAAGGGAAAAATAGAAATTAGGTAAATTAGACAAAGGAAAATAATGGGAATGAAAGAGGTATAAGTATAGGAAGGATAGTGGAATGCATCTGACATAAATTTCCTTTATACATATATGAATATACCAACATAATGTACATCCACAAGACCATGATCCTAATTAGAAGGAGGTATATTCCAGATTTGTATAAATATATCAAAGTATATTCTGCTATAATGTATAACTAAAAAGAACAAACAGAAAATTTTTGTGAAGCCTAGCAACAACAAAAACTCAGGACTGGTTGATTCTCAGTGAGTTCTATCAGACCTTTAATGAAGAGATACCAATCCTCCTAAAATTATTCCATTGAATAGAAAAGGAAAAAAAATCTCTTTCAAAGTCATTTTATGAAGCCAGTATCACCCTGATACCAAAATCAAATATAGACACATCAAGGAAGAAAACTCCAGACCAATATTCTTCATGAACATAGATGTAAAAAATTCTAAATACTGGTGACTCACATACAAAATCATATTAAAAAGACAGTGAACCATGATCAAGTGGGTTTCATCCAGGAGATGCAAGTTTGGTTCAACATATAGAAATCAATAAGTATACTGTACCACATAAATAGGCATAAAGACAAAAATCATATAATTATCTCATTAGATGCAAAAAAAAGCATTTGACACAATATATATTCCATTCATGTTTCAAACCCTAGAAAAACTAGAAATAGAAGGAACATACCTAAACATTGTGAATACTATATACAACAAACCTAAGACCAACATTATTATAAATGAAGAAAAACTGAAAGTATTCCTTATAAAAACAGGAACAAGACAGTGATGCCCACTTTCACCACTCCTATTCAACATAGCACTCGAAAGTCTAAGCCAGAGCAATTAGGCATAAGAAGGAAATTAAAGGATATAAATAGAAAAATAAGAAAACTCAAACTACCTCTTTTTGCCATGGACATGATCCTATATTTGGAAGACCCAAATAAACTCCACCAGAAAATTTCTAGAAGTCACAAATGAATTTAGCTAAGTAGCAGGATAAAGAATTAAAACCCATAAATCAATTGTGTTCCCATACTCTAATGATGAATCAGTTGACAGAGAAATTGGGAAATCTATCCCATTCATAATAGCTTCAAAATAAAATACCATGGAATTAGTCTAAAACTAACAGTAAAGAATCTCTATAATGAACTACAGAACAATAAAGAACTTGAAGAAGGTCTTAGAAGATGGAAAAAACTATGTCCTTGGATAGGCAGAATTAATGTTGTTAAATGGCCAAACTATTAGACAGATTCAATGTAATTCCCATAAATTCCAATGAAGTTTTTCAGAGAAACAGAAAAGGTAGTCATGAAATTCTTTTGGAAAAATAAGAGACCTAGAATAGCCAAAGAAATCCTTAGTGAGGAAAGAAAAGCAGGAGGCACCACAAAACTAGACTGTAAATTATACTACAGAGCTACTAACAGAAACAGTATGGTATCAGCACCAAAACAGGCATGAAGACCAATGGAAGAGAATAGAAGACACAGAGACAAATCCACATAAATAGGTATCTCACACAAGACAAAGGAGCCAAAAATATGCATTGGAGAAAAGATAACCTCTTCAACAAATGGTGCTTTGAAAACTGGAAATCCATATGCAGTAGAATGAAACTTAACTCCTATATCTCACTCTGCACAAGACTTCTATAATTTCTGACACCCAGTCCGAGGTATTAGAATAGAAACACTGTACCTACTAGAAGAAAATGGAGGCCTGACATCCCCAAATATCAGCTCAGGAACTGACTTCCTTATCAGGATTCCTGAAACTCAGGAAATAAAACAAAAAATCAATACACTGATGACATTGAACTAAAAAGTTTCTTCATAGTAAAAGAAACAATCCAGAGCATGAAAAGAGAACCTACTAAATGGGAGAAAATCTTTGCCACCTGTACCTCAGATAGGACATCAATTTCCAAGGTATACAAAGAACTCAAAAAGCTTAACACCAAGAAACAAACAATAAATAAACAGGCAAAGAAACTGAAAAGGCCCTTCCCAAAAAAAGAAATACAAATGATGAATAAATTTATGGAAAAATGTAATTACACTGAAATTTCATCTCATTCTAATTAGAATGGCACTTATCAAGAATACAATACAATACAATCAATGTTGGCAAGGATGTGGGGGAAAGGGTACATTCATACATTGCTCGTAGGACTGCAAATTGGTGCAACAACTCTGGAAAACAGGATGGCGAATCCTCAAAAAATTAGGATTGGAACCATCTAGCTATCCCACTCCTCAATATATATCCAAAGGAGTTAATATTAGCATACTGCAGTGATGCAGCCACATCAATATTTACAGAAGCAAATTTCACAATATGGAGCCAGCCTAAGTGACCTTCAACAGATGAATGGATAAAGAAAATGTGGTATATGTATACAATGGAATATTACTCAGCAAAAAAATAAGGATGAAATCATGTCATTTGCCAGTACATGGATGGAACTGGAGACTATCATTCTAAGTGAAATAAGCCAATGCCCTGCAAAAAACCAAAAACTGAATGTTTTCTCTGATGTGTGGAAGCTAATCCACAATAAGGGTGACAGGGAAGAACAGAAGTTTATTGGATTAGACAAAGGGTAAGGAAGGGAAGGGAGAGATGATAGGAAAAGGAAAGACAGTGGAATGAATCTCACATATCTTTCAAATGTACATATGTGAATACACCACAGTGAATCTCACCATTGTTTACATCCTCAAGAAATTAATTAAAATAATAAAACTATGGTAAATGGCAGAAAGATCAATAGAGGGAATGGAGCAGAGGAACATGAAAGGTAAGGGGTAGGAGAGATACTGCTGAGTTAGAATAAGATATATCCCATGCTTGTATAATTATGTCAAAATGGATTCTACTGTAATGTGTAACAAAAAAACCCAATAAAATATAATTCACATACTATATAAGGTTTGTATTAAGGATAAAAAATAAAGTATGAAAAGGACATGTAAAGGTACATTTTTAATGTGTTTTAATTATTCGTTTGAAAAGTACATTTTGTGTGCTATTTGTAGAGCCTCAGATTATATTAAACATTTAAATGTATAACTTAGTATGAATAATTTAATAACTGATGTGAATAGTTAGGAGATGGCAGAATTAAATTTTATAAGAAGAACCTCAAGTGAACTAATGTAATAGTAGTAATTATGGAGCAAAATGAAAATGAGGAAATTGAGTGAAATGATTTCTTAGTGTCCTAAAATTCTCTAAACTTTGGTGCATGATTTAGATGCCTAGACTATCCAGCATTCCTCATTAAATGCAAGGGGATATATTCCAAGACCCCCCAATGTGTGCCTAATACCACAGAGAGTACTAAACCATATGTATATTATTTTTTTCCTACATCAACATGCCTATGGTACAGTTTAATTCATAAGTTAGACCCAATATGTGTTTAACAACAATAAAAATAAAATAACCATGATATTATATTTTAATAAAAGTTATTTGAAACTTAGGAGTTGTTGACTTCTGGTATAATCTATTTAATATTAACTGAATAGTGAAAAGTGAAACCACAGGTAAAGGCGTCACTAGTGTTTTAACATTGAATAATTTTAATAGTTTTAATAATTTTTGTTGCAATTTGACAGATGGACACCAGAGGGCAGGAAGAACCATTAAAATGAAGTTCTGACTAATTTCAATCAATACAGAATTACTTAAATAGATCTAATATAAATTATTGTTTATAACAATGTAAAATTAAAAAATAAAGTATTATTGTTTCTAAGCAGTATGTTCTATGTAAACAAATTCACCAATACAGTCACAAAATATTTCCAGAACTTTCTAAATAATAATCTAATTGAGTAAACAGAAAAATAGCTTTTCTCATACTGCTTCAATTTATGAACTATTCCATAATGTAGCACAGTTAAGGTGTTGGACTTGCACTTGAAATGTCTCCCTCATCTATATTTCTTGATGTAAACCAAAGACACGAAAATAGGAAACATGGTTTTCTCAATGTGATTTAGATATTTTGTGAACTTCTGTCTATATCTTCTGAGGGTAGAGAGAATCTGAAAAATTAAATAATTAAGACATATACATTATATAATTTCTCAATATCTGAATTTTAAATATTAAATCTTCTGCCACAATTCAACACATGTTTACTGTTTCTCAGGCACAAAAATACTCTTGTCACATCAGTCCTGTAGATAGATATATATAGAAGTGTATGTGTGTATATTATTCAAAAATCTCATAACTTGCTCTTTTTTACTAAGCATGGAACCCCATATAATTTCCCTATCAGCAAGTGTAGATATACTGCACAGCACTGTATGTGACAGAGTACCTTTTTTTTTTTTTGGATGTTTTGATTACTTATAGTTCTCCAATTTAGTGGCACATAGACAATAGACAAAATAAATTCCAGTATACAAATTCATATGTGTATACGCCAGTATAACAAGTCAAATGCATTTTACAAAAAAATCATTATTTCCTTTAAATCAACTTAATCTCACCTAGGTTGGTGTAAAATGGAATTTGATCACTAGTCACTAACTAAAGGTGAATTGTGTCTATTCTTTTCATCTCCTCAGAAAGTTCCTTCTGCTTTTATGCCAGACTTGAATAAGTCATCCACTTATAGGCAAAGCATTAGCCCTCTGGAGTTGCCACACACCAAGGGACAAAGAAGCCATCAGGTCAGAGGAAATCACACATGCATACATAGACATGCAGTGGGAACAGTACTTGGAGGTACTGATGTGACTCTATCTTTACCTACTGAAACCCCCTCTTGTTTCAAAGCATTCATTCTCTACTTTGGGTGTCTTTGAGTGTGTTCCTCTGAATTGGCAGGAAGGTCTTCTGGAAGCTTCCTCCAGTTTTCTTCTCTGCCCTGATCCTTTGCCAAGGAATTGCAAAGCTTAAGTCTAGCAACAAATGGAGGAAGGGCAAAGAAGGAAAAGGAGAGGAAAAAAGATGAAAATTAATTTCTCAAGAAGCAACACTTGGCTATCGTCCTGAATACTTCTTTCTTTTTTTCCTATTTTGAACAGTGCTGCAAGGAAGAACAATTGCTACTTTCACAGTTTTGAAATTGTCAAATTATCACTCAGAAAGTTCTCATCAATAATATACAAAATCTTTTCCTCCACATTCTTTCATGTGAATATTGTCAGGTATTAAAATTTAATTATATATATGTATGTAATATAATCTATGCATATTATTGTAACCTAAGATTTCCTTTATTTCATGTAATTGGTGTGGCTACATATTTCATGTTTATACTCACCTTTTTATAAAAAAAAATTTGACCCAAGAAATTTGAGTTAGCCAATTTTAAGAAGCCAGGCATGGTTGCACACCTTTAATCCCATGTCTCCGGAGACTGAGACATGAGGATCACATGTTCAAGGCCATACTGGACATTTTAGTGAGCTCCTGTCTCAACATAAAAAAGAAGCCAGGTGTGGGGCTGCACACTTGTAATCCCAGTGGCTCAAGAGGCTGAGGCAGAAGTATTGAGAGTTCCAAGACAGCCTTAGCAAAGCAAGACACTAAGCGACTTAGTGAGAACCTGCCTCCAAATAAAATACAAAATAGGTCTGGGGATGTGGTTCAGTGGCTATGTGGCCCTGAGTTCAATTCCCAGTACCCAAAAATAAATAAATAAATAAATAATAAAAAGGTTGGGAATGTAGTTCAGTGAGAGGTCTTGTGTTCAATCTCTAGCATCAAAACAGAACAAAAACAACAACAAAAAGATATAATTGTGGAGATCAAATTAAGTCTTTTTTTAAAGCAAATTATTTAGAGAAAGGAGAAAGATATTCTAGAAATCTGTAATTAAATCCTGTTGTAAATTTGGCTATTAACATCCAATATCAAATAACAGTGGATTCTTCCATATTATTCTGAAGAAAGTAAACTTGTCTTAAAAATCTATGAAAAACTTTCTTACTCTTCTAAAATATAAGCTACCTGTCCTAGTAAACAAACAGACAGAAGGAAAAAAAAAAAAAAACTGAAACAGACGTATCAAGAGAAGTAGACAGATGTGTCTTCCACAGCAGGACAATACTTGCAATGAAGACTTAAGCAACTTAAAGTCATGGAATTAAAATAATAATGCATCTGTTGGGTGAATAAGCTTGAGAAAAAAATGGTGATTTAATTTACTGATAGAACTAGCAATTTTAAACTCATTAATATCTGCCTAAAAATTGCTAATAATTGCATTCTACAATGCCTAGAACATGGCAACTTCCCAATAAATTTTAATTTTATATTATTTTCAAGAGAGTTGTTTAAACTCTCATTGTTTTCTTCTGGTCCACATTTTGGTTGATGCAGCTAGAAAAATTTCAAGATTAAGTTTAAAATACACAATGAAATTCCTTGAAAGAATGACATCAACAGGAGAAAATCCTGTCTTGATGGCTTACATTTGACTAAAATTTTATATGAAGTGACTAATATAAAGATGATAATTCTATCACACATAGATCTAGATGTATGCAGACTTCATTTAAGATAGCATCTTCCACTTAATTCAAGTTTTCTATTTTATATAACATACAATTATTGGGATGATGTGACAAGGTCAAACTAAATCAAATCAACAGATTTGTAATGTAATCATAACCACTGAAACTCCTAGCCATCTCAGAAGTTCTGTACTCAAGGAATATATATAGATGTGTAGACATTCCTGTGTCTTTGATTTTTGTCAGAAGCTCTGTACTCAAGGAAGATTTATAGATATGTAGATATTCCTGTGTCTTTGATTTTTATCATGAGACAGGTGAGGGAGACATATCAAGTTTAAGTGCAACCGACTAACTGTAGAAACAAGGTAAAATAGTAGACTAGGCAACATCAGTGAAAAAGAACTAAATATAATAATATAATTTCATCCTCATAAACATGTAGACTGCATGTTACTGCAGCTGTCTCTTTGGTCTCAGCAGCAATTCATTGGTTGCTAATATACATACATATATATATGTTTTCTGGTGATTGTTTGATTGTTTGTTTTTTATACAAGGAGCCTATTTTTCCAAGATTTGAAGAAGGATTTTTCTTATATGTGGGAATACCTAACAAGCATTTATAAGATGAATTTAGTTCAGATTCTTTACTCTACATTCTGGAAAAACAGTTGAAGACCTTTTAATAATACAGTACAGAGTTTATTTGTCATAATCTATTCCTCAGAGAAAAACAATATAAAATAATGTTTTTACTTTTTCTAGTCTGCTTACATACATGCTACTATTTGCATGTTAGTTTCACCAGAATACTTAAGATCAAGGTTTCATGCATTCCTTTTTTAGTCTCCCTTCCCTTATGGCAGCATACTAAATCTTGTCCAGATTGTGAAAACTAATGTTATTGCATGAAAGGTCATAGTATTTCCTTTGAAGTGAATTTGACCTTTTTAACGGTTTATGAACAACAAAAAAAAGATATATGACCAAATTGAATTTCTAGTCCACATAAATCTAACACAGTGCAGAGTTCCATTCTTCTCTACTTAATTTTGTCTTCAGGGGCTCTTCCAGTGGTATTTTTCTAGGTCATAAATATCAAATTTTCTGTTCAAAGTCTTTCCTCTTGGCATATTTTTTAAAATCTTTGACTTCTAAACAGTCTATCTATTGATTTTTAAAGCTATTCACTCGGTAAGACAATAATGGCATGGTTCACACAAGCAGAATGGCAGGGAAGGTTTATTTTGGTTTATATGACTCTAACTGGCAATCTTCATTGCAAACAGAAGGTATACCCTTTGCTGAGGGAGTGGAATATCAAGCAGATCTTGAGTGCCATAAGAGGTTTTTGTTTTGTTTTCTTAAAAAAAAATACATCTATCTATCTATCTATCTATCTATCTATCTATCTATGTATATTAGCTAATGCATTTGCCTGGAAGCCCTCAGAGGTCTTAGTTCTTGTCTTCTACACAAGTAAAGTCACTTAGTTTCATGTTCTTGATATTATTAGAATGACTAGAAAGAAGAATTGAAAGGCAAAAATTTTTATTTTGATGTTTGCGTGAAAAAAACTTAAATATATCAATATGGGTTTGGAATAGTTGCCCCCAGCAGAAATAGCTTTAGTTTTAGTTTTTTTTTTTGTTTGTTTGTTTGAAAGTTCCCCAGTTACCAGAATTTCTGTTTTCTGGTGTTGATCCTTACAGTCCCCACTTAACCCCATTTTCTCTCCCTCTCTCTTACCTTAGTTTGCTTGTCAGCCCAACCGCAAGACAGTAAGCCTCCACTATTCTTCCTGTACTTCTTCCCCTCATCATCCCCCAACATTATACATATATATATGCATTGAAATAAAACATTATCCTCTGCTGCCTTGAAAGGAAATCCAGTTCACAAGCCTGGGATATCCTGAGATGATGGTACACAGTTGTATGAAGCAATAATACTTAATCAGTGAGAGGCATACAGGCAGCAGTGGACATGTAAGTATTACATGAACATATGTAAGGATGACAGGAATTTATCACAAATCATTGTACAGCATCCCACAGAGGTTTCTTGTATACTAGTAGTCAGTGAACAAGAAAAGCTACTGGACAAGAAAAAAAAAAAACTGAAGAAAAGCAATTGGACAAACAAAGCAACTGGACAAGGGGATTTCTGTATCTTATTTAAATGATTCATTCTTGGTTTTAACTTAACTCATCTTTGGAAATAACCCATCTGTATATCTACCAGAGTATATTTTTAAAAAGCATTGTGTGCTGGGTGCAGAAATGCATGCCTACAATCCCAGTGGCTCATGAGGCTGAGGCAGAAGGACCACAAGTTCAAAGCCAGCCTCAGCAATATAGCAAGGCCCTAAACAACTTAGCAAGAAACTGTCTCCAAATAAAAGAATGAAAAGGGGCTGAGGATATGGTTCAGTGATGAAGTGTCCCTAGGTTAAATATTAGGTACCAAGAAAAATGCATTTTTGCCCTCTTATTACTTTCGCTCTTGAAATTCTGCTATTTTGAGATTCTTTAAATACAACTGTTCACTATGCAATAATTATTTCTCCACATTTACTCCCCTCAGTCCTACCTATCTTGAAGGGATTTTTTTTATCAACTATCCTTTATCTCCACACAGTTTGATAATTTCTTCCTTTGTGAGTTCCATTGAATTTGAGTTATATTTACCCACTCTATTAGTAATGGTTCTCTAGAGGAACAGAATCAACAGGAAGTATGATTGTAGAAAGGGAATTTATTAGATTGGTTTATACAACCAGAAGCTTGATAGTCCACAATGGCTTTCTGTAGGCTGGAGGGCTGGAGGAAACAGTAGCTGTACAGTCTGATATCCTCAGACAATTGCAGAAGCACTCAAGAACCCATTCAAAAAGAATCTAGTTTACATCTGCTGCTGCTTCCTTATTCTTCCAACTTCTATTCCATCCAAGCCACTGCCCTATAGGACAGTGCTGCCCATGATTAAGGAAGGTTTCCACTTCAGTTCTCTATTCCACATGCCAATCATTCCTAGAAACACCCTCATGACACACCCAGAAGCCTCTTTTTAAAATTTATTTATTTTTTTTTTATTTTCACAGAATGCATTTTGATTCATTGTACACAAATGGGGTATAATTTTTCATTTCTACGGTTGCGCATGATGTAGATTCATACCATTCATGTAATCATACATGTACATAGGGTAGTGATATCTGTCTCATTCCACCATCTTTCATACTCCCCAGTAGCCTCTTAATCATCAGCATCTCTTAATCCAATCAAGTTGAAAATTCAAATTAACCATTTTACCTACACTACTTTTCTTTTAAATAATCTATTTTATAGTAATCTTAGTCATATAACAAAATTCAGAAAAAGGTATAGAGATGTCCCATATAACACCTGCCCTCATCCACACATAACCTATTCTGTTATCATATCCACTTCCAGAGTAGTACATTTGTTACTACTGATGAACATACATGGACACATCATTATCACCTGAATCCTATAGTTTACATTACAGTCAACTATTGGTTTTATTCATTCTGTGGTTTGGACAAATGTATGATGATATGTATCCACCATAGCATCATAGAGAATTGTTTCACTGCCTCCAAATTTTTCATGCAATGCCTATTCATCTCAACCCCTCCTCTAATCCCTGGTAAAAATTAATCTTTTTACTTTTCCCTAGTTTTGCATTTTCCAGAATGTGAAGGTCATAATTCAATTACAGATAGATGGTAATCACATAGTATGTAGTCTTTTCCAATTAACTTCTTTTATTTAGTAATATTCATTTATGTTTTCTCCATTTGTTTTCATAGCTGACAGCTTGTTTTCATGGTGTAGAATAATAGTATTCTGTTGTTTGGATGTACCATAGTTTATTTATTAATTTATTTACTAAAGAACATTTTGGTTGCTTCCAAGTTTTGTCAGTTACGAATAAAATACTATAACCATCAATGTGCATATTTTTCTGTTTTCAATTCCACTGCGTAGGTTCAAAGAGGTGAAATTGCAGTACCATATGGTAACAGAACATTTACTTTTATAAGAAACTACCAAACTTTCTTAAAAAGAATCTATATCATTTTGCATTTCCACTAGCAATGAATGAGAAACATTGCTCTACATCCTCTCTAGCAGTTGATATTAAGGTAATACAGAGAGAGATAGGAAATATTTGTTCAGATATGCTATGAAAGTGATTGTAGAGTTTGGTACATTTTCTTTTCCTTAAATGTTTAGTAGAATTCACTAGTGGTGCTATGTGTGCCTGATACTTTCTGTACTGTAAGTTATTGGTTAAATTTCTTTAATACATAAGAGCCTACTTGGTTGTTCTAGTTTTTGTGTGTAAATTTCAGTAGTTTATATTTTTCAAAGAACTGGTCCATTTCATCTAGAATATCAAATTTGTAGGCATAGAGATTTTTTTCCTGTATCTGCTATGTAACATTGGATAACTAATAAGTTGAAGTGTATGGCAAATATGTATCATAGCATATACTTATTATCCTTTTAATGTTCACAGAATCTGTCCCATATTTCCTTTCTGAGATTACCAGTGTATGTCCTCTCTCTCTTTGTTAACTTGGATAGAAGTGTACCAATTTTATTGATCTTTTCAAAGAAACAGCTTTTGGTTTCAATGATTTTCTCTAATTTCCTGTTTTAAATTCCATTCATTTCTTTGATTTTATTATGTCACTTTCTACATATTTTGGAATTAACATAGTTTTTCCAGTTTCCTAAAGTGAAGATGAGATGATTAATTTTAGATCTTTTTTTGTCTAATTATGTGCTAAGTGCTATAAATTTCCCTGTAAGTCTTGTATTTGCTAGATCACACAAATTTTGAGAAGTTGTGTATTTATTTTCACTAATGCAAAAATTTTTAAAATTTCACTTGAAATTTCTTCTTTGACTCACATATTGGTAGTAGTATGTCACACAACTTCCAAGTATTTGGAAATTTTACCACCATATTTCTGTTATTTCTAGTTTAATTTCATTGTGGTTTGAGAACCAATGTTAATTTGTGTTGTTTTTGTTCTATACCTTGTTTTAAGTGAAATAGTTTCCAGATGCTTGTTATATCCATTTGATTGAAGAATTTGTTAAATTCAACTACATCCTTACTAATTTTCTGTATAATGGATCTATCCCTTTCTGATAGATAATTATTGAATATTCTAACATTGGACTAATGCATTTCTTTGTATTACTATCACCTTTGCTGCAAGTATTTTGCACTCTGTTGCTAAATGTTCATTAAATTTTCCCACATAATTTCCCCTTTATAAATATATAACACTTTTATTTACAGTTGATAACATTCTATGCTCTTACATTGACTTAAATTAGTGTAACTATTCTTGATTTGACTTAATTATTTTTAGCATGTATATATTTCTTTATCCATTTATTGTTAATCATTATGCATCTTTATATTTAATATGTATTTCTTATTGGCAACATATATATTTCTTATTGAATCCTGATTGTTTTTAAACTGATATAGTTAGACCATTGCTATTCAAATTAATTATTGATTTAGTTGGATTAATATAAAATTTTTATTACTATTTCTATTTGTTGGCTTTCATTTCATTCCTATTTGAGTTTCTCCTCCAAGGGTTTGTGTGTGAGAGGCTTGGTCCCCAGTATGATGATGGGGAAATCAATGGAGCCTTTAAGAGATAAGGCCTAGAGTTGGCTCCTTACGTCTTTGGGGCAGCTTCCTTTGGAAGGGATTCATTTATCTCTCATGGGGTCCTTGAGTTCTCATGACCATAAGTTGCAAAAAGAGTGAGCCCAGCCCATGAACTATTCTGTGGTTTCCTGTTCTGTGATTTGACCTCTTCTTCCCACACATACTTCCACAACTGTGATGGCATCTGACATGAGGTCTTCACTAAAGCTGAACTAATGTCAGTATCATGCCTTTTATCTCCAAGACTATAAGCTCAAGAAACTTCCTCTTCATTTCAATTTAGCCTGCTTCAGATATTTCATTATAGTAATGACAATTTAATATAGCAGGTTTAGTTTTCACATGACAAAAATGTTTCATTGAATACTTTCTTTGCTTGTTTTGTTTGTAGATATTGTCCCTGTCAGATATTAGGTCTGCCCACAGAAGAATTATAGGTGCCAAGGAAACCCTAGTGTGGATTTTCCTGCCCTAAGTAGCCAGATCTGTATTCTTCAGTAAAGAGGGGCTGGCTCAGAAAAAGAGATCATAAGCAAGCATGGCCTCCTAATTCATCTCAATGGTTGGGTTAAGGCTTATTGTAAGTTAGAATTTGGTTAATGAGACATATATAAAAAAAAAATGGCTGAGGACTTTTGATGATCTTTCTTTCTTTTTTTTCTTTGCTGTGTTCTGGAACAAACCCAGACTCTCATGCTTTCAGGGCAGTGTACTGAGCCACATCCCCAGTCTTTGGTAGATTTTTCTTAATGATTAAAAATACATACAGAAGAAGAGATACTCCCATTTTTTGTCCTTGCATGCTTTGGCACAGCTTCTGGGTCATGTTAGAACTAGGATGGAAAGAGATAATAACCATCGTTTGAAGACAGAATGCCAAAAAGATAGAAGTTCATGGGTCCTTAATGATGTAGAGACAATTCATGTACTTTTTCCTTAAACCTTTCATGTTGTGTTACAAATATCTTTAAACTTTCTTGTATTTGAAGCCCTTCTAAATGAAACAATATTTTTCACAAAGAACTCAGTCGTCATTGTGCAGGTCTGAAGCCAGCAAATATTCTAGCTTTTTGGGGATATTTTGAGTTATATCATATCAAACAAGTCTTATTGCTAATTCCAAAGAACTGTTTTTTTCAATGATTTGCTTATTTTTACTCCTTAGGTTTTTCCAGTAGTTCTCGGTAGGTTTTCTTTAGTTTTCACACACTACACATATGATTACCTCTAATTATTGTACCTCAAGAATTCCTTATCCTTCTATTTTTCCTTTTGCCACTACTTGGTTTTATTTACTGTCTCTATCTTTGTTCAGCCCTTATTATTTGTGCCTACTGAGGTTGTACTTCTGGCCTTTTTCTTTCGTGAACCATATAATTTTCTTAATGATGATTCTCAAATATATCTTATGAGAACCAGAACCTAAATTCAATTATCTATCTGCCATCTTTGTATACTGTTGGCACCTCAACCTGTCTACAGTTGACCTAACTCTCCCATAAAATCTCTTTTATGTCCAAAAATCAGTACCCTTTCTCCACTCAATTAAGAATCTGGAAATCATTTCATATTCTATTAAGCTCCAAATGCTTTAGTATTTGAAATCCTTCATATTTCTTATTCTGATATTGATTTTCTCAGCAATGAAATTTTGTTCAATCTAAATTTACACCTCTTGCTGGGGATATAGCTCAATTGGTAGAGTGCTTGCCTAGCATGCACAGGGCCCTGGGTTCAATCCCCAGCACCACCAAAAAAGAAAAAAAATGTTCAAGTTACACCTCTCTAACCTACCCTTTTTGCTTTTCATCCTGGAAATCATAGGAGTAGAAGAAATAGTGCACTGAATTGAATTAATTAGCTCAGTTTATTGCTGATCCTTGCAAGTCCTCTTTAATTTTAATCTACTTTATTTTCCTACACATTTGATATTCAGGGGAATTTCCTCATTTTTTTCACATACATATTTACTCTATTACATCTTATTTATGCATTCAGATGTTTCTTTGAAAAACACGTGTTATCATGTTTTTCTCTATATGTTTAAAATATTTGTAAGTCATTCTTGTGTCAATAGCAATAAATTTCTTAAAATGTTTAATATATCCACTGCAACATTTTAAAGCCCCTGCAATAGTGTTTTTTGTGTTTATCCATGCATACATATATATTTACTATGGAATGTTCTCTTTTTATAGCCATATTATGTCATGAAATGGTTTGCAATACATATGCTGGATATTATGCATGTAATCTTCAAATAATGGGCTTCTAAATTCAGTACAAATTGCAGTACAAAAAAATGTTGCAAAAAAGATCCTGGAAAACTTACTTGTATGAACTTCTAATACTATTTATCATGAGACTATACCCAGCATATTATGGTTGGAACATAAAGCATATACACAATTTTTCCACTAAGTACTAAGAAAATGATCTCCATATAAGTCTGCATCCTGGAGATAAAACACGAAGATGTTCATCTACCTACATTTTACCAATATTTAATAAAAGCTGTATTTCTAAAATTAATTAATAAATGAATATAAAATATTATTTTATGTCATTTATCTGATTACTAATTTTATTGATTCTCCTCATATATATTTTAATTAATTGGTTTTTCTCCACTTTGAATTATTTTTTTGTATTCTTAGCCCATTCTTCTATTGGAATTCTCAAATATTTTCTTGTTAATATAAAAGTTCATTAAAATGTATCATTATTATTGTAGAATGGTTGCGTACATGTCAATGATTCCTACTTTGTTTTCCTTATTTATTCTCTCTTCTCTTTTTTTTGACTAGAATCCTCATCTGCAGCTAATGACATTATTTTCCAAATAAACACTACATTTTCTCAGCCTGCCTTACGGTTCAATGTGACTATGGAACCAAATTTCAGGTAGGTATGGATAGAATTATCTGTCTGTGACTTCCAAGAACTCTCCTCAAGAAAGAAAGTCTGTTTCCTTTTTTATTACTTCTTATTACTTTCTCATTAGTTCAGATTGTGTGCAATTGTGTTTCCTGAAGTTCTAAAAGTCCTATCTATGAGTAAATACCCTAGGTAGAACTAGAGGAGTGTGGGCTCCCTCTTTTTCATGAAGTAGATCTGCTACAACAAGCCTGTATTGTCAAACTTCTGTCTAATTTTATGTGAACAAGAAATACACTGATTTGTTTAAGCAACAATTATATTAAAAAATTTTTGCCACTTGAAATTGAACTCAGCATATGTAATAGAGGTAGTACATAGATATATTCTATAAACAAAGATTATAGAGGAATATAAAAAAACAAATATGTAATATAACTCTCATTCATAAATTAATAAGTATTGTTCTACTGTCACATTGGTGTACTTTTGCTATAATGTTTGACATGCATTGTTCTTTTCAGTTTTGTTTATTGAATGGACTACTCTGCTAAACATGGAAAATAATTTTGCTGGATGCACAGTATGCTCATTTTCATGTTACTGTACTGTATCAGTGTCATTGTGACAGTAAGAAGAGAATACAAGAGAAAAAAGTGAAGTAAAATACTTATCTCAATGTTGACATGAGCATCCCCTTAAACTTAAGTGAATAGGAAAATACAGACACTTATTAGAAATAAGGAGTCCAAAAACAGTATATTAAAAATTAGATCACATAAATGTTGTAGAAATTTTACTTAAAATGCTGATGTCTGTCTACTTTTTTATGTATCTCTCTGCACAGCAGGACTATATTCTTGAAGAATAATATATTTCTGGCACTTTTTCTTTCTGTTTTATCAGAAGTTTCATGCGAAAACAGAAGACTTATGAGCAGGCATTTGGGGACTGACCCTAAGATACTTTCCTCCATAGGACTGTCATGCGGGCACTTGGCCAGAGGTCTAAGGTGCCATTGTGGATGGCTAGGTTCCCTCCTCGGTTGAGGGAAGGCGTAAAGACCGGCATAGTTACAATTTCCTTCAATCTACCCGCTTAAGAAGTACATTGAAGATTGAAACAAAAATGAGAGGGAGATCTTACAGAAACATTTAAACCACATATCAAACTGGTACCACTTTTAAATTTGAAAATGTTTCCTGAATATTTGAACATGAGAATATTTTATAAAAAATACAATTTTTATTGTAGTGATTAAGAACATTCCCTTGTGAATTGATGTTTTTCTTAGTTCTCTTAACCATTTATTTTTCTGGTTTCTAACAGCTCAATACACGTTCCAAATGTTCCCTTGAATTTTTTTTTTTTTGGTTTTACTATGAGTTTAGATTATATCTATAGCCCATTTTAACTCTCAGATTCTGTAATCTGATCTCTACTCATTTGGTTAGAGTATATATGAGAGAAAACAAGCTCATTCAGAAAGTACTCATTGCCTTTTTTATGCTCTGTGGTTCTAAGGCTGGCTAGTCATTTTGAAAAAAATGCTTGTGAAACAAATACATTAGAGTTCTGCCCTGCAGAGATAGCCCTTAGTAATAATGGGAATGGCATCGTGTGACATTAAGAAACATTTATTCATCACCAATTATGAGTGAGACATTAAGTTATATTCAAAAATGATAATAAATTGAATTGACCTTAAGAACCTTAGGGGAAATTTGACCTTTTAACAAATTATCATAAATGAAAGCATAATATATTACTACAAAAGAGAAGAGGAAATGCTAATTTAATAAATGTGCTCTACTGGATAGGACATTTGCACCCTGAAAAGTGGCTTTAATTTAAAATCACAAGTTGAGAAATAAAGCATCTAGTCAGATGTGCAGGTAGAAAACAGATTTGAATCAGAGAGAGGAATTTTTCAACATGTTTTCTTTAGGTTTTATGAAAGTACATTTGTTCATTGATGTTAAAGTGCTTTTCTAAGTCAATATTTTATTAAAGAATTATTCAGACAAAAAAATATATCTAAGGAATTTCTTATATTCTTTAGTCTTCTAATGGTTCTGAATTATTGCTATTTAAAATTATTGAAATAATTAATTTAATTATTACCTTTATGTTAAAGATAGAACATTATAGAATATGCAATTTACTAATTACTTTCAGTATTATCTAATAATTATTTATGAATTATCACTTATTTTTTCACTAGTAGTGCTTTTTAAGGTGTAAAACGATGAGAATTCTTTGCCTATAAAATAATTTAGAAATCTCAATCTTCAATAACTTGAGGTATATCCTTTAGTTCACTGAACTGATAGTTTCTCTTAGACTTGTAGCTCCTCCTCACCACTAAGTGGCAGTAAAAGCCAGGGGATGATTCAGGCTTAGTGATGACCCTAAATTCAAATGAAGTTTTCACAATATTTATAGTTTTTAAATATTTGATGTGAAATTGGACTTAAATTGCCACTTAAGAAGAGAAGACTAGAGGCAGGAAGGAGAGACAGATCTGAATTAAATATTTGTTTTATTAGTTTTGAATGATATGAAATGTCAATTTCAAGATGACTCAATAAATAGAAAATCTTAAAGACGTCAACAAATTTTTAGAGACATCTGACCTACTCAAATTGAATCAGAAGGACACACAACTGAAACAGATCATTTTCAAGTAATGAAATAGAAGACACCATCAAAAGTCTACCAATCAAGAAAAGTCCGGGACCAGACATATTCTCAGTCAAGTTTTACAGGACCTTCCAAGAAGAATTTAACCTCAATACTCCTCAAAGTATTCCGTGAAACGGAAAAGGAGGGAAGCTTTCCAAAGTCATTCTATGAGGCTAGTACCACAAACAAATACTGTGATACTTTGTGCCAGATAAAGACACATCAAGGAAAGGAAACTTCAGACCAATATCCCTGATGAACATAGAAGCAAAAATTTTCAATAAAATTCTGCCAACCACATACAAAAATATATTAAAAAGATAGTGCACCATAATCAAATGGGGTTCATCCCAGGAATGCAAGGTTGGTTCAACATATGGAAATCAATAAATGTAATTCATCACATCAATAGACTTAAAGACAAGAGTCATATGATCACCTTAATAGATGCAAAAAAGCATTTGACAAAATACAACAACACTTCATGTTCAAAACACTAGAAAAACCAGGAATAGTAGGAACATACCACAATACTGCAAAAGATATATATGGTTAACCCAAGGCCAATATCACTCTAAATGGAGAAAAATTGAAATCATTCCATCTTAAAACTGGAACAAGGCAAGGATGCCCTCTATCACCACTCCTATTTAACATCATCTTTGAAACTCTAGCCTGAGTAGTTAAAGGAATGAAAGAAATTAAAGGGATATGGATAGGAAAAGAAGAACACAAATTATCACTGTTTGCCACTGACATGATTCTTTATTTAGAAGATCCAAAAAGCTCCAACAAAAAAATTTTAAAACTAATAAATGAATTCAGCAAAGTAGCAGAATATAAAATTAACACCCATATATCAAACACATTCCTATACATACATTCCTATACATTAGTGAGGAATCCACTGAAAAAGAAATTTGGAAAATTACCCCACTCAAATAGCCTCAAATATATATATGTACACACACACACACACACACATATATATATATATATATGAATATAATATTTGGGAATTGCTTTAGTCAGCTTTTTGTTACTGCTGACCAGCACAATTGTAGAGGAGAACAGATTTATTTGAGGGCTCATAGTTTCAGAAGTCTTAGTCTTAGTCCATAGAAGGCCAGCTCCATTCTTCAGGGTTCAAGGTGAAGCTGAACATCATTGCAGGAGAGGGTGGCAGAGGGAAGCAGCTCTTATCACAGTGATCAAGAAGCAGAGAGAGAGAGTCTCCACTCAACAGATACAAATATATACTCAAAGCCATGCCCCAATTTCTACCTCCAGTCACACCCTGCCACTTCCATTACCACTTGGTTAGTCCTTCTCAGGGAATTGAATCACTGATTGGATTAAGAATCTCACAATCCAATCATTTCTCCTCTGAACCTTCTTGCATTGTCTCACACATAAGTTTTTGGGGAACACCCACATCCAAACCATAGCAGGAATCAATCTACCAAAAGAGGTGAAAGACCTCTATAATGAAAACTAGAGAATACTAAAGAAAGAAATTAAAGAAGACCTTAGACAATGTAAAGATCTCCCGTGTTCTGGGATAGGTAGAATTAATATTGTCAAAATGTCCATACTAACAAAAGTGTTATACAGATTAAACACAATTCTGATTAAAATCCCATTGACTTTCTTCATGGAACTAGAAACAATCATGAAATTCATCTGCAATATAACAGTACCAGAATAGTCAAAGCAATCATCAACAAGAAGAGTGAAGCAGGAGGTATCACAATACCAAAAGTTAAACTATACTACAGAACAATAGGAACAAAATTGGCATGATATTGGCACCAAAATAGACATATAGACCAATAGTACAGAATAAAAGACACAGAGACAAACCCACATAAATACAATTATCTCATACTAGATAAATGTGCCAAAACACACATTGGAAAAAAAGATAGCCTCTTCAACAAATGACACTGGGAAAACTGGAATTCCATATCTGGCAAAATGAAATTAGACCCCTATCTCTCACCCTGCATGAAACTCAACTCAAAGTGAATCAAAGCCTTAGGCACTAGAACAGAGACCCTGAACCTAATAGAAGAAAAAGTAGCCTGAATTTTCACCATGTCAGCTTCCTAAAGTACAAGAAGTAAAATCGAGAATCAATAAATGGGATGGATTCAAACTATAAAGCCTTTTTTCAGCAAAGGAAACCATCAGTAGCATGAAGAAAGAGTCTTCAGATTGGGATAAAATCTTTAACACATGCACCTGTGATAAAGCACTAATCTCTGGAATATATAAAGAACTCAAAAAACTTAACACTAAAAAAAAAAAAAAAAAAAAAAAGAAAAGAAAAACCCAGTCAATAAATGGGCTAATAAACTGAACAGACACTTCACAGAAGAAGAAATACAATTGATCAACAAATAAATGAAAAATGTTCAACATCTCTAGCAATTAGAGAAATGCAAATAAAAACTACTCTAAGATTTCATCTCACTCCAGTCAGAATGGTAATTATCAAGAATACAAACAAGCAAGGATAAATGTTGGTGAGGATGTGGAGAAAACGGTAGACTCATACATTGCTGGTGGGACTGCAAATTGGTGCAGTCACTCTGGAAAGCAATATGGAGATTCCTCAGAAAACTTGGGATGGAATCACCATTTGACTCAGCTTCCTACTCCTCAGTTTATATTCAAAAGAGTTAAAATCAGCATATGCCAGTGAGGCAACCATATTGATGTTTAGAGTTGAACTGTGGAACCCACTTAGGTGCCCTTCAACAGATGAATGGATGAAGAAAATGTATATATACGCAATTTTATATTACTCAGCCTAAAAGAAGAATGAAATTGTGGTATTTGCCAGTAAATGGATGGAGCTGGAGAATATAATGCTAAACAAAATATGTCAATCCTAATTCACCTTAAGGGGGTGCTAGGGAAGAATGGAAGTACTTTGGATTAGGCAGAGGGGAGGGAAGAGAGGTGATGGGGTAGGGGAGTATAAAGGATAGTAGAATGAACAGGACATTATTACCCCATGTACATATACGAGTACACAACCTGTGTGAGTCACATCATGTACGAGCAGAAGGATGATGTCAAAACGCATTCTACTCTCATGTATGACTAATTAGAACAAATAAAAATGATCACTTAATATTTTTTAAATCTCATGTTATTGGATCTTTTTCCCTTTTCCCCACGTTCTCACCAGCATTGGTTACTTGTATTCTTGATAATTGCCATTCTGACTGGAGATGGAATTTCAGTGTAGTTTTAATTTGCATTTCTCTAATTGCTAGAGATGTTAACATTTTTTCATACTTTTGTTGATAGTTTATATTACTTCTTTTCTGTTCAGTTCCTTTGCCCATTTATTGATGAGGTTATTTGGTTTTTTGTTGTTGTTTTGGTTGTTAAGCTTTTTGAGTTCTTTGTACATCCTGGAAATTAATGCTCTATCTGAGGTTCAGCTGGAAAACATTTTCTCCCATTCTGTAGATTCTCTCTTCACACTCTTAATTGTTTCTTTTGCTGTGAAGAATATTTTGGTTTGATGCCATCCCATTTATTGATTTTATATTATACTTCTTGTGCTTTAGGAGTCTTCTCCCTTGCCAATATGTTGAAGTGTTGGAATTACTTTTTCTTCTAGTAAGTGCAGGGTTCCTGGTCCAATTCCTAGGTGTTTGATCCACTTGGTTTGACTTTTGTGCAGGATGAGACATAGGGTTTAACTTTCCTTTTACTACATATGAATTTCCACTTTTCCCAGCACCATTTATTGAAGAGGTTATCTTTTCTCCAGTGTGTGTTTTTTGTGCCTTCATCTAGTATGAGGTAACTGTGTTTATGTGGGTTTGTATCTGTGTCCTCCTTTCTTTTCATTTCACCTTCTTGCCTAACTTGGTGCCAATACCATGCTGTTTTTATTACTATAGCTCTGTGGTATTATTTACAGTCTGGTACTGTGATGTCTCCTGCGTCACATTTCTCCCTAAGGCTTCTTCACTATTATGGGCCTCTTATTTTTCCAAATAAATTTCATGACTGTTTTTTTCTATTTCTATGAAGAACATCATTGGAATTTTGATGGGAATTGCATTGAATCAGTAGAGCACTTTTGGTAGTGACAATTTTAACAATATTTATTCTCCTATCCAAAATAATGGACTTTCCATCTTCTAAGGTCTTTCTCAATTTTTTTCTTCAGAGGATCACTTAATATTTAAAACCACTGCCCTTATTAAAACCACAGTTTGGACAATGTCATTACAAATATATCAACCATGGTTTTATTCTGGCAGATCGTACAGTATTTTCTCACTGTATTTGACTTGACTCCTGAATACTGTTATTGTCTTTGTGTTTGTGGTTTTTCCAAACTAGGATCTTATTTACCTGCAAGATTTGCTCACCACCTTTCTTATCAGCCATTATCCACTTCTTGAGTGATAATCAGATCTCCACTTCCACTATAACTTTTCCAACCCCCTGCATTTTCCACTCTTTTAGCCTCCTCTCCCAGATCAGCTCTGAGAGGTTAAAAATGCAGATTACTTAATTGAGAATAAAAGCTAAAGATGTTACTATAGTTCTGCCTATTTTATCTTCCTGTATATTTTCTGTCTTTCTATTTTTCTTCCCTGTTCTCACACACACACACACACACACACACACTTGTAAAAGCAAGACATATTTGGGAAATGAATTTGGTGACATGGTAAAGCTGAAGTTGAATAAATGCTCATACCAAAAAACATTTGAATTAAATGTTTAGGCTTTCTAGGGATTAGCATAACTTTGTTAAAACATATTATTTATTTTTATTTTTTATGCACATCGTGGTCTCTGTCCCTAATTGACTGTGAACAAGTTATTCCATTCACCGTCTCAGCACTCTAATCTATGGAATGGACATCACAGCAGTAGCAAAGGTTAAGAAGTTGTAAAGGTCAGATTGCAAAATGTATGTAAAGTATTTAATGTTGTTTTTACTATTATTAAAAAGCTAAGGAAATCTATGATATTTTTAAACTAAAAAGCTGTTATGATTAATATTTTTCTCTAGTCTAGAAATTGAGTCTTACCTTACCTGAGAGATCTGTTAACTTTCTTAAACATTGAGAAAAAAATAAATTTTATTCTTTGTAAAAGAAAACTTCTATTCAGTGTGATAGAATTGTTATTATAAATGTTAAATAAGAAATAATATTTGTGACATAGAATTCCAAAAAGAAATTGAACAGTATTCTTTGTTTTCCATTATTATACTCTATAAGTTACAGTATTTTAGTAAATATTATTGAAAATTAGTACTTTGACTTGAAAATACGTGCTATTTCTCCCAACACCAGAAAAGAAATGCCATAAACTTTATTGAAAATTATAGCATATATTATGATTTTTCACTATCCAGTTTTAAATAATTTTATATATTGCAATTGAATTAAATATTTTTTTATTTTGGAAAAAAAGATTTATAAAAAATTATGAAAATATTACCCAGAATTCCCATAAGCAACCATAGCCAATTTGGCCTGTTTTAAATATCTTATATCATATGCTGTATTTACTATTAATAATGAAGCAATATTGATACATTACTATTAAATAATACTTGTTAATAATACTGTTACTATTAGATAAAACCATACTTGTTTAGATGTATTCAGATCTTATTTTATGTCTTTTTTTTCCCCATAGACCATCTAGCACACCATGTCACATTTAATCATCATGAGGAAAACTCTACTCATGAACTCCTTTGGGTACATTTAAAACTTTATGCTGGAAATGAATAATAAATTATATTTTTATTTTAAAAGTTATTATTTTATTATGCAAAATATTTAAAGTACACATAAATACCTGAAATATAGTTTCATTATTAAAATACTGTATTTGAAGATAATTTTTTATTTTTATGTAAGAAAATATTTTCACTTTATACCTGTATGTATGATTTATATAACTGCATTTGGTTAAAGCACTTAGGAAGTCTTTAACTTATACCTGTATTAACTAAGAATTTCAAGTATATACATTTCATTGCTATATCATTTAATGCATAATTTCACTGTTTTGAGTGTGGTTTATATCTTTTATAAATATAAAAGGCATTGCTCAATTCTTTTTGGTTATAAAATGATGTAACTTTTATTTATTTGTTCTCCACATGACTAATTCAATATTTGTATTATAAAATCTGCTTTCTATCCCAATTTGTGCATCATTTAGTTTCATTCTTTTATGTTTAGCGTCTTTAAGAGTTTTTCTTTCTTATATACCTCAGTACTATGCCTCTTCTTTCTAACAGTTTTAGCTAACATTTGTGGATGGGATACTCTACACCAATCTTGCATTTCATACCACTTTTTTCTAAGTCAAAACTTTAAGAAACTTTGTTATAAATGTTCACAAGTCACTGACTCTTTTTCTTCTCTACTCACATCATTAGTCAGACCTCTTTTCCACTATTCCTTTCTTACATTTTATCTCTCATGTTAACAGTTAGATTTCTTGATTTTTTTCTATGAAAATGTGTTTTAAAAATTTAATTCTATTTCTTAGACTAAAATTTTCTTTTTATATTTTACTAAAAGTATGTTTTTCTGAACTATTCTTTTATATTTATGGCATAGAATTATTTTTAAAACTTGCAAAGTTGTTTAACCTTATGTTTTAGTATTTTTTGTTACTCATCTTCAAAATGAATTAGGTTTGGTGTTTGTCAGTAAACTGCATGGATAAATTTTACCAATTTATCACTGTTTTAATCTTCATTTCAGACTTTAATCAAAAGTATAAAATGGTTATCAAGTTCTTAGTTAAAATTTCATGTAATTTTGAAGGACAGAAGAAAATACACTCCTATTGTCTAGTTACAGGTGGTGGGATTCAATATTTTATTGCTTGATTCCTATTATATCTTGTGCATTATTAAGAAACATAGAGAAAAATATACTACCAATTCACAGGAAGCATAGTTTCTTCTCCCCCTTTTCTTCCTCCTTTGTCTTCTTCTTCTTCTTTTCTTCTCTTTTTTTCCTTTTTTTTTTTTTTTTTTTTTTTTTTTTTTTTTACTGTTTTGGCAGCAGGGATTGAACCCAGTGGTGCTTAGCCACTGAGTCACATCCCCAGTCCTTTTTAAAAATATTTTACTTAGAGACAGCATCTTGCTAAGTAGTTTATTAGGACCTCACTAAGTTGCTAAAGCTGGCTTTGAACTTGTGATCCTCCTGATTCAGTCTCCCCTGCCTCTAGGATTACAAGCATGTACCACTATGCCCAGCTTCAGTCTTCTTTATCTACCTGCTACTTAAAAGATAATTTTTCTACTTAATAGAAGTAGACCTGATAGTCTACTTCTATTCCTTATGGATTTACATTAATAAGAAACATAATTTCCACAACAATTAAGAAAATATTATACTAACAGACTATTAAAGAATGTTAGGATAATGAATGTCTTTGAGTGGATAGGAGCTATGGGAAGAGTTTTCTGCATAGAGGTAGTGATAGTCATGTCTTTGTGGTGGAGAGTATACTTTTGAGGGTATATGAAAGCATTCTTCCCCTCTTCTAACTTGCTCCAGTATTTTTTATTGGACTTTAAGTCCACCTTGGTAATATGAAATTCTGTTTCTAGCAGTACAACTTTGGAGATGGATTTATTTTGAAATTTTTAGCATGTTTTCATGGACATTTTAATTAAAAATTTTAAGCAGTAGTGAACAGGGCCCTTAAGAAGCCATTATTTTACTCAATAAATAATGGTTTTGCCCTGCACAAAAGTCAAAGTGGATCAAATAAAGACTCTTCAAAATTAAAAAAATACTACATATCAAATTAACCTAATAGACATTTATAGACTATTTTCAAACACACTTTCTTCAAGCATATGAAACTTTCTCTAAAATGTACCAAAATGATCCTTAGCAATGTAATAAAACAGACAATTTCCTGCATCCTATTAGACCACAATAGGATGAATTAGAAATCAAGAACAAGATGAAAATCAGAAAACTGATTCATTCTCAACAGCATACTCTCCACTGTAGAAAGGTTAAAGACCTCAAAATTAAAAATTATAGAGCACTGAAAGAAGAAACTAGTTTTTTCACAGCAAAGGAAACAAGAGTGTGAAGAGAGAGCTTACACAATGGGTGAAAGTCTTTGGTATCTACTCCTTTGATAAGGTATTAATATTCAGAATATATGAAGAACTCAAAAAATTTAACTCCAATAAAAATAGCACAATCAATTAATGGGCAAAAGAACAGACAATTCTAAAAAGAAGAAATTACAAATGACCAACAGATACATTAAAAGAAGTTCAATATTCCTAGAAATCAGAAAAGTGCAAATCAAGATTACATTGAGATTTCATCTCACTCAAGTTAGAATGGCAATCATCCAGAATACAAATAATAATAAATGCTGGCAAGGAAATGGGATAAAAGTTACACTCACACGTTGTTGGTAATACTGCAAATTATTACAATCACTTTGGAAAGAAGTATGGAAATTCCTTAGCAGGTTAGGTATTGAATCACCATATGACTCAGCTAACTTGCTCCTTGGTGTTTATCCAAAAGAACTAAAATTGGCATGCTATAATGAAAGGGGCATACCAATATTTATAGCAGCAAATTCATAGTAGCTGTGTTATGGCCTCAGTTCAGGGTCCCATCAAAAAAGTAAATGGATAAAGAATACATGGTACATAGACAAAATGGAGTTTTACTCACCATGGAGAATACTGTAATTGTGTAATTTGCTGGTAAATGGATGCAACTGGAGAACATCATGCCAAGTGAAAAAATCCAGACTCACTCAATAAGTCAAAGATGAAATGTTTCCTCTAATATGCAGAACCTACAGTGAAATAAGGAAATAAATATGGAGATCCCATTTAAATAAAGGGAGATTTACATGGTACAGGAAGGGGTTTGGGAAGATGAAGAATGGACAGAAAAAGAGAGAAAATCATGGAATGAAACTGAATAAATCTTGCTGTGTACATATATGAATATACCACACTGAATTTCATCTTTATTGCATATCTAAAAGCACTGATTAAAAAAACAATAAATAAATAGAGGGAAGACCATCAGAGAAGAGAAATGAAAATAAGGGAAGGGAAAGGGGAAGGGAATGTGCAAGTACTGGAATTGAAATGTAGAAAATTATATTCTGTGACTGAATGAATAAATCAAATGAATCCCACTAGCATGTATAGCTGTTTTATTTTGTTAAAAAGAAACAAAACAACAAAAAGTACATATAAATCAACTGATAATTTTAATAACATGTAAATTATAAAACAGTAACTTTGGGATTGGCCATTAGATTCTCATTCCTAAAAAGCTTTGGCTTTGAAACAGTGATGATGCTGCCAATTCATGAATCACTCTTAGAGTAGCGAGAATCTAGATGAATTAGAGTTTATTGCTAATAAGGATCAATGGCCCTAATATCAATGCAATGAACTAGACTTATATTTTGTTAAATGTTGCATTGATTATATTCAATATTACTTTCAAATGTGTTATCACATAATTGTTATTGTAATATTTTATTAGAAGTATACTTTCTGGTTCTTCTTACATTCCTTTCTCTTACTTAAATATTTAAGTACATTTTGTTTGCAATGATAATTTCATTTATTTGATTTACTTGTCTATCTTTGCTCTAGGTAGAAAATACTCTTACTATAGTTCAAATACAAATGATAACTTGTATTCATTGTTATAATGGAACAACTTCTTGAACTTTGGTAATGAAAATTCTTGTATGTGAAATCTAGAAACTTTTCAATTTGGACTGCCTTTTTTGTCCTTTTAAAATGTTTATGTTTAACACCTTTTCATATATTTGTTAATTGCCTGTATATCTTCTGTAAAAAGTCTGCCTAGTTTCTTAGCCAATTTATTGATTGGGTTCTTTGCATTTCTGGTGTAAGTTTTGTAAGTTCTTTATACATTTTGGAGATTAGTGCTCTATCTGAAGTGTGTGGGGAAAAGATTTTCTCCCACTCTGTTCTCTTTTCACTTTATCAATTGTTTCCTTTGCTGAGAAAAAGCTTTTTAGTTTGAATCCATCCCATTTATTGGGAGAAAGAGTTTGCTATCTTAAATAATCTCACCAACTCTCAAAATAAGGAAGAATTTAAACGCTATCTGGAGGAAGAAATGAAGTAAGCCATCTGGACATATGGGGATAGAATTCCAATCAAAGCGAATTCTATAAAAGACTTGAGATGAAAGCACATTATTTGATTTAAGGAAAAATCAGTGTGATTAGCAAGGGTTACTGGGTAAATATTAGCAATTGAATTAAAAGACCCAGCAGGACCAGATTGTCACAAAAATCCAATGTTACAACCCAAAATGTATTTAGCCTCTATGGTGTGCTGTTAAATGGATGATATATTTTGGTATTAAAAGAAGATATTGGTGAGGAAATCCTGTGGAGTAATTAAAAAATACCTACTTGTATGGACTGAAAGTTCACATGAACAAGTAACACGTTTGCACAGGGATCTAGTGGTAACTGATTCTCAGTTCAACTTTGTTGTTTATTAGCTATATAATAATTAACTAAATCACTAATTCTGAATCTCTATTCTTGAAAAGTGTGGAATCTTGGACCTGAGGTCTAGGGGATAGAACTGAGTTCAGGGTTGTAAAAAGCTGGAAAGAAAACTGCAGAAAGTGGGACTCAGAGAGCACAACCTAAGGGCATCCTAGGGATAAAATAACTAAACCCAGCAGTGATGGTAACAACTGAAGTATTGATATGGAAAGGAGGATTCAAAATTGAGATATCAGAGCATATTTCAGTTACTTCAGACCAGTGTTAGAAGAATGAGGATTGGTTTACTGTAGAACCCAACCTGTGCTTCCTGCACCATTGGAACAGAGCTACAGGAAAATTTTATGTGTTTCTTGAGATAGTAACAACATATCGGGAGGACCTATGAAGGAAATCCATCTATTTTTGAAAAACTGATTTCACTGCTCTTTAATTCCCTTAAATATAAATTGAACTTTTTTTTGTTGTTTGTTTCTTTTTTCTTCTTCTGGAACTTCAGGTACCAAAACAATGCCTTGTATATAAAAAAGATTCATTCAATCAGATAAAAAGTTTATATACTTATATTATAGGATTAATCTCTAATCCTCCATTTACTTTTGTGAAAAAAAAGAAAAATTTTAAAGTTTATATTATGGCAAGTAATGAGTTAACAGCTTTACCTAGCTTATCTCTAAACCTTATAGTATCTCTATTTTAAAATTAACCAAATAGAATATCAGAAAGATGATTCAAAATGAAAATATTAGAAAAATGGAGAAAATATTCTGTGTGACTTGGAAAACTTTTCTAGGACATAAGAAAGCTATAAAGTAGTATTTAAGAGGCATGAAGGTTAGACCAGGGAGGTCCAAGACATTTTTGTGGGAGGATCTAGAAAGGGAAAAATGTATCCAGAAGTAGTTGGAGGGAAGAAAACAATTGATGATACAATAGAAAAAGATTTATTTTAAGTGAGACCCAGAACCTGGGTCCAAATGAGTGGGCATGGATTCTGGTTTTGTTGTAGCAGCCTGGCGTCTTAGAAATTTGTCTGGCTAGAACTAGATTAGAACTAGGTCTGTATGTTGGCCTGATTTCTGGGACTTTAAGATGCTCTTACATAGAGCATCAAGCACTATGGAACCTGCGAATACGGGAGCCAGCCTAGAAGTGGGAAGGACTAGATGTGGATCCTCTGTCTGTGGGGTTCAAACTGACACTGGGCTAGATCAAGAGGTTGGGTCTGTGGATGCTGGCCTAATGCATAGAGCTGCAAGGACTGGCTTTAGAAGACCAAGCTTCCTGACACACCTAGTGCTACCAGACCTGACCTGTTAATTGCATACCATTGGAGTGGGAGACTTGTTCTTACTCCTTGAAGACATGCCTGAAGATTGACCTCCTCCCAGATCAGTCTTACCTGTGAAACACTTTTAGCAGAAAGTTAGTAATTTAGAATTCTTTATAGTAAACAAACAGAATCTGTGGATTTACAAGTCATGGCCTCCAACAATGTTGCTCAAGTTACTTAACTATCTAGTATAAAAGATCACTGATGCTGTTTTATAAGTTACACATTTTAAGTATGTGACATCATCTTTGTAACTGATTTGTAAAACTCATTAATACTATGTACCAAAAATGTATACGCAGTGTGGAAAATAAGTATATGGGGATCATATATGGTGACTCTTTTTCAAATGCCTCTTGATTGCTTTTATTTTTGAAACGATTTCAAAGCTCAGGTAAGATCTGTGATTTATCTGTCTGAAGTGCTAATTCTTTTGTTTTAACTCACAAGACTTCTCAGAATCTTTTGACGACAACATATATTCTACATTTCCAAGTAAAGATAACCATTTTCCCCAAAGTTACATAGCTTTGTAATCTTTGATATCAAAGTGTATCTCCTAGAAAACATTTAGAACTTCTCCAACCTGATTTAGTATTTATCTTCCACAGTTGAGTGTCAAAGACTTCAGTGTGATCTTAAATGTGTTCATATTTATCTGCTAAATAATGTTTATTGTATTAGGCAGGAAAAGGATAATTATATTTCACATAATAGATGAAAGAGTATGACATACAATATGTATTCTTAAAATTTTTTTTCATGAAAGTCTGAATGTTGGACTTCAAAATTAAATCAAAATCTTCACCTTGCACTGGCAGAAACCTGCAATTTCAGATGTTATCCAAGAGTAATAAATGAGCCTTTTGTAGGTTGGTCTTAAAATTTTATATCTGGTAATTCATAGAAAACTCCACACTTCCCAGTAAAGTAATGCATATGTAACATATGCATATATATGTTACACCACGTATGAATGGCCCATGAGTGTCTGGACCAATTATGTACATTTACCTGTTTATGCATACGTATGTGCTGTTAAAGAAAAAAAGAGCCAAAAAGTAGTTAAAGTAGTAAAAAAACATTTTTGTCAGAGATTATCAAAATAGGGTAAAGGAGATCTCAGTATATAACTGACTCAAGTACAAATACAACACAGACAAATTGAACTTACAGTCAGGGGGCAGAATTGAGAATCAGTAGAGAGAAAATTTCTAAGAGAAACCATCAGGGGTAATGGGGATTATGACTAAATTTATGTGGCAGCATTTTTGTTGAAGGTAGGCCAAGGTAATCAGACAACACATAGGGAGTTGCAGAGAACAAGGAATTTAGTCTGATATAAAGAATAGGGCATTCTTACTAAACTAACTTATTACAAGTCTTCCTAAAACTGGGCTCTGGAGGTTGTACCCAAGATGGGACCTAGTTGAAGGGAGATTTGAGGAGCTTATCTAGACTGCGGTTAAGGAGTACATTTTTGTCAAAAAAAAATTACATATATATATGTAATACACACATGTATACACACATAGATACACCTACACATATATATGCCTAAATAAAATTAGTTTATTCAAATTGATATTCTTAAAGTTGTTTTCATTTTCTATTATGACAAATTTAGCTATTTAACACAACCTGACTATCTCACAGTTTGTGTCAGGAATCTTGACCAGATTATCTCTGTTCAGGATTGTACCAAGCTAAAACTGAGGTATTGGCCAAGTCTGCAATCATATCTGAGGCTTAGGGTAATCATCCAAGCCAATAGCTATATAGAGGTTCCCATTGAAATGTCCTACAGAGGTGTATGGAGTGAGAAGAAATCACACAAGGTCTTTAAAACCTGAGTGAAAAATGTACCATGCTAATGTAATTTATTAGTAATAATGTAAACTGAATGTGGGTATAGGAACTTCTTACTATCTTTGCAACTTTACTTAAAAATTAAATTATTCCAAAATAAGAAAACAAAAATCCTGAGTTAAGGACAGATTTATTCTTAAAGAGCAATCTTAAAGAAAAAAATTTTTCAAAAAAATATGTAACACATATACTACACAATGAATTCTTTGCTGTTTCTAATAACAACAAGATGTTATTTACCATGTCATCCCAGTATAGGACACAGACAAGAACCTCTCTGGTCTTGGAAACCTTACAACTAGTATGTCCTGGATAGTGGTGGTTTGTGACACTTGAACCATATCCTGTCTGTATAGCAATTTTATCTTATTTGAAAGAAAATATAATATTTAATTTTATTCTAATAACCTGGGACAAATTTAGATGTTGCTTACATTTCACCTCCAGCTTCTGACTCTCTTTCCCAAAATCTATCTTATAGCTCAGTTTTGCGGACATCAGGCAGTATGCCCATGGCTATAGTGAGATTGGGCTCTGACATGAAAGCCTGGAAGAGCAGAATCCTCCTTCTCAGTGTAGGTGGGAGCGTCTGCTTCTGTCACTGGCTCTATTCAGCTCACCTCCTTTGCACGTTCATTGGTCCTGCCCAGGGTCTGGGACTTGCACAAGACCAAGATGGAAAGGTCAGAGGAAAACTTGGAAATCATGGTTTAAATGTTAAACTAAGACAATTTTGCTATAGTGGCTATGTGTGGAGTAAAATCTATAACTATTGATTTTATTGTTTATAGTTTTTTTATTTTTAAAATAACTTGTGATAGAAATATTCTTTCAGAAAAGGTACATTTTTACTGAAAAATAATAAATTTATGGTTGGTATTCACATGTTAAAGGCTTGATCCCTAAAGTAGCACTATTGAGACATGGTAGAACTTTTAAGAGGTGGGAACCGGTGGGAGTTCTTTTGGTAATTCAGGCATGATTTCCAAGGGATTCTGGGACCCCAGCTTTCTCTCTACTCTCTGCATTGATAAGTAATACATTTTTCAGAAAGGTATATATGACATGGTTTGTAGTAAATAAGTATGGGTATCGTTATTTTCCATTTCTTATTTTTAATGTTCAAATAATTGAAGTTACAGCTATAAATGTTTTTTACCTTATATATATGTATAGCTTATTTTTATAATTAAATTTATCCTGAAAATGAATTTTTGAAGAAAATATTCAATATACCAGTTTACTAATGCCATTTTCAGTAAATATTTCATAAGATACACAATTTCAGTTAATGGATGCTCCTTTATCTCTCAAGGTCGCCATTCTCATGATGAATACTTCCTGCTATAGTCATTGAGATCCTGGATTACATTGTGCATCTTCTCATAAGACAGATAATAAATAAATACAATTTTACTGTGTTCTTTTTACTGTATTGTAATTTAATTTATTGCTTTTTAATTGGTGTTTATAGATACACATAAAGGTGAAAGTTACTCGTATATTTATATATGTACACAGCATAATTTGCTTGATTTCATTATATATTTCCTTCTCATTCCCATCACTTCTCTCTCCCCTTCTGTCCCCTTACTCTACCCCACTGAGCTCCCTTCTATTTTTATGTTCCTCTCATTTCCCCTTATTTCACTTTAGCTTCCACATGTGAGAAAATATTCAACCCTTGACTTTCTGAGTCTGACTTCTTTCACTGAACATGATGTTCTTTGGCTCCATGCATTTACCAGCAAATGGCATAATTTCATTCTTCTTTATTGCTGAATAAACCCCATTTTGTATATATACCATGTTTTCTTTCTCCATCATTAGTTCACAGGCACCTGTACTATATTCATAACTTGGTTATCACAATAGTATGCTGATATTAATTCTTGGGTCATATGGTGGTTCCATTCCTAGGTTTTGTATCCTTGTTGTTTGCCATTCTAACTAGAATAAGATGAGATCTCAATGTGACTTGAATTTGGATTTCCTGATTCCTACGAATGTTGAACATTTTCATATATTTTTGGCTACTTATTTTTATTCTTTTGTGAAATGTCTGTTTAGTTTTCTTGTCCATTTATTGATTTGCTTATTTTTATTGGTGGTGGTTTTTTCAGTTCTTTATGTATTCCAGGCATTAATCCCCAGTCAGACAAGTATCTAGCAAAGAATTTCTTCCATTCTGTAGGCTCTCTCTTAATGCTCTTATATTCTTTCCTGTACAGAGGCTTTTTAATTTGATGCTGTCCCACTTATTGATACTTGTTTTTATTTCTTGAGCTTTAGGGGTTTTGTTAAGGAAGTTGGTGTCTGCACCAATAATGGAGTGTTGACCCTATGTTTCTTACAGAAGTTTCTGGTATAATTTTTAGGTCTTTCTTTCACTTTGCATTGATGTTTGTGCAAGATGAAAAACAGGGATCTACTTTAATTCTTCTACACATGGATATCCAGTTTTCCCAGCACCATTTGTTTAAAAGCTATCTTTTCTCCATTGTGGTTTGTCAGCTATCAGATGACTTTACCTATGTGGATTTCCCCCTGTATTCTATTGTATTGCATTGATCTTTATGTCTGTTTGAGGCCAATACCATGTGTATTTGTTATTATAGTTCTGTATTAAAATTTGAGATCAGTATGTATGATCCCTCCAGCATTACCCTTCTTGTCAGTGTTGCTTTGCCTATTTTGGTTATCTTAGTCTTCCAAATAGTTTTAGACTTTTTAAAAATTCTGTGAAGAATGTCATTGGTATTTTGATAGGAATTGCATTGAATATATGTAATGCTTTTGGAAATATGGTCAATTTGACAATATAAGTTCTAGATATCAAGAACATGGGAAGTCTTACCATCTTCTGAGGTCTTTTTCAATATCTTTCTTTAGTGTCCCCTGGTATTCATTATAGAGATCTTTCACCTCAGTGGTCATGTTTACTCCCGTTTTTGTTTTTTTTTTTTTAGGTTATTGTGAATGGCATAGTTTTCCTGATTTCTCTGTAGATTCTTTATTTGGAATATAGAAAAGCTATTTTGTATGTTGATCTTGTATTTGCTACATTGCTGAATTTGTTATCAGGTCTACAATTCTAGTGGTTTCTTGTTGGTGAATTTATTTATTGACTTGCATAAGTGGTAAATACATTTTTGCTTTGCATAGGTTGAACTAAACTGGCATTCCTAGAATTAAAACCTCTTCTACATAAATATCATGTCATCAGTAAATATAGATAATTTTACTTTTCTTTTTCTATTTACATCCCTTTAATTTTTTTATCTTGCCTGACTATTCTGGCTAGAATTTCAAGAAATACATAGAGTAGGTTTGGTAAGAGTGGACATCCCTGTCTTGTTACCTGATTTTAGAGGAATTCCTTTCAGAATTTTCTCTGTTCAGTATAATGTTGGTTTTGTAATTTTCATATATATATCCTTATAATGTTTAGGTAAGTTCCTTGCATCTCTAATTTCTCCAGCATTTTTAACATGGATAGGTGCGGATTGTGTCGAAGGCTTTTACCACATCCATTGAGACAATCATATGATTCTTACACTTAAGAATTTGGGTGGTGAATTGTATCTATTGATTTGCATTTATTGAACCAAACTTACTTCCCTTGTGTTTAACCCACTTGTTCATGGTGTATGATCTTCTTGATGTGTTTTTGAATGCAGTTGACTTATATTTTATTAAGGACTTTTTCCATTTACATTCATCAGCAATATGGTCTGACGTTTTCTTTCCTGATGTGTCTTCATCTGGTTTTGGTATCAGAGTGATTTTGGTTTCATACAATTAATTTGATAGTGTTTCCTTCCTTTCTACTTCATGGAAATTGGAGGAGAATAGGCATTAGTTCTTCTTTAAAGTACTGGTAAAACTCAGTTTGGTGTCCTTCTGGTCCTGGGCTTTTCTTTGCTGAAAGATTTTTTAATAGCTGCTTTAATCTCATTGTTGGGTATTGGTCAGATTGGATATCCTATATTCTCATCATTCAATTTGTGTAAGACATATGTATCCAGAAGATTTCAGTATATTCTAGATTTTCCAGTTAATAGGCATATAAATTTTCTAAATAGTATCTAATGATCCTCAGATTTTAGAAGTTCCTGGTGATATCTCCTTCTCATCTCTAATTTTGTTGATTTGGGTATGCTATTTTTTTGGTTAGTTTGTCTAAGGGTTTGTCAATCTTGTTTATATTTATAAAGAACCAACTTTTACTGTCTTGATAACATTCAGTGTTCTGTCATTCTCAATTTCATTAATTTTGACCCTGATCTTAATTATTTTCTATCTTGTGCTGATTTTGGAATTAATTTGTTCTTCCTTTTTATTTGGGGTCTTTCTATTGTTTGATTTAGCACTCAGTTGTATTATCTTTCCTCTTAGGACCTCATTCATAATGTACCAGAGATTTTGATATGTTGTACCTCTGTTTTCATTTGTTTCTAAGCAATAATTTTATTTTCCCCTGATTTTTTCTATTACCCATCCCTCTTTTGAAAGAGTATTGTTTGATCTCCAGGTGTTAAAAGTTTTTTTCTCTTTTTTACATTGTTATTGATTCTAGTGTCATTCCAATATGGTATGATATAAGCCAAGGAATTATTTCTGACTTTAGTATTTGTTAATTCTTTTTTGTGTCCTAAAATATAATCTATTTTAGAGCATATGAGCCTCTGAGAGAAAATGAACTCAGTTATCAATGGACGAAATATACTATTTTTAGATTTAAAAAAACATTTATTTTGTTTCTGGATGATTTGTGTATTCATGAGAGATGTGTTGAAATTACCCAAAGTTAATCTATTGGGGTCTATTTGATTCATTATATTGAGTGGGATTTTGTGTGTGTGTGTGTGTGTGTGTGTGTGTGTGTACACAGGTACACCAAAATTGAGGGTATAAGTATTTACAATTATCATATCCTATTGTTGGATGGTTTCCTTAACCAGTATGAAGTGACTTTTTGTCTCTACTAATTAATTTTGTTCTAAAATCTACTTTGTCAATATGAGAGTACCTATTCTCACTTGTTTGGGATCTTAATTTGCAGGGTACATTGTTTTTTAATCCTTTAACTTTCATCCTGTGGATTTAATTTCCTGTACAATGAGTCTCTTGTAAACAAAATGTGGTTGGGTCTTGTTTTTTAATCCCTTCTGTCATTTTTTTTTTCTTTTGATTGAAGAGCTTGTAACATTCAGTGTTGTTATAGAAAGATGATTTTTATATGCTGCTATTTTGATTTATTTATAATTAATTCAAAATTGATTCTCCTTTAATTCACTATTCTTCTATTAAGATTTATCCATAACTTTCTCTGACATTTATTTCATTTCTTATGCATCAAATAATTAGTAGATTAAGTTTTGTAGTACCGACTTAATGGTTATGAATTCTTTTAGTTTCTGTTTATCATGTAAAGTTTTTATATCATCATCAATTCTGAAGGATAGTTTTGCTGGATATAGCAATCTTTGTTGGCACCTCTCCCTCACCCCTGCCCCTAGGAATTTTACTCCAAGCACTGTAGCTTTTAGGGTTTTTGCTGAGAAATAAATGGGAATTATAAAATTCTACTCTGCCTTCCTCCAGATGTAACCTGCTACTTTTCTCTTACAGCTTTTAAAATTCTATCCTTATACTTTATATTAAGCAATTTAATTATAATAGTCTTAGAGAGGATTTTATTTGATCTTGATTATTTAGTGTTCTAAATGCCCCTTGTATTTGTGTAGATTTCCATTTCATTCCTAAGCTTTACAATTTTTTTCTGTTATTATTTCATTAGAATTTGTTCCTTTAGTTGGTATTTGGTACTTTCTCTACACCAGTGATTTTAGATTTGGTCTCTTAATATTACCCTGTATTTCTTGGATATTATGGTAATATTCTTTTAACATCTTTTCTTTATTATCCATTTCATTTTCAAGATTTATACTTAGTCTTCAAGGCCTATTTCTTCTAGGTGGTCTACTCGAGTGATGATATTGCAACTGAATTTTTAGTTTGATTTATTAAGTATTTCATTCCCAGAATTTTCCCAGAATAACTATCCTTTTCTTGAACTGATTTTCCACTTCCTATATTTTTTCCTTTGTTTATTACTTATATCTTCTTTTGCTTATTGAATATTTTAGCTGTGAACTTTCTAACTTTTAATAATTAATTTCTAAACCTATTTGAGAGCATTATAACAATTTTATAGCTGGATGAGAGGAACCATGGAGAAGCTTTCCAAAAGCTTTTTATTCTAAAGTTTATTACTATGTGGTCTTTGTTCTGAAGTAGTTTTAGTTAACGGGGTTTAGTATCTTCTTTCAAAGTGGAATTGATGCTGAGCATAGTGACATGTTGAGTAGGAGTATCAATACTTGGATATTTGTACAGCCTGGGTCACTTAAGATAAAGAAGTTAACAAAATAGCCTCTTTCATAAAACCAGAAGAGATTCCAGTAGATGGGTAGGCATAAAAACAATATGAAGAATCAAGGGAAGAAAACCATCCCAAGCAACCGACAACATTTCCAGAACTGATACAATTGACACCACAGTGGAGGAAATATCAGAGAAAAAAATTAGATATTAAATTAATATTAAATATTTTGACATTGGAAAAGGATAAGAGAAGATTGGGCAGAGAGAAAAAAGAAGGAGAAAAAGAAGAAGCAAAGTCATACAAATTAAGATAAAAGAAAAAGAAAAAGGGGGGCAGATTTGAGGCAGGGGCAGGTAATGTAAGAGGAGAAAAAAGAGACTAAGAAAAGAATGTATAAATCTAAACTAGGATTACAAAGAATGACTACAGTTAATGTGCTAAAACATTAGAAGATACAATCAAATTGATTGCAAGCTGTGATACTGAATAAGGGAATATTGATCAATTCAACACGAAACAGTAATTTTAAGATCAACATTGACATTAGAGCTACTTTTGATAATGTTCCAAAGTGGGGGTGATTTCTTATTGAGTGTTTCAGATTTGGATTTCATGAGAATTTAGTACCATTAGAAGATGCACATCACTCCTTAGCTTTATTTCTGTTTCCTTGGATGTCGAGTTAGCAGTTCACCTCTGATAAAATTCTAGAAGACCCCTCTGATTTTTGGGGTGTCCATATGGCTGTTAGATTTTGTTGGACCAGAGGGGATGGTTGCTAACTATCTGTGACTTAGCAGTGAAGTTTTTTCTTATGGGAATACAATTTTGTTTGTCCTTCTGAAGGAAAGTTCCATGTTTCCAGAAGTGTCAAATCCAGTGTGAGCTCTGCCTGTGAAATGTAGTCTGGGTTTCCCTGTGTACATTTCAGAGTGTGTAGGTGTGGTGGTTTAAGGTAGAGGTATTATAGTCTGTTTGATATGGCACTGGGTATAGGGTGCTGCCACTTTGTAGTGCACAGGTGAGCAGGTTTGTATCTGGGCACACTTGGTGCTGGCTGGTGTCTGTAGGATGCTTCTCTGTATTTTCCTCTATGGAGTGTACTGCTGTTATGAGTGCATGAGGATCTCTGCTGTCTGCTTGGGGTTATCCTCAGGAATTACCTTCTGTGGGTCCATACATCTGAATGAGAATTAACTGGCAACTCTGGTGTTCACGGCTATTGATCTTCCTCAAGAACAGGAGCTACTTACTTGATTGGTTTTCTTGCCAGCCAGTGTTTTTTTTTTTTTTTTTTTTTTTTTTTAATTGTAAACAAATGGGATACATGTGTGTTTAGTTGAAAGGCCTGAGTACTGCATGCTTGGAGGATGGTGTGTCTGCTGGCTGTTTCTGTTGAGAGTAGGGTTGCAAGGTACAGTGTGGGTTCAGGGCTGTTGCTGACTGCTGTGGGATGCTGAGCACCCATTCCCTTCTGCAAGGACTTATTTATAGTGGTATAGAGTTTGGTGACTGTATGCAACTGTGGAGCCTGTGAATGCAGGCAATCTGTGGGCGATCTGTTGCACAAAACTTTTACCCTTACTGATATAGATTTTCAGGGGACTTGTCATGACTAGTGTAGATTGTCAGTTAGCCCACCTTTATCTGAGCTTCTGTGGCTAGCAGTTGGGAATTGCTGATTGCCTGCTCTCCTACTCTGGGAATTCTTTGTAGAGGTGCTATCTAAGCTGGTGATTGACTGTCACTGTGGAGCCTGTGGGTGCAAGTTCTCCATGTGTAGTCTCTGGCACAGAAGCCTCCATCCTGGGTGCTGCAGATCCCTGGGGTTTTACCCATCACCATCATCCGGTAGGGTGTCAGCCTGTAAGCCTGTCTTAACTTGAGCTCCTGTAGAGGTTGTTTGGAGTGCTGAATTTCTGAGAACACCGTCTGACTCCTTAGCTATGCTCTGCTGCACTCCCCTTGTCCAGGTGAGGAAAGGGGGCTTTGATTATTTTCAGCTAGCAGCAATCCCTCTATAATTTTCTTCCAGATGGAGATAACCCAATCTGAAAGGTTTCCCTGTGATGTTGTTTGTTATTATATGTAGGTGAGAAGAAGTTATACTGATTTAATTTTTTCTGGAGAGGTTGGTTAGCTAGAGACTCTGCAAAATGGCCATCCCACCCAGCACAGTTTTCAGCCCATAATTTGGGCTAAATCGCATGTTCTACTTCACTGTCTTTGATATTCTTATCCCACTTTAAGTTACTCGGCTCTACAAGTCCTGTTAAGGAGGCAAACTTATAAGGTGTTTCCTCTCCCTTTCTCTCTTGGCTACTGCTCCCCCAGATCCCATCCTGGTCAGGGTTCAGGATCGAGGAATTATGCCCTTATTTTCTCCCCCAGTAACCAAATTCCAAGTCCCTCCAAGTCTCAATCTGTCCAATATTGAGTTTTAGAGTGTTTATTCTGTCATCCACCTCTCTGTTCAGATATTCTTTCACTACTACATTTCTGGACTATGAAGGAATCAAGGTTTGCTACCTATATCTGCTCCATCATCTTCTCAAGAAATACAATAGATACCTTAATATTTCTGAAGATATCATTGTTATTTTTAAAAAGAAATGGAAGGAAACTAGATTGGAGTCAAGAAATTCAGGTTATAGAAGCAAGTCTGACACTAAGTTGTATTACTTGTAGTTTAACATAATCACCTTTCCAAATTTCAGTTTTTTCTATCAGCAAAAAACTTAACTTACACATGAAACCTGAATCTTCTGTATTTTTTATCAGACTAATCATAAGCCAACAAACTAGATTATAAAATTATTTTGAGTAAGTATGATTTGACCATTGCCATAATAAAGTCTGGGGTCTCCTCGCTTTCCACCACTGCCCAATTTTTTAAACTTATGATCCAAATTCGCATTTCAATTCTCTTCTATAAAGCTTCCATTGTTAGAATTGGAGGCTGGAATTGGAATTGTCCGGGTTCGTAGGCAGAGCATTTTGAAAATGATGATGCCAGTAGAAAATTTCCTTCTTTTCCCTGACTTTGAAGTTTTCTGAGGTATTGTTCTATGTACTAGTTTTCTTTCAGAGTTCACTGGAGCCCTTGGCCATGTGTCTTGTGAGGACTTGTGATTCAAAGTTTTTATATATAAGCTTCTTTTGAATATTAAACTTTAGATTCAATACATGTGTACTATAATGATGGCTAACTCAGATATGCCCCTTAGAAGATACACAGGTCTTTATGCACAGACAATACTCAATTTATGAATACTTAAATTATAAATGCATTCTTTGTGTTTTTAGCAATTAGGGTGTTTTTATACCTAATCCTGCCCTCTAGGAGAAATCACAGTATCTGAGATGGAGATAACCTACAATGATGACACTTTCTGCACTTTCTGGGACAAGGATTTCTTCTAAGATATATGAGTCCCTCCCCAATTCATCATCTACCTGCTGGGCCAGTAAGTTCTAGCTTGGTCAGCCTGCTCTCAGGTCAGGACCCTCCTCTAGCAATTACTGGGAAGGGATTACAACACAAGTAGTACATGAAGTAGATTTTGAACTCTGTCACTCACCAGTTTAATCAGGCTTCCATACTGCCTGTTACTGTGGAAACTATATTCTAAGATTTATAGTGAAAACTTGTATGATTGGAAAGATTCTCAATTTGAAGAGAAATTGCTCTTCTATTTAAAATATTTAATTCAAAAGCAAACATTTATATTGTGACCCATTTCTCAGCAAATGATTGCCTATATATCTTCTTTTTCTATTCTTTGGAGATTCATTTGCTAACCATATTGGGGCAAATTTTAAAGGATGTATTTCTTTTCTTTTGGTTATTGACCTTTCAGTAAGTCTCTCATTCGTTAGTGACAGTGATCATTTCCTTTTAATACAGCCATACTTCAGAGACTGAGCAATAATGCATACATTAAAGGTAAATAAGTAGCAAAGTAAAGGTGGCAGGAAAATTGAACAAAAATAATGTTTTGCTTTATTCTGTTTTCTGGTTCAGTTTGTCTTAGACTATAGCATATTAGGTATGCAACCATTAATAAAGGAAACAGCAAAAATATAGTTTTAAAAGTGATACATCACTTCATTAGGTATTAATTTATGGTATAAGGCAGAGGATTATCATGTAGGTATTATGTAGAAATTCTGACCAGAAAATGTCTTATTTCTGTGAAATAATAAATTTTGAAATTTGCAATACCCAGGCTCAATTGTATTAAAAAAAAATAAAATGAGCTCCTTGTTGAAGTGAAAGGGAGAAAATGAAGAATGGCCCCTATCCAGGGGTTTTACAGTTATATAATCAGGAAGTTTTACCAGTTGGAGGATGTCAATATATTCAATTATGAATAAAATACCTTGGTGCTTATTCTGTCCCTTTTAAACAGATGCCACATTTTACCACTTGGCCTCAATGAATTGAAACACATTTGCAATGCTTGCAGTTTTTGTAGGTTGTTAGTATTTTGTTCCTTTATTTCTGAGAAGATAGAAATGACTGCTGGCAGAGGAAATATGCAAAGTTTACTGTTCTCTTATAGATTTGTCCAGGTAGGGAAAGTAAGATCAAGATGGTAAGAAGCTCACAAAGGTAATGTAGAAACTATGAAATTTTCCTAGTGTAAATTCAAGTTGATTTGCCAAAAGCCCATAGAAAATAAAAAGGTTTCTTTTCTATGTCCTTTTGTAAATATGTTTAATCTTCCCTTGCATTGCTAATGTCCTGGCTCAAACTGAAATACCATAATAAACAAGGAACACATGTAAGGACTGCATATACTCCAGGACAAAAACAACTACTTTAGCAAAGGTCAACACATATGAACTGCAAAGCAGGCCAGGACTAAATCTGTGTGGGTGCCATTTTTCTATGTTACCAGTTTGTCTTTAATGTCCTGCTGGGTTTTGGGTTTGTTCATGACCATTGTTCTGAAGGAGCAACACCAGAACTAAGAGATTAAAAAGGTTTATTTCTGAAAAAAGTTGAAGATACAGCCTAAAGAGCAATTTAAATTATTTACCCTATAATCTAACTATAGTAAGTGAATAAGAAAGGAATGATGTATAGGAAGAAAGGTCAAAAGCCTAGAAATAGCAATAATGTTGATGAACAAGGGTCAGGTAATGATGACAGCAAAATTAATTGAGATTATGTAAGAACATGGGTGTTTAATTCCATTCACTTTAATTTTTCCACGATAGAAGTGCTCTAATATCCACCAAGTCCAGGGTGTGGTAAGACAACAAATGATCAATATGGCTTGGAGGTGAAGATTGTTGATGATAACAGGTTAAGAACCTGTTAAGAAACAAGGGTATGACATGGCGACCCTGACAGCAGCCAGAATAATGGATGGTCATGAAGAAATTATGTAGTTCATTATTCTAAGGAAAAATTTTTAGTTTTTTAGTAAAAGGAACCAGAGATGAGAAAGTATAAGAATCTGCAAACATGAATCTGATCTTTTATTTCTCTCTGCATCTATGTCTTTGGCAATTATAATTCTGCTAGTCTTTCCATCTAGAAGAGGAGTCCTTTTCACCTTTCATTTAATGAGTGTTGGTCTTATAATTTGTTTTATTGTATGTACAAAACATAGTGGAATGTAGTGGAAATGAGGACGTGTCTGTTTGGAACCTAGGCTGCAGAAATCTTGAATACTTCCACTCGCTCTCTTGTAATTCTTTCCAGCCACTTTGTGAACCACTCCAGGCTAGTCCACTGGGAGAATAAAACACATGGAACACAACTATGCTGTCTATGTTTAGATCATTCTTGTTTTGCTATCCATCAATTACTTGGGGAGCAAGGCTGATTCTAGTTGAGACCAGAAGAATAGCACTGAAGAACATATTCCAAATTGCTGACCTGCAGAAATGTGAGTTGAGTAAATGCTGTTATAAGATGTTAAGATTTAGGGCAATTCGCTATGCAGAAAAATCTAATAAATATAGAAATTATAATAAAGTATTGAAAGTACACTGATGGAACAGCCTGAGTCTCGAAGATGCAGCATCTTTTTAGTAAAGGTCTAAAAAGTATTTGCAATAAATAGGTCCTAAAATATTTGATAAAATATTTGATGCCATTTTATCCTTGTCTTACTCAATTTTATGTTGCTACTACGGAGTATTATTACAGGCTAGTTAGTCTATAATGAAAAGAAATTTATTTGGTCCTAGAGGTTGAGAAGGCCAAGATTGAGGGGCTGCATCTGATGAGAGCCTTCTTGCTGCATCATAACCTGGCAGAAGATATCACAGTGTTAAAGAGCAAGAGAGAAAGAAAGGCCTAAACTCACTTTTAAAAAAAACCATTCCCACAATAAGGAATATACTTCCACCATAACAATATCAATCTATCTATGAAAGTAGAGACTCATGTCCTACCTAATCCCATGTTTAAAGTTTTGCCTCTCCACACTGTTGCACTCCGGGGGCTACATTTCAAACACATGACCTTTGGGGAACATGCTAAAGTCATAGAACTTCCTCTTCTATCTAGGACTCTAGATAAGAATGTTATGACAAGTAATAATTAATATGCTACATAGATTTTGGGAACTCCAGACACACATTGAGTTATATGATCACTCATTAAAATTTAAAATGTTCAATATTAGATTGAAATATTAAAATTAAATATTAAATTGAAATATTAAATATTAGATTAATATTAAAATGTTTAATATTAGATTCTCTATTTTTTACAGGTTTTAAAGTTTTATTCTTTGTACAGAAATGGGGTACAATTATTATTTCTCTGGTTGTACATGAATAGAGTCACACCATTTGTGTAATCATACATATACATAAGGTAATGATGTTTGTCTCATTCTATTATTTTTCTTTCTCCCCACTCCTCCTCACCCCTCATTTTCCTCTATACAATCCTTCCTTTCTCCTTTCTTCCTTCCCTCCCACCCCCGCCTTATGTACCATCATCTACTTAGATAAATCATTCAGCCATTGGATTTTTGGGATTGGTTTATTTCACTTAGCATAATATTCTCCAACTTCATCCATTTGTCTGCAAATGCCATAATTTTATTCTTCTTTATGACTAATATTCTATTGTGTATATATACCACAGTTTCTTTATCCATTCGTCAATTGAAGGGCATATAACTATTGTGAATTGAGCAGCTATGAACATTGATGTGACTGTATCTCTGTAGTATGCTGATTTTAAGTCCTTTGGATATAGGCCAAGGAGTGGGATAGCTGGGTCAAATGGTGGTTCCATTCCAAGTTTTCAAAGGAATCTCCATACCACTTTCCAGAGTGGCTGCACCAATTTGCAACCCCACCAGCAATGTGTGAGTGTACCTTTATTCCCACATCTTCGCCAACACCTATTGCTGCTTGTATTCTTGATAATTGCCATTCTAATTGGGGTGAGATGGTATCTTAGGGTAGTTTTGATTTGCATTTCTCTTATTACTAGAGATGTTGAACATTTTTTCATATATTTGTTGATTGCTTATAAATCTTCTGTGAAGTATCTGCTTATTTCCTTAGCCCATTTATTGATTGAGTTATTTGTATTCTTTATGTAACATTTTTTGAGTTCTTTATAGATTCTGGAGATTAGTGCTCTATCTGAAGTGTGTGTGGCAAAGATTTTCTCCTATCCTGTAGCTCTCTCTTCACATTGTTGGTTGTTTCCTTTGCTGAGAAAAAGATTTTTAGTTTGATTCTATCCCAATTAGGAAAACTACCCCATTCACAATAGCCTCAAAAAAATAAAATACTTGGGAATCACTCTAACAAAAGAGGTGAAAGACATCTACAATGAGAACTACAGAACACTAAATAAAGAAATTAAAGAAACCCTTAGAAGATGGAAATATCTCGCATGTTCTCAGATAGGCAGAATTAATATTGTCAAAATGGTCATACTATCAAAAGCACTATACAAATTCAATGCAATTCCAATTAAAATCCCAACAATGTTCTTCATAGAAAGAGAGAAAACAACCATGAAATTCATTTGGAAGAATAAGAGACCCAGAATAGCTAAAGCAATCCTTAGCAGGAAGAGCAAAGCAGATGGTATCACAATACCAGACTTTCAACTATACCTACAGAGCAATAGTAACAAATATGGCATGGTATTGGCACCAAAATAGACAGGTAGATCAATAGTACAGAATAGAGAACACAGAGACAAACCCACATAAATACAGTTATCACATATTAAACAAAGATGCCAAAAACACAATGGAAAAAAGAGAGCCTCTTCAACAAATGGTGCTGGGAAAAGTGGAAATTCACATGCAGCAAAATGAAACTAAGCCTCTATCTCTCACCATGCACAAAATTCAACTCAACATGGATCAAGAACCTCAGAATTAGACCAGAGACCCTGCACCTATTAGAAGAAAAAGTAGGTCCAAATCTTCATCATGTTGTCTTAGGACCAGACTTCCTTAACATGTTCATCTATTTTGAAACATTATTTAGAGTGAGATTTCTGCAGAAGGAAAATTTCACACGTGATAAAACACAGCTCTTCTTATCCTTCATCTGATCAGGTCACTCAAATTTAATTGTTATTCTACCATTGCTACTACATGAAGTTCATGACCATCTGATTCTTGATCAAATTTCCTAGGTGCTCCATTTCTTATTGATACTCTTCAAATAATAATACCAAATATATTCTTCTCATGCATCATTGACTATAAACATTTGAAATGTGAGCTTAAAACTCTAACTTTATGAATCATACCACCCTTTTTCTATATTTGATGATCACCTGCTTTTGAGTCTCCAAATTTCAAACTTGCCAAATCCATCGAATTAATTATCCTTTACAGCGAGATTAGGTTGAAAAATTTTAAAGTCATTAAAAAACTTGGAACGAAGTAGATACTTTTAGTAAAACTCTTAAGTAACATATTCATTACTATTTGGCCAGAACAGAACTGAGTTCTAATTTCTTATTTTTTGGGAAAAATAATATAGCGCACATCTGGACTTGGCTGTATATTTTTTTTTTCAGGTGCTGCACTGATTGGGGCTTATCTCTGAATCTTCAAAGCAGGAGCATAAACACAAAAGATTCTCATTATAAAGAAATTCTTAGGTAACAAGTGTTTCTACACTAATGAAAGCTTTCTAACCCACACGTAATTTTACTGAATGGTCATCCCTCTTGTAAATTCATCCATCACCAAATACACCTCTCTATAGCCATCAATTATAGTAAAAAAGCTTCTTAAGAAAGCAAAATTTGGTTCACTGCTGCCAACATCATGAATAGGAGACAGGACTAAGAAAAACAAGTGTGACAAAGAGCTAATTTATGAAACTTCAGAATCACCGGTCTTAAGTCTTGGAAAAAAATTAGCAGTCATCTGGACTGAATATGTTCTGCATGCAAATGGAGCTAGGTTTTTCCTTTTCATTTGTTTGGGGAATTTTAAGAAATGCCAGTCTTTATTCATATGAATTCATAAGATTTGGCAATGAGTACACTACTATTCCTGCCAAAAAATATTGCTTTTTTTCCACTTTTTGTTTGCCTAGCTGTGGGCTGGAGGGAGTGTTGCCTCACAGTAGGGGGCAAGGAGCTACAACCTGAGAGATTTTTTGAGCACTCAGAGCAATTGTACCTGGTCTGGTAAAAGCCAGACACCATATTATGAAAGATCAGCTAAAGGACAGAAAGAGATGAAAAGAAAAGAAAGCCAATCCCGGGGAGGCCATTGTAGGGTCTAATTGAGCGACATTTGGTGGAAAATAAGGAAAATGAAAATGTTCAATATTATATTGGTCATTAAAACTGGATTTTTGCATAAAAATGGAATGGGTAACCAGAAAGATATTCTGGGTTTTACCTCCATAAACATTTCTCTCAATACCTAAGTATTCTATTTAAAGTCCTCTAATTCAGTCTTAGACAATTAATTTATTCAAGCATGACAGCCCCATCCCTGTTCAGTGTCAGTACTTAAGTGTGTATTTGTTGGTTAGCCAGAATCACATACTTATAAAAAAAGGGTTTTAAATCAATAATTTCAAAGAAACAGCGTCTTAGGTTGAGCAAAAGCATTTCAACTTGATATACAATACAAAGTAGGCACAGAAATGTTTCTACTTGAACATGCCTGCTCACAGGGAATTGGGTTCTTCACGCAGCAAGATTGCTAACAAATATGGACTAAGGAGCTACTATGTGAAGACTCATGTAAACTGTAGTATCATATAAAGAAGAATTTTAAAACTTATTAAATGCTTCAGCATACTTTGGTTTATAGATTTTTGGCTATTGCATTTGAAACTATTTTTAGACATCTTTTAAAGGATTCCTCCTTTTTATTTATTTATTTATTGAAGTAAAATAAACAAAAACTTCCACATAATTTAAAATTTACCTTCTCCAAAATTCAAGGATTTTGTGCAATATTGTTAACCATATAAACATTGTTGTGCAACAGTTTCCCATTAACCTGCGTCAATTAAACTCTACACCCACCAAAAAATAACTCCCAGCATCCCATTCCCCAAGCTCCATTACTCCTTATGTTTAAAGAGAGAACACCAGACTTATCTGGGTTAGATAAATACAATTCTGTCATATGTAAATAAGGACAGAGACACTGTTAGAATTCAGATTTCTTAACTTATCTAAAGTCACTATGATGCCTACAATATATCAGCAAAAGAAGAAAACAGGCTTCTCCTTTTCTCAATATAAATATTAGGTTTTAAAATTGTGTGTGTGTGTATATACGTAGGTGAAATATTAGTGTGATAAATCTGAATATGTACAAAGAGAAAATGAGTAAAAGAGACAGACATAGGCAAAGTAGGAGGCAATGTGGTTGTAATGCCAGAGCTGCAGGAAAAGTGGGACTATTTATTCCTCAAACAAAGCACTTGGTGGCATCTTCATGAAGAGAAGAGGAGGCTGAACCTTCTGGTTAATAAATATTTATTGAATTTGCACTGTCATAATCTAATGAAGTAGAAATGTAAAAAATGGAAATATCTCTACCACAGAAGGTTTAAATAATTCTGTGTCAACTACCAAGTGATAAAATTTAAAGAGATAACTTTAATTATGTAGTTGAGCACTCAAATACTTAAAACACTCAAATACACAAAACAAAGAGAGAACAACAAATTAGTGCAGTAATAAGGAACTCACTTCAGTTGTGGACTTTACTAACTTACAGGGTATGCAATTCCTAGGCAGCTCTTCACTGCTGTGACAGAACACCTGAGTAAAACAACTTAATGGAAGAACACTCCCCTCTTAACATTTTGCAATATTGGGGATTAAGTCCTCAATAACTGAGACAATCAGAAACCTCAAGGACTTGATCTTCTGTAATTAATGAATACAAATGTTTATCTCTGGAATGCAAGGATAGTCCAACATTATTAAATAAGTAACTCTGATGCACCAAATTTACAAAATGAAGGATAAAATTCACATGATAATCTCAATAGGTGCAGAAGCAGTATTTGAATAAAAATCAACATATTTTCATATGAAAGCTCCTAATAAACAAGGAATTTACCTCAACATTATATAGGTAACCTATTACTAGCCCATAACTATCATCATACTCTAAAATCTGATACAAGGCAAGGGTATTTTATTGCACTTCTATTCAACATACCATATGCTATGGTTTGAATATGTCCATCACAATTCATGCTTGGAAAATTAGTCCTTGATGTGGCAGTGTTGGGACATGTGGTTAAGTGGATAGAGTTTGGATCGTAGGAATAGAGACTTCATGAATACATTAATGCCTTTCTTACTGGAACAAGTTTTTGCTCTCAAGTGACTGGTTTAGTTACCCCATATATCCCATGTCTCCTTTTGCAGGTACCCACTTTCTTTCTGCTTTACTTCCATAAGTGAAGCAGCAAAAGTTACTCATCAGAAACTGAACAGTCGTTGACATCATGCTTTTTGACTCCAAAGTCTCAGAAACATTAGCCAAAATAAACTTCTATTTTGTAACAAATTGCCCAGTCTCTAGATTTTTGTTATAGAAAAAGAAAATAGATTAAGACAATGCAGTACCAGAATTCTTTGCCAGATCAATTAAGCAAGAAAAAGAAATATGACATCCCAATTGGAAGAAGTAAAATTAACTGGTTTTAGATGGCATAATCTTATATGTAGAGAATCATAATATTTCCAGCCTCCCCCCCCCGCAAAAAAAAAAAAAAAAAGAGGGAGGGGACTGGGGTTGAACCTGTGGGCACTGTTATGGTTTGGATGTGAGGTGATCTCCAAAAGCTCACATGTGAGACAATGCAGGAAGGTTCAGGGGAGAAATGATTGGGTTGTAAGAGTCTTAACCCAATCAGTGAATTTATCCCTGATGGGATTAATTGAAGTGGTAGGGTATGGTTGGAGGAGGTGGGAATTGGGGTATGGTTATGGGGTATATATTTTGTATCTGGAGAGTGGAATGTCTCTCTCTCTCTCTCTGCTTCCTGATGAGATGAGCTGCTTCCCTCTGCCATACCCTTCTGCCATGATATTCTGTCTCCTCTTGAGCCCCAAAGAATGGAGCCAGCCTTCTATAAACTAAGTCCTCTGAAACTGTGAAGCCTCAAATAAACCTTTCTTCCTCTATAATTGTGATGGTCAGATCATTTAGCCATAGCAGCAAAAAAAGTTGATTAAAACAGGCACCTACCACTGAGCTATATCCCTAACCATTTATATAATCTTTATTTTGAGATAGGTTCTTGCTAAGTTGCTTAGGGCCTTTTTAAACTGCTGAAGCTATCCTCAAACTTGCAATCCTCCTGCCTCAATTTTCTGAGTCCTTAGGATTCACGCATGCACCATTGTCCCTGACTCCAGCAAAAAATATTTTAGTACCAACAAATTCAGTAAAATTTCAGGATACAAAATTAACATACAAAACTCAAATGTATTTCTTTTGTATTTCTATATAACAACAAAATCTACAAATTCAGTGCTTTCCCTATCAAAATCTCAATCACATTTAAAATTTTATTGGAGTATATTAATTATACCAGACAGTGGATTTCTTTTTGGTGCATTCATTTATACATAAAACCATACTTTTATAACTATAGGAAAATATTCTTAAATTCATATAGCACCATAAAAGATGCTGAATTTCAAAAGCAATCTCTAGAAAGAAGAACAAAATGGAGGGATCACTCTTCCTAATTTTAGAATATATTGCAAAGATCAGAACAGTATGGAACTGACATAATAATAGATGTATAAAGACATAGCAGATCAGAAAAGCAAGCTCAGAAATAAATTCATGCATCTACAGTCAACTGAGCTTTGACAAGGGTACCAAGAATAAATGATGTGGTAATGCTAATTTCTTCAATAAATGGTGGTAGACAAAATGAATAACAATGTTGAAAAGAAATTGGGCCCTTATCTTTCATCAAGCACAAAATACAAGATAAAACTTAAAAGTGAAATCTAAAACTATAAAAATCCTAGAAGAAAATACCAAGAAAAAGGTTTATGCCTTTGGTCTTGTCAATGATTTCTTGAATATGACCTCAGAAGCACAAGCAAAAAGTGCAAAAAAAATTAAGAGGAATACATAAAACTGAGAACTTCTGAATAGAACAGAAATATTAAAGAGTGAAGAGAGAACCTAAGAGATAGGAGAATATATTTACAAACTATATACCTAGTAAAGGGTTACTATCCAAAAGAAATAAATAAGAAAGTCCTACAATTTTGTGTTAGTCTATTTTGTGCTTCTTTAGCATAGTATCATAGATTGGGTAACTTATAATGAACAAAAATTTATTTGGCTCACTGTTCTGGAAGCTGAGAATCCAACCCCAAAAAGCTGCACTTGATAGGAGCCTTCTTACTGAATCACAACATGGCAAAAGATGTCACATAGTGCATGTGACATGAGTGAGAGGGTCAAATTTTCTTTACTAACAAATCCACTGTCATAATAGTTATCATGAGATATACATAAAATTTATACATATAATGCAATATTATTCAATCTTAAGGCAATTTTGTCATATGCAGCAACATTGATAAACCTAGATGATATTATCCCATGTGAAAAATGCCCATCACAAAAGAAGTGTTGCATGTCTCTTCTTGTGTGAAAAATATAGACAAAATCATAGAAACAGAATAAAATGTTGCCACATGCTCATATCAGATAGAAATGAGGCATTTCTCTGCATTGGATATAAAATTTCATTTATGCAAAATGAAAGTTTTAGATCTGCTGACTATTATTGTACCTATAATGGATGTTGTAGAGTTAAAATTTTAAGAGATTATGTTGAGATTATAATGTTTTGTGTTCTTTCCACAATCAAAAGGGAAGAAATTGATAGGAAATTTTTTAAAAAGGGGGCAAATAACACACAAAATAAAATTAATTATCTGTTTTAATATTAAATAAAACAGGCTTTGAGGGAGGCAAAAGTTAGAAATGTAGGTATGGTCAATAAATAAGAAAAATCACACTTGAAAGATAATGGAAGAGAATCAAGATTTCAAATCTATCTCTTATTACATGCATAATGTTCAAGTTGCCTTACTTGAGATCACATTTCCTCATCTATAAAATGGTATTCATATACCAGTACCACATAGATATGGTATGTGTTAAACATGTAAATATATATGAAGTATATATTGTTTAACCTATAAAAAGACTCAGTGTGTCATAAACTGTGTTGGACAGACTTCCACTTTTGGTGATGATGATCTAAATCACTGTTAACACCCCACTCTCCTGGGAAACATTTATGACAGGGAGACATAATATAAAACAAAACTTGAAGAAACTGCAGAATGGTCAGAAATAGGTAGCTTCTGATGGGGGGTAGGGAGATACATGAAATAAAATTATATGTGATTTTTAGCCTGGAAATAACTGGTAAGGCAGAATGGAAAATGCAGTTTTGATTTTGAGAATGAGAAAAAAAATGTAGCTCAGGAAACCGTTTCAGTTTAAAAGAGTAAGGAAACAAAGAATGGAATCAATCCATAAAAGTCATCCAAAATTTTGTGCTACCTACCTCTATGAATGTCCCCTGAACCCTGTATTTGCATAAAGAACTAAAGCATTTCAGATAAAGATAAAAGATTTGAACTGATGTCAGACTGCTGCATCCCAAACATGTTGCTATTTATATCCTGCCACATCCATTACCTATTAAAACTGACAGTACAATACTTGTCTATAAAGTAACTATGAAGATGAGGGAATGTGGACCTAAATATGGCTGCAAGATTTTTATACTTTACATTAAGTGGTACAATCTTTACTGTAAGTGGAATATGAAAAGTTAAGGATAAATATAATCCAACCACTTCTAAAAACAGGAAAATATGTGTAGCAAAAAAATAATACTAAATTTAAAATAAAATTCTAAAACCAAATAAAATGTTCCTTCAAAACAGACAAAGAGTAAAAGAGAAATAAAGGATGTGATAGAAGAAACAGATATTGTGACAGATCTAAACCCAATGCTATATAAATAACTACATTAAATTGTCAACAGACTAAACTTTCCAATAGAAATGCATAAATATTAAAAATAGGTGAGTAAAATAGGATTTAGTATATGCTTCCTACAAAAGAAAGAAAAACAAATAAAAAGACACAAGTACAATGGAATATTAGTCATAAAAAATAATGACTTTATGACTTTTGCTGCTAAGTGGATGGAGGTGGAAACTACCATGCTAAGTGAAATAAGCCAATCCCCAAAAACCAAATGTTCTCTCTGATATATGAATAGTAACACTCAACAAGGTGGGTGGATAGAAGTTCAGTGGTTTAGACAAAGGTGTATGAAGATGAGGGAGGGGGAACAGAAATAGGAAAGACAGGGGAATGAATCAGGTATAACTTTACTAAGTTCATATATGAATACACTACCAGTGAAACATGGTACAAGAACAAAAATGGGATACTAATTAGAACGTTATACCCCATGTATGTATAGTATGTCAAAATACACTCTACTATAATTCATATCTTAAAAGAACAAATAAAAATACAAATGTAATAATTAAAAAAGACACATGTTGCTGAAAGAAAATGTGGGCTAAATAGTGCAAGCACATGTATGTAGGCATAGCTACATCACAATGAGGAGAAAATACATTTTTAATACAAAAAGGATTAATAGAACTTGACAATGAGACATGAAACAACACAAGGTGAGGTACACAAAGCAGTTACTGAGTCTTTCAAACAAGTGCTTAAGCTGATCACTAAACTGGTCCAGATTGATCTCTAAAGGCATCATCCGTGTGTTCTCTTGGAATTTTCTTATTTCCTTCATTTGGAAGCAAGGAATAAACCAGGGTAAGTAAAAGTTTTATTTTCCCAGTACATGCTTTCCAACAGAAAATGGATTTTTTCAAAAAAAGGAATTTTCAGGTGACTATTCTTCCATGAACAAATAAAATTTGGACCAATTCCCCTTAGGTCTACTTAATTTATCCCTCCCCAAAATAATTATAGAAAGTGAAGTTTATACTGAGCAATTGCTTCACACACCAGTGTATTTCCTTCCATCTCCTCAGGCTTATTAGGGTCCTGGTAGTCTTAACCAGATGAAGAAATCAAGAAGATCATGTTGATACGTGTAATCATCTCAGTTTGTTAGATTTGTCAAGCAAGTACCCTTTGTTAAAGATAGAAGGACTGTCAAAACTCTTAAAGGAAGAGGGAGGTGCACAAGAACTTAAACTGAAAAAAATTACCATTAGTCAGTTTTTCATCTCTGTGACCAAAATATGGAACATGAACTACTAAGAGGAGGAAAAGTTTATTTTGACTCATAGTTTCAAAGGTCTCAGTCCATGGTTGTCCAGCTCCATGTTCTCCTGCTGAGGTGAGACTGATCATTACCGAAGAAGGGTAGAGGAAAGCAGTTGAGTTTGTGGCAGACAGGAAACAGAGAAAGGGACAAAAAGGGACAAAGAAGATAAATCCTTCCAGGAATACTCCCAGTGACCTACTTCTTCCAACTAGGTCCCACCTCCTAGTAGTCCACTCAGCTATTGATTGTACTGATGAAGTCACAGTCCCCATGATTCAATCATTGCCTAAAAGTCCCATGTCTGAACCTTGTTGCGTTGGAGACCATGCTTTCAACACATGAATATTTTGTTGGGCTAGGGACATTTCATATTCAAATGATAACAATTACTAATAGAGCCATACCCCCAAAACTCAACATGGTATCCAGCCTTGATTCTATAGATGTGTTGTTGCCCCCATGACACATATTCAGTGGTAAATCAGATTATAAATTGCAGTATGGATTAGGGTTTTTCTGTCCCCTTAATTCTAAACCTTGCCTTTTTTTTTCTTTCTTTTTTCTTTTTTCTTTTTCTTTTTTTTTTTTTTTTGCCCAAAGAACCCCAGATTTCTATGTAAAGAACTCAGATAAAATTTGCAACATGTTTCCAGTGGCAGAAGAACTCAATCTTTCCTCACTACCAGTTCCATGGTTGTTAGTCTTTACCAGTTGGGATTCTTTTACCATTTGTCTCTCACTACTTCATCTATTAAGGCCAGAGGATATCAGGCTTTCTACATAGGGAAATTAATACTGTTCTACTGAAATTTTCACACCAAAGAAGGAAACTAAAGGAGAGTTTTAACAAAAACATTCCTCAGGGAAATAGAGGAAAAGACACCTCCTTCAAACTACACATATAATGTCATAAATGCAGCAATGAAATAAAGGAATTATCATTTAATCATTTGAGATTCTCAGGTTTGGATTTTCTGACTGAAAACTCATCTAGAACACAGAAACAGAATTTCTTGGAATAGTTTAACAATAGCCTGACTACCAATTGAGAAAGGATTATAATTATGTTTCCAGATTTTGTTTTTAAACCGAAACATTTGGAAAACCACAAGGTCTTTCTGAAGGTCCCAGAGGAGATACTGTAAATTGTTCAAATCGGCAATGTCTAGGTCAAGTTTTGTTACAGACCAGCTGCCTTAACAAGTACAGCTAGTTTGACATTTTTCACTCACATGTACAGGAATGCCACTGGACTGCTGCTGGTGGTTAAATGGCCTCTCCAATATACTAAGTATTTATGTGTTCTATGAGTCAATTTCTCTCTAGAAAACCTGAGTCATTACAAATGCCAAGTCTCTAAAATCAAATCCATCATTCTTCACATATCCTCACACTTCAGTCACCAGAAAAAATACAAGACTGGTTTAAATTATTCTACAGTTTCATTTTTCAATTTCATGTATTCTACTCAGTCCTTTCTCTCCATACCATCCACTTAGCCCTTTTAACCTGTGAAAGCAAATTCTTTAAATCCTGAACTCTATTCTGAACATTTCCATAGTTTACTCTCACATTTTCCTCCAGGGCATTTATGCCACTCAAACTATTCCAGAAATCCTCATGAAGACTTAAGATCTTTCAAATCTAGTGCTTTTTTTCCCACTACCCATTATCACCTTTTTGTTCCTTATTTCCACATTTAAGTGTGGACAGTGGTTATGTGAATTAAGGTGTCTGATTACCTTGTGGTTGTGGTACACTTGTGCTGGGATTTCTCCTGTGCAAAATACAGGGTTAAAATTTCCCAGACAGCTATGGAGATGTCAGCCCTTGGTTTCTCTGGGCAAATGTCCAGAGATATCAATTTAAACCTTGTGTCACAGACATTGACACCTAGGAATAGAGGATTCTGAACATAGTAAGAGAACTATAATGTGTCATCTGTGGTATGGCCTTCAAGCCTGCCTACTTTCCAGAAACTGTCTCACAAATAACCTTTTGATGATTAAACCTGTATAATCAACACGTGGAGCCAGCTCTGGGTCACTACTCTCAACCAGAGGGCAGGTTCCCACCTGATCCCAGCTTTCCCTCTAAATGTTTGTGTGTTTTTCTTAATTAATGATTAATGACCACGCTGGTCACAGCCTTTAAGAAAGACTTTTTTAGATCCTATTTAAAGTTCTTTTTATCTCCCCATTTATTGGTATAGATTTTGTCAAAGAAAGAATTGTCAAAGTCTTTGCTTTCTTTTCATCACCTTTAGATGTCATCTCTAAACACTCCAGTTGTCTTTGTCTTTACCAGTGTACCCAAACTAATAACTAAGTCTTCACTTACTATTCCTTTACCTTTAAAGGCCATTTCTCATTCTATAGACTTTTCTTCTAAAGTATATTGACATAACATTAAATTTAAAATGCTCTCACACTTTTTCATAGAAAACAAGAAAATATTCAATTCTTGCTATGCTATGATACTAATTCCATTTCCTTACATTCTACCCAGAATTCATTATATTTTTATTACAGTTACCTGCAAAGCTGCCTCTTGAACCTGTCAATAACATTCCCATCTCAGGTTCTTTAGTGCTGATCTTTCTTTGAATAATTATCTTCTTATTGATTTTTATATGGTTGATTCTTGCTCAAAAATAAAAATTTCTCTTCAAATGTAAAATTTTCAAAAAGACCATCCCTATCTGCCTCCTAGTAATTCAATGTTGCATTACAATTATCTTTTTCATAAACTTTATCATTACTTACAATAATATTTTTTATATTGTTTGTGTATACAATTTGTCTACAGGTACCTATTACAATGACAGTGCCCTAAATGACTCTATCTTTTGGACTGCTTATTCTCAACAAATGAAAATAGTGCCTAACACAAAATTAATATTTATTATATTTCTGTAATATTTATATGTGCCTGTCAGTTCATTTTACATATTAAATAATTTATTTTTCACTGTTCTCTGACATACCTACAAAAGAGAAAAATGCACAAACTCATACAAATTGAGGCAAGATTCAACCCAGGCAGTCTGGAATCAAAGTTGAAATTCTGAAGCACCACACTATATATTTCTTATTGGCTACATGACTACTTCACTCTTCAATGAAGGGTTTTGAATTGCATGCTCATCCATATGCATTCTGTCTGGTTTAAAGCATTGGTCAAAATACCTCATTTCTGATATTAAACATTATATATGCAGCTCAATATTATTACAGTCAGCATTTCTCAAAATTTTGGTCTTAAGATATTTTCACACTTCTAAAAAGTATGGGAGGATTCCAAAGAGGTTTTTTAAGATGGGTTCTATTTCTTAATGGTAATCATTTTAGAATTAAAACTAAGAAATATTTAAAAAATTAATTCATTTAAAAATGATAATACTATTACATGTTACTGTCAACAGTATTTTACTGTAATTTCCTATACTTATGAAATGAAAAAATATAGTAAGACACATATATTAGTTTCAGTTTTGAACTTGTGTTAATTTCTGCTTTCATGGAATCCAGTTCTCATATCTTTTTCTGCACTTTATATACACTTTATATAGCCTTGCAAAAGCATCATTTTAAACTTGGAGGAGAATAAGAATGATTAAAAGATACTATTATAATCAGTATTTTGACACAGCAGACACTTTGAGAACTGCTGCCTTGAATTTAATTTGCAAATTGAACTGCTGTTTACTAATTCCCAGTTTATTCCTACTAAAATAAATTGCATATTTTTATGTGGATTTAGGTTTACTACATCCATTTAAATTATTTTATCCAGCTAAATTGTGGCTGTTTACTGAGGTCATTTTAAATTAACTGTTCAAATCTATTAAATGGAATGCTTTTAGAGACAAACTATGGAATTGGAGAAAATATGATTTGTCTGACAAGGGATTACATAAAAAATCCTAAAAAAATTAACAAATTTTCAAAAAATGCATAATGTCATCAGCCATATGGAAATGCTAATCAATGAGACATTACATCATCTGTTATAATGTGTGATATCAAAAAACAAAATAAATTCTAGGAAGGATGTGGCAAAAAAAGAGAATTTTATACACTGTTGATGGAAATGTAAATAAGTACAGCCATTATAGATAAGAGCATGGAAGTTCTTTAAAAAATAACAATAGGTCAACTACCTGATACATCTCTCCCACTTTGGTGTATATCTTCAAAGGAAATGAAATTACTATATAAATGGAGATATCTGTTTGCTCATCTTTATTGCTTACACTTCTTACAGAAGCCAAAGTGTGGAATCAACCTAGTACCTATCAATGAATGAATGGCTGAAGAAAATATTGTACACACACACACACACACACACACAATGGAGTATTATTCAGTTATAAAAAAAAATCCTGTCTTCTGCAGCAAAATGGACAGAACTGGAGAACATCACATTTAATAAAAGGCAGACCAGAAAGATAAGTATTAATATTATATGTTTTATCTTATATGTGGTAAATAAATCATGTCAATCTGCTTGTAGAAGAGTGATTACTAGAAGTTGAGGAGTATGTTCAAGGATGGATAAAGTTGGATTTGATCAGTGCATATTGTAAGCATGTGCCAAAATATCACATTGAATCAACTGTTTTATAAAATTAATGTAATTTAAAAATAAAACTAATTTTTAAAAGTTATAATCTTAATATTTTAAGTTGCCATGAAAATAAAATAAACCTAAGTTGGAATCCACTCCTTCATCTATTCAACAAATTCTTCTCAGGTGCTATGTTCTATTTTTATGACTTGAATTATATCAGTGAATTGAAAATAGACTGAAGTTCCTGCTCTTATAGAGTTCACATAGTAAATGAAGAAGACAGACAATAAAGGGAAAATACATATAGTTTTTGCATGATGGCAAATCTTATGGAATAAAAAGATAAATTGCAGTCAGTTAAATTGGACAAGGTGGACATTTTTGTGGAAAAGTGAAACTGAGAGAGTTATTCTGGTCCAGAAAGTAAAAACAGAGCTCAACTTGAAAAGAGGGCATGTGGTAACTGTGCTAGCAATGGGGAAAAGAAAGTTCCAGAAAGAGGAAGCAGCATAGGAAAATCCCAAATAGGGCATATATCTGATATTTAGGGAATAGTAAGGAGTTCTGGATGCTCAAGTTGAATAAGCAAGGGAATATTAATGTACGTGAAGTCAGAAGAAATGCACCAGACCATGTACTCTAAACTTCATACTAAATGAAAAAGGGAGTCAGTTTCAGTCTTGATTATGAGCCTGAGTTTCATAAACTTAAAGAAAATGCAAAAGAAATGTATGTCCGTGTCTTTGAATATAAATTAGAAAACTGTACTAGATAATTTTCCAGATTTCAACAGACCCTATAATTCTATTATTCTAAGGTATTTAGCTGAAAATATAGAACAATTCATAAAAACTAAAATTATAGCTACAAAATTACCATTTCAATGGGCATAGATTTAAATGAGAATAGATTTTAAAATGGGCAAACCAGAGATTTTAAGGATAGCAAGTAATAATATAAGAATTCAAACTATTAAAGAAAAAAGAATGTGGAATCTCTAATGAGATGGACAGAAAGAAAATAACTGAGATGGAAAGCAGAACACTGGATGATTTAGGCTCAAATGAATGTTTTCTTTTAGGCAAGACTTCAGCCTGGTTAAAATTACTAATATTGTTACTAGGACATATGTTACATTTTACCATATGTAGACTATTATGTCTTAACACTGTATCTTAAAATATTTTAATAAGTATCTTAATATTTTAATAATGTATCATTTAATAATGTATTCAGTGATCTAGATAAAGGTGGGAATTTTAAAAAGTTTCATTGAATGACATATTTTTCTCATAAGCCTTAACTGGACTCCAAAATAGTGGGCTCTTGGCAGATAAAGGTTTTCATTAGAGAATTCTACAACAGAAGGGCATGACAGAAGATAGGTGCTAACACCATGGCAGTCAGGAGAAAAAGAGTACAAGGATCCAGGGAAAATATAGGGTATAGGTCTGTTAACCTACCTACTTCATCCAACCACACCTAGACATATAGTTACTACCCAGTAATCCATTCAAGTTATTGGCCCATCAACTGATTAGATTACAGAATCTGTAATCTAATCATCTCAACTCTGAACTGTTGAACTGAACTATTGCTATTGTCTGATGAGCTTTTGGGGACACCTCATATTCACATCATGATAGAAGATTCTGAAAGTAGTAAGGTACGTTACAGATCTCAGATTCTAGAGTGGTCCAGTAGCTACTCCCTACATGTAACTAGTGAAAATTTGTTATGTGGTTAGTCCAAATTAATATGTATTAGACATACATATTAATTAAATTAAATTACACACTGAATTTCAAAGACCTAGTATCAAAAAGAACATAAAATTATTCATTAAAGATTTTATGTTGGTTCCATGTTGAAATTATAACATTTGGGCTAAAGCACAAATATTTAAATTGATAGATTCATATATTTTTACCATTTTGAATGTGACTATTGGAAAATTTTAAATGACAGACAAGCATGGTGGCCCACAACTGAGTCGCTGAGAAGGGAGTCAGGAGATTGAGGCAGAAGGATCTCAAGTAAAATGGGCCCTAACCAACTTAGCAAAAAATAATATCTACTATATACTATACTATATTACAGAGCAATAGCAACAAAAATGGCATGGTATTGGCACCAAAATAGACAGGTAGACAAATGGTACAGAATAGAAGATACAGAGACACACCTACACAAATAGAGCTATCTCATCTAGATGAATGTGCCAAAAACATACATTGGAGAAAAGATAGCCTCTTCAACAAATGGTGCTGGGAAAACTGGAAATTCATATGCAGTAAGTGAAATTAAACCCCTATCTCTCACCCTGCACAAAACTCAACTCAAAGTGGATCAAGAACCTAGGAATTAGACCAGAGACCATGCACCTAATAGAAGAAAAAGTAGGCCCAAATCTTATGACATGACTTTCTTAACAAGAATCCTGAAGCGCAAGAAGTTAAATCAAGAATCAATAAATGGGATGGATTCAAACTAAAAAACTGTTTCTTTTTTTTTTTTTATTGTAAACAAATGGGATACATGTTGTTTCTCTGTTTGTACATAGAGTAAAGGCATACCATTTGTGTAATCATAAATTTACATAGGGTAATGTTGGTTGATTCATTCTGTTATTTTTTCCCTTCCCCCCACCCCTCCCATCCCTCTTTTCCCTCTATACAGTCCTTCCTTCCCCCATTCTTGCCCACCTCCCTAACCCTAACTCAAACCCTAAAACTAACCCCTCCCATGCCCCATTATGTATCATCATCCACTTATCAGCGAGATCATTCTTCCTTGGTTTTTTGAGATTGGCTTATCTCACTTAGCATGATATTCTCCAATTTCATTCATTTGCCTGCAAATGCCATAATTTCATCATTCTTTATGGCTGAGAAATATTCCATTGTATATATATGCCACAGTTTCTTTATCCATTCATCAACTGAAGGGCATCTAGGTTGGTTCCACAATCTGGCTATGGTGAATTGAGCAGCAATGAACATTGATGTGGCTGTATCTCTGTAATATGCTGATTTTAAGTCCTTTGGGTATAGGCCAAGGAGTGGGATAGCTGGGTCAAATGGTGGTTCCATTCCAAGTTTTCTAAGGAATCTCCATACTGCTTTCCAGAGTGACTGCACTAATTTGCAGCCCCACCAGCAATGTCTGAGTGTACCTTTCTCCCCACATCCTCGCCAACACCTGTTGTTGCTTGTATTCTTGATAATCGCCATTCTAATTGGGGTGAGATGGAATCTTAGGGTGGTTTTGATTTGCATTTCTCTTATTACTAGAGATGTTGAACATTTTTCCATATGTTTGTTGATTGCTTGTAGATCTTCTTCTGTGAAGTGTCTGTACATTTCCTTAGGCCATTTGTGGATTGGGTTATTTGTAGTCTTGGTGTTGAGTTTTTGAGTTCTTTATAGATTCTGGAGATTAGTGCTCTATCTGAAGTATGATTGGCAAAGATTTTCTCCCACTCTGTAGGCTCTTTCTTCACATTGCTGATAGTTTCCTTTGCTGAGAGAAAGCTTTTTAGTTTGAATCTATCCCAGTTGTTGATTCTTGCTTTTATTTCTTGTGCTATGGGAGTCCTATTGAGGAAGTCTGGTTCTAAGCCGACATGTTGAAGATCTGGACCTACTTTTTCTTCTATAAGATGCAGGATCTCTGGTCAGATTCCGAGGTCCTTAATCCACTTTGAGTTTAGTTTCGTGCACGGTGAGAGATATGGGTTTAGTTTCATTCTGTTGCATATGGATTTCCAATTTTCCCAGCACCATTTGTTGAAGAAGCTATCTTTTCTCCATTGCATATTTTTGGCACCTTTGTCTAGTATGAGGAATTATATTTATTTGGGTTTGTGTCCGTGTCCTCTATTCTGTACCATTGATCTACCTGTCTATTTTGGTACCAATACCATGCCGTTTTTGTTACTATTGCTTTGTAGTATAGTTGAAGTTCTGGTATTGCAATACCCCCTGCTTCATTTTTCCTGCGAAGGATTGCTTTAGCTATTCTGGGTTTCTTATTCTTCCAGATGAATTTCATGATTGCTTGTTCTACTTCTGTAAGGTACGTCGTTGGGAATTTAATTGGAATTGCATTGAATCTGTATAGCACTTTTGGTAGTATGGCCATTTTGACAATATTAATTCTGCCTATCCAGAATCATGGGAGATCTTTCCATCTTCTAAGGTGTTCTTTAATTTCTTTCTTTAGTGTTCTGTAGTTCTCATTGTAGAGGTCTTTCACCTCTTTTGTGAGATTGATTCCCAACTATTTTATTTTTTTCGATGCTATTGTGAATGGGGTAGATTTTCTAATTTCTCTTTCTGAAGATTCATCACTTATGTATAAAAATGCATTAGATTTATGAGCATTGATCTTATGTCCCGCTACTTTACTAAATTCACTTATGAGTTGTGAGAGTTTTCTGGTGGAATTTCCTGGTTCCTCTAAGTATATAATCATATCATCAGCAAATAGGGATAGTTTGAGTTCTTCTTTTCCTATTCGTATCCCTTTAATTTCTTTGGTCTGTCTAATTGCTCTGGCTAGAGTTTCAAGGACAATATTGAATAGGAGTGGTGAAAGAGGGCATCTCTGCCTTGTTCCAGATTTTAGGGGGAATGCTTTCAGTTTTTCACCATTTAGAATGATATTAGCCATGGGCTTAGCGTAGATGGCCTTTACAATGTTAAGGAACGTTCCTACTATCCCGATTTTTTCTAGTGTTTTGAGCATGAAGGGGTGCTGTATTTTATCAAATGCTTTTTCTGCATCTATTGAAATAATCATGTGATTCTTGACTTTAAGTCTGTTGATATGGTGAATGACATTTATTGATTTCCTGATGTTGAACCAACCTTGCATCCCTGGGATGAAACCCACTTGATCATGGTGCACTATCTTTTTAATATAAAAAGATAGCAAATCGTATGCGATTTACTAAAATTTTGTTAAGAATTTTTGTGTCGATGTTCATTAAGGATATTGGTCTAAAATTTTCTTTCCTCGATGTGTCTCTGTCTAGTTTAGGTATCAGGGTGATATTGGCTTCATAGAATGGGTTTGGGAGAGTTCACTCCTCTTCTATTTCATGGAATACTTTGAAAAGTATTGGAATGAGCTCTTCTTTAAAGGTTTTGTAGAACTCGGCTGAGAACCCATCAGGTCCTGGACTTTTCTTTGTTGGTAGGCTTTTGATGACTTCTTTTATTTCAGTACTTGAAATTGGTCTATTTAAATTGTGTATGTCCTCCTTGTTTAGTTTAGGCAATTCATATGTCTCTAGAAACTTGTTGATATCTTCGAAATTTTCTATTTTGTCGGAGTATAGATTTTCAAAATAACTTCTAATTATGTTTTGTATTTCAATCCTGTCTGTTGTGATATTTCCTTGTTCATTCCGAATTTTGGTGATTTGGGTTTTCTCTCGTCTTCTCTTTGTTAGTGTGGCTAAAGGCTTATCAATTTTGTTTATTTTTTCGAAGAACCAACTATTTGTTTTGTCAATTTTTTGTATTGTTTCATTTGTTTCAATTTTGTTGATTTCAGCTCTGAGTTTAACTATTTCCTGTCTTCTACTACTTTTGGTATTGGTCAGCTCTTCTTTTTCTAGGGCTTTGAGCTGTAGTGTTAGGTCATTTATTTGTTGAGTTTTACTTCCTTTATTGAATGCGCTCCATGAAATAAATTTTCCTCTAAGTACTGCTTTCATAGTGTCCCAGAGATTTTGATATGATGTTTCTTTGTTCTCATTTACCTTAAGAATATTTTAATTTCCTTCCTAATATCTTCTGTTATCCATTCATCATATAATAGCATATTGTTTAATCTCCAGGTGTTGGAGTAGTTTCTGTTTTTTACTCTTTCATTTATTTCTAATTTCAATCCATTATGATCCGATAGAATACAAGGAAGTGTCTCTATCTTCTTGTATTTGCTAACATTAGCTTTGTGGCATAATATATGGTCTATTTTAGAGAAGGATCCATGTGCTGCTGAGAAGAAAGTGTATTCACTCTTCGTTGGATGATATATTCTATAAATGTCTGTTATGTCTAAATTATTGATTGTGTTATTGAGATCTATGATTTCTTTGTTCAATTTTTGTTTGGAAGATCTGTCCAGTGGTGAGAGACGTGTGTTAAAATCACCTAGTATTATTGTATTGTGGTCTATTTGGTTTCTGAGATTGAGAAGGATTTGTTTGACATACACGGGTGAGCCACTGTTTGGGGCATAGATATTTATGATTGTTATGTCTTGCTCATTTATGCTTCCCTAAAGCAGTATGAAATGTCCTTCTTTATCCCTTCTGACTAACTTTGGCTTGAAGTCCACATTATCTGAAATGAGGATGGATACCCCAGCTTTTTTGCTGGGTCCATGTGCATGGTATGTTTTCTCCCATCCTTTCACCTTTAGTCTATGGGTATCTCTTTCTATGAGATGCGTCTCTTGCAGGCAACATATTGTTGGATCTTTCTTTTTTATCCAATCTGCCAGTCTATGCCTTTTGATTGATGAGTTCAGGCCATTAATATTCAGGGTTATTATTGAGATATGATTTGTATTCCCGGTCATTTGACTCATTTTATTCATTTATTTGTTTATTTTTGACATGACTTGGTTCCTCTTTATTTGAGAGTTCCTTTAGGACAGCTCCTCCCTTTGCTGATTTGCTTCTTTGTTTTTCATCTCTTCCTCATGGAATATTTGCTGAGAATGTTCTGTAATGCTGGCTTTCTTTTTGTAAATTCTTTTAGCCTTTGTTTATCATGGAAGGATTTTATTTCATCGTCAAATTTGAAGGTAAGTTTTGCTGGGTATAAGATTGTTGGTTGGCATCCATTTTCTTTCAGAGCTTGAAATGTTCCAGGCCCTTCTAGCTTTTAGGGTCTGAATTGAAAAATCTGCTGATATCCATATTGGTTTCCCCCTGAATGTAATTTGGTTGTTTTCTCTCACAGCCTTTAAAATTCTGGCTTTATTTTGTATGTTAGGTATTTTCATTATAATGTGCCTTGGTGTGGGTCTGTTGTAATTTTGTGTATTTGGAGTCCTATAAGCCTCTTGAACTTGCTTTTCCATTTCATTCTTCAGATTTGGGAAATTTTCTGAAATTACTTCATTGAATAGATTGTTCATTCCTTTGGTTTGTTTCTCTAAGCCTTCCTCAGTCCCAGTAATTCTCAAATTTGGCCTTTTCATGATATCCCATAGTTCTTGCAGATTCTGTTCATGATTTCTTACCATCTTCTCTGTTTGTTCCACTTTGTTTTCAAGGTTAAATATTTTGTCTTCAACATCTGAGGTTCTGTCTTCCAGGTGTTCTATTCTTTTGGTTTTGCTTTCTATGGAGTTCTTAATTTGGTTTATTGTTTCCTTCATTTCAAGGATTTCTGTTGTTTTTTTTCAATATCTCTAACTCTTTATTGAAATGGTCTTTTGCTTCCTGTATTTGCTCTTTTAACTGTCGATTGGTGCGTTCATTCAATGCCTGCATTTGCTCTTTCATTTCATCATTTGCTTCCCTTATCATGTTAATTATGTACATTCTGAACTCCCTTTCTGACACTTCTTCTGCCATGCTGTCATTGGATTTTATTGATGTAACATCCAGATTTGTTTGAGGCATTTTCTTCCCTTGTTTTCTCATGTGGTTCAGGTATCAGTGGACTGCTGAGATGTTGCAGATTTCCTCTATTGACTTATAATGTCCCTGAAGATTGCTAGTGTATCCCCTCTTATCCTTCAGTAGCCTGAAGTCTTTGAGGAAGTTGATAATGTGGTGCTCCCCAAGGAAGCTGCCCTCTAGGGGTGGTGGTCTTCAGATGGGGTATATTCCCTGCTAGTGGGCAGAGGTGCCTCCACTTGTTGACCAATGGTCATCCAAAGGGGAACTAGGCTGTGGGCTGAGGCAAGGCCTGTTTGGGCCTGTGTCTCTGGTTTTACCGTCCTTGTGGGAAAACCTCACTCGGCGGGGAAGACTCACCCGGTGGGGAGGTCTTGCTGGTTTTTTACCCTCCTAGAGGTTCCCCTCAGTCCACAACTACCGCCTGGGCAGGGCAGCCTTCCCAGGCAATGTTCCCAGGGGCCCGGACCTACCTCCTGGGCCTGGGAGCCTCACCCTTCACAGATGAGACTCCTTAGGTTGCTCCTCCTCAGAGAAGCTGCCCGAAGTCCTGGAAACTTTGCTCCACCCCTCAGCTTGTCTCTGTGTAGCTTTTTTACCAAAAGGTACCTAGGTCCCCGGACCGTGCTTTGCACCTAATTGCCTGGCTATGAGACCCCTCCTCTGAGCAGCCTCCTGGAGCCTCGTACATATGCTCCGAGCCCCAGTGACCCGCCGCTTGCCTCTTCCTCCAGGCAGCCACCCGGTGTTCTGTGTGGGCGCTTGGAGACCAAGCAACTCAATGCGCACCTCCACCTTCTCAGGACAGCCCCCCCCCGTTGTTCAGGAGGTTGCTCTGAGTCCAAACAGCTCACCGCCCAGCTCTTCCTCTGGCAGCCGCCAGAGCCCCGGCAGGTTGTTCCAAAACCAAGCGTTGTGCTGTGCGGCCTCCTCTGCAAAGTTCCCTGCTGTCCATGTTCACTGATCCAGCGGGGAGAAGGTTATCTTGCCGCCTGGGCAGGGCAGCCTTCCCAGGCAATGTTCCCAGGGGCCCGGACCTACCTCCTGGGCCTGGGAGCCTTACCCTTCGCAGACGAGTCTCCTTAGGCTGCCTCTCCTCAGAGAATCTGCCCGCAGTCCTGGAACCTTCGCTCCACCCCTCAGCTTGTCTCTGCAGCTCTTCCACCGAAAAACCACCTAGGACCTGTGACCCTGTTCTGCACCTAATCGCCTGCCTATGCAGGCCATCCTCTGGGCAGCTGCCAAAGCCTGGCGGTTTACTCTGAAACCAAGCGCTGTGCTGATCAGCTTCCTCTGCAAAGTTCCCAGTGGTCCATGTTTACCGCTCCAGCGGGGGGAGGGGTGTCTCACCGGGCAACTCTACTTCACAAAGTTCCCTGAGTTCCGGGACTACCGCCCCATCCGGGACACCTCCCCAACGGGAGAGACTCACTTGGCAGCTTTGAGTTGGTCCCAAGTCACTCACTATCTCCTCTTTTGAATCCTGAGTCCTGGAGCAACATGAAATGCAGCTGCCCTCTAGTCCACCATCTTGAAAACCTAAAAAACTGTTTCTCAGCAAAGGGAACAATCAATAACATGGAGAGAAAGCATAAAGAATGGGAGAAAGTCTTTACCACATGCATATCAGATAAAGCACTAATCTCTAGGATACATGAAGAACTTAAAAAACTTAATCCAAATAACTCAATCAATCAATGGGCTAAGGTACTGAACATATATTTCACAGAAGAAGAAATACAATTGATCAGGACATGTATGAGAAAATGTTCAACATCTCTAGCAATTAGAGAAATGCAAATCAAAACTAAGACTTCCTCTCATTTCACTCAGAATGGCAATTATCAAATACAAGCAACAATAAGTGTTAGGAAGGATGTGGGGAAAAGGTACACTTATACATTGCTGGTGGGACTGCAAATTAGTGCACCACTCTGGAAAGCAGTATGGAGATTCCTCAGAAAACTTGGAATGGAACCACCATTTGACCCAGCTATCCCACTCCTCAGTTTATGCCCAAAGTATATATTTATAATGGAATATTACTCAGCTTTAAAGAAGAATGGAATTATGATATTTGCTGGCAAATGGATGGGTTTGAAGAATATCATGCTAAGCGAAATAAACCAAACCCAGAAGACCAAAGACCAAATATTTTTCCTGATACGTGGATACTATTTCACAATAAGGGGTGGGGCTAGGGAAGAATACAGTTAGAGGGAAGTGAAGGGAGGAGAATGGGTATGGGTGTAGGAAGGAGAGTAGAGTGAAACAGACATTATTACCTCATTTTCATATATGACTTCATGACTGATGTGATCCTACAATATATACAATCAGAAAAATGAGAAATTACATTTATGTATGATTTATCAAAATATATGAATGCATTCTACTGTCATGTACAACTAATTAGAACAAAGAAAAAAATTAAACCAAAAGGAAATTAACAATAGAATTTCTGCTGTTGTTTATAGGAATATCATTTGGGATTTCTGTGTAAAACCACTCATTTGAAGTCCCATTCCATTGTACAAATTTTCTTCAACAGTTTTAGCCAATTCCATGTTGTACCAGATCATATTAACCTTGGTAATCACATTAGGAAATATACCATGGCTCAGGAAGCTGAGGCAGGAAGATTGTGAGTTCAAAGCCAATCTCAGCAACTTAGTAAGACCCTGAGCAATTTAGTGAGACCTTTCCTCAAAATAAAAAATAAAGAGGTCTGGAGATGTGCCTCAGTGGTTAAGTGCCCCTTGATTCAATCCCTAGTACTCACCTCCCTCCAAAAAAATATACCATAGACCCTGCAATATATAATTTCTAAACCTCATTTTTTAAGCTTAATTTTAATTTTCTAAAGCATATGTTTTATCTTCTTGAAAACTGATAGTAAATTGTTGCAATTCATTACTTTTCAACTGTGAAAGAACTTCAGAAATTCAACATCCTCCATTCCTTTTTACCTTTTCCACCAGCTAGCTCCCACCACCACCACCACCACCACCACCACCACCACCACCACCAGGGTCTGAAACCAATTGAGACCAATATCTGCCTGATTTGTATATGTGAAACTAATGTTTTTTAAAAATCTATAAATTCATGACACCACAAATGATCTCTAATCCCAGAATAATAGGAAGAATCTGACTCTAAACCAGATGTGTCTTACAGGTATACTTAATGTGGTAGTTACCCAAGTGTGCCCAAGACACACTTGCTTACATAGAAAACTTAAGACTGCTTGATAGTCCACTTTTATGTTCAGTAAATCCTGTACGGGCCCCTAATTATTCAGAAGTATGACCTTTCTACTTTAATCTCATTCAGAAACTTTAAACTTATGGTTACCTTCACATCATGCCATCCACACCAAAAACAGAAAGAGATAGAAATAGAGATGGGGGAGGGGAAGGGGGGAGAGAGAGAGAGAGAGAGAGAGAGAGAGAGAGAGAGAGAGAGAGAGAGAGAATATGAATTCCAAAATGTAGTTTTGCTTCATCCTTTGCTAATTTCTGGTTGAGAAACCTTACTAGTTCCACCACAAGTGCACTTACCTTTGCTCCAAACCTCCATCACAAGTCCTGATATTTTTTCACCGCATTTATTGATCCCCCCAAATCTATGCAATCTGTTGATCCTAAAATAAACCAGTTAGCCTGGAATGCAAGAGACTCCAAGTATGAGTGTAGAATATTATCCAAGTAACACAATATAGAAAGTCTCACTAGTGGTACTGACATTAAGGTGATTCTGGAGATGGAATAAGATAGTGTAGCAGTGCATTGAAGACCATTCTTTCAAAGAGGTTTGCTTTGTGCCAAAAGCTGCCAAAGCACACACCTCTATTTTTATCAATTTGGAAATTAATTCTCAGAAAAATCAAATATATGTCGCACATCAAGATAGTAGGAATAGGCTTCAGGAATATTACTCCTAAATCTTTAATACATTCTTCCCCATATTTGCCTGTCAATACATTGAAGTAAATATTTGTGTACTTTCTAAAATATCTTCAGCATTAGTTTCAGGGAGAAATTTTTAAAAATATATTTTTAAAGAAAAAAATAAAAAACCTAGACCTCCTACTGGATTGTCTTCACTATCTCAAGGTGATATCAGGAGGTGGTTTTGCCTTGTTTCATAATTGCCTTTGGATGTGCAGGTGATGGCATCATGGATACCTTCCATCCCTACACTGTGGTTTGAATCTGTTTCTACTTGGGGTCAATATTAGGGCAAATTTTTAATCATCGAACTTTCCATTTTTAGCCATAAAGACCAAATTTTCAATGTCTGTTTTGTTCACGTTCTTCCCTGAAGTGATCCAATACCTAGCGCATCTGGAAACCTAAAATTGGCTAAATTAATTGATTAAAATGAAACATAAATATAAAAATATCATTAGATGAAACTTATTCATTTATTAGTTTGGGTCCCTTAGAACATCTTAAATAAACTAAAGTTTATTCCTTACTACATGTCTAAGTCTGAGTATTATTACCTTCATGAAAAAGATCCAAAAATATAGAATTGTTGAGTTCTGGCTATTTTCCCAAGTGACAAAGTAATGTAGATAAATCAATAAATGTAACTTACAATAAGTTATTAAGTATGGGTTTCCTGCATGCAAACTTCATTTTGAAAACTAGACAACTTCTGAAATCATCATGTGGTCATAGTATAATGCACATATATTTCTATCATGTAATTATTTATTTATATTTATGTATTTTATAAATGTTTTATATACACATATGCATATGTATTTATGTACACATTACTACCGTAACCTTAATTGTAACCCTAATATTCAACACTAAACCTTCATACCTATACCTCAATCCCCAAATTCAAAACCTTAACTCTAGATGCTAAATTCTAATAGTTATACAAAAACAAAACTGGTATTCAAATATAACCCTAACCATTAATCTAACCCTTGATATTGATAAATATATATATGTTCATACAGATTCATTTACACAAATATTTATATCCAGACTCAAAAGCAAAATTTACCATTAATTCTGTAATTACCACTAAAATGAACTATACTCATATACATATTTGTACATACATTCATTAATATTCACATACATATATATATACATTTTCATTTCCATTCACATGTCCATTTACAGTATATTTACATATTCATATATTTTTGTATACTATAATTTAACCTAACATTAACAGTAACCCTATCCCTGAACATATTCATATCTACAATCATATACATGCATATATATAATCATACATATATTCACATATGCATTCACAAATATATTCATGTATATATATGTATGTTTTTTTATAAAGCCCTAAATATAAATCAACACTTAAACTTAGTCCTAACTAAAACTCTACCTCATCCATAAAATATTCATGTATAAAAACCCATTTTTATATGAATACTCATATATTTTGACATATATATCTATATATTCATTTATATATTCTCATACATATCCTTTTCTATATTCATAACCTCTCTCTAAATCAAATTTTAAACTACATCTATCATAAACTTAACCATATACAAAACCATATACATTTATATATATTCATGTATATTTTTACATATATATTCATATTTAGATTCATATATGGAGATAGATATGTTCAAACCCTAACCCTAATGCTAACCCTATTTCTAAACTTAGTTGTATAGCAAGTACTACAGCTGAACAGAAACTTATTTATCTATAAATCATAGCTGTTTACATGAATATCCCATATGTATTTTGACATATATTTATAAATTTACATAAAATTCATATATGATCATATAGATTCATTTCTGCTTGTACACCCTATCTTTAAAATAAAACATAGCAGTCCCCTTAACCTAAATCTATCCATATGTAAAGATGTGAATTTTCATATATATTTACTTATATATTCATATTCATATTTATATTCATATACATTGATTTATATTCCTACATATTGATATATATGTTTAAACCATATATTTAACCCCTACGCTACTGATTAACTCAGAACTAAATCTAATACTATCCCTAATTGTAGGACTTTCATATATAAACTATATATATTTATATGAATATACACATTTTCACATCAGGATTCATATACATCTTTATATACATTGGTCATATATACACACACGCACACACACACACACAGCCTAAGGGTAAACATATCCCTAAATGAAACATGAATCTTAGTCCAAAATCGAACCCTAATGCTCCCGAAAGGCATAAACATACTCATGTATGTATGTGTGTGTGTGTGTGTGTGTGTGTGTATAATATGTGTTATATTTTATATATAATATATACAATATATTATTTTTAGAAATATTTTATATACACACACATATTTTCAAATATATAATCATGTGTTTTAGTCAGCTTTTTTGCTGTTATGACTCAGACCTGACAAGAACAATTTTAAAGGAGGAAAAGTTTATTTGAGTGCTCATGGTTTCAGAGGTCTCAATCTGTACACAGCCAGCTCCATTCTTCGGGGCTCAAGGTGAGGCAGGACATCATGGTAGAAAAGTGTGGCAGTGGGAAACATTTCACATGATGAACAGGAAACAGAAAGAGAGGTCTCTACTCACCAGATACAAATATATACTCCAAAGGCACACCCCCAATGACCCACCTCCTCTAGCCACACCCTTCCTGCCTCCAGTTACCACTCAGTTAAGATCTTCAGGGGATTAATTCACTGATTGGGTTAAGGCTCTCACAACCCATTCATTTCCCTTCTGAACCCTCTAACATAATCTCACATATGAACCTTTGGGGACACCCCACATCCACACCATAACATTCTGCCTCTGGCTACCAAAAGCTCACACTCATCTCACAATGCAAAATACATTTTGTCCATGTATAAAAATAATGGGTTTTTATACATGAATATTTTATGGATAAGGTAGAGTTTTAGTTAGGACTAATACAAAGGGTCTCCTTAGTCTCAACAGTTCCAAGATTGCTCAAAAGTTCAAGTCCAAAGTCTCCTCTGAGACTAGGAGAACCTTGTATCTTGTGCTCCTGTAAAAATTAAAAGCAATTTACAAATATTCAGTATATAAAGGTATAGAGTAAATATTTCCAATCACAAAAATAGGGACATAGAAAGAAGGGATGGAACCAAATTAAGACCAAAATCCAACTGAACAAATAAGTCCTGTAGATTTGTATCTGGCATCTGGAGCACATGGCATGATGTCCTCTCCAAAGGGCTTGTGTAGCTCTGCCCCCATGGCCTTGTTGTTTGCAGCCCCAGGGGCCTTTCTGTTGGCTTTGCTCACTTCCTGCGACTTTCCTAGAATGATGCCCCATGTTACTAGCATTTCTTAATTTGGTGGGTCTCCACTGCAGCTTTGGCTTCCTCCTCGCACTTCCATGCATCGCACTTTCATGGGGTGCTCACAGGGACTTCAACCCTGGAACACTTTGCCTGGCCTCCCAGGCCTTCCTTTGAAATCTTGGTGGAAGCCTCCATGACCCCCTAAGTCCAGCATCGTGCAAAATTGCAGAACCAGCATAATGTGGTTGATGCCAAGGTCAGCAACCCTCTCAAGTAGCAGTCAAGCTTCCAGGAACCCTGGTTACAACAGCCCCTGAGTGCCTGAATGACTGAGCCCCTCTTGTGCAAGCATACTCCACTGGTCTTTCACATGATGAACAGGAAACAGAAAGAGAGGTCTCTATTCACCAGATACAAATATATAATCCAAAGGCACACCCCCAATGACCCACTTCCTCTAGCCACACCCTTCCTGTCTCCAGTTACCACTCAGTTAAGATCTTCAGGGGATTAATTCACTGATTGGGTTAAGCCTCTCACATACCTACCTGAGGTAGGTATGGTCTTGAAAATTCCTGAGATGACTTCAAGCCATTTTTCTTATTGTCTCTGGGCAAAGTCTTCAGCATTTCTTTAGTAGCAGTAATGGCTTTAGCAACTACAACTTCCTTAGCTCCAGTTTTTCTCTCTCCTACCTTTCAAGTCCAAGTTTTTTAGATCTTTCTGATCTACATTCTGCTCTTTTTTTTTTTTTATCACAATAAACTTGGCTAAAAGCTGCCAGCAATATCCATGCCACTGCCTGAATGCTATGCTGCCTAGAAATATCTTTCACCAGATTAAGAAGTACATCACTTTTAAAATAGGCTTACAGAAAAATCTCAGGACATGGGCAATGGCAGACAACTTGTCAGCCAGAACATAACAGGAATGGCTTCTAGTCCAATTACCAAGAGTGTCCTTTTATTCCTCTTATTCCTTTGAGTCCTGTCTTCACTGTTCATGGTCCTATTGGCATTCTGGCCTTCTGAGTACTCAGCAGAATTGGCCAGTAAGCTCCACTTACCATAATCTAAAGCATTTCTAGCTTGCACTGCTAAACATCTCAAAATTCCTCCCACCAATTCCAGAAAGCTCCGAATGCTTATGAACCCATGGTCAGGTCAGTGAGAACAATGGCCCCACTTCTCAGGACCAAATTCTGTTTTAGTTACCGTTTTCACTTCTATGACTAAGAGACCTGACAGAAACAATTGTAGAAGAGAAAAAGTTTATTCGAGTGCTCACAGTTTCAGAGTTCTCAGACCTTACATAGCTGGTTCCATTCCTCAGAGCTCAAGGTATAAAAGTATGGCAAAGACTCACATGATGATCATGAAGCAGGGAGAAAGAGACTCACGTGACTGTTAATACCTTATTATAATATTTGCCTATTAAAGATATTTAGAATGGAATGGAAGTTGAATTGTAGTAATAGAAGCAGAAGCTAATAAAATTTGTAGGAAATGCCACAACTATTTCTCTATAATTTAATTTTCTTGTTTTATAGATTTAAAAAAAGTAATCCATATCATCTGCTTAATATATATAATTACCCTTGTATGAAAGTTACAATGTAACCTTGTTCCCAAATGTCTATCCCACTATAATAGCTTGTTTTGGATGTCAACTTAATATGTTTGAAAGACACCTAGAAAATTGGTAAAACCAATTTCTAGGCATGTCTATGAGGGTGTTTCCAGAGATGATTGTCATGTGTATCAGCCAACTGAAGAGAGAAGACCTGTCCTAAACGTAGGTAGTTCCATGCAACAGCTGGGACTAGACAGACCAATAATAAGAAGAGAGAATCCCTCATATCTTGGGAAGCTGAATTCTTATTGATTGTGTGCCTTTTTTTGTTGGTGCCATCAACAGCAGACAGCAAATCTTCAGTCTTTGAACATGGACTCGCATTAGTGACTCACTACAGAGCTTCCATGCTTATAATCTGACTCTTGGGCTTCATCATTTGTCCTTCTTGTTCTGAAGTTTCACCTTCTTGGACTAAGCAACTACTGGTTTTCTTACTTCTCTAGACAGTAGTAGACCAGTTTCTGATTGGATAAACCAATTTGATAAATCCCTCTTAAAAGTATATTCGCATTCTTTTGGTTTTGTTCCTTTAGAGAAGTGTTAAAGTCATCTTTGCATCAATATGATCAAAAACAATAACAACTTAGAGAAAATGAAGTTTATTTAGGCTCATAGTTTCAGGGGTCTCAGTTCCTAAGATGGCAAAGTCCATTTTCTGGGTCCAAGATGAGACAGGATATCATGACAAAAGAATGTGGCAAAGTAAAGCAACTTAACTTGTGATATATAGGAAATGGAACCACAACATACCTGCAGTGATCTACTCCTCTAGCCATGCCCCACCTGCCTAGAGTTACCACCAAGTCTATCCATTCAAATTAGGATATATCAATTAAATTATCATTTCATAATTTAATCATTTGTCTCTGAATATTCCTGCATTAACAGGAGCCTATGGGGAACACATTATATCCAAACCAAACATTCCATTCCCAGCACTCAAAAGCTCATGAACAGCTCACAAGGCAAAATGCATTTAGGTCATCTTAAAGAATCCCATGGTCTTAAGTCATAGCAATGCTCAAAGTTCAGTCCAAGTTCAAATTCTCTTCTGACACTTAAGGTGAACTCTTGGCTGTGAACTCCCATAAAAATCAGGCAGGAAGTTCAGTAGGTTGGAATCCCTGCATACTATCCCTGAGAGGGCAAAGCATGAAGATATTAAGGTGAAGCTAAAGCTGAAATGGAGACCCCAGGAATTAAGAGAGGATGGTAATGTGGACTGTCTGGTGAGAAAAGCTGCTATTGCAGAAGCAGCCAGGCTAAAGGAAAGGCCATGTGTGCTAAAATCTGGAAAACCAAAGGGGTGATGATTCCCAAGTCTTTTGGAGAGTACATCATGCAGTCATGTGTCCTAAATGCTGCACACAATGTTATAGGACCTATTTGTCAAGATGAGTTTTGGTCTTGCTTTTACTCATCCCTTCTCCCTATATCCCCATTTCTCCCTTTTAGAATGAGAATGTTTACTCTGTCATAGCATATTGAACATATGTAGTATACTACAAACATCAGCTGTTTAACTTTTTACATAGTCCAAAACTTGAATTGGGCTTGAAAAAATGTAGTTTATTTTCTATGTGGAGAAATCTACTTTCTTTTTTTTTAAATTTTTACAGACTGCATTTTGATTCATTGTACACAAATCAGGTACAACTTTTCATTTCCATTCTGAACACAAGTTTTAGCATTACCAGGTTGAAATTTAATCCTCAAGAGTAGGTACTAAAATCTGTTTAAACTTGTTAAGTTGTTAATCTTGGCATTAAATGAATTCCTACTGAGATGAAATCCATAACTCCATTTTAAAGGTAAAAATATTTTTTACTATTTCAAAAATAAAATTTTTAAAGAATATTGAAGACTGTATCATCATGTAAGAAATTTATGGAGAAATCTTACCTTTTTTTCACTTGGAAAATGGTAAAATAAAATAATTTTAATTATAAAATTGGGAAACGTAGGTGAATTAATAACATTAGCACTTGTAATAGTGCCTTGCAAATATATTTTAATTTCTAATTCTTGTTCCTTCTCTTTTGTCTTTTATTGCTACTACTGATGATTATACAAAGACAGTTCAAGGTACATAGTTTTAATTGTTCCATATTTAAAAGTTTAAAAACAACAACAACAAAAAATAACCCTGAAGGCACATATAAATAATTTTATACCTATATGCAAATGACCTAAAATCGTGCTTAAAAATATTAAGCATTTTTGTACATTCATAGTTATCAAATTATTCATGCTAAATATAGAACTGTCTTCTCTCTTGTGCTTACTTTATCTTGAAAAATTTATTAGTGTTTTCACGAAAATTTTTTGCTAAATTCATGCCTTTACCCTTTTATCTGTCTTGGAGCACCAGTCATTAATTAAGGAGATCCCTGATGCAGATGCACAGGAGCAAAGGGGGATAAAGAAAAGACAAACAGAGATACAGGGAGAAGAAGCTGGGGCCAGGTGGGTAGCCAAGTCCTGGTGAGGTTTGACTTACTCAGAGCTAGCTCACTGAGTTTATTATACAGGTTTCATTATCAAAAGATTATTGTGGGAAAGTTTCAGCAAAGCAAGCAATCTGAAGGACAGAGGACTGGCGAGATATTAGGGTCATCCTGTTTTGCTCATTCACTACCCCTGGGAGAACTCAAGGCCTTAACTGATAATAAGAGTTCTGCACTTTTTCATGGAGCCTTCTCAGGTCTGTGTCACCATGGCAACAGGGACATCTCCATCTGCACTTTCACAACAGCAGCTCCCAATACAAAAACAGCCATGAGAGTCAGCCAGCCCATGATTTAGATCGCCATCTCCACAAATTCATATTCTTTTTATTTTATATTGGAGATTAAGCCCAGGGGTGCTTAACCACTGAGCAATATCTGCAGTTCTTTTCATGTTTTTTTATTTTTCTAAAATTGCATATTTTTTTCCAATTGGATTATTATTTTTTTACTATTACTATCTCACCTGGTTCTGTTTACCTGAAATTTAGATTCTTCTTTATCTTTTACTTTAGCTCCAGTATTTAAAATTTAAGACTCCTGTTAAAAGTAAAAGTACTTTTTCCATTTATATTCCTTCCTAATATTTTTAAACCAGTATTATGTTCACTGTAAGTTCTTACATCATAAAACCTCTTACTGGGTCTTTTCTGAAGTATATTTTACTGCCTAGTAATATTTCAAAAGTTGGTAGTTGTTAACTTTATTTTTGTTATAAGTTTCATACCTGAAAAATATTTTTGTTGGGGACATAAACCTAACTTGATATTTCTTTTTGTATTTTAAATCTTTGGTTGAATTATTTCATTGCAGTTTTCCTTTCATTGTTATTGTTAAAAAATCACTATACAGATTCAAGGCAATTCTAAATAAAATCCCAATGATGTTCCTCACAGAAATAGAGAACAATCATGAAGTTCATCTGGAAGAATTAGAAACTTTTAATAGCCAAAGCAATCCTTAGTAGGAGGAGTGAATACCGTACCTTAAACTGTACTACAGAGCAATATTAACAAAAATGGCATGGTACTGATACCAAAATAGACAGGAAGATCAATGGTACAGAATAGAAGACAGAGACAAAACCACATAAATACAGTTTTCTCATACTAGACAAAGGTGCTAAAAGCATGCAATGGAAAAAAGATAGCCTCTTCAACAAATGGTACTGGGAAAACTGGAAATCCATATGCAGTAAAATGAAATTAAACCCCTATCTCTCACCCTGTACAAAACTCCACTCAAAATGGATCAAGGACCTAGGAATTAGACCAGAGACTCTGCAGCAAATAGAAGACAAAGTAGATCCAAATCTTCATCAAGTTGGCTTAGGATCAGACTTCCTTAACAAGATCCCTAAAGTGCAAGAAATGAAAGCAGAAAAGAGAGTCTACAGAATGGGAGAAAAATCTTTTCCACATGTACTTCAGAGAGAGCACTAATCTCTAAAATTTATAAAGAACTTACATATCTTTACACCAAAGAACCCAATCAATAAATGGGCTAAGGAACTAGGCAGACACTTTGCAGAAGAAGATATACAGGTAATTAACAAATACATGAAAAAGTGTTCAACATCTCTAGTAATTACAGAAACGTAAATTAAAACCACCCCAAGGTTTCATTTACTCCAATTAGAATGACTATTTTTAAGAACACAAGCAAAAATAGGTGTTGGCATAGATGTGGTGAAAAAGGCACACTTGTACATTGGTGGTGAAGTTGCAAATTGGTTCAGCAACTCTGGAAAGCAGTATGGAGATTCCTCAGAAAACTTGGAATGGACCCACCTTTTGATCCAATTGTCTCACTCCTTGGTTTATACCCAAAGGTCTTAAAATAAGCATACTACAGTAACACAGCCACATTGATGTTTGTAGCAGCTCAATTCACAATGGCTACGTGGTGGAACCAAACTAGATGCCCTTCAATAGATGAATGGATAAAGAAACTGGGGTATATATACACAATGGAATATTACTCAGTCATAAAGAAGAATAAAATTATGGCATTTGTTGACATTTGGATGGAATTGGAGAATATCATGCTAAGTGAAATAAGACAATCCCAGAAAACCAAAGGTCGTATATTTTCTCTGATAAGTTGATGATGATAAATAATGGGGGAGGAGGTGTGGAGGGTAAGAGAAAATGGAGGAACTTTGGATTATGTAGAGGGAAATGAGGTGGGGAGGGTTTGGAGTTATGAAAGATGGTGGAATGAGATAGACATCATTACCCTGTGTTCAGGTACGATTACGTGAATGGTGTGAATCTACATCATGTGCAATCATAGAAATGAAAGTTGTACTCCATTTGTGTACAATGAATTAAAATACAGTCTTTAAATATAAAAAGTAAATTAAAATATATATAGTCAATTATAATTCCTTTTATTGAGCTAAAATTTCTCTCTGGAAATTTTTGTGTTTTTTTTTTTTGTTTAGTTTGTTGTTTTCATTTTGTTTGTTTTGTTGTTTTTAATGTTCTATAGTTTTCCTTCAAAATCTGGATATTTTGATTTTGATTATTTTTAATTAGTTCTGATTGGTTTTTGCTATTTTTGTTTGCTTGTTTTTATACCAAGGATTGAACTCAGGGGCACTCACTCACTCAGACACATGCAAAGCTCTATTTGTATTTTATTTAGAGTCAGGGTCTCACTGAATTTCTTAGTATCTCACTGTTGCTAAGGCTGACTTTGAACTCCGATCCTCCTGCCTCAGCCTCCCTAGTCACTCTGATTACAGGCATGCACCATAGGGCCTAGCTAAAGATTTTGTTTCTTACAACTACAGATTTTTTTGTTTTTTACTTTCAAGACATTCTTTTCCATGGAAAGTCCAGTCTGACTTATAGTCAATGTTCATATTGTATATTACATTTCTCTAGATGTCCAACATATTTCTTTCTTGATCGAACCAGAGTTTATCCTTGGAAAATTCTTCAGTTTCAACTTCTTTAGTTCTCTAATTCTCTCTTCATTTCTAATCTTTTATGTTGTTCACTCACGTAGGTTTTTAAAAAGTTATTTAGTTGCAGTATTACATTTTTCATTTTTCAGATATTTGGTTATTGAGTTCTCTTACATTCAGAATTTTATTGTTTCATATCTTCAGAACTGCCTCATTTTTGTATTTACATTTTATTATCTCTTTGCTACTTTTTCAGACACACACACACACACACACACACACACACATATATGTTACTTTAACTTCTGGCTCTCAATATCACTAAGGACTCAATTTTTATTTCTTTATTGATGCTCATTTGCAATGACTTGTTCCCTTGTGTGCTTCATATTATTGCTTATAAACTCTTAAGATTATGATGGATATTGTCGTTGTAGCAGTTGTGACTGTAATAATGCAATTATTGATATAGTAATATTATATGTAGTAAAATTTGAATAGTACATAGTAGTCATACTCATAGTTGCAGTTATAGGGAGATTTTCTCTTACTCATGCTTCCCTGGGGATTTTACCATTTCAATAATCCCAACTTTATGTTGGGTTTTCCAATCCTGAATTCTTCATATTGCACATTCATAAGGTCTAGTTTTCCATTACTCTCAGTCTTTGTCAATCCATGTGGAAAGTTTACAGTGCACACTTTTAATCCTGATCCAGCATTAGTTTCATTGTTTATGTTCATATTCTTTGGTGCTTTAAACTTACTTTGCATTTATGTCTTACCCTTGAGGACTACTCTACTTATGATCCTTGAAAACAAATTTTAAAATATGCTTAGAGTGATTTATCTACTAACTAGAAAATTGGTAGTTGTTTAAGTTGGTCAAAGAATCACCATTTTTATGGATTCATTGAAAGTTTAATACCTTTTATAATGGGGAGAGCCATAGTCTAAAGAGATATATATACATATTTATATAAGTTTTTTTAATAACATCATAAAAATCATAAAATATTACAACAGAATGCTTATGAAATTTCTTAATGTCCACATGAAAAGAACACATCAATGTTTGTATTAGATAAAATGTGAATCACAAAGAACATGATTCTTTGAAAGAAACCAACAAGAACAACAAAATAACATAACTAATGTTTGGAAATGAGCACCTGTAATTTAGTGGATAACTTTAGGGACACCAATTTACAGTCCTAAAAGAACTCTATTTTTCAGATATTAAAGATAAAAAGTGAAAGTGATAGGTTAGGTAAGGCTATTACATGACAAAACTGACTTCAAGTCAATAAGAATTGTGGTCTTCTAAATACATTTGAAAAATTTGAAAACATTGGACATAAAATATAAGTGGAAAGAGTACCATTCTTATTTTATGCAATATACTGTATAAATATTTATTTGTAACTAAATTTATTAAATTAATAATATCATTGAATAGTTGATTTTTTTCTCAACACATACAAAGTTCTCTTTGGAAATATTTTCACTGGAATTATATACTTGAAAATACATGTAGTTTTTGAGTTATATTTATGTTATATGAGTAGAAAATAGAATAATTTTAAATTTATCTATTTATTTAATTTGTGAATTTAAACACGAATGTATAAATTGATTATAAATAGGCTATCTTTTCAGCATTATTTAATGTTTTTATACAGAAACTGGTCAAAATCCCTTTATTTTTCTTTTCTTTGATTTCTCCTTATTTCTGTGCATATATATGACTTATTTTTTAATAAATAATTTTCAAGCTGTACAATTAAATGCATATAATGAGAAAGGATTGTTTTCCTAATTATTGACTTTCCTTAGTGTGAATATAATCAAGCAAGTACTCTCTGTTCAAGGTACAAAGTAGTCAATACTATGACACCATAGCTGGTTTCTTCTGCTACGTGTTCATTCTTGAAAAGTTGATTCCAGAGCATAAGGATCATTAGTGAAAGGCCTAGAAACTTCCTGAAGGACAACCTAAGAACTTTGCTGTTTAAGGAATTTATGTCCAGATTTGTTCAGGAATGGAAATATTTCATTTGCTTCTATTATGCATTTAAGGATTTTAGATTTAAGAAATACTTTTTTTCTTTGCATTTACTGTTTCCTAACAAGGTTTTTAATTTCTGCACCTAGTTACCTATATCTCAGAAACAAGTCTGAACAAGGATCTCTCCAGTGGATTGTCATAGTCACTGATCATGGAAGGTGAGTGGCCCAAGTGCAGGGGGATGGAGTGCTTTATAAACCCTACAGTACAGATGAAAGATCACATATATTTTGTGTTAAGCCTGAAAAATTCAACTGGAAACCTTCATTTTATGTAATTTTTTTTCACCCTAATACTCCCATCACAAATAGGCTTTGTCAGTACAATGGAAGTCAGTTTTGACCTTCCCTACTTATTTCTAATTATTGCTCATAGTCCAGATCCCCTTATTTCTGTGTAATCTTGTCCCACTTTTGGGCCAAGAAAATATTAATATTATTTTGACTTATTCTATGTCATTTAATTAAAAATATTCATTCTAATTATCATTACTATGTATTGGACAACAGAGTTGAAAAATTAAAATTATACTCTTTTCATCAGATTGATTTAAAATCTAAGTTTCAAAGCATCGCTAAGGCTTCTACATTGTGACCTATTTATCAGGCTCAAGAATTGCTTATTTTCCACCAATAGCCAACCTCTCAACACTGGATCTATGCAAATTTATTCCTTCTGTCTGATTTATACTTCCTTTTTTTTTTAACATCACACACTTGTCTTTCAATACGCTATAGATTGTTCTTCAATTTTTACATTCCTAGTCATCAATAACTCTTTGTGCATAGTGAGTTCACAATAAATATTTACATATTATTGGCTGAATAATGCTATCAGTTTAATTATTTTTAATTTATACATAAGAATATAAAACTGCACATAGTAATGAGATTACATGATCTATTCATGAATGTATACATTATGAAATGTTTAAAATAGGTTAAGATAATAAAGGCACAGTGATTAAATTCCAAATTGAACATTTCTAAGTGCCAAAAAACAGTGATTCATACAGGAGCTTTTCACACATTAACAAGTTGATTTTCAATGAGTGTATGAATCATTTTTTTCATAACTCAAAGCATGTTATGCAGAGCAGTGAATATATCACATCTATGATAAGTATAGATATTACTTAAAATTACATCAGATCTAATGTATCTTCAAATCTACTTTAAAATTATCGAAGGTATCTGATTTTGTATTTCTTTTTTTCATTTATTGATAAATCTGTAAAAAGATATTATAGTGAGAAGACAAAAATGGATTAATAAAAACATGGATGATGAAGGGAAAAAGTCTGCCTATAACAATTATCACAATTGATAATTAATATAATTTTCTTGTTCTTTCACTCTGACCATTAACTTTATATATATTAATATTTTAAATTAAAAGTTACTGATTTAAGGAGTTTTCCATAAGATATTAAAATCTACATGTAGAATATATAAAATCATATGTCTCTGAATGCTTTTGGTAGCTATTTTATCGTAGTATATAAATTGTCTGAGTTGTTGACCTTCTAAACACAAAAATATATATTTAATAGCATATATGATGCAAAATTGTTCACTGCATATTTTTCTGTGCCTCAGAATCTGAAAAACTAGTTGTTGATATTGTTCAAGAAATGGAAGAACATTCCTAGGCACTGATAGAAGTTTATATTCTTAAGTACTTTTCTAATCTGAATGTATTTTTATACATTTGAGGTGATGTTTTAGTTCTAAATTTCTGACATGGTAAAATACATTAAGTAGGAACTTGGAAAACATTAAGATTGACAAAATAATATTCTTTTCAAATCAAAGATGGCATAAAATTATGTAGTTTATATGTTCCAAGATATGTTTGATAACTCGTTTAGTCTATTGCTGTTGCTATGAATTTTTATCTTAATAAGTTTTAAATATGAATGTTATTCATTTTCATTAGAATATTATGTTAAAATTAATGCCCATAGCAAAGTAAACTTGATATGTGACTTTAGTTAGTTTGCTTTTTACTGGAAAAGTCTTCTAATTTTGTGGTCACCTTCTCTTTTTTTTTTTTATTTTTCTTTTTTTGGACCATTTGGTATCTGAGAAGGTGGGAGTTAGTTCCTAAATTCAGTCTGTTCAGGGGCTATTTATAAATTATGTGAGTATTTGAAAGTATAATTTATACTGTTGCCATGATAACCAATGCCAAGGTTTTATGTTGGGCACATAATGAACAATTTGTCTTTGGCAACAATGTAGATTGTTATTTACTGGCTGTAATGGAAAAATTTTGGCTACTTAATTAAATTGACACTGAAGTGGTCAGACATGCAGAAAGAATGCCTTATCACTATAAAGGATAATTTATGGAGTTGATTTTCTTTTATCATTATTTTTTTAAATGTTTTTTATTGACTTTACATGAATAAATGGGCTATATAATTATAGGTACACTCAAAAACTCTATAAAGTGTTTCTTTTTTAAAAGTTATGTTTTCCCTTATGGGAATAATGTCAAGTCTTTATTATGACCTACAAATAATAGAGTCATGATACTTAAAAAAAACACTGTTTCTTGGTTGAAAAAAAGTTTTGGCTAGGTTTTGAAAAGGCCAAAGTGAAAAAGAAACTTTTAAATTATAGGAAGATGGTGGGTAGTGACAGAGTAACGACAGAATCAAAACCCTAATATAACAGCTACATAAGACAAATCATGAGTTCTTCTGAAGCCAAATTACAACTATCAATAATCATAAGTCCAATCTATATCATAATTGGTATGGGAGGAAAAAGAAGGCAAAAGATTGGTGCACTTGCAATGAATTTGAGAATATTACAATAAATTTGCTGATATTCACTCGAAATTACAAGAGAAAAATTCCCACATACAGACAAAAGCAGAAAGGGCTTCAGTGGTTCAATTTTTAGGTTAGTATATGGGGTCAACAGTGGGAAAGTTGATGTCCTATGGGGATTAGAAACCTCCAGACACAATTTACTTTCTAAGAAAAAGATTTGCTTTGAGTAGAAACTGCTGACAATCAAATACAGACTGAATAGGAATAATATATTTGAAAGAATGAGATGTTAAAACTATGACAATGGTAATCAAATTTCACAAAGTATTTTACATGTTTTAAAATGTTGAAAATTGCAAACTAATATTTTGAAGTGATTCCAAAGAAATTAAGAAAAGTTGAACATAATTCTAAAGACATCATAATTAGAAAGACTCATCTGCTTGAAGAAAAAGAGACCTAAAACGTTGTTTTTAAAAAGGAAGTTTTTAAAAATTAAAAATAAAAGTGTTAAAAAATTGCTACATATGTAAGACAAGGAAAAGAAGGTTCAATGCACACACAAGCATAGACCCTGAAGAAGAATACTAAAACAATATGAACAAATGCTAAAAATTATAATTTAAGAAAATTTATCCCAAATTGAATAAAATTTGATAATATACCATAAAGGATGTATTGCACTTCTGTGAGATTTGACTTCTTACAGTAATCATTGAGAAATATTACATAAAATAAATAAACTTTAAGAGAAGTAAAAGTAGAATTCTTTGGTATTTAGGCAAAAAAGGCAAACTTATTTAAAAGAGCAAAAATTATTTTATCATCATTCCTTTTAGCATTGAAGTAGAAAGACAATGGAGTAGCCTATTTATGAAATTCAACAAAAGATATTGGATATTTTGATTCTATATTTGGCCCAATTGTTCAGATATAACTGTTACAAAATAGCAAATATCAGAGAATAGATTGTGTTCCAGGATCTTCCTGAGGAATGTACTATGAGAGAAGCTTCAGACAAATGACATAACTAGAGAAACATCATCATAAGAACTGATGGATTTGGCTTAAAAGATTTAGAACACAAAAGATTTTTCACATTGAGTAAGTGAGTACTTCAAAGATGGAACAACATGTATAAAATAGCTTAGGAAAATAGTATCTTTTATTCAATCAATGTAAATGTGACATCAGGAAAAACTGACAATAGTGAGGCAAGAATGTTAGAAAATGGAGCTGAAGATATTAACCAAAATGATTTCAAGTGTTTCTGAGCATGGTTCTTCAGTCTAAGATCATCATTTTGGGTTCATTTTAAATGCCCATCTTCAGTGATCACACAGAATTTTCAATTACACAATTTGATTGGACATGTCTGATAAATTCTAAATCCACATCTCCTAAAACTCTATAAAATTTTTCACTTGAATATTGCATAGCCATTTTAACCATAGTATATCTGAACTTACCATTTCTTTTGCCAAGGTTCATTTTCCTCCCAATTCTGACTCATTTCTATTTTTCCTGTTCTCACAAATTTCAATTTTACTTCCTTAACATTTTGAGATCTGTTTCTTTACCTCTGCATTTTTTTGCAGTAGGACAGATAATCAAAATTCTCTTTTAAGGTTCTGTGATAGTCTTATTTTTGGCTGGCATATTTCTGGTTTCTTTTGTGTATTCAAAAGTCATCAGAATGATCCTTCTAAAGTAAAATGAGATCATGTACAACTCTGCTTAAAAGTATTTTAAGATTTCCCCACTATGAAATATTGTCTAAAGGTTATTTTAGAAATCATAACCACAAAGAAGAAATAACCCCTTGTATGTGCTCCCTCATTGTTACTGTAGTATCTTGGGTATTTGATAGTTCAATCATTTAGAACTGTACACTGTTCTCTTCAGTTTATGCATACTGCTTCCCTAGTCAAACCTGCCAATAGAAGAGAGCTAATTATTTTCTACTGTGGAACACCTATATATTCTAAAATTATATTATATTATACTTCTATAATACTGAATTATACATCCTTTGGTGCATATCTTTTCCAATTAAAGATGAAAAAGAACCTCAATGCAGGCACCATGTTTTATGATATTTATGATACATTACCCTTATATTCTGCTATATAAGATTATATAAAATTTAAAACTATGGAAAACAACTTTAAAATTATATCATTTATATTGGTGTTTTTCGATCTTTGTATTTTGGCACATGCTTGAGATATTTTAAGCACATGATTTTAAAAGAACCGTAAATAAAAACTTATTGAAGTGATAATTTAAAACAAATATTATTGGTTAGAAATATAGTTTCAGGTGTTTTTACTTGTGTGTTATTAATGTGCGATCTTATGAAGTGCCATATCACTTTACCTTTGAGTCTTATATATAGCTATGATAAAGAGTACACCTGACTAGAAAAGTACAGCATCTTATCAGTCTTTAAAGAAGAGGCAAATGATATAATGAAGGTAATAGCAACCATTACTACTATAATCCCAATGTTACCACTTTCCTACCTTTCACAAAATTGATAATTTTGATTCAGTTTCTCATAGGAGATTGAAAATATTGAGTGCTATAAGAAAGAATGGATTACTTTTAAAAATGTTTTAGTAGCTATGAAATTGAATTCCATATATGCGCTGAATGCATATGAACACCATTACCTCCTAAAATCAATTCTCTTGTTAATAGTATGAAAAGTTGTAGCTGGTGCACAACTGTAATCCCTGCAGCTAAAAGATTGAGGCAGGAGGATCACAAGTTCAAATCCATCCTCAGCAACTTAGGAAGGCCCTGAGCAACTTAATAAGATCCTGTCTAAAGGTATGCAAAGTTGAAAATGACAAAGTTGCTTTAGCCTCCTGTACAATCTCTACCATTATTTACTCTTTTGAATTTAGGTAGATGTCCCTTCATAAATGTAAACATTATCTGAGAACCATAGAAAGTTGAGTTCTTGTTGATTATTAACTAAGATGTTAATAATTTGAATTTAATTATTTATGTTTGAATTTAATTATCTAGATAGCATAGTAGGGAGAAGCAAGTTTATCACTGTGACATACGTCTCCAGGCTCATGTGTTTACTGGAGAAACCTTGGCCACAGATTTGTGTTCATTAATTGTGGAAAAGGTTCACTACAGAGATGGACAGTGAGCCTTCTCTATCAGATGCAATGTGAAGGCCTTCATTTTTGTGGTACCTCTAGGCACCGGGAACCAACTAAAAACAGTAGCTTGATATTTGTGTACCTAGACCATTGTGGGAAAATACCAACATTGAAAATGCCTCTGGCTTCACTTTTTTCCTTTTGTAACCCCAAAAGAGAAATGGAGTTTAAAAAGCCAAGAGGAAGGAAAGGACTATGGTAGGGAAAGGCAAGCACTACATTTTTATGATGTCTTTGTTTCCATGTCAAGTGGAATGTTCCACCCTACAGCAATAACTTAGTAGAGAGGACAACCACTACTTTCCTTCACTCCTTTGCAGTTCCAATTACAATTAAAAAAAAAAAATTCCAATGACTTGTTTCAGTAATCTTCTATAATATAGGAGGAATTGCTTTATCTTGAAATATTTTTTTCTACAAAAATGCAGTCAGAAGACACTTTGTAAACTTATTGTAAAATATGTGAAACAAAAGATTAGAAAAATGACTTTGGGTTATTGAAAGCTAAATATTCCCAGATAATAACATGTTAATGCGTAAAAGTCAGTGTCAATTGTCTATTGCATGTTATTCCACAAAAGGAGCAAATCTGAATGAAAGGAATATTCATTTTCCCCGAAGGACAACAGGACCCTTTTCTTTTTGATAGGAAAAATAAATGTGATCTATAAATATTTCAGTTTTTAAAATAAACAGACTCCACCTAGAAGGTAACTTGTAGTGTGATTGTGAAAAATAAATGGATTTGGGATTTATTTTGGCCTGAATGGCAGTTGGGCTCTACTACTAGTTTATTTGTTATTCAGTCAAGAAACAAGCTCTCAAATACTTGATTTATTCAAATAAAATATGTGGTATTTGCTAGCATGTAGTAGCTTTCAAGATTTTCTTTTCTTTTTTGAAGCTTAGCAAAACAGTATGTATTGGGTGGAAGTGACAGGGAAGAATTTAAATCAAATGGTAAAGAGAGGCACTGCTTAGGAGGTTAAAAAAGGTAATCAAGAAAGTGTGATGAGCAATTGCCCTTTGCTCATCAGGCTGCAAAAAGGGGTAAAGAGGGGAAATCAGCTTTTTCTGTCCTTTAATGTGTGAGCATCATCAAATTTGAGTGTTATTCAGGTAAACTAACTTAAAATATAGGCTGAGTGTTGAGCAAAAGATGTTTTGTAGGTTGTGCAAACTGTTTGAAGGCACTGTTACTTTAGAGAAACAGATGTGCAGTTTCTATGGAAGTCCCAAACCTTGATGCAAGCTAGGGACTGCTTTACATGTGCGGAGTGCTCCAAAGAGAGCCCGAGCAGAGTTCATTTATTTAAGCGAAGTAGTGTTTTCCACAATCAATTTGCTAACAAATGGTAGATATGAATGAACAGAACAGGATTTGTCTCCATCCACTGCTCCTACCCACCCTTGAGTTGAAAACCTGCAGAAACAGCTAAAACCATATGTGCTAGCAATGAAGAGACTATCTTCTAGAAACAAAATTCCTGGGACTGAACGTTGACTTTGCAAATGATTATTTTTTTCTTTCCACATTATTCAGCTTTTTCAAACTTCAATTTCCTCATCTTTGGAATTAACAACAATAATAATCCCTATCTCACAAAATCATTGGAGATTACAAGTTAATTTAAGTATATAATTAACAGACAATGATGAACATAATATGTAGGTAGTATTATGAGGATTAGTTTGTATGTGTGTGCATCAAATCTTTGTAAAATTCACCCCTACCACTCAGTCCCAGTCAGTTGTAAAAGAAGAAAACACAGATGCCAAATACAAGAGAGTTTACTTTGACATCTGATTGGCAGATTGGGTTAAAAAACAAATGTCTAAGTTATCTATCTTTGGTTATCTTTCTGCCATATGTGAACTGAGGCCTATAGCAATTAACACAACAAAACTATATTTGCATAAGTAACTTTATAGTTTCTGCTTATATGCAGAGCAGAGCTGATTCATTTCACACATCATTTACAACTTGTTATAAATCTTCTTCAAAACTAATACTCAAACATGCTGGACAAAGAAAAGAAGATATGCATTTTCATTTTTTCCTACTGATTTTAGAATACAGTATTTTTAACTTATTAGTGACTTTGGCTATATTAAAGGTCTGTGCCACACACCCTGTTGTGAATGAAAAACTATTTTTTATACTTGCCATTGCAATGGAAAAATACTTAATTGCATTGAAAGTACTTTTATTGCCCTTTTAATGTAAAAGTGTAATGATAATTTTAAAGTAATACAATTCATTTAAAGAGATGACATGGGAAACTAAAGTGGTAATAATGTGTTTAATTTATCAATAAACCCTAGGAACACAACTTATTTCATTTTGTTATTATCACAAATAGTAAAAATGTATCTTGATTTTTTAATAGATTTCAATATTAACAAATCCCATTTGTCTCCTATTTGTTCATTTGTTGTAGGGGTGAAAGTCTTTTCCTTCTCCTTGCTGAGGACTGAAAATTGATGAACAAACCAAACAGAACAAAGAAACAATTAGAAAATTAATTTATTCCAAATCATCCCAGATATCAGACACATATTATCCACTCATGTATATTCAAGAAGTTTTGCAACATAAGAAATGTTACTATTACTGTGTAATTCTCAAGCCCAGACATTTTTTTCTTGTTTTCTCATAGAATTCAAGTCACCAAAAATGTATTACTTATTAACAATGAGTAATATAATGTGTTAGGTATAAAATGAATAAAAGAAATTTTCTACCCTCATGAATGCATTATTGTAAGGTAAACCAATTCAATAAGTAGCATACAATGAAATGATAATTCAATAAAAGATTTGTTAACAATGTGGGAAAGCAGAGAAAGGCACAGTGACTACTGATACTGACTTCTGGAGAAGGACAGAAAAATCTAGAAAGAAGCGATATATTCACTGACCTTGCAAAATAAGGAGGATGTACACTGTGGAAAGGAGGTGAGGTCATTCCAAATAGACCCCATGCAATATCAGAGGGCAAGCTATTGTGGGACATGAACAAGATCAGGGTTGAAGGTAACAGAGAAAGTATGATAAAGATTAATGAGAAGAATTTGGGATCAAATTATCAAAAACCTTGCATATCTTGTAAGGAATTTCAAAATTAATATGGAGGCTTTAGAGAGTCATTGGATAAGTTTTCACAGGAGTGTGGTAATCAAACCTTACTAAGGAACAAAAAGCAAAACAAAACTAAAGGCCCTTGGGAAGTCAAATTGGGAAATGGCACAATTTAGGCACAAATATAGCAGCATGATCCAGCATAAAGACAGGAAAGTTTTACTACAGAGTGGGAGAATATCTAAAGTGCTAAATTGAGGCATTTTAAATTTCACCAGAGAATTGGTGAGTTTGCATATTTTTCAAAAGAGGCTGAGGTTCACTTTAGCTAGAATCACTGCATTTGTCACAATAGACACACTAAAAGTTGAGTGTTACACAAGAGAATTTATTCTGTTTTGATAGACTTCTAAAGATGACTTGAGTACTATCACTGAAAAATATATGTACTAGTGGTTCTTAAATCTGGATAGATTCCTGGGAAAAATCCATTTATAATAGTCTAATTTCTTTATAATTAACTTAAAAACCATGGCTGTGTAAGGTTGATTAATGTTCAGGAATATTTCTCAACTCTCTTATAGTTGTAGTTGAATTTTAACATAAAGCAAATTCTTAAAAGAGCAAAAGAAGCATATTTCGCTAGGCGAAGATTTGAATCTATTTCAAAGTCTTAAATCCATGCAGTTTAAGTGACATCAAACTTGGCAATAAGTATCTTTGAATGCTGGGATCCAGGAAAGTTGCTTTAAACTACACTAAAAGCAGAAATTGTTTGGAATAGTTTATTCTCTCTTTAATGTAGAAAAATCATAATGTCTAGAATACCATGTGCTTCCAATGTTAAAATTATGTTACAAAACCTCAGCATTAAAATTATTAAAAAGTGAAGGTTAATGTAATGGTTTTGACAAAGAGAAAAAATAGTGGTGGAGAATATAGGTAAAATGGAAATGGTAGAATATTTAATGGTGAATCAAAACCTTTTAAATAAGACACACATTTCATTGTATTTGGAAAGTTAAAAAAACATTAAGAATTTGGCATAAAACAGTTTTAAAATCATATGAGCAAGTACTCTGTGTATGCATAAGATTTTCCACTGAGTTATTTAGCAAATCGGTTTGTTTTTCAAAATAAGCATGAGTTTTTAATTTCAAGTGTAGATATAGCAAACATACAAACCACTTTCGAAGCAAACTATTTTAAACAAGAGACTGATTTTCAAACCACTAGTTGTTTCATTGTGTAGCCAATTAAATAGTTATGACTTTCTTTAAATGTGTCAATTTTCCAACAGCAATGTGTTCATATTTCTATTCATTCATCCACACTCTAAAAAGCTATCTATGAAGTACTTATTATCTGCCAGGCATTGTGTGATTCAACAGATACAATGGCAAGCAAGACAAATCTCAAAGATTGTAATCATGTGAGAAGGGGAATCTAGCATTGAAAACAAGGGTAATACCATAGATCAGGCAAATTGTGAGAAGAATATTTACAGAATGGAGAAAAGTTGGATGTGATTGAGTTATAGCTTATGGAAAAGACCAGTAGGATATAAGGTTGAAAGGCTAAAATTAGAACAATTTGTTGATATTAATTGAGTGAATTGTATTGTCCTTGGCACTGTGCTGAAATTATAGTGTGAACCAATTAGTTATAGGTTGGATTAAGAGATTTTATAGCAACTTGGACTATGTTGGTAGTGATAGAGGTATGGAAAAGAGAAAGAAAACTTTTTGATCATGGTGTAGATTTCAGAAATAATATTCACATTTCAACCCTGCATGTGCATGCATAGGAAGAGAAGGAAATAATCACAAACATGTGAATCTCTAATGAAAATAAATATTTTATGTCTTAAAATGTGTGACATGCAATGTGACTGATCTTTTTCCATTTTACTCTACTGTATTCATTTTCATTAAAAGAAAGAACTGATGGTTCCCCATCAACCTTTTAGCCACAACTACCAGGCCTTTCAGTATGGAAAGAGACCTTTTTCTCATTTCCAGTTGGCTTGTTCTTTTGGGTATCTAGTGGTGATTTAATGTTGTAGACAAATGCCCATTGATGCATGGTGTGGACAGATCTCAGTTCTTATGATTCTGAGTATGCCATCTAACACTGGGTTGAAGTCCAATACTTCTTTTGAAAGGTACCTCCTGGGTTGGAAGTTTTGCTTTCTGGCTCCTTATTTTGAATAGGGTTTATTTCCTGACTCTTGGGATGGAAAAAAAATTCCTCCTGGCTCTTTATGAGTTCTCTTTTGTTCTCTCTGTTTGATGCTACTCCTTCCAAGGGAACTTGGACAGAAACCCCTTTTGGAACTTTACTATGTGTGGATAAGGCACTACTTCTCTGTCTGCTTTTTCCTTGGTGGCTTGATGTTACTTGGGGGTAACTTGGAACTTCAATGGTTTATTAGAAGAGCCTAAAATCTCCCCCAAGTGGATTCTCAAAGGCATCTCCCTCCCCATTGCCATTACTTCCCCTCCTTCCTCTTACTGTCCAAAAATAGTAAGATCTCTCCTTTAGCTCCCTGACTTCCTTTGATATGTCCTCCTTCAAGCTCCTACCTCTTCCACCAGTCAGTTAACCTTTGCCATACATTCATTTCCCCAGTTGCTTCAGTTCCTTAGCTTCCTAAAGTTACTGGACCTTTAGGTTCCCTCTTTCATCAGGAGTAATCAAGGGACTCTGGGAACCCAAAAATCAACCATTTAAGGCTTTAATGCAAAAAGGTTATTTGGAAACAAGTTAGTTATTTTGTCCACTCAGATGAGGTTTTAGAGACATCCAGACAGCTGCTAATGTCCTCTCATTGCCTTATCTAAAATACGATTCACGGCTTCCCTAAGATTACATATCAGGACAAAATGTCTTAAAAGTCTCCTTCAAAAATATTAGTAAAAATCATTAGTCCTCATATTAAGTAGGCATCCTTAACTAAGCTAAAAAATTTTAAATGGAAACCAAAAAATCTCTTTGCATCTGTGTGGTTATTTATATGTATATGTGTGTCTTTGTATTATATGATATTTTCCTATGATGTATTATTTCCCATATGATAATGCCTAGATAGAATTGCCAAATTTATTTGTAAAATTCCTTGGAAAAGTTCTAGCTTAATTAACTTAGGGAGAAATAAGCACTTACATAATTCGAATTTTTCTGAACTTACAGAAGTAAGGGAGTTGACTTGAATCTTTCAAATTCATGTAGGTTAGATAATCCTTTGGTAAAATAACTGCCTGAGAAAACTTCTCAAGTTACCAAAATACTTTTTAATTTGTCCAGCAAACACCTGAAGATAAAGCCTTTGTCTACCAGTTTCTATAGTAAGGTGGGAGCTAACTTTGAGAAGTACTAGTTAACAATCCAGATGGGTTTCACATGGGTTGCCTCCTTTCCTAGTTTCTCATTCTTCACTTCTTTAATTCTTCTGAGCCCTACTCAACTCTCTTCCTATTTCTTCATTATCTCAAATTAAAGTTGAGCTTAGTTCACTTTGAACTATTTCCCCCACTGCAATCCTATGCATCATTACCATGTAGTGTTGGGCTTTGTTTATCTTTGATAGTACAGTTCTACTTAATTGATTTTTAAACTTACTAATGGCTTGGGGCCTGCAGATTGGAAAACCATGGATAGGTAGTTGTGCATGATTCTTTAAAAATTCTTAATTTATTGGATAAGAGATTAGGGAATGAGAAGAGAAAGTATCAAGCTTGAATGCAAAGCATCTTGCCTCTTATAATGTGATAGCAAGTGTAACATTTACTGAGTAGATAAGGTTTTGAGAAGCATTTCATTATTTTGGTTGTGGGCAAATTGAGACAGGATTTTTTGAGCCATCCAAGGATATGTGTCAAGTGGACTGCTTGATTCATAAGATCCAGGACTCCATGCAATGACTTAGTAGGCCAATATTGATTTGTAAGATATATATAGATATAGATATAAATATAGATATAGATATATTCTTTGATTACACACACACACCCAAACACACACACACACACACACACACACACACATTCTTCTTATTGGATATGTGAATACATTCACGTAGGACTAGCAACAGAATAAGATAAGCAGAGAGTTTAACATTAAACCTTAAGGGGCTCCTGACTTTTAATAGTCATTTGGAGCATGATAAACCTGAAAGAGGCTGGGGAGATAGCTCAGCTGGTAGAGTGCTTGCCTTGCAAGCACAAGGCCCTGAGTTCGATCCCCAGTACTGCCAAAAAAAAAAAAAAAAAAAAAAAAACCTGAAAGAGATGGGGAAAAACATCTAAAAACGCAGGAGAAAAATAAGATGACATTTAGTCAATAAAGTCAGAAGCAGCAGAAAGTGCTGTAGGAAGGAAAAACACTCATTCAGTTTATTGACAAGAAGACCATCAGTCACATTTCAGTAGAGAATGAACTTAAACAGAAAATGGAGGATTTCAGTGTGCAAAATAGTGCACATAATAGTCTCGCATAATAATGGCAAAAGCACAAACAGGACTTTTGAAAAAATCTGTGAAGTGGAAGAGGGAAGATAGGAAGCAGTTGGGAGGGGATGGTGCAGGGACTTTATGTTTGCTAGGGAAATTGGAATTGGTTCCATTGGCACTGGGTGCTGACGAATTTTTACTTAGTAGTGTGGCATAATTGTTTTTGTCTTTCAAAGAATTGACTTAGCAACAGTGTGTGAGCTGGATAAGCCATGTTTGGAATAAAACTGGCACTAGGAAAGCTATTTAGAAGTCTGTTGCTATAATCCACAGAAGAGATAGCATTAATTGAATATCATTTATACAAGGTGTACAAAGAAAACTGAAAGTCTTAGCCTTTCTCTCATGCACCCAACACACTGACATCAAACTATCTTCTTTCTTCATGTGTATTTTATATAAGATATTATTTTTCAAAAATCCATAGGGGGGAGAAGAAGCCCACCCCCCAGTCACCTAAAATGAAGTATGGTGTTTTAAATAAAATGTGAAAAAAGTCTAGCAGTTAATAAAAATTGTGAGAAGGAAAAATAATTAAGTTTCAACACTTGAGTCAGGAGAACAATGGACAGTTCACAGTCTACTTTGGATGCAAATTTGTTTTCTATTAATATGCAGTGTACTAAAGTAACAAAATTATGGTATATTTCAGATTAATTAAAGATTAATCAAAATACCCCTGAAGGAGAAAAAAAATTAATCATATCTACTCTATAATTAGACAATAAAATGCCTTCTCTTAATTGACATGGAAAGCAATGATAGCTCTTAGGATGTATTACTTATTTTAAAAGTAGTGGAGAAAGTAAAACTCATAGGCTAGAGAATAAAATCATTCTTTGCTATTGAATGAAAGTAAAACTTTGAGATAATTAGTCATAATAAGCAACAGAAAAACAATCCAGACCAGTCTGTGCTGTTTTTTTTTCCTTTTCCTTTTGACTTTCAAGACAGTTTTCCATAAAAAAAAGGACATATCAAAAACACTTTTGATAACTGACAGTAATTTAGAAGCAACATTCCAAGTATAAATCTGACCTAGCTAAAAGTCATAAAAAGAAAACATCCAAGACAAACCTAAATAATCTAGAATGTGTTAAAAATCAAAACAGAAAATAATTGTACAAATTTTCAATTAAGACTATAAAGGTGATTATGTAGTTAATATTTTACCTTCTTAAGAACTTTAGATTATGTAGAGGGAAATGAGGGGGTATGAAAACTGGTGGAATGAGACAGACATCATTACCCTATGTACATATATGATTACATGAATGGTATGAATCTACATCGTGCACAACCATGGAAATGAAATGATGTACTCCATTTGTGTACAATGAATCAAAACACAGTGTGTAAAAGTAAAGAAAAAAAAAAAAAAAAAAAGAATTTATGGTGCCAGAACCTGTCAACAAAAACTTTGAATGTCATTCCAGTAGATAACTTGGGTTTTTACTGGCATTCCTTACAAAGTAAGAGGAAAATGTATACATTATTATATTATATTATTCAAGAGACAAAGATGTTAAGAAAGTGTTATGGAAAAAGACTGGATTCGGGGGGAAGGGGGTTGTGTGTGCTTAATAAGATGGCCAAAATATTGAAATGAGTGTTGACTGAAAAAAAATGCTATTGCTGCCTTTGGGAGTCATTAAAATTGAAAGAAATCAATCATAGGAAGGCAGATGTTGGAATATTTGGAAGGTTTCTACAGTTGATTGACAACTGTGAAGTTGGCAAGAGTAAAAAAATAAATTAAGTAGCTGAAAAAATTTACATGTGTTAATATGGCTAGATATTTATTTTATGTCTTTGGAGGTTTTATGTGTGTGCTGGTATGTGTTAGAATAATGGGATGAAGAACAAAACCACTGAACTTGGTCATGTTAAAATTTAAACTTCAATCATATGTGTAAACACTCTTGCTCTTTGTGATTATGTTTTTGAAAATAAGAACTTATGTAATACAAAGCTGAAATAGTGAAAAATGACTGAGACAAGCAATGATATCTTCCCTATTGTCCGATTACAGAACAGATCCTTAAGGCAATTATTTTTAATATTTCTAAAATTATCTTTTTGTGATGATCACATTACTTTTGCAATAGAAAATAATTTTTTTTACTGAAACAAATTTCCCATTTTTCTATGTTTTGATTGTTTTATTACTGATTTTATTCCTCAAACAGATTCTACTGTAACTATTAATTGTATCTTGAACATTCCACATAACATTCCACAATATCTTTTTGACTTGCTGCTGTTTAAGGTAAGAATATTAACTTTCTGAGTGTACCCTGCCCTCTACTCAACTCCTACTTCCAAAATTCTTTTACATTCTATTTCTGGTTTATATGTAAAACTAAGTTCATTATGCTTGATTTTAAATAATTGACAGCAGGCAGTGTTTATATAATTATGTACAGGTGAATATTGTTCAATGAACCAAGTAGTGTGCTATTACTAGCTTTCCTTCTCTACAGTACTGCTGTTACAACCCTCATGACATATGCCAAAGAAACCTCAAAAAAATTGTATATCCTTGTCTTTCCTATATATCAATGGCTTAATCTTGTTCCTATATATCAATAAGCCAGGTTCCACTTTGTTTCACAAAACATGTCTTTCTTGGACATGTTTTTGTTTTTCCTGGAATTTTGATTACTTTCTGTTTTTATTATTAATGTATGAAATCAATAACATTTATTCTAATATCTTCTTATTTTTACAGAGCATAACTTTTTTTTGTCTATACCCTGTTCTTAAACTGTAAACATTCCTCATGGAAGCAATTGGCTTCCAGTTCAAATTTGAGAGGATTAATCTGTAGGCCTCCAGAATAGCTAAGACTTTTTAATTGGTCTTTGATAGTTTCAGAATTTCTTGTCATTCTCTTTTGTTTTCCACACTTTTTTTGCTGGAGTACAAACCTTCCTCATGGAGGGTGCTTGGGAAATAAAATTTATGAACCTTTTATCTAATAAAAACTTAATTAATATATATATTAGGTTATTCTAACTTCTTAAATATATCCCTTGTCTGTTTTTTTTTTTTTAAATCTACCCTCTCTCTTCTAGGATATATTGCTTTTGGAAAAATTTAAATGCAAAACTGATTTTGTTCTCTATAGGAAACTTTTCATTTTGCTTTCTCTATAAAACCTTTTAAAACCATGTTTTGATATGTTCAGTTCTTTTATAATTGATATTTTTCTAGGTGTGTTTCTCAAATTCTTATTATCCTTTAAATATGGAAACCTATGTCCTATTTCAGTTTTGTGACATTGTCCAATTATTTCTTTGATACTTTCAGTATTTTTAATCTTGCTCCCTTTTTCTTGAAAATTAGCTAGTCAGATATTGAGTTTCTTAGATTAGAACTTTGAGCCTAAGTTCTTAGAGATAACTAATAATTTTATTTTCTATTGCTTTTTATTTTACCAGTCATTTTTCCAAAAATTTCTAAGATTCTAGGGTTCCTTTTTTAAATTAGAGTTTTATATTTTTTTTAAATCTTGTGGATTTTTCTTTCCCCACATAGTATTTCAAACTTTCTAACTGTAGAGTGCTTTTTGTCTATTTAAGTCTTTTTGCTTTCCATGATCATTTGCTTCTTTTGAGGTCATTTTTAATCTATCTCTTATCTTTTTTGGTTGAGTCTTTATTCAAATAATTAGTGTCTCATTATTCATTACTTTATACTTCATGTTGAAACATTAGGATGACAAATAGTATGCTTAGAAGCTACCAAGAAATGTGTGAACAAGAAGTGGGGATTTATCTTAGAAGTTCTAAAAACTTCTAGAATCATTAGTGCTTTATTCTAGAATGACAATCTTCATCCTATATATCCAAGTTTCTCAAATAATTTGACTGTAAGGATAATAATTTGACTGTATATAAAACAACAATAATTTGACTGTATATAAAACAACTCTCCAACATGCTGCTTGGTTGTATAGTTCTAGTCTATAGGAGGGTTTGGGACAAAACATGCGATGGTGTATGGTTCTCTGTGGTTTCTTTTATTTTATAAAGGAATTAAATTATCCTTTAATTTTTTACCCTGTTTGTACTCCCTCCCTCCCATGTTCCTTCTGAGTCTCATTGTACAAGTCGGCTCATCTATTTATTCCATACCTCTTATGTTGTAGATTTTTGCATCTATATCTGGTTTAACTATCTCTATCCTATCACTTAGATCCTAAGTGAAGCATGATGCAGGAAGACTGGGTTTCCAGGAAACAGCAGTTATTTAAAGAGGTGATGGTTTAGAATTGGAATTCTAATTGCTCATGGCTGTATGCTTGAGAGTGGAAGAGACACTACTAGTGGTGTTTCTTTGCTTCACATAAGCCTACCTCAGTGGTTGTCAGCCCTGGAAGACATATCACCCTTTTAGATTGGTTTTCATCCAATTTTAATCATCCACCCCTGAAGGGGCTGAGGGAGGTTTTGTGGAAAGAGGTAGTCAGATCGCCTTCCTTCCCACGGCTGCTTCTTAAAGTAACATATGTTCAACACATTTACTAAAGCAGTAAATAAGTAAGCAAGTCTTCACATGGGCATTTGCCTTCACCTATCCCTTCAGTCCCTTTCTTGTGAAGTCAGAATTGCATGCACAGAAGTGTGTGGCTGGACTGAGGCCCAGAAATCTGGAAAGTGTATTATGTGGGATCCCCACGGAGGAACACTTGGCTGCCAGCAGTTCTGGCTCTGTGTTTCCACACACCATCAATCTGGTGCCTGGCAGTCACCGCTCCCCTCCTCACCTCACCTCATGCAGAGAGCAGACACAGCGCAACTATTTGTCTCATGTTGCAGCAGCCAAGCCATTTGAAGGAAAGAAAAAGGGAAAGAAAGGACGATGGAGATAGGGGAAAGTAGTGACTTTCCAACAGACCCTACAGCTCCATTTTGCTGTCAGATTTCTTGTTATCAGTTTTAACATAAACCTGTAGATATAGATGGTGATAGAAAAAAAAAAAAAAACAGAGTTGACTTAGTAAAAGGACAAGCATCTTGATTTAACAGAATTAAACTTGACATTCCTCAAAAAAGTAGTAGGAAAATAGTGGTTCTATAGAAGACTAAATTTTTTCAGACCACATGATGTCTGTGATTTAAAAAGTTCTTACTTCTGGTTTTTCCAGAATAGTACACTGTTGGCTTGTATCTTTTTGACTACTGCCTTCAACAGTGGCAGGATAAAAGCCAAACTATGATTCAGAGGTCCTGAGGACATCTAAGCCTTCACTCCTGGTAGCTTTAACTTTGACCTTAGCCACAGGCATTAACATTTTCTTGTAACAGGAAGGAATCCAAACTTACTTAATCAGTTTTTCTATGTCTGAACTAAAGCCTCAGAGTCCTGAATCATACTTGGCTAGTTAGTAGAATTATTTTACAGTCATAATAAAATGGGTACAAATTAGTAAGAAATTTGTAATAAATGCCAGTTACTTTTAATAATAAGGAATAAACATTTCCATGTCCTTTCATTTCCTGTATCCAAACCAGAGGTTTTTTATCAAAAAGATCAAATAGTTTTAGTGACCATAATAAGCAATAAAGTTTAGATTTGTCTCTGAAAAATGTATTGGCTCATGTAGATGTATGCAATTACATATATATGTATATATGTATATATATGTATATAACTAAAATGTTAGAGTTTGTGGTTTCTGAACACAGTCTGTTTTTTTTTTTTTTCTTTCTGTCTTCATAACACTTATAACACCCACTTAGGTATTCTCATTCTCCCTTGAACACAAACCCCACCTTCTACACTGAAGATTCATTTGATATTGATAGACTTTCACCCAAGTGAAATTTCACCCTTAACAGAAGAAAGCTTTCTTTAGCCCATGGTTTCTTGTCTCATGAGATTAGGAGGATTGCGATACCTGACTTAAATGTATAAATGCTGGACTCCCTGAGCTCTCAGTGTCTTCATTTCCAAGAATATTATAGAAAGTTTATTATACTTTCCAGCTTGGCAGTGCTTTATGCACAGGAGCTTTCAAACTGGCAGTGGATCTGAAGTAAATGAAATTGTAAGAACAACACATAGCAGGAAATGGTTCACTGGTTTTGAGGCTTCATTTATTCCAAAGAAAAGAGAAATGTTATTGTACAAAGTTGAGCAGTATTTGTGTTACAGTAATTATAAAAGTCATATCTTTCACATATGTATAAACTGGGAATAAAAATTCGTTAGATTTTTAAAGGGAAAATAGGTCATTTAGCCAGTTAACTCTCTCAATTCTTTAAGAAAGTTATTTTAACTCAGTCATTTCATAGTTCTTTACACTGAAATAAATACAGTCTAAAAGTTTTTGAATTAATCAACTAAAGACAATAAAACAAATATTTCATTCCCAATTACCAATCAAGGAGATTGGCAGTTCAAAAACAATGAATATTTACTTTCCTCCAATACACAGTTCCTCTTTACCCTAATTTCACATTTTTTCTGTAATTTATGAGTATCTGAGTCTCTGTTAATGTTTTGTCATATCATACATTTTAAAATCTTCCCCTAGTTCAAGAAAGAGTATTTTGATGCCCAACCCAAAAAACATTCTTTCATATTCTTCCTCTTAAGACCAGTTGGATATGATTAAAATCAGACTCAGACAACTTGGCTAAAAATAATTTTCCTCTTTTGATCAGAATGGAAGGGGTAAAAAGTATATTGAGATAAAATAAATAAATAATTCCTAGCTTTACAAAGTTTGATCTTGGGAACATGGAATTAATGTGAAAGTCACCAATAGAGTACTTTCTCAATAATTCTTTGTGCTTGATTCCAATCCATTGTGTGCTCTTTGAGGGTGAAAGATATGGCTTCTCTAGAATAACTTCATTATTTTGATTATGATTATTATATTTTTAACACATTAATTATATATATTAATATGATTCATTGTGATAATAACTGCATGCTGTATGCACTGACCAAATCCAATCTCTCTTTGGACTCTATCCTACCCAACTCTAGTAATCACCATTCTACATTCAGGTCAACTGTCTTTTATAAAATTCTATGTATGAGAAAAACATATAGTAGTCACCTTTCTCTTCAAAGTGACCAATACCTAAATCGGGTACTGCTACATTTTCACCCCTCAATTACTCTTAACTACTGACTTTTTGACTGAATAGGTATGCAGACTTTTTGTTTACCTCTGTTACCTAGAACCCGACAATAAATATTTGCTAATTTTACTATAGATTGGGAGCTCTTGAAGTTTACTATTACATTAACAAACCAGAATTAACTTCAAAGACTACTTATTGGACTTGGTTTAGCTAAATCCCCAAAAGCTCATTGTTTGATAAGAAACCTGCCCAGAGTTAGACTACTCAGTTGATAAAGTTAGTGTGGCAGTCAAAAGAAAACACTGAAATTTCTACTTCTAATCCATTTCATTTTATTGAGGAAAAAAAGCAATAAAATATATTTTTATTCATAAAGTTCACTGCAAATGTTTAGATTGATTTCAGAAGGCTTCTGGTGAGAGACATGATAGGGAATTGATTTTATATTTAGCCGTAAATGAAGTTACTGATTTTTAAAAGAGTAAACTATATAATTAATCATTCTTTTTATTATTAGCTTAAATTATTCATTTTATTTGAACTAACTGTATTTTCCATGCACATTTTTTTTTGACTTATTGCTAAACTTAGTACAGGGAAGAAGAATGAAAACACCCAGGTTGTTGGATTTTCAGGTGCCAGCTTTGGTTGAGAAAAATATCTGGTTTAGTGTGGTATGATTTGTTTCTTTATTTGGAGGATCTGGCAAAGAAAACAACCCATTCCTCAGCTGCTTTTGGTTATTTTATTAGAAACAAAAATTTAATTTTTGAGTGCTACACCTTGACATTGTATGCTTACATACAATAGTGATTCTAAGAGACATGGAAAAGGGATTTTGCAATCTATTGTAAGAATTTAAATAGCTTTTATTTATTCATTTTGAAGTTTTGGCATGAGGAATTCCAGTGGTGATATTTTGTACTTAATACTGTAGTATTTGTGCCTAATATTTCTAGCAAGTTAATGTTTTGAGATTTTGAAAGTCAGGACTAACATCACTCCCATGAAATGAGGGTTTCAATAACACAGTGTTATTAACTCAGTACTCCATTTGACCAAGGAATCAGTCTAAGAGTTGCGTATGTACTGTCATAAAAGTCAGATTGGGCAGGCAAATGGTGATATTTTGCCTTTAAAAATATGTAAAAACCCAATGTAGCAAGGAAACTGAGGCAACTCTAATATAATACAGTTTATTTCAAGTCTGCCATAACTAGATCTGGTGGTCCTTTGAAAGATGTGATTTACCATTTTAGCTTTATATCAACCTCAACTTCCATATGGCATTGAAACAAATAATAAACATACCTTATTTAATCATTCACTCACACATTTGTATATTCACTCTTTTGTCTATTCAACTCATAGTTATTGAGTGTATAAATAATGATGTGTAGGTTTTTGTGATAGACAATGGCAGCATACATAATCATAGTATACCATCTTTCTTCAAGTTGATTAAATTCTAGTGAGGGGCAGGATAACAGAAATAAAACAATCATTCCTTCCCCCATATGTATAATCAAAAAAAGGGGAGATTACACTTTATTTATGTATGATTTATCAAAATGTATAAGTGCATTCTACTGTCATGTACAATTAATTAGAAAAAATAAAATTAAAAATTAAAAAAAGAAATAAAACAATATAGAGGGATAAATAAAACATTAGAAATAAAACAGCTTGTTTTATATGACAAGAAGTTCTTTCCTGACAGTAGTAACATTTGATGTGATTTGATGTGATTTTTAAAGAACATGCTAATATTTTTCTAGGATTCCATCATTGGGAGGTCATTTTAGGAAGAAGCAGAAGTATTTAGTGTAGATTAGTTAACAATATGATATATTCTAGGAATACTAATACTTTGATTTTCATAGAAGGCACAATGTTGATGGTTTTCTGAAGATATATCTGGGAAGATAAAAATGAACCAAAAGAAGTCCATATATGTCAAGATAAAGGGAATGATTTTCTTCTTTTGTGAGGAAGACATTTAATTAAGAAGATTTTTAAGCAAGGGAGGGGTATTTGGGGGGGATCAGGGATAAAACTATTCTTCCTTTAACTGTTGTATAAAATTATGCACATGTCAAAACCCACTGACACCAATAATAAACTGTAATGTAGGCAAATTTTGAAAAAGCATTTAGAAGCTTAGTGAACTCAGATTGACAATTTAACTATATTAAAAATATATGAAACAATCTCTCTGAAAAAAGTGAGAAAATTTTCCTAAATCAAGTAATCTTAGCAATGAGTGAATATCTAAAACTTATTGCAAAAATAGCTGTCTCTAGCTGATGACATTGTTTCCATGGGAGTGTGGGTTAATAACTCTGATACTGCCATCTATGTTGCTACGATTTGGATCTTGAATGTCCCCCAAAATGCCATGTGTTGAAGGTTTGATCCCCAGCCTGTAATGCTGTTGTGAGGTGGTGGAATCCTTAAGATGTGGGCCAAATAGAAGAAGTTAGGTCATTGGAGGTGTGTTCTCAAAGGGGACATGGGGACTCTGGTTTCTTTCTCTCTCCTTTGACTTTCTCACCATGCATGAAGTAACCTCCTCCAACACATATACCTACATTCATGATACTTCCTCATGGCAGGCCCAAATGTGACTCAACCATCTATAGACTAAAACCGCTGAAACAATGAATCAAAATAAACTGTTCCTCCTTCTGAGTTAATTATCTCAGATATTTTGTCATGATAATGGAAAGCTGACTAAGACACATTCACACTACAATTAACAAACAATTGTGAGATGATGTTGGGAACCAGGTTTCTGTGTGTTAAATTGGCAGATTATGAATCCACAAGGGAAGAAAGTTGTAATACTCCATGGGTAATAGAACAGAATTGAAGACATCAAGAGACACTCATGTTTAGGTTAATATAGATTCAGGTGAACCAACCTAGATGCCCTTCAAGAGATGAATGGATAAAGAAACTCTGGTATATGCACAATGGAATACTATTCTGCCATAAAGAAGAATAATATTATGGCATTTGCAAATAAATGGATGGAATTGGAGAATATCATGCTAAGTGAAATAAGCCAAGCCCAAAAAAACCAAGGCTGAATGTTTTCCCTGTTAAGTGGAGAATGATATATAATGGGGATGGGAGGGTGGGGAATGAGAGAATAATGGGGGAACTTTAGAATATGTAGAAGGAAATGAGAGGAAGGGAGGTATGAAAAATGGTGGAATGAGACAGACATCATTACCCTATGTACATGTATGATTACATGAATGGTATGAATCTACATTGTGTACAACCATAGAAACGAAATGATGTACCCCATTTGCGCACAATGAATCAAAATGCAGTCTGTAAAAAATTAAAAGCTAAATAAAAAATAATTATAAAAATTTTAAAAAAAAGACTTGACATCCCAGTAGAAAAAACACTAAGCACCCAGATCTTGGTCTATTTTTTTAAAAGTAAAGTTTATTGAACTTACTTAAAGTATACAATACAATGTTAGAATATATGTATATAATAAATTGGTTATTCTAGTGAAACAAATTAACATATCCATCATCTTACCTAGTTACCCATTTTCCCCCAGTGTGGGAAAAGCAGCAATAATCTACTCTTTTAGCAATAATTGTGAACACAATATACTAATATTAACAGTGATTTTTGGTGTTTATCCTGTATATGTATCATTGCTTACCTTTAACCTACATGTTCCCATTGCCTCACCTTCACTCCTCCTGTGGTACCATTATTTGATTCTCTGTCTCCATGTATTTGAGGATTTAAAAAATATTATATATAATAATTCAGAATGAGACCATGCAAAATTTTTCTTTTGGTTTCTAAAATATTTCCTTTAATATCATATCCTCTAGGGAAATACATGTTGTGGCAAGTGGCAGGATGTCCTCCCTTTTTAATGCTGAATAATATTACTTTGTGTGTGTGTGTGTGTGTGTGTGTGTGTGTGTGTATTTTCTTTAAACATTTATCCATTGATGGGCATTGGGTTGCTTTTATATTTCAATTATTGTGAATAATGTTGCAATGAACATAGGAGTACAACTATATTTATGAGATGATATTTTTCTCTTCTTTGGGTATATATCCAAAAGAGGAATTTCTGGGTGACATGGTGGTTCCATTTCTAATTTCTCAAAGAAACTCCATACCGTTTTTCATAATAGCTGGACCATTCTACATCCCCCACAACATCATACAATTTTTTTGTAATAATAGTCATCATCTTGTGAGGTTATTTCTTATGGTTGTTTTAATTTATATTTCCCTGATAATTAGTGATGTTGCATTTCCCTTCATATACCTATTAGCCATTTTTATGTCTTCATCGGAGAAATATTTAAGTCCTTTTTCCATTCAAGGAATTTAGATGGGTTCATAGACAAGAGTTGGAATGATATATTTTTCATCAATTAATCTTACTTAAATCATATCCCAAACTTTAAGATGTTAAAGCACTAACACCAATAATTTTCTAGTTACTTTGATGAATTTTAAATAGTTGTTTTAACTGAAAGTCTATAAATATTTCTGATTAAGGTTGATGGTGAAAAAAAACAAAAACAAAGCAGAACTAATTTTCTTGTCCAGAAAGTATTAAGAGATATTGAGGGCAGTTTCACATGCATATATAAAATTCATTCAGATATAACATAGACAATGTCAAATTATTAGAAGAATAGATCCATTTTCTCTAACTAGTATTTCAACATGTTTCATTTTCAACTAGAACTTTTTATGTCTTCTGCTGTGTTCAGCACTGATTTCATGATAAAATGCCTTAGTATCTACTACCAAGTATCAAAATAAATGATAAAAAATTAACAATAGTAATATACTGTGTGTTTTTATTTCTCACAATTCTCCTGTATATTCTTTAAAATATATTCTATTTATGATAAACTATTGAATGGCTATACTTTTTTTTAAATACCAAGGTATCTTTAAATGTGGTTATACCCATTGGCATAGCAATATGATGAAAACAGAAAATGTAGGAAAAGTGAAATTTAGATCAATCAAATGGAACAATGTGTAGTCAGAAACACAATTTTTCTGCTGAGAGATCAACACCCACTAGATTAACCAATCATATTACATAATGACAGTAATATCATTTCTCCATGAAAATAAAACAATTTCAGTGAACAAAAAGCATGACTTGGAGAATTTATCCTATTGACCTTATATATTCTATTTTTCATTTATAATTTTTCAGCATAGTAAGGGAACATTTAAATGAAAGGCAATGACATTGTCTTCCTTGTTGTATTTTTTTTTTTTTTTTGAGAATTAGGAGTTTGCAGTGGATTATTATGACTGATATGATCATGGAATACTTTCTTTGTCTTATACCCCGTATCTTCACACTATTGTAATTTGTGTTCTTTTCCTTCATGGTACAGATACAATACTACTCAACTATGTCTTCTTCCTATCAAGTTCGAAAGCCACTTTTCTGTCTATTCTAATGTGGCAATCATTATAGCACCCAAACTACTGATTACCAAATAAACTTGAGTTCTGAAATTGGATTAGGCATGTTTAAGCCCTGGTTCAATCACACACTAACTGTATAATTGTGGGGAAAATTACTTTAATTCTGTGAGCCTCAGTTGCTTTATCTCTAAAATGGACAGGGTAACCTCATGAGATTGTGTTTCACTAAAATGATGAATATAAAGTAGTTCATATTGGATGCATAGTAAATGCTTAATAAATACTAGTTATCATGCTTACACATACCTAGCAATACTAAGTATCTACTAGTCCTTTTCATACTGTCCTCTTTATTCTCCTCTGCTCCATTTGTGGCTATTATTTATTCACAGATTTCACTTCTTATCACTCTACAGTGTCTTATTAGACAACCTTGTGAAAACAACCTGTTTGCTGATTTTTTCCAAATGCTTATTTTTTCTGAATTTGAGTATAGTTCATGAGTCCAAAGACCTGTTTAGTTCATTTTCAAGGCCTGTTTATTGGTTTTTCAAATGGAGAAATATTATCTCTCTTTCTGTATTTCCACACAAAGTACTTCATGCAGTACTGGCTATACAGAAGCACTAATATGATATTTATTGGCTTAATAAGCCCATCAATTATTTCCTTTTTTATCATTTTCTCACTAGTTTTTGTCTTTAACTTGTTTTATTACAGTAGGTAAATTATTAGGGAAGAAGAGCTATTTCTGAATTAATATTTTGTATTCTACACTATCCAGAAACAGCACAAAATCTTTATTAAGTATGTATAAAAGACAACATGTTCTAGAATTTTGAGAAATGAATTAATATTTTTCATATGTTCAAATATATTAAGAAAGATAAAGTGTTAATGAAGCAAATGTTAGAAAAGAAATGAAAGCCAGAGTGTTAGTTACAATGGACATAGTGATAATAATAATAAATAATAATAATTTAAGACCAAAAAGGAAGAAAAAAGAAAAACAAACCAAAAAATGAATGTATCAGAAGCCATAATTGTCTTACCTTCTACAAATGAGTAACACTACAGTCTTTTCCCTGCTACAGAAATATAATAAGATGGCGAACAAGTTACTGACATTCGTTATATTCAACTAGAAAATTCACATATCTGTAAAGAATTTTATAAAAATTAAGCATACCTAAACATTAAATTTTACATAACTGCTGATTTTCTCATTCATTTCTGAATTTCTACTTTAAATTTTTGTCCATCATCATCTTACTGCAAATGTTTGCAGATATTCCTGATATATCACCTAAGGGACGTTGTGTCCTGACAACCACTGGCATTATAGTCTTAAGTTAAAAAAAATGCTGTAACTTCTTGCCAATTAGCTTAAAAATAAACTGAAAATGATGACTTGGTCTAGAATTTAAGGTCTTGGTGCCAAGTTTCAGCACCAAATCCAATTTTGCAGCCAATTTCAAAACCTCTGAAAATTGGGGTCAATGCAAGGACAAGAAACCAAAATGCTAAATCAATAAATTAAAATTGATTTAATTTACTCAGTGAAAGCTGCACATGTAGATTAAATGTGAAAACTTTCAATTTATTGTCTTTCTTCAGAACCTTTTCAATAACTTCATGCAAAATATACCTTTGAAATGAATAAACAGTAGATATGTTTAACCACATACTCTAAATCTTTAAAAATACTCTTTAAAAATAAAGCAGACGTCTTTGGGCATGTGAAGATAAGCAACTCTCTTTAATTGTATTCCAAAAACAATGTAAATTGTAAAGAAGAAAATTTTAAATATTTTTACAATAAATATTTAATATGTACATCCTCAATTCTACCAATAACATTCAACTGTTTACATTATTATCTCATTTCTATCCATCAATCCATCTTCTTTTATATATTTTAATATAGATAATTTACAGATATTAGCATTTATCCCTTATAAAGACTTTAAAATAAATATTATTAAGAATATTTCCATATTGCTAGTTTGTTTATTTGTTTGAGGTTGTTGTGAATGGTATTGATTTCCTTCTCATCAGATTCATTGTTGATGCATAGGGAAACTATTGATTTTTGTATGTTGATTTTGTTTCCTGCTACTTTGTTGAATTTGTTTATGAACTCTAGCAGTCTTCTGGTGGAGCTTTTTGGGTCTTCTAAATGTAGGATCATATCATCTGCACATAGTTGTAATTTGACTTCTTCCTTTCCTGTTTTTATCACTTTTATTTCCTTCTCTTGCCTAATTGCTCTGGTGAGAATTTCTAACACTACATTAAATAGGTGTGGTGAGTGTAGACATCCTTGTCTTGTTCCACACTTAAAAATAAATGCTTTCAGTTTTTATCCCATTTGCTATAAGGTTTTCTTTTTGTTTTTTGTTTAGGCCTTTATGATGTTGAGGGAGTTTCCTTGTATCCCTAGTTTCTTCAGTGTTTTTATTATAAATGGATGCTGGATTTTGTCAAAGGCTTTCTCTCCATCTATTGAGATAAGGGTTTTGTCATTAATTCTATTTATGAGATGAATTATATTTATTAATTTGTACACATTAAATCAGCATTATACCTCTGAGATAAAACCAACTTGATCTTTATGTACAATTTTCTTAATATATTGTCAAATGTGATTTGCTAATATTTCATTAAGGATTTTTGCATCTAAATCCATCATCAGAGATATCGGTTTTCTTTTTTTGATGTGTCCTTATCAGGTTTTGGTATGAATGTGATGCTGGCTTCAAAGAATAAATTTGGAAGTGATCTAGCCCTTTCTATTTTATGGAATAATTTGAGAAGCATTGGCATTACTTCTTTAAAGATCTAGAAAAATTCAGTTGAGAATTCATCTGGTCCTGGGAATTTCTTTCTTGGAAGGTTTTTTCTTATTAATCCTATTTCATTACTGTTATTGGTCTATTTAGGTTTTCTGTCATTTTGATTCAGTTTTGGAAGGTTGTATGTGTCTAGAAATATATCCACTTCTAGGTTTTCCAATTTATTGGAGTGAAAGTTTTCAAAATAGTCCCTAAAGATTCACTGAATTTCTGTGATGTCTGTGGTGATTTCTCCTTTTACATCTTTAAGTTTTATTAATTTGGGTCTTCTCTTTTTCTTTTGGGTAGTTTGATAAAAACTTATTGATCTTGTTTACCTTTAAAAGTACCAACTTTTCATTTAATCAATCTATTCTACTTTCTATTATCAATTTCATTGATGTTTGACTTTGGTCTTAATTATTTCCCTCCTATTCATTTTGATTTGGTTCATTCTTATTTTGTGGGGACTTTGAAATGCATCATTAGGTTGTTTACCTGGTGTCTTTCCAATTTTCTTATGTAGGCACTCATAACTACAGACTTTCCTCTTAAAACTGCCTTCATAGTGTCTCAGAGGTTCTGGAATGTCGTATCACCACTCTCAATTTGAGTCACAGAATTTTTTAGATTCTCCCTTGATTACTTCTATGAATCGTGCATCATTCAAAAATGTATTGTTCAATCTCGGTGTGTTTATATGGTTTGTTAAGTTTGTGTGTGTGTGTGTGTGTGTGTGTGTGTTGACTTCTAATTTCATTCCACTATGATCTGATAAAATGCAAAGCTTTATATCAAAGTTGTTGTTTTTGCTAAGAGTTCCTTAAAGGTCTAAGATATGGTCTATTTTAGAGAAGGTTCCACGAGTCACTAAGAAGAACGTATATTCAGATGTTGCTGGATGAATTATTCTCTTTGCCTATTACTGTCTCATTTTTTGTTTGAGGTTAAATTTACATACAATAAAATGCACAAATTGTAAGCATATCATTTGATAATTTTTGCAAATTCATATCTCTGAACCCAAATTCCATTAGGGACATGTGATATTAACATTACTTCAAATAGTTCTATTATTAATTTACCATAACTTTAAATGGATAAAATTTAAAGTAAATATTTCACATTGAGGAATTAAAATCCCTTTCCTACTATCTTATTCCCCTTGTTAAGATAGCAATTCAAGAATAATTTCACTAATTCAGTAAATAAGCATTTTAATAATTCAGTAAATAACAAGCATACACTTGAGGAAAACATTGACATTATTGAACAAGAAACTCAATTCACTGCACTAGCTGAGAATATTCTCTAGGTAGTTAAAATAGAATGAAAAATGTTCTTTTTTTCAAATGAAATTCATTCCAGAAATTTATCAAATAAAGAAGTACCTAATATTTTCATGTAGCCTTTATTCTGTTTTAAGAAAATAGAAATATTGAGTTTTCATGAATTTTGTTGATGAATTGAAAGTTGAAAGCACTCTTTCCTGACTTGTTGGAAATTTTATTATGGAAAGTATTATACATATAGCTCATCAGTGTTTTAAAATTTACTATAATTAATGAAATAGTACCCATTCTTATGTATTCTTCAAAATCAAAGATAATTGTTCCAAATGCTAGAAATGTTGCTGGGAAGAAAAAGTCAGATTCTTTTTTTTTTTACAAAAAGTGAGGTTCCAAATTAATTTGAAAGTAAAGTGCCATGTTATTGAGTGGGTATCAATTTACAAGTTGTATTAAATTTATTCAGTTATAAAATGATTTTTTAAGGTTCTTGGGCTTGGAAATCTTTGACGTTTTGACCCTAACTCCTCGATTTCATGAATCTTAGGTTTGTAAGGAAGACAACATACCAATACTCCTAAATTAAGAAGTCAATTAGTGGAAATTCCCTTAAGGAAGATAGTTTTTTTTTTTCCTTCATATATGCAAAGAATGATCTGAGGAGCAAAATTTTTACCATGAAATTCTCTGCACTTACAGACAAGTGGAAATTTTAACACATATCTATTCTCCCACCTCCAAATTCTTTATCACTTGAGTACATATAATAGATCTCTGTTCTTGCAATTATAGTGAATGCTTATCCAAATTCTATAAATTACTGTTCAATTTTCCTTAAATTCAATATTAAGAAAAGAATTACTCATTGGCATTGTAGAAAAAAAAATCACTCAGAAATGCACAGTATTTATGGTAGTATTTTTCTTGGCAATAAATGATGACCTGGAATGAAATAAAATAATTTTTCTCCATGGTTTTACTAAATTTTCTTCTCTCTTAATTCCTCCTTAGTCTGACCTTCCACCAAAGACAACAGGAAAAATAGGGCTGGAAAGAAGCATTAGAATTGAATTGCAGTATTTAATAGGCATTTAATATCTTTGAACATTTAAAATTCAGCTTTGCAATTTCTGGATCTAAAGTTATAATTTAAATCATTATAAAATTACACTTTTAAACATCAAGTTGAATACAGATATCGTGTGTAGATTTCATCTGTTCTATAATCACTTTCACAACTTTTGAGCTAATAGACATTGGTTCTAAAACTGTGAACTATAAGCTAATGTAAGCTCATCATTTGAGTACTATGACTAGTTTTAAATTTGTAGTCTTTAGCTATCTAGTCTAATTTTACAACTACTTCAAGGTAAATAAATGATTTTGAGATATTCTTTGTCTACTTGCCCACATTTACATCAATTTTTTTTTTCCTGAAAATATCTCTGCCAAGCACAAGGACAGAAATTAACCACTGGAGTGATGGTCAAGTAATAATTTGGTCAAATAGTATCTCATTGTATTTGTATAGGAATGCAGGACCAAAGGAATGTGCACAAAGATGCTGCAGTCATTGATCTTTCCTATTTTCAAGACTAAGCTTGGAAGAATAGAGTCCCTTCATAGAAACTCAAAATTTGGATGTATGTATTCACTTTCTATAGATAGTTGAATTTCCATAGATCTAGTACCATTCTAAGCAGAAAATATATGTAACTTCATAGATTATCCATTGAATATTCCAAGCAGAGTGCATTTCATTGCTTCTTCAAAGGTTGCACTTGTAATTACTGCATTATAAGAACATAAAATCTGGGAATGTGCTTTAGGATCAATCTAGATCCTTTAAAGAAAATGAAAACCACTCCAGGCATTTCAATTGAGGTTATTTAACTCAGGAAGTTGCTTACATAGGTGATAGAAAATTGGGTAGTCACACATTCAATTGTGAAGCAATCCGGAGATGAGGGCTGGAAGGACTCAGAGGAAGTAGCGGAAATAGAGCCAGAAGCCACTGTACCCAGTAAGTGGGAAAACTGTAAGAGGGGCTGCATGGTAGGAGGCAAAGCTAGGATCATATTATAGGAAGATGTTTAAGAGCTCTGGAACAGAAGAGAATGAATAATCACTTTCAGAAAATGACTCCAGAGGCAAAGAGAATGAATAATGACTTCAATTCTTTCTTACAGCTTCTGACTAACTCCCTCCTACCTCTCATTGTCTCCTTATCCCATATTGACACTGTCTAGCATCATCACAAAGTTAAAAGTCAAATTTGTATCACTCTTGTATGTTGACTTCAGTCCTTCTGGATAAATGCCAAAAAGTGAGATAGCTAGGTCATATGGTGGTTACTTTTCTAGTCTTTTGAGGAATCCCCATATTTATTTCTACAATGGTTGTACTAATTTGCAGTCAGAATAACAATGCGCAAGTGTACATTTTTCTCCATACTCTAACCTGCAATTATTATAATTTATATTTTTGATGATTGTTATTCTAAATGGAGTGAGAGAAAATGTAAGTGTAATTTTGATTTCTCTGATTCGTAAGGATGCTGAACATTTTTTTCATATATTTGCTGGCTTTTTCTTTTCTTTTCTATCTATCTATCTATCTATCTATCTATCTATATTTTTAGAAATGTCTGCATAGATAATTTGCCCATCTATTGATTGGGTTATTTGATTTTGGATGTTAAGTTTTTTCGAGTGCTTTATGTATTCTTGATATTAATCCCCTGTGAGAGCAATAGTTGGCAAAGATTTTCTCCTGTTCTCTACTCTCTTCATGCTCTAGTTTTCTTTTCTGTGCAGATGCTTCTTAATTTGATACCATCCCACTGATTGATTCTTGGTTTTATTTCTAGAACTTTAGGAGTCTTATTAAGGATATCAGTGTCTGCACCAATATATTCTAGTGCTGACCCATGTTTTCTTCTAGCAGTTGCAAGGTTTCTGGTCTAATTCCTAGGTCTCTGATTCACTTTGAGTTAATATATAGTAATACTTGCATACCGGTATTTATAGCAGTGCAATTTATAATAGCTAAATTATAGACCTTAGCTAGGTGTAAGCCTAGCTGCCCATCCACAGAAGAATGAATAAAGAAAATGTAATCTAGATAAACACAGTAGAGTTTTACTTTGCTGGAAATAAGAATGAAATTATGTCATTTCCTGGTAAATGCATGGAACTGGAGAATATGATGACTGAAAGAAGCCAGACTCAGAAAGTCAAGAGTTGAATGTTCTCTCTCTCAAGCAGAATCTTGAGTGATATAAGAAAATTTAAAAGGAAGGGATTTCATTAAAAAACAAAAAACAGAAGGAAGAGTAGTGGAAGGCAAGGGAAGAGGAAAAATGAGAAAGCAGAGGAACTGCAGAATGCAGTTAACCAAATTATGCTATGTGCATGTATGAATATATCACGAGTTCCAATTTTACATAGAACTATAAAGCATCAATGAAGAAAACAATACATGAATAGTAGGAAGACCAATAGAGCAGAAGAAGGAAACCAGGAGAGAGCAGGGAAAGGAAAGGTGAAGCGCTGGAGATTGAAATGTTATATGCATTTATGAATATACCAAAATGAAACCCACTATTATGTATAACTATAATGTATTAATATAAAACATTTTCAAAAATATATCAAATTTGTTTTGTTATTGATTGGGGGAACATGGAGTTGAATTTAACTTTTAAATTACTAAAATATGTTGCTGTAAATTTTTGTGTTACAAAAATTTATAAACAAATTATACAGCATGAAATTTCAGATTATATGTAATTACACTTAAAGAATTAGACTACCTGGTGAAAGATCTTCATTCTAAAATTTAGTTTAAAAGTTAGTCTTACTCAATTCCATTTGTTAGGGACTGATAACATGTCTAGCACGCAATTTAGTATTTAGTATATATATTGTACACATAGCATAGTGGTTAATAGTTGTATTTTAGAAGCAAACAGAAGTGGACTTGAATATCAGCACTACTATTTAATAATCATTTGAACATGAGAAAATTAATCTACCCTATTGAGCTTCCATTTTCTTATCTGTAAAATTTCTCCAAATTATTTGGTAAGGAGTAAAAGAATAATTATCAAATAAAATGTGTGTATGATGCTGAGCAGGCCTGGCATATGATGCTTAGTAAATTAAATAATAATTATTAATACTTTAGTAATACAAATAATGTCACTGTTCAACTATTCTAACATTTTTTCACTGCATTTTTTTCTGCTTTATAATGATGTCCCTGCTATGCAAAGTGAACTAAAATGCCAAGGCATTACTTAAATTTTCTTGCAAATGTGAAAGTAAATTTCACAGATATTCAAATCTTTACTATATTTTTGTCCTAGAAAATATTCTCCCTTTATTTACTGTGCTACATTAGGAATTAAAGAGTTGCTGCCATCTCTGCTGTCCTCACCTGGAGGTTTTCTCTCTGGGTGCAGCCCCTACCACCCCAACCCATTGCCAACATCACCAACCCACTGCAGCAGCCACTGCCTGCTGCCACCAACCCTGCCACTACCACTGCCACCACCACCACCCATCCAGTTACATACATCTTGGGACACTGGCCAGGGTCTGAGAGGTCAAGATACCAGCAGGTTTGCCACACCTGCCATCTCAGGTGCAGCCACCCTTATCTGAGGATGCCACCAGGACTTGAAAGTACAGTGTCAGGGTGTCTACAGGTTTGGAAGCACCTGGGGTCTTCCTGCTGGGAGTGCTGGTGGTGTCCATCTTGCTATTGATTCTCAGGATCACTCATCCCTAGTGGTCTCTCTGCAAATTCCAGCTGCATTGAGATCTTGGGCCAGAGGGACAGTGACTGGGTCTGCCAGGATCAGTCTGGACCAGGCAATCCTATGAGAAGTCAGAGACAGGGCTAAGAAATTTTGAACACCTGCAGAAACAGTTGTTCAGTTTTCCATTGAGATTTATTTTATTTTTATTTTTTATTTTCTAACATCTCTCTCTCTACCATATTTGGAGCAAGGTATTTTTCATGCATCAGTTTGTTTGAGGACAGTGATAAATTATTGGTGTTTTGCAGTTTTGCTGTATATTCTTAAAATTTTAATTTTTTTCCCTCTTTGTATATATTCTTCCTCTCACTTGTCTGTTTTCCTTGATTCTCTTTCCACTTTTTCCCCACACAACAGACTATCTCTGTCAGTTCCTCTTCCACTCTTCCTGTGAGTTTTTACTTCTAATCTCTCTCTTCCTCCCTCATGAACATCATGTCCTACACTACTTGTGTTCTTGCTTTGTTCACATTTGAATCTGTAAGCTCTTTTAACAAATTTTCTGTTTAAATTGTAGACAGTTATTGAACTCATCATTTCTGTTTATTGTGAGAAAGCATTAGACAGTTTAGTGGGAGCTATTAGATTTAAGGCTGTATATTGTTTACACTGGGTGTCATTGGTATTGGTCTCCCCCTAAAAGGGGAGGTACTGGAAACTTTCATGGACAATCGAAGTCTACAGGGTGGAATCTGTACTGCCTTAGATTCATACAACTAGATGGGAAGACACACAAATAGCATGTAAAAAAAAAAAAGGGACCAAAGTACCGGAAACAAACCAAGATACTCCCATAAAAGAATCCACTGATAACACAGTAGAAGAAATGTCCAAGAAGGAGTTTGGAATGTTAAACATTGTAAACATAACTAAACATAGTTAAATTAATCTGTGGAATAAAGGATGATGCAAAGAGTAAAATCAAAGAGAAAATACAGGAAATGAAAGATCACTTCAATAAACAGACATTCTGAAAAAAATGCAGAAATCCTCAAATGAAGGAATCAATATATTAAATTATAAATTTAATAAAAAGCATAGCCATCAGACTAGACCATTTAGAAGACAGAACCTCAGGCAATGAAGACAAAATATATAATCTTGAAAATAAAGTTGACTACACAGAGATGATGGTAAAAATCCATGAACAGAACTTCTAAGAATTATGGGATAACATGAAAATACCAAATTTAAGAGTTATCAGGATAGAAGAAGGAGCAGAGATACAAATCAAAGAAATGCACAATCTTTTCAGTGACCTAATTTCAGAAAATTTCCCAAACTTAAAGAATGAAATGGAAACCAAATACAAGAGGCCTACAGGAACCCAACTGTACAAAATTACAGCAGATCCACACCAAGACACATAATAATAAGAATGACTAAAATATAGAATAAGGATAAAATCTTAAAGGTCATAAAAGAAAAAAAGTAAATTATGTGTAGGGGGAAACAAATTCAGATCTCAACTGATTTCTCAACCCAGACCCTCAAAACATATTTAAGCTCTGATAAAAAAAAATGGATGCCAACCAATAATTTTATATTCATCAAAATTAAATTTCAGATTTGAAGATGAAATAAAAACCTTTCGTGATAAACAAAAATTAAAAGAATTCACACCTAGAAAGCCTGCACTACAGAACATTCTCAACAAAATATTCCATGAGGATGAGGAGGATAAAAAAAGTGAAAACCAGCAAAGGAAGGAACTACACTAAAGGAGTAGTCAATCAAAGGAGAAATTAGGTCAAATTAAAAACCAGAAATAAACCAAAATGACTGGGAATACAAATCATATCTCATTAATAACCTTGACTGTCAATCACCTAAATTCATCAATCAAAAGACATAGACTGGCAGATTGGATTAAAAAAACAAGACCAACAGTATGCTGTCTCCGAGAGACTCCCCCCACAGGCACAAATATCCACAGACTAAAGGTGAAAGGATGGGAAAATCTGGACAGATCCTCCACACAAAACTAAATAAGGAAACTATAGAAATGAATAATATGATAAATAATTTAGATTTAAGAGACATATATAGAATATTTCATCAATCAACTAATACACTTTTTCTAAGCAGCATATGGATGATTCTCTAAAATAGACTATGTCTTATGCCACAAAACAACTCTTAGTAAATACAAAAAAAAGGCAATAATATTCTATCATATTATAATGAAATAAAATGAGAAATTAATAGATTAATGAGAAAAAATAGAAACTACTCTAACACATGGAGACTAAATAATACACTGTTGAATGACAAATGAACAGTTGAACAAATCAAGGTTGAAATAAAAAATACTTAAAGGTAAATGAGAATACTGATACAACATATATTAAAATTTCTGGGACACTTAGAAGGCAATACTAAGAGGAAAGTTCATTGCATTGAGCTCATTTATTAAAAGAATAAAAAGTCAACAAATAAATGATCTAACATTATATCACAAACCCCTAGAAAAAGAACAAATCAACAACAAAATTAGTAGAAGACAGGAAATAATTAAAATCAGAGCTGTAATCAATGTAATTGAAGCAAAATAAATAAATTCAAAAAATTGACAAAACAAAAGGTTGGTTCTTTGAAAAAATCAATAAAATTGATAAACCCTTAGAAATACTAACAAAGAGAAAAAGAGAGAAAACCAAAATTACTAAAATATACAATAAAAAAGGAAATATCACAATGGGCAATACTGAAATACAGAAGATAATTAGCATGTATTTTGAAAATTTATACTCTAATAAAATAGAAAATATTAAAGACATCAACAAATTTCTAGAAACATGTGACCTACCCAAACTAAATCAGGAGGTCATACAGGACAATTCCAAGTAATGAAATAGAAAATGCCATCAAAACCTACAATCAAGAAAAGCCCAGAACCAGAAGGATACTCGACTAAGTTCTACAAGCCCTTCAAAGAAAAATCATCACCAATACTCTTTAAAGTATTCCACAAAATAGAAAAGGAGGGAATTTTTCCAAACTCTATGAGGTTAGTATCACCCTGATACCAGAAGCAGAAAAAGACACATCAAGGAAAGAAAACTTCAGACCAATATCCTTGATGATCATAGATGCAAAAATTCTCAATGAAATTCTGACAAATCACATACAAAAACATATTAAAAAGATAGTGCACCAGGATCAAGTAGGATTCATCCCAGGAATGCAAGGTTGGTTCAACATGTGGAAATCAATAAACATAATTCATCATATCAATAGACCTAAAGGTAAGAATCATATGATCATCTCAATAGATGTAGAAAAAACTTTTGACAAAATACAGCACCCCTTCATGTTCAAAACACTGGAATAACTAGGGATAGTGTGAACATACCTCAGCATCGTAAAAGTCATATGCTAAACAGATGGACAACAGCATTCTAAATGGAGAAAAATTGAAAGCATTCCCTCTAAAAACTGGCACAAGACAAAGATACCCTCTTTCACCACATTTATTCAACATTGTCTTTGAAACTCTAGCCTGACCAATTAGACAGATGAAAGAAATTAAAGGGATACAAATAGGAAAAGAAAAACTCAATCACTATTTGCCTATAACATGATTTTATATTTAGAAGATCCAAAAAATTCCATCAGAAGACTTCTAGAACTAATGAATTCAGCAAAGTATCAGGTTATAAAACCAACACCCATAAATCAAACACATTCCTATATATCAGCGATGAATCCACTGAAAGAGAAATTAGAAAAACAACCCCATTCACAATAGCCTCAAAAAAATTTTTTTGGTAATCAATCTAACAAAAGAGGTGAAAGACCTCTACAATGAAAACTACAGAACACTAATGAAAGAAATTGAAGAACATCTTAGAAGATGGAAAGACCTCCTATGTTCCTGGATAGGCAGAATTAATATTGTCAAAATGACCTTTCTACCATAAGCATTATACAAATTTAATGCAATTTTTATTATATGCACATAAAGTAATAATGTATATTTCATTATGGTATCCTTCCTAACCCTATACCCCTCCTTTCCTTTCACTTTCCTCTACCTAATAAAAAGTAACTCTATTCTTCTCTAGTGCCCTGCCCTTATTGTGAATTAGCATCCACATATCAGAGAAAACATTCTTTTGGTATTTTAGGATTGGGTTTAGTTCACTCAGCATAATATTCTCCAATTCCATTCACTTAACTGGAAAATGCCATAATTTCATTCTTCTTTAAAGTTGAGCATTACTCAATTGTATATATATATATATATATATATATATATATATATATATATATATTTATGTGTGTGTGTGTGTTCTATATAACACATTTTCTTTATTCATTCATCTGTGTGGAGTCACAGATTTGACTCCACGGAAATGTTGTAGGTCAGGCTATATGGGCAATGACTAAACAGACTCCCTTTTGCTCTAGACTCCATGTTATATAGGAAATGCTTCTCCATTGGGAACATTCCTGCCTTTATACCCATCAACAGTTGCTTAGCGTCTCCCATGGGAACACGCCAACTCTATACCATCATCAGTTACTTAGCATGACATGTTTGGCAACACAAAATGATAATTCTTATATAATGAAAAAATGTTCTCTTTTTGATTTTTATTTTTCCTACACAATGTACCATGCCAACAGTGGTTGTTTAAATTTTAGTAACCATTCTTTAATTTGTACCTAAGTAAGATCATTTTGACCCACTTCCCCCTTCTGCTAATGATTTTAGATCTCATGGTGCTAGTTTGTAATTTTAAATCATAGCAATAAACACTTATGATTGATGTACTGATTTAAAAACCCCTACAACCTCTGTGGTTGAGGCCGTTCTCCCAATAGTCATTTTTGGGGGGTTGTGTGAGACAATCAGCTGTCCCGCTAATAAAGACTCTTGAATTTGGACTTCTCAGTGGTGATCGGTCTGTTCTTAAGTTGCACCCCACAGTAATCTGTTGACATCTAGGTTGGTTCCATCATTTAGCTATTGTGAATTGAGCTGCTATAAACATTGGTGTGGCTGCATCACTGTAATATGCAGATTTTAAGTCCTTTGTATATAAACTTAGGAGTGGGATAGCTAAGTCAAATGGTGGTTCCATTCCAAGTTAAAAAAAAAAAAAAAAAAACTGAAAAAAATTTCAACAAAATAAAATAATAAAAAGAATTAACATAAAAATCAATTAGAAGAGCAAATGAAAAAAAAGGAAGACTTAGGAAACCAGGCATCAATGCAATTTAGTGTCTTTCTCCTCAGAGACAGCCCTGTGTGTTAATCAAAAACTCATTTCAACAATAGACTTTAGAGAAGGGAGCAGTGGGTGGGAGAAAGGAAGAGGAAGGAAAGGTACTGGGGATGGAAATAGACAAGATATATTGCATGCTTTTATAATTATGTCAAAATGGATTCTACTGTCATGTGTAAATAAAAAGAACCGATTTTTAAGAATAGGCTTTGCTCACATGCCCTTGCCCTTCTTCCATTTTTCCCCCACATCTGCATCCTTGATGTTTTTATCAGGCCCCCAATGACGTGGGTCCAGCATTACACAGCTATATGAAAGCAGATAAGGCCTCAAAATAGTCTCTTGAGCTCATCTCACACAAACTATACCAGGGGTGATTAGGAGAAAACTGATATGAATATCTCTATAGCTACAGTTATATTTTCTTTTTAAGAATATATTTAAAAAAATTATTTTCCAAATTCATAGCAGAAAAGGCAAATAGAGTAAATATAATATTTAACTGATTCTGCAATTGGAGTAATTGATTTGGCCTTGTGAGGCAATTCAATTAGCTTAATCATATATTTCATTTTTTATTTTATTCTCTAAATATATTTTACTTGATTCATAATAGATAATCTTTCAATAGAAAACCTAGGAAAAAGTCATTTAATAATATTTCTATCCTGTTCTTATTCACAATGTCCACTGTAAATCAGATTCTACTTCTTATACCTATCACTATTGACATTTCAGTCTTTGAGGTTATCAAATCTTTCCAGAATCAATTGCACATCATTTTAGTTTTCTATTCCCTGTTCCATTCAGCTTTCCACAATATTGAGCATTCTCTTGAAACTTTTTTCTAAAGGCTTCTCTAATACTATAATGTACTAGTTCCATTTTTCCTTCTCAGATTTCATCTGTATTTCTTACAAATCTTTATCTATTTTCAATAACCATGAGCAAATAAGATCATTTTAATTAGAAGGAATAGTAGAAAATTATTTTTAAAAATTCTATTTAAATTCATGATTTTAATTAGCTAAAAATAACAAGAGAATAATGAGTTATTACTTATTGTACATATTGTGTGATGATTTATAGGCACTTCTGTATTTTGTGTACTTACACACATTATTTCACACTATAAATGTCCACAGCAAGGATATGAAGCAAAGATTATAGTACTGTGATTAGAGATAAAAAAATAAGGCTTGGAAAATTTATACAATGTGACCATATTTGTATGTGGTGAAAACTAATACATACCCATAATTTTTAGTCTGCTGCACATTTCTATCAAATCATTCTATAAATCGGAAAGGATGACTCCTGGCATATATATGGTGTTCGTTCACTCTTGTGCTGAAGGGGGCTTCGTTATTCAACCATGAACTACCCACTGAGCCAGAACATGGCCTCACAATTCTGAGAGAAGTGGTACTCAGGCAGCTACCATCAGTTAGAGCGGTCAATAATGAGACAGAAATTTAAGTTTCACACAGGTCTTTCTCAACTGTAGAACTTATTTCCTTTGTTTCACAAAAATGTGTCATCCCATAAGTACTACTTACTGATCACAGAATAAATTCAACCACTTTTTCCTTATTAAAGACTAAAAATCTTTTTGAAAAAGTAAAATACCTGATATTTATTCTAAATCAAACACTTCATATACCTTTCACCACTCTTACTAGAAAAAAATATAACTAAATTTTGTTGGTATATATTCAGCAACTTTGGTATTTGTTACAGTGGTCCATGATAATATTAATGCTCACTTCCAAATATTCTTCTTAAAAACTGAGCTGGAACAAAAACATTGGAATTCCCTTTGAGTTGTGATGGTTCTTAAGAGCTGAGCAGAAAAGTTCTCATATTCTTCTAAGAGAAAGAAGAAAGAGAAAAAGAAAAAGAGAAAGCAATGGAGAGAGGGAAAGAGAGAGAGGGAGGAAGAAAGTAAAGAGTTGGAGGAAGGAGAAAAAGGGAAGGAAATAGACAAAAAAGAAGGGGGAATATAAAGAGGAAAGGAGAGAAAATTAAAGACAAGGAAAAAAAAAAAAAAAGAAATGAGAAGAAAATGCCCGAAGTTTCTTCTTCAGATGAGAGTGTTTATAATTAACAAATAAAAATTAAACTATTATTCATTCAATCAAAACTTGGTAAGCAATTTTGAGCAAACTTTATTCTAAATGATAGAGGAATAGCTAATAAAAATAAGCATATTCTCTACTTAAATAGGGTATGAAATCTTTCTTATAAAATGTTGCATATTCCACTGTAAGTACATGCGCCTTGTCGGTGAGCTTTTCTCTTTGCTCTTAGCTCACATTTTTGATGAGAAAGTCTAAGGAAAATTTCGGTGACTTACTTGAAAGGATAGCTTGCTTCTAGTACATTTCTGGGGAGAGTGGATGCCAGCCTAGTATAATAACTCTGTTCTGTTTTATTCCACATGGTGTCACTCTGTGCCTATCAAGGACACAATTATCTTCAGTTTAGTTTCTGAGTGACATCCATTGCATTTTAAGTGGTGAAGCATATCACTGATTTTGAATCACAAAAACTGAAAGAAACAGTTTTAACTGTAAAATACTGGCTAAATTTTCTTAATTAATTCTTATTGTCTTTCAAACTTTAAAACAAATAGCACATTGTAACATTAGGAGTATTATTTTGTCACCAAATCAGTGTACTGAAAAAGTTATATTTCCAGAATATATTTGCCAAAACTTCATTACAAATATTCATATGTATATTTTTATGTTATATATTAAAGTAAGAAACCAATAAAACCTTTTCAATGGGGGAGAACAATGGGAAAAATTTGATGAAGAAAAATAATTTTGTGGAGATATATATTCTAAAACCAACCTCAGTCATTGGTTAATCTTGTCTAGATGAAGGATTTTTAAAATAGCAATAAAATAAGAAGATTTTTTTAGGTAACAAAGTATTGATCTTCAGAGAGTCACTTGTCATTAGAGAGGAAGAATTGGACTTATTCTTGACATTGTGATTGTAAACCACAGGATGACCCAAGTGAGAAAATGTTAAGAAGCACTGAGTTGTAGTGACTAAGGTATTCCCATCTGGAAAATGGGAACACTTGGTCACAATGTTTAAGAAGACATTCAGGCAAAGAATGATTGCCCCTTGAAGTTCTTTTAGCGACTTTTAAGTGTAGAATTCTATGCTTCAAAAATAAATACCATATAGGAGAAGAAACTCTTACAGGGAAAGAAATAGAATAGGTGTACTACTACAAATATATTGTCACGTAAGTTCAATAGTGAAATAAAGGTCACTAGAGGCCCATAACACAGAAAATCATCATAAACAATTTGTTTTTTGCATTTCTGATTATCTTTTTTATTAATTTTCTTAGATAACTACAGAAAATATAAATTAATCTATATTCTAAAAATAGTTTATATAACATAGAAATACAATTTACATTCTAGATTTGCATTTTAAAAAGAGTTGAACCATTCATTATATGTGGCCCTTCAAATATGTTTAAATTAATTACATATAATTAAAATCTGATCCTTAATTACACTGGCCCTATCATCAAGTGCTTAGTTGTCACACATGGTTCATGACTATCAAGTTAGATAGTTCAGGTTAAAGACCATTTCAATCACCATAGAAATTTGCCCTGGGCATTGTTGTTCCAGGTTTCACTCCATACAATGGTGTCATATTACACATAATGCTTTATTTCCACAATTTTCTGCTTAAATGTTTATTGAATAAAGTTTTCATAAGATTTATGTGTGCATATGATATATATGTGTACATATGTGTATATATATATATATATACACACATACACACAAACACACATGTATACATACACTTATACATATATATAATGTAGTCTGGAGTTGGGTTAATTGTTTTGTTAAGTGGATGTTGCCAAAATATGAAGTATAATCTCTGAATATTTTATGTAAAATTATATGCAGTTTCTGATTAGCTGGTATAAATATATTGAAATCTTCCCTGTATAATTGTACTTTTTTGTTTCCAAAGTTTGCAAGCAATGCAAAAACAGTTGTAAAATCATTTTTTCTCTACCATAGCATCTATGTCAAGTGTTAACAACATGAACTTAATATGCAATTGAAGAGTATAATTTATAAAATCAAATTAAAGCTTAACTCCTAAAAGCGCATTGTCATGCCAGAAATATGCAAAAGCACCTGAAATTCTAGGTACTTTAAAATTCTATCCAGTTACAATAAAATCGGGAGCAGGTCTTTTAATATATATTTTTATGATTATTTGATTGCATGATGCAGATGAATTAAGAACATATTTTTAGGGCAGAGGTTGTGGCTCAGTGGTAAAGCACTCACCTAGCATGTGTGAGGCACTGGGTTCAGTTCTCAGCACCACATAAAAAGCAAATAAATAAAATAAAGGTATTATGTCCATCTACAACTAAAAAATTTTTTTAAAAGAATGTATTTTTACTATAACTATTATAAATAAAGTGATACAGTCTTTCAATGGTATTTTTACATTTATGTATGTACTCCTCTATGTGTTTAGGAGTTTTTCTTGCATATGAATTAGGTCACGCTAATGGTATTTTGCTGCACCTTTATTTTCTTACACTCATTCATTTAGTACTTTATTAAATAAATATTAAATGAAGGTCCTCTGCATGTCAAGCTAATTATGAGGCATGATAGTGAATAGAGTGAGTAGAGAAGTATAAACAACATCATCATTGAGCTAATAAAATGATTTGCACAGAGATCCATGACAGCATGTAAAGAGGTCATCTAATCCTGCCTTTCATTATAAGAAAAATTTTCTTGGAGGATGTCATGACTCAGTTGATATTAAAAAAGAAGGGAGTTACCCAAATTTAAACAGGAAGGGGTAAAGACATTCCAGTTTTTAAGGGAGGAAACATTATATGAAATTAATAAAATTACAAAGAGGACATGGCATATTAAAAAGCTCTTGAAAATGTGCAAAGAGGCTAACATGTAAGAAGAGATTAGACCATGAAGATGCTTAATTCCCTACTAAGGGTTACCTTGAGAGAGATAAAATGTCATTGAAGGCTTTGGGCATATATGTGACATTATCAGATATTTGCTTTCTAGATAGTTCAATTGGCTGCAGTTTGGAGAATGGGTATGAAACTAGCAAAATTGCAGTCGAGACACATTTACGAGGATGAGAAAGGAAGAGAGGATGGAAAGTAAACAGATTTGTGGCAAACTGAGAAAGTAAGAGATAAACAGAAAGCATTGACCTGTCACTCAGGGATCTTGGTGGAGAACAGGTGAGGTGTTGTAGCATCCACTAAATGTGTAATTTTCCTTTCCTCTGACTAATTAGCCATTATCAACATAATGCTACCCTCTCTCACAGCCTTTCTGATTAGTCAAATGATAATTGTATAAAGAAGACAATAAAATCAAAATATTTTGTTTTACAGAAATCTGATTTTTAATCTTATTTCTATTTAAAGACATACAGATATAAAAATTTTGACAAGTAGCTTACTGTCTCCAAACTCATATCCTTCATTTGTAAAATGCTATTTCATAGATATTTTACTAAGTAGTATAATAATATATGTAAGGTATACTAGCATAGAATAAACAACCAACCTATTGAGAAGAGAATGCATATATATATACTCATATACATTTTTAAATTGTGTTTCAAGGTCTCTTCAAGATGTCTTGATTCTTTATTTTAGGTCTGGCAATGTCAACCATTAAATTAGAGTAATCAGGAGGACACAGATTCAGATACTGGATAGAAGGGGTGTGTGTGTGTGTGTGTGTGTGTGTGTGTGTGCGCGCGCGCATGCTTGTATATGTTTGAAAGCATCAGAAAACTGCTAAATGAACATCTGGTGGGTTCTAGGAATAAATTTTTGGATTTCCATTCACAATGTGAGCCCTATATTCCGAGATGCTTTTCTTTAAAGATGTTTTTGATCTTTTTTATGAGACTGCTGAAAGCATGAGAAACTGACAGAGCTTTCAAATATCATATACAGCTAACAGGACAAAAAAGTTGGAGATCTGGGTTCATGAAGGAAAAGGAAGTGGTTAATACCCAGACATTTAGTTGGGGCCTCTTGAAGGACCATATGCAAATAATCAGGGTTAGTAAAAATAAAGTAACTCTGAAAAATTCATAAGCTCTCCTATGAATAAACTGTATTTAGCAACAAGACAATCTACACCTATCTTAACTGCTTGTCAAAAGTAATAGTAAGCTGGTCTTGGTGGTCTGTAATCACAGGCCTGTGATCTCAGTGGCTTGGGAGGCTGAGACAGGAGAATCAGGAGTTCAAAGCCAGACTCGGGCAATAGTGAGATGATAAGCAACTCAGTAAGACCCTGTCTCTAAATAAAATACAAAAGAGATCTGGGGATGTGTCTCAGTGGTCAAGTGCCCCTGAGTTCAATCCCCAGTACCTTCCCCCACAAAAAAGTAATAGTAAATTATCTATACAAATATATTATATAATACAAATGTATTATATTGTATTATAATACAAATATATTATAGTTTCTTCATACACAATGTTCGTAATTCAGTAGTATTTCCAATCATATTAGGACATGAATTCACATGATTGAAAACCAGAAGAAAAAATATATAATAGAGACAAACATAAAACAGAATTACAGGAAATCAATGTTAGAATTTATTGCACAAAACCTTAAAATAAATCTGATGAAAATTTTGAAGAAATTAGATGTTCCAATAGAGAAATGTAGAAAACTGAAAGTATAAGAATATACAAAGAAAGTATAAAAAGAATCAAATATTTGGACATTTAAAATACCATAATTGAAATTAATATCCCATTATGTGTATTTAATAGGAAATTGTACACTGCTAAAGAAAAGATTAGGAAACTTGAAGATGATCGGGAAAAATATCTGGACCAAGAGATAGAAAGGCTAAAAAGTAGAAAAAAATTTAAAGAATAAGGTACATGAGACACTATGAAGATATTTAGCATAGGTTTTTTTGGAGCTAAAACAAACAAACCAACAAAGGACATAGAAAGGGTTAGAAAATTTTGAAAAGGTGATGGCAGAGAATTTTGCAAATAAAAATCTACAAATTTAAAACAAATGGCACAACCAAAACAATAAATGCAAAGAAATTACACCTTCCTACATCATAACGATGTCTAAATTAATTAATTTCAGTAAAAATCTCAGAAATGTGCATGGACAAAGACACAACAAATTATCATGAAGGCTATTGTTATTATTATAATAATCTACATATTATTATTGTATTTATAATTAAGTTTCTTTTACAGAAATTTACTCAATCTAGTGAGCAAATTTAGAAAAAGTATATTAGAATGCATTTTCCAATATATTAGTATGAAATACTGACTTCTGTTATGTATTATTCAATGTTTTTCATGTATATTGTGTATATCCTTAAGATTTTTTCAAAGATGATTGTTTAATTAGATTATTATATAGAAAAGCTATTATTTTCATTATGCAGATTAGGAAATACAGCCCCCAAACATTTAAAATTAGTTTGTAACTGAACAAAGTCTTGGACAAAGAAGGAAGTGTGATTTACAATAAAGAATAAAAGAAATGAATGTATTGGCACATACCTAAATGTAAACATTGAGTTAAAAATATGGGAAGTAATGAGTGTTAAGCAAGTAAGAAAGTCTCACTTTTCTTTCTTTTTTTTATGCAATCTTTTATTTAATTTTTTATTTTTTTACTTTTTTGCAGTATTGGGAATTGAACCCAGGGGCACTCTACCACTGAGTTACACCCCCAGCCCTTTTTAATTTAATTTTTAAATTCTGAGTCAGAGTCTTGCTAAATTGCTTAGGGTCTTACTAAGTGACTGAGGTTGACCTCAAACTTGCAATCCTCCTGTCTCAGTCCCCCAAGTCACTGAGATTACAGATGGGTCCAACTTTCATATGATATATGTATATATATGTGTGTGGTGTGTGTGTGTGTGTGTGTGTGTGTTTGTATGTGTGTGCGTTAATATTTTTTATTTGTTTTAATTAGTTATACATGACAGTAGAATACACTTATGCACTTTGATAAATCATACAATAAATGGAGTGTAATTTCTCATTTTTCTGATTGTACGTGTTGTAGGTCATGCAGTCATATATGTACATGAGGTAAGAATGTCTATTTCACTCTACTATCCTTCCTACACCCATATTCTTCCCCTTTCTTCACTCCCCTCTACCTAATCTAAAGTAGCTCTATTCTTCCCTAGTGCGCACGCCCCATTATGAGTTAGCATCCACGTATCAGAGAGACATTTGGCCTTTGGTGTTTTAAGATTGGCTTATTTCACTTAGCATGATATTCTTCAACGCCATCCATTTACTGGAAAATGCCATGATTTCCATTCTTCTTTATAACTGAGTAATATTCCATAACATATGTATATATGATGGATATATATCATATATGTCATATTTTATTTATCCATTCATCTGTTGAAGGACACCTGTACACCTGCATCACTGTAGTAGTATGCTGATTTGAAGTCTTTGGGGCATAAACTGAAGAGTGGGATAGCTGGTTTAAATGGTGGTTCCAATCCAAGTTTTCTGAGGAATCTCCATACTGCTTTTCAGAGTGGCTGCATCAATTTGCAGTCCCACTAGCAATGTATGAGTGTACCTTTTACCCCACATCCTCACCAACACTTATTATTGCTTACGTTCTTGATAATTGCCATTCTGATTGGAGAGAGATGAAGTTTTAGAGTAGTTTTGATTTGCATTTCTCTAATTGCAAGAGATGATAAATATTTTTTATATGTTTGTTGATTGATTGTATTTCTTCTGTGAAGTGTCTGTTCAGTTCCTTAGCCCATTTATTAATTGGAATATTTGTTTTTGTGTGTGTGTGTTAAGTTTCTGAGTTCTTTATATATCTTACAGATTAATATTTTATCAGGGGTGCAGGTGGTAAAGTTTTTCTCCCAATCTATAGGCTCTTTCTTCACATTATTGATTGTTTCTTTTGCTGAGAAGAAACATTTTAGTTTGAATCCATCCCATTTATTGATTCTTTATTTTAATTCTTGCAATTCAGGGGTCTTATTAAGGAAATCAGATCTTAGAACAACATGGTAAAAATTTGGGCCTACTTTTTCTTCTATTAGGTGCAAGGTCTCTGTTCTAGTGTCTAAGTCTTTCATCCACTTTGAGTTGAGTTTTGTGCAGGGTGAGAGATAGAGGTTTAATTTAATTTTGTTATATGTGGCTTTCTGTTTTTCCCAGTACCATTTGTTAAATAAACTATCTTTTCTCCAGTAAATGTCTTTGGTGCCTTTGTCTAGTATGAGATAACTCTTTGTCTCTGTGTCTTCTTTTCTGTAACATTGGTCAACATGTCTGTTTTAGTATCAATACCATGTTGTTTTTATTACTAACCCTGACTTTTTCCTAGGAAAACTACCTATTCTAATATGGGACTTGGAAACGAATTAGGAGCTTCCTAGGAAGCTTAAAGTTATCCTAGGCACATAGCACTTACTGGATCTAAGGAGGCAAATAGAACTGGTGTCTGTGGGAAAGCATCAACAATTTTATGATCATCTCTAAATCTCCATGGATGAGGATGAACTAAATATGAATTCTCAAAGAATCCCCCCCACACACACACACACAAGGAAAAGAACTAGTATAAAAGAAACAAGGTAGAAATAACAAACAGAAGAATGGGAAAATATTAGATTGAGAATGTAAACAATGATATAAGAAATTATTTTTTTTAAATGAATTTTTAAGAAACAAAAAATCAAAGTAAAATATTATGGATAAAGGAAACAACCAATATGAAGCAGCATAATGTAAACATATATCTAAGCACACTTCAATGAACTTGCAGAATCCCAAGCAAGATCACATCATATACAAAAATAGAAGAAAAAGAAAAATCCCTTGCAAATGAATAATCAGAATAACAGCATATATCTCAACAAGAATAATAAAAGTGAGGACAAAATGGAATCACAAGACTGAGAGTAGTTCTCATCAACAGAACAACACTATCAGAACTTCTGAATAATATGTTTTAGAAAGAAAGTGATTCAGGAAGAAGGTCAAAGATGTATAGAGAAATTAAGAGCAAAGCAAATGGTAATCATATGTAAATGTAAATAAATATTATTCACATAAAGTAAAAATCACCTTATCATAATTGTTAGGTTTTTAAAAATAATCACAAGAGTAGGCAAAGAAATAAGAAAAAATAAAACAAGAAATAATAGAGAAAACTGAGCTAAAGAAACCAAGACATTTTATTAAGCTTACAGTAAAATAGGAAAGAAATTTAAATACATCTAAATAATCTAAGTACAAATCTAAATATATCAGCAATCACTGTAACTGTTAATGACTGAATTTGTCCATTCAAACATATAGATTATCAGGTTTTTTTAAAAAAAATCTAGCAACATGTTGTTTGTAATAGATAAATCTAAAACAAGACCAGAGGATGTTCAATACAAAATGATGAAAAATACACAAGTAAATACAAATTAAAATGGGGAAATATCACAATTTAATGAAAAATAGATGTTAAGACAAAAATTATATGGTTGAATAGAAGATTTAAAAATCGGACTTAATAGCTCTGAATTTCTGAGGTATACTGCTTGATTTCAACTCTCATTTCTAAGATTTTTGAATGTCATGATCTTCATAAAACACATCAAGCCTTTTCTTAAACTTATTTGTAAAATGTGAGTTGTGATAGCATCCATCTCATGTGGTGGTAGTAGGGATTTAGTTACATAGGCAAAGCATTTAGAACTATGATCAGAAATGACAAAGTCATGTGTATGACTTTTAAAAGGAATAAGGTTTTAATAAAACAAATTTATTAAAGTAAAACTCTCACTTCAGAATACTTTCCAAAATTAGTTCCTCATCAATAATTAGAGTAATATAGGAAATCCAAAGAAGTTTTCCCATTCCATTTTATTTCCTAAAAATGGCAAAATATTTGAATAGCTGAAAAGAGCAAATTGCATCAAAAATATAAGAAAATGAAAACTGACTAGCAGAATAATGTTATATGGAATAAAATACAGAGATGATTTGAAACTAAGTCACTTTAGTTTCATTTTATATAGAAATATTCAAAACTTATCACCAACAGATTTGGAGTTTGTGGTTCCTAACCTCATGTCTTTGTTTATTATCATTGGGTGATACAATTTATTGTACAGAAAATCATTAGCAGTGCTTCCTGTCCTGATTGGCCTAACATAGACACATGGTGAATAAGACCCATATTAATTGATATCTCCCACTAAAACAAAATAAGAATAGCTGTATTTTGTTGGTTGAAAGAATGTGAGTACCATTGACCTTCCTTCCTAAAAGACTTATTTATGCCTAAATGAAAAGAAACAATTAAATTCTGTCTTTGAAAATGACAAGTTAAATTCACAGTTAAACATCTGCTGTTAGATCAGGGTTTGCTGAATTTTTTAAGGTGGTTCAAGGGACCCACATTTTCCTGTTATAGGGAGTTAATATGCCAATATGACAATGTCATATGACTTATTCATGTTTTTCCTACATTTTTCTAAAGATGAAGATTTTCAGCTGTTCTTTATTACTGTCCAACTAAAGTTTAGATAGGCCAGAAGATTCATTTCTGAGAATAACATTTATAACATTGTAAAATCAGAAACTTTTACCTGTGCCCCCAAAACAAACAAAAAAACCCATCAAGTATGAATCTGTGTGTGTGTGTGTGTGTGTGTGTGTGTGTGATCATAACAGTGTAACTAAAAATCACTTCAGAATCATCAACAAAGCTTCTGAGCTTAGGAACTTTTTATTTGGATCAAGTGCAACAGTGTCAAGGACATTAGTTTTTAATAAATATACATGGACAAACCACGTGTTTTTATTTTTAAGGAACTTACATGAAAAAAAAAGTGAAAATTTTTTCACTTTTTGCTAGTGACAATTTCAGTTCCTCAGGAAAATAATTCACGTTCAGCACACAGTGATTTTAGACCATTGTTCTTGTTGCTAAAATGCTCTGTGAACCAGTGATTGTTTACTCCTGGGTAATGTCACCTTTTGAGATTTGAATAGGATTGGGAACTTTTCTTCAGAAAAATGCAGTTTCAGAGATACATAGTAACTGTGACAATGTTCTTCCAAGAGTCTCATTAGTCTCTCTATGACTCCTCAAACAATAATGTTAAAGAATTTGAGAACTTGTCCATCAGGGAGAAAATAAACTACTGTCCCCAATAATGAGGTGTGACCAATTTGCCATGGGATTTTTTTTTTTTCCTGGTACTTCTTTATGATTCTCTTTTATACGTTGTTCAAAATGATGTCATCCTTGTTTTAGTTTGAAATCCAATCCATAAAATTTTCTTTCCCTTAGAAAAATAAAGTCCTCAAGGGGTAATAGGAAGTCATGTAGGCAGATATATCTTGGCCTTATAAGCCAACATTATCTTGTTACTAACCTGTCTTCTCAAAATGATTGTTCACAGAGAATTTTCTTCAGGTATTGTAGTACTCTCTTTTTAGTAACTGTTTTCTACCTGTGCTTCTTTCTCTGCAGACTACTCCTTAGTACTTACAGATAAACTTTTTCTCTGTTTAGGACATTGCTTAAAATCCATAGATTTAAAAAAGGTTTGATAGCACAATTTCTATTCCTTCCTCTCTCCCCCAAGATAAGCAATAGCACACACGGATGGGCATGACTGATTTGGAACACAACTTCTTCCAACTTAGTAGCTGAAATTCTCAAAATCTGTTTTAATTCCACATAGATGCAGGCCTGACAACAAGTAAACAAAGCCCAGGGAGGGGGAGAGCCATAAATGGGAGTCCATGATTCTCAAGCACTCAGACAATGGGATGCCCTTTGCCTCTTCCTAGTGCTGGATGGTTTTTAGCCTTGAAATGCTAATATCAGGCTTCAAGGAAGTCACTAAAAGTATCAATTTCTACCCCTCTTCACAAGAAAGCTATCAAGAGTTCATTAAGCAGATCAAAAATTTTGAGAAATAATAGTACTGTCTCCCTATTTGAATCTCTGCATCAAATATGGCTTTTTTCACAAGGAAACATCTGATATCAACTCCTATACATGAGGAAAATGGCCTTTTATCCTATGAATTTCAGCAACTGTAGGTTGTCAAATCTAGAGATCCTAAACATCCCACCCCCCACCCCCCCAAAAAAAAAGAAAGAAAGAAGAATTTTTCGGGCCTTTGTCAGACATCTAACATGTCATGATTTGGATAATTTAAATATCTAAAAAGATTTGGAGCAATTCATTATTAATTCCTAGGACTAATCAATCCAGAAACCAGTCATTAAAAGTCTCATTCCTTTATAGATTACTTGACAAATAAGAGCTAAAAAATGAGAATCTTCTGAAACTACTATGGTGCCCCAAACAGAAACTATTTTTAGACTAATGTGGTTCTTTTAAAATAACTAACTTAAGTTAAAAATATATTAAGTAATCATTATAGTGGAAATCACTGATGAAGATAAGTTTATGGATACGCTCATATTTCACACAGGAATAATTTGTAATGAAAACATAATTATTGTCAAATTCATTTGGATTATTTTTCTCAGATCAATACTCATAGATAAGAATGGTCCCTTAGAAAGTTAATGTAACAGAGGAAACACAGATCTGCTTAGAGGTAAATTTATGATATAAAATACAAAATTTTAAGGCTCTTATCTGACTAGTGTACCTCTTGCCATGTTGCTTATAATATTGTAACACATACAGCCCAATAATAAAATTTTAAACACTACCTCAAAGTTTTTCTTTTAAATATAGAAATATGAACTTAAACATGAATTTTCCTGAGTTTTCTGGGCATTTATTTAAAATAATTACATAAATATGGCAGATGGTCATCATGATTCTTCAGTCAAATAATGCAAAATCACTTATAAGGTATCATTTTACCTGTTTTTTAAAAATTCAGCTTTTATTTTTGAAATGCTTATGACCTACTTTACTGACATTTAAACACAGAAATTACACTGCAACTTTAGACTGCCTAAAGATAAATTCCTTGTATATTCTTATAGGAAACTTTATAGTTTACTATTTTTCTTTGCCTGAATGTTGAAGGATGTTAAAAAATGAGAAAACCTTATAAAAACTGGTAGCTCCTTAATGTCAGCCAAAAGTCTGATGCTATATTTTATTACATAGTAAATGAAATAATTTTGTACTGTATCAAATGTGTTTCCAAATGGAAAGCCAAAACCTACATAAACTCTGTTTTGCCAAGAAATTTTCTGCCATGGTTTTCACTGTTGATATAGAGTCTAAGTGAAGGCCTCAGATGGAGAGGGAAAGTGCATCTTTACATCCAGCCTTCTTGGCAACAGAAGAAAGTGCTATATTGTTCTTCACACAAACCATCCCTATTAGAGCTCAAGATGTTCTTTTCCTTCTAATCCTCATTTGTACCCCTTAGCCATTTGTTTAGAATTAAATTAACTGCAATTTGGAAAATGTGGATGAAAGGTAGTGCATTGAGTAGATATCACATGTTTCCTGAATGGTGCCTGTTCGGCCTCTTTCTTGGCCATTCATTGTGCTTGAAAGGGTGTAGTGTGTGAATTGTTGGACTGTCACTCCGCAGAGAAGTCTGGCAGACAGTATTACCATGGAAACAGCAGGAAAAAGACAATTAACAAAATGGTTCTGAGTTTTTCTTCCTATTTCTTTTTCTACTCTTTGGTTTCGGGGGAGGATATTACCCCTTTAAAATACACACTCATACATACACACATATGCACATGAACACATGAGAAAAACCAGCATTTTGACTTCTACTCACTAAATCAGATTCTTCTATGGATGACCTCAGTGAATCAAAACAAAATCATACTTCTATTATAAAATATTTATAAATGGTTCTCTCAACTTATTCCTCTCTTCCCCCTCCAGTTTTTGTTCCATTCAGACATTGAAAGAATTCTTTGGAAATATCCTTAGGTAAACGACTGTTAATGAGCAGAGTCTGTGATTTTAACCCTGGCACATTCATTGGACTTTTAATTAGTCCCTCTTACCATCACTCCTATGACAGAAACACAATGTGGACTGAAAAGCTTAACCAAAAAGGAGTCTCTCTTTAGATTTTTCAACTTTAGTTTGAGTTGGAACTTCAGGAAAATCTGGTAATGCATAGCTACTATGGCTAGAATTTGTGACTGAAGGGTTAACATGAGCATAATGGGAAAATGATGTCACCATTAGGATTAAAAATGCATTGCAATCCAAACTTTGTCAAATTTTTACTTTCTTTTGAAGTGATCATTTGTAAATAAGGGAAATGATTGTACATTGTATGCATTATAATTAAAAGAAAATATGAGTGGGAGACCCATTGAGCCTATGTGTCAAATATTCCCTTGAAAAGAAAGATTGTGCTTTGAAGATAAACACTTTATGTGCAAGGAGATAGTTGGGAGTGAAAATCAAATTTTCTTTGCAGTTAGATTTAAAATCTGTTTTCTTTCCCAAGCTTTAGGGAAAAAAATGCTTTTCTGTAGGAGGCCTAAGTCCAGCAGTGACCTTGAGCTTGTTCTGACTTTAGTATAGATTAAAAAGAAAACTTTTCTTCAAGACTGAAACATTGCAGTAACTTTTATTTTATAGACCACTTATTGGCATCCCTGAATTTCTAGACAAGCCTCCACAAATTATTCTTCAAATTTCCCCAGTCAAGAGAGATTTTATCAGTATGTATGTGTTTTTTAACTTTTGCCAATATTTTTGTAACCACTCAGAATTTTTTTTTCCCCTTTTTCAGTTGGTTTTCTATATGTTGACAATATTTATTGTAAAAGTGTTCTTCAACATAAAATTCCAGGAAAGATTTTCAGGCAAGTAATTTCTATTTTTCCCAGTTTTAGAATCTGTGTGAATTCCAAGGAACTACTGATTTCTGTTAAAATCATTAGATTATATTTAAACCAGGATGGACAGATAATTGTCTTTATGAAATAACACAAAAACAGATCCTTAGAAAATTGGAAGATGTTCTTCAATTGAACATTTCAATATTCAAGGATATTAAAAATTTGCATTATGAAATAAGTGAAGAAAAACATTGGAATATTAGGTAATATTTTAGAAAAATGTCAAATGAAACTTTAAAAAGCATGAATAACTTTGAACTGAAGTCTAGCAAAACTTGGGAATATTTACAAGAGGGAGTCACAAACCTGTGGAAGATTTTCAATTTCTCTACTCCTGTATGGCTCTAAGTTAACTATATTTAACGTATTATAAATTGTCTTTGAGATGGACACAAATCTCTATGGAAATGTTCATGAAGCATATGAGAAGATATTTATTTCTAATTTATCATAGCTTCAGATTCATATCTAAAGAAGTTGAAGCCTAATGACCTAAAATGAAAAAAAAAAAATTAAATGGTTCATCTAGTCAATATTATGACATATATTTCATCAGCCAAAACTTATAAAACATCAATTATGTGCCAGATACTTTTAGGATGACAAAACTTGGTGATGGTCAATACACAAATGTGAGCTTGAAGACATTCTCTAAGATGTCAGTTTCATCACCATACTGACAATCATCCTAAGGAATAGCCTCTTAATGAGGACAGAGACTTGGTTTTGCTCACTACTCTGGTGCCTACACCAAAGTCCAACATGGAGTCTTCAACTAAAGACATGCACACTTACTAAACAAATCTCCCATGTCACTTGCAGAGTGAAGAGTTCTGACTCATTCATCTCTCCACATATCCTTTAGTTATTTAATTTATTGTTCTATATTTTCTCCAAAATATTTTGTACAAAGTTGTTTAAGTAATGGATTCACACATCTGTAAAACATATATTTCCAAATTTCTCCCATCTCCTTATGTTTCCTGGGCTTTTTAAAAACAATATGTATAGCCAGTATGGTATAACAATGAATTATAACTTGTATTACTATCTAAGTACAGAAAATATAGTTAAAATAAAACATGTCAATCTCATTTCCTCTTGAAGTTTTCTTCTTTTCCATTTTACAGATAATCTTACATTTCACTATATTACCTTATGTTTTGATTTAGATATACCTCATAATTGAGCAACTATGCTTAGAAGGAATTCTATCATTCAAACAGTCTTCTTTTATAAGCTTGATTATATGATAACTAGTTTATAAATCAAGTTTCTCCACAGATACTAGAGCAAATTAAACTGTTTCATTGAAGTGAACAGTTTCTAAGTGATAAGTGAGTTCCAATTCAGTATAAGTAATATACCTGGTTACAAAGACAAACATAGAGGAAATAGGAAATATGGAGATATTAAAGAAATTAAAAAATCAAATGAACAATTTATGAGGCAAAAAAAAAAAATGGAAATGCTTCACCAGTGTAGATGTCAAAGGAAAATTATAAACTAATAAACCACAGTTTCACTGATGTGATTTGGTAAAGAGGTCAACATCCTAACACTCATTTTGAGAGTATTGTAACCAAGATATTCTTTCATTTTATTTTATTTTTTTCTAATTGTACTTAGGCTGCTGCCCAGGAAATTCTGGATTTCCATTATAACTTTCTGGTGCCCTACATCTTTATTTTATTCCTACCTGTTCTTTTTAATCATGCATAATAGTATAATCTATTTTGATATATACATATATCATATATATATGTATAGATATATTAGCATGGAATATATATTATTCTAACTAGAATCCAAGTCTTGGGGAAGTACATGATGTTCAGATTCACTATTCACTATGGTATATTCATGTAGGTACACCAGAAAATTATGTCAGAATAATTCCACTGTCTTTTCTTTCTTTTTTTTTTTAAATCATTTTTATTGTAAACAAATGGGATACATCTTGTTTCTCTGTTTGTACATGAAGTAGAGGCACACCGCTTTTGTAATCATACATTTACCTAGGGTAATAGTTTTTGATTCATTCTGTTATTTTTTTCTTCGCCCCCACCCATTCCACCACTCTTTTCCCTCTATATAGTCCCTCCTTCCTCCATTCTTGCCCCCCTCCCACTCCCCATTATGTGTCATCAACCGTTTATCATCAAGATCATTCATCCTTTAGTTTTTTGAGATTGGATTATCTCGCTTAGCATTCTCCAATTTTATCCATTTGCCTGCAAATGCCATAATTTTATTATTTTTTATGGCTGAGTAATACTCCATTGTAAATATATACCACAGTTTCTTTATCCATTCACCAATTGAAGGACAACTAGGTTGGTTCCATTATCTGGCTATTGTGAATTGAGCAGCTATGAACATTGTTGTAGCTGTATCTCTGTAGTATGCTGATTTTAAGTTCTTTGAGTATAGGCCAAGGAGTGGGATAGCTGGGTCAAATGGTGGGTCCATTCCAAGATTTCTAAGGAATCTCCACACTGCTTTCCAGAGTGGCTGCACTAATTTGCAGCTACACCAGCAATGTATGAGTGTACCTTTTTCCCTACATCCTCACCAACACATACTGTTGCTAGTATTCTTGATAATTGCCATTCTAATTGGGGTGAGATGGAATCCTAGGGTAGTTTTGATTTGCATTTTCTTATTACTAAAGATGTTGAAAATTTTTTCATCTGTCTGTTGATTGCTTGTAAATCTTCTTCTGTGAAGTGTCTGTTCATTTCCTTAGCCCATTTGTTGGTTGGGTTATTTGAATTCTTGGTGTAGAGTTTTTTGAGTTCTTTATAGATTCTGGAAATTAGTGCTCTATCTGAAGTATGCATGGCAGAGATTTTCTTCCACTCTGTAGGTTCTCTTTTCACATTGCTGATAGTTTCCTTTGCTGAGAGAAAGCTATTTAGTTTGATTCTTGCTTTTATTTCTTGTGCTATGGGAGTCCTGTTAAGGAAGACTGATCCAAGTTATTGATTCTTGCTTTTATTTCTTGTACTATGAGAGTGCTAAGGAAGTCTGCTCCTAAGCCAACATGTTGAAGATTTGAACCTACTTTTTCTTCTATAAGATGCAGGGTCTCTGGTCTGATTTCAAAGTCCTTGATCCATTGTGAGTTGATTTTTGTGCAGGGTGAGAGATAGGGGTTTAGTTTCATTCTGTTACATATGGATTTCCAGTTTTCCCAGCACCATTTGTTGAGGAGGCTATCTTTTCTCCATTGCATATTTTTGGCACCTTTGTCTAGTATGAGAAAATTGTATTTATTTGGGTTTGTATCCATGACCTCTATTCTGTACCATTGATCCACCTGTCTATTTTGGTACCAATACCATGCCGTTTTTGTTACTATTGCTTTGTAGTATAGCTGAAGGTCTGGTATTGTTATAGCCCCTGCTTCACTCTTCCTGCTAAGGATTGCTTTAGCTATTCTGTGTTTCTTATTCTTCCAGATGAATTTCATGATTGCTTGCTCTATTTCTGTGAGGTACATCATTGGGATTTTAATTGGAATTGCATTGAATCTGTGTAGCACTTTAGGTAGTATGGCCATTTTGACAATATTAATTCTTCCTATCCAAGAACATGGGACATCTTTCCATCTTCTAAGGTTTTCTTTAATTTCTTTCTTTAGTGTTCTGTAGTTCTCATTGTAGAGGTCTTTCACCTCTTTTGTGAGATTGATTCCCAAGTATTTTATTTTTTCATAGCTGTTGTGAATGGAGTATTTTTCCTAACTTATCTTTCTAAAGATTCATCACTTATATATAAAAATGCATTGGACTTATGAGCATTGATCTTATATCCTGCTACCCTACTGAATTGACTTATGAGTTCTATAAGTTTTCTGGTGGAATTTCCTGGTTCTTCTAAATATATAATCATGTCATCAGCAAATGGGGATAGTTTGAGTTCTTCTTTCCCTATTCGTATCCCTTTAATTTCCTTGGTCTGTCTAATTGCTCTGGCTAGAGTTTTTAGGACGATGTTGAATAGAAGTGGTGAAAGAGGGCATCCCTGCCTTGTTCCTGTTTTTAGGGGGAATGAGTTCAGTTTTTCACCATTTAGAATGATATTGGCCATGGGCTTAGCATAGATGGTCTTTAAAATTTAAGCAATGTTCCCACTATTCCTATTTTTCTAGTGATTTGAGCATGAAGGGATGCTGTATTTTAGCAAATGCTTTTTCTGCATCTATCAAAATAATCATGTGATTTTTTACTTTAAGTCTGTTGATATGGTGAATTACATTTATTGATTTCTGAATGTTGAATCAACCTTGCATCCCTGGGATAAAACCCACTTGATAGTGGTGCACTATCTTTTTAATATATTTTTGTATGCAATTTGCTAAGAGTTTGTTGAGAATTTTTGCATCAATGTTCAGTAAGTATATTGGTCTGATATTTTCTTTCTTCTAGTCTCTGTCTGGTTTAGGTATCAGGGTGATATTGGCTTCATAGAATGAGTTTGGGAGGTTTCCCTCCTCTTCTATTTCATGGAATACTTTGAGGAGTATTGGAATGAGCTCTTCTTTAAAGGTTTTGTAGAACTCGGCTGAGAACCCATCTGGTCCCGAACTTTTCTTTGTTGGTAGACTTTTGATGACTTCTTCTATTTCATTACTTGAAACTAATCTATTTAAATTGTGTATGTGCTCCTGGTTCAGTTTAGGTAATTCATATGTCTCTAGAAACTTGTTGATGTCTTCGAGATTTTCTATTTTGTTGGAGTATAGATTTTCAAAATAGCTTCTAATCATGTTTTGTATTTCAGTAGTGTCTGTTGTGATATTTCCTTGTTCATTCCGAATTTTAGTAATTTGAGTTTTCTCCCTCCTTCTCTTTGTTAGTGTGGCTAAGGGTTTATCAATTTTGTTTATTTTTTCAAAGAACCAACTATTTATTTTGTCAATTTTTTGTATTGTTTCTTTTGTTTCAATTTTGTTGATTTCAGCTCTGATTTTAACTATTTTCTATCTTCTACTACTTTTGGTGTTGTTCTGTTCTTCTTTTACTAGGGCTTTGAGCTGTAATGTTAGGTTGTTTATTTGTTGATTTTTTCTTCTTTTATTGAATGCACTCCATGAAATAAGTTTTCCTCTAAGTACTGCTTTCAAAGTGTCCGAGAGATTTTGATATGTTTCTTTGTTCTCATTTACCTCTAAGAATTTTTAAATTTCCTTCCTAATATCTTCTGTTATCCATTCATCATACAATAGTGTATTATTTAATCTCCAGGAGTAGTTTGTTTTTTACTCTGTCATTTATTTCTAATTTCAATCCTTTATGATCTGATAGAATACAAGGTAGTATCTCTTCTTGTACTTGCTAACATTAGCTTTGTGGCATAAAATATGGTCTATTTTACGGAAGGATCCATGTGCTGCTGTGAAGAAGGTGTATTCACTCTTTGTTGGATGGTATATTCTATAAATGTCCATTAAGTCTAAATTATTGATTGTGTTATTGAGATCTATGGTTTCTTTGTTCAATTTTTGTTTGGAGAATCTGTCCAGTGGTGAGAGAGGTGTATTAAAATCACCTAGTATTATTGTATTGTGGTCTATTTGATTTCTGGAATTGAGAAGGATTTGTTTGATGTACATGGATGAGCCAATGTTTGGGGCATAGATATTTATTATTGTTATGTCTTGCTGATTTATACTTCCCTTAAGCAGTATGAAATGTCCTTCTTTATCCCTTCTGACTAACTTTGGCTTGAAGTTCACATTATCTGATATGAGGATGTATACTCCGGCTTTTTTGCTGTGTCCATGTGCATGGTATTTTTTTTTTCCATCCTTTCACCTTTAGTCTGTGTGTATCTCTTTCTATAAGATGAGTCTCTTGCAGGCAGCAAATTGTTGGATCTTTCTTTTTAATCCAATCTGCCAGTCTATGTCTTTTGATTGATGAGTTCAGTCCATTCACATTCAGGGTTATTATTGAGATATGATTTGTATTCCCCGTCATTTGGCTCATTTATTTATTTATTTATTTACATGACTTGGTTTCTCCTTTATTTGACTCTTCCTTTAGGGTAGTTCCTCCCTTTGCTGATTTACATCATTTTTTTCATCTCTTCCTCATGGAATATTTTACTAAGAATGTTCTGTAATGCTGGCTTTATTTTTGTAAATTCTTTTAGCTTTTGTTTATCATGGAAGGATTTTATTTCGTCATCAAATCAAAGGTAAGTTTAGCTAGGTATAAGATTCTTGGTTGGCATCCATTTTCTTTCAGGGCTTGAAAAATGTTGTTCCAGGTCATTCTAGCTTTTTAGAGTCTGAATTGAAAAATCTGCTGATATCCGTTTTGGTCTCCCCCTAAATGTAATTGGATTCTTTTCTTTCTCAGCCTTTAAAATTCTGTCTTTATTTTGTATGTTATATATTTTTATTATAATGTGTCTTGGTGTGGGTCTGTTGTAATTTTGTGTATTTGGAGTCCTATAAGCCTCTTGTACTTTATTTTTTATTTCATTCTTCAGATGTGGGAATTTTTCTGATATTATTTCATTGAATAGATTATTCATTCCTTTGGTTTGTTTCTCTAAGCCTTCCTCAATCCCAATAATTCTTAAATTTGGCCTTTTCATGATATCCCATAGTTCTTGGAGATTCTGTTCATGATTTCTTACCATCTTCTCTGTTTGGTCAAATTTGTGTTCAAGATTAAATATTTGTCTTCAGTATCTGAGGTTCTGTCTTCCAGGTGTTCTATCCTATTGGCTATGCTTTCTATGGAGTTTTTAATTTGGTTTATTGTTGCCTTCATTTCAAGGATATGTGTTTTTTTTTTTTTTTTCAGTATCTCTAACTCTTTTTGAAATTATCTTTTGTTTCCTGTATTTGCTCTTTTAACTGTCGATTGGTGTGATCATTCAATGCCTGCATTTGCTCTTTCATCTCATCCTTCAATGCCTGCATTTGCTCTTTCATCTCATTGTTTGCTTCCCTGTTCATTTTAATTACGTACATTCTGAACTCCCTTTCTGACATTTCTTCTGCCATGCTGTCATTAGATTTTATTGCTATACCATCTAGGTTTGTTTGGGACATTTTCTTCCCTTGTTTTCTCATATTGCTCAGGTATCTACCCCTCTAGTAGTGAAACTCTGGAATATTGCAGATTTCCACTGTCTTTTCTATTCCTATCCTTCTACCTTCACTTAGTTTACTTTTGTCTAATCTACTGAACTTCTATTCTTCCTCTCCCCTCATCGATGAGGGTTAGCATTCACATATCAGAGCACATTTGACCTTTGTTTCCTTGCAGGGGACATTGGCCTACTTTGCTCAGCATGATAGTCTCCAGATACATCCATTTTCTGGCAAATGTCAAAAAGTCCTTTTTTTAAATAACTGTATGATATTCCATTGTGTGTAGTACACATTTTCTTTATCCATCCATCTGTTGCAGGGCACCTAGATTGTTCAACAGCTCAGCTACTGTGAATTCAGCTACTATAAACACTGATGTGGCTGTGTCTCTATAGTATGTTGTTTTTAAGTCCTTTGGGTATATATCAGGGAGTGGGATAACTGAGTCAAATGGTTTCTATTCCAAGTTTTCTGAGGAATATCAATCCTACTTCCAGAGTGATTGCACCAATTTGCTGTCCCATCAGCAATGTATGAGTGTACCCTTTCCCCCAGATCCTTATCAACATTTATTGATACTCATGTTCCTGATTGTTGCCATTCTGACTGGAGAGTGATGAAATCTCAGTGTAGTTTTACATGGCATTTCTCTAATTGCTAAAGATATTGAACATGTTTTTTTCAAATATTTGTTGACTTTTCATATTTCTTCTATGAAGTGTCTGTTTAGTTCCTTTGCCCATGTATTTATTGGGTTATTTGTGTTTTCTTGGTGGTAAGCTTTTATATTCTGGAGATTAATGCTCTGAGATGGAGGAGGCAAAGATTTTCTCCCATTCTGTACTTTCTCTCTCTTCACATTCTTGATTGTTTCCTTTGCTGTTAAGAAGCTTTTTAAGTTGATACCATCCCATTTATTGAGTCTTTATTTTACATCTTGCACTTGAGTCTTGTTTAGGAAGCCAATTCTTAAGTTGACATTATGGAGTGTTGGACTTATATTTTCTTATAAAAGACGTAGGGTTTCTGGTCTAATGTATAAGTCTTTGAGTTTTATTTTGTTCAGGGTGAGAGATAGGGGTTCAATTTTATTGTGCTACATATGGGTTTCCAGTTTTCCCAGCACCATTTGTTGAAGAGACTATCTTTTCTCCAATGTATATTTATGGCACCTTGTTTTAGTACGAGATAACTGAATTTTTATGGGTTTGTCCCTGTGTCTTCTATTGTGTTCCATTGGTCTTCATGTTTGTTTTTTTTAGCAATACCATGCTGCTTTTTTATTGTAGCTCTGTAGTGTAATTTAAGGTCTGGTATTGTAATGCTTCTTGCTTCACTTTTTTCGCTAAGGATACCTTTGGTTATTCTGGGCCTTTTATTTTTTTGACTGAATTTCATGACTATGTTTTGTATTTCTATGAAGAACATCATTGGAATTTTAATAGAAATTTCATTAAATCTGTATAGCACTTTTGGTAGTATGACCATTTTGATAATATGAATTCTGCCTGTCCAAGAGCATGGGAGATCTTTCCATCTTCTAAGGTCTTCTTCAATTTCTTTCTCTAGTGTTCTGTAGTTTTCATTATAGAGGTCTTTCACATCTTTTGTTAGATTGATTCCCAGTTTTTTTTTTTTTTTTCTTTGAGGCTATTGTGAATGGAATAGTTTTCCTAATCTCTCTTTTGACTGATTCATCATTGGTGTATATGAACACAATGGATTTGTGGGTGTTAATTTTATATCCTGGAACTTTATTAAATTTGTTTATGAATTTCAGTAGTTTCCTGGTGGAGTATTTATGAGTCTTCTAAATATAGGATCATGTCATTAGTAAATAGGAATTATTTGAGCTATCTGTTTCCAATTTGTATCCCTTTAATTTCTTTCTTTGGCCTAATTTCTCTGGCTAGAATTTCAAGGATCATGTTGAATATAAATGATGAATGTGGACATGTTTGTCTTAGTTCAGTTTTTAGAGGGACTGCTTTCAATTTTTCTCCATTTAGAATGATGTTGTCTGTCTGTTTAGTTTATATGTATCTTCTATAATGTTGAGGTATATTCCTATTATCCCCAGTTTTTCTGGTGTTTTGAAAATGAATGGATGATATATTTTATCAAATGTTTTTTCTGCACATATTGAAATGATTATGTCAATGTCAAATGATGTAGTAAATTACATTTATTGAATTCCATATGATGAACCAACCTTGGATCCCTGGGCTGAACCCCACTTCATCATGGTGCAGTATCTTTTTAATGTTTTTGTATGCAATTTGTCAGTATTTTATTAAGAATTTTTGCATCTATGTTAGGGATATTGGTCTGATATTTTCCGTCCTTGATATGTCTTTGTCTGGAAGCTAGAATCAGGATGATACTAACTTCATAGAATGTGTTCAGAAGTGTTTCCTCCTTTCCTATTTTATGGAATCATTTGAGGAGGCTTGGTATTAGTTCTTCTTTGAAGTTCTGGTAGAACTCAGCTGAGAATCCATCCTGTCCTGGGCTTTCTTTTTTGGTAGGCTTTTGATGTAATCTTCAATTTTATTGCTTGAAATCAATTTATTTAAATTGTCTATGTCCTATTGGTTCATTTTGAATAAGTCATACGTCTCTAGAAATTTGTTATGTCTTAAAGATTTTTTATTTTATTGGGAGTATATATTTACAAATAGTTTCTGGATATTCTCTCTATTTCAGTGGTGTCTGTGTTGATATTTCTTTTTCATCAAAAATTTTAGAATTTTAGTTTTTTCCCGCTTTCTCTTGTTTAGCCTAGTTAACGCATTTTATTTACTTTTTCAAAGAACAAATTTTTGTTTCATAGATTTTTAAAATGTTTCTTTTTGGTTTGTTTCAATTTCATTATTTTCTACTCTGATTTTAATTATTTCCTGTCTTCTACTGCATGTGATGTTGTTATGTTCTTCTTTTTCCAAGGTCTTAAAATGTAATTTTAGGTTAGTTATTTGGTAACTTTATATTCTTTTAATGAATGAGTTCAGTGCAATGAACCTTCCTTTTAGAAGTGATTTCATAGTGTCCCACAGATTTTGATATGTTGTGTCACTGTCCTCTTTTACTCTATGTATTTTTTTATTTCATTTCTAATTTCTTCTACTATCCATGGATCATTCCGTAATATATTACTTATTTTCCAGGTGTTAGAGTAGCTTCTAGTGTTTATTATATTGGTGATTTCCAGTTTTATTCCATTATGATCTGATAGAGTGCAAGGTATTATCTCTGTTATTTTGAATTTGCTAAGCATTGTTCTGTGGCCTAAAATGTAATCTATTTTAGAAAATGATCCATGTGCTGCTGAGAAAAAAAGTGTATTCAGTCTTTGATGGATAAAATATTCTATATATGTCCATTAAGTCTAAATGTCTTATTAATTATATTTTTTATTCTATAACTTCTTTGTTTAGTTTTTGTTCAGATTATCCATTCAGTGATGAGAGATGTATGTTAATGTCTCTCAGTGTTATTGCGTTGTAGTCTATTTGATTCTTGAAATTGAGAATTTCATTTTTTTGATGTATGTGATGCTCCACAATGATTTGGGGCATAAATATTTTCAATTGTTGTATCTTTTAAATGTATAATTTCCTTAATTGTTCTGAAATGACCTTCTTTGTCCCTTCTGATTAACTTTGGTTTAAAGTTCACTTTACCTGATAAGAGGATAGAAACCCCTGCATGTTTGTGAGTGCAAATTATGTTTTTTTCTCATCGTTTTACCTTCAGTCTTCATGTCTTTGCCTATGAGGGAGTCTCCCTGAGACTTCATATTGTTCGGTATTGTGTTTTAATCCAATCTGCCAGTTTATGTCCTTTGATTGATTACTTAAGGTCATTTACATTCAATGTTATTATTGAGAAATAATTTTTATTACCTGGCATTTTATGTTATTTCTAGTTTTTAATTTGAATTACTTTTTCCTTTGATTGTCTATTCTTCCAGTGCATTCCTCCCTTCAAAGGTTTTCAAATTTTAATTTCTTCCTTATGAAAAATTTTATTGAGTAGGTTTTTTAGTGCAGGTTTCTAGTTGTGAATTCTGTTGACTTTTGTTTTTTATGGAAGATTTTTATTTCATCATCAAATAGAAACTTAGTTTTTCTGGGTATGGTATTCTTGGTTGACATCCATTTTATTTCAGGGCTTAGTAAATATTACTCCAAGACCTCCTAGCTCTTAGAGTCTAGGTTGAGAAATCAGCTGAAATCTAGATTGTTTTCCCTAGAAATGTGACCAATCATTTTTCTTGAGCAGACTTTAAAATTTATCCTTCTTCTATAAGTTAGGTTTTTTCATAATGTTGTGCTTTGATGAGGGTCTCTTGTAATTTTGTGTATTTGGATTCTTGTATGCCTCCTGCATTTGATTTTCCATTTTATTCTTAAGTTATGGGAAATTTTCTGATATAATTTCAATGAAAAGAATGTTCATTTCTTTAGTTTTGTATTGCCAAGACTCCATCGTTCTTGATAAATCTTAAATTTCATCTTTTCATCTCACCCATATTTCTTGAATGCTCTGTTTGTATTCTCTTAACATTTTTCTCCATGGTCAACTCTATTTTCCAGATTATATATTTTGTTTTGGTTGCCTGAAATTCTGTCTTCTAAGTGGTGTAGTGTGCTCATGATGTTTCCATTATATTTTCAATTTTGTTTTATTGATTTTCTTATTTTAAGGCTTTCTATTTGGTTCTTTTTCAGAATATCTATGTCTTTATTGAAGTGATCTTACACTTCTGTATTTTCTCTCTAATTTTGCTCTTTTCATCATCTTTTACCTGTTAGATCATTCAAACTATGAACTTTCTAAATTTCTTCTCTGACACTTCCTCCACTGTGGTATTAAAGGATTATATTGTTGTGATATTTTGATTTTTTTGGGATGGTTTGTTTCCTTGCTTTTTACATTGTGTGTCCATCCACTTATTTGTATGAATATGAGGCAGCAGAGCTTCTACATTGTGATCTTATAATGACCCTGAAGATTTCTAGTATCTCATAGGTTTAACAAATAGTAATGACAACCAATGCAAATGACATACAGCATTAAACTAAATATTTAGCTCCTATTATGACATCTACACTATTAATGGACACAATAAACCAAAATAGTATGGTAAGCAATTGTAAACAGTAAAAAAACTAAGTGTGTAAAAGGGTTTGCTATTTCAAATGGTGAGCAAGGAAAGTGAAGAAGAGTGTAGGATGCAATGAATGTGAGAAAAGTAGACAGAAGATAAAAATAAAAAATAAAGGGAAAATGGAGAAAATAGAAGTTGTGTTTTATCAAAAGAGAGAAAGAGAATCAAAATAAATAGGTGAAAGACAATACAAAACCAAACCAAAATATACTAATCAAAAACCCTCCAAAAGTCATGAAAAATAACTACCTTAAAAAATGCTATAAATTAGAAAAGTGAGAGAAATATATATATGATAATGTTCATGAACCCCTTAGCACCCAAACATTCAAAAAAAAAAAAAAAAAAAAAGAGAGAGAGAGAAAGAAAAAAGGGGCTAAAACTTCTTTTTAAAAATTTATTTGTATTGTAATCAAATGGGATACATGTTGTTTCTGTTTCTACATGGAGTAACGGTATACCATCTGTATAATCATACATTTACATAGGGCAATGGTGCTTGATTCATTCTGTTATTTTTTCCTTCCACCCACCCCTCCCACCACTCTTTTCCCTCTATACAGTCCTTCCTTCTATCATTCTTACCCCCTTCCCACCCCCCCCCATTATGTGTCATCATCTGCTTATCAGCGAGATCATTGGTCCTTTGGTTTTTTGAGATTGGCTTATCTCGCTTAGCATGATATTCTCCAATTTCATCTATTTGCTTCCAAATGTGTTGGCAAATGGGGAGCTGCAGTTCGGGGTGTGGACATAGTCATCTGGAGGTCCTGGAGGCAAGGTGCGGTTGGTCAGGCAGGGGTCCTGGAGGTCAGGTGTGTTTGGTGTGGTTGCGGAATCCTGGAGGTCAGGTGCAATCAGTTGGTCTGGGGTCCCGGTGATAGGATGCAGTCAGTTGGTCTGGGGGTCCTGGCGGCAGGGAGCACTCAGTCGATGTGAGGGCCCCAAAGGCAGGGAGAGATCGGTCAGGCTGAGGGATCCTGGAGATGGGGCTCAGTCAGTCCGGCCAGGGGTCCTACAGGTCCTGGCTATTGTCTCAAAATGGCAGCAGCCACGTGTAACCAAACCTGCAGGTACTGTGGCAGAGAACTTCCAGGCAAAAGCAGGCAGCTGGTGCTTCATTGGTGGTCTGCGGTCAGTCTGCTGGCAGCTGTCAGACGAACAGGAGGTGAACTTCAGGTGGTGGGTGATGGGTTGGTGAAAGGTAGGCGATGGACAGGCAAGAGAGAGGCAAATGGTGGATGATAGGCGCCCTACAGTGAGCACTCTGCCGCTAAAAGTTCTTGATGACAAATTAAGGAATTGTTTCCATTGTGGTTGTCAAAATTTTTCAGTGTTAAAATATGGTGCTTGTCTGTTCCCAATTGTCTTTTCTTCATTTTTTTTTCTTGAGATATATACTGAACACAAGTGTAATAGCCACAGGCTGTCAACTCCTTCCACTTTTTGTGTTGCTTGTCAAATTGTCATTTGGAGTTCAAATATTCCCAGGTTCCCTTCTCAGCATTATGATGTGTGTAGGGTTGAAGAGTGTGAACTATCCATTCTCAGGGTGGGATCACTGTAGAGTTCTGTGAGAGGAACTCTGAAGGTGTGGTTCAGGTCAAGTTAGTCCCCCATGATTTGATAACTGTCCCTTGGTCTGAATATTTTGTCAGCACACCTCCAGAGTCCAGCAGCTGCTGATGGATGCTGGAAGTCTTTCCCAGCACAGGTTCAATCTTTCCTGACCTCCTGACTTCTGTCCCACCTGCCTGATCAAATTCCAAGTCTGCCCCAGCTGGTTCTGCCAGCCACCAGACTCAAAGGGTGAGAGGGATCTGAGATCTTTCTTGTCTGAATGTCCCATATTTTCCTCTGTAAAACATGCTCAGCACATGAATTTCTCCTGGTTTTCTAGTCACACTCTGAGCCTAGTGGGGGAGCCTCTGTCCAGTCTTATTTTGGAACTCACCCCGGATTACACAGGTCTGGGCACCAGGGTTTGGTTCCACAGCCATCAGCCATGATAGCATGGTGGGAAAAGGGTGTCTGCCTTGGTTTTCTGCTTACACTTACAGGGAGACACACAGTGTCTTTCCCACAAAAGGTTATAGTGTAGCTCACCAACTGGATCAGTTGAAAAGTTCCATTTATCTCTGATTTCTCCATATCAAAGCATGCCACAGTGCCACATGAAATGTGGGTTTTCTTAGTCTCTCTCTCTGATTTTCCCACAGTGGATCTGCTCTTGTGCCAGTGATAAATTTTTAATCTTTTATTTTATTATATTTAAACTTCTAAAACCCTTAGCTGTTCTGAGAGTCCAATATTAAATCCCAGTAAAATCCCTCTTTTCACCCACCTCACAGGAAGCCATTTTTCTGCTTTCCTGACCTCACACCACAAAACAGATTGGAAAGCAACCTCCTCTACTTTGTATCTTCTTCCTCTTAAGAGATTCTTGAATATGATTTGTTCTTTTTTTCTGCTTGTCCTCTAGAAATTGATTCTTGGGTGATTGATGGATTCTACTATTATCAATTTAGTTTTTACTCATTGTTTCTTCCTCATACAAACACCTGCATAACTATATCTGCACACACATATATGTAGGGGTATATATATATACATGTATATGTATAAGGAAATGTCTACATATATATACATATATATGTATACACACACACACATACATATATGTGACTTATTTTGCCTACATGGAAAATTATAAGATTCAATAATAAGATAAAAGTCACTCATAGGCCCATCATATGTAGAAAATCATTATAAACAAATTATCTTTTGAATTTCCGTTTATCCTTTCATTGATTTTCTTAGATAATTGTGACATATAAAATAGTCTATATTCTAAATATATCTTAAAATTTAGATAATATTCTAGACCTGTGTTTCAAAAAGGGTTGGGCCATTAGTTATATGGGGCTCTTTAAATATAAATTTAAATTGATTACATATAATTAAAAAACTGATCCTCATTTTCACTGGCCTGTTGCCAAGGGCTTAGTTGTCACATATGGTTGATCACTACTATTATTCAAGGTTCCACTCTACACATAGTGTTATATTATACATAATGTTTAATTTCAAATTTTTCCACTGAAAATCTTATTGAAGGATTTTTTTTTTCATAGCATGTGTATATTCATAATATATACATATATAAATACATATATATATATATACACATAAATGTTCATATATATCATTGGGTGGTCTAGAATTGTGTTAATTATCTTAAGTAAATTTTGCCAGACATTAAATTTTCACATTTGTTATTGCAAATAACATTTGTCATAATTATATTTTAGAAATATTCCTGCATGCAAGGAATTCAACTCTGAGTTTTAAGTAGAACTATAAGGCAGATACAGTATAACCATGTGAGCAAAGAGAAATTACTTAGTACCATACATTCTGTGTTAAAGTTCTTCTATAATATGCTTAATTTTAGACTTAGGTAGTAGTTTAATGTGTTTTATAATGGTTTACTGATTTAAAAATTGTGTACACACTTAATTAAAAATATTTTATTTTGGCTAAATATCCAGAGAATTATATAGTTTTCTGTTTCTGAATGTATGAAAATTGAGAAACCTATTATCCCACCTTAATTCAGTTCTAAATCCTATTTAGTGTGTATTATTTCTTATTTAGATGCCTTAGATAAAAATGAGACAGAATCTTATTAAATACTATCCGCTCTAGTGTATTATCATACTTAGAGGTTAACCATTCAAGATTTCCCTTCCATTTCCTTCAATCTTCTCAATTGAAAGTATGCATACATTCTCTCTTTTGAACTATTTGATTTTCATTATTAATCAAGGTAATTTATGTTTCCACCAAACTGATTTGTTTTTTCTTAAACTGTCTTTGCAATTTAAAACTCTCATATTCAAATATCCTTCTTCCTTATTTTAACATCTCAGTGTTTAATTCCACTAAGAGTTTAAAGAAATTTTTATTTTTATTTTTATTAATTTCATTTTAAACCACTTTGTAACTCCAAAGAGCTTGGGATTTCCCCCTCTTTAAACATCTTCAAGATTAAGACATTATCTCTCCAATAACTGATGAATGCAGAATGCCTTTGCTTCAAAATCCACAAAATTATTCTCTTCTGGAATCAAAATGTTCCCTAGGATCCAAGGTTAGGGAAAGTCTGAAAGAAAAGAGAGACAGGGAACCCACCATACTGCCAACCATCTCAATGCAGTAGTTGAAGCTGCACAAACCTTCTTCCCCAATATTGGATTTTAATTTATAATTTTCCCTCATCTCCAAATTGTTTAGCCAGGCTAGGTAAAGCTGTATACACCATAAGAAAATTCTTAAAATAAAGTGAGCTACAGGAAACAAAATGATTATCTTTCATAAGGCAATATATCAAAAAGAGCAATAGTTTCGGGAGAGATGTGTGCATTCCAAAGTTGTGAACATGGCTGCATGATCTTGGACAGAGTGCCTTTTCTTCCCCAGCATTTTGACTTCAGAACAATATTGACATAGCATTAATTGTAAGGTTGTTGTAAAATAGGCAATAAGCTCTGTGCAAGGTGCACAGATGTTCCTAAATAAATTGAGGCTGTTACTATTATTATAATATATTCTATTTTATTATATTCTCATATACTTTAAATTTAGGGTTTTTTCAGCATTGTCAAAATTTCAGTGGCATGATTCTATAAAATATTTGAAATATCTAGAATTTTTTTTTTTTTTTTTTGGAGAACGTTTCCATGGAAATTTCCTATCCTGTGTTTTCAGTGGAAAAAGTTATATCTCTTATGTCATTAGAAGGTTTCTGGTGAAAGCGATATTTTAATAGTTGTCTAAATAAAAGAAGAAACATTGCATAATGCAATTATAAGATGTATGACTCACAAGAGATTTACTGAAGTTTCAGAGAAATTACAAGCTAGAATTTATAAAATTATACATACATGTAATTACAAATACAAAAAAGCTATAGCTTTGCATTTATATATTTCTACATGCAAAATTATTGTTAATATCTCCAAATTGTATTTTGAATTTAGGAATTGCAAAGTCTGATATATTAATGAGCTAGTAGATTTGGATATGTAATTATTATTATATAATTTAATATATGTTTCATATAATATATATTATATAGTAATATATAATATATGTCAGTTAAGTTTATGGTTTGGACAAGTTACAAGGTATAATTTTCTTGTAGCTGAAATTAAATATTTAAAGCATCAGGGTTTATTAAAATGTTTATCAAAGACTACTAATTCTTGAAGGTTTTCATAATTTCATAATTTAAATGATTAAAAGTCATATACTATAACCACTTAGAGATTTATAACTTCCCTAATTCATATTAAAATTTCTTAAAAGATAGTTGTCAAACATCTGTGCTTAATTCAAAGGCTCATATCATTCTTAATGTCATTAGCAAGAGTGGGTTATGACATATTTAGAGAAACATTAGAACAAACTATCTATAAATGCATTTTTAATAAGCATTTTTAAAGAGCAATCTTTGGTTTAGAGAAAAATGTGAAGAAAATACATTCTACCCTGTTTTCTCTATTAACATAATATAATTAATTAATATAATGGAAATTCATTGCAGTAGTCAATATTAATACATAACTAAAGTTCATATACTCCTCAGACTTTCTCAATTTGTCTCCAATGTTTTTTTTTTTTCCATTCTGGAATACCATCCAGTATTTATCACATTTAGTCATGGTGTCTCCTTCGGCTCCCCTTAACTGTGATCATTTTTCAGACTTTCCTTGTTTTTGTTGACTTTGAGACTCCTGAGGAAAACAGGTCAGAAATTTTCTAAAATGACATTCTGTTCAGATGTATTGGATTTTGATTCCTTATGAAACTTGGGTTTAGTTTTGGGGGAAAGACACCACATAGATGAAGTTTCATTTTCATTATTGGAAGGGCACAAGTTTATTACCATAACACCTTGATCACACAGCTAAGAGACTGGTTGTCAGGTTTCTCCATTGTAAAGTTTTTATTTTTCTAAGTTCAACCATTTGTATTTGTTGAGTTCACACTGATATCTCCAGTCTGATTCCATTACTACGTGGATTAGTCTGGTTTGGTCCCTTGCTTATATGTAACATTCCACTCTATCAGTGGGAAACATGGCCCCTATCACTTGCCATCAATTAATTTAAAGGATCAGTTCTCTTTTATATTTATTATATATCAATATCACTGCAATTCCAGTCCCCTGTGGGAACAACTTTATTACTTAGAATGCATAGTTGTTAGAAGATTGCTTTTGCTTTAATTCTTAATATCTTCACTCCCTTTCAAAGATATTTAGGTTATCATGCCCCTCTTCCCCTACACCTGCTTTAATAGTTACTGGATTGCTCCATATATTTGTCATACAGATTATCCCTTCTGCTTTCTATCTGGGATCCCCAATCCACCTCAATGCTTCTATTGGATTATTTTTAAATTTTCATATATTAAGTTTTACTCCTTGTAAGTTCTATGGATTTCTAAATAAACATATTGAGTCTTCAAATACAGTATGATATAAAATATTTTCAGTGAACCAAATAATGCCTTTGCTTTACCTATTCAACTTGCTTGATAAACCCCTTCACAAATTGTTTTGTAGTCAAATAGTATTTATCTTAAGTGTATGTAACACAGTGTTTTAATCCATTTTTTTGTGGTAGGATATCTTTACCCATCTTTACCCCAGTTTGGGGCAATCCTGAGTAAAGCATCTGTACACATTCATGTACAGGTTTCAGTGTGGACATTAGTCTTCAGATAAGGTGAATAAATATCTCAAAACACTATTGCTGTATTATGTGATAAGACTCCAGTTTGTAAAAAACTGTCAATCTGTCTTCCAAAGTAGTGGTATCATTTTGCAGATGGCAACACAAAGAAGTATTTGAGGGATCCAAGTTGGCAGAATAGAGGGAGGCTGTGTTCTTTGTCACTTCATAATTTTGGGTTTCAAGAAAAGGAAAATCTGTTTCTCTGTGAGGCAGTCTTTGCTGCTCATCAGTACCCTGCTCTTTACCCCATTTGTCTACCTCCAAAACCTGCAGTCTACCAGCATATCAACTATTTTTTGAGTACAGAATGCTCACTGACTGTCACCTATCATTCACCATTTGCCCATTTGCTTGTCTCTCACCTGCCCATTGCCTGCCTTTCACCTACCTATAACTCACTGCCAAAGGTCCACCTGCCAATTGTCCACCTGTAGCCTGCAGACCAACTGCAGATCACCAGTGGATCATCGGCTGCCTGCTATTGCCTGGAAGTCCACTGTCCCAGTGCCTGCAGTTTGGTTACACATGGCAGCTGCCATTTTGGGACAATAGCCAGGACCTGCAGGACCCCTGGCCTGTCTGACCACAGCTTGCCTCCAAGACCCCCAGCCGAACTGGCCATGCCTTGCTTCCAGAACCACTAAACCCAACTGACTGCACCCTACCTCCAGGCACCCCACGTCCTGGATCCCCAGCCCAACTGGCCATGCCCTGCCTCTAGGACGCCCCCATCCAAACAACTGCAACCCACTCAGACTCGGAACTCAAGCCCCAAGCTGCAGTTCTCCACTTGCCAACATGATAGGAAGTCAGTGTAGTCATCTTGAATTATCCTGGAAGTGGAAGCTCCCATCTTTAGGTGGGGCAAATCCCATTCTGAGATGTCTGCTGGAGACTGAAAGCTCATTGTGAGGTACCTCTCATGCCTTGGGCTACTGAAGACTGGGAAGTTCAAATAGTATATGACTGTTACAGTGTAGATTTTTTGTTCTCTCCCTTTTTGTTATAATTGAACTCAACCTCTCTGTTTATTATAACAATATTGCTAACATCTTCATAGGGGCTTTTTGGTTTAGGGATGAATATTGTCTGTACCAGGTGTTGCAAATATTGACATACCCTTTAAATAAGAGGTTTTGGAAACCTGTAGGGTCACTATAAGCCTATAGAGGGGAAACTGCAATACCCCAGATCTGCACTGGGTAAGATATGTGAACAACATGAAAAAACAAGGGCTGAAAATATTCCAAACAAACCAAGATTCTATATTAACAGAATTCAGTGACAGCATTGTAGAAGAAATATCAGAAAAGGAGTTCAGAATATGCATTTTTAAATTGATTCATGAAGCAAAGGATGAGATAAGAGAGCTAGTGCAGGCAATGAATGATCACTCCAATAAACAGTTGAAAGAGAAAAAGAAGGAAGCAAAAGATCATTTCAACAAAGAGAAACAGATTCTTAAAAGAATAAAAAGAAAAGAAAAACAAACAAACAAACCAGAAATCCTTGAAATGAAGAAAACAATAAGCCAAAGGAAAAAACTCAATGGAAAGCATCACCAACAGAATAGATCACTTGAAAGACAACCTCAGACAAAGAAGACAATATATTTAATCTTGAAAATAAAGTTGCCCAGAGAAGATGGTAAGAAATCATGAACAAAATCTCCAAGAACAATGGGACATCATGAAAAGAACAAATTTAAGAATTAACAGGATTGAGGAAGGCACGGAGATATAAACCAAAGGAATAACAACCTATTCAATGAAATAATATCAGAAAATTTCCCAAACCTGAAGGATGAAATGGAAAATCAAAAGGGGCTTACAGAACACCAAATGCACAAAATTACAACAGATCCACAACAAGATACATTACAATGAAAATGCCTAACATACAAAATAAAATTTTAAAGACTGTGAGAGCAAAACATCAGATTACATATAGGAGTAAACCAATATGGATATCAGCAGATTTCAAAGCCCAGACCCTAAAAGCTAGAAGAACCTGGAACAACATATTTCAAGCTCTGAAATAACATGGTGGCCAACCAAGAATCTTATATCCAGCAAAACTAACCTTCAGATTTGAAGATAAAATAAAATCCTTCCATGATAAAAAAAAAAAAGTTAAAAGAATTTACAAATAGAAAACCTGAGCTATAGAACATTCTCAGCAAAATATCCCATGAGGATGAGGAAATGAAAAACAACAATGTAGGTTAGCAAAGGGAGGAAAAATACCTTGAAGGAAAAACCAATCGAAGGAGAAACCAAGTCAAGTAAAAAACCAAAAATAACCCCAAATGACTGGGAATACAAATCATACCTCAATAATAACCCTGAATGTTAATGCCCTAAACTCATCAATCAAAAGACATAGACTGGCAGATTGGATTAAAAAGAAAGACCCAACAATATGCTAAATTCAAGAGACTCGTCTCATAGAAAAAGATACCCACAGACTAAAGGTGAAAGGATGGGAAAAAATCTACAATGCATATGGACTCAGTAAAAAAAAGCAGGGGTTTCCATTCTTATATAAGATAAAGTGAACTCCAAGTTAAAGTTAGTCAGAAGGGCTAAAGAAGGACATTTTATACCGCTTAAGGGAAATATAAATCAGGAAGACGCAATGATCATAAATATTTATGTCCCAAACAATGGTGCATCTGTGTACATCAAATAAATCTTTCTCAATTCCAGGAATCAAACGGACCACAACACAATAATTCTGGGTGAACTTAACACATCATGCCACCACTGGATAGATCTGCCAAACAAAAATTAATAATGAAACCATAGAACTCAGTAACACAATCAATAACTTAGACTTAACAGACATATAAAATATTCCATCCATTGGTGAGTGAATACACTTTCTTCTCAGCAACACATGTATCCTTCTCTAAAACAGACCATATGCCACAAAGCAACCCTTAGTAAATGCAAAAAAAAAAAAAAAATAGAGATACAACCTTGTATTCTATCAGATCACAATGGGATGAAGTTATAAATCAATGACAAAATAGAAAACAAACTATTCCAACACCAGAAGACTAAATAATATGCTACTGAATGAAGCATGGATAACAGAAAACATCAGAGAGGGGATAAAAAATTCTTAGAGTTAAATGAGAAAAATGATACAACATAAAATCTCTGGGACACTATGAAAGCAGTACTAAGAGGAAGATTCATTGCATTGAGTGCATTCAAGAAAAGAATATAAAGTCAACAACTAAGTGACCTAACATTACATCTGAAAGCCCTAGAAAAAGAAGAACAGAACAACACCAAAAGTAGCAGAAGAAAAGAAATAATTAAAATCATAGCTGAAATCAGTGAAATTGAAAAAAATTGACAAAAGTGGTTCTTTAAAAATGTAAAAAAAAAATAGTTAAACGCTTAGCCACACTAACAAAGAAGAGAGAAAAGTCTAATTACTAAAATTTATGATGAACAAGGAAATATCATGACATCACTGAAATATATAACATAATTAGAAGCTACTTTGAAAATCTATACATCAGCATAATAGAAAATCTTGAAGACATCGACAGGTTTCTAGAGACATATGATCCATCCAAACTGAATTGGGAGGATGTACACAATTTAAACAGCTCAATTTCAAGCAATGAAATAGAAGAAGCCATTAAGCCTACTAACCAAGAAAAGACCAGGACCAGACAAATTCTCAGATGAGTTCTACATGATCTTCAAAGAAGAAATTATACCAATGCTCCTCAAAGTATTTCATGAAATAGAAATGGAAGGAACCCTTCCAAACTCATTCTATGAAGCTAGTGTCACTCTGATACCAAAACCAGACAAAGACACAACAAGGAAAGAAAACTTTATACCAATATCTCTGGTGAACATAGATGCAATAATTCTTAACAAAATTCTGACAAATTGCTTACAAAAACATGTTAAGAAGAGAGTGCACCATGATCAAGTGGGGTTCATCCCAGGGATGCAAGATTAGTTCAACATCTGGAAATCAATAAATGTAATTTATTAACCTTAGGTCAGTAGACTTAAGATGAAGAATCATATGATTATTTCAATAGACAAAGAGAAAATGTTTGACAAAATACAACACCCGTTCATGCTCAAAACACTAGAAAAAATAGGGATAGTAGGAGCATACCTCAACATTGTAAAGTCTATCTATGTTAAGCCCATGGCCAACATCATTATTAATGGAGAAAAACTGACAGCATTCCCTTTAAAAATTGGAACAAGACAGGAATGCCCTCTTTGACCACTTCTATTCAACACTGTGCTTGAAATACTAGCCAGACCAATTAGGACAAAGAAATTAAAGGAATACAAATAGGAAAAGAAGAACAGAAGATGTCACTATTTGCTGATGAAATGATTCTATATTTAGAGCATCCCAAAAACTCCACCAGAAAACTTCTAGACTTAATGAATTCAGCAAAATAGCTGGATATAAAATCAACACACATAAATCTAAAGTATTTTTATTCATAAGTGATAAATTATCTGAAAAGGAAATGAGGAAAATAACTCCATTCTAGCATCAAAAAAAATAAAATACTTGGGAATCAATCTAAGCAAGAGGTGAAAGATCTCTACAATGAAAACTATAGAACATTAAAGAGAGAAATTGAAGAAGACCTTAGAAAATGGAAAGATCTTCCATGTTTTTAGATAGGAAGAATTAATATTATAAAAATGACCATACTTTCAAAGGTCCTATACAGATTTAATGCAATTCCAATTAAAATCCCAATGACATTTGTCATACAAATAGAGGAAGCAATCATGAAATTCTTCTGGAAGAACAAAAGACCCAGAATAGCCAAAGCAAACTCCAGACAGGAAGAATGATGCAGGAATTATCACAATACCAGACCTTAAACTATATTATAGAGCAGAGTAGTAACAAAAATGGCATGGTACTGGCACCAAAATAGACAGATAGACCAATGGTACAGGATAGAAGACACAGAGACAAACCCACATAAGGATAGTTATTGCATACTAGATAAAGGTGCCAAAAACATACAATGGAGAAAAGACAGCTTCTTCAACAAATGGTGCTGGCCAAACTGGAAATCCATATGCAGTAAAATGAAATTAAACCTCTATCTCACCTGCACAAAACCCAACTCCAAATGGATCAAGGACAAAGGAATTAGAACTGAGACCCGTCACCAAATAGAAGAAACAATAGGCCCAAATCTCCATCTGTTGGCTTAGGATCAGACTTCCTTAACAAGACCCCTAAAGTGTAAGAAATGAAAGCAAGGATCAATATGGGATGTATTCAAGCTATAAAGCTTGAAACAATCAATAATGTGAAAAGAGAGCCTACAGAGTGGGAGGAAAATCTTTTCCACCCACACTTCAGACAGCACTAACCTCCAGAATTTTTAAAGAACTTAAAAATCTTTACACCAAAAACACAAAGAACCCAATCAATAAATGGGCTAAGAAACTGGGCAGACACTTCACAGAAAAAGATATACAGGAGATCAACAAATATGTGAAAAAGTGCTAACCTTCTCTAGTAATTAGAGAAGTGCAAATTAAAACCACCCTAAGATTTCATCTCACTCCAACTAGAATGACTGCTATCAAGAACACAAATAATAGTAAGTATTGTTGTGGATGTGGGGAAAAAGGCACACTCATACATTGCTGATAGAGTTGCAAAGTGAAACAGCCACTCTGGAAACCAGTATGGAGAGTCTTCAGAAAACTTGAAATGGTCCCACCATTTGACCCAGCTATCCCACTCCTCAGTTTATACCCAAAGGAGTTAAAATCAGCATACTACAGTGATGCAGACACATCAATGTTAATAGCTGCTCAATTCACAATAGCTAGATTGTGGAAACAACCGAGATGCCCTTCAACTGATGAATGGATAAAGAATGTGTGATATATATACACAATAGAATATTACTCAGTCATAAAGAAAATAAAATTATGGCATTTTCTGGTAAATGGATGGAGTTGGAGAATATCATACTATGTGAAATAGGCCAAGCCCAATAAAACAAAGACTGAATGTTTCCTCTGATAAGTGGATGATGATACATAATTGGGGGGGGCTGACGGGGTGGGGAAAGAGTAGAATGGAGGAACTTTGAATGGTGTAGAGGAAAATGGGGCAGGGGGGTGTAGGGGAAGGGAAGATAGTAGACTGAGACAGACAGTATTACCCATGTATATGTATGATTACACAAAAGTTATGAATCTACATTGTACACAATGTACACCACAGAAAAGAAAAGTTGTACCCCATTTGTGTACAATGAATCAAAATGCAGTCTGTAAAAATAAAAATTAAAAAGAAGAAGCATTTGACTAATTCCTAATCCTAAATGGAAAAGCTCCAATTCTCATCATTAAGAATGATGTTAGTTTAGTGTTCTTACAGGTATTCTTCATCAAGTTTAGAATATTCTTTTTGTTCCTCCTTTACTAAGAGTTTTCAAAATCTTTAATGGACCATAGATTTTTCCAAAAGCCTTTACTCTTTTTTATTTGAAATCAGTATGAGCACTTTATCTTTCTTTTTGTTTTGTATCTTTTATTATCTCCTTATTTTCACTTGCAAATATCTTTATACTTAATGTGACTTTCTTATGTACAGTATATAATGGTGTCTTTTTATGTTGTGATAAACTCACTAACTTTAGACCACATACTTTTAACATGATTATTTATATATTTGTTTTGACATCTGCCATTTTTGTATATTTTTAATTCATTGCAATTATTCTTTGTTTTTAATTTCCTTTTCTTGCTGCCTCTTGTTAGGATTATCTCACACAATTCATTTTTATCTTTGTTCATAGTATATTATATTGCCTGATCCATTTTTGAGAAATAAATTTGCAGTGGTTTCCTGGAATTGGTGATGTACATTGTAGATTTATCTAAGTCTGCCTTCAAATAAAACTACCTCTTGACATGGAGTTTAGAAACCTTCTAACCAAATATAGTTAACATGCCACATAAGAACATTCAGGTCAATGATACACTGCATGTACAATAGCGATCCCATAAACTTAGAGTGGAGGTAAAAAACTCCTGTCACCTAGTTACATTGTAGCCTTTGCAGTGTTGCAGCGCAAAACATTACTGATATGCCTGTGGTGATGGTCCTGCAAGCAAAACCACGTTGCCACCAGTCATCTGATAACATCATGGTACTGGTGCACTGTGGAGGAAGGAGTGACACAGATAGCCAAAGAGACTGAATCTGTAAAGAAAATTTGACATGGGAAACCTGTGGAACAGGGGGAAGGTCTGAACTTGAGTGACTCAGAGGCAGATGGCGAGCTAGCATGTGAGGGCTGCTCATGCTTCTCAACTGAAGAGCAAAAAACTGATGTGGGATGTCATCTTGGGACAGATGTGCAGCAGATTTTAGTTCTGAGAGTCCAGGAGTTCATAAAAGGCATTAACTGATTATCCCTGCATGCACCTTCCATGACCTCTAGAGTCCAACTCTTAGGAAGTGAATGAGGTGGACAGAGGGCATTGTGGCTTGGGTGAGTCAGGCTGGGAACACAGAGTAAGATGAGGCTCAATTTTCTCTTGGGTTTGGTGATTTGTGGGATCAGGTAGAGAATTCAGAAACTGGGCAGATAGGCATATTAGTGCGGGAGATCTGATCTGGAAGACCACATTTGTGGGTAGTAGAGTGAAAACAGCTGAGAACTGGTCACTTTACCCCAAGAGAGGAGTTCGTGGGAGGCAGCTGAGATCCAGATGCTCAGCCAAGATAGACTTTTCAGCCTGGTAACAGAGTGGACACAACCATTTTCTCTAGAGCAGATATCTCACCAAGAATTTTGAAAGGTGGGGCAAAACTAAACCCCAGTACTCTGGAATTCAATTTAGAGCTCCTGCTATGGAAATCATCTACCTGGTTATATTGGACAAAATCCCAATTGTTGCTATTTCCCATTCAGTCCTAAGTTAAACTGGCAGGAAAGGGAACTGAGAGCTACTACAACCAGTTTTGCTGGCAGCTTAGTGAGCAACTCAAGGAGTTTAACAAACCCCAGGCTTTGTTTCCCTAAGGTGTACAAAACCTGAGAAGAAACAGAAACAAGGGAAGTATGGCACAGACAAGCGAATGTACATTCTCGTCATGGTTTTCCCCTCTTAGCACAGACAACCCCTTCATTTTTCATTGCTTTTTTCCCTCTTTTTCTTTCCCACAAAGCATGAGTGTGAATGTGTGTGTTTCTGTGTGCCCATGCATGCACGTGCTCTAACCGTGCTGTGTGACTCTTCCATTTGTTTTGGGTTGATTTTTGTTTGTTTTGCTTCTTGTTTCTCTTATTGCTCCTTTTTTGCCTTTCTTTCCTCTTCAATAGCAAAATTTGTTTATTTTCTCCTCTCACTAATTTGTTGCTTTTAGTAATTTTTTTTTACACCTTCTTGATAGCCAACACTTTCTAGCTCTCTCCCACTTTCCCTCTGTTCACTTTTTGAATATTTAAATTTTTTGCCTTCCTACCCTTCTTTTGTTCTCTGTATGTACTATAATTTTACTATTTTTAGTATCAATTTATATAAATTACTACCCCCACCAATCATGTTGCAGTTAGTAGTATTGAGGAAGGCATAGTGAACATTTGCTGTTTACTTTAATGCTAGATCTAGTTCACAGCCATTTATTGTTCCTATTGATAAATGTTGACCCTACGATTCCACTTTGTGCAGTAATTAATGGTGAACATGTCATAGTAGGCATTGGAAATTTATTCTAACATGGCACACAGATCACTACTATTGTTGCTGTTACTTTCTTCTGCTTTATCTCAGTGGGGTTGGGAAGTGACTGGTACACCATGAGTTCACAGATTAGAGAGTGCATGGCTGAACCACACACACAGCTCAGCGAAGTGACAGTACACCTTCCTCCACACACACAGTAACCCGACTCAAGCTTCAACAGTTCTTTTTATCTCATACAATATGGGAGATAAAAATCCAAAGTAAGTAACTAAGTTCTGAGTAAAAACAACTACAGGGAAACCTCAGGTCCCATTCTTGGATGTCTACTTCTACAGCAAAATCAGAGAGAGATTCCAAAACAATGACTCCAAAAAACCTGGTGTTACAGCAGCTCTACAAAGGTGAACTAAGTCAGCAGTTCAGGAGCAGCAAACTGAGAGGCATTGGCAGTTGAAATTTAACACTTGGATTACGTTGAGCCTTTGTGTTGAACCTAAGGGTCACCAATAACACAGGACCTACTACAAAAGAGAGAACTGCACACCAAAGAACATCTTCACAAAAGAGGAGCAGAAATGCATCTGAACACATGCACAAGTCCAAGACATCCGAAAAGACAAGAAAGCAGGAAAACAAATCAAGTAGTTACAGTCCTCCAACAAAGGAACACACAGACATGGAAGAGGATGAAATTCCAGAGAAAAACATAAAAATTATTATTAAAGCAATTAATGAACTAAAAGAATATCTAAGAAGCAAATTAAAGAATAAATTAAGAGAGAAATTACAAGAGGTGAAATATCATTTCAATAGATAGAAATTTTTAAAAGAAATCAAAACTCCTAGAAATAAAAGATACAATTCGAATAGCTCAGGAGACTGAGAAAGGAGGATCAGGAGCTCAAAGCCAGTCTCAGCAAAAGTGAGGCTTGCTAAGTAACTCAGTGAGACCCTGTTTCTAAATAAAATACAAAATAGAGCTGGGGATGTGACTCAGTGGTTGAGTGCACCTGAGTTAAATCCCCAATACCCCATCCCCCCACCAAAATAAATAAATAAAAGACGCAATAAATAAAAATTCACCTGAAAATACTAGTAACAAACTAGATTATGTAGGAAACAGAACAGGAGGACTTGGAGACAGAATATTTAATTTGTAATACTCAATAGAGTAAAGGGGGAAAATTAAAAACCATGAACCATGATCAGAAAATACAAGAACTCTGGAACAACAGTAAGACACCAAACTTAAGAGTCATTGGGATAGAACATGGCATAGAAATAGAAGCTAATGGCATTAAGGAACTGTTCAGTGAAATAATAGCAGAAAATATTTGAAATGTTAGAAATATATGTATATATAATATATATACACTATATATATCATTTATATCTATATCTATATCTATATATCATATATATTCTATAGTATATATATAATATTTATATATATACTCTATAGAGCCCAAATAGACAAGATTAAAAAAGAACATTTCTATAATACATCATAATTAAAATACCTAATATAGACAATAATTTAAATTCACAAAAGAAAACTGTCAGATCACATTTAGAGGTGCAACATTAAGACTTACTTTAGACTTCTCAACTCAGATTCTGAAAGACAGAAGGACTAAGAATAAGATCATCCAAGCCCTGAAAGAAAACTATTGCCAGCCATCATTGCTGTGTTCATCAAAACTATCATTCAAAATCGATGAAGAAATAAAAATTTTCCACAATAAGGACAAACTAAAAAACTAATGACAACTAAACCTACACACACAGACACACACACCCACTTAAAGAAACAATAAGCTAGGAAGAACTCAAAAACAAACCACAGAGCTCTCAAATGGATGATGCTTACCACAAGAGCAAATGAAAAATAACAACAAATTAAATCTATGAAATAAAGCAAAATAAGTGTAAATAATAAACAACCCTCTGAGTAACTCTAAGTGTTCTAAATATAGAACCATGTCATCAGCAAATAGTGATGGTTTAAGTTCATCTTTTCCTATTTGTATCCATTTAATTTCTTTCATCTGTCTAAATACTCTGACTGTAGTTTCATGGACTATGTTAAATAGAAGTGGTGAAAGAGGTCATCCCTGTCTTGTTCCAGTTTTTCAGAGGGAGTGTTTCAATTTTTCTCCATTTAGAATGATGTTGGCCTTGGGCTTAGCATAGATAGCTTTTAAAATATCAAGGTATGTTGCAACTATACCTAGTTTTTCTAGTGTTTTGAACATGGAGGGGTACTGTATTTTGTCAAATGCTTTTACTGCATCTATTGATATGATTATATGATTCTTATCTTTAAGTTTATTGATGTGATGAATTACATTTATTGATTTCCATCTGTTGGACCTTGCATCCCTGGGATGAACACCACATGATCATGGTGCACTATCTTTTTACTGTTTTTGGAGGTGATTTTCCACAATTTTTACATCTATGTTCATCAGGGATATTAGTCTGAAGATTACTTTCCGTGATGAGTCTTTGTCTGGTTTTACTATCAGGGTGATACTACCTTTATAGAACGAGATTGGGAGGGTTCCCTCCTTTTCTATTTCATGGAGTACTTTGAAGAGTATTGATATTCATCCTCCTTGGAAGGTCTTGTAACTGAACTGAAAATCCGTCTGGTCCTGGACTTTTCTTGGTTGGTAGGCTTTTGATGGCAACTTCTATTTTATTGCTTGAAATTGACAGTTTAAATTGTGTATGTCCTCCTGATTCAGTTTGGGTCTACAGAGCTATAGTAACAAAAATGGCATGGTATTGGCACCAAAATAGACAGGCATATCAATGGTACAGAATAGAAGCTAGGGAGACAAACCCATATAAATACAATTATCTCAAAAGGTGCCAGAAACATACATTGGAGAAAAGATAGCCTCTTCAACAAATGGTGCTGAAAAACTGGAAATCTACATGCAGCAAAATAAAATTAAACCCTGCACAAAACTCAAAGTGGATCAAAGACTTAGGCTCTACAACAGAGATGCTTCACCAAATAGAAGAAAAAGAAGGCCCAAATCTTCATCATGTCATTTAGGACCTGACTTCCTTAACAAGACTCTTAAAGCGCAAGAAGTAAAATCAAGACTCAATAAATGCAATGGATTCAAACTAAAAAGCTTCTTCTCAGCAAAAAAATCTACGATGTGAAAAGAGAACCTACAGAATGGGAGAAAATCTTTACCACATGCACACCGAACACAGCACCAATCTCTAGGATATATAAAGAACTCAAAAAACTTAACACCACAAAAATAAATAACCCAATCAATAAATGGGCTAAGGAACTGAGCAGAAACTTCATAGAAGAAGGTACACATTCGATCAACAAATATATGAAAAAATGTTCAGCGTTTCTAGCAATTAGAGAAATGCAAATCAAAACTAATATTTCATCTTACTCCAGTCAGAATGGCAATGATCAAGAATACAAGCAACAATAAATGTTGGCGAGGATGTGGGAGTAAAGGTATACTCATACATTGCTGGTGGGACTGTAAATTGGTGCAACCACTCTGGAATGCAGTATGGAAATTCCTCATAAAACATGGAATACATGGAATAGAACTACCACTTGACCCAGCTATCCCAATCCTCAGTCTATACCAAAGGACTTAAAATCAACATACTCAAGTAAAGCAGCCACATCAATGTTTATAGTAGCTCAGTTCACAATGGATAATCTGTGGAACCAACTAGATGCCCTTCAATAGATGAATGGATAAAGAAACTCTGGTATATATACACAATGGAATATTGCTCAGCATTAAAAGAGAATGAAATTATGGCATTTTCAGGTAAATGCATGAAGTTGGAGAATATCATGATAAGTGAAATAAGCCAATCTCCCAAAACCAAAGGTCAAATGTTTTCCTTGATATGTGGATGCCGATCCGTAGTGGGGAGCCAAAGGAAGTATAGAGGAACTTTGGGTTGGGCAGAGGGGACTGAGGAAATGGGAGGCAGTACGGGGGTGGGAAAGATGGAAAGATGACGTAATGAGATGGGTATCATTACCATCTCATACACACACACACACACACACACACACACACACACACACAGACACACACACGTATATCTCACACATATACATGTATGATTACATGAATGTGTTACTCTACATCATGTACAACCAGAGAAATGAAAAGCTGTGCTCCATTTGTGTACAATGAATCAAAACACATTCTGATCTCATGTATAACTAATTAGAACAAATAAAAATAAAAATAAATTTAAAAATACATAGAGTGACATAATGGATTAAAAACAAGGCCCATGCTGTTTGTAACAGAGCCAAAGTTAATGAAATTGAGAATAAAAGAACAATACAAAGAATGTGTTCTTGGAGAAGAAAAACAAAAGGTTTATTAGAAACAATTTTGAAAACTTATATTCCAATTGGAAAATCTACAAAATATTGACAAATTTCTAGATACATATGACCTAGTCAAATTCAGCCAAGAGGATATAGAAAACCGAAGCAGACCCAATATAAAGCAATGGGATTGAAGCAATAATAAAAAGCCTTCCAACAAAGAAAAGCCTAGAACCACATGGATTCTCAGTCGAGTTCCACCAGACCTTTAAAGAGTAACTCATGCCAATACTTCTCAAATTATTCCTTGAAATAGAAAGGGAGGGAATACTTCAAAATTAATTCTATGAAAGTATTACCCTGATACCAAAAAACCAAATAAAGACACATTAAGGAAAGAGAACTTCAGACCGATATCCCCAATGAAGAGAGATTTAAAAATCTTTAACAAGTGATGTTTACTTTCCCCAAATTGTAAGATCTGAAAATGACAATCGTGAAAGACAAAATCAAATGTATTGAAATGTGGGCAAATTGACTTTTATTTGAGATATTTATTTATTTATAAAAAAAAAGATTGAGCTGTTTATGTCATATGTTATACTAAAGCAATAATTGAATTTGGATTTTTGATTAACAAGTTGATATGGTAATACTAACTTTGCAGAAAGGAGTAATAAAAGATCATTACTTATTGTTTAGGAATGTTCTTATTGAGAAGTGAATACTTTGACATGCTTAAGAAGGAATTACATCAAGCAAGAGGGAAGAATAGGAGCTTTCTACAATTATTCCCCTGTAGAAGCATTGATTTTGACAATTTCTTCTAGACAACAGTAACTTTGTGGTAGTCTGAGTCCAACATAGGTTCCAGCACACTACTACAGCAAAAAAAATCTGAGAATAGATTCACTGAAGAAGGCAAGAGAAGTTTCTCTTTACTTATCTCAACTTTTCCCAAAGGTGGCCTAGCTCAGTTGCCCTTTGCTTTTGATTTCTCTCATCAGGAAATGAGATTGTACAGTGAGTGAGTGCGTACCTCTGACATCCTTTGGTCAAAGTGAAACATATTCTAGTTTTTCTCTGCTAGGTTTAATGTAAATATAATAAGTGTATTTTCTTTGCCAATTAAATTCCCAACTAAGAATAATTAGACATTTAATGAGTTTTTCAACAGTGGAGGACTCTTTATATCAGCAAGTGTCTTTGTGTCAGAAGATCACTGAACTTGTCAATTTTTATTCTCCAAAGAAAAGCATATTTTTGAAAACAATCTTTTGGGGTTGTATGACATAATTCAAAGACTGGAAAACTGTCTTGCATACAACCAAAAATGCACCCAAACTATTACCCAGAATTTAGTTTTCTACCCTCTTATAGGAGTAATCACAGTTTTCAGAATTTCTGCCTTAGGATTTCAACAGCAGGGATTCTGGTCTTTCAGAATTGTGATTATCAGTATTTTCATCATGACAGTTTTGGGACTATAGGAAATTTGCTGGTTCCAAATTTTAACATTTGGGATTATGGTATTTGGATTATAACTTTCAGGGTTATTTTTGGCAACAGATCACAAAAGACTATTTTAAATAAGTATGTACTGTGAAGTATGAACAAATTGAATAAACGAAAGAAATAGATAACTTCTGACAAACATACAACTGTCATGAAGAAACAGAAAATCTGAAGAGAATAATGATCAGTAAGAAGATTGAACTGGTATTCAAAAACTTCCCATTAAATGAATGCACAGGACCTTAGAGATTTTCTAAGCAGAGATTATTCTCAACACACACACACACACACACAGCAATTGTATTTGATGAATTTTTTTTATTATTGTATACAAATGGGATACGTGCTGTTTCTCTATTTGTACATGGAGTCAAGGCATACCATTTGTGTAATCATAAATTTACATAGGGCAATGATGTTTGATTCATTATTTTTTCCCTTCCCCCCCACCCCTCCCACCCCTCTTTTCCCTCTATATAGTCCTTCTTTCCTCCATTCTTACCACCCTCCTTATCCCTAACCCTAAACCTAACCCTAACCCTAACACTAACCCCTCCCACCCCCCATTATATGTCCTCATCCGCTTATCAGCGAGATCATTTGTCCTTTAGTTTTTGAGATTGGCTTATCTCACTTAGCATGATATTCTCCAATTTCATCCATTTGCCTACAAATGCCATAATTTTATTATTCTTCATGGTGGAATAATATTCCATTGTATATATATGCCACAGTTTCTTTATCCATTCATCAACTGAAGGGCATCTAGGTTGGTTCCACAATCTGGCTACGGTGAATTGAGCAGCAATGAACATTGATGTGGCTGTATCTCTGTAGTATGCTGATTTTAAGTCCTTTGGGTATAGGCCAAGGAGTGGGATAGCTGGGTCAAATGGTGTTTCCATTCCAAGCTTTCTGAGGAATCTCCATACTGCTTTCCAGAGTGGCTGCACTAATTTGCAGCCCCACCAGCAATGTATGAGTGTACCTTTTTCCCCACATCCTCTCCAACACCTATTGTTGCTTGTGTTCTTGATAATCGCCATTCTAATTGGGGTGAGATGAAATCTTAGGGTAGTTTTGATTTGCATTTCCCTTATTACTAGGGATGTTGAACATTTTTTCATATATCTGTTGTTTGCTTGTACATCTTCTTCTGTGAAGTGTCTGTTCATTTCCTTAGCCCATTTGTTGATTGGATTATTTGTATTCTTCGTGTAGAGTTTTTTGAGTTCTTTATAGATTCTGGAAATAGTGCTCTATCTGAAGTCTGAGTGGCAAAGATATTCTCCCACTCTGTAGGCCCTCTCTTCACATTACTGATAGTTTCCTTTGCTGAGAGAAAGCTTTTTAGTTTGAATCTATCCCAGTTGTTGATTCTTGCTTTTATTTCTTGTGCTATGGGAGTCCTGTTAAGGAAGTCTGATCCTAAGCCAACAAGTTGAAGGTTTGGACCTACTTTTTCTTCTATAAGATGCAGGGTCTCTGGTCTCTGGTTCCGAGGTCCTTGATCCATTTTGAGTTGAGTTTTGTGTAGGGTGAGAGATAGGGGTTTAATTTCCTTCTGTTGCATATGGTTTTCCAGTTTTCCCAGCACCCTTTGTTGAAGAGGCTATCTTTTCTCCATTGCATATTTTTGGCCCCTTTGTCTAGTATGAGAAAATTGTATTTATTTGGGTTTGTGTCCATGTCCTATGTTCTGTACCATTGATCCACCTTTCTATTTTGGTACCAATACCATGCCGTTTTTCTTACTATTGCTTTGTAGTATAGTTGAAGTTCTGGTATTGCGATACTCCCTGCTTCCCTCTTTCTACTGAGGATTGCTTTAGCTATTCTGGGTTTTTTATTTTTCCAGATGAATTTCATAATTGCTTGCTCTATTTCTGCAAGGTACATCATTGGAATTTTAATTGGAATTGTATTGAATCTGTATAGCACTTTAGGTAGTATGGCCATTTTTATATTAATATATTTATATTATATATTATATATTTTATATTAATATATTAATTCTGCCTATCCATGAACATGGGAGATCTTTCCATCTTCTAAGGTTTTCTTTAATTTCTTTCTTTAGTGTTCTGTAGTTCTCATTGTAGAGGTCTTTCACCTCTTTTGTGAGATTGATTCCTAAGTATTTTATTTTTTTCAATGCTATTGTGAATGGGGTAGTTTTCCTAATTTCTCTATCTGAAGATTCATCACTTATGTATAAAAATGCATTGTATTTATGAGCATTGATCTTGTAACCTGCTACTTTACTGAATTCACTTATGAATTGTAAGAGTTTTCTGGTGGAATTTCCTGGTTCCTCTAAATATATAATCATGTCATCAGCAAACAGGAATAGTTTGAGTTCTTCTTTTCAAATTCGTATCCCTTTAATTTCTTTGGTTTGTCTAATTGCTCTGGCTAGAGTCTCAAGGACGATGTTGAGTAGAAGTGGTGAAAGAGGGCATCCCTGCCTTGTTCCAGATTTTAGGGGGAATGCTTTCAGTTTTTCACCATTTAGAATGATATTAGCCATGGGCTTAGCGTAGATTGCCTTTACAATGTTAAAGAACATTCCCACTATCCCTATTTTTCTAGTGTTTTGAGCATGAAGGGGTGCTGTATTTTATCAAATGCTTTTTCTGCATCTATTGAAATAATCATGTGATTCTTAACTTTAAGTCTGTTGATATGGTGAATGACATTTATTGATTTCCTGATGTTGAACCAACCTTGCATCCCTGGGATAAAACCCACTTGATCATGGTGCACTATCTTTTTAATATATTTTTGTATGCAATTTGCTAAAATTTTGTTGAGAATTTTTGCGTCGATGTTTATTAAGGATATTGGTCTGAAATTTTCTTTCCTCGATGTGTCTCTGTCTGGTTTAGGTATCAGGGTGATATTGGCTTCATAGAACGAGTTTGGTAGGGTTCCCTCCTCTTCTATTTCATGGAATAGTTTGAGGAGTATTGGAATGAGCTCTTCTTTAAAGGTTTTGTAGAACTCGACTGAGAATACATCTGGTCCCGGACTTTTCTTTGTTGGTAGGCTTTTGATGACCTCTTCTATTTCATTGCTTGAAATTGATTTATTTAAGTTGTGTATGTCCTCCTCATTCAGTTTAGGTAATTCATATGTCTCTAGAAACTTGTTGATGTCTTTGAGGTTTTCTGTTTTGTTGGAGTATAGATTTTCAAAATAGCTTCTAATTATGTTTTGTATTTCACTTGTGTTTGTTGTGATATTTCCTTGTTCATTCCGAATTTTAGTAATTTGAGTTTTCTCCCTCTTTCTCTTTGTTAGTGTGGCTAAGGGTTTATCAATTTTGTTTATTTTTTCAAAGAACCAACTATTTATTTTGTTAATTTTTCCAATTGTTTCTTTTGTTTCAATTTCGTTGATTTCGGCTCTGATTTTAACTATTTCCTGTCTTCTACTACTTTTGGTGTTGGTCTGCTCTTCTTTTTCTAGGGCTTTGAGCTGTAGTGTTAAGTCGTTTATTTGTTGATTTCTACTTCTTTTGTTGAATGTGCCCCATGAAATAAATCTTCCTCTAAGTACTGCTTTCATAGTGTCCCAGAGATTTTGATATGATGTGTCTTTGTTCTCGTTTACTTCTAAGAATTTTTTTATTTCCCTCCTGATGTCTTCTGTTATCCATTCATCATATACTAGTGTATTATTTAATCTCCAGGTATTGGAGAAGTTTCTGTTTTTTATTCTGTCATTTATTTCTAATTTCAATCCATTATGATCTGATAGAGTACAAGGTAGTATCTCTATCTTCTTGTATTTGCTAACAGTAGCTTTGTGGCATAAAATATGGTCTATTTTAGAGAAGGATCCATGTGCTGCTGAGAAGAAAGTGTATTCGTTCTTTGTTGGATGGTATATTCTATATATGTCGGTTAAATCTATATTGTTGACTGTGTTATTGAGATCTATGGATTCTTTATTCAATTTTTGTTTGGAAGATCTATCCAGTGGTGATAGAGGTGTGTTAAAATTGCCTAGTATTATTGTGTTGTGGTCTATTTGATTTCTGGAATTGAGAAGGATTTGTTTGATGTACATGGAACAGCCAATGTTCAGGGAATAGATATTTATGATTGTTAAGTCTTGCTGATTTATGCTTCCCTTAAGCAGCATGTAATGTCCTTCTTTATCCCTTCTGACTAGTTTTGGTTTGAAGTTCACATTATCTGAGATGAGGATGGATACTCCAGCTTTTTTGCTGTGTCTGTGTGCATGGTATGTTTTTTCCCATCCTTTCACCTTTAGTCTTGGGTATCTCTGTCTATGAGTTGAGTCTCTTGCAAGCAGCATATTGTTGGATTTTTCGTTTTAATCCAATCTGCCAGTCTATGTCTTTTGATTGATGAGTTCAGGTCATTCACATTCAGGGTTATTATTGTGATATGATTTGTATTCCCAGTCATTTGACTCATTTTTGTTTTTTGACATGATTTGGTTTCTCCTTTATTTGGCTATTCCTTTAGGCTAGCGCCTCCTTTTGCTGATTTGCGTCGTTGTTTTTCACCTCTTCCTCATGGAATATTTTGCTGAGAATGTTCTGTAATGCTGGCTTTCTTTTTGTAAATTCCTTTAGCTTTTGTTTATCATGGAAGGATCTTATTTCGTTTTCAAATCTGAAAGTAAGTTTTGCTGGGAATAAGATTCTTGTTTGGCATCCATTTTTTTTCAGGGCTTGGTAAATGTTGTTCCAGGCCCTTCTAGTTTTTAGGGTCTGGATTGAAAAATCTGCTGATATTCTTATTGTTTTCCCCCTGAATGTAATTTGGTTCTTTTCTCTCGCGGCGTTTAAAATTCTGTCCTTATTTTTTATGTTAAGTATTTTCATAATATGTGCCTTGGGGTGGGTCTGTTGTAATTTTGTATATTTGGAGTCCTATAAGCCTATTGTACTTGGTTTTCCATTTCGTTCTTCAGATTTGGGAAATTTTCTGATATTATTTCATTGAATAGATTGTTCATTCCTTTGGTTTGTTTCTCTAAGCCTTCCTCAATCCCAATAATTCTTCAGTTTGGCCTTTTTATGATATCCCATAATTCTTGTAGATTCTCTTCATGATTTTTTACCATCTTCTGTGTTTGGCCAACTTTGTTTTCAAGATTAAGTATTTTGTCTTCAATATCTGAGGTTCTGTCTTTCAGGTGCTCTATCCTATTGGTTATGCTTTCTATGGAGTTTTTAACTTGGTTTATTGTTTCCTTCATTTCAAGGATTTCTGCTTGTTTTTTTTTTTTTTTCAGTATCTGTAACTCTTTATTGAAATGATCTCTTGCTTCTCGTATTTGGTCTTTTAACTGTTTTTTGGTGCGATCATTTAATGCCTGCATTTGTTCTTTCATCTCCTCCTTCAATGCCTGCATTTGCTCTTTCATCTCCTCATTTGCTTTCCTGATTGTTTTAATTATGTACATTCTGAACTCCCTTTCCGACATTTCTTCTGCTGTGCTGTCATTGGGTTTTATTGATGTAGTATCTAGGTTTGTTTGGGACATTTTCTTCCCTTGTTTTCTCATATTGATCAGATGTCAGTGGGACCCTGAGATATTGCAGATTTCCTCTATTGGCTTATAGTGTCCCTGTAGATTTCCAGTGTATCACCACCCAGCCTTCAGTAGCCTGAAGTCTTGGAGGATCTTGATAATGCAGTGCTTCCGAAGAAAGCTGCCCCTAGCCCCCTACTGGTTCCAGGGCTTGGGGCTGGCTCTGTGCGGAAAGGCTCTCACTGGGGGGCCTGCACCGCGCAGCTGGCCGTGTGGGTGGAGCCCACCGCCGTAGTGTGCAAGGCTACCTGGGAAGACTCTAACTGCCCTGCCCTGCTCCGATAAGCCACCTTTATCCGGGCCTGCCACCCAGGCCAAGCTTTACCCAGTGGGCGAGACTCACCCGTGGCTCTATTTTAGTCTGAGTCTCTCAATGCCTCCCCTTCTTGAATCCTGGATTCTGGAGTGACTGGGGATGCAGTGACCCTCTAGTCCACCATCTTGGATCACCCCGTGGAAAGAGCCTGTGGCCAGAGGGGTCAGGGCCGCCTGGAGAAGTCTCTGGCTGCCCTGCCCTGATCCCAGAAGCTGCTTGCAGGTCGAAGCTCTCTGTTGGCTCGGTGACTTGTGGCTGGCTCTGTGTAGAAAGGCTCTCACTGGGCGGTCTACTCCAAGAAGCTAGCCTTGAAAGGCGCCTCCCACTGCAGGGGGCTGGGCTGCTTGGGAAAGTTCCTGTCTGCCCTGTCCTGGGCCCCGAAGCCTCTTGCAGGCCAGAGCATGCCGCGCTGGCTCTGGGACTTGGAGCTGGTTCTGATCAGAAAGGTTCTCACTGGGGGGCCTGCTCCGAGAAGCTGGAGAAGCTGGCCGTGTGGGCGGGGCCCACCGCTGGAGTGCACAGGGCTGCCTGGGGAAGACTCTAGCTGCCCTTCCCTGCTCCGATAAGCCACCTTTATCCGGGCCTGCCGCCCAGGCCGAGCTTTACCCGGTGGGCGGGACTCACCGTGGCTCTATTTTAGTCTGAGTTTCTCAATGCCTCCCCTTCTTGAATCCTGGGTTCTGGAGCAACTGGAGATACAGTCACCCTCTAGTCCGCCATCTTGGATCGCCCCTTGATGAATTTTAATTTCAGTAGTCATTTATCAAAGCATCATGTAAACCTTAAACATATACAAATTTTTTCAGTAAATCTAGAAAGAAATATAAAGAAAAAAGTGTGTATGTTTTAAATTATGAATTTTGAAGTAGATAACCCCTTACAACTATAGCCCCTTCCATGTTTCTTTTAGAATTTTGTATTATCCCTCTGATTATTATATAGTAAACTGATGTTGTTTAATTGTCACCTCTACTCTAATTAAGTGATCACATATCCTGATCACTCTCACATTTTGTGGTAGACAAATTGTATCCCAAATACCAAAAAAAAAAAAAGAAAAAAAAGATATTTTATAACTTGTTTTAAACAAAAGACTTCTAGATTTACTAGGGGACTTCTGAAAACTAATGAAAATTTCTACCTTATAAAATGAATTATATTGGAAGAGGTTAGCTTGTTCGTCATATACATTTTTATGAGCTCCACACAGCTGTACAAGATGCAAGAGCAGAGCTGTCACGTGTACACAGCTCAGGCTTCCTGGTTAATTTTACATAGGAACAGTATTATTAATATGAATGGCTAGGAAATATATACATTTCTTAATATATTGGAGATTGTAATCAGAAATGGAAATGTTCTTGTCTTTGGGTGGAACCTTTATAAAAATATATGAAATAATACTGTACTACACCCTAACACAGAATTTTACTCTCCTCCATTTTGATTGGTTAGTGTTATTTTGTCTTATTTCTAGATGATTTTTGCTTCTTTTGTATTTGCTTAAATATTCTGCTATAAAGAACTGACCATATCAATTACTCTTTTTAATTTTTTTCTAATTGGTTTTACACTACTACAGAATGTATTTTGACACATCATACATAAGTGCAGTATAACTTCTCATTCTTCTGATTGTACATGACGTAGAATCACAGTGGTCATGTAATCATATGTGTACATGGGGTAGTAATGTCTAATTCATTCTACTATCCTTCCTAGCCCCATACCTCCTCCCCTCTCTTTACTCCACTCTTCCTAACTCAGAGTACCTGCATTTTTTCATAGCACCCCCATTATTGTGAATTATCATCTGCATTTCAGAAAATAATTGGCTTTGGTTTTGGGGACTGGTTTATTTCACTTAGGATAATATTCTAATTCACATCCATTTACCTGCAAATGCCATAATTTTATTATTGCTTGAGGCTACTATTCCATCATGTATATTGAAGGGCATCTAGATTATTTCCAAATTTTGACTATTATGAATTGAGCTGCTATAAACATTGATGTGGCTGCCTCACTGTAGTATGCTGACTTTAAGCCCTTTGGGTATAAACCAAGGAGTGTTGTATCTTAGTCAAGTAGTGGTTTTATTCCATTTTCTGAGGAATATCCATACTGCTTTCCATAATGGTTGCACCAATTTGCAGTCCCACCAGCAATGTATGAGTTTACCTTTTCCCTGACGTACTTACCAACATTTATTATTGCTTATATCCTACATAATTGCCATTATGACTGGGGTGCCATGAAATCTTAGATTAGTTTTGATCTGCATTTCTCTAATTGCTAGGAATGTTGAACATTTTCATATATTTGTTGATCAATTACATTTCTTCTACTGTGTAGTGTCTGTTCATTTCCTTAGCCCATTTATTGATTGGGTTATTTGTTTTAATGGTGTTAAGTTTATTGAGTTCTTTATGTATTCTGGAGAATAATGCTCTTCAGGTATATATGGTAAAGATTTTCTTCTATTCTGTAGGCTCTCTCTTCACATTATGGTTTCTTTTGCTGAAAAGAAGCTTTTTGGTTGGAATCCATCCCATTTATTGACTCTTGATTTTTTTCTTGCACTTTAGGAGTCTCATTATGGAAGTCAGTTCCTAAGTTGACATGGTTAAGATTTGATCCTATTTTTCTTTGTTAGGTGAAGGGTCTCTGTTGTAGAGCCTATGTCTCTGATTCACTTTGCATTTTGTGCAGGGTGAGAGATAGGGGTTTAGTTTCATTTTGTTGCATATAGATTTCCAGTTTTTCAGCACCATTTGTTAAAGAGGCTATCTTTTCTCCAATGTTTATTTTTGGCACCTTTGTCTAGTATGAGATAATGGTATTTATGTGGGTTTATCTCTGTGTTTTCTATTCTATATCATTGGTCTATCTGTCTTTTTTGGTGTTGTTATGGTTTGGATGTGAGGTGTCCCCCCCCAAAGCCCACTTGTGAAATAATGGAAGGAAGGTTCAGAGGAGAAATGATTAGGTGGTAAGAGTCTTAATCCAGTCAGTGAATTAATACCAGATGGGATTAATTGAAGTGGTAGGGTGTGGCTGGAGGAGGTGGGAATTGGGGCGTGGATGTGGGATATATATTTTGTGTCTGGAGAGTGGAGTCTCTCCTCTCTCCTCTCTCTCCCCTGTCTCCTCTCTCTCCCCTCTCTCCTCTCTTTCTCCTCTCTTTCTCCTCTCTCTTCTCTCCTCTGTCCTCTCTCTCTGCTTCCTGATGATGTGAGCTTCTTCCCTCTGCCACATTCTTCTGCCATAATGTTCAGCCTCACCTGGAGCCCTGAGGAATGGAACCAACCTTCTATGAACTAGGACCTCTGAAACAGTAAGTCTTGAAATATACATTTCCCCCTCTATAATTGTGCTGGTCTGATCCTTTTAGTCACAGCAGCAAAAAAGTTGACTAAAACAGGTGTAAATACCATGAAATATTTATTAGTAGTACCACTCTGTAGTATAGTTTAAGGTCTGGTAGTGTGATGCCTCCTGCTTTACTTTTCTTGCTAAGGATTGCTTTGGTTCTTCTCCTTCTCCTTTCTTCTTCTTCTTCTTCTTCTTCTTCTTCTTCTTCTCCTTCTCCTTCTCCTTCTTTCTTCTTCCTTCTTTTTCCTTTTTTTGTGTGTACCAGAGTTTGAACTCAGAGGCACTCGACCACTGAGTCACATTCATAGCCTTATTTTGTATTTTATTTAGAGACAGGGTCTCACTGGGTTACTTAGTGCCTTGATGTTGCTGAGGCTGGCTTTGAACTCTTAATCCTCCTGCCTCAGTCTTCTGAGCTGTGGGGATTCCAGGCATGTGCTATGGCTATTCATAGTCTCTTATTTTTTCTAATGAATTTCAGGACTGCTTTTTGTATTTATAAGAAGAATATCATGAAATTTTAATAGAAATTGCATTGAATCTGTAAAACACTTTCAGTAGTATAACCATTTTGATGATATTAATTCTTCCAAGAGCATGGGAGATCTTTCCGTCTTCTAGGGTCTTCAATTTCTTTCTTTAGTGTTCTGTAGTTTTAATTGTAGAGGGCTTTCACTTCTTTTAGATTAGTTTCCATGTGTCTTTTTTTTTTTTTTTTTTTTTAGTCTATTGTGAACGGAATGGGTTTCCTAATTTCTCTTTCAGTGGATTCATCACAGATGTATGGAATCACATTTGATTGATAGGTGTTCATTTTATAATCTGCTCCTTTTCTGAATTCATTTATTAGTTCTAAAAGTTTTCTGGTAGAATTTTTTTGATCTTATAAATATAGAATCAGGTCATTGGCAAATAGTGATAATTTGAGTTATTCTTTTCCTATTCATATCCCTTTAATTTCTTTCTTCTAATTGCTCTGGCTAGAGTTTCCATGACTGTTGAATAGAAGTGATGATAGAGAGCATCCTTGTCTCATTCCAGTTTTTAGAGGGAATGCTTTCAATTTTTCTCCATTTAGAATGATGTTGTCCATCTGTTTAGCATGTATGTATCTTTTACAATGTTGAGGTATGTTGCTACTATCCCTAGTTTTTCCAGTTGTTTGAACATGAAGGAGTACTGTATTTTGTCATATACTTTCTCTGCATTTCTTGAGATGATCATATGATTCTTATCTTTAAGTCTATTGATATGATTAATTACATTTATCGATTTCCATATGTTGAACAAACCTTGCATCCCTGGGATAAACCCCACTTGATCATGGTACATTATCTTTTTAATATGTTTTTGTATGGGATTTGCCAGAATTTTATTGCATCTATGTTCATCAGGTATATTGATATGAAGTTTTCTTTTTTGATGTGTCTTCGGCTTTGGTATTTGGGTGATATTAGCTTCATAGGAAGAGTATGATAGGGTTCCCTCCTTTTCTATTTCATGGAATAATTTGAGGAATATTGGTGTTATGTCTTCTTTGAAGGTCTTGTAGAACTTGACTGAGTAACTGTCTGATCCTGGGCTTTTCTAGGTTGGTAGGCTTTTGATGGTGTCTTCTATTCTTTGCTTGACTTTAATCTGCTTAAATTGTGTATGTCCTCCTGATTCAGTTTGGGTAAGTCAGATGTCCCCAGAAATTTTTATGTCTTCAGGATTTCCTATTTTATTGAGGGTATAAATTTTAAAACAGTTTCTAATTATCTTCTCTATTTCAGTAGTGACCATTGTGATATTTCTTTTTGTCATCATGATTTTCAGTAATTTGAGATTTTTCTCTTTCTCTTCATTAGCATGGCTATGGGTTTTCTGAATTTTATTTTATTTTTTAAGGAACCAATTTTTTATGCTGTCAATTTTTTCAATTGTTTCTTTTGCTTCAATTTCATTGATTTCAGCTCTGATTTGAATTATTTCCTGTCTTCTTTTGGTCTTGATTTTTTCTTCTTTTTCTAGGTCTTTAAGATATAATATCAGGTCATTTATTTGTTGACTTTATATTCTTTTAATGAATGAGTTCAATGCAATGAACTTTCCTCTTAGCATTGTCTTCATATTGTCTGTGAGATTTTAATATGTTGTATCAGTGTTCTCATTTACCTCTAAGTATATTTTATTTCATCCTGCTGACTAACTCTGGCTTGAAGTTTACTTTATCTGATTTGAGAATGGAAACCTCTGCTTGCTTACACAGTCTGTGTGAGTGATGTGTTTTTCCCATCCTTTCACCTTCAGTCTGTGGATGTCTTTGCCGATGAGGTGAGTCTTGGAGACAGCATATTTTTGAGTCTTGTTTTTGTTTCTTGATTTTTGGTTTTTAATATTTTTAGTTGGCAATGGGTCCTTTATATTATATTTATTTATATGTAGTGCTGAGGAAGAAATCCAGGGCCTCACACATGCCGGGCAAGTGCTCTACCACTGAGTCATATCTCCAACCCCTGGGTCTCTTTTTATAATCCAATCTTCCAATCTTTTGATTGATCAGTTTAGGCCTTTAATATTCATGGTTATTATTGGGATATTATTCAAATTCCTATTAATTTTGGTTTATTTCTGGTTTTTAATTTGACTTAATTTCTTATTTAATTGTAGTTTCTCCCTTTTCCGGTTTTCATTTTTTTTCATTTCCTACTCATGGAATATTTTGCCAAGAGCATTCTGTAGTGTAGGCTTTCTAGTTGTGAATTCTTTTAACTTCTATTTATCATGGAATGTTATTTAATTTTCAGATCAGATGCTTAATTTTGCTGGATATAAAATTCTTGGTTGGCATCCATTTTCTTTCGGAGTTTGGTATATGTTGTTCCAGGACCTCCTAGCTTTGAGGATCTGAGTTAAGAAATAAGCTGAGATCCAGATAAGAAGTAAGCTGTTTCTCCCTATATGTAATACGATATTTTTCTCTTGCAACCTCTAAAATTCTATCCTTATACTGAATGCTGGGCATTTTTATTATAATGTGCCTTGGTGTGGGTCTGTTGTGATTTTGTATATTTGGGGTCCCATAGGCCTCTTGTATTTGATTTTCCATTTCATTCTTTAGGTTTAGGAAATTTCCTGAGCATATTTCACTGAAAATGTGCATTCCTTTTGTTTCTATTTCTGTGTCTTTGTCTATCCTGATAAATCTTAAATTTGTTTTTTTCAAGTTATCCCTTAATTCTCAGAAGTTCTGTTCATGGTTTCTCACCATCTTCTCTGTGTGCTCAACTTTATTTTCAAGATTACATATTTTGTCTTTATTTCCTGAGATTCTGTCTTCCAAGTAGTCTTGTCTGTTATTGATACTTTCCATTGATTGTTTAAATTTTATTGAGTCCTTCATTTCAAAGATTTCTGCTTGATTTCTTTTCATAATCTCTATCACTTTATGGAAGAGATCTTTCACCCCTTGAAATCTACCTCTGATTTCACTCTTTACATCATCCTTTATGCTGCAGATCAATTTAACTATGTACATTATGAACTCCTTATCTGACATTCCTTCTACTCTGTTGTAGATTCTATTATTGGAGCATCTTGGTTTGTTCAGGCACTTTGTTGCCTTGTTTTTTTCATGTTGTTCATATGTCTTCCCATCTAGCAGTATGGATCTTAGTAGAGTTTCTACCTTGTAGACTATGCTTGAAGGTTTCCATTACATTGCCTTGCCTTTAATGGAGAGATCAATATTAACATCACACAATTCAAACAACATACAGCAAACAATACAGAAACCAAATAGCTTCTATTAAGACATCAGGCACTTCTCTCCCAGGAGGTCCTGAGAACTGATTACCAGGAACTGTGCACCTGTTGCAGAGAGTTCTTCTGTATGAAGCAGATCAGGACCAAACACTGAGAGCTGTGGACTGGTCACATAGCTGAAATTCTAGGTCATGTTGGTGGCTAGGGAGGGATTGGGAGATAGGATTGGGGAGTTAGAGGACCCTGTTGGGTGTCAGACTGATGCCAGACCTGGCAGGACTGGGGATTGGTGGATGCTGGACTGGGGAGGGAGTCAGGGACCAGGCTGGTGCCAGGGTCCAGTGAATACCAGCTCATGTGGGCTCCAGGAACTCAGTGGGTGCTGAACCCACTAACTGGGCAAACTGAGAACAAGATGTTCTCACATCCTCTTCCAACCTGACCCACTATTGCCAGCACTGTCTGTCCCCTTGCCCTTTGGGACTTGTGGAGCTGGGGAGAGCTCAGCTCTATCCTGCTTCTGCAGCAAGGTGGTGGTTATTAGCACACCTAGAGCAGAAGACATCAGGTATAACCAAACCTGCAGGCATCTTGAAAATGGACTTCTAGGCCCTGGTCGGTGTCCCAAGATGTAGGCTGTCATATCTCCAGAGGCAATGGCGGCAGCAGCTATATCCCAAAATGGAGCCCGCTGTGTTTGGAGATGGAGCAGTGACAGTGGGTGGAGGCATAGTGGTGGCAGTGTGTGAGGTGGCAGCCCATATCAATTAGTCTTGTTATTGTTTTGTTTTGTTTTTGTTTTTGTTTTGGGCATAAAATCTCATGGCCTTGTACATGCTCAGCAATTTTTCTACCACCAATTTATGTCTCAACCATACTAATTATTTTAAATCTTGTTTTTTCAAGATTCATATTTTCCAAATAATGTAACATTGAAAGCAACTAATAGACCAATTTAAGGATTATTTAGTCCTCTTTTGACTTGGCTAAATAGGAATCAAGCCTAGACTCTGAATTTAGTATTAAAATTAGATGTTAATTTGTATCTCTATAGTATAAAAAGACAATTTAAATTATAGTTCCATTGCCCTGAGGGATATTAATCAGTTTCTGCACACAACTGATAGGAGTTTTTAAGCAATCAGAAGTTATCTTGAATATATTTACCATATGCTTTATTGATAGCACATTATATCAAATGTTCAATACCCTTTCTTCTAATAAAGTTCAACATGTATAAACAATAACCACAAATATATTACATTTGGGAAGGTATTTTTTCCTTCTTTTTAACTTGTTTGGTTTATTAAAATTGTTGTAAAGTACACATAACATAAAATATGCATTTTAACCTTTTTAAAGCCTACAGTTCAAGAGCATTAAATTTATTCACAATGTAGTGCAACCATCACCACCTTTCATTTCTGGAACTTTTTGTTCTTCAGAACAGAAAATATGCCCCTAAAACCTAAATTTTGACCCCATCTCAGTCCTTGGTAACCTCTATTTCTATCTCTATAACATTCCAAGTACTTCATAGCATTTTAATCTTTTAAATGAGTACTGACTTACTTCATTTAGCATATTTGTTTCAAGATTTATCTTTGTTATACCATGCGTTAGAATCTCATTTGTTTTTAAGACTGAATAAAATTCCATTGTATGGGTATACCACATATTGTTTCTCCTTTATTCTAGTGATAGACATGTAATTGGCTTCTTCATTTTGACTATTGGGGATAATGCTATAATAAAGATTGGTGTTAAGTACTTGTGTATCTGCTTTCAATTCTTTGGGGCATACCTAGACATGAAATTCCTGAATCACAATTCTATGTTTAATCATTCAGAAGTCATCTGTTTTCTACACTATCTATACCATTTTACATTCCTGCCTGCAAAATACAGGTGTTCCAATTTACTCTAACTTCTCACCAACACTTATTTTATTTTGGGTTTTAAAAAATAAGCATAATGTTCACCTGGATCATTGTGAAGTAATTTTTCATCATAAATTCAATTCACATTTTTCTAATAGATAGTGATATTGAGCAGCTTTTCATGTGCTTATTGGCCATTTGTATCACTGTGTTAGAGAAATGTGTACTAGAGTTCCTTGCCCATTTTTAAAATAGATTATTTTATTATTGAGTTCTTCATATATTCTAGATAATAATCACTTATCAGATATGTCTTTGGCCAATATTTTCTCCCATTATTTAGGCTGTTTTCCAGTTTATTGATAATGTCCTTGGATACACACAAATTTTTAATTTTTATACAGTCCAATTTGTCAGTTAATTCTTTCATTCTCTTTGGCTTTGGTGTTATATGCAAAATATTATTTATTACCAAATTCTATATCATGAAATTTGTCTTTGTTTTGTCTAAGAGTTTTAGAGTTCGGACTCATTATTAGGCCTTGTGATTATTTTGAGTTTTTTAATTGTATAAAATAAAGTCCAACTTCATTCTTTCAGAGGGTATGTCCAATTTTACCAGTACCATTTATTGAAAGATACTAACCAGTTTTGACTCTAACATATTTTTTTTAGTCTATCTTCTTTTTAAAATGAAAAGTTTGAGTTTTTTTCCTTCTCCCATGTCACTGGCTTCCTCAGGAATAGGTAAAATAAAATTTGATACAGATACATTTTTTATTTGTATAGCAGTTATTTTATCAAGTTTTTGGAAATTTTTACTCTCTGTAAATATCTACATTCTATTATTTTTAAATTTCTGATTTTTTCCCTTGTAATTAAAATAATTCAAGTAATTTAAAATACCACACATTAATGCCAGGATCAGGCAACCATTGTTAATTGGTTGGTCAGGACAGTACATGGATTTTTTATTTTTTATTGCTTATTTTTAATTATACATAACATTAGGATTCATTCTGATGTAATTATCGAAGCATGTTCTAATTCAGTCCTGATTTCTTTCCCTTTTGCTTCCCCCTTCTCTTCCCCTGTTTCCTTCCCTCTACTGTTCTTTCTGCTATTTAATTTTTCTTTCAATTAGTGTCTTGTGAACATACATGATGGTGAGATTCACTGTAGTGTATTTATATAACTACATAGGGAAGTTAGTTCAGATTCATTCCATTGTCTTTCCCTACCTCACGCCTCCTCCCTTCTCTTCATTCGCGTTTGTCTACTCCACTGATCTATTTTTGTATTCACCCCAATTTTGTATCACCTTCCATATATCAGAGAAACACAAGAAGTAAAATCAAATATCAATAAATTTGAAGGCATCTATTAGGGGTCGCTGGCTCAGTTGTGGCTTGCCAGTAGCTCCCAAAAAAAAACACTCCTCAGACATGAGATCTCATGCAAAAGACTTTATTTATGGGGACGGATAAGGTCCGCTCAGGGTAGAAAAAAGAAAAAAAAAGAAAAGAGAAGATGGCATACGGCTTCTCCCAGATATTGGAATTTCGTGGGCTGGGAGGAACCAATCGTGGTGGAGAATTCTTGCAGGCTGACTGATGGACCAATAACATGTTAAGACGCAACGTGGGAGGCAGGAAGATGACGGCAGCGTAAACTGGAAATTCCTATAACATAAAAGGCGGGCAGAACACAGACTGACAGGTGATGGGGAGGCCGGAAATTCCCGATAGGAAGAGGCAGGCAGAGCGCAGATTGACAAGTGGTTGGGAAGCAGAATTTCCTGTAATGGGAGAGAAGGGTGGCTTTATACCTTACATTCCCCCATTTCCTTTTTTATAAAAAAATATTTTTGGGGGGTACATGGATGAAGGTCAGTCTTCTGTAATTACTTCCTGCTGAGTGTGGACGTAGAGCTGATATCATTGCGGCAGGAAGAGTTGGGGACTTGATAGTTTTTCTGGGGGCACATCTGCAGCCAGGCTCCGATTTTTATGAGATCCTGATATTTTCTGCAATACAAGCTGATTAGTTGACATGGAAGTAAAAGACAGGGGGCTCCCCTTTTCGGCTGGCATTCTATTGGAAAAAAAATTCAGTGGTTAGGAAAATTACAAACAGGAATCCAGTCCTTATGGCTGGGCATGGTTGTCTGGCTCCCAATTTCTGGAATGGGAGAAAGGGTGGAGGGCTCCATGATCTTCAGTCTGAGATGAAGGGGTCCCACAGGAGTGACTGAGTATAAGTTGGAAGAAGCCTGTGGATTAGGAGCTGGAGAAGGGTTAGCATTTGACCAGAGATGAGGGCTCTCTCGGAATCCCTGTGGGAGAACTGTCTGGGTTATCTAAGAAGAAGCTCAAGTGAAAGGGTCAGTTCAAGTAAAAGCAAAGAGATTTAGTACTGAAAAGTATGTGATGGAAGAAGGGACAGAAGAAAGCAGGGTATAAGGATTGGATACAATAGGAAAGATGGGGACCACTGCTGAGTTAATGATGCGGAGGTCTTGCACTAGATGGTAAGATCCATTAGGTTTCCTAACAGCCATAATGGGAGTGTTATAAGGTGAGTTGGCAGGGCGCAGGAAGCCTTTCTGCCTTAAATCCTGGATGATTGGTTGAAGTCCTATAAGGCTCCTTTGGGGAAGGGGATATTGGGCCTGGGCTGGGTAGGATGTTGGGTCCTTTAGATGAATGAGTACAGGTGAGCATTTAGCTACAGAGGATGTATGAGTGTCCCAGACCTTGGGGTCAACCAGGGAGGGAGGAAGGGGATATGAGGACTCTGTTTGAGCTGTATATTCCTGTAGAGTCATAAGGAGAGGAATAGCAGAGGAGTCTTGGCTAAGGCGCATGGTGGGTGAGAAGGAAATAGAGGCACCCAATTTGGTTAGGATGTCCCTTCCCAGAAGGGAAATGGGACATGAAGGAATTATTAAAAAGGAATGAGTAAAGCCAATTTGTCCTATATGGCAGCTTATTGGAGGGGTTTGTAAGGGGTTATATGGTTTTCTCTCTACCCCAACAATAGAGGATTTGGCAGGGGAAGTGGGTCCCCAAAATTCCCACAGCACTGAGAAGGTGGCTCCAGTGTCTATAAGGAAAGGGATCTGCCTGCCTTCCACTGTAAGTGTCACCCGGGGCTCCTGAGCAGTGATGGTCATCGGGTACAGAAGTCCCAGGCCCCTTCATTCATCCATTGCCAATCCCAGCAAGTCGCCGGAGGGAGGGACCAAGGATGATCTGGCACTTCTCTGAGCACCAGTGCAATCCATTGCCCAATGTCCTGGTTGGTGGCATCTTGGACAAGGACTTGGGGGCTGCTGGGAGTTGGGGCAGGCTCGTGCCCAGTGGCCCTCTTGCCCATACTTGAGGCATGAGCTTGGAGGTCTTCTGGGAGCTTGGGCACCCCTAGAGGTGGACAGTTGGGTAGATCTAGCTGGCTGAAAGGCTTTGGCCAGCATTTGGTATTTTAATTTTTTTTTTTTATTCCCTTCCGTTATAAACCTTGAATGCCACGGCTAGAACCTGTGGTTGTGGGGTAAGGGGCCCCCTATCCAACTGCCTCAATTTAACCTTTATGTCAGGGTAACTTTGGGAAAAGTAATAAGTCAAAAGTAGCTGCCGTCCCTCTGGGGCTTCGGGATCCTGGTTAGTGTACCTGAGCATGGCCTCTGTAAGGCGGCTTAGAAATGCTGACGGGTTTTCATCTCTGTCCTGTATTACTTCCTGAAGTTTATCATAGTTAATGGGTTTAATAGTAGCCTTTCGTAGACCGGCAAGGATGCAGGTTTGAAACCTATCCTGCTTTAGACACCCAGCCTCGGTATTATAGTTCCATAAGGTCTCCCTATCCGGTACCGCTTCAGCCCCAATGGGGTGGGTTGGGGTCGATTGATGAATCTCATCTGCATAATTGCAGGCCTGTTCCCAGAATCTCCTGTGCTCCTCAGGGGTTAGGGTGTTGGACATGATCATGTAAATGTCATGCCAGGTAAGGTTATAAGACTGGGTAAGGTACTGAAATTCCTTAATGAAGGTTGCAGGGTTGGAGGTGAAGGAACCTAGCTGCTTCTCTATTTGAGACAAATTGGACAGTGTAAAGGGGACATGGACTCTGATTACTCCCTCTGCGCCAACCACCTCCCGTAAAAGGGCTAGGACATGTGCACGAGACTGCGTGGTGGGGGGACTTGGTGGGTTGAATGGAGGAGTGGAAGGAGAAACAGAATGAGGCAAAAAAGAGGAATGGACAGGGGCTTCTGCAGTAGGAGGCCTGTAAGGAGATGACTCATCAACTGGATCGAACTCGGAAGGCAAAGAAGGGTTAAAAAGTGGGGGAGAAGCCAAGAGAACGTGTTCAGGTTTTTGAGGAGAGCAGAGATTAGGTTTAGCCTGAAAGAAAGGAAAAACACGAAAGGGAAAAGTCTTTTTCCATTCACCAGGTCACCCACATATGTACTTAATTATAACTAGTACAATTAGGCATATAATTATACCTAGTATAAAGCTAGAACTTAGGGTGTCATAAATAGAACATTCTGACTTACTATCTGAAGGACAATTTAGCTCTAATTCAGGAAACAGATGAAGGTGTTTGAGATGGTTTAATAAACATCTCAGGGGAGAGTTTGCTGGGCTGGAAGTCCCGGATCCCATGGTGAAGACTGAGACCCACCTAGATAGTGATTAATGGCATCCCAAAAACCACGTGCCAGGCAATGAGAAGGTTAGTACAGAGGTTTGGTGGTCACCAATACCAGTGTCTAACCAGGCATTAGCTGAGAGAGTTTGAGGACCTGGCCAGGATTTCGAGCGAGACGAAAAAATATAAATGAGCCTCAAACCCTGAGAAAGAATCTCAGCACCATAAAATCAGGAATCCACCCCACAACTAGGACCAGCTATAGGGACCAAGGAGGTACCCCCACACCTCGGCAGTCTTGAGAGCACCGGATTTAATGGCCACTTCTCAGATCAACCGAGATGTGTTTAAATGGTCAGGGGGCCTGCCTAAGGGGAGCTCATCAATTTTGGAGTCCGGTGTTGCATGCAGAAAACTGGGCGTCCAGGTAAATGGAAGGTGAGTCTCTATCCATGAGCACTGAGGTTATCAGATGGGAATCTGCTTGCTTAGTCAGTGGAAAAACCCATCCCGGGTTTTGGCACCAGATGTTAGGGGTTGCTGGCTCAGTTGTGGCTCGCCAGTAGCTCCCAGAAAAAACGCTCCACAGACACGAGATCTCATGCAAAAGACTTTATTTATGGGGACGGGACGGATGAGGTCTGCTCGGGGTGGAAAAAAGAAAAAAGAAAAAAAAAAAAGAGAAGATGGCGTATGGCTTCTCCCAGATATTGGAATTTCGCGGGCTGGGAGGAACCAATCGCGGTGGAGAATTCTTGCAGACTGACTGATGGACCAATAACATGTTAGGACGTAATGTGGGAGGCGGGAAGATGACAGCAGCGTAAGCCGGAAATTCCTGTAACATAAGAGGCAGGCAGAACGCAGACTGATGGGGAGGCCGGAAATTCTTGTAACGGAAGAGGCAGGTGGAGCACAGATTGACAGGTGGTGGGCAGGCTGGAAATTCCTGTAACGGGAGAGAAGGGTGGCTTTATACCTTACAGTATCAAACTTTAAAACTTCTTCACAGTGCATGAATTTCTAAAACAAGTAGAATTTCCTCCCTGATGTCTTCTGTTATTATTGCAGCTTTCAATAGCATATTATTGAGTCTCCAGGTGTAGGGGTAGTTTTTGGTTTTTATTTTATCATTTTGTATGTGAGGCATTTTCATTACAATGTGCCTTGGTGTGGATCTGTTACAATTTTGTGCATTTGGTGTCTGTAAGTCTCTTGTATTTGATTTTCCATTTCATTCTTCTGGCTTGGGAAATTTTCTGATTTTATTTCATTGAACAGTTTGTTCATTCCTTTGGTTTGTATCTCTGTGCCTTCCTCAATTCCAATGATTCTTAAATTTATTCTTTTCATGACATCCCATAATTCTTGGAGGTTCTGTTCATGATTTCTTACTACCTTCTCTGTTTGATTGAGTTTATTTTCAAGATTAAATATTTTGTCTTCATTGAGATTTTGTCTTCCATGAAATCTATTCTGTTGGTGATGCTTTCTATTGAGTTATTTGGTTTATTGTTTCTTTCATTTCAAGTATCTTTTTTTTTCAAAATCTCTCTATTGAAGTGTTCTTCTGCTTCCTGCATTTGCTCTTTTAACTGTTTATTGGGGTGATCATACATTGTCTGCATTTGCTCTCTTATCTCATCTTTTGCTCCATGAATCATTTTAATTATGTGGATCTAAACTCCTTTTCTGTCATTTCTACTGCCATGCTGTCATTGGATTCTATCAGAATCACATCTTGGTCTGTTAGGGACACTTTCTTCCCCTGTTTTTTTCATATTGTTTTTGACTTAAAACAGTGAAGATCTGAGGTATCACAGCTTCCTCCCTTTAGGTTCATTGTGACAAAGCATGTTTCCAATTGCTCTCCTTTAAGAGGAAGATCAGTATTAACAGCACCCAATACAAACAATATGCAGCCCTACACCAGATAGTCCCTATAAAGACATTAACAGTATTGTACTAAACAGATAGGATGAGTTTGATTACTATCTACAGTATAACCAATAGGCTTTCAATGAGCTCTACAACTTCTAGTGGTGGATGAAGGGGATGGGGAGGGGTGTAGGATGTGACTGTTAATGAGATAAGAAGTGAGTAAATAGAGGTAACTGATCAAGGGAAGAATGAGAGCAGGATCAAAAGAAGTAGGTCTTTAGTGTGAGAAAAGGGAGAAAGAGACTCTGAGGAAATAGGTAAATAAAAGGAAAGTCGAGTGAGAATAAAACAAAAGAAGAAATAAAAATTTTAAAAAATCTATGGTTCATAGTCATCCATCACTCAAACTTCCCAGTCCTCAGTATCTCCATGTGAGTGTGGTACGTGTCAAAAGGCCTCCAGTCTCCTGCAGTGTCTCAGGATGGGAGCTCCCTCACCCAAAGATGGTGACCACACCCCCAGGGATAATTTAAAATGTCTGTGCTAGCCTCTGAACACACTGGGGAGCCACAGTGTGGGTGCCAAGTCCACGTGGGGCATAGGTGGGCACTGAGGTATAGAAGCTGCAGGGGGGTGATGGGGGCAGGCAGGTATAGTCTCTGGGGTCCAGAAGTGGCAGGGATTGGGTGGGCACCAACAATGAAATATTCTTATAAAACTAAACTAGGGAGCAAAGTAGGAAGTTTTGTTTGTTTGTTTGTTTGTTTTTAATTTTGACTTAAAAAAAATTTTTTTTTTTTTTTGGTACTAGGGATTGAACCCAGGTGCATTTCACCTCTTAGCAACATCCCCAGTCCTTTTTAATTTTTTTTATTTTGAGACAGAGTCTTGCTAAGTTGCTTAAGGGCCTCACTTGCTGAGACTGTCTTTGACCTTATAATCTTCCTGCTTAGCCTCCTGAGCTGCTGGGGGAAGTTATTTTCTAAGAGAAAAAAATATGATGCAAAATTAGCAAATGTCACAAGAAAAAATTGATGAGAATCAATGGCCAATTAAAAGTTAAACATAGGATAGAATTTGATAGAATTCTGAGCTTTTGAGCCTGGACCACTAGAAGGATGGTCATGGCTTTTACCTAGGAAATGTTGGAGAAATACCAGGTTTTGAGGACAAGTAATTTTGGTTACTGAAAAATATTTACTTTCCTTTGGATTTTTATCGATAATATAATTCATATATAGTAAATTATATAAGCCTTATTGTATATTAGTTATACCTATTTTTAAAATTCGTACATGTGGAAGTATTAAATATGAATTGTGTATTAAATTTTTTGCTACTTCTACTAAAAGACCCTACCAGAACAATCGTAGAGGAGGAAAAGTTTATTTGGGGCTCATAGTTTCAGAGGTATTAGTCCATAGACAGCAGGTTCCTTTCCTCAGGGCTCAAGGTGAGACAGGACATCATTGTGGAAGAGTGTGGTGGTGGGGAGCAGCTCAAATGATAATTGGGAAGCACAGAGAGACTCTGTTCACCAAATACCAAATACATACCCCAAAGTCATGCCTCCAGTGACCACCTCCTCCAGTCACCCTCCCCACCTTTACTTACTATTGTTACTCTCCATAATGGAATTAATTCATTGATTAGTTTAAGGCTATCATAACCCAATTATTTCTCCTCTAAACCCTCTTGTTTCATCTCACATATGAGTTTTTCGGGGACACCTCACATCCAAAACATAACATTATTTTATGCCTAGTTTATTTCAGTATTTTTTATTGAGAAAATAATCTAAAATAATCTGTTTGCATAGCAGCAGTTTCTTCTTTTATATTGCTAGACAGTATTTATTTGTATATATGGATTTATTTATTAACTCCTATTGATGGATATTTATTTTTTTCCAGAGGATATTATAAATAAGATGTGATGAAACTTCTAATACAGATATTTAGTGGGGGGAGCATATGTTATCAATTTTTCTTATGTATGTACCTAGGAATGATTTTAGGGTAAAAGAGTAGATATAAGTTTAAATAATGGATAGGAACAAGAATTATCATATTAGTGTCTTTCAAGAAGTCTTTGAGTGAGATTGTACTATTTTGTACTCTCAACAGGAGCACATGAATGTTTTACTTATTGTATAACTTTGACATCACCTGTTTTTGTGCATCTTTTAAAATTTTATTTATTTTAATGGATAAATATTCATGTCCCATTTTGATTTTAATCTGCATTATGCCATACCAATTTTATTATGGGTTGCATAATATTTTTTATTATTTAACTTTTAAGCAATCTGTGTCCTTATTTTTTAAGCAAGTCTTTTACAAAAAATATCAAATTAGATTCTTTTCTTTTGAATCTAGCTGACAATTACTTTATATTAATTAGAGAATTTAGTCTATTTTCATTTAATATAATTATTGATGTATTTGTAATTAAGTCTGTCATCTTATTGTTTGTTTATTCCACCTGTTCTTGGTTCACCTGCTTATATCTTCTTTAAGTTGAAGTACTTTATTATTTCATCTTATCTCCTTTATTTATATTTTTTAATTACAAATTTTTAGTATGTTACTAGTTGTTACTTAGGAGATTACATGATGAATTTTTAATATATTGTAATCTACGTTGATTGAGCAATGTACAGGTTTGTGAATAATGTAAGAATCTTACAATATTAAAATTTTAAGTTCCTTCATCTTTTAGTAATATTCCCATATATTTTACTTCTACTTATAAATTCTTCAATACATTGCTATTAGCAATTGCCTTAGACAATTGTTAGTTTTCTGTTTATCTTGAACTTCTGTCCTTTGTGAAGAATTTTAAGAGGATAGGGTTTCCAAAAGTCTAACCATAGATGATCTTTCTAACATAAGTCAAAAAAATCTCAATCCATAAAGACATCTTTTCCCATACGTGTTCAGACTTAGCAACACTTCCTGCTATTCCAGATCACTGACCACCTCAAAAGGGTGTGGTTCGCTCTAGAATTTATTTTCTTAAATTTAAAAAAAAAATTCAAAGCTCTTTAATATGTTTCCCAAAATATGTCATTTTATTCTGCCATTATTTTCTACTTCTAAGCATTGGAACAATGTAGTGACGTGTAGAAAATGCCAGTATTTTATATAAAATATTTATATTTTCATGACTTTTATTTCCAAATGTTGAAATTATATTCAATAATTCAAGATATCACTGCTACCACTCCTATTAGTATACAAAATAACTTCATGTAGAATTCTAAGTTTAGTGACATGGTCATGATATTCCAAATATAATCATTTATCAGAATAATTATGTTATCATTGTGAAGAATAAATGTTAATCATGTTTATATTCTAAAATCCTTAGTATATAGTATGATAATATGATAATATATGTAAAATGTTTTGCTAATTATATAGCTATATATACAATTTTTTATAATAGTGATCTACAGAAGAATGCTAACAATTATTAATATGAAAGGGAGTTCTTCATAGGTCTGAAGATATTTTAAAAGTATATATGAGACGATGTGTATAAATGGGCATATATACACATATGTGTATATATACATATATGTGACAGAGATACATACAGAGAGAAACTTAATGTGTCCCAGCACAACTTTATGCTTGTTACATGTATTAATGTATTTAGACTCATCACAATCTTATCCTAGAGATGAGCACTATCATTTTCCCCATTTTACAAATAGAAAACTAAACACAGATAATTTGTGTAAATTACCTAAGATCATGTAACTAGAAAGTGAGAAAAAGGACATAAGTTGATTATAAAACTCTATTAATCATTATGCTTTAATTTATAGCATTCTTTCTGACTTTGAGATTATATGATTTTATAATAAAAAGCAAATCAATTAAAATTCAGAAATATTTAATTTTTATAAAATTTTTGGAAACTACATTCAGTATAGAAGATGAGAGATAAACATAGAGAACAAAACAACATTAATAGGCACTCCCTTAACTTCTATCACTAAAAGCAGGTAGACAAACACACATATGCATTACAAGTCAAAAGAAAATTTTCCTTTCATCTGAATCCTTTCAATTATAGCTTAAAATATCCCTGGAGGCCTCATCTAAGAACAACTCTTAAAAAAAATTAGTAAAAGGACTGTACCTATACAAACATGTACTTTGTGCTTACACAAGATGAACAGTTCTTCTATTAAAATAGAGAAAAAATAAACAATAGGATCCTCATCTATCATACAGAATATCATGTGATGATTATTTATATTGATTTTCAGAAAGACTAATTTAATTATAGAGTATATCACCAAGAGAATGTGTGATGTTGTATGAACTGTTTCATCTGACCCATAAATAAATACAAGTGGGTAAGTGGAAGTTCAACTGCTTAATGGTAATCAAAGCACACAGAAGAAATAATTAGAAATGGATAGAAATTGCAAATATAAATAGATGTGTGTTACATGATTGTCTTTAATTAAAAGTCAAAAACATTTTAAAAGACAAGATAATTAAAAACCACTGGACTTAACCTGTTAAAAAGATAATTTTTTAACTTTTTTTTATTCATGGGTCAGTATTGGCTTCAAAACATAAAAAAGAGTTGCTTCTTATTGCAACTGAAATGTGAGGTCATTATATTCACTCATAAAATTATCTTCCTGAGTAGATGGCATAGATATTCCAACAAATAAATTAGTCTATTAAAACATTTACAAAGATTAATTAATATATAATTTGTCTTAAGGAAAAATTGCATTAATATCATAAATGACTTCTGAGGTAAAATGTTCTATTATTCAGAAAAGCATCATGAACGATCTTTTTTTGAGATCTTTTTTTGAGAATTTAAATTCCAAGGCATAATTTCCCCTGCCCTAGACAAACTAACCCTGGGATCTTCAGTTATCTCTTTTAGAAGATTTTCTGCTTCTTTAGTTTGTTAGCATAACAAACTAAGAGAAATAGCAAAGTAACACAAGTGGCTTGAGCAAGGCATGTAAAAGACCCAGATAGAGAGATACAATTATAAGTTGTTATGGTTTACATATGAGGTGTTTCTAAAAGCTCATGTGTGAGAAAATGCAAGAAGGTTCAGAGGTGAAATGAGATGGTGAAGTTATAAACCAATCAGTGGATTAATCCCCTGGTAGGGATTAACGGGGTGGTAACTGAAGGCAGGTAGGGTGTGACTGGAGGAGCAAGAACACTGGAGGAATGCTTTTGGAGTTTATATTTCTCCCTGGTGATTGGAACTTTCTCTCTACTTCCTGATTGTCATGTCCTGAGTTGCTTTTCTCATTCACACCCTTCCATCATGATGTTCCACCTCACAGTAAGTTCAGAGATATGGAGTAGGTCATCTATGGACCGAGAACTCTGAAACTGTGATCCAAATAAACATTTTCTCCTCTGTAAAAATAATTATTTTTCATATGATTTACTTAAAATATACTAGATTTTTAAAAAATATTTTGTTTTTGATTCTCAAGCTTTATTCAAGTACTCATACAAAATAATTAAAGCAATTTTTTAAAATATTCTATTCTGTGTCCTGACTAATTTGGAAGTAATTCATAACTATCTTTGCTGTTATGAACTATGTACAAACAATAGCTTAGATTTTTTTTCTTCAAGTATATTTTGTTGAAATATTTTAAATACTTTTTGGAAAAATGTCATATCAGAAGTTATGGTGAGATTGCTCTTGCTCCTTTCCATGGACAAAATTTGTGCATCCAGATTTCCAGCTCTTCTATATACTTTGATGCTCTCCTGGAGAAACTGCTGAAATTGGCAGTATCCATGATTCCATCTTCTACAAGCTAGGTACAGTCAAGAGAGATCTTTAGGACTTGCTTCTTTTTTTTATGCCCCACTTTGCCACAAGCAATTTCTGGACATCATATTGTCAATGGAGGAAGAAGGTCTCATGAACTATTCCTAATGTGCTTCTTGTTAATCACCTGCCCCTTACCATAACTTAACTTCCTTTAAAAAAAATCTATTTTATATGAGCCTCGCCTTATATGTTTGAAACTTTCTATCTCAAAAATTCCTTTGTTCTGAATCAGAATCATTATCCAAATCCAACTTCATTATTGAACTTTTCTAATTTTGGTTAACCACACCTGTGATGCTATCTATCATCAACAAAATTCTATTCTTAACCTCAAGGACATGGAAACTTGTTTGTCTGGACTTCTGGTTTGTCAGCAGAAACTGTGCCATAAATTTAAGTTATAAATTTAAGTTGAATAACAAATTTAACACTAATTTTAAAAGTAAATATAAATTGTCCCTATATCTGGAGATCAATCTGAAACCAGTCTTAGTTATGTTTATGTAACATATATGTCCATTTGAAGAATGAAATGAGCAACCCCATTTCTGTTTGTTTGGTTGGTTGTGACAGAGTTTCACTATATTGCCAGACCAGCCTAAAACTCTTGCTCTCACATGATCCTCCTGCCTTAGCATCCCAAGTAACTGGGACTAAAGGTGGGTGTCACCATGTCCAGTGGTCATCCTGTATCTTAATGAAAATATCTTCCATCCTTTCTGATTTTGTGACTCAGATTGTTTTACCAAAATTCAGAGATTATACCCTAGTCCAACCAGTCTTACATGACTTGTTTGAGAAGCTTAATGACACTCTAAATAGCTCAACTTACCATAGAATCTTCTCATCCCTCCTCTTCAAAACAGAAGATCATTTGGCTTATGCCAAGGATGATAGATTCGTGCACAAAAAGAACAAAACTGGATTATGCTCTGGGTCCATCTGCTGCACTTGCCCACCTTTCAACAATTCTCCCCACCAGGCAGAAGAAAAGCAGTTCCTAAACAATTCCACTCAGCTAGTCTTCCTTATCTGTCTAAACATTACATTACGGGAGCCTCCCCATCTCTCCTGTGCAACTTCCTTTGTTTTTCTCTAGCTCCATTTTTCTTCGTAGAATAATTGAAAATAAACCTAAGATTTTCATAGCATGGAAGTAACAATTTTGTAGATGTTACAAGAAAAGAACAGTATACTCAAATGGATTTATCACAGGAAGCTATTATTATAATAAAATGATGCTTATTGGAACAAGTCTTGGTGTTAAGGAAAATCTTCATCCTGGGATTATGACAAGAAATTATGTAATGGTCATTAGATCATAGTGATAACCTTCTCCATGCCTCCCTAACATGTAGAATACAGCCAAGAGGGGACCCCATCTCCATCTCATTTTCAGAAACAGATTTACAGTCAATGATATACAGAAGTAAAGTAAACACATAAACACATGCACACGATATATTTTATAGAGAGAATGCACATGCCTATATTGTATATAAAAAACTGAAGTATCCTTCCAAAATGACAAAAACTACACTTCTCATGAAAATAATCTGTGTGAAATTTTTTCATCTCAAAACCTAAGAAGTAACTTTTGAAGGAACCTAAGTAATAGTTAATGAGAAAAATATATAAGCAGGTAACTGAAGTAGTTAAAGGTAATTTCTTCATGTTTCTTTTTACATGTTAACAGGATCTGTAAATCTAATGGCATTCAAACATTGAAGAAGAAAAGGGAGGTCAGTTTGAACATGTGTATATTTACTCTTCTCTAGTAACCATCAAGTTGTTTAAATTCTGGATGAATGACCATATCTAGTTATCAAACTTTAACTTAAATTCAGTTCAATTTGTCCAAAGAACTGTGTGTTGCACATAATGAGAGCTTAATGTGAATAATTTTATCACTATAATCAATATATTATTATTATTTTCCCCAAATAAAAAGTATTAGTCTAATTCTACATATATTCTTAAAATATATGTATATTTGTGTGTCAAAGTGGTATAACTCAAAAGAAATAAAACTAAACATAGTATTTATTTACTCATAAAGACTATTCGCAATTATGGTAATTTTTTTTATTGATCAGATGTTGGTGAAAAATGGTATTATAGTCAATGACTAAAGGAAATTGTTTTGCCAAAATTCCAAAAAGTTTAAAAAAACTGGATCAATAAATATCTTTCATAAAAATATTCACATACCTAAAATAAATATTTTGCTGTTTACCTAGAATAATTTTTCTTACCATTAAATGTGCCGGGATAAAAACTGTAGTCCTGTATTTTTTTTTCTTTATTGTTTTGTTTTGTTTTTTGTTTATGTAAATGACAAATTCTTCATTTATTTTTACAATATAAAGTGGATTAAAGTGTTGAAGAAAGTTTTAGGCTACTAGTGTCCCCAAACAAATGGAAATAAAGAAGCATTTATCATTACTGGGTGCATTGTTTTCAGCTAAGAATATACCTATACTGGTTATCCCTTAAATTCCCTCCAGGCTTGATGATATTACAAATGAAAGAATTAAAGCAGGCAACTAAGACTTATTTTGAAAAGAAAAGAAGGACTGTGGAGAAGCTCCTGTCTGGCATGGGGCAGGCCTTGAGGTGGAGTTCAGATACTGCAAAAGAAAAAAGAAACGACAGAGATAAGTAAATGGAACTTTGTAAATGTGCTTCTCAAAAAGAAATCATTAATTATAGTGTTTCTGCCCCTTTCCAGTTCTTCAGTTTGTTAAGCACAGCTGTGAAAGATTTGTCCCAGGAGATTACAAGAGTAAATCGTTAGATCTGTTTAAGCATAAAATAATCAGTTTCATAAAAGATCCAATTTTCATTAGATATTATTATTCAATTAATTGTGCTTCAACTTGTATTTTTTGTGCTACATCTTTTCTATATGATTCATTTATGCTGGAAAATAGTATCCCCTTAGTTGCATGCTTACTCTAGCTGTATGCATTGATAATTAGTTTTTGTATTTTGCACTATTCATCTGTTGTGAGAAAGAATGCCTTGCCTGTCCTACTAGAAGTCAGACATGGTTCAGTGAACACCAAAATCAAATGACTGTAATATTCCACAATAGTAGAATTTTAGGATTATTTAAATGGTTTATTTTTTCCTCCATCCATTTTCATCAGAAAACCAAGAAAGAGAAGAAGTAATTCAGGAGTTAAAATTAACACCATATGGATGACAATAAAGAACTATGAAGTAATTCAATACCTGCAAACTAGGAAAAAAAAGTATGCCTCAATTAAAATGTTCTTATATATAAAAGCAAAGTTTGGTTCTATTGAGTACATCTGGCCAGTTAATTTACATGAGAAAATCATGGCTGCTTAAGTAGTCATTGCTCTGGATTTATGAGGGCCTCAGAATCCCCTTAAGGTGATAAGGAAAAAGGAAGAAAGAGCAAACTAGCATTTTGCAGCAGAGAGCACAGTCATTAGAAAGCTGGTACCACCTTTAACTCAATCATGTGTTAAACCAATTTGATTTATAACAATGAAAGAACTTTAAGCTTATACTTGAGTTACAGCACACCTCTTTGTAGACATTCATACAATAGAAACCAGGGCAGGTGACATATAGTAGAACAAAACATTAATATCAAGCAAAGGTAATTCTTCTATTAGATGAAATTTTATCTGCTTATTTAATTAAAAGGTGGTAGATCAGGGTAAGAAAACTATAAGGTTACATATTCAATATACTAGGTAGAAACAAATCCATGAAGTTGAATTTAGGAATTTTCATTTCAGATTTCCTTGGAATGTTTCATTTGGTAAGAAAAACCAATTCCATGAGTTTGGATTCATTTAAAAATCATTTCATATTTTCTTGGATAATTACAGTTTAGCTCATTGTCTTTTGACTATAAGAAACAGTATGCATTTCCTAGATATGCATTACTTCAGAAATTCCATGCATTACACCTAATAAAATATAGCTTGACACAAGTAAAAACAACAAAACTTTCTGTGAATGTAGCTTGAGTAAATAAACTATGAAAACATTGCAGCATTCTTTTACTTCCCACAGCACTGTGTTATGGCTTTTGAGAATACTTCATCAGTTTTCTTTAGTTCTTGGAATTATGTCTGAATGACTATCCTGTGTAAATACGGTGTTACTTCATTTTCTCTGTAGAGTTCATATACATAGAAGCTTCATATACATAGAAGCTGTAAATCACAATCCCTGTCTATTTATCAGTTGGAAATTTTATGACAGTACCTAAAAGGAAATGTTTAGCCTTCACATTTCTCTTTTTAAATAAATAGAAATTAAAATTGCCTCTTCTGCATTTTGTGAATTAATAATATAAAAGGAGACAAACATGAAAATTAGTTATGAGCTAATTTATAAACTCAGTGATATACATTATACATAACTCCCATTATCTGTTTTCAAGCAGAGAGAAAAATTATTTTTTTATGCTATGTACTTTAGTAAATGTTTTCCTAAATTGATGGGGAGAGTGGGGAGAGCCTAGAATATCAAAGTTTGATGACATAAAATTAAGGACCGTAAGTAAGCTCAAAAATTCAACAAATACTAGATTCTGTTTACTCAATTGTAAAATGGGGAATAGTAACCCTACCTCTTATTATCTCACACAGTTGCTGTAGGGTTCATTTGAAATGAAAAAAATTACCTAAAATGCTTTGCAAATCATAAACAACATCCTAATTAAGAGTAAAATTATAAAATTAGATTTGAAACAATATCAATTAGTTGAGGGTAAATATGCCCCCTGATAACAGCAATATCTGTATCATTTGTCTTCAGAGAGGACATGTTTTAGATTTGTTTCTGATTCCTTGACCCACTAGTTAATAACACTTTGAGTACATCTTCTCTGAAAGCTAGAAATTTCCAGTTAAAAGACACTACTTTTGGAACATAAAAAGAGTATCACTTAAACACAATGAAACAAAACTATTGAATCATTTCTTTAGAATAGAGTCTTTTGCCCAGATTTTGGGAGGATATGGAGGATATTCCAGTTCAAGTCCTCATCCCATGTACAGACCTTCCCTTTAAGTTTAAAAGTATACAAATTTTTAAATTGAGGAATAAATCAATTATCACATGTGTGTCATTTCAGAATTTTAGAACTTGTGGAAAGCTATTATGGATTGAGGCAAGTTAATGTTTTGGAATCAAAATTTTAAAATGAGCTTAATTAATACTTAATCTGAGTGTAAAAAACATTCTAATCAAGCATAATTTATTCATCTCTGTGACTATCATTATAATCGATATTAAAAATGTTTATAACCTCCAATTTTTTTACATTCTTTTGCAGTAGTTCTTTCCCAAACCTCTGAGCCCAAGCAAACATCAATTTGCAATCTTTCACCATAAATTCAAATTACAGCATTTCATAATAATAAAATTGTATAATATGTATACTTTTGTATCATTTTCTTAGTATAGTTTTAGATATTTTCTCATATTTGCAGAACTCAGTAGTCGTTTGTGTTTTATTTTATTGTAGAAAAATACCACAATGTATTTATCCTTGAACCAGTTGATGGACATTAGAAAATGACTAAGGTTCTTGACTCAGAAGTAAAGCAGCTGTATCAGCTATGTTAACATGTTTTTATCTCTCTTAAATATTTAAAGGATTGAATACGAATACCCTAGGCTAAATTATAGGGTTTATTTTCCTTTATTTAAAAACCTGCCAAACTGCTATAAAAATTGATTATACTACTTCAGACCATCAGTATGAAAATTCAGTGTTTTAAGTCTCCTCAAGCGTTAGCTATTGTCATTTCCTTTGTGTTCATTATAGCTGTGTATAATGCTAATGCATCATTATTTTAGGTTCCAGTCCTTGATGATCAAGGATGTTAGCATATTTTCATAGTTTATGGGTAATTCATTTACCTATTCAAATCTTTTGTCCATCTTGTTATTAGATTGCCTTTTTCCTTTATAAAAAATCATATAGCTACTTATATACTCTATAATCTAATCATTACTTATTTCCCATGAAACATATTAAAAACCAAAAATATTTCTCTTGGCCTGCTTACATAAGGTTGTTTTTATATTTAAATAGAGATCTTTAGTTAAAAAAAGACCCAACAAATGCTTACTTTTAAAATTACATATTTTATTCAATTAAAACTTTTTTCTCTTTTCTAGTTGATAAATTCATTCATATTCTCATCATGTTTGTAGTTTATTTATCCATAATCACAGCTATCTGTTGATTATTGATAATCACACCTATTTGTTGAGTAATTTTTTCTGCACATTCTGAGACTTTTTTTTTTACAACATAACACATAAAATATATTGATGATCTAAGAGTCAGCATTTTGTAAATGTGGAGTGTAATTTCTTTTTTTATATTTTTTAATTTGAGATGATTACTTCTGTCTTTTTATTATACTTCCTCTTATTTTCCCTTTTTGTTGATGTGTTTAGCCACTTACTACTTTGATAACATTTTATAAAATAAAATAAATTGTTTTTTTTTTCTCTTTTCAATGCCAAGTTTTGAGTGAAATGAGTTAAGAAAAAACGTATGGAAGATTACAAGTTAAATAAACGATTACCTTTTTCCTACCATGTATCTCCTACAGCTAACTTGTTTATAAAGTCTTGAAATTTAAACCCAGTTTTTTCTTTCTTAAATTGAAATAGTTTTCTTATGTCTGAACCACTTTCCCATTTCATTTTGAATATTCCCAATTTCTTAGTTTGACAGGCATCATCCAGTAACAAGTGGGGTGATTTATTGGATTAGTGTTCTGTATCAGTGATTACAAGTCTCTCTCTTTAATGCTCTCTATGTATATTTTTTCTAGGAAAACATTTCAGCATTTTATTGTTACAATTAGTTGAAGTAAGGAAATTACTTCCAGATTTCAGAAATTTAATTTTGAGCATTGGTGAGGGATCATAAATAATAACTAAACTTTTCTATCTTCCAGGCATTGTGATAAACACTTTTCATGAATATGATAATTGAAAATCTAAACTCAGATAAATAAATGTAAGAGAAATAGCTCTTTTAAATTGGTATGATCTCCATTCACTCTACAATATAGAGCTTTATGCGTGGAAGATCTCCTTTAAATATAACTATTTAGGCATTTTATTAAACACCTTCCTTTAGACTCAGGTATTTTACTAAATGTTCTATAGGTTTATTTAATTTGGCTTAGAGTATTTCTTTATTAGCACTACTTTTATATCCATGTGAATCTTATATAAAATAAACTATTTTAATATGTAAGATTTTTAAAAATTACTTTTCTACACTTAAAATTCTGAACCTTTATTTTTAATTAATTGTCAGATAATATTTATGAAGTGCACTGTGATATTTTGGTATATTTATACATTATTTAATGATCAATTCAGACTATTAAAGTTATCCATCATCTCAAACATTTGTCATTTCTTTGGATAAAGACATTTATAACCCTCTCTTCTAGCTATTTTATTTATACAATGTTGTGAACCATAATTACCTTTCTGTGTAATAGTACACCAGAACTTATTCCTCCTGTCTAGCAGAGTCTTTGTACCCATGAACCAATTTCTCCCCACCCCCTTTACTTCTCTTTGTCCTAGACTCTGATAATCACTATTCTGATCTTACTTCTAATAATTCAGTATTTTTAGATTTCACATGAGTGAAATCATGTATAATTTGTCTTTCTGTGCCTGGATTATTTCACTTAACATTATGATCTCCAAGTTGATTTTGCTGCAAATGGCAGAATTTCATTCTTTTGTATTGGTCAATAGTATTCTACTGTGTGTAACTCCATTTTCTTCATTCAGTCATGTGTTGATGGACACTGAATTTATATCTTAACTGCTGTGAATAGTGCTGAGACCCTTTAAAGAGAGCATTAAAAATGCCTGGTGGAAGAAATATTAATTTTAATTTAAGAAATATTAAGGGGAAATAAAAATTTGTAACTTATAAAGACTCATTTCATTTCTATCCTCTGTGATATTTTTTAAGAAATGAAACCTGAATGTTTTAAGAATGATATTCTGAAAAGATTAAGTAATTTTATTTTGACTTTTAAAAAAGTAAAGCCTAAATTTAATTTAAATGCAATTTACTTAAATGTTTTCATTAAGTATAAGTTTATTTATATGAGTAGGTTTATCATCAACAACAAAAACAACAATAAAAACAATAGGGCTGATGTTAAGTTCAATAAGATTAAAAAGAAATGAAAAATATTATATTTATGTGTGCACACATGCACAAACATATATATATATATATATATATATATATATATATATATATAAATACATGTACAGAAATGTTTGGTATATGTATGGGCATACCACATGTAAATACACACACACACACACACACACACACACACACACACACATCCCTACATATATGACTGGATAACAATGGAATATAAATAGTAATTTATCATTCAAAGGCCCATTGTATAAAGACCAGACCAAAAATAACAGTCAAAAGCAATCTTAAAATCTGAAATTCTTAAGTGATATGGCAAATTAAAAGTTTTTTACTTAATCAAGCTTCTTTGTAATTATTGAAAGTCCCTTGCACATAAAGTAGGTGGAGATCTTCTCTCAGTGAATATTTTAACCAATATTCAAATCCATAATATAAGGTTGATTCAAATGGCAAATTCGATATCAAATAGGAGGGGGTTTGTAACTCATTCTGTTTTCAATAAACTACAAACCACTCACACCTGCTAAAACAAAAACTAAGGCAGGTGGAAGAAAGATCATTCTCAACCAAGGAGAACATGCCAGGTCTGTCCAAATTACCATGGCACCCATCCACATGGGAGTCTCAACAAAAGTGACTTACTCCTTCAGGAAATAGGTTCTCAATTTTAAATCATTAGCTGTTTATTTTCTCCTTCATAAAAGAGAAAAAGCACAAATACAAAATTTGTCCTTCTATGGATTTTTGGATGTGAAAGAAAAAGAGATTTGTAACTTTTAATAAAAACCAAAGAAGATAAGTTGAAACTAGTGTATTTGTTCAGTTCTTTTATAAAGAAAGCCAGTAGACAGGCTGAACCAACATTCATATTATACTGTGCTCAACAGAAATGAGCCACAGTCATACCAAGAGGGAAAAAACAAAAGAAATATTTAAGAAGAAGAACTATAGTCTTTAATTTCTCTAAGTATTAAATTTTGAATGTTATATGATGGCTTTTATAGTATTTTTTTAGTAAATAAAATGTAGCAATACATTTTAATTTAAGGTCATTTTTGGCATGAAAATTTAGAAATCATTTTTTAAATTAGATATGATAAATTCAAACATAATAATGAAAATAAAAATGACTTCTAAAAATTTTATCAGTTATTTCTTTCTCACAATAATTAAATTATTTTCTAATGATGTAGATTAATGGTAAATTTTTTAACATTTAGTATCATCAAAGAAGAAAGCTTTTCTTTATGATAGATGACTAACCACTTCCAAGAAGATTTAAATCATAAACTTTCAACACAAAACTGTTTTCACTTTTGTTGTTGTTAAACTCAGGGGCACTCAACCACTGAGGCATATCCCCAGCCCTGTTTTGTGTTTTATTTAGAGACAGGGTCTCACTGAGTTGCTTAGTGCCTTACTGTTGTGAAGCTAGATTTGAACTCGAGATCCTCCTGCCTCAGCCTCTCCAGCTGCTGGGATTACAGGCTTGTGCCACCGCTCCAGCTTGTTTTCACTTTTTAATATCAACCTTTTTGTGATATATTTATTTAACAACTATGGATTTACTTTTTTCAGGGTCATTTACAGTTGTTTATGTTAAGTGCCACAATATAGGTTGTTACATGGTACTCAGAAAGTTTAATAAAGAAAGAAAAACAGTACCTCATCCTTTTTATTATGTAATGCTTCATACTGATGAAAATATTGTAATTGAACCTTGAAGATTGAATAAAGTTATCAGGGAATAAGAAGGTCAAAGGAGGTAGAATTGAATGATTAAAAGTAGAGTTGTGTGAAATAGTGTGTATCTTTCAAAGAACATAAGTTGCCTCTGTATAATTGAGTATAATGTCCCTCCATATCAGTGATGTTTGTATTTCAAACTCAGGTAATGAAACACAAGCAAATGATTTCTACAAGTGTACTGTATATACTGACATTTTCATTCTAGAAAGATGTCTTTGTATTCGGACTGGAAGAAGGATGTAGAACTCTTTCCAACAAGTCAGGTGTGTTGGTACATGCCTGTAGTCCCTGCTTGGTAGTCCAGGAGAGAGGATTGCTCAAATCCACAAATTCAAGATCAGCAGGGACAACATAATGAGATTCCCATCTCAAAAAACAATAGCAATAACAACAATAAAAAACATTTACAATCATATAACATGAAAGACTGAATTAAAACATCAACAGTGATACAAGAGAAATGACAGCTTACAAAGATAATTCAAGATAGAAATAGATAAACTTAATAATTTATTAAGAAGGAGGAGTCAAAATATTCTCAGCTTTCTTGATGACAAGTTTGATATTGCTAGCATTAGCAAAGATGGGCAAATTCTTAAAAGAAATAGGTTTATTCACCAGCATATGAAGCTTATTTATGAATATGTGCAAGAAGTGAATAAAAATGAGGAGAATCAACTGACACTTAAAAATATGGGTTACGAATCCACAAGAGAAATTTGGAGTTAAAATAAAATTGAAAATAATGTTTGAGGGCAAATTTGTAAATGTGGAAATGGACTTTATAAAATCAGGAATAGTGTGTAGAGCTGTTAGGGTTTGAATATGAGACATCCCCCCACAAGTTCCTGTGTTAAGGCAAGAAAATTCAGAGATGAATTATTAGGTTATGAGAACTGGAACCTAATTGGTCATCTCAGTTTGAATGGACAACTGGGTGGTAATTGTAGGCAGGTGAGGCATGGCTAGAGGAGGTGGTCACTAAGGGTGTACCTGGGAAGGGTTAATCTTCCCTGTGGCCCCATCTCCTTCCTCTCTTTGCTCCCCAGTTCCCATGTGGTGAGCAGCTTTCCTTCACTAGCACTTCTGCCATGGTGTTTTGACTCACCTTGCGCCCAAAGTGATGGAGTTGATTGACCTTTGACTAAACCTCTGAAAATGTGAGCCTCAAATAAACTTTTCCTCCTTTAATTTGATATTTTCAGGTATTTTGCTAACAGACACAAAACTAACTAATGCAAGGGCATTGTTTCACAAAGTCATTTCTATGAAATATTGATGAATATCTTACTGCCTTGTTTTGTGATAGAATTTGACACTTTTTCCTAAATGGATAAAATATACAAATGTCTTGCAAACACTACATATTATCTCTAAAGGTGAGGGATATGTTTTTGGATTGACCTTAAACAAATTGATGAAAGACAGTTATATCAAAATATTTTCCTCAAAAATAACAGAATGAATCAAACAACATTACCCTACGTAAATTTATGATTACACAAATGGTATGCCTTGACTCCATGTACAAACAGAGAAACAACATGTATCCCATTTGTTTACAATTAAAAAAAATAAAGGCACTTTTACTATATTACAATAAAAAATAAATAAATAAAAATAAAAAAAAATATTTTCCTCTAGAAGATTCTAAAGCCAGCAAGGCCTAACATGGCAACATTGCCACTAAATGTTTCTCTTTTACTTCTTAAAAAGAATTTACAAGCAACCATGTTTAATCTAAATCTTTAATGCTATGAAAGATCTAAGGAAGTAGGCAAATAAATGAGTTGTTTAAAACTATTTTCAGTATATAAAAATAAGATTAGATGAACAATCATTTTGATTTTTAAAATTCCATGTAACTTGAACTATTTCCTATTATTTGCATATAACTTTGCACTACTGGTAACCATGTAATAAAGACCAAATTAGAATCTAACAAACTGATTGCTATTATACTAGAAAGATAGATAATTCACATTTATAATCTAACAGTTATTTCTTTGATGATAATTTGGTTCCTATATATTTTAATGTATTCTTCTAAGTTTCTATCTCTTCCCACATTCATTATATCTAGGGGTATGATTCCTTCTGTTAAGATGCTATAGACCCTGGAAGTTAAGTATTAATAGAATGATTGAGATTAAATGCTTTAGCAGCTACTATTACAAATATCAGTGATGAGCCTTTTGCTCTCAGATTCAAAGACTTAAATGCTGTAATAACTGTAATCATGTGTATTGTTACAACTAAATATACTTCCCAATGGGACTAAGAGATAATTAAGTATCATCTAATGGACATTTGACATAGCAGTGATAATAGCCTGGGTTATGCAAAATTACATCACCACATCTAGGATATTCAAAAGATAAAATTGATCTCATGGTCTCTGCATTTCTGGTTGATCAGATAGTTCCTAAATTAAGTGGTATTGGAATACTATGTTTGCTACTAATTATTTTTTATCATGATAATAAGTTACCATGCCCTCAGAACCTTGGAGCAGCTCTCAGAACGAAGATCCGGAGCCTCAACATAACTGCCCATCATTTGTATTTTAAAATATTAAAATGGGGAAAATGTGGGAAGCCATCCTTATTTAGCAGAATCAGACTGGGCTGAGCCATGGGGTGCAGATGCCTGGCTTCTAGGAACTGCCAGGAAGTATATGGTGCTATGTAGGAGTGACTCCCTGTCTCCTTCTGGAATTTTCCCCCTAAGAGAATGGGCGAGTTGTTGTTGTAAGAGGCCAGAGCTGATGTAGCCTGACCTGTCATGCTCTTTCTTATTTAAAAAGAGTATTGGCTCTTGTGTGTTTATTGAGTAGATAAGTTTTTGAGGAATAGAAAAACCACCAACATCATCCTCTGGCAGTTAGCCCTTTGCACATCCACCTGGGATGTGGCAGAGAGGACTCCCACAGGAGTGCTCTCATGGAGGCATGATGACAATATCAGTAACTGCATGTTATATTGTGCCTTGGGAACTGATCAGGAAATGCATCATGTGCACAGTTCCTGCATAGGGATGGAAGACTGCTTTGTAATTAATTTGATTATACAATGCTCAGATCATGATGAGCTACCTCTATTTCATTGTCAGCCATTTCTTCTAATCAGTACCCAAGTGTCACACTGTTCCTTAAAAATAGAATAGTTTTTACAAAAGGTCTTGTTATGGTTTGAATGTGAGGTGTCCTCCAAGGCTCACGTGTGAGAAAATGCAAGAAAATTTAGAGGTGAAATGATTGGGTTATGAGAGTTTCAAACTAATCAGCACATTGATCCCCTATTAGGGATTAACCGAACGATAACTGTAGACACATAGTTTGTGGCTGGAAGAGATGGGTCCATGGAGGGCTCACTTTTGGGGTATATATTTCATCCTTGTCAAACGGAGCTCTTTCTCTTTCCCAGTGCCAATGTCCTTGGCCACTTTCTTCTACCACACTCTTCTGTCATGATTTCTGCCTCACCTTTGGCTCCCCAAAGTAGAGTCAATTGTCTGTGGATTAAGGCCTCTGAAACTATAAACCCTAAAATAAACTTTACCTCCTCTAATTGTTCTTGTCAGGCCTTTTGTTCCAAAATGAAATGGCTTTCACTGTATTTCTCCTTGGGGGACTGGCCACTGGATCCATACCAAAATTCTATCTACACAGATACCTGAAACAATGAATTCCCCTAAAAAAATGAAGACCTACTTGTATTAGGGCTTCTATATCTCAAAACTTTTATATTTCTGAGTCCCATTGACACCAAATATTTTTCCTGACTCCTGTACATGAATTAGAATACAAATTCAAAGAACAAGCTCCGAGTCCCGGAGCCACTGCAGCGCAACGTACTCCGGCACACAAGCAGCTTCAGGGACCAGGAGAGGGCAGCCAGAGACCCCCCCAAGTAGCCTGGACCCCTGCAGTGGGAGGTGCCTTTCAAGTCTAGCTTCTCAGACCAGATCGCCCAGTGAGAGGTTTTCTACATAGAACCAGCCAAAAGTCCCCGAACCAACAGAGAGCTTCGATCTGCAAGCAGCCTCTGGGATCAGGGCAGGGCAGCCAGAGACCTCTTCAGGCGGCTCTGCCCACTCCGGTCCCAGGCTCTCTTCACGGGGCGATCCAAGATAATGGCCTAGAGGGTGACTGCACCCCCAGTCGCTCCAGAACCCAGGAGTTAAGAAGGGGAGGCATTGAGAGACTCGGACTGAAATAGAGCCACAGGTGAGTCTGCCCACTGGGTAAAGCTCGGCCAGGGTGGCAGGCCCAGATAGAGGTGGCTTATCTGAGCCAGGCAGGGCAGCTAGAGTCTTCCCAAGGTAGCCTTCCACACTCCGGCAGTGGGCTCCTCCCACACGGCCAGCTGCACGGTGCAGGCCCACAGTGAAGGCATTTCCACACAGAACCAGTTCCAAACCGTGGAACCAGTAGGGGGCTAGGGGCAGTTTTCTTCGGATGCGCTGCTTTATCAGATTCCTCCAAGACATCAGGCTACTGAAGGCTGGGAGGTGATACACTGGAAATCTACCGGGACACTATAAGCCAATAGCGGAAAACTGCAATATCTCAGGGTCCCACTGACAGCTGACCAATATGAGAAAAGAAGGGAAGAAAATGTCCCAAGCAAACCTAGATACTACATCAATAAAACCCAATGACAGCACAGCAGAAGAAATGTCAGAAAGGGAGTTCAGAATGTACGTAATTAAAACGATCAGGGAAGCTAATGAGGAGATGAAAGAGCAAATGCAGGCATTGAAGGAGGAGATGAAAGAGCAAATGCAGGCATTAAATGATCGCACCAATCAACAGTTAAAAGACCAAATACGGGAAGCAAGAGATCATTTCAATAAAGAGTTAGATATACTGAAAAAAAAAAACAAACTGAAATCCTTGAAATGAAGGAAACAATAAACCAAGTTAAAAACTCCATAGAAAGCATAACCAATAGGATAGAACACCTGGAAGACAGAACGTCAGACATTGAAGACAAATTATTTAACCTTGAAAGCAAAGTTGGCCAAACAGAAAAGATGGTAAGAAATCATGAACAGAACCTACAAGAATTATGGGATATCATGAAAAGGCCAAATTTAAGAATTATTGGGATTGAGGAAGGCTTAGAGAAACAAACCAAAGGAATGAACAATCTATTCAATGAAATAATAACAGAAAATTTCCCAAATCTGAAGAATGAAATGGAAAACCAAGTACAAGAGGCTTATAGAACTCCAAACATACAAAATTACAACAGACCCACACCAAGGCACATTATTATGAAAATACCTAACATACAAAATAAAGACAGAATTTTAAAGGCCGCGAGAGAAAAGAATCAAATTACATTCAGAGGGAAACCATAAGAATATCAGCAGATTTTTCAATCCAGACCCTAAAAGCTAGAAGGGCCTGGAACAACATATACCCAGCCCTGAAAGAAAACGGATGCCAACCAAGAATCTTATACCCAGCAAAACTTAACTTCAAATTTGACGACGAAATAAGATCCTTCCATGACAAACAAAAGCTAAAGGAATTTACAAAAAGAAAGCCAGCATTACAGAACATTCTCAGCAAAATATTCCATGAGGAAGAGATGAAAAACAACGATGCAAATCAGCAACAGGAGGCGCTAGCCTAAAGGAATAGCCAAATAAAGGAGAAACCAAATCATGTCAAAAACAAATATGAGTCAATTGACTGGGAATACAAATCATATCACAATAATAACCCTGAATGTCAATGGCCTGAACTCATCAATCAAAAGACATAGACTGGCAGATTGGATTAAAAAGAAAAATCCAACAATATGCTGCCTGCAAGAGACTCATCTCATAGAAAGAGACACCCATAGACTAAAGGTGAAAGGATGGGGAAAAACATACCATGCACACGGACACAGCAAAAAAGCTGGAGTATCCATCCTCATTTCAGATAATGTGGACTTCAAACCAAAACTAGTCAGAAGGGATAAAGAAGGACATTACATGCTGCTTAAGGGAAGCATAAATCAGCAAGACTTAACAATCATAAATATCTATGCCCCGAACATTGGCTCATCCACGTACGTCAAACAAATCCTTCTCAATTCCAGAAATCAAATAGACCACAACACAATAATACTAGGCAATTTTAACACACCTCTATCACCACTGGATAGATCTTCCAAACAAAAATTGAATAAAGAATCCATAGATCTCAATAACACAGTCAACAATTTAGATTTAACCGACATATATAGAATATACCATCCAACAAAGAACGAATACACTTTCTTCTCAGCAGCACATGGATCCTTCTCTAAAATAGACCATATTTTATGCCACAAAGCTACTGTTAGCAAATACAAGAAGATAGAGATACTACCTTGTACTCTATCAGATCATAATGGATTGAAATTAGAAATAAATGACAGAATAAAAAACAGAAACTTCTCCAATACCTGGAGATTAAATAATACACTAGTATATGATGAATGGATAACAGAAGACATCAGGAGGGAAATAAAAAAATTCTTAGAAGTAAACGAGAACAAAGACACATCATATCAAAATCTCTGGGACACTATGAAAGCAGTACTTAGAGGAAGATTTATTTCATGGCGTGCATTCAAAAAAAGAAGCAGAAATCAACAAATAAACGACTTAACACTACAGCTCAAAGCCCTAGAAAAAGAAGAGCAGACCAACACCAAAAGTAGTAGAAGACAGGAAATAGTTAAAATCAGAGCCGAAATCAACGAAATTGAAACAAAAGAAACAATTGGAAAAAATTAACAAAATAAATAGTTGGTTCTTTGAAAAAATAAACAAAATTGATAAACCCTTAGCCACACTAACAAAGAGAAAGAGGGAGAAAACTCAAATTACTAAAATTCGGAATGAACAAGGAAACATCACAACAGACACGAGTGAAATACAAAACATAATTAGAAGCTATTTCGAAAATCTATACTCCAACAAAACAGAAAACCTCGAAGACATCAACAAATTTCTAGAGACATATGAATTACCTAAACTGAACGAGGAGGACATACACAACTTAAATAAACCAATTTCAAGCAATGAAATAGAAGAGGTCATCAAAAGCCTACCAACAAAGAAAAGTCCAGGACCAGATGGGTTCTCAGCCGAGTTCTACAAAACCTTTAAAGAAGAGCTCATTCCAATACTCCTCAAACTATTCCATGAAATAGAAGAGGAGGGAACCCTCCCAAACTCGTTCTATGAAGCCAATATCACCCTGATACCTAAACCAGACAGAGACACATCGAGGAAAGAAAATTTCAGACCAATATCCTTAATGAACATCGACGCAAAAATTCTCAACAAAATTTTAGCAAATTGCATACAAAATATATTAAAAAGATAGTGCACCATGATCAAGTGGGTTTTATCCCAGGGATGCAAGGTTGGTTCAACATCAGGAAATCAATAAATGTCATTCACCATATCAACAGACTTAAAGTTAAGAATCACATGATTATTTCAATAGATGCAGAAAAAGCATTCGATAAAATACAGCATCCCTTCATGCTCAAAACACTAGAAAAAATTGGGGTAGTGGGAACATTCCTTAACATTATAAAGGCAATCTACGCTAAGCCCATGGCTAATATCATTCTAAATGGTGAAAAACTGAAAGCGTTCCCCCTAAAAACTGGAACAAGGCAGGGATGCCCTCTTTCACCGCTTCTATTCAACATCGTCCTTGAGACTCTAGCCAGAGCAATCAGACAAACCAAAGAAATTAAAGGGATACGAATAGGAAAAGAAGAACTCAAACTATTCCTGTTCGCTGATGACATGATTATATATTTAGAGAAACCTGGAAATTCCACCAGAAAACTTTTAGAACTCATAAGTGAATTCAGTAAAGTAGCAGGTTACAAGATCAATGCTCATAAATCCAATGCATTTTTATACATAAGTGATGAATCTTCAGAAAGAGAAATTAGGAAAACTACCCCATTCACAATAGCCTCAAAAAAAATAAAATACTTGGGAATCAATCTCACAAAAGAGGTGAAAGACCTCTACAATGAGAACTACAGAACACTAAAGAAAGAAATTCAAGAGAACCTTAGAAAATGGAAAGATCTCCCATGTTCCTGGATAGGCAGAATTAATATTGTCAAAATGGCTATACTACCTAAAGTGCTATACAGATTCAATGCAATTCCAATTAAAATCCCAATGATGTACCTTGCAGAAATAGAGCAAGCAATTATGAAATTCATCTGGAAGAATAAAAAACCCAGAATAGCTAAAACAATCCTCAGTAGCAAGAGCGAAGCAGGGGGTATTGCAATACCAGATCTTCAACTCTACTACAAAGCAATAGTAACAAAAACGGCATGGTATTGGTACCAAAATAGACAGGTAGATCAATGGTACAGAATAGAGGACATGGACACAAACCCAAATAAATACAATTTTCTCATACTAGACAAAGGTTCCAAAAATATGCAATGGAGGAAAGATAGCCTCTTCAACAAATGGTGCTGGGAAAACTGGAAAACCATATGCAATAGAATGAAATTAAACCCCTATCTCTCACCCTACACAAAACTCAACTCAAAATGGATCAAGGACCTTGGAATCAGAGCAGAGACCCTGCATCTTATAGAAGAAAAAGTAGGTACAAATCTTCAACTTGTTGGCTTAGGATCAGATTTCCTTAACAGGACTCCCATAGCACAAGAAATAAAAGCAAGAATCAACAACTGGGATAGATTCAAACTAAAAAGCTTTCTCTCAGCAAAGGAAACTATCAGAAATGTGAAGAGAGAGCCTACAGAGTGGGAGAATATCTTTGCCAACCATACCTCATATAGAGCACTAATTTCCAGAATCTATAAAGAACTCAAAAAACTCTACACGAAGAATACAAATAATCCAATCAACAAATGGTCTAAGGAAATGAACAGACACTTCACAGAAGATGTACAAGTAATCAACAGATATATGAAGAAATGTTCAACATCCCTAGTAATAAGGGAAATGCAAATCAAAACTACCTTAAGATTTCATCTCACCCCAATTAGAATGGCGATTATCAAGAATACAAGCAACAATAGGTGTTGGCGAGGATGTGGTGAAAAAGGAACACTCATGCATTGCTGGTGGGGTTGCAAATTAGTGCAGCCACTCTGGAAAGCAGTGTGGAGATTCCTCAGAAAGCTTGGAATGGAAACACCATTTGACCCAGCTATCCCACTCCTTGGCCTATACCCAAAGGACTTAAAATCAGCATACTACAGAGATACAGCCACATCAATGGTCATTGCTGCTCAATTCACCATAGCCAGATTGTGGAACCAACCTAGATGCCCTTCAGTTGATGAATGGATAAAGAAACTGTGGCATATTTATACAATGGAATATTACTCCGCAATGAAGAATGATAAAATTATGGCATTTGTAGGCAAATGGACGAAATTGGAGAATATCATGCTAAGTGAGATAAGCCAATCTCAAAAAACTAAAGGACGAATGATCTCGCTGATAAGCAGATGAGGACATATAATGGGGAGTGGGAGGGGTTAGCATTAGGTTTAGGGTTAGGTTTAGGGTTAGGGATAAGGAGAGCGGTAAGAATGAAGGAAAGAAGGACTGTATAGAGGGAAAAGAGGGGTGGGAGGGGTGGGGGGGAAGGGAAAAAAAATAAACATCATTGCCCTATGTAAACGTATGATTACACAAATGGTATGCCTTGACTCTATGTACAAATAGAGAAACAACATGTATCCCATTTGTATACAATTAAAAAAAATAAATAAATATATAAAAAAAAGAATACAAATTCAAATATATTACAAGTCACCTCTAACATTAAAGAGTTCACAAAGTGTTCCTTTTTGTGTATCTCCCTCTATTTAAAAGTTTTATGACCAAATATCCATACTATTAGATTATTAGACTTAACATAAATGTCAAAATCCTCCATTCTCCCATATGTCTTTCCAAGATATTTAAGGTAGTTGTGACTTTTTTCCAGAGTTTATGGGACTGATATCATCCATGTAATATTGCCAAGGATGTTGGGAACAAAATTGTGATACAGAAAAGAATGGTTATACCTTTATTGTAAAGATTCTCTACTTGGTAAAAGTACATAATTTTAGTTATTTTCCACCTATTAAAGATACAGAGAAACAATTTGCCTAGATTCATAGCAGGTACCAGAAGACTACATCTGAATTTTAAATCTGTTTCATTAAGCTCACTGTACTATGACTTTCTAATATCCAATCCTTTTCTTCATTAATGAAGTTGGAAACTTAATTAGGAATATAAGAAAAATCCCCACTTCTACATTGTATTAAAGAGTTGATGGTGATAATATTTTCTGTAACTCTCTTGATGATAAAATAATAATAATGGCAATGATAATAAAAAGTTACATTTATTGTGCAACCATGAGGTAACCATCAATTTGAGTATGCTACCTGTCCTAACTCAGTAGTGTTACTGTTGACTTAATGGAGTGATGGGGATAATCATATTATTGAATCATTTCTACAATATTTCCCACATGTTTCAGTTTCAGGTTGTGGATTCTGCCAGTTCCTGAGGAAATTGTGTCTGTATGTGTAATCTAGCACTGGAGAAATAACTAAGGTATTCCCTAAAATCTATTGTGAGGTAAACTTTAGTTGATAATGGTCAACTCTTGATTTTGCTTTTTGTGTTGCCTCCTAGAAATTCTATTACAATAGAGGAATTAAAACAAAAATTTTGCTTTGTTCATCTACTCCACAGATATGATACTGGAACTTCCTTTCACTTCACCTCTGGATTAGCTCCATTCTTTCTTTGGTTCCATATTTCATTTCTTGGTTTAATACCTTATTCTTCAAATAAAATTTTTTCATGTCTGATTTTTGTTACACTTCTGTGATATTTCAGATTTGGCTGTTGCTTATTTTAAAAAAAAATGCTTTTCAAAAACCTAATCTGAGAGGTTTTTGTCCTTTTAACTGGCTAATTGAAATATGTTTATTTATACGTCCGAACACAACAGATTTGTTACATTTTCCTTATTCGATATATTCTTTATAGTTTTCATTCCTTTGTATTTATTTTTCATGTAACATTGCATATGTCCTATCAGTTTTTATGTTCCCAACATGTTTTCAAGTTATATGTGCTCAGCCTAGTTATATTGGTGATTGTTTGAACTTCTCAAATTTTAAATTTCATTTTCCTAAATTATTAAATCTATCATTTGCACATACTTATTCTTTATTTTCATAGTCTGGGACTTATTTTCAGAGTTTTCATTTGAAATTTCCTACTATTTATTTCCCTCGTTTAGTGTCACCAGTGCAGATTTCCATCAGAATCAGATTGTTTATCTACTTTCTTTCCTTTTCTCAGAAAACTCCATTTTTATTCCATCCAGCATTTCATCCTTCTAGGTTTGCATTTTGACTTCAAATTTTTCTGTAAGCTCCTTTTAGTTGTTTGTTTTAATAGAAGATCATACATTTATAATATGTATATATATATATATGGGTATACATACAATTATTAACAGCATAAGACAGATTCTTAAAGTTTTCTCCCACTCCTCTGTGTGAATATCTCTAGTATAATACTGTTTTGAGAGTAGTGGGTCCTTCTTTTCAGCTGACAAAGAATGTAGGTCCATGGAACTTACCCTTTGCTTATCATTGAGTGCCAAACATCCCCCCAACTCTGGTATCTGCCACACAGCAGGATGTTCTTAGATTTGCCTTCGATATTGATCTTTAACAAATCTCATTTACAGTCAAAGCTAGCTGGAGTATATTCAGGAAGATTTATTTATTGTACCTTTGAGGGAGCAAACCCAGGTTTTGAACAGGGCTCATTTCTTGGTTCCCCAACAGTTGTCAAGAAGAATTTATTTATTTTTTTAATTGTAGTTACTAGTAGAAAACTCCTCAACACATCTTATTTAAACCTTCATACCTTCATGAACTTTCACCTTCAAGGGTACATGATCTTATTTATTTATTTTTTTCCTCATTGTGATAAGAGTCAGCATGGAAGTAGGATATGTTAATCTAGGTGAACATGCAATGAAGTACTTATTGCTTATTGTATACATGGCCTTGTCTTTATTTCAAAGCCTATAGTTAACCTACTCCATTGCATTGCAAGGGAGAAAACTGAATTGGGAGAGGTTAGGTGGCTAGCCTCAAAACATACCACTACCAAGTGACAGAAAAGGGAAACAAGGTCAGGTGTGTTTAACTCCCAGAGATGTTCTCAATCATATTTCCCAGCTACATTTTGAGAATTGGTTGCCAGATTTTCATTTGTTAGACTTTGAATCTTGAAGCAGGAGTATGGGGTGAGTACCAAGGTATATCTCCTTCTATTTTAGGGACAGCAGTCAGAAACTCACACATGGTTTATGTGCATAAATGTCAGTTCATATCTCTCAGCCATGAAAATAGTGAAAAACACACTCAAACTCTCATAATACTTTTAACATTTATCTTTGGTTTTAATGCTGTTTGGATTATTTTCTCTTTGGGGGTATCCTCTATTTTTGAATACAGTGTTGCATTTGGGTAAAGAAGACATTTCTAAAGTAGTGACATTTTAACTTGAAAATTAACTCAAGGAGGATATGCATTTCATAAAAGAAGAAAATGTTATTTGAGCCACTGGCAAAATAATTCTCTTTAGTTTGTCCAGGTTTTTTTTTTTTTTTTTTTTAATAAACTTTGATGACAGTTTGGTTTAGAAGCTGAGTCTCCAGGAGCTTGATATAGACAAGTAGTAAACTGTAGAAAAGGCAAGAATATACACTAGTAGGAGAAATAGTGGTGACATACACAGAGAATTCTGAATGTGGAAAAGAGTTAAAAATAGAGTGTTGGTGAGGAAAATTTATATGTGACCAGTCTTCATCAATACCCAAATCATCTCATGTATAAAAAGAAAAATCACAAAATATTTGGTACAATTGGATTATTTAAAAAATAATGATGAAGGAACTAAGGTTTGCAACTCAGGGACTGAGGGGAAGAGAGAGACCACATTCCTCTTCAAGAGTTCAGAAGAGCAACTATAGTGGATCTAAAGGGTGCTAAGCCTATCTAAATGAATTACATGTATCATTTTTATTCCTTTGTCTACTGAAATGACTTTGATTCTCTTAGAAATAGAGAAAACTGCCCTTCAAATGGCAAAATCATCTTTACTAGGTTTTTGCTTTAGCATTACATCAAATAATGTCCAAGGACTTCTTCCACTGAACTGAAGGGTGGGGCAGTGGTCAGAACGTGTTGTGATCTCCAAGAGCCCAGGCATAGGACCAGGGGCCTCTTAAAACTTCAAAGGAAAGCTTGGCTTTCTCATCAATCTCTCTGTAGCTACACTGCACTCCTGTCACAGTCAAACTACTTAATCACGTTTTCTGCCACGTTTTTTGGTTTTTGGTTTTCTCCTGCTTAGAACTTACTTACTAAGCAACTTGATTCAAATCACAGAGGGCTTTGGAAATATGAAGCAGTATTTCATTACAGTTCTTAACATATACTTTTGTTTCCACTTTTAAAATGTCAAAATATACAAATTATTTTATTAATGGAGATTTTTGCCATATACTGTCATTACTCTTTTTAATCTTCTTTAAAAACTGGTGACAGGCATTGTATGCCAATTTTATAAAGATTTATAAGAGCTTTTTATCTGTTCGCAAAGTAGAAAAGGAATAAGTGTATCTCTTGATCAATTTAAGAAATGGATCACATCTGTGAAATAAGGACCAAGATCAAGAAAAAGAATATCAGCAGTCTTCAAAAGTTGCTCTTTTGGATACTTTATCCTTTTCTGTGAGTAACTCCTGTCCAGAATTCTCTCAGCTTAGATTAGTTTCTGTGTGTCCTTAGACTGTATATATAAATGGAATCAAACTCAGATTGTTTGGCATTTTTTAGTCAAAATTGCTTGTGAGCATACCTGTTGTATGTAGCAATAGTTTATTAACTCTTGTTACACAGAATCCCACTGCATGAATGCACTTAAATATTGTAATGTTCATGAACATTGAGTAGTTTCCAGTTTGGGGTACTATTGCTATGAACATTCTTGTACATGATTTTTGGAATATATGTGCACATATATCTCATAGGTATAGATCTAAGAGTAGAATTACTGGGTCATAAGAAATGGATAGTTTTAGCCTTAGTAAAGACTGTCAAAGAATTTAAAGTCATTATATTAATTAATACCCCCACTAATGGTGTAGGAGAGCTTTTACTTCTGTATGTCTTTACCACTACTTGATAATACCTTCTCATTTTAACCATAATAGAGAGTGTATGATGGTATTACATTCTGATTTTACTTGTGTGTCCCTGTAGACTATCATTATTGTTTAGATATGAGATGTCCCCCAAAAGCTTATGGGTAGGACAAAACAAGAAAGTTTAGAAGTGAAATAATCAGGTAATGAGATTCTTAAAATAATCAATGCATTAATCTGCTTGAATAGATTAACTGAGTGGTAAATGTTGGTAGGTAGGGGATGACGGGAGAAGGTAGGTCACTGGGGTATATGTCTTTGGATCATATATTTTGTCCCTATTGAGCAAATTGCACTCTCTCCCTCTCTCTCTCTTCTGCTTCCTTGTGCCATGTCCTAAGGTGCTGTCCTTGCCATGTCCTTCCATCATGTTGTTCTGTCTCACCTGGGGCCCAGAACAACATATTTGGCAATCTACAGATGAAGACTCATGAGGAAGACTCATCTATAGATGAACACTTATCTATGGACTGAGACCTCTGAAACTGAGCCACAAATAAACTTTTACTCTTCTGCATTGTTCTTGTCAGAAAAAAAAAAAAAAAAAAAGAAAAAAAAAAGAAGAAGCTGACTAAAACAACGACCAGATGTTGTGGTGGATATTTTTCATATGTTCTTTAAACAGTTGATGCCTATTTTGTTGATACTTATGTATTAGAGTTTTTGCTAATTTCAAAATTAAGCTGTTTTACATTTTTTCTTTGTAGGGATTCTTTATTCTGGATGTGAGTTTTTAGTTTAAATGTAGACACTGTGACCTGTCTTCACTTTCCCAATAGAACCTTCTTGATAAAAGTTCTTAGCCTGAATATATTTTGAGTGATCATTTTTTTGTCCTTGAGGTTAGCACTTTTTATGTTCTACTTTAAAACTAATTTCCTATTCTAAAATCATGAAGATGATTTTGAGGCTTTCTTTTCTCTTTTTAATTATATTTCATTGACATAATATTTGTGCTTCTTTATGTAGTGTTTTATATCCGTGTGTGTATGTATATACACAATGTGCATTTATCAAATCAGGGCAAATGCCATTTCCATGTTCACAAACATTATCATTTTTATGTATTGGAAACCTTTAAATTATCCAGTTATTTTGAAATGTACAAATATTGCAGACTACTGTTGCCCTATTTTGCTATGTAACTTTAGTTCTAATTCTCCTATGACTATTTGCCTTTTGGCAATCATTATCTACCCACTTCCCTTTCCTTCTTCCCTTTTTATCCTCTAATAATCTCTATTCTATGCTTGACTTTCATGTGCTCAACCTTTTTAGCTTTCACAAATGAGTGAGAACATGGTGGTATTTGTCCTGTGCCTAACTTATTTCACTTACTATAATGTCCTCCATTTATGTTGCTGAGAATAACATGAATTCATGATTTTGTCCTTTTTATGGCTGAATATTATTTCATTATGTATAAATACTGCATTTTTAAAGCTATTCATTTGTCAGTGTACATATTGGTTGATGCTATATTTTGGCTCTTGTGTGGAAATAGTGCTGCAATGACCATGGGCATGCAGTTATTTTCTTTTATAATGATTTCATTCCATTGGATATATACCCAGCAGTGGAACTGCTAGATTCCAAGGTAATAGTATTTTCAGATTTTTGAAGAACTTCCATAATATTCTCAATAATGGCTATACTAATTTATATTCCTGGTAATAATAATGTATGAGAGTTCCCTTTTCTTCACATCCTCACTAGATTCTTTTTTGTTCATTTTGTTAATTTTCATTCTTACTGTGGTAAAATGATACCTCTTTTATACTTAAAATATTCTTTAAAATCTTTATTGTCTTTTACATTAACTTCTGAAATCTATTCAGAATTGAGTATTTGTTCTTTCTGGTTTGTTTTAAGGTAGGGTTAAAGGTGTTTTTTCCCCCCATGTTTATATTCAACTGATTCAGAATCATACAGTGAAAAGACTGCCTTTCCCTATTGTAGTATAGGGTCAACCACTGCCACAATCATACATTGGTGAGTATTTGGATTATCTTAAATATTTCCCTTTGACCTGTCTTTCTTCTTTTTTTTTTTCTGCCTTCTACTCCTCTTCCTTCTCCTCCTCCTTTTCCTCCTTTTCCTTGTCCTTTACTCTCTCCCAGCTTTATTTTATCTTAATTACTTTAGATTATCATACCAGGTACTAGTATTATTTACTTTAGATTATCACACCAGGTACTAATTTTTTTGTTTTTATCCCCCAAGAATGTCTTGTCTATACTAGCCTAATGTATCCCTTTTAGAGTTTAGAATTAGCTCCTCAATTTCTACTCTTAAATCTCCTGTAATCTGATTTGAAATTATACTGAATTTTCAGATTACTTTGCAAATACACAATTTTATAATATTGAATCTTTTTATATACAAACAGGTCTTTAATTTCTCTCACTAACATATATGTTTCTTTAGGGTAGATAATGAGTCCATTCATACTTGTCAGTACTCATTCCTGGTGTTTGTTCAGCTGTTTGGTCTATGAGAAGCTTCTGTCATCCCCCCTAATGGTGTGATAAGCTTGCAAAGGACTTATAAATTTTATGATTTTTTAAGAACGAGATAACTTTGGGTTTTAATGGTTTTTCTCCAATATATTTGTTTACTGGCTCACAAGTTTCTACTTGAATCCTTATCACTGTGAGTCTTGGATAAGATTATCTTTCAGTGGAATTAGGTAAAATTATAGATGTGATACAACTATCTGAAAAATATTCTAAAGCAGTCATAAAAATCTTCACCTGGTATCCGAATGCAAGCAAGATACCTGTCAATGAGCCTCCAGTCTCCAGAAGGCATATTGGCACCAGAATAGACAGGTACACCAATGGTACAGAATAGAAGACACAGAGACAAACCCACAAAAATACAATTACCTCATACTAGACAAAGAAGCCAAAAACATACAATGGAGAAAAGAGATATTCTTCAACAAACGGTGCTGCCAAAACTGGAAATCCATAAGCAGTAAAATGAAATTAAAACACTATCTCTCATTCTGCACAAAACTCAACTCAAAATAGACCAAGGACCTAGGAATTAGACCAGATATCCTACACCAAACAGAACACAAAGTAGGCCCCAATCCTCATGATATTGGCTTCGGATTAGACTTCCTTAAGACTCCCAAAGCACAAGGAATCAAAGCAAGACTCAATAAATGGGATATATTCAAACTAAAAAGCTTTTTCTCAGCAATGGATACAATCAATAATGTGAAAAGAGCCTACAGAGTGGGAGAAAATCTTTTCCATACACACTTCAGATAGAGCACTAATCTCCAAAATTTATAAAGTACTTACAAAACTTTACACCAAAAATACAAAGAACCCAATCAATAAATGGGCCAAGGAACTGAACAGGCAACTTTAAAGAAGATAGACAAGAGATTAATGAATATATAAAAAAAAATATAATATATATATATTAGAGAACTGCAAATTAAAGCAAACCTAAGATTTCATCTTACTCCAATTAGAATGACTATTATCAAAAACACAAGCAAAAATAGGAGTTGGCATAGATGTGGAGAAAAAGGCACACTCATACATTGCTGGTGGGACTGCAAATTGGTGCAGTCACTCTGGAAAGCAATATGGAGATTCCTCAGAAAATTTGGAATGAACCCACCTCTTGATCCAGTTATCCCACTTTTGGTTTATATCCAAAGACGTAAAATCAGGGTACTATAGTGATGCAGCCACATCAATGTTTGTAGCAGCTCAATTCACAATAGCTAGATTGTGGAACCAACCTAGATACCCTTCAACAGATGAATGGATAAAGAAACTGTGGTATATATATACAAAATAGAATAATTATTCAGAAGAATAAACTTATGACATTTGCTGGTAAATGGGTGGAATTGGAGAATATCATGGTAAGTGAAATAAGTCAATCCAAAGAAAACAAAGGCCGAAAATTTTCCCTTATAAGTGGATGATGATACATAAGTGGGGTGGAGAGGTGGTGGGTAAGAGAAGAATGGAGGAACTTTGGATCAGGTAGAGGGAAATGAGAGGGAGGAGCAGGTAGGGGTATGAAAGATGGTGGAATGAGACACAAATGATCACACAATGCTGTGAGTCTACATCATGTACAACCATAGAAATGAAAAGTTGTACCCCATTTGTGTACTGTAAATGAAAATATAGTCTGTAAAAAATAAAAAAATAACTGAAATAAAAAAAATAAATGAAAATAATTAATTAATTAAAAAAAAACTTCACTGGGAAGCTGTATTCTGCTCTGCTCTAGAAGAACGCTACATATTTATTTGTATTTTCTAATTCTTGTAGTCATGAATTTAGACCAACTATAGCTTGGTGACTAACTCCTTTTCTACCTACTTTCTTTCTCGGTTTCCTCTCCTCACAGCAAAGCCTACAGGGGTGAAGCAGGATGTTTTCCTGGGATTTTCGGTTTTTTACTCCACAATTATGTGAAGTTTGGACATACTCTGGCTCCAGACTACACTAAGGGTGTGGATTATTGGTGTAGCTTTATTTTTATTTCTGCTTTCTCTATTTTGAAGGAAATATTAGAAGGCAAGAACATGTGAAACTATCATTGTCATCTTAAAGTGGAAAGGTCAGACAGTCTCTGAAAGTTGTGGTAAATGGAATTAGACACAAAAAGGGACCACTGAAGATCCCACAGGACAAAAGTGAACACAAAAAGACTGAGGGCCTGTAACATCTCACCCATTACCAAAAATAATGTCTACTAAGTTCAGTAAATCAAGTTCCACTAAAAACTGGGACTTTGCCATATTGTACTGACAGAAAAAAGGAAGTATTGAACTAGGGATCTGTAAACCATGCCAAAACTACAAAAACCATTAATAGACAAAACCCCAAAACTTCAATAGACAATTACAAACATACCTTAAAGAAATTAAAAAGTAGAAAACATGAACAAAGAAATAAAAAGATGCAAAGAGGATACAAATGGAAATTTTAGAATTGAAAAATACAGTTAGCTTAAAAGTTCAGTGAATGGTCAGTAGCAAAATTTCTATCAACAACAGAGTGGAGGGAATAAAAGATAAAATGAGTGAAACCTAAGAGAGAAAAAGCATAAACTATCCATTGTGAAAACACAAATAACGTAGGATTTTTTTAAAAAGGTAAGAACAATTCAAGGATCTATGGGACTAGAAGAAAATATCTACCTCCATATTACTGAAGTCCCATAAAAGAAAATGGAAAGAGGGTGAGGCTGAAGGAAAAACTTGAAGGAATAGTGGTAGGAATCTTGCCAAATTTGGCAAGAGACTTAAGATGTTGAGTCAATCACAGTGTAAAATCCAAAAAAAAAAAAAAAAAAAAAAAATTCATGACCACATATATCATGAAACTTCTGACAATAAAAAAAAAAAAGAGTAAAATCTCAAAATTAGAATGAGAAGCATTACCTTCCCTGTGCAGTGAAGGTAGATGGAGTGGCAGCAGATTTCTCATCAGAAACCGCAAAAGAAAGAAGGAAATACTACTGAAAAAAGACCTGTCTTACTGAAATTCAATATCCAGTGAAAATAATCTTAGAGAATGAAGGGGAAATGAAGGAAAAATAAGACACTGTCACATTTACCTTAAAAGACAGGTTAAAGGATGTTCTTTAAAATACAAATGAAACAATAAAAGACAAGTTTTGGATCATCAGAAAGGAAATGTGAACAGCAAGCAAAAATATGGGGAATCACCAAGAATTTCAGATTAATCTGTATGTCATTTTTTTTAAGACCACTTAATCTGACAGACTCCACTCAGGAACACTGACCGCCCCACACCAGGTTTGGTGCAAATAAATGCATTCCAATCTGTAAGTTGAGTGAATGTCAAGGACCCAGGTCCTTGAAAAACCATATCTTCATGCATATTTGCATTCTTAAAACAAATGTGCTCATTTCTAGGTCTCTTTATTTGAGGTCCGTGTGGAAGTCTTCAAGAACTTTTGCTGAGACCTTATCAGAAAAAGAAGGGAAAATCTTAAAATCACTATTCCCCACTCTGATTTAGCACTCAGTACTTTTCTATTCCCAGCCCTTACTTTTCTCCCTTATCTCAGTCTCAGTCCCAGGTTTCATGAAATTGCATTAGCATTAACTTTCATATCTGTGCTGATCCACATGACCCTTATCAAATATTCCATGGGTTCTCTAGTTTATACTGTTACACTAAGTAATAAAAACCACATCTCTGTGGTTTGTGGTTTTGATTTTTTACTTTAATAGGCTGCTGAAAAATATGAGGTCTTAGATCTAACTCAGCTGAGCTCCTGAAAATAGACTTTCCTTCCCTTCTTGAATTTTCCTATTTTGTATTTGGTAGTAGAAGCAAAACCTATGATACTGTTTAATACATTTCTAACTGTATGTAGAGGAAAATTTAAGATAATTATAAATGGGGAAAGCAAAAAGGAGGTAAGCAAAAGGAAGATTTCTTTATTTCACTTGAACCGTTAAAATTATAATAGCAGTAGACTGCAATAAGTAAGTGAGTGAGAATGTGTGTGTATGTTTGCCTTGAGAGAGAAGGGTCTAATATCTAGAGTATCCATCACAAAAAGAAAGAAATGAAAAGATAAGTAAAAAGCATAAAGAACAAATAGACAACAAAAAATAAAATGGAAAACCTAACTGCTAAAACACCAATAATCCCATTAAATTTAAGAGGCCTAAATAAATTAAATAAGAGAAATAGTTTAGCAGAGTCAATTTAAAATTTACTGAATTCACAAGAAAAAAATATGATTTGTACACTATCTCTAAATAACTCACTTCAAATGTAATGATAAAGGCAATAAGATATCAAGGAATGGGAAAAAAAAACTATTAGGCAGAAGCTAGTCAAAGGAAAACAAAGTTGTTATATTAATATCCAATAAATTACATTAGAACAAAAAAAATATAGACAGAGAAGGACATTATACAAAGATAAAGGAGCCAATCCATAAAGACATAACAATCTTAAATGTATATGTCCTGAACAAGAGTTATAGAATATATTACACAAAAAGTTGTAAAATTGAAAGGAAAAATAAAAACAAGAAGTCCTCAGTTGCTAAAACAATTAGATAGAAAATCAGAAAAAGAATATCAAGACTCAGCAGTACTACCAACAAACATTATCCTATCAAGATCTATTAAACACACCAACTAACAACCACAGTGTCCATGAAATATATGCCAAAATAGATGATGTTCTGAGACAAAATCAAGCCCAATGAATTTAAAATAGTAGAAGTAATACAGAGTATATTTTGTGTTGACAATAAATAAAATGTAAAATAAATAATACTAATAGGTAACCAAATAATTGGAAACTAAAGAACACATTTCTCAAAATCTATTTTCAGAGGAAATATGAATGAAAATGAAAATACAAATTTGAAAAGAAGAATAATGTGTTCTAAGACAGCCTGTATTTACAGTAATCAATACTGTAAAGTTTGTGGGAAGAATAGGTATAATGATCAATTGAACAGAATAATCAATTCGGAAATGCACTCACACATAACTATAAATAAAAATTGAACAGTCATTCTAGAAAACAATTTTACTATTTCCTAAAATAAATAAACTAAACTAAATATCTTAGTACTCAGGAGTTTTACCCCCTTTCACTTATCTGAGAGAAGACAGACTTATATTCACTCAAGCACTTGTAAACCAATATTATTCACCAACGGTCTTCAAGATAACCTGAAACTGGAAGCAAAACAGATGTCCTTTAATACATGAATGGCTAATCAAACTGTGGCACATCCACAGAGCAGAATGGAACATTCCTCAGTGATGAAAAAATTAGAAATTATTCATATATTCTGCAATATGGATTAATTAATTTCTATCAGTGAAAAACACCAACACAGAGATTATATATTGCAGAATTCCATTTATTTTTACAAAATTTTGCAAACAAAAAATTGTAGAAATAGAAATCAGCTATCATCAGGGATTAAGAATGATGGGGTTGGTAGGAAAGTGGGCATGGTGGTAAAGGGGAATATAAAGTATCCTGTGATATAGAAATGTGTTGTATCTTGACCACATCAACATCAATATGCAGCTTGTGCTTATGTAAGGTAGTCAAACAAGTTGTTACTACTGGGGAAAACTGGTTGAAGGTTAAATGAGATCTCTATATTATTACAACTACAATGAATTTGTAATTATAATTATCTTAAAATAAAAATAAGTATAATTTATATATATATATATATATATATATATATATATATATACTCTGTCTCTGTCTCTTTCTAGAGACAGAGAGAGACAGAGACAGAGAGAGATGGAGAGAGAAAGAGAGAGAGACAACCGGAAAATAGTCTGGGAATCTTGAAGCCAGGGAAGTGAAACTGTAGCAAAGTTTGGGGGAAGGTGCTGAATTAAAAACTACCCCACTGGAGAGACTCTTATGAAGGTCGAAGTTCCAAGATACCAACCCACAGAAATACTGAGAATTTAATCATTATAATGATTAGCATGATTGTAATTAATTTATGATATAATTAATGTTTCCTCTCTTCTCAATGTACAGGGCTCCAGTATAACAACAGTGGGTTCCAAATGAAAGAACAGTAAAGCATAGACTTTCTTGGAGAAAGGATATTTAGAGTAGCCCAAGGTCAAGAGGGAAGACAAAAAATTAAGAAGGTCACAGGAGGGCTGAGGATGTAGCTCAGTGGCAGAGCACGTGCCTAACATGTGTGAGGCACTGGATTCAATTCTTAGCACCACAGAAAAATAAACAAATGAAATAAAGGCATGCAATCCATCTACAACTACAAAATAAATTTATTTTTTTTAAAGGCCCAGGAAGAGCTTGAAGCTTGTGCTGCCTAGAGCTACTGAAATTACTAAGCACCGCCCAATTTGAAGATATATTAGCATGAAAACATACACACACACACACACACAAAAAAAAATTGGATCCATTCCTATTGCCCCTTTCAAAATATCTGATTTTTGGAAAAAAAAATATATATATATATTTATTTGTGTGTGTGTGTGTGTGTGTGTAAAGCAAAACAAAAGTCAAGAAATAACACTGTCAGATGAATTAAATCAATCATCTGAATCAGACTCATATGATAGAAATTTTGGAATTATCAGACAGGGAATTTAAAATGTGATGATAAAATATTTTTGAGGAATGCAATTTAAAAAATAAACAATATGTAAAAACAGTTTGGTAATAAAAGTAGAGATGAAAACTCTGAGAAAAAAATAAATGAGAAATATGGAAAATCAAGCACAGTTGGTTATGGGATAGTTGCTGTAATCCCAGTAACTCGGGAGACTGAGGCGAGAAGATCACAAGTTTGGGCCAGCCTCAGCAATTTAGCAATACTCTGAGCAACTTAGTGAGATTCTGTCTCAAAATAAAAAATTAGAAAGACTGGGAATGTAGCTAATTCAATCCCAAGTACCAAAGGGAAAAACAAAAAAACAAAATAAACAAACAAACAAACAAACAAACAAAAAAACAAAGGCCCAATGTTTTCTCTGATAAGTGGATGATGATATATAACCAGGCGGGGTGGCGAGGGGAAGAGAACAATGAAGGAACTTTGGATGGTATAGAAGAAAATGTTTTGGAAGGGGTCGGGACAGAAAGGTAGTAGAATGAAACAGTATTACCCTGCGTATATTTATGATTACATGAATGTTGTGAATCTACATTGTGTACAACCATAGAAATGAAAAGTTGTACCCCATTTGTGTACAATGAATCAAAATGGAGATTGTAAAAATAAAAAAAAAATTTAAAAACAAATAAAAAAAGAAGAAGAAAAGGAAAGCACAAAAATTGAAGTGCCTTTAATAGGTTCATCACTTCACTTTGCAGAAACATGAAAATAGTCAGTTTTAGAAAAACTATCAATAGGAAATTCCTAACTTGAACCCAAAGACAAAACAATGATACTACAGAAAGAACATGAAGTATTATGGAAAATTTCTTACATGTGAGTAATGGGACTTACATATAAGTAATGGGACTACCAGAAGATAAAAGAGAGAACAGTAAGTAATTGAAGAAATAATGACTGAGGACTTTCTAAAAATAACATATATATAAACCACAGACCTAGAAGCCCACAGAACACCAAGAAAAATAATTACCATCTCCCCACACTGTGTCCCTCCATCCTCCACCCAATAAAAATACATTTAGGTATTGACCATACATACAGAAAAACAAACACAAAGAAAATCTTGAAAGATGACAGAGTAAATAAGACACTTTATACAGGAACACAGATAATAATTTCAGTGAAATTCTCATAAGAAGTAAGCAAAAAAAAGATAAAATCTTTAAATTGTTGGTGGAAAACCCCACCAACCTAGAGTTCTATATTCAGTGAAATTGTACTTAAAATGTGATTAAAAATAATTGTCTCAAAAAACAAAGCACAACAAAATAAATCAAAACTAAAGAAACTCAATGCCAGCAGATTTGCTCTACAAAATGTGTTAAAATAAATTTTTCGGGTAGAATAAAACAAATCGGGTACTTGGAACAACATAAGAAAAGGAAAAACATCAAACAAATAATAACTGAAAGTACGATAAAATCTTTAATGCTTTCTATTTCTTAATTGATACGTAAAATAAGTGTTTAAAACAGTAGTAACAATGTACTGGGTGGCATCAGCATATCAATTAGTTAACAATAAATTTTGTGCTGGGCCCAGGGGCACATGCCTGTAATCTCAGTGGCTCTGGAGGCTGAGGCAGGAGGATCCCAAGTTCAAAGCCAGCCTCATCAAAAGCGAGGTGCTAAGCAACTCAGTGAGACCCTGCCTCTAAATAAAATACAAAATAGAACTGGGAATTTGGTTCCATGGTCATGTGCCACTGAGTTCAATGCCTGGTACCCCCCCAAAAAAACAAAAAGCAAACAAAACAATCTTGGAACCTCTCTCTAGGATGGCTAATGAAGAGTTTTTATAAAGAAGCACAATTGATGGACATAAAATGTAATACTATAAAATGCTGCATTAGGACTAGAGAAAAAAAGAAAAGAAAAGGAGAAACAAAGAATACAGCAAACAGAAAAGAGTTATAAGCATAGAATATATTTAACTTTTCACATACCTTAAATGTATATGATGTAAATATAAAAACTAAAAGATGGTGATTATAAGTGGATTAAAAAGTTGTATGTATATATACACATATATCCATATACATAAATATGTACATGTATATATTTATTTACTTTCTATAGGAAATACCTTATGTATAAAGACACAGGTTAGAAATTAAGGAATTGAAAAGGTATTGTACACTGATATTCATCAAAAAACAACTGGAGTGTCCATATTAATTTTGGACAAAGCAGCCTAAACAATTTTCAGGGATTAAAGAAGATCTTTACATAATGACAAAAGGCATCAATTCTTTAAGAGGTTGTAGTAATCCTAATCTTGAATAAACCTAGCAACAGATCATCACAATTCATAGATTATTCACAAAGAAAAACTGAGAGAACTAGAAGAAATAGACAAATCTGCTCTTATAGTCGAAGACTTTATTATCTGCCTGTCACTGTTTAGTAGATCAGATTAATAGGCATAGAATTGACAAAAAACATATTTGACCTGAATAGCAATACTGAACAACTATATATAATTAATATTTTTATAATGTTCCATCCAAAAATCATAGCAGCCACATTCTCTTAAGGTCTCATGGAGTATTAATCAAGATAAATCACATTCAAGTCTATAAAACACACCTGAACAAACTTAAAAGAATAGATAAGCAAATTATGTTCTCAGACCACAATAAAATTAACAAATATAAACTGGGACATTCTCACTATATGGAAATTAAATAATACAGTTCTAAAAAATTCTCAGATCTAATTAATTAAAGAATATTTTAAAAAGGAAAATATAACTTTAATATAATTTGCAGAATATAGTAAAAGCTTGCTTTGGGGAAAATTTACAAGCACATTGTATTAATTTCATTAACTGCATATTTTGGGAGGGAAAGGAATAACAATAATCCAAGCTTCTACTTTAGGAGACTAGGGAAATTAAAATCAATGTAAAAACAGAAATATAAAAATAATAAAAGTTGGAGAAGTCTATGAAATTGAAAGCCATAAGTAATCATTAAAGTAAACACAACTAAAATCTTGTTCTTTGAAGAGATCTATAAAATTGATAAACCTATAATCAGACTAGATGAGAAAAATAAGAGAAGAAAAAACTAGAGGTGTTTACTAGGAGAAACTGTTTAAATTTTACCCTAAAATCAATGAAAAATTGTTGTTTAAATGGACACCTAGGTTGTATATGAGAGGAATAGATCCCTTCACCACAGCTTAGGTCCTGTGTGGGCCTGCTTTAGTCAGCTTTCTCACTGCTATGAGTTAAAGATCTAACCAGAACAATTTTAAGAGGAAAAGTTTATTTGGAGGCTCATGGTTTCAGAGGTCTCAATGCATAGGCAGCAGGCTCCATTCCTCAGGGCTCAAGGTGATGCTGAACATCATGGTGGAAGAGTATAGTAGAGGGAAGTAGCTCACATGATTATCAGAAAGCAGAGAGAGGGGTCTCCGCTTGCCAGATATAAATATATACTCCAAAGCCATGCCCCCATTCCCACCTCCTCCAGCCATACCCTACCACTTCAGTTACTACTCAGTTAATCACTGATTTGGTTAAGACTCTCACAACCCAGTCATTTCTCCTCAGAACCTTCTTTCATTATCTCACACTTGAGTTTTAGGGGGACACCTCACATCTAAACCATAACTTTTGACAACATACAGCAGCCAAATTAATACTAAAGCCAATTAAGCCAGGTGCCATGGTGCACTCCTATAATTCCAGCAACTTGGGAGATTGATTCAGGAGGATGGCAAGTTTAAGGTCAATCTCAATAACTTAGTGAGACCCTGTCTCAAAATTTAAAAAATTTAAAAACTTAAAAATATGGTAGGAATGAGGATGTGATCCAGTGGTAAAGTGCCCCTGGGTTCAATCCCAGGTACAAATTAAAAGCAAAAAAATTTGATTAACCAGAAAAAAAGCTTAACTGTTTTAATGATTTTACATGTACATGGGAATCTTAACAAGAGAGTGAACTCTGAAGAAATGAGAAAAACTTGATGCACTTATACCTTTTAGAAAAACAAGTTTGTGAAGGAATGACAGGATGGATGGGTCTCTGGACTAGGGTAGTAAATTCTAAGGATGTTTCTAAGACATATATGGAGTCATGGTGTTGAAGTTCTTGGAAGATAAAGGTTCTTTAGCTTTATTTATTCAGATTCATTGTAGTCCCAATTACCAGTCTCTCTAGTAATGAAGGCTATTTTCAGGCATTCCTTCCAAATGAATCAAAATGCATTCTGCTGTCATGTATAACTAAATAGAACAAACAAGAAAAAAATAAAGGGTAGAGACTATGGCTACATAGATTTAAAGAAAAGGATATAGAACCATAGATCGAATTGAAGAACTACTTTCCCCAACATATCAAGAACATATAGTGTCTGTATCTTGCCAGGGTTACTCTGGTACAGTTCAGAGGCACTTGAGATAATACAAATTGATAAAGTTTATGGTACATATTCTTTTCCTGAGTGGTTATCTACATTGATCGGCATCTACACTTGTCCTTGAATCCTCCTGTCCTCCATAGAAATTTGTCCTGGAATAGCCTTTAACTTTATGAAAAAAAAATAATTTTAATCAAACTTAAGACAGAGAATAGCAAGAAATTCTTGAAGTTCTGTTCAAAAGCTATAGAAAATCATGTTTTTTATTAATTCTTCTGTACACATTTTATTTTCACCTGGAGAATTTGATATTCATTAGAATTTTCTGATCATTTTTCAGCTTCATCTCTAATCTCTCTTATTCCATTCTACCTTTTCATTAAGGTCTATCTTTATTAATTCAGGTTTCTCTTGACTCTAAGTTGTTATCAATCAAAAATTCTTAAATACAAATCCAGGCAAAAATTAATGTACCCTGTTATCAGATACTTACTCTCAGTCATGTTATTTAAATGTAGTCATTTTCAATCCATCATGCCTTATTATGATTTTTTTAAAACTGAGAACTTCACATAGTTTTCTTCATAAATGCACAAATTGTGAGAATTGATTTAAATGTTAGGTTTGGGTATAGGAATCTCAGTATCAGGATATGCTAAAAAGGAAATGGAAGGAGGGATTCACATTCATTACTTTGTAAGATGGAAATTGGAGCCAGATACCCAAAGGTAAATTGGAAATCGTTCTGTCTATTGAGCTTCTTCATATTACTGAGTGAAGAAAAAAGGGACATACCTGAAGGGACAGATTGATTGTGTATCTCTTTTAGGAAACAAAGCAATGGGAATTAGTAGAATAGCACTAAGTGTAGAATATCCAAAAGAAAAAAATTAGGAGGAATATATTTGCATTGTCAATCAGGGATTTAAAATCAAAGGCAAATAAGGAAGATAGCATGCAAAAACAGATTACTGCTACTGTACACTAGTTGGCTTTTGATAAAGCACAATTTATCATTGGTTTTACAATAAAATGAATTTCTTCTGGAAAATAAAAAGTATCCTCTTCCTTTCTAGAGCACAATGTGCAAGAGAAACATTTTAATTTTAACTTCCCTTCAGTGACAGTGACCCATTCTGCCCTCTCCATTTTATAAATTATTGACAAAGCGTCAGGAAGATTCCAATTGTGCAACAGCTAATTGGCCCCTCTGGTCATTTCTCAACAACCCTGAAAAGTTCATTGGTTTTAGATAGAGATTTTCTTCGAGTTGCAGGCTCAAACATTCTGAGAGCTTGAACAAGTTTGTGTTCTTTATTTGCTTTTTAAATACAACATATTGAGGCCAAGCCTTGGCAAAGAATTATGAACTTGGGAAATTTGCTTACTAAGGAAAAAATGAGAAATAGAATTGGCTCTTTATGTGGAATTACAATTTAAATGTATATTTTAGAGCAAAAATAGACTAATTTTGATACACAAAATTAAGTTACTATGAGGAGAGATTTAAAGGTGGAAATATTTAAGTAAAATAGTGCCATCCTCAAGCAGTATCTTATATTGTACTTCATAAACTTTAAACTAGTTTGAGGATTTTAGCTTTTAAAATACATTATTTCTAAAAGATAAAAAAAATAGTTTTAATAAAAAGTAACATTTTGCTCTACAGTGATTATGCATAAAATGAAAAACTGATGGCTTATATCCAAAAGACTAATGAGATATTATAGAATTTTACATTTGTCAAGAATTATGATATCAAATGCAACACTTTTGACTTACTTTTATCTTTCCATTACACTGTGACCTTGAATAGTATTGTGAATTTGAATTTAGCTCTTCCTACAGACTGGAGTCTAATCCAACTTGGTAGATATTTTAGTCCACACATTGGAATCCTATTCTAATACCCACAAAAGAAATGCTTGAAAGAATATATGTTGATATTATGATAAAGAAGAAATACAATTATGTGCAAGGCTCTCAAGTCCACATGCATTACTTTTCTTTGTAGTGTTATTACTAAATTGTGTTCTTAGGGGTACGCATGTGTGTGTGTGTGTGTGTGTGTGTGTACTGGATGCATATGTGTGTGTGTGAGAGAGAGAAAAGGTGGATAGAAGAGGTATAGCCAATGTTTTCCTTTCCTGTTAAGAATATTATTTCAGTTGCTTATAAGCTGTTATCAAAAACTTTACTACAGGGAAACTTATCCAAGAATTTTCTGCTTACAACTATGAAAGAAAAATGTCAGAATGTAACATTTCTTCTGTTTTTATCTTTTTAAAAATTTCCCTGAATAATGAACATTTTCTTCTGACCACCTTTTAGGGGAATGTTATTTGATAAGTAATCCATGCAATTGAAGAGAAATGCAAAGAAATTTAGGAAGAAATTAAAACTTGAAAAGAATAAAATTATTTTAACATTTTAATAAAATTGTATTTCCTTTCAAACCTACAAAATTTTTAAGAATTCTAGTATTTGTCAACACTGGAAAGCAGTAGATATTCAAAGTAAACCATTTTAAAGAAGAGGAAGGTAAAGGGGTAAATTTAAAATTTTGTCAATCCCAGTTCAAATAAATACTATGTCATTTATATTTCTGAAATGTTAACATAAATGTAAACACATTTGAAATTATGTAAAAAATGTATATTGAGGCCAATAATATAGACTCATGGTTTAATTAAGAATAACAAATGGATATATGTGAAAACAAAAGTAATAATTTTGTACAACTCTAGATTTCAAATGATTATTTGAGAAGCTTCCACAATTCTGAGCTATCTTATGCACCTGGGTCATTTCAATTTTTAATAAGACACTGTTCTCACTACAGAGTGCCATATTATATACACTACCCAGCTTATTATTCTGCACATCTGTATCTGTGCTTGTTATAGTCAGGACACAAGAAGGACTTTTATCCTTCTGGAGTTGTAAAATTGTAATTACTGAAAAGAAATATTTATTTTCCTTATTTACCTTAGCATTTCCAAACTTGAAAGTTGTGATGAAGCAATAATTCCATGTTTCCATATGGGCAGTAAAAAGTAACTCTTCAATGTTCTCTCTTCTCATTAAATGAGGAAATTTGTTTTGTGACTGATTTAGTTTAAAGTGCTATGGATCATCACACCAACACCTACATGTTCCCCATATTTGCACTATAAAAATCTGGTGAGGGGAGGTTTTTTTTTTTTTTTTTTTTTTTTTGCTCTGGTATATTTAATATCTATTTTCCTTGAAGTTGTGTGTTATCACAAAGACAATCCATGAAAGGAATTAAAGTAGAAAACTGAACATCTCTGTATATTAGTACAAGGACCACCAGTGCTCCTCCTGTGACAGTGAATGCACTATGTCATCTTCAAGCTTTTATGTCAATGAGTACAGGGCTTATCCTGAAAACAATTCAAACATTAATCTGCTAGAAATCAACTGCCAATGTTTGCTGATGTCATGATCCTATATCTACACAACCCCAAAAATTCCACCAGAAGACTTCTAGAGCTTATAAAGGAGTTCAGCAAAGCAGCAGGATACAAGATCAATGCCCATAAATCAATAGTTTCTGATACTCCAAAAGTGATTAAGCCAAGGAAGAAATTAGGAAAACCATTCCATTCAAAATAATCTCAAAAATAAATAAGTAAATAAAATACTTGGGATTAATCTAGCTAGGAGGTAAAAGAGCTTTACACAGAAAATTATAGACCACTAAAGAAAGAAACTGAAGAAGACTTTAGAAGATGGAAAAACTCCCCCATGTTCATGGATAGGCAGAATTAATATTGTCAAAATGGCCATTTGACCAAAGACAATATACAGGATCAATGCAATTCCCATAATATTACCAATGATATTCTTCATGGAATTAGAAAAAAATAATTCTTAAATTCAACTGTAAACATGAGAAACCCAGAAGAGCCAAAACAATACTAAACGAAGAAAAGCAAAGCAAGAGAAGCATCACAATACCTGATCTGAAATCAAAAATCTGTTTTTGTAGTAACAAAAAAGGCATAGTATTGGCATTAAAATAGACAAGATCACCAATGGAACAGAGAAGAAGACACAGAAACAAGCCCACATACTTACAGCCATTCAAAGATTGATAAAGGTGCCAAAATTACATGTTGGAGAAAAGACAGAAATTGTGCTGGAAAAACAGGATAACTATCTGTAGAAAAATAAAACTAGATTCCTATCTCTCACCCTGCATGCACGCACAAATGTTAAATAAAAATGGATCAAAGGGTTATGAATTAGACCAGAAACCTTTTAACTTCTAGAAGAAAACAGGATCAGTATTCCATTAGATAGGTGCTGTCACTGACTTCCTTAACGAGACCAGTGAAGTGCAAGAAATAAAACCAATAATCAATAAGTAGGATGCCGTCAAACTAAAATGTTTTTGCACAGCAAAGGAAACAAGAGTGTGAAGAGAGAACCTACAGAATATAAGAAAATGTTACTCCTCCAATAGTAAATTAATATCCAGATTAGGGCTCAAAAACTTACTACACACACACACACACACAAAGTTTTATCATACTTTAGTCAGAATGGCTATGATCAAGAATACAATGCTGGTGAGTTGGGGGGGGGGAAAGTACACTTGTACATTGTTGGTAGTACTGCAGAGTGGTATAAGCATTCTGGAAATCAGTATGGAGAATCTTCAAAAAACTGTGGACGGAACTACCATATGACCCAGTTAACCCACTCATTGATATTTTCCCAAAAGAACTAAAATCAACATACTGTAGTGATACAGTCACCTCAGTGTTTATAGCAGCCCAATTCACAATAGCTAAATTACAGAATCAACCCAGGTGCCCATCTATAGATGGAGGGATTAAGAAATTGTGATGTTATATATAATGGAATTCTACTCAGTCATTAAAAAAGGAATGCAATTATGGCATTTGCTGGTAAGTAGATGGGAATGGAGAATATAATAAGTGAAATCAGTCAAACTCAAAAAATCAAAGGACAAATGTTTTCTCTCATATGTGGAAACCATAGTAAAATAAAGGAAAGGAAGAGGGAAGAATAAGATATTATAACTATTAGGGAATATCAGTAGAAGATTGAGAAGCAGAGTGGAGGGATGAGAAAGGGGATGTAAGCTCTGGGCCACGGCTGGTGGCCAAATAAAATCGAACAGAAAGCGTCTGAAGCAAGCTTTATTGAAATTTGACTTTTGGGCGAAATTCCCACCCACCCAGGATACAGGTCAGGGTAGGGAGCCTGAGAAAACCGCACATGGCCCGGGCTGCCCAGGATCTTTATAGACTGGAATGGGCGGGGCGGGGGGGATCCTGCTGAGTGACAGGTGGAGGTAAGGATCACTGGAGTTTTCCGCAGAGTTTGATTGGTCGCTGTGGGCGTGCTGCCCTTTGCCTCAGTTGCTCCGCTCTCCATCATATAGTCGCCCAAATTCTGACCTAACAGGGGAGGCAATGTGGAATGAATTCTTAAAAAATGATGCTAGACAAAGGGGAATGAAGGGAAGGGAGGGGGACAGGAATAGGAAAGAGGGTGAATGAACCTGACATAGCTTTTCTATGTATATATATGAATATACCACAATGAATCTCCAAATCACGACAACCACAAGACCAGGATTCTCAGTAGAATAAGTTATACTCCATGTTTGTAAAAATATGTCAAAATATTCTCTGCTGTTATGTGTAACTAAAAATAAAAATAAATGATGTTACATACATATATAAATATACCACAGGGAATTCCACCTTTATGTATAAGTAAAAAGAACCAATCAAATATAAATAAATGGAACAGTGAAAGGAAGTCTAGCAGAGTAGAGGAAGGAGAGGGAAGGGAAAATGGAAAGGAAAAACAACATTTTGAACTGAAATTGAATTCTATACATGTGTGTGCTTGTCAGGAAGAACTCAACTACTATGTATAACTACAAATCTCTACTAAAATTTTAATCTGATTTACATCTATTTATACAAGTTTCAAAACAGAAAAATCATATCTGACATTCACAAACGAAAGAATTACTGTATTCTTTGAAAACAAATCAGTGAGGTCTGCTATAAACCAGTAAGAAGAAAAAATGAATTTAAAATTCAATTTAATTTATATATTAAACTGTACTGTAGCATTGATGACTAAAAAGTCAAGTGTCATTAGAGTAGAATGCCATGCATTTTCTTATAATAGAAGCAGAAGTACAGGAATATATGACAAATTAGAAAAATTAATATGGATTCACAAATGTAATATTTTTCTATCTCTGTCAGCAGCAGGAGAAAAACTTTAAATCAGTGTTACTTAGTGCAACATTAATACTTGATATTAATTTTAATACTATACTAAAGTAAAAAGGAACATAGAGCCCTTGAGGATAGGTGATTCCATGTCTTGAATTGGAAAAAATAATAAATAACAGAGTTGAAACATTTCATTGCAAAACATCAAAGACAAATTGCAAATTAAAGGGAAAATATAAAAAGTGACAATTTGAAGACTATTATACTAATCAGTTTCTAACAATCTGAACATGTAATAATAATCTCTTATTTGACAAAGACATATTTCAATAATCTAATTATTAAATTTAATTGGAAAAGTTAAATTTTAAAAGACCATGTACTCAAAATAGTCATCAAAAGAAATAAACTACTGGTATAAATAATGCACAAAGAGAATTATAATGTAAAAGAATAGCAAATTTATATTTGCCACAAATTGGGATATTCATTTATATGGGAATTTTATTTCTGATGTTAACTAAGTATATGTCTATAAATCCATTAATCTCTATAAAACAACTCTTGGAACTCAGAGGTATAATAAAAATTGTTATTTTTTTTTCTTGACATCACAGTCCAAATTTCAATTCTACTTATATTCCTTTGGCAAATTTAGTCACATGACTACATATAACTATGAAAAATATAACTTCGTGCAGTGGAAGAAAATGGAAGTAATCTGTGAATAATTATCTAATCCTTACTTTAATGAGATTTTTCTATCTCTGAAAGCAAATAAATAAATAAATCAGGGACTTCTAAGTAACCTAAATCAATCCAGAAAAATAAGAACTATCCCTTACACTGGAGTTAGGTAAAATTTTTCAGTAAACCATACATATTGTATATTTTAGACTTTGCAGGTCTTATACTCTTTGTCACAGTTATTTAGCTCAGCAGCAATAAACAATACCTACATGAATGAGTATGACTGTGCTTCAGTAAAACTTTGTAAAGCAGGTGGCAAGCTCAGGATATTTTTACCAATCTTTACCCTACATCAAGGATCCCAGCTCAGAATGCTTTGCACATATGTTAATTAGTGAAAAACAGTGTGCAACTGTTAATTAGCACTGATCATCACATAGCACAAATAAGTAGAAAGAATATTTAACCATCTTCCAAGAAAACAAATTACCCAAATATCTTAAACTTCATTTCTAGGAGAAAATTCTCAAATATATGTAATAATTACATTGGAATAAAAAAAGTACAAAATTTTAATTGTAGCAATAGAACTGGGTAATATTATTATAAGAATATAGGAAGGGATAAATACATCATTTGGAATTGAACCAGGAATTGCATAAAAATAAAACTAATAAGAAAATGTAGATGGTAAATGTTACGAATTTGGCACAAGTTTGGCTTAACAAGTTGAAAGTTTGGCATGAAGGTGGGTGATGTGGATTTAAAGAAATTTGCTAACCTGGCCAGGACCCATGGATTGAAAGGAAATGATTGATTAGTAATAAAAATATTATGATGTTGACTAATCTACATTTATTTCTCATTTTATTCAGGTAAAATTACTAAGACAATAGAAAAATAAAGTTTAAATAGAATAAAAACAATAGCAATGAAGATACAAATTTAAATAAATGTTACTTATAAATGGTACTTTAACTAGTATTTTTTTAGAATATGTATGGTATTTTAATGAGTTTTATAACTGGTAGTTTTATGACTTATCTACTTTTAAGATTAAAAGAACTACAGATTATTTTTTGACATAATATTGATTAGTTAATCAATATAATTGAATATTATATAAAGATCAAATGGCTCTTTCTTTTCTTTTATCAGAATTTCTTAACAAACCAAAACATAAAATTAAAAACACAAAAGCATACAGACTCAAAAACCCTCTAATGAAGTAAAGGACAATGTCAATCACAAATAAACAATTCTTATAAACCTCCACATCAGTAAAAAGACAATAAAATACTTTTTAAAAACAGTCTACACTGTTCACTAATAATATTCTCTCAATCTATTATTAATTTGATTTACACTGAGGATAGCTAACCTCTGCCTTAGCATTTTCTACCATTTGTATTTAAGCTCTCAAGACACTGCATAGCATAGACACATGGTTTCAACTAAGTTAATAAGTAGTGTCCAGATCAGATCCATGGGGATAGAGGGTTACTAAGAAAAGATTTCATTTTATTTTGTTATGAAATTGATGATAGGTTTGAGACAACAAAGAAAACATGTTTTTCATGAAGCGAAAGAGCTGCTACTGTTAATATCTGCTGTTGTTGAGATTACTTCTCAAAGGACAGGAGTGATTTGTAATTTGATTAATTCTACATAGAGTACCTCTCATCACATATTTAAAACCACATAGGGAGAATACCATGAAAATAATTGTGCTTCAGGTAATAAAATATATTTCTGTATGTATCAAAGTAAATGTCTAAGGATGTATGCTTATCTCCCTTCTCCTCCCACCAAAGATATACAAGTGAAACTAAGAAAAGAAGATGAAAAATTAGTAATCTTTCATTTTTATACCAATGTATAGTGGACATTATCTAAATTTCAAAGAAATTAGATCTCATTGGAAAGATGATTGGGTTTTGTTCAGTTGGAAGGTTTTGTAATAGAATGATGTTGTAATTTTCTGTGATGGAGAGAAAACTGCCTTGGAACAGAAACTGAATTCAAGGAAATGCTTTTATTATGTCTTCACAATTCACAACACATGAAAGAAATGACTGTCATTCCAGGATCCACAGATAAGATGGTTATTGTTTCCTCTATGCCCTGTTTAATTAGGACTTTTCATGAGAAATATGGGATTTATTAAAATAATTGATCAAAAGGTTTTATGCTATGATAATAAATAAACACAGGATCTTTCTGGCATTAGAGATGCAAAGCCTCAAGCATATCTATTTCACTGTCTAGTAACTACTAATCTCTCCTGTTGAAATCATATAAAAAAGGATTGGGGTTGGGTCCTCTCTGAATGTTCTTGTTTTTAGAAGTTCATGATGACTTTTTAAAATTGTGTTTTCTTCAGTGGTACACACTCCTGAAAATAGGTCCTGAGGACCTTTGCAGGGAAGCTACAATCCCCGTGTTTAAAACAAATATGGAGAAAATCCTAAGAGGGGAACAAAAGTTTTCCATTAATATTTTTAAAAGACAAGAAGCATTTAAAAGAATTATGCAAATGCATCATGCTGTGTGCCATTTAGCACATTTTATTATTTCACAGATTAGTATAATTTAGCGCTTCAACAGTGAAAACCTCTATCAGAATTGTTAACAGCATGAGGCATCTGGAGGCAGAATGCTGACACTAGTAATCCACAAAATATGGACAACTGTAGTCATAAGTTAGAAAATTACTAAGGAGATCCTTATACAATAAGTCAAAGATTTGATCAGACAGATGTCACTGATATTCATGCACTTGTTCATGATTTCATAGCTGCACATTATGATATTTTGAGCATTTACTACTATTTTTTTTGGGAATAGCTCTTTTAGTATTCCTCCAACCAATAGATAGAGGTGCAGTCCCAGACAAAAATTATTCTAAACATGACGTTAAAAACATCCTTGCCCATTTTTATCAACAACTTGATGTTTTCAAAAGGTAAAAGAGAGAAATAAACAATTATATTTTTGCAAATATACAAAATAAATTGTACCTTGTCAAAGAGTTATAATTTCAAAAGGAGTGAAAGGGAAGGAAAGTTGAAGCAGATCTAGTCTGCTTTCAGAGTTCCCTCAGTCGAGTAGTCCAGTGGCATGTGCACTCATTTCAAGCTCTACAGATGCTGTCTAGAAATTCGTAGCAACTTTGAACAAGAGGTTCTGCATTTGCACTTTTTTAAACTTCATTCATTTTTTGTGGTGCTGAGGGTGGAACCCAGTGCCACACACATGCTAGGCAAGCACTCTACCAATGAGCTACAGCTCCAGCCCCATATTTTCGCTTTTCAAAAGACTGCAAATTCATAGCTTGACCTCCCAGTGCAGTTCAGAATGTTATGGGCACTACCAATGTTTTTATCTACTCCCAAAGTATACCAACCAATGAACACTAGACTGCGCTTCAATAAAACAAAGCACCCTTTGTGGGATAGTCAGAGAATGTAACCCTACTATCCAGTCTGGTATACTCTTGTCTTTCTTTACAATTATTCAATAGGAGTTTTTCAGTCGAACTATAGTGAAGTAACTGTCGCAGATGAATATTACCAGCAAAGCAGTTATATATGCTTTCATATTTTCATATGTATATGAAAAAGGTGGAATTATATCAAATTACATGTGTACAAATTATATGTGTCTCCGTGTATGTGTATATATATGTATGTGTGTGTATGTATGCATATGTATATACACATATATGCACACATAGATGTTTGAAGGCCTCAGAGAGCAATTGAGGCAGCCAGGATTTTAGAGCAGGGAAAAAGAGGATACATAGAAAAGTGAACCGATGTTCAATTTTCTTTTCTTTGCTTTCTCTCTCTCTCTCTCTCTCTCTCTCTCCTCTCTCTCTCTCTCTCTCTCTCTCTCCTCTCTCTCTCTCTCTCTCTCTCTCTCTCTCTCTCTCTCTCTCTCTCTGGCGGGGAGTATTTGTCTTTTTTTAGAACAAAAAGTTGAAAATTGTTGTCAAAATTACTTCTAAGAGGGAGAATATTTATGAGAGATTGGTCAGTCTAACTATTTTGAAGTAAGAAAACTTGGATGACAAGATTGTCAAGAAAATCAGAAACTGTGAATTCAAGATCCTAGGGAGAAGGAAAGTGGAGAGAAGGGAGTATGAGATAATGTCATTTACTGAATGCCTAAGCTAGGTGAGTAAGAAGCTAAGAAGACAAGCAGTAAGTCAGTTAAAAGCACTATTTAGCTGTCTCACAATACTGAGGTGAAAAGAAAAAAAAAAAAAAAAGAAAATTAGTTCTGCAGTAAGCATAGATTAAGGTTTGTAGGAAATACTCAAAGCTCTAAATCAAAAAACCTGCAAAAATAGAAGGGGTGAGACAGGCAAGTCAAACCTTAAGTAACCTGAAACCAAGGCTGAATGAGCTTCTCTTACTAGATTTTGGTAATCTTATTTCCCACGTAGAGTTTCTTACCAGAAGATAGGATGAAGACTTTGTGAAAGAAGAAAATATTATTCAAAGGTACTATAATTTTTCACAGTGATTTTCAGAATAAAATTGAAAATTAAAGGGAAACAAGTAAAAAAAATAGTTATTAGAAACAGACCCACAATTAATTCAAATATTGAAATTATCAAATATAGACTTTGAAAGCACCAATGAATATGTTCCATAAAATTGATGAAAAATGAAAACGATGCAATTATAACAAAGACCCAAGGTCATTAAAAGTGGAAATCAAAATTATAAAAATGCCTATTTAAAAATAGGAATTTAATGAATGGGTCATACAGGGGAGTGAGCAAACCAAAAGACAGGATTAGTGATCTGGAAGTAGGTAAATAGAAAATATACAGGGAAAAGCTTGTCAATTAGAAATTTCTAGCTGCATACAATGATACATGCCTTGTAATCCCAACTACTCAGGAGGCTAAGGCACTAGGATCACAAGTAGGAAGCCTTGGTAATTTTAGTGAGACCCTGTCTCAAAATAAAATACATATTTTTAAAACAGGCTGGGATATAACATAGTGGTAAAGCAACCCTGAATTTAATCCCCAGTACCACAAAGTAAATTTTTTTAAGTCTTAAAAATACATGTGTATGCACATGTAAACATGGAAAAGAATAAAATAATATAAGAAATATAGAGATGTTCCTCAAGTTATGATGGAATTATGAGCCAGCAAACCCATCCTAAATTGAAAATATCATGTATCAGGCATGTGTTTAAAAACACATGTTTAATATACTTAACATAGCAAACCATCATTATCTTAGCCTAGCCTACCTTAAACATACTAAGATCATGCATATTAACAAACAGTTGGACAAAATTACCTGGCACAAATCAGTTTATAATGAAGTATTGAATATTTCACATATACACGCAGATGGGCATTTTATAGATAGGATGTGAAAACACTAAACAAAATATCAAAAATTGTGTTCAAGTCTATACTGTAAAGTAGTGGTTGTTTGTCCTCATGATTTCATAGAGGCCTATCTTTACAAGAGATGGTGTTATTCCTGTAATTGAAGTACCATAAAGAAAGGAAAGAAAGGGAAGGGGAGGGGAGAGAAACAATTATTTCAAAGTAGTGTATGATAGTTTAGACATGAGGTGCCCTAATAGCTCATGCATGAGACAATGCAAGAAGGTTCAGAAGTGAAATGATTAGATGATGAGAGTTGTAACCCACTCAGTGGATTAAACCCTGATGGGGATTAACTGGGTGGTAACTGTAGTCAGGTAGAGTGTGCCTGGAGAGGTGGGTCACTGGGGGCGTGCTGTTGGCATTATATTTTGTCTCTGTGAGCAGAGCTCTTTCTGCTTCCTGATTGTTGTAATCTGAGCTTCCTTCCTCCACCACACCCTTCTACCATGATGTTCTGCCTCATCTCTGGCACACAGCAATGGTGTTGGTCATCTATGGACTGAGAAAACTGAAACCATGGACCCAAATAAACTTGTCTAAAAGTGATGTTAATAATCTTTTTGGTCAGAGCAATGAAAAAGCTGACCAAAACAGAGTGTCTGAACAGTTAATGGCCAACATTTTGACAAAACTAAAAAGTTTCTCAAGCCACAGATTGAAAAATACAGTAAGCTAAGAGGGCAAATAGAAAGAAAATTCCATAGGTAATTTCCCCCCTAGGCCTATGTAATACAAAAATAGAAAAATTCCTTAAGAAGAAAAAAAAGTAACACAGAAGAAAATGGAAAGTGAGAAAATAATGAAGAGCACCAGGATGCATAAATACATAGTTGAAAATAAAGTAAATGTGTATTGACTATAGGATAATATAATAATGCGTTGTGAGATCTGAATACATACAGAATAAGAAAACTTTAATAACAACAACAACAACAATAACAAAACATTTACACAAAGTCCAGGCAAGGCTGGAATGACTTATCATTCTAGGTTTCTGATATAGTCTGGGTAAGTTCTAATTTATAGAAAATTTCTAATTATTTTTATTGAAGTCATTTATTTGAGTTTGAATCTCTAAGACAATCTTGGAATGCCCAACTATCAGTCTATCTGAGGAAACCTGAACGACTAGGGTGAGTATGAAATACTTTATGGCAAGCCTAGCCCCACTATCAACAAGGAGAGATGACAAAATCCTATGTTTGATGGCATTAGGAAAGTGCAAAATCAACAAGGAATAGACTGGGTAATTCCAGATGCTAGAGAACCTCTCAAAGGTTACTTGGATTTAATTCAAAGCTCTTCTTTTGAATCCACTTGCAACCCTGGGCTGAAATTTGAGGGCTGGTTCAGGCAAAAGCTGCTCCTGAGGCATCAGTAACACCACTGATGGTTGTCGGGGGCAGTCATTTAAAAAACTGAAGACAGGAACTTCTTAGCATATGACCCCTTTTCCCTTTTCAATTGAGGCACAATGCCCGAGAGGCTAGAGAATAAAGAGCAAAGTCAAAATAAACCTCTGTAAAGAAGAATGTAATTTCTCAAATTCTATAGATGCAGAAGAAACAAAGATTCTCCAGACAGAGGGACAATAAAAGATGCAACAGTTCATAATTGTAAGGTCTCAAGAGAACTTTGCACCTACATTATCATCTTCTGTTCTTTTTGATTTTTAAATACCTCCATGCCCCAGATCCCAGATTAATCATCAGAAAATGGAACTCATTCGGAAAGAAAATAATGGAAGACATTTTAGCAGTCCCAGTGTCCAAGTGTCAAAGTTGGAAATTTAAGAGATTCCAATCAAATGATGGTATTTCTCTTCTTCAAGGTCTTTGCCAAATTCTGAGGCACTTGTGGTACAAAACTCTAAAAAATAAAAATAAAAATAATAAAAGTAAAGAAAAAGAGACAGAGAAAGAGAGAGAGAGAGAGAGAGAAGCAGAACTCGATATTCAAGAGGAATGAGCCAACAGGACTTCACAAGACAACCTGGAAGATTACATTGTAAGGGGAAATCACTCGACCAGGTAAAGTCTTATGAAACCCACAGCTTGCACTGGCCTTAACTGTCATTCAGTTTAATATTCTCTTGATTTTGTGATTAGTGATTTAATTTTGGAGACTGGACAGTTTGTATTGTTATAAGGCTTGGTATCTTATTTAAATCTTCTGTTTTAATTGGCTTTTCCTAATTCCAATCTAGCTGCAGTGGAAGTTCAGATTTACCACTCAGACACTATGACACCAGATGTGTGTTTGGTAAAAATAAGCATCACAGCTCCCCTTGTAATCATTATGCAGGAGTGACCTTGTTACTGCTGGGCACTGGTAAATGTGCCGACACTTTGGTTAGACCTTTTCTAACACCTATGCATTGTAAGGGTTATTTTGTTACTGCTGGGTAGGGGTGGAAATCCAAGATTTTTCTCAACACCTTAGGTGTTGGAGGGCTTGTTCCTAGCAGGTAAGGAATAATGTCATGGCTGCCTACTTGATCTCAGACACAATCTCCTGGCAGGGATGTTGGAGGATAGGGTGGAATTTCAGACTCTAGACATGGAAGCTGGTGATATGATTGGGATAAGGCCCACCACCACATGGTTTTTTTTGTTTGTTCTTATTTGTCGAATGGAGAGATATTGCCTTAAAGTTCTTGCTTCACTGCCCTTTTGGGTTCTCCTGACTAGGAGAGCAAACTTTCCTTGGGACTTTTATTGTCTTTGCCCTTGGGCATTTCCATGCTGCTAGTTTTCCCAGTTTCATATCTTGGTTATATGAAGAAAACACAAGTCCAGTTCCCAAGTTGCCTAACTGTCCTGTCTTCTCCCTACATTTCAGAGTATCTTTGTGTTTGTTTTGTGGAAATTGCTGATACCGAGATGAAGCTCTTCCTGTCAGACCCAGACAACATTAAAGCTGGGAAATAATGAAAGGGGAAAAGTCAGGCCTTCCTGCCTAAATACTTTCCCAAGTACTTTCTAAAAGCCACAAAGAAATTGCTTCTCATTGACATGAAGTTCATGCTTTGTAGGTCTCTCATTTATGCACAGATTTCTGTAACAAAGTTAATCTTTAGCATTTTTTAAGTCTGCTTCAATTCAGAAAAGTTACTTTCTACACAACCATTGTACCTCCACCAATGGGCTGATGCCATCTCCAGCCTTCTGTCCTCAAAAGGGATGAACTCTTTAACTGTGTGACTTAGGAAATTCTCTCCCTTTTTGTCTTTAAAAATTTCCAGTTGCCTCGCCCTCCTTGAATATGCCCACAGTTTACAATAGCACTGTATTCCCATTGTAATGCTCTGCTATTCCCAAATACAAATCATTATTCTCTAATTGTTATTTAGCTTGGTGTTTTACGTGTAATGGTCAGAGTTTGTAGCAGGATGAATAGAGAAAATCATGTCTACTTTATCTTTGCAGAAGCAGAAGTGCTGTATTTTATTTGTGTTTTTGTTGTTGTTTATCTCTTAGGTGAGACAAGAAGGCCAGTGGAGGCTGGAGTAGGAAGGACTCCCTTCCTTCACCAATACAAGTATGGGAATTTCTATTTCTTCTTATCCTCCCAACCGCAGTTTCATATTCCTCTCTCTGACCTCATCTTCATCTGTACGCCCTTTATTACAGAGATTTAAATAAATTTCTGTCTTCTAAATAAGTATTTTGAGTTTCTTCTTTTCTGAACTTGCCTGTTTATACCTTGCGATCATTTTAAAAAAATGGATTCTTTCAGACTTTTTATTAAAGTTCATCCTCATTAAAATATAAATCCCCTGTTTAGCCTAATACTAAAATTGATGTTTGAAGTCATTCCCATGTTTTCAAATCCCACAGTCTGGAGTTCTCATTCTTTCTTGGTTTTTGTGTTTTCTTACTTTCATGTATGTTCGTATGTCTGTGTATTTTGAGAGGTGTATGTTTTCAGTTATGAATTTTCAGTACCAAGGACATTATCCAGCATATATAATGTATTTAATCAATACCTTTAAGTTTATAGTCTGTAATGAATAATGATTTGTAGGACCAAGATATACATTGCAGTTCTACTCTAGGTTCTTTCTAGGTTCTAGCATTGGTGTCTGTACAAGCCTCTAGGGTTCCATCCAGTGTTAACATTCTATTAATCTTCATAAAGCATTTTTCTTCCCTTTCCCCTAAGTGCATTTATCAGCTGTTGCAATCAGTAGGCTTTTGTAATGAACTTTGATCCTGACCCTTGGTAACATTTATTCTAACAAGCTAGAGTACAGATACCAGCAATTGTGTTAAATTATGAAGTTCATATGTGATGTGCTCAAATAGTGTCGTCAAAGAGGTCATCACACTTGCTTTCCCTGGTGACAACCAGAATGTAAGGCCAGTTATCCTCAGGCAGAGAGTTACTACTCTTCCTATTGAGCTGTCTCACATCTGAACTAAAATTGTTCAGTTTTTCCTCAAGTCTTTTCTTCTCTTTCCTCCTCCTATTCTTACCATAATCATCCTCTTACTTCTTCTGCTTTTCCTTCTTTGGTGTGCATGATTCTGAAATCAAAGTGCAACTGAAAGCATTGTTTTCTAATTTAATGTTTACTCATTTAAAAAAAATTGTTCTTATTAGTTAAAAATAATAGTAGATTGTGTTATGACATGTTATACATTTGTGGAGTATAACTTCTCATTCTTCTGGTTATACATGATGCAGAAGTACATTGGTCGTGTTATCATTTTAACACATTTACTGAATGTAAAATATTTTAAAGGGCTAGCTTCTTATTTTATTCTAAAATGTAATATTTGAAAAAACACAAAAATATTTTATATATTTTATTAATTAATTGTTAAGATCTATTAACCTCAAAGATTTAGAAATTAGTAAAAAGGGAATTAAAAATTCCACATTGTTCTTTCACAACTATTAATTAGTTATGAAACTATAAACATGTTTCTAAAAATCTCTCCTCTCATAATCTACTAAAAAGGAATGTTGAATGGAAAATTCTCTCATATTTTAAAAATTATTATATATCAGGGAGTAAAATAAATCATTTATGTGAGCTCCATTCTTTTATTTTGGAAAAAATGGAATGTAAAAATTAATAAAATATTTATCTCATTCAAATTCCATGAAAAAAATAATGGTATAATAGCAGAAATAATGTTGATGAAGGAACATAAAAAGGAGCAACTATATGTAATGATAGTAGTTGGGAACTTAATTTTAAGTTTATGTCCCATTTTAAAACAATTCTTAAGAAGTGGTGTTGGCAGTAGGGGAGTAATAGGCATAGAAGATTTTTCATAAAAATAGTACCAACCTATTGTATGAAACTGTGCTATGCATAGGTTCAGAATGACAACAAACCCCAGTCAGCTGGCTGGCATATGTGTTGTAGGTATAAAGGGACAGTCTCCCACACTTAAAGGGCCTAAAATAAATTCATCACCAGTGCTGGAGAAACAACTCAGAGACCTTACCTGACTTATAATTTTTACGTGATAGTTTTTTACATGTTAGGTTTTTACATGTTAGTTTTCCTGTTTTTAGTGAAATGGAGAAAGAAATGAACTCATGGAGCCCAGCCCTGCAAAACAGGAGACCAGTTGACTGTCCTCTTGGCCTGCCTGTCTGTGACATTCCCCACATGGTCTTTCTTACTAATGAGTTGCTCATTTCTGTTTACTCCTCTCCAGATCCTGCTGCAACACAACCAGAACCCTAAAAGCCCAAGTGCACCCAGGAATGATTATATATTTTATATATATATATATATATATAATTACATATATGTATATGTGTGTATATGTGTTTGTGTGTGTGTATATATATATATATATATATATATATATATATATTGCTACAGAGACCAGCACTTTAGCAACCTTTGTGAAGAAAGAAAAGATCTCAGATGTCACATTACAGGCAAGTGGGAAAAGCAAAAGCCTTGCCTAAATTCATGGATTGAGGGAAAGTGAAGTCCTGGTGGTTTCTATAAAATCTGTTTGCATTTACTGCTTTGTGTTCATTAGTGGCAGCTATGTTACCTTTTGAAAAGCTCTTGTTTTTGCACCCATATTATGAAACCACCCACACTGAAAAGTAAAGGTGATATATGAGAATGTAACTTAATTTTCAACAAATGTAATATAACACCTTCTAATAAGCTTTTCCCATTTACATTAACCATCTAAAAAGCTTTCCCCATTTACATTAACCATCTAGACGGTTATGCAATTATACTTATGTTCCTACTAACCAAAATATTTCTAAAAATATTTTTTGTGGTGTTTAGCAAGAGACTGTTCTCACACTTGCAATTTTTTTTTTTATTCTTTTGGGAATAATTTTAATTTTATAATAGCCAAACAAATTTTAAGTAGTTTGTTTTATAATCTTTAAACACTGCGATATTTCTATTTTTACAAGTTATAATCTTATAATAATTATCTGACTTAAAAATGACAATGAAATGATTACCAGTATAATCAGATCAAGATGCATATGAAAATTAATCAATAGTATCAGAAGGCTGGCACATGGAAGTGCAACATTTACCTGAATATATATTTTTTTAAATGCAGTCACTTCATTTTATTATCACAATTCAAAAGAAACTAACTCATCCGTGTGGTGTTTCCTGAGGGTCCTGAGGATCATGAATAATGCAAAGATACATTATATTTGCAATTCTTTTCACTACAAATCAAATTACAATGCCAATGAAAAAAAAAATCCAGTTTTTTGAACTCTTAGCAGTTTCTATTCTTTCTGTGTCTAAGGACTGAAAAACAGCATATTAAGAGCTTTTCAAAACACCTCCCAATGAAAATATAGGGGCTAAGATTACTTTGGAATGGTCCTTTTGTACCATTCCAAATGCTGATTCTCTTACAAGTCAGGTAAGGTCTCTGAGTTGTTTCTCCAGCACTGGTGATGAATTTATTTCAGGCCCTTTAAGTGTGGGAGACTGTCCCTTTATACCTACAACACATTTGCCAGCCAACTGACTGGGGTTTGTTGTCATTCTGAACCTATGCATAGCACAGTTTCATATAATAGGTTGGTACTATTTTTATGAAAAATCTTCTATGCCTATTTGAAAATAAAGTTCATCACACTTTAGTAAGATAACATACAGGAGTTTACCCTCCTGGTATAATATTCTAGTGACCAAATAGAAGAGTTAGAGAAAAGTCCTTAAATGAGTGATATCTAGTTTAATCACATAAATCACAAATCTATAAATTCACATGCATCACCTAATTGCACATTTTCTTATCACTGAATCCTTTCTAAAATAAGAAGAAAATTCCCTTAAAGTATTCATCTTACAGTTAGTAACTTTAGAGAAAAATATTATCAATATGATACATGCATTGACAAAGAGATAAATATCTAATTAAGCATCTTAGATATTTTATTTACCCTTTATTTTCCTTTAAGTTTATCCTTTAAAAACTTATTTATTCTTTCAAGAATTTCTAGCTATAATATTAGTTTGAATTATTTAAGTGTCTCATAAATGTGGAGATTAATTTAAAATGTCATTTTACTTATTCTATAGATTTTCAAAATACTGTGGTGGCACAAAACTCCATCACCTAAGAAATAATCTTGGTGACTGCTATACCATGAAATGGCAAATGAACAGCAGGAACCATCTTCAGAGAGAAGAAAAGCATATGTCAAATTGCCTGAACTACAGATCCTTCAAGCAAAATACATCCTTATTTTGGCACTGTCAAGAACTTGAATAAATCAGAGATAAGTGGGTTAGAATGTCAGTACCCACTGGGACTAAGAAAAATCTACTACTTTTCCACAGTTCAGTAAAATTTTAACCATGGTAGCCCTAGTTCTACAATTTTCTTGTATGTGTATCAATACAGGAAAGGAAAGGATACCTTCCTAATCACTAGAAGAAAATGTGGAATTGCCAGGAGACAAGTACTGCTGTCACACAAGATTAAACTGGGTGATATGGATGTTCCTGCTAAAAGGTTTTAAGTCTTTGTTTATTTATAGACATAATCCTTTCTCCTCTGTTCATTAGTCACCATTTCTAAAATACCAACCATTTGGCTGGCAATTCAGATTACTCTGCTTTGTAAAATTGTTTGCTATTTTCAATCACCAAAATGTGATTTGACGAATTTCAATAGAAAATCATTTTCTAAGATCAGTAAGTAAACTTGTTAAAATGGGAAACTTGCTAAACCCATTAAGATAGCCTAGGGCTAAGGACACTAGCAGGGTCATTGATCACTAGTGACAGCAAACTGTGACCTCACACCAACAGAATGTAAACTTCCAAACTCATTGATAGCATTCCTGGCTTGGGGTTAGAATTTATGTTCTCTCTCTATAAACTGTTTGACTTAGATGATGAATGATGGTTATAGCAATACAGCAGTGTAGCTCTGATGAAAATGGAGCTGGATTTAGGTTATTTAAGCCTGGTTTTCTTTGAAGTTTAGTGTAAAAGTCTTGATGCATTGAAAAGAAAAATTATTGGAATTGCCTTGTCCTTTCTCCTTTAGAATGAAAATTCATTTTACCTATATAATTTATTTCAGGTCATTCAGTGAGATTAATTTTTAACTTCTAACTTTGATTTTCTTTTTAATGTGACAAAATACAGATTTTTAACTACCTATAGCTTCTTTTACTATTGCACATTCTGACTAATTAATTTTAACAATGTGAGTTTGGTTATAATTCTTGAAAAATACCTAGGATTAATTTCCTGGACTACTTCTTGTAGTTTTTTTGCTTTTTTTCCATATCATAATATTATTTTTTTTGATGATAGCATTGTTTTATATTTTCTTTTTTTGTACTATAAATTAGCTGTCTTCCAGTTTTTTTCCGAATGAATTGTCATTTCAAAAGAATATATTACCTCAAAATAGTATTTCTTTTACATGTTGTCTTTTAATTCCTCTGACAAATGTTTGTGTGCATTTAATTATATGATGATATATGAGATAGAAAAACAAGATCCATAAAAACACAAAAGAAATAACAATAAATGTGAATTTCCATAAAATCTGACCTACCATTTACTCAGCAACTAATAAAAAAATATTGTTTTTTACTTATAATATGATTGCAAGACTAAATGTTATAGTGCCCATGTTAGGCCCTCTGGTTAGGAAACTGAGCTAGTAACATAGCCTCTCAGGGGAAAACAGACATTTCTATTAAAGTGACTGTGAAAGGTGTAATGCAAGGATGGAATCTGCACTACATCAAAGATTGGAGGTGCTTGGTGAATTGGAGAAAAGGGAGAATTAGACGCCATTAATCTTCAGAAAGCGTTTTTAAAAATCCCTAAAAGAATGGAATGTTCTTTTAGAAGATCCAAGAAACTCTCTTAATTGGTTGACTCACATGTTGACTTCTACCCCTGATAGAATAGCTGTATTTAATAACATAACTTTCCCAAATCTCCAAATTCTCCAACAAATGAAAAGAATTAGTCAATTCAGTGATTTTCTCCTCCCCATATCTATTTTTTAATTTTCAAAAATTATATATTTTTATCATATCAAGCATGATGTTTTGATATATGTATGCATTATGGAATTGCTAACCCAAGGCAATTAACATATGTGTTACCTCCCTTTTTTGATAAGAACACTTACGAAGGTACTCTGCTAGCAATTTTCAGGAATATAATACATCATTACTAATTATAGTCACCAAGTTGTGCAATAGATTTCTAACTTCAGTGGTTTTCTGAAATGCTACTGAATAAATGAGAATAAACTCTAGATAACAAAACCTTCTAGAATAGGGTCACCTAGAAGCAGTTGGAAGACTCATAGTTTAGTGGCAATAACAAAGAAGTCATTTTTGTGACCTTCAGTTTCAACCCCTGCTCTGAGCCCCAGATCTGTAGATATCATTGCATATTTGATATCTTCATTTGAGTGTCATAGAGTCATGTCAAACTTGGTTTGTTCAAAACCAAATTCTTGATTTTATTCCACATAACCTGCTTCTACTCTATTTTCATCATCTTAATAGGATCCACTTTGTATTCATTCAGTTGCTGAAGTCACATGAACTCCTCTTTTTGCTCGTGTCTAAACTCAACTCTTTTTTCCACAATATATGCTAGAATATGATGTAGTATTACCAGTTTCTCCTGTATTTATTCAAACCATCATTCTCTCTTTTGAACTATTGCAATAGCTTTTTCGAGACCTTCTACTGGCCATCCCCAACAATCTCTTCCCTTGGCAATCAGAGGGACATTGAGAAAAACAAATCAAATTGTACAACTTCTCTGCTTCAAACCTGTCAACAGCCTTCCAAAACAACATAAAACAAAATCTTAAGACTTTTCCTTGTTTTTAAGGACTTGAATCCTCTACTCCCATTCTCTCAGGGAGGCCTCCATTCCCCAGCTTCTTTGCTCTTCCAAGAGCATACAGAGTACATTCTCACTCCAGGCCTTGACTTTTGCACCTCACTGGTCCTGGATCCCCATTTTCCCAAATATCTAAAGGGCCTGCTTCATCACCTAGTTTACTTCCCTGTTTAAATGTCACCTTATCAAAAAACACTATACAGAGGACTCTGTATCAAATAGTACCAGGTCATCCTCAGCAGGACCACCATGCACAGTGCCTAGCACATGGGCATTTGAGAGAGGGGCAGGCCAAGGCAGAGAACTGCTCTTGCTCTGCTAGCCAAGCCCTGTTCTTCATCTTGGTGGAAAATCAACCCAGAGGAAGGACACCTTTTTAAAACTTGTTTGCCAAAAATTTCACAGAGACCTAGAGGGAGTCATAGATATAGTATAAATTACATATGTGTGTGTGTGTGTGTGTGTGTGTGTGTGTGTGTATAACTTCTCTCCCCAACCCAACCTTCACCAGAAAGAAACCTTAAAAAAAAAATTTTGTTTTCTTGTACTCTGGGTCACTCAGTTCCCAAAATGGTACTTGGTGAGTAAAAATGAATATTTGTTTAATGAATTAAAGATAAAAAGAGAATCTATATGTGTGCGGGGAAGAATGTTTTAAATAGATCAGAGCATAGAAATTCCAAAATATTTAAGAAATCTAGCAGCTACTATAATATTTAAACAAAAACAGAACCACAGAGAATGAAGTCAAAATTGAAATATTAGATTTCTGATAACAATACAATTTGTATGTTTACTGAATATGATTAGTAAGGGTTTATCTTTCACAAATGTGTATACTAATTCAGGGTAATTGCTTTAAACTATGTCCCAGTAAGGTATATTATAAAATTGTTGATTGTATTTAAACATGTTTGCCAAGAAATCATAAAGGAAATGGGTGTTTTCTTACATACTAGGAGGTTTTTAAAAAAAGATTTTACCCCTTTGTCCCAAATGTTTACAATCTACAATGAAGCAAATGACTAATTTTCTTCTTGAAAATATGTTCTGCATCACATACTTAATCTAAATATATGTAAAAATTTTATATTATGTATTGCCAAACAGAAGCCCAAAGGCTGAGTGCCAAGTTTGACTTAGAGTACAAATCTCTTAATTAAATCTACTGTTCTTTTGACCACAGCGCATTTTCTCTTTTATGGGACAATTGTACTTACTGTACAAACTGTTCAACAACAGTACTAGAAACTCATCTGCACACTTCATCTGTCCCTTCCACCTGTGTCATTTGGGAAGTAAATAAACATGATATATAGCAGGAGATCTATTTCCACAGTCACTCTGCCCATCTCTTCTCTGATGCTAATAGCCAGACCAGGGAAGTGCCAAGAAAGATCTTTTCTTAGATTTATTTCTCAATTTTAATCAATTATTAAAATATTGCAAATCAAATCATTTTTGCCTGTTTTACTTTCAGGCTGTATAGTGAACACTGTTCTTTCATGGGTCAGCACAGTTGCTCAGTTAGTGATGTCTAACAGTGGTGCCATCATTCAAGCTGAAATGAAGCAACATATATTTCACCTAGAGCTTTCAAAAGCTGCCCTAAACTTATCTATGAGTCACACTCCCAACTACACACACACACACGCACAGAGAGAGAGAGAGAGAGACAGAGAGAGAGAGAGAGACTTGAGCACCAAGCAAGCACTAAACTCTCAGTAGCACTTGGTGAACAGGAAGGTCAAATTAACCCTCATTAGACTTTATCATAAGAAGAGTATGCTTGGCTGCAATAGGTCTTCCTAATGTGGTTTTAATTCCTCTGAAACCACATATTGGCTAACCATGAATGCTCTGCATCATGTAGCAGGAAGAAGTGCTTTTGTGAGCTATAATTAAAAGGCTATTTATACCACACATGCAATTATGTGCTCTTATTACTAGCTCTTAAAGGTGCCTAGGTTGAGGCACCCCCTAAATTAGTTGCACATGTGAATGATTTTGCTGAAATATTGCCTGCAGCTGCTGAGGATAGCAAAGTTTATCATTCTATTAACCCCACAATTAACCCTCATTACATGGCCTGCTTATTGCAGGTGCATCCCCAGAATATGTTCAGTTTGTTAATGACCAATCCCATTATGCAAGGAGACACTATTGTGGCTAAAGAGGACATGCTTATTACACATGCTCTTGGTTTAGAGAGAGGTTTGTTGCCTAATTCAATTGAACAGAGTGTCTTCAGCAACAACAGATGAACAACAGACAGATGGACAACAGACATGCACTAATAGGCAATTAATATAATTTTGAGCTTGTCTGCTCGCTGTGTACTAACTCTCATAGCTATAGCCACGTAACCATTGTACCTATAGAATGCCAAGACAGACCCCTGCCCAACCTCAGTCATGGCCTAGAGAGAAAAAACAGGATGTTCTGGATAAGTTAGGTGAACAATGTAACTGATTTTATATGACCTTTTACTTCTTTCAAATTCTGTCATCATGCTCTGATTATGGACCTCAAAATCATACACTAGGTTCTTTTATGGGGAATATTTTTGTTGTCTAGGGACTATATACTTAGTGTGGTATTGGCATTATAATAGCTAAGTTCAGTGCTTCTCTTATTCTATTTCATTTTGTTGTTGTTGTTATTTGTTTTAGGAGGATCAGTCTTCTGCTGAACTGAGCCAAGTCAAGCTATTTAAAACAATAAATTTTTTTAATCGGATCATGTAATTAAGTGCATCCTGCAGTTTGGCATTAAAAAACCATTTTATTATTTGGCATTTAAAAAACATTTTATTTTTCTTTCTTAAGAGAGAATTTTCCCTGCAGCACCACGTTCCTGCATTGAATTTGTCTCCCTCGCATGTGGAAGGCGAGGCACATTCCTCACTATACCACATCCATACCCATCACACAAGAAGACCAATTGATGCTGACAGGGTGTGACACTGGATCTCTTCACTTACTGAGAAATGAGCCCAGTGAGCTGACAGCAGATACGCCCCAGTAGGAGGAATCAGACTTGGTGGCCAGTGAGTCAGAATTTGGTTTACCAGTATGCCTTTCACTTCCACCCACTTTGCTGGAGTGGATTCATGAGTCATTGCACAGAGCTCTTTCTTTATTTATCTTAGACTTACTGGCCTTAGTCAATGCAAAGCAGCCGTTTTCACACTGCTGGCTTTGACAGCCAGTGGAGTCTAGTGTCCATGATTACTGAAGAATAGTTATTTGAGTTATATGATCAAAGTTTACATTGCCCAAGTCATTTTGAATTTGAAGGAGTATGTCTTAAATTGCCGCATCTATATATGAAGTGGAGATGTAATGAAAAGCATACCCCAGTGAATGCCAGAAACTCAAGCTCTGCTACTCACAAAATTGTGCCCTTCAACAAGTCAACTTAACCCTTCTGTATCTCAGTTTTCTTATCTTTCAAATGAAGGAATGGACTGGAGATTTATATATATATATATATATATATATATATATATATATATATATATATATAAAATAATTATTGGCTGTTATTCTCCAGATGCTATCAGAGAGGATAACATAGTGAAAAGAAAGCTATAAGGAAAATTAACATGAGGACAAAAGTTAGGCATGAGTAGGAGATGAGGATGGGCAAGGAAGACATATTAGTGAATTTGAAGAACAAAAAGAAGTCTTTGTGTTCAGAGAGCACTAAGTTAGAGTACAGTAGTACAAAAGGGTGTTAGAGTGATGATGATGAAATCCTGTAGGTTCTGCAGTTCAGGTTAAAATATTGGAAATACAGGTCTAGTGGGAGGAAATGGAAGAGTTGGAAGCAGGGAAGTATGATGATCTAAATACATTTTTTCAATAGTTCACTGCATAGAAAGAGGAATTCAAAGAATGAGTCCATTATACTTGGGGATAACAGAAACAAGGTTAATTCATACAAAGAAAATGAGTTAGTTTGAACATTTGGCCAACAAAGCAAATGAAAACTCAATGAAGAGATAAACAATTGAGAAGGAATCAGTCTGACCTGTGGAATGATTTGTATTCTTTCAACAGTAAGAATAAAGGGAAGCCAGTGAAATTAGGATGCTGGAATTTAATTGTGTAAGTAAAAGTTGTTCCTGACAGGAAGCTCCTAGACTTTGATAATGCTGTTATAATAAAAAGAAAAAAGTAGAAAGAAACCAAAGCTTATGAAGTAAAGAGTAATGAAGATCAGAGCTACATATGGTGTGGCTAACTTCCCTTTGGGAAAGATGTGTGCCTCAAATAACAAATGCTATCATGAAGGGAAGAGTTGATATTTTCAATAAACGGGTTTAAAAGTTTCTGGTGGTACTGGGGCACTGTTGTCCCTCACACTGGTTTATTCTCAGCCAATGTCAATAAGTCTATAAGTTTCAGTGCCCTCCCCTATCTGCTCTATCTGCCCCACTCTAAGTCCCAGTAAACTGTCAAAATGTATATAAAAATAACCCCACTGCAATGTGTGAAGGTACCACTAGGACAGTTTCACTAGAATGAGGTCGGATATCCCCCATGTTTTGGAAGCTCCTCAGTGGCACTAACGCTGGTCCACAGACCACCTCTGAGTACCATGATTTGGGAGACTGCAAGAGAGGCAATGGAAAGTTGTTATATGACTACCAGAGTTCAGGTAAGGTAATGACTTTGAAGAAGAAAATCAAGCAAATTGGAAAATACTCTGTAGGTGAAAACAGCAGAATTGATGACAGATTAAATAGAGGGGAATGAAATGAGGAAAGACCCCTAATTTCTAGACTAAGTATTGTTATGGGAATGGGGCAGGTTAGATGAACTCCAAAGTCCTTGCTGGCTCTGTAATTTTGATTTCTAGCCACCATGAGACTTAGGTACTTTCTGTGGATTCAGTATTTTCCCAGATATTGTGCAACTATGAAAAAAAAAATTATGGGGTGGTGATTACCAGCATGGCTTTGGAGTAGAGCTGATTGGAGGTGCTATCTCAGTTTTAACCAAGTCAGGAATCCCTCTAAGACTTACTTTCTTCATCTATGTGATTTGACTAGCACAATCTGTACACATAGTGCCATTGTAAGAAAAAAAATTAAGGAATTATGGAAGAGCACTTAGCCCACTGAATGGCACGTAATTAATGTTATCAAAATTATTATATAGCAATTATTTACTTAACTTTAAGAACACAAATTTTAGTGTAAAATTAGGTATTTTTGGAAAATTTAAAGTTGAATTAAAATGTATAAAACATAAAGAAGTGACTACAAAGATATTTCAATGCAAAGGGCTGATTCCCCTGGTGTCCTATGTAAAAATATCTTCATGTAGAGATTAGAGGAATGGAATTAATTTACTTATCTTTTCCCCTATTAGTTCATTATCACTAGCTAAAATAAAATAGGATCAACAATGATATTTTCAGGATGTTGGTCTATTCTCTTGTGTGACATGACAAGGAATTCTCCCTTCAATCAAGCACTGAAACACTCCCCCACCCACCCCTCCTTCACTCTCCTACTAAAAGCCTGTCTAAATTTTGTGGGATAAATACATTTGTTTTCTAGACCTAGCACAACTCTTGACTCTTAGAAGACTCTCAATAAATACTTATGGAACCAGAAAATTAATATATGAGCCAGGATGAAGACCCATATCTTGTTTATCTAGGAAAAAGACTATATTCAGTTCCCTAGGTTAGTTTTATTGTAGATAAAGACAACAACTCCAATAAAATAAAAGATATTTATGGCTGGGGAGATAGCTCAGTTGGTAAAGTGCTTGCTTTGCAAGCACAAGGCCCTGGGTGCGATCCCCAGCACCGCAAAAAAAAAAAAAAAAAAAAAAAAAGATATTTATACTATGACTAAATGATAAATTTAATGAATTCCAGTATTTCAAGATTTTTAAAGTCACATCCCTAAATAACTATTTTCAGCAAAACCTCATAAGTCACTTATGTCAAATAGAGTAGTGCTTCTAAGAGATGATATATATGATATTTCTATTAGTACATTTGGAAAATATTTTTATTATTTAAAGTCAAATGTATAATTATACTGAAGATCACAACAAACCCAACTTCAGAGGTGCTCTGTGTTCCTGTAAATTATTCCATGACTGCAAAAAAAATCTGATGATAGTAATAGTTACTCTCAAAATGATATATAAATAGGACTCATCAAAACTAGTAATGCAACATAAAACTAATAATTAAGATGAGTAGTTTTGATAGTTTACTATCATTTTTTCCATTTAAGTCTGTACTGTTTATTCATTGTAATAACAAAAGCTTAACTGTCCCTAGGGTACAGTACAATATTTGAGAAAATATCTGCCAATGCAAAATGGCCACCCACAGCCCAGGTCTCTTCCTGTGGGAACATTCAGAGGTAAAACAAATCAAAGGACATGCTCACTCATGTTAGCTAGGTTGAAACTCATGTTTGCTGACTGAAAATATTTCTTATTAAATGACTTTTGTGCTGTTTCATTTTTCAATCAAAGTAGTTTGGGCCAAGGCTGATTTATTAGCCCAACAGACATTACTATAAATCTGTTTGTCAAGTAATTGAGTACAAATATGCATGCCTCTCAGAGCATTTTCCTAACACATGAAGTATTTTGTATTTTTAGATTATTTATTTAACCAAAGGAAACACATGGAAAATGAGAGGAAATGGACATCAGTTTGTGTTTTTGCTAACTTCCCCCACAAAAACCTTTGGATTACAGAGTTTAAGAATATACTTTTAAAATCTTGTAGGAAACTCCAGCTAAATATAGTAAAAAGTAGCTAAGACCCACCCTATTTTTTATTTTTATGTAAAATTCAATAAAATTAACTTGTGGTGACTTCCTTCCAAACAAAATACATTTGAATTTTATTCTTCAAGAAATAAAGAAAGAAGAAAGAAGAATTTGAAACTCACTGCTTCATTTTGTTAAGTTTTAATGAAGGCTAATTATCATAGAGACACACATTCTTACAAAAGCTACAGCTCATTTAGTTTTAAGGACCTGGTGCTTCATGGTAGTAATACATTATATAAGATTGTCTAAGTTCATGGAATCAGAGAGGCCTGTTACAGAAGCCAAGATGCAGAACAATTTTTTTTTTTTTTTTTAAGGTGGAAAAAGTGATCTGGGTTCCTCTCCTCATTTCTGGCTCCTCAGAGTACCCAATTGCAATCTTCTTGTTCTTCATCATGTTGGAAACTTACCAGTTAGAATGTCAGACTCTTGCTGTGAACTGGTTAAACGAGGCAAATAATTTGAGCATGGTAGGTGAGAGCTTGTACTAGATGAATTCCAGGGTTCCCTCTAGTAGTTACAATCTATACTCACTAATTTCCCCTTTTAAAAGAAATGCCTCTTTCTCCACAGATGTTCTACTGCATTCTATTCCCCTCTAAAAACATGAGGAGAGTCAATGAAACATAAATATACCTAGTTTAATTCCTTAAATTAGATTAAATTGGGGAGTTAAATTGAGAGCTAAAAGCGTTAGTTAATTATATTAGTTGGCTTCCCATTTCTATAATGAAATTTCTGAGGCAATTAATATAATGAGAAAGAAAAGGTTTATTTCATACTTTCTGAAGGTTCCAGTCCAAAATGAGTGGTTCCATTTCATTGGGCCTCTTGCAAATAGAGCACATCATGGTGAAAGTCTGGGGCAGAGCAAAACCTCTTGTCTCATGATCCAGAAAAAAGAAAAGGAAGAAAGGCCTAACCTAGGTCCCCCAAACCCCCTTGGGGGTGAACAACCAGTTACCTAAGGAACTCCCAATCATTCCCACTTCCCAAAGGTCAACAGTATCTCCCAATAGAGCCACCCTGTGACCAAGCTTTTAATGCATAGATACTTCCTGGACTCTCATTCAAATCACAGCACTGGTTTTTCTGTTTGCTCACCTTACATAAACCAAATTAAACTCAAACCATGTAGTTCAGTGACCTTTCCAGATCATCACAGAGAATTGACAAAGGAGAGGATTGTGTTGGATTACTCATTAAGAAATTCAATCAATGAACTATGCACTAAACCAAACAAATTTTACCCAGCATTTCCCTTCATTCTTTATCACTCATGTTTAGGCAAGAATGAAGATAATTCCTGTAGCAAATATTAAAATGTCATACAATACAACACATCCATTTCAGTTAGGATCATAGGTAGAGACTAAAGAACATGTTCACTATGTATACCACATATATTTTTATTATTAAAATTCAAAACACAGGAGCAACAGTTTTGTTGCAAAAAACTATTCTATTTTGCAGAAAAGAGTAAACATTATTTGGGTACTAAAATTTAACTGGATGCACCCACTCCCATCTCAATTCTAATTTGTCATCAAATCATGTTGACTTTACCCTCAAGAAATCAAGGACAGTATCTTCTTTGCTTCCCTCCCACCCTGCTACCACTTTCATCCAATCCACTAGCCCCTCCTGTCTGGGTCATGCAATTTGTATTCCAGCATTCATGCTTGCCCTCCTGTCCTCTAGTTTCAAAGCAGTAACAAAAGTAATTCTGTTAAAATCAGAGGTAGATCATGTCATTGCTCTGTGAAAACAGGCCAGTGACGTTCTGTCACACCATGAGTAAAACCTCAGATCCTTAGAAAAGCCCACAGGGTATAGTAGGGCATCTGATTCTTCTCTACCTCTCTGGTTTCTTTGGCAATATTGTTTCTTTCATGTGAAACTGACTTGCCTAGTGTTCCATGAACATGTAAGGCACATTTCCAGCCTCGGAATCATAGTTTTTCTCTTCTTCCTGCAGGAGTTTACTAAGATGTCTATTTCTCAATGAACTTCCATGGCTGTTTTATAAAAATCTCCAGTGCCCTCCTTCTATCAACTGCTATTCCTGCTCACTTTTATCATTCCTCCTCAATACTTGTAAAGTCTAGTGCACCATACTGGTGAATGGTTCTACACCAAAGGTCATGAATTCATGAGGACATGGGTTTTTGTTTATTTTCTTCACTGCTATATCACCAATCAGATAATAGGTTCTTGATAAATATTTCCTGAATTAATGATTTAACCAGTAAAATCTAAAATGAAATTATATGGGTCTGGAGATAACTTCGTTGGAATATTTACCTAAAAATTCATTTTTTAAATAGATATGTCTTTTAATGTTATCTATTTCTTTTCAAATTAGTTTTAGTACTTTTTGACTGTCAAGGAATTTGTACTTTATATTTAAATTGTTGAATTTATGAGTATATAATTATTTGCAGTATCCTCTTAATTTCTTTGTGATTTGATCATGTATCCTCTTATTTCTGATATTGCACATGTGTGTCCTCTCTCATTTTACTTTCTCCTAAGTTAGTGCTGTAGTTTGGATCTATAATGTCCCTCGGAGACCCTAGATTGGCACTACTGGAAGGTCATGAAACTTTTAAGAAATGGTGGCTAATGGAGGTCTTCAGGTCATTGGAAGCATTTCCTTATAGAAGTTTTTGAACCTTGGACTTTTCCTTTACTTCTCTTTCACTTCCCAACCACTAGGTGAATGGTTTTCTTCTACCACATGCTCCCTATCATGATGTGCTGTTTTGCCACAGGACCAAAATAATAAGACCAAATGATCATTTACTTTAATCTCTGAAATTGCAAGTTAAAATATACCTTTTGTCTTTATAAATTTATTAATCTCAGGTATTCTTTATAGTAATGGAAAACTCTTAAAAGTTGGTCACTTTTCACAATTTTTCTCAAAGTATTAACTTTTGATTTAGTTTTTTCTTTTATCTACCTTTTTTTATTTAATTGATTTCTGATCCTACTTGTTTTTGCTTTTTTGCTCTTCTTCCACTCATTGCATTAAGTGCAAAATTATGTGATTCATTGAAAGTCTTTCATATAACATGACAAAAACATACCTAAACATACATTTCTCTCAAAATACTGCTATAGCTGCATCTCACAAATTTGGTTGGGCATTTCAGTGTCATTTAAAGTGAACTAGATTTAAATATTTTTTTTAAGACAATCTATTAAAGCCATGGGTTTCTATAGTGTGTTGTTTAATTTTAACTATTTGATGATATTTCAGATGTCTTTCTAGTGTTTTGTAGTTTAATTGAATTATCACACAATACTTATTGTATAATTTATATACTGTTTTTAAAGCAACTAAACTAAGATAAAATAAATTTTATTTGAACCTGCATTTATTCATTACTTTTTGTTTCTATTCAAGTTTCTGTCTGACAAAATTTCCCTTCTCCTTAGTAACTTTGTGTTATATTTTTTATAGTTTAGACTTTTTGTTTTTGTTTGGATAAAGAAAAGTCTATATTCCTGAGTTTTGTAATAAAATTTTTATTTTTATGTAACTATAGATTTAAATGAAGTTGATCAAATAATGCAAGATCCCATGAATCCTTTAACCAGTTCTTCCAATAATAGCATGTTGCACAGCTAAAATGTAATAGCATAACTGGAATATTGATATTAATACATTCAAGATATAAACTACTTCCCTCAAAAAAATCATCATTTTAGCTCTATTACAGTGGCACCCACTTCCCTTCTGCTTCTACCAATTTTTTAATCCCTGACCACCACTAACCTATTTTCCATTTCTTTAATTTTTTTCGTATCAAAAGTGTAGTACAAGTAGAATCATGTGGTATGTAACCTTTTCGGACAGACATTTTTCACTCAACATAATTTGCTGAAGATTCATCCAGGTTTTGTGTATCAATAGTTTACTCCTTTTATTTCAGTGGTATTTTATGGTATGGTTCTTCCAAAGTTAATTTAACCATTTAATTACTGAAGGACATCTCAGTTGTTACTGGGTCAGGTATATATGAAGAAAACTTCTATAATATTTGTGTAAAGTTTTTTATGTGAATACAAGTCCTCATGTGGTAATTGCTTTTTATTATATAGTGATATCTTATTATGGGTTTCATTTTCATTGCCTGAATGGCTAATGATACTAAACCCCCTTGCTCTTATTTACACCTGTACATGCTTTTTAGCAGAATATCTCTTCATACCCTGTCACTGGCTCTTTGCGGTACCAAATCCGCGGATATTTGTCACCGCCTATAGCAACAATTTGCGCGGGTCTTTATGGGTGGTAGACTGGAAACTGAGCTACTTCTATTTCTGAGCTACTTCCTTACTTGCTTGTTTATAGAGGATAGAGGAAATGAGGTTTACTTGCTTTGAGAGGAGAGAGAGAGAGAGAGGCTTTGCTTATCGGAGAGAAAGAGAGACTTTGCTTAAGAGGTAGAGACTACACTTTCAGAGATCCATATCTTCTTAGTTCTGCTGCTTCTTCTTAAAGGTGCATCTACCTAAGGTGCTTTAGTGATGTGTCCCGCGTACTGCAATCTGTGATCTGCAACCTAAAGATGTGTTCTCAGTTCTCCACTCTGCGATCTGCCTTCCACCCTACTCGCTGCTTCTATCTGCTTGCCACTTCTTTTTCTTCCTTTCTGCTAATGGCTTCTCTGCTTCTTTCTGCTAGCTGCTACTCTTACTTTCTACCTACTGTCGGCTTATATTCCCTCCAAGAGGCGGAGGGCGGAGCCACGCCAGTTGAGATCAGGTGAGGAGCCAACGGCCCAATCAGGAGCAGGCCCGAGCAGGAGCACTCGGGAACACCTGTGCACACCTACCACTGATGTGATCAAAACAGCTTCTGGCTGGCTGACAGGCTCGATCTTGGTGAGTCTGCATAGCATAGCCCCCAACAATACCCCTTTGCCAACATTCTAATGGATGATTGTATCCTTTTTACAATTGAGTATTGAGAGTAATTTCTGTATTTTTAATGTTAACCATTTGTCAGATATGTGATTTCTTTTCTTTTTTTCTTTTTTTGGAAACAGATTGATCTCAGGGGTGCTTAAGCACTGAACCACATCTCAGCCCTTTTTGTTTTATTTTATTATTATTGTTTTTAATTTTGAGATGGGTTTTGCTAAGTTGCTTAGGGCCTGGCAAAATTGCTGAGGCTGACCTTGAACTTGCAGTCTTCCTGCCTCAGTCCACATACCCATTGGAATTATAGGCATGTACCATTATGCCCAATCAGATAGGTGATTTAGAAGTCTATTCCCTCACTCTGTAGCTTATCTATCAATCTTCTTCCCTGGTTCACCCTTAGAACAAAATATTTTAATTTTGATGATACTCAACTTATTAATTTTTCTTTTTATGAATCATGCCATTAGTTTTAAAACTACAAACTCTTTGTCTGGCACTACATAACAAACATTTTATCTTATTTTTTATTTTCTATTTTACATTAATTATTTTGAATTAATTACTATATAAGATATAAGATTTAGATTAGCATCTTTTTAAAATCATTTAATTACCTATGAATATTTAATTGCTTTCATCTGTTCAAAGGTTATGTTTCTTTCACTCAATAGCTTTTGTACCTTTGAAAATCAAAATACTTGGACGTAGTTGTGGTTCTACTTCTGAATTATCTTCTGTACTCTGTTCTATTGATCTATGTATCAGTCAATCTGTGAAAACTTCAGTATTGATCATAATAGTAATTTTAAATCTTTTAATTCGGTAAACTGATTTCTCATGTTTATTTTATCAATATTGTTTTAGCTGCCAGGTGCAGTGGCACTTGCTTATATCCCAGTAGCTGAGAGGCTGAGGCAGGAGGATTGTGAGTTGAAAGTCAGTTTCAGCAATTTAGTGAGGCTCTCAACAACTTGGCAAGACCCTGTCTCTAAAATCTAAAAAATGACTAGGGATGTGGCTCAGTGGTAAAGCACCCCTGAGTTCAATCCCCAGTATCAAAAACAAAACAAAAAAATTTCAGCTATTCTAGTTCCTTGGACTTTTCACATCAAATTTAAAATAAACTTTCACAAATCTAAAATGAGAGATTTTAAAGATTTTGCTTTATTTTGGGAGAATTGACATCTTTATGTTGTGTCTCAGTCCTATGAACACAGCATGTCTCTGCATTTATTTGGAACCCCTTAGAATTCTTTCATTAGCATTTCATGGTTTTCTGAATGGAAGTTCTGTTTACATTTTGTTAAATGTACAGTTGAATAAAACATTTTTTGATAAATTGTAAATGGATTGCATTTTGAATTTCAATGTTAATTACTAGTACATATAAATATAATTTACTTATATTTATCATTTTTCCTGTGATGTGGCTAAATTCACTTATGTCTAAGAATTTTTCTATTGAATCCTTGGGGTTTTCTAAAGAGACAACCATATTCTGTAAGTAGTAACTATGCAGATACAGTTCTTTCTTTGCTATTCCCTCACTCTGTAGCCTATCTATATGCCTTTTATATCATTTTCTTGCTTTATCACAGGAGCTAGAATTTGAATAGGAGTTAGAAGAGTACACATTTTTGTCTCCTTCATAATCTTTAATCTTTCAACATTGTGTTATTCTCATTATCATTTTTGTTGTTGTAGATTTTTCTTATTTGGATGAGGAATTTCTGCTCTATTTATTTTCTTAGCATTTTTAGCATTTTTACAAAGAATGTATATTTAATTATGCCAAATATTTTTCTGCAATGAATGAGGTTATCATGTTTTTTCTTCTGTAGATTTTTAATATGGATAAGTAATTAGATTTTTCAATATTGGACTATTTCTGCATTCATTGAGTAAATCCCATTTTACCATCAGTTATAACATTATATATTACTATATTCCATTTGATAACATTTTGCTAAGAATTTTTGCATCTATATTCATAAGATGATGTTTCTGTACTTTTATTTTTTGTGCTATCAGAGTTAGACATCAAGGTAATACTGCATTCATAAAATGCATCAGTGTTTTCCTTTTCTTCCATTTTTTGATAAGGTAGATGGTGTAGAATTGGTGTTAATTCTTATTGAAACATTTGATATAATTTACCAGTGAAACTATCTTACCTACAAATTAACTTTGGGGGGGGGCTTTAAAATTATGATTTGAAAGTCTTCAATATTTACGAGGATATCTAAATTATCTATTTTGTACAGTGTGAGTTGTGGTAGTTTCTTTTAAAAGGTCCATTTTGTCTTCTCTTCTGAGCTATTTATAGTGTTACTTTATTGTCCTTTTGATGCCTACATTATCCATAGTGCTATGTTCTGTTTCATTCCTGATATTGGTAATTTGTGTACTCTATTTTTTTTTTTCTTTGCCAGTCTTACCAGATATTTTTCTACTTCATTGATTATCTTAAAGAATTATTTCTTTGCTTCATTGACTTTACCTATTATTTTTGTATGCAATTCTCCTGATTTCTGTTTGTTTTCTTATTTTATCTGCTTACTTTAAGTTAACTCTTCTCCTTCCAGGTCCTCGAAGTGAGAGCTTAAATATTGACTTGAGACCTTTCCTCCCTCCTTTTTTCTCAAGTTTCCACATATGAGAGAAAACATTCACCTTTGACTTTCTGAATCTGGAATATTTTACTTAGCATGATGTTCTCCAGTTTTCATCTCATTTACCAGCAAATGAGGTCATTTCATTCTTCTTTATGACTGAATAAACTACATAGTGTATATATACCACATTTTCTTTTCTTCATCCATTTGTTTGTTGATGGGCACCTAAGCTGTTTCCATAACTTGACAATTGTGAATTGTGTTTATAAACATTGGTATCCATGTTTCACTATAGTATACTGATTTTAGTTCTTTTGGACAAATACCAATGAATAGAATAGCAGGGTCATACTGTGGTTCCATGTCTGGCCTCTTGAGAAATATCTAAACTGGTTTCTAAAGTGATCATACCAGATAAATTGTATTTTCATTTTAATTTAGCTCCAGTGAATTTTAATTTTTTTTTTTTTTAGTTTTTTTAAGATCCACGTGTTATTTAAAAATGGGTTGTTTAATTATTAAGTGTTTGAAAGCTTTACAGTTTCTGTTATTGATTTCTAGTTTAATTCCACTGTGGTCTGATATCCTACCTTGAATGATTTCTACTTTTTTTAACTTGCTAAAGTGTGTTTTATGTCCCAAACTGAAGTATGTCTTGGTGAATATTCCATGTCCCATGTTGAGAATATTATAAATTCTCTTGTTAATGACTAAAGTATTGAACAGATTTCTGTTAAATCCTGTTGATTGATGGTGCTTTTTGTATCAAATATATCTTTATTTTCTGCCTACTGGATCTATCAATTATTGAATGAGGGATGTTGAAAGCTCCAGGAACAGTGGATTCATGAATTAACTTCATCATTGTGTCAGTTTTTGCTCTATGTTTATTATTATTTTTTAAGTGCATTCACATTCATGATTGCTATGTCTTCTTGGAGAATGGATTCTTTTGCTCTTCTAGCCCTTCATAATATTTTGTCCTTTAAAGTCTGATTTGTCCACACTTAACATAACTACTCCTGTTTTCCTTCAATTAGTATTAACATCATACATCTTCCTCCGTCTCTTTATTTATTTATTTATTTTATTGTAAAGAAATGGGATACATGTTGTTTCTCTGTTTGTACATGGCATACAGGCATACCATTTGTGTAACCATAAATTTACATAGGGTAATGTTGTTTGATTAATTCTGTCATTTTTTTCCCTTCCCCCCACCCCTCCTACCCCTCTTTTCCCTCTATATAGTCCTTCCTTCCTCCATTCTTGCCCCCCTCCCTAACCCTAACTCTAACCCTAACACTAACTCCTCCCACCCCCCATTATGTGTCATCATCCACTTATTAGCGATATCATTCGTCCTTTGGTTTTTTGAAATTGTCTTATCACACTTAGCATGATATTCTCCAGTTTCATCCATTTGCCTGCAAATGCCATAATTTTATCATTCTTTATGGCTGAATAATATTCCATTGTATATATATATATACCACAGTTTCTTTATCCATTCATCAATTGAAGGACATCTAGGTTGGTTCCTCAATCTGGCTATTGTGAACTCAGCAGTTATGAACATTGATGTGGCTGTATCTCTGTAATATGCTGATTTTAAGTCCTTTGGGTATAGGCCAAGGAGTGGGATAGCTGGGTCAAATGGTGGTTCCATTCCAAGTTTTCTAAGGAGTTCCACACTGCTTTCCAGAGTGGCTGCACTAATTTGCAGCCCCACCAGCAATGTATGAGTGTACCTTTCTCCCCACATCCTCGCCAACACCTGTTGTTGTTTGTATTCTTGATAATCGCCATTCTAATTGAGGTGAGATGGAATCTTAGGGTGTTTTGATTTGCATTTCTCTTATTACTAGAGATGTTGAACACTTTTCCATATGTTTGTTGATTGCTTGTACATCTTCTTCTGTGAAGTGTCTATTCATTTCCTTAGCCCATTTGTCAATTGGATTATTTGTATTCTTGGTGTAGAGTTTTTTGAGTTCTTTATAGATTCTGGAGATTAGTGCTCTATCTGAAGTATGATTGGCAAAGATTTTCTCCCACTCTGTAGGCTCTTTCTTCACATTGCTGATAGTTTCCTTTGCTGAGAGAAAGCATTTTAGTTTGAATCTATCCCAGTTGTTGATTCTTGCTTTTATTTCTTGTGCTATGGGAGTCCTATTGAGGAAGTCTGGTTCTAAGCTGACATGTTGAAGATCTGGACCTACTTTTTCTTCTATAAGATGCAGGATCTCTGGTCAGATTCCGAGGTCCTTAATTCACTTTGAGTTTAGTTTCGTGCACGGTGAGAGATATGGGTTTAGTTTCATTCTGTTGCATATGGATTTCCAATTCTCCTAGCACCATTTGTTGAAAAGGCTATCTTTTCTCCATTGCATATTTTTGGCCCCTTTGTCTAGTATGAGAAAATTGTATTATTTGGGTTTGTGTCCGTGTCCTCTACTCTGTACCATTGATCCACCTTTCTATTTTGGTACCAATACCATGCCGTTTTTGTTACTATTGCTTTGTAGTAGAGTTGAAGATCTGGTATTGCGATACTCCCTGCTTCATTCTTTCTGCCAAGGATTGCTTTAGCTATTCTTGGTTTTTTACTCTTCCAGATGAATTTCATAATTGCTTGGACTCTTTCTGTAAGGTACATCATTGGGATTTTAATTGGAATTGCATTGAATCTGTATAGCACTTTAGGTAGTATGGCCATTTTGACAATATTAATTCTGCCTATCCGAGAACAAGGGAGATCTTTCCATCTTCTAAGGTTTTCTTTAATTTCTTTATTTAGTGTTCTATAGTTCTCATTGTAGAGGTCTTTCACCTCTTTTGTGAGATTGATTCCCAAGTATTTTATTTTTTTCGAAGCTATTGTGAATGGGGTAGTTTTCCTAATTTCTCTTTCTGAAGATTCATCACTTATGTATAAAAATGCCTTAGATTTATGTGTATTGATCTTATATCCCGCTACTTTACTGAATTCACTAATGAGATTTAAAAGTTTTCTGGTGGAATTTCCTGGTTCCTCTAAGTATATAATCATATCATCAGCAAATAGGGATAGTTTGAGTTCTTCTTTTCCTATTCGTAACCCTTTAATTTCTTTGGTCTGTCTAATTGCTTTGGCTAGAGTTTCAAGGATGATATTGAAAAGAAGTGGTAAAAGAGGGCATCCCTGCCTTGTTCCAGTTTTGAGGGGGAATGCTTTCAGTTTTTCACCATTTAGAATGATATTAGCCATGGACTTAGCATAGATGGCCTTTACAATGTTAAGGAATGTTCCTACTATCCCTATTTTTTCTAGTGTTTTGAGCATGAAGGGATGCTGTTTTATCAAATGCTTTCTCTGCATCTATTGAAATAATCATGTGATTCTTGACTTAAGTCTACTGATATGGTGAATGACATTTATTGATTTCCTGATGTTGAACCAACCTTGCATCCCTGCGATGAAACCCACTTGATCATGGTGCACTATCTTTTTAATATGTTTTTGTATGCGATTTGCTAAAATTTTGTTGAGAATTATTGCATCTATGTTCATTAAGGATACTGGTCTGAAATTTTCTTTCCTCAATGTGTCTCTGTCTGGTTTAGGTATCAGGGTAATATTGGCTTCATAGAACGAGTTTGGGAGGGTTCCCTCCTCTTCTATTTTATGGAATACTTTGAGAAGTATTGGAATGAGCTCTTCTTTAAAGGTTTTGTAGAACTCGGCTGAGAACCCATCTGGTCCTGGACTTTTCTTTGTTGGTAGGCTTTTGATGACTTCTTCTATTTCATTACTTGAAATTGGTCTATTTAAATTGTGTTTGTCCTCCTCGTTCAGTTTAGGCAATTCATATGTCTCTAGAAATTTGTTGATGTCTTCAAAATTTTCTATTTTGTTGGAGTATAGATTTTCAAAATAGCTTCTAATTATGTTTTGTATTTCAGTCATGTCTGTTGTGATATTTCCTTGCTCATTCCAAATTTTAGTGATTTGGGTTTTCTCTCATCTTCTCTTTGTTAGTGTGGTTAAAGGTTTATCAATTTTATTTTTTCCAAGAATCAACTATTTATTTTGTCAATCTTTTGTATTGTTTCTTTTGTTTCAATTTTGTTGATTTCAGCTCTGAGTTTAACTATTTCCTGTCTTCTACTACTTTTGGTGTTGGTCTGTTCTTCTTTTTCTAGGGCTTTGAGCTGTAGTGTTAGGTCGTTTATTGTTGAGTTTTACTTCTTTTATTAAATGCGCTCCATGAAATAAATTTTCCTCTAAGTACTGCTTTCATAGTGTCCCAGAGATTTTGATATGATGTTTCTTTGTTCTCATTTACCTTAAGAATATTTTAATTTCCTTCCTAATATCTTCTGTTATCCGTTCATCATATAATAGCATATTGTTTAATCTCCAGGTGTTGGAGTAGTTTCTGTTTTTTACTCTTTCATTTATTTCTAACTTCAATCCATTATGATCTGATAGAATACAAGGTAGTGTCTCTATCTTCTTGTATTTGCTAACATTAACTTTGTGGTATAATATATGGTCTATTTTAGAGAAGGATCCATGTGCTGCTGAGAAGAAAGTGTATTCGCTCTTGGATTGATGGTATATTCTATAAAGGTCTATTAAGTCTAAATTATTGATTGTGTTATTGAGATCTATGGTTTCTTTGTTCAATTTTTGTTTGGAAGATCTGTCCAGTGGTGAGAGAGGTGTGTTAAAATCACCTAGTATTATTGTGTTATGGTCTATTTGTTTTTTAAAATTGAGAAGGATTTGTTTGACATACATGGATGAGCCACTGTTTGGGGCATAGATGTTTATGATTGTTATATCTTGCTGATTTATGCTTCCCTTAAGCAGTATGAAATGTCCTTCTTTGTCCCTTCTGATTAACTTTGGCTTGAAGTCCACATTATCTGAAATGAGGATGGATACTCCAGCTTTTTTGCTGAGTCCATGTGCATGGTATGTTTTTCCCCATCCTATGTTTATCTCTTTCTATGAGGTGAGTCTCTTGCAGGCAACATATTGTTGGATCTTTCTTTTTAATCCAATCTGCCAGTCTATGTCTTTTGATTGATCAATTCAGGCCATTAACATTCAGGGTTATTATTGAGATATGATTTGTATTCCCGGTCATTTGGTTCATATTTAAAATTTTATTTATTTATTTATTTATATTTTGACACAACTTGGTTCCTCCTTTATTTGACAGTTCCTTTAGGATAATTCCTCCCTTTGCTGATATGCTTCTTTGTTTTTTATCTCTTCCTCATGGAATATTTTGCTGAGAATGTTCTGTAATGCTGGCTTTCTTTTTGTAAATTCTTTTAGCTTTGGTTTATCATGGAAGGATTTATTTCATCGTCAAATTTGAAGGTAAGTTTTGCTGGGTATAAGATTCTTGGTTGGCATCCATTTTCTTTCAGAGCTTGAAAAATGTTGTTCCAGGCCCTTCTAGCTTTTAGGGTCTGGATTGAAAAATCTGCTGATATCCGTATTGGTTTCCCCCTGAATGTAATTTGGTTCTTTTCTCTCACAGCCTTTAAAATTCTGTCTTTATTTTGTATGTTAGGTAGTTTCATGATAATGTGCCTTGGTGTGGGTTTGTTGTAATTTTGTGTATTTGGAGTCCTATAAGCCTCTTGAACTTGATTTTCCATTTCATTCTTCAGATTTGGGAAATTTTCTGAAATTATTTCATTGAATAGATTTTTCATTCCTTTGGTTTGTTTCTCTAAGCCTTCCTCAATTCCAATAATTCTCAAATTTGGCCTTTTCATGATATCCCATAGTTCTTGCAGATTCTGTTCATGATTTCTTACCATCTTCTCTGTTTGTTCAACTTTGTTTTCGAGGTTAAATATTTTGTCTTCAATATCTGAAGTTCTGTCTTCCAGGTGTTCTATCCTATTGGTTATGCTTTCTATGGAGTTCTTAATTTGGTTTATTGTTTCCTTCATTTCAAGGATTTCTGTTTGGTTTTTTTTCAATATCTCTAACTCTTTATTGAAATGATCTTTTGCTTCCTGTATTTGCTCTTTTAACTGTCGATTGGTGCTATCATTCAATGCCTGCATTTCCTCTTTCATCTCATCATTTGCTTCCCTGATCATTTTAATTATGTACATTCTGAACTCCCTTTCTGTCATTTCTTCTGCCATGCTGTCGATGGATTTTATTGATGTAACATCTAGATTTGTTTGGGGCATTTTCTTCCCTTGTTTTCTCATATTGTTCAGGAATCAGTGGGTCATTCAGATATTGCAGATTTCCTGTATCGCCTTATAATGTCCCTGAAGATTGCTAGTATATCCCCTCTTATCCTTCAGTAGCCTGAAGTCTTAGAGGAGGTTGATAATGCGGAGCTCCACGAAGAAGTTGTCTCTCTAGGGTTGGTGACCCTCAGGTGGGGTATATTCCCTGCTAGTGGGCAGAGGTGCCTCCACTTGTTGACCAATGGTCATCCAACGGGGAACTAGGCTGCGGGCTGAGGCAAGGCCTGTTTGTGCCTGTGTCTCTGGTCCCTGTGGGAAAACCTCACCCGGCAGGGAAGACTCACTCGGTGGGGAGATCTCGCTGGTCAGTTCCCCTCCTAGAGGTTCCCCTCAATCTACAACTACCGCCTGGGCTGGGCTGCCTACCTCTGCAACATTCCCAGGGGCCCGGACCTACATCCTGGGCCTGGGAGGCTCACCCTTCGCAGGTGAGTCTCCTTAGGCTGCCTCTCCTCAGAGAATCTGCCCGCAGTCCTGGAAACTTCGCTCCGCCCCTAGGCCTGTCTCTGTGCAGCTCTTCCAGCAAGAAGCCGGTCCTGGGACCCTGCTCTACACCTAATTGCCTGGCTATGCGGCCCCTCCTCTGAGCTGCCACCTGGAGCTCCGTACAATAGCTCTGATACCCAGAGACCCGCCACACACCTCCTCCTCCGGACAGCGTCCGGGTTTCTGATGCAGTCACTAGGAGTCCAAGCAACTCACTTCGCGTCTCCTCCTCCTGCCAACCGCCTGTAACCCTCGGCAGTCACTCCGTGTCCAAGTGACCCGCCCTGTTCCTCCTCCTCCTCAGGGTAGCCCCCCGGGTGTTCAGGAGCAGTGGCTCCGAGACCAAGCGACCTACCGCGCTCCTCCTCCAGGCAGGCCACCGGTGTTCAGGAGTGGTCGCTTTGAGTCCAATCAACTCACCACTGGCCTCCTCCTCTGGCAACCACCTGTGGCTTTGATGCAGTCACTCCTAGACCAAGCGACCCGCTGTGCTTCTCCTCTTCCTCCGGGCAACTCCCTGGTGTTCAGAAGCGGTCGTTCTGAGTCTAAACAGCTCGCCACGCATCTCCTCCTCAGGCAGCCGCCCGGAGCCCCAGCGGCTGCTCGAGTCCAAGCGCTGTGCTGAGCCGCCTCCTCTACGATGATCCCAGTTGTCCGTGTTTACTGCTCCAGCGGGGGGAGGGGCGTCTCGCCGAGCAACTCCACTTCACAAAGTTCCCTGCTTTCCGGGGCTACCGCCCCATCCAGGACGCCTCCCCAACGGGAGAGACTCACCCGGTGGCTTTGAGTTGGTCCCATGTCTCTCACTATCTCCTGTTTTGAATCTTGTGTCCTGGAGCAACGTGAAATGCAGCCGCCCTCTAGTCCGCCATCTTGAAAACCCTCTCCCCATCTCTTTATTTTTAATTTCTCTATGTCATTATGTTTAAACTGAGTTTCTGGTTTAAAATAGGCATATTTGGGTCTCATTTTAATCTACTCTAACAGCTCTAATTTTTAGTTAGTATATTTAGACAATATACATTTAAAAATGATAATACTGTGCTTAACAGGTAGCATGAGAAACTTTAAAAAAGGTGTTACTAATTCTTCCCATTTCCTTTCAATTGTCCTTGTACTATAATTATCAAATGCATTACTACTATTATCAATTTAAACAAAATATCATCAGTTAGAACAATGAAGACTAGGAATAATAAAAAAATATATTTTTTCTAATGCTCTTTCTTTATGCAGACTCATATTTCTGAATTATATCATATGCCTTCTTTTTGAAGAATTTATTTTAATATTTCTTGCAAGGAAGGGCAACTGGTAGCAAACACCCTCAACTTTTCTTTGTAAGATTCTTTATTTATTCCTCACTTCCAAGGTATAATTTTATTGGATATAGAATTCTAGGTTAGAGAATTTTTTCTACTTGATGCTTTAAAATATCTGACTCCAGTCTTGCTTGTATGTATCCTGAAATGAACTTCAATGTAATTCTTATCCTTGCTTCTCTAAAGGTACATGTTTTATTTTTTTACTTTTTTCTTATTCTGGCTATATTCAAGATTTCCTTTTTTAATTTTTAATTTTATTTTTTGCAGGTTTAACATGATGTGTGTAGTGTAGATTTTGTAGTATTTATCCTTGCTTAGAGTTCCCTTTGCATTCAGAATTTGTGATTTAATATCTGGGATTAATGTACTAATTTTTTTTATTATTGCTTCAGTTATTGCTTCTTTTCCTTCCCTTTTTCTCCTTCTCCTGCTCCTCCTCCTCCTCCTCTTTCTATCTCTCCTTCTGTTATGGCTATTACATGCATGTTGTGATTTTATAAATGCCTCACAGTTCCTGGATATGATATTCTGTCATTCTCACATTTTTTTACTTTGATTTCAGTTTGAAAGATTTCTTTAAGATCACTGATACTTTCTTTGTCTGTGCCCATGCTATTGATGAATCCATTTTTCATTTGATTCTTTTTTTTCAATTTTTATAATTTCTTTTTGATACATGTTGTTTCTTAGAATTTCTCTTTCTCTCATTTCATTATCCATGTGTTCTTCCATGTCATTCACCTTTTCTGTTAGACTTCTTAACTTATTCATTCTACTTTTAACTTCCAGATCTGACACTTCCAACATGTCTACCATATTGCTATCCTTTTGAAGACTGATTCTGATGTTGGGATCAGGGTTCTGTCATTTCAGAGTTGTTTTTCTTTTTTTTTTTTTTGTCTTTTATTATGTGTCATATTTTTTGAAGGTCAGATATAATGCACTGGGTAAAAGAAACATAGTTAAATAGTTTTTGGTGTGAAAGTTTGTGTTTATTTGGATGGGTGTTAGGCTATGCATGTTGACATCTGTACCTGAAAGTGTCAGTGGCTAATTTTCCTTTCCTGTCTTAGAGGTTCTCTAGAAGCCTTTCTTTATAAATGGACTGAAAAATGCAGTTCTTTCAGTAACAGGTAACTTATCAACGTGATGGTTAGGTTTTGGCATTCCATAGTGCTATGCTTGTGTCTCATTATTTTAGTAACACTGTGCTCATGGTGTGTTTTCTTCACAAGTTTTTCTCAACAAATTTCCATGTGTAGGTGAGAAAGAAGACTAGAGCAGGCTGGATTTGGGTATTTCCCTCCACACAGGTAGGTATGGTCTGGTAAAACTCAATCAATTCAGTTCTAGTAAAATTTTTTCTTATGATGATAGGACTTGTTAAGAACAGAAATCTCTGAGCATATTTTGGAATAACTCTTTTACTCCTCCCCCAGATAGAAACATAGGGAAATTATTCACCAATCTGATAGGACTCCTGGAAATAAACCTCACTGACTCTGGACCCCCATAGAATTTTTAAATCTCAAACTTGTCTACACTGAGCTCTCACAATTAATCAAATATAGTTCTTTTGCCACTACTGATTCCTCAAGGACCAGTATCTGCTCATGAATTTTTGCTCTGGAAATTTGTGATTCTATCTTACAGTATGTTTCTCCAACATGGCAGGCAAAAGTTTGCTTTGAGTCCTTAATTCTTTGAAAAATCAAAGAGAAAATGCTAATCTTCAGTATATTAATCCTTCTTCTTGCTCTGTGGACAAGAGTGATGTTTTCAGAGTCCTTATATGCTGGTTCCAAAGTCAGAAGCCTCCATTAAATTTTTAATTATGGACAAAAAGTTTAAGATGTATCTTTGAATTCAAAATGTCCATTTTTTTCTTTGTCTTATTATTTGTTTGCTAAGTGTTTCTATGTTTATTTCTCCATTTATTTCAAACATTTTGCAATGCTACTTTTTATTTTTTATTTTGTTCTAATTAGTTGTACGTGACAGTGGAATGCATTTATACATTTTGATAGATCGTGCATAAATAGAGTGTAATCTCTCATTTTTCTGATTATACATATTTCAGGATCACATAGGTCATGCATGTACGTGAGGTAATAATGTCTTGAAGGATTTTTATTACAAATTCCCTAGAACTGTTGTTAGTTCTAACATGTATATCATTTTGATGTTGGCATTTCTTGATTTTTTCCACTAAATTTTGGTTTTCTTAACTTATAAGTAAGTTCCTCTTGATAAGTGGTTTTCAACACAAACGAGGACATTTAGGTCATTATGCTATGGACTCTTGATCTTATTTATACCTTCTGTTTCAGCTGGCTTCCTCTGATACTTCTCTGACAGGGAAGGGGTAATCACTACAAATTTATAACCATATAGAGTAAAAGTTTAGGTTCCTAAGTCAGTCTCTGTTCATAATTGAGGAATGGTTTCGTGTTCTAACATGAAAGAGTGGGAGTTCTGGCTCCCCACTTGATATGATTCCTCCTTGGCTGGAAGGGTTGGATGTACCTAGCTATTTCTCCTCTAGTAAATTCCACTGATCCCATGGAGAAAGGAGTTGCTTTGTAATATTGAGCTGTGATGAAATCAAGACTCCACATTAGATATCATTCTTTCTTTTCTGGGTACAGGGAATTGATTCCAGGGGCACTTAACCACTGAGTCACATCCCCAGAACTTTTTTGTGTTTTATTTAGAAACAAGGTCTCAGTCACCTTGCTAAGTTACTGAGGCTGGCTTTGAACTCACAATCTTCCTGCCATAGCCTCCCAAGATGCTAAGATTATAGGCATGTGCTGCTACGACTGTCCCCTTAGATTTCTTCTGGTGCTACCCAACAATTGTTATTAGGGTGTCTCACTATGGAAGTGTGGGCATGAAGGCCAAACTCCTTACATGTCTCTTCTGACACCAAAGGATTAAAGGATAATGTTACTGTGTCATAAGAGTATTGTGCTTTCTGAGCTTTCCTTGACATAAAATTTATGGAAGGTGGAAGAAAGGAGCAAAGTGAGGCGGAAATATCACATTATTTCAAACAAGAGTAGAAGTTTAGTTTCCCGATTTAGTCTTTGCTGGTATTGTTGAATGTGGGACCACAGTTTATTATTTGATATTTGGTTGGAATGATTATTTTCTAAAAGTATTCTGTCTTGCTTGGCTTTCCCTTTCCTGACCCATTTAATGTAGAGGACTGACACAACATCATATCATTCCAATAATATTTTTAAGCTTTAATAAAGAAGGAATTTAAAAATATCCTACAACATGGATGAAACTTGACAATGTTGTGCTAGGTGAAATAATCTAATCATAATAGACAATTATTGTGTGTCTTTAATTTACATGAAGCACTTAGTGTAATTTAAATCATAGGGATAGAATGTAGAATAGTGAATGCTAGGACTTAAGCCAAAATGAAATGAGTTTCAGGTTTGCAAGATGAAAACAAATTCTGGAGATGGATGGTGATTATGGATGTATAACAATAAAAATATACTGAATACAACTGAACTGTAGTTAAATAGTAAATTTTGTTACATGTATTTTACTAGAATAAAAATACTGAATCCTCTGAATTTAAAAGAAAAATTACTGTTTCTAATTCATTATGTACTAAAATATTAGTACTAACCATCCCTATGCAAACAAGTTATTTTCAACTGCTTTCAGGAAAACAAATACTAAAAACATATATAATGGAATATGCATTGTTTCTCAATGGAGTTACCTCAGGAAGACTTTTTAAATCAAAGTGATATTTCTTCTGAACAAAATTTTCTCAAAATAGTTCTTCAAGAGATACTTTTAGGACTCATCTCAAAACTTATTTGGGATAGACTTAATTGAAACATATCTGCATATTGGGAGATGGATTTTGAATTTTGGAGAAATATAATGTTGTTTAGAGATGAATAGTAACTAAGAAAGTGGCTAAGTTGAAAATTACTAGTTTTAGTTTAAAAAACTTAAATTAGAAGCAATATCTTACCAAGGTTATAAAATAGGATTTTAACAATGATTTTATCAATTCCATAGCCCTCACAATAATGGTATAGTTCTTAAGAAAATTTTTGAATGTCAAATTTTAGTTGACAGACATGAAAAAGAATATACTCTCATGTACTACTGATTCTGGGTAAACCTAACCTGTTAAATTTGAGACAAAACTGACAAAAGAATTTGTGCTCAAATTTCTATGACTTCTTAATTTTTCTTTCTTTTGGGGGGTTGAAATAAGTTTCATTTAGAATAATTTTACATTCATGGAAAAATTGTGATGTTAGTTCAGAGAATTCTCATTCACCTCTAACCCAATCCCCCCCACTATTAACATCTGATATTTGTGTAAATTAACATACATTAGAATAATGCGATTGCTAATTTGTCATTAATAGTGAAGCAGCATAAATACACTATTATTAACTGAGGATGATATTTTAGTCTTATTTCCTTCATATATGTCTAATATTCTGTTTTCAAAGATCCTATTCAGGATGCCACATGATATTTAATTATCATGTCTGTTTAGTCTCCTTTTGACTGTAACATTTATCAGATTTTCCTTTTTTTTTAACAACCTTGACATATTTGAAGAATGCTGGTGCAGTGTTTTGTACAAAGTGCCTCACTTAAAATATTGTTTGTTTGTTTGTTTGTTGTTGCTTTTTGAAGTTCTGAGATCAACCCAGGGCCTTGTGCATGCTAGGCAAGTACTCTACCACTGAGCTACATCCCTGTCCTCTCTTAATTGAGTTGTGTCTGATGTTTGTTTCCAAATTTTCAAATGCCATTTATTTAACCATCAATATGTCATTGGGTATTGTATTGTCCTTTCTTGTTGGAAGGAAAAAGTCAATTTTTTAAACAAATGTCATGGCCTTTTGCTCTTTCTCTTTTGCCTTCCTTTTATTTGCAAGTATATTCAATCTCAGACTTGTATGACAATCATTTTAAAACAAAGATGCTTTTCTTTTTCTTTTACTTCAATACCTTCTGTGTTATAATGTTTATATCAATGCTTTAGTTCCTGCGCATGGCTGTGCAAAATTATCCCTAAGCTAATTCTATCAATAATAAGTAATAATGCTTTCACATCATTTAACAAATATTCTATTGATCACATTCCATGTGCCACAGTTTTTACTAAGGGTATTAATCAAAGGAGCCACAATTCCAGGAAAAGTTGCTACACACAGTCCTTCTTACATCAAGGGAACTCAAGGCATCCAGATTTAGATATTTCCCCTACTCTTAGGAAAATTAGAATGAATTCAGGAGTCACCATTATACTTCATTTGTTATTATACGTAATGGTAAAGCTAATAAAAAATCTGCTAATAACAACAATAAAATTAAACTGAATCAATATTTAACTGCTGGAGAAAAATACCTTTATATCTTTCTCCATTCTTTTCCTTGCCGGTGCAACCCCAGAGCACATTCTTTCCATTCCAAACCTTGACCTCTACACATGGGAAGTGTGAAAATCTAACTAATCAACACAATCGTGGGTGGCTAATTATTAAATCTAATAAGGTGTATATGTTTTTGAAAGTCTCTTTTTTGTGTGAAATGTGTTATAGCTGAAAATGATTGTGGCAATTACAAGAATGTGTAATTGAAAGGTATATTTATTTCAGACAAATCTTTGATTTGAACTTAATCCTTAGAGAAAATTTCCCTGGTCTAATTTGGGATGTTTTTATTTAGTGCTACTTGATAAAGGCAGAATGTTTTACTGAATGTGTTCCCTTTAATAAAGAGGAAAACAAAGCAAGACAATCTCAGAATAACAGAATTCAAAGGGGAAAACAACAAACTATTCATTTTTCTATCCCTTGCTAATACAGACTTTTATTTCACTCAAAATTTCTATGTGTTATACAGTGTTTAAAATAACATAGATTAAGAAATAGATCAGTTTTGGAAACATTTACATTTGCCTTCTATTTCTTACTTGTCTCTGTATAGTTTTTTTTGTTTGTTTTAGAATGTTTTTGATGTTGCATATTCTTTTCTCATTTCCTGAATGCTTTACTGAAAAACAGTGATATTCTATTAAAGCATGATTTTATACAAAATAGACATAATTTTACATAATAAAAACATCAATATTGAAACCAGAATATGAATTCATTTATTAAATCTTTCCTGGACATCTGCTCTGATTTCTGCTAAGATTTGAGAACATGAAGATTAAGAGACATACACTCTTTATTTAAGAAATATTTGTTTATTAAAAATTGAGAAAAGCGTGAAAATATAGGTGTTATAAATCTGAGCTACTTCCAAGTCTGCATGATGGATCTAGACTTGTACCTTGAAGCATAAAATATACATTCAGGGCTGGAGTTGTAGCTCAGTGGCAGAGCTCTTGCCTAGCATGTGTGTGGCACTGGATTCGATCCTCAACACCCCATAAAAATAAATAAATAAAATAAAGATATTGTGTCCATCTACAACTAAAAATATTTTTTTAAAAAATAAATAAATAAAATATATATTCAACCACAGATTAAATATTTCTATTTATAGGTACTATAATTACGTACCTGCATCCAGTCATTGACACTCAAAACCTAAGTGCCCTCCTTCCTCTTCTCTGCCTATCCTTTTAACAATCTAGCTAAATAATCATGAAGTCCAATTGTGACTAGTCTTCACTTTAGATGTAGCACTCCCATAGGAAGAATACCTTGGAGGGGTATGAGGTAGAGCCAGTAGGTTATGATATTTCAGGCAAGAGATAAGAGTGGAAACTAAGTTGAGAAAAAAATTAAAGAAATGGAATTGATAAGAAAGACATGAGTACAGGTTTTATATTGGATTGTTTTCCTTCCAAAAAAAGGACTTGGAGACAATGAAACTTATAAGACCATAAAAACAACTAACATTTAGTGAGTGCTTTTCTGTTCAGGGATGGTTCCAAGTATACTTACGTTCTCCTCTGTGTGTTTTCATTAGTATTAACATCTGTAGTAAGAAATCCCAATCTGAAAATTTTATTTCTGAAAATTGGAATGAGACCAGGAAAATCTGACATCCATCCATCCAATAAATATTGATTGCCAGCTATGTTCAGGCAAATAGACAGTTAGGATGTAAATATACACACATGAAGTTTAAATATACTGTGAGAGTCAGAAGAAAACCCACAAATATAAATAAGAATTCATATGGTCACAAATGGTGATGTAAATGCTAAACTCAACTAAATAAACAACAGAGAACATGCTAGCCTTAGAAATAATGGCCTCCCAAAGTTATCATGTCCTAATCTCTAGGGCCTGTTAAATATAACTAATTTGAAGAAAAGGGTCTTGACAGATGTGATTAAATTAAAGATCTTGAAATAGAAACTATCATGGCTATTCTAGTGGGTCCAAAATGTCTGTGTCCTTAGGAGAGACAGGTGATGTTTGACACACAAAGAGGCAACATGATCATTGAAGCAGAGACTGGAGTGATGTGGCTACAAGTCAAGGAATGTCAGCAGCCCTCAGAAGCGGGAGGAAGGAATGAATTAGTTTGCCCCTATAGCCTTTGATGGGAATGAACTTTGACTTCGGCCCAGTGATACTTTTAGCTCTGTATCTGTAAGGAAATAAAATAGAGGGAGGGCAAGAAAAGAAGAGGAAGAAAAAAGATTAAGTTTTCAGTAAAATTTTATTTAGCTATATATTTATGGTCTATAAAATTTTCTATATATGTTATATTTTAATACAAATTTACCTTTAAAATGTTATAAGAAACTTAAGAAAATTTAGAACTCAAACAAAATTATTGTATTATCGATGACCCTAAACATGTACCATTTAGTTCTAAAAGTCATAAAACCCAAAATGCCCTAGGATGAAAACAGTGATAAGGGGAGACTACAGAAACATCAGTCCCATTCACCTGTGGAAACAGAACACATTAAAAAGAGTATACTTTGAATCCCTGGGGGGAAATTGTATTGTAAATATCCAGTAGTATATTTCATTTATTTGTTTACTACATTTATTTCTCCCATTAAATGAATATCTTCCCCTTTATGTAACTGCTTTTTTTTTTTTTTTTTTTTTTTTTTTTACAGGTTGGTTCTTTTTTTTCTTCTCTCTCTCTTTTTTTTTTTATCACCCACCTTGTATGAAGCTCAGTAGTCTATTGTTCTCAAAATGTTCAGAAATATCCTGTTAATGTGTGTTTTATTATTTCAAAAAGTATTAATGTCTGATTTGTAAGATAGCAATTTGCACGTTCACTGTTTATTCTGGTTTTAAAGCTTAATACAAGACTTTATTGTTTTTCTAGCTTCTTTTGCCTCTATGAGCTCAATTTGTATTTCAAAATAGTGGTAGGTGGCAAATTATTTTGTTGTTTTGTGTATATTTAGGTTGTTGATACTTTAAATCCTCTGTTGTCAACAAATCCTCCTGTACTGGTTTCTTTTCTTCAAAATTTATCATCAAGTTGTAGTTTATATATGACTTTTGATATTAGTTCTTAAATACTTTGTAACATTCAGTTTATAATTGTATCATTCCTTAAGCACAATCACCTATGTTTAATAAGTGGCATAGTTTTAGCTATGCCTTCTTCACATTTTTAACAAAATACCTGATTCTTGATTAGGATAAAGAAGTAGCCTTGGGTTGGGGGCAGCTCTCAGTGGAACAAATGTATACACAAAAGTTAGGGACTTTTGCCTGCTTCTGTGGGAAATATAAAGGAACAGATAACAATTGTTTGAAAAATTTAATCAATGTGTATAGAAAATTCAAATAATTTTTAATTACTTCTATGAGTTTCCAATTCTTTTTTCTTGTTTTTTCCCAAACATGAATTTATTGTACACAGACAATTGTTGAAACTCCCCACTAATAATTCAGCAATTATAATTCTACAGAAGGAAAAAAAAAATAGTCTGAGCCTTCGTAAAGCATCATGAAACTTTTTAAAAAAATCAGTTGATAAACAAATATTGAACTAGTCACTGCCTATTCTAATCCATTCAGGTGGCTATAACAAAATATCACAGGGTAAACAGCTTCTATACAACAGAAATTTATTCCTCACAGTTCTTGAGGCTGAAAGACCAAGATCAGAATGTGGGCAGGTTTGGAGTCTGGTGAGGGCCTGGGTTCTTCACTGTGGAATCTTCTTCCTGCAACTTCATGTGGCAGAAAGAGATAAGGCAACTCTGTGTGTCTTTTTAAAAAGGGTGTTAGGCCATTCATGAATGATTTACCCTCATCACCTAATGATCTCTATCATCCAAAGGGCTCAGAAAATCTGTGACACAAAAAAGGCATTTACTTGATGTCTTAGAATTACAACACAGGTTCCAGCAGAAACCAGGATGTGTCTCCTTAGGGAAGGTTGGGTAGTCCTCTTAAAGGCAAAATTAAGTTTAAGTGGGTTACATAGGTTGTTTGTCAAGAATTATGATTGGAGGATACTTTTACCTTTTAGAGCTCATTGGTCTGGCATACAATAGCTTAGACCACATTATTATTCTAGGGGAAAGTTCAGTTTATATAATCCTACATTAATTATAGTTTTTAGAGAATAACTTCCTTTCAGCACATCAGTGGGTTCATAGAATGGTCACTGTAACACAAGATGGAGTCTAGATCACAAAATGGAGTCCCTGCAGTCAACTTGTTCAAATCTTCCAAAGACACATGTCCTAATATCATCACATTGATTATTAGGTTGTAACATATATGAATTTGGAGTGGGACACACAAGCATTGAGAAGATAGTACTATAGCCAGCTGCGAAGATGTATATGTATAATCCCAGCAGATCTGGAGGCTAAGACAGGAGAATCACAAGTTCAAGGCCACACTCAGCAACTTAGCAAGGTCCTAAGCAACTTAGTGAGAACCTATCTCAAAAAACAAGAACAAAAAAATTAAACAATGGGTTGGGGATGTCGTTCAGTGGTTCAAAGCCCCTAGGTAGAAAGAAAGAAAGAAAGAAAAAGAAAGAAAGAAAGAAAGAAAGAAAGAAAGAAAGAAAGAAAGAAAGAAAGAAATTAGTGTCTTAGTAATATACAATAAGCCACAGAGCTGATGTTTCTGACACTTGAAATAATAATTTAGTAGAGAAAAATAAACATGCTTTTAGAACTAGCACTAGGAGCTAGGAATGCATTTTGGCAGCCCAGCCTAGAAAGAGCAATATCCTAGAAGTTTAACCTGAGCACACATCAAGCTTCTAGGAACACTGAAGCCAGAATTGAGGATAGGCACTTAGGATAAATAGGTGATTGGGTGGAATGAAAGAAATGGAGGTCAGTTTGGATCCTGGAAATTGGAGATTTAGAGTGCCAAGGTCTCCAGAGCCCTTTGATGACCAAGTTTACCTGCTTGTACTACTACTGCTCCCAAAAAACTGCAGACAGGGAATTACTAATTAATGTCTCTGGTCTGCTACCCGCCTGGATCCCTCCATTTGGCCCTTCCCACTGCCTGTCTGCTTCCCACCTTTTGGCCTTCCCACTGGCATCTCCTGGGCCTAGTCAGATAGGCAGGAAGGAGAGGATAAGTGGGGAGAGAGCAGGAGAACAAAGGAAACTTTAGTTTCTCTCACTTCTGGGGATACCAGAATACCAGTCATGGCCCCTTTCTCTCTCCCAGGAGAAGTCTGTGTTACTACCTTTAAATAAAACCTGCTTTATATGCTTGCCTCAGCGTGCTGCTCTAATGTTCAAACGTCAGCATTTGAGGAAGCAGAACTCATCTCTGATAACTGGTGATATCAATGCAATTCCATTCAGGCCTGGAAGAGTCAAGAGCTTCTTTCTTATTCATTTTCCCAATATACTCTCAGAAATGTGAGCAGATTTGATAAAACCCAAAATGATTTTGTGTGAAAATACATATATAAATATATTATATACATATGTAATATATATTATATAATAATTTATAATCAGTTAATTCATGACACTATCAGTAATGATTACTTGAAAAGAAAGTGAGAATATTATTTCACTGTCATGTAAGTATTCTCTTGCAGTTCTTCCAAACCACAACTCCATGAAAGGTAGAAGAATTGTTGGAACAAAGAAAGACATCGAGTGCTATGGGAGTTCATAAGAAAAGCGGTTTCCTACTCCTATAAGTCCAAACATTTTCATATAAAATAGGACCAGGGCTATCTTAAGGAATATGGAAAATTTAAACATAGAAAAGAGGGAAGAAAAACTATATTATTCCTGGCAGAGTAAACTTCTACACAAAAGCATGAATTCTCAATGACTGGAGGCCAGTATAACTACCCTCCAGAAGATACAAAGAGTAATGCAAATATAATTGTGGAAATCTACCCAAGATCAATTGTGGAGACTTACTGTATTTGTTACTTAGTTTGCTCTCATATAAAAACTACCATTTTATCCTTCCTTAGGGTTAATTGAACATATATTAAAAGAGAAAGTATTTTGTTGTATTTACCATAGAAAAATGTTGGTTTTATATCAATGCTTTAGTGTTTTCTGGTCATAAATAGCAGTATATAATTTTATTTTATTTGCAAAGTATGAAAAATAATCTCCACTTAGGTAAAATTTTTGGAAAGAACTAAAATCTTTAATTTTAAACATTTTATCTGACTAGACTTATCATGTATGAATCTATAGGTTTGGATACTACTGGATTGAGTATGATATGCTATGAGGATATAATTTATTTTTAGTAAAGTTAGGTGCATATTTTCCCTAGATTTTGTACTGCTTTGGAAGTTTGAGAAAAAAGTGGAAGGTCACCAGACCTTCTTATTTCATTCTAATTGTAATTTATTATAGCTCTGTGATTGGGAATACTGCTAAAACTTTATCTTATTACAGGTATATACAAGAAAAATGAAAGTACACTGACACATTGACATATTTATGAAAATCATTGAAGGAAATAATCATAATTCACACATTTTTTACCAGTTTCAGTGTTAGTATGTGTACATGCTCACATGTACATATATTTAAATCAAGCATTTCATGTCGAGTTGTTTAAAACACTGAAGGAATTTAAATTCACTTGCTATCCTTTCTGTTCCCTCTTTTCTCTGTCATGATGGGAGAGAAGGCTAAAAAAACAGAAAGGTCATGGTCTTGGGAGCTGCAGAGAAAGAAGAACAATGACTTATCACATACAAACAAATCACCAAAATATATGATATTTTTATCTGTCTTAGTTGATAGCCAGTGATTGCTTAGGAACCATCCAAGGCATGTAGTGTATTTACTTAGAATTCTTCTTTAGTGCTAAACAGAGTATAGACTGTAATTGAAAAAAAAAAACATCTGTCACTATTTATTGAAAGCAACAAATGAGTTCTCGGCCCTCCGCGCCGCCCGCGCTCCCCTGAGCTTGGGGCTTTCTCCCGGCCGCTGAGGGCGCGTCTCTCCTCCGCCATGGCCTCAGTTTCAAAAGTCAAGAAATCCAAAGCTTTTGAAAGAACCATTGTAGTTGCTGGTCTTCCTGTTGGCCTTTTAAGTGATCAGTTGCTGACCACGTTAGTGGAAAGATACTTCCAAGACGTTAATAATGATGGTGGAGACATTGAAGATGTGATATATCCAACAAAAACCAAAGGAGCTGCATATGTAATACTCAAAGAAAAAAAAGTTGCAGAGAATGTTGTCAGACGAAATAAACACCATCTAGCAATTCAGAAGACAGTACATGCTCAACTCACAGTCTCTCACTTTAGTGAAAAGGTCTTCAGCTCTGTGAAGGCTACCCTTGATCTTTCTGTTTTTCGGGGTCAGATAATACTAGAAAGCCTGGTAATGGACCTGAAAAAGATGATCCCAACTTTAAACTTCAGTCCTTTGGGACCCAGAGGAAGAATCTCTGTGGAAGGATCATTTCTGGCTATCAAGAAGCTCAAAGAGTCTTTGCTATCAAAAGCAAGTTCTCTTTTAGAAAAAAACAAGAATTTTATGAGTGAAGGGAGAAAACAGGACAGACAAAGCCCCAAAAGGAGTCTACCGAAAGGTGATAACATGGTGGAGACGCTCAGGACCTTAGTACTTGAGACTGCTAAAAGCCCAGAAATGATTGTGATGGATACAGATGTCTTCCTTTACCTGAAATGGAGGTGTGAGTTTTATGAAACCACATTGAACAAATTCAATATTCTAAGTCAGGAGAGGGTGGATGGTGATGTCACCACCATTTATCTGGCAAATGCTCAAGCTGGTTCTGGACCAAGCAGTGTGCGGCACGTGAAGGAGCTCCTTGAGAAATGGACCCAGGCTCTTCACTTTCGGCTCAGGAAAGAGACATTTATTTTGGGAGGAAAGGGAAAGAGAGAGAAGAGAAATATTGAATGGGCATGTGAACAACTACAATCAAGATACCATAGGGTTCTGACTAATTTTTATAAGACACACATTGACATTATAGGTTCTTCTTCTGACACTTACCTATTTAAAGAAGAGGTCTTGAAATTAATAGGGCAAAAGATTAGTTAATAAAATCTCAGTCACAGTCATGCTAATAGTGGCCTTCCGTTACTGCGTAGTGACTGTACCCTGCACCACTTTATCTAGCTCACTATACGTTATCACATTTCACCTTTGGTTACCGTCTTTCTTTGTGAGCATTACTATCCTCATGTTGTAGGGGAAGAAACTAGGATTTGGGGAAATTAAACTCTTGTTTGAATTTATTCAGTTAAGAAGGAATGGGACTGGGTCTTAATTTAGTTTATCTGATTACAAAAATAACATCTAAATAAAACTTTGGAAAAAACTAAACTTCCAAGAAATCTCATTTTCTCTGGAAATCCAAATTATTAGAAAAAGAAGTTTTCTTAACTCTAACTCATGGGAGTTTGGATGATTAGTATTATGCCACTGGCGATTTCTTAATAGTTATCAAGTTTGTATTCACTCATATAGAATTAGAATGATATCAAAAAACACTTGGGAAATACTTAGATGGAAAGTATTTCTAATGCAGGTAACCATAACTTAACTGAATTCCACTGTTATAAGATTGCTGGATAAGTGAGGCAGTTTTGCTGCTACTTATTTAGCTTATGTGCTTTTATAAAATGTTAGTTCTGTTAAGTTAGGAATTTTGAATGAAATCTATAAAATTGCTATTATACGTGCATCTTGTCTTACATTGGGATTGCATCCAGAAAAGCTTGGTAAGTTGAAAATATTTTAAGACAAAAATGCATTTAATGTATGAAACCCACTGAACATCCTTGTGTAGAAACACAGCACACTAAAGATTTGTCTTCATGATCACATGGTCAACTGGGAGCTACAACTCATCACAGCTGCCCAGCATCACTTGAAAGTATAATACTGCACATTGCTAGTTGGAAAAATCAAAATTCAAAATTCAAAGTACAGCTTTACTGAATGCATATTGACTTTGTGCCACAGTAAAGTAAAAAATTGTAGAAAAATAAAATTGTAAGTTGAATGATTAAGTCAACTGTCTATATTCTTAACATCCGTGATCTTATTCAAATGCTACTACTTTAACAATACAATTATAAAATAAAAAAAGAAAAAAAAAAAAAAAAAAGAAAAGGGATAATCCAAAGAATGTTGTGACTTTACCCTTTCACACTAAAGTTGCCTCTTAAAAGAATGGATCACCTTTGCATATTTGTTGAATTTTCCATTTTGTCCTATTAAATGTAGTATTTATGTGTCTTATCACATTAAGTTCATTTTCTCTATCAAATTCAAAACACTTCAAGTTCTTCTTGAAAATAACATTTTGTTTAAAGTAAGCTAATGAGATTTTCTAAAATTAATCATGGAATAAGGTGTCAGGGAGGGGAAAGAAAATGATTTGAGTCATGGGTGGATGGAAGGAAAACGAAAAGTTTTTCAAGAGCCCAGGGAGTTAAAGCCGTGATTCATACACAAAACATGGAGTGATGGGAGACTATTAACCTACTGAGACTGCAGTCTTACTAAATTTGCATTTTTTCTCCTAAGGAAGAGCATAGCAATCTATTACTCATGACCTTAACTTCAATCTGGTTATGGAATGAAGAGTGAACAAATCAGGCATTACTTCACCCTATCCTGCAATTTTGTGAATGTGCGGCTATTTTTAAGTCAAGGAATATTTTCAGGAGTTAAATTTTAGAAATTAAAAAAAAAAAAACATTATTTGTTAAATTCAATATCTTTTGGATAACTATTTAAAGCATAAGAAATACCCTGAGAAATTTGTTTGCTCAAAACTGATATCCCATAGGATAGATAAGGAGGAGTAGAAGCAAATCTGATTTTAAATTTTATATTTTACATATCAAATATATTTTACTTTTATGATATTGAATACTATTTATTTTGAAAGGATCAGTTAACTTTAGATTCTCAATTATCTACTTGTAGATATAATACCATAGTTGGTCTTGTTTTTAAATGTGATTTCAGAATCTTCATATGTTGAATTCTTTTTTATAATGCCATATATTATTAAGGAAAATATTGTGTTACAATCTTCATCCCCACCTTTTATTCCCAGTGAAGGGTATGCTCTTTAATGTCTTAACACCCACTGAAAGAGCTGGTGCTGCTGCCTTATCTCAAAATGTGTGAAAGTCAATTCCATTTGAGGCATTAGGCTTCTCTGAGTCTGAAGAGGAGACTAGGAGCAAGGTAGCAGAGATTGATGTCTTAAAGAAATGAGAAGAGAGTTTCATTCCTAAACAGCAGCACCCAAGTACAGACAGCTGGGCTAGGGATTTTACCACAACCACTTACATGTGAGGCAAAAGTAAACACAGTACTCACTACAGAAAAAGATGAACTATGCAAATATCCAGAATATATATAAAAAGATGCTGAACTCAATTAGTTGCCAGAATCATGCAAATTCAAATTTATTATTTCTACACAGAATGCAAATTTAAAGAAAAAACTCACACAATATGTTGTTTTAGAGGTGGAATAAAAGAAATTCACAATATTGGAAGGATTGTAAATTTGGAAAACTACTGTCCACATCTACTGCATGCATCCTATGATCCAGCGATTATACTCCAAGGAATATGCCCAACAAAAATCCATCTGTTGTCACAAAAACGGGTTTAAAACAATCACTTCAGCACTGTAATCATAACCCCAAACCAGGAATCCAAACATCTGTTAATAAGCAATGGATAATCAAATTATGCTATGCACATGGATAAAAACAGCTATGAGAATGAACCATAACAATACAGAAACATGAAGAAATCTTGTAAACAAATGTTGAGTTAAAGAAGTCAGACTCAAAAGTGAGTTTGCTGTATGGTCTTAACTTTTTAGAAAATGAAAAACAAGAAAACCAATCTATGGTTTAGAAGTCAATATGTAGCTTTGGAATGAGGCAGAGACTGAATGAGGCAGGACAGGTGGGACTTAGGGCTGGTTCCTGTACTGGGTTAATTTTGCACAGGTATGTTGTTCTGCGAAAGTTCTTTGAGATATACCAACATAATTTATTAACTTACCTTTGGTTTTGTTTTGGTGTTGCTTTATTTAAAATAAGTTTACTTTAGAAAATAATTGTTTAAAAAAATAATAGCTTCTGCTTCTACCTATGGTCAAGTTCTAATCTGCAGATCCATAAGAGCAGATTCATTCTTTATAAATTTCATATTTCTAAATTATTTACCAAAAGATATATTGCTATTTCCACTTTGGATACTGAAGTGTTCCTTCCCATCAGAGAATTTTAATAAAATATACTTAAAGGGTATATCTTTAGTTATTATCGAATAATGTAAACACTGTACTTCTACCTTTCCATAAATTTTCTACCCAATTAAAAATTTATTAATTAGCCCACCTTGTGGGGAGATAGTTCAATGGTAGTGCACTTGACTAGAATGTGCAAGGTCCTCAGTTCCATCTCCAGCACCACACAAAAAAACAAAACAAAACCAAAAAAATCCCAAATGATCAGCAAATATCAGTTTAGCCAGCTGTGGTGGTACATGACTGTAATCCCAGTGACTGAGGAGGCTGAGGCAGGATGATTGCAAGTTCAAACCAGCCTCAGCAACTGAGTGAGAACCTGTTTCAAAATTAAAAAAATAAAAAGGGCTGTGGATGTGACTCAGTGGTTAAGTGACTCTCAGTTCAATACCCAGTATCAGAAAAAATAAAATATCCACTTTCAGAGAACTAGAGACAGGCACAGAGAGAGAAAATATCTAAGCCCCTCCCATGCATTCTCTTCTATGATATTTAAATCACATTTTGATTTAATTTGATCTAAACCTTATTAAATTGAATGATACTGACTAAGCAAATTCAAAGGTGGGAAGAGGTAAAATACTGGAAAAATTGCACAACATTTCAAACAATTTCAAATCTGCCACCTGATGGAATATTATACATATATATAATATTTTTATATTATATATATATATTTTATATATATACACACACATCTCTCTATATATATTAATATTAATTGTGGAAAATGCACGGAGTCCTGCTAGGAAAGCCGTCAGCAAGCAACAAAAGCATTGAATTTTGAAGGGAAGAAAAAACATTGTTTATGAATGATTCCATTAAGTGAATTTTAACAGCTTCCTACCACTCTGAAAATCAATCAATCTCTCCCCCGCCCTTCTCTGTCTCTCTCATTTCTTCTTTCTTTACAACAACCACAGGAACTCTTTAGAAATCAGGGAGATACTTTACTCTAAAAAATACCAATCCATACTCTTAAATAAACAATTTTCAAGCCTTCTCAGTATGTAGCCAGAGCAAAGGAAAACAGATAAATATGTCTTAAAAGCTCTATCAAAGTATAAAAACTTCTTACATCTTTCTCAGGCATCTGAATCCTGAAGGAGTATTCCTTCCTTTTTTGTTAGCATAGTAAAAACAATTTAGGTAATCTTTGCCACATTTATAAAAAAAAAAAAAAAAAGAAGAAAGAAAGAAAGAAAGAAAAGAAAATTAAAGGAAAAGAAAAAGAATAATATTGTCAATAGTTCAGGAATATCTATCTCATAGATAACAATTACCTTTAAAACAATGAAAATTCCATACCCACTTCATTCTGATTTCAAAATAATCTTTTGTGTTTTGTTTTTTCAAATTTGATAAAGGGAAAATCCAATAGAAAGGGGAGTAAAGGAATCATTGGAGAGAATGATTACTTCTCTATAAAAAGAATGTTTTATGTTACAAATTATTTAATATTTCACACCTGCACTTGCCATAAGCTTCAATTAATGCACATTGATTTGCCACAGATTGAATGCTTAAATTATAAAATGGTTGCTACATTTGTACTTCACTTTTTTATTTTATGATGTACATGTACAGCACCTTCATTTTATATGAATGCATAAAAATTCTTCAGAGGTATTTGCAGAACTAGTAATGTGACTGGGTTTAAAATTCAGTCTTGCTCATCCCTGTGCTATCAGTGTGGGTTGTTTCTACTAGAAAAAATAATACAAAAAAAAAATAGTTTATTTGGCACTGTGGATTTTAGCATGTCTTTCTTTCTTAGCCAGATAACTAGTTTTCTTTGAAGACTCAAAAAGGTGATGTGTATCACTTATGCCTGCTTTTCTTGTGTCCCAATTAGTAAATCTTTATAGCTTAATTAAACAATTTAGGAAAGATAAATTTGCTATACATTAATGTTCTCAATACATTAAAAAGAGAGTGCTACCTAAATTTAAATTTTTTTTTTTAATTATAGCAGAACTTTCCTGTGGTATGTTATGATTAATTTTCTTGAGGAACTAAGGATGTTCATGTCGTCAGTCAAAAATGCTTAAGTATAATAGAAGAGTTCTCTTAGAAACACTGCCAGAGGAAATTGGTGGTATCTTTGGGGTTCTTTTCATTTCCTCAATCCAGATAAAGAATAACAGGATCCAAAAATTGGATCAGACATTTACTACTCTTTCTTGCATCAACATTTGAACTCATGAATTATTTTTGTCCTCAATACCATGACAGGAAACCTGCTTTGGGACTATAAGGAAACAATAAATTCAACAAGAATGTTCTTAATGGATGCTGGGTGCCCAGCACTGTGATAGGCATTATGGTACACACCAAAACAGTGCAAAACACAGTCCAATTTATTGTGAACTTTAACATATGTCAGGATAAAAAAACATGTATATGTGAAATGAGTTAATAAGGTAGAGCAAAAAATAATCAAACACAAAAAAAATTATTCAAATAACTCTTGTCAATGAAATCTCTGTAAGGAGAAAGTTGATGTAGATTAGAGAGTTTAGAGTCAAGTTTAAGAAAAACAATAAGGAACTAGAGCTATCTCTGTAGAATCTAGAAGTTGTAAGAACCATAATTCTTGAAAATACTGAATCCTCTTACCTCTTAACCCCATACATGTTTTTCACTATACATTAAACAAATATATGTTTTATACCTACTTTACCTCCCTATCATCCATATCTATTTAATTCTAAATTAGATATTGGATTTTAGGCAAGAAGCATCATTTCTCTAAGAAGACCTTATCTGGTCCTCTAGGGTAGATATGACTTCATTATGTTATCATAGCTCCAAATTTTAACTCAGTTTAGTTCTGCAATTATATTTTAATACCATAATCAAAAAATTAAATTATATTTTAATTATAATTTACCCTTGCATGGGTAAATTCTATATGAAACAGAGAATGTGTTTATCACTGGTATATAACCAGTCTCTGCTACTTTTCATTAATGAATACATAAAATCTTAAGAAATTGTATATGCCACTACTCTTATTTAGGAGTCAACAAAAGTTAAATGACATAGGACATAAAAAGTAGCTCCAATACTACAATCACACTTGCAGACTTCCACCCAAATGCGTTTCTGCTTTGTCATGATTCTTCACTGTATTGTACAGGGGACAGGGAAGAGCAGAGGAAAATGTTTTCTCCAGGAGGAAAGAGTGAGTGGTCAGAGAGCTCTGCTGTTTTTTAGAGCACTTGTCATTTACGCCATCAGATGGGCATAGAACAATGAAGTGTTTCCTAGTAAGCACTTACTGTCATTCCTATCATCCTCAAGCAGATTGTCAAGTATCTTCCTTTAATAGTTGAATCAGACTCCATTTTACATGAGAACACAATATTGTTGCTGTTTTTAAATAGATTTTATTTCTATATGACTTGTATTACAATTATTCCAAAAATTCTCCACAAAATAGTCTTATAAGCTCATTTGATAACTGTTTTATTTCACTTGAGAATAAAACAATATATCTTGTGATACATTGTTCTGAAATAAAACCAAAGTTTTTAAAAAACAGAAATCATACACACAAACTTAGATCATCTGAGTTGTAAATAACTAGAACTTAATGAAGAATGATATGTATTTAAACATTACAAGACCAAAGCAAATATAAATTTTAATTTTTCTTTTATGTTAGTCTACAGTTGTCCTGCAAAAATATTCCACTTTTGTAGAAATATATGAAACATTCAAAATGAAGAAACACAATTTCAAAACCATTTAAACCAAAATGGAAATTTCACAGAAAAAGGAGAAAAGGTTTCATAAACTTTAAACTACATAAAACACCTGAACGTCTCATCTAAATACAGAAACAATACATGAATGGGAGAACATGTTTAGTGTGTCTTTATGTCTTACATTATTTACTGTTTCTTTCTTTCTATTCTCAGAAATCTTCCATCATGGTGAGGCTTCAACCCACAGGGACAATGTCATGTCACCTTGTACAGAAATTGCATCCATAAAATGATTTGGGATTTTAAGTCCTCTACAAGGGGATGCATATAACAGGAGAAAGGAAGAATTAAGAGTCTGATCCCCAAGACTTGTCTTTTTAAAATATAAACATTCACAATTCTGTTTCTTATTTTAACTTAGTAATATTAGAAGAAACCAAAGAAAGATTACTCTGCTCATAAAGTCTTTCAACCTTACAAGTGTAGCTCTTTTCTGGATTTTTAAAGAAATTCTTTTTTGGTGATATTATTTCCTGTTGAATGAATAAACAGTCTTGCCAACAAGGCATATACAGCATACCAATGGCATTTAATGGTACGGGGCAGAAGATGGAATGGGCGCTATGGTAGATTAGGGGGGTTAGTGAATGCTTTGACAAGAGAAGTTCTTGGAGGATTTCCCAGTGTGAATGTATAAAACCTGATGTCACTCAGACCAAATATGACGAAATCAGCATCAAACACTGAATTTGTGTTTGTCCTTACAGAAACTAGTAAGATACATTGGGATGTGATTGTATACCTGTAATAGTTTAGATATTAGGTGTTTCCCTAAAAGCTCATGTGTGAGACAATGCAAGAAGGTTTAGAGGTGAAATGATTGGGTTATGAAAGCCTTAAAGAATCAGTTCATTACTCTGCTTGACTAGATTAACTGGGAGGTAACTATAGGCACATAGAGTGTGGCTGGAGGAGGTATGTCACTGGGACTTGACTCTGGGATTTTTATTACGTCTCTGGAGAGCCAGCCCTTTCCCACTGCTTCCTTGCTCTCATGTCTTGAACTGCTTTCCTCCTTCCACTGTGATGTTCTGCTTCACTTCAGACAGAGTAAAGGAGGCAGCCGTCTATGGTCTGAGAACTCAGAAACTGTGAACCCCAAATAAACTTTTCCTCTTCTAATTGTTATTTTCAGGTCTTTTGGTTACAGCAATGAAAAAGCTGATGAAAACTATGCCGTAAGACATTGCACAGGCTTTTGTGGTGGCACATGACTATAATCCCAGCAGCCTGGGAGGTGGAACCAAGGGGATGGCAAATTCCAGGCCAGCCTCAGCAAATTAGTGAGACCCTAAGCAACTTAGTGAGACCCTGTCTCAAAATAAAATATAAAAAAGAACTAGAGATGTAGCTCAATAGTTAAGTGCCCTTAAGTGTCTTTCTGTTTAATTTGTTCAAACTTTTTCATGCTTAATTCCCATTTAAGTCAGTACATTTTATGAAAGAAGCCTCACCAAGCTAAATATGATTCCTGTAACTTCTTAGGAGGCAGAAGTAAATAACACAATAGGAATTAAAACATCTACATAATTTACAAATATATAAAGCATATTTGCACATGTATTAGCCAAGACGCTTTTAGTTGCAGATAGCAAAAACTCAAATACATCTATTTTACATTAAGGGGAGAACTGACTTGTCTGCCAAGTTAACAGGAAGGTTTAAATCACTAAAAACAGGGAAAATGGAGTGACAGAAAAGACATGAACTGTGCACTTTCATCACAAAAGTACTGTCTCTACCTCTTTTTGTTTAGCATCTCTCAGCATACTAGATTTCTTTACATCACCAGCAATTCCTTTACATTGTGTAAAATTTGAACATTGATGTTCTCAATTTTATATTCTATTGCTTGAGACACCAAAGTTAAAAAACACAAAATAATTTTGATCAGGTTCTTTCTTTAAGAATAGTGACAGGGTGACCAAGTAAAATCATAGCAACTTTCACCTCTTGATTGGAGCTAAGGGAGAAACACCATAAAAAAGGAGTTGGTGGCAGTTATAACATGGTAGCCCTAAGAATGCTCATTGTGTTAGTCACACAATGATTTACGTTATGAGTGCTTATAATTTAAGGCCAGCAAATGATTTATTCTTTCTCCCAAAGCTACTTTTTTATTGGATGATGAAGATGACAGAGTCCATTTTGATTCTTATTTTTGCCATTGTTGCCATAGAAAGTTCAGAAATAAATTAAAATTTACAGTCACCCAATTTACTTCAGATTCATGGAAACAGTTTTGACTGTTCTCTATGAACAGTCTCACTTCACTTTTTTTCAAAAACAATTTTTAAAGAAAACATAATTTCTTTTCTGGGATTTTTAAAAGAGTAAGTCCCCTACCAGGTATGGTGGCACATTCCTGAAATCCCAGCAACATGGGAGACTGAGGCTGAAAAATTCCCAAGTTTTAGGCCAGGGTTGGCAAGCTAGTGAGACTTTGTCTCAAAATTTAAAAAAACAGTAAAAAGGTCTGATTATATGACTCAGTGACAAACCATCCCTAGGTTCAATCTTTAGTACTGAAAAAAGAAAAAGAAAAAGAAATCCCTTGATTTTTGGACCTAAATGAAGAACAATCAGTCAATAAAAAAGGAACCTATAACATTGATCTCAAGGTCACTACGTTTGCTAAAATAATCTCCTCTAGTGAATTTCATGAACCACTTAGCATATTCTCATAAATATAGGAAAATGTCTCTGATAGTAAAATATGTAAAATAAAAGGTGTCTTAGTCTGGTGGGATACCACAGAATAGGTTTATAAACAACAGAAATTTACTGCTCATAGTTCTGGAACCTGGAAATTCCAAGATTAAGGCACCAAAAGATCCAATGTCTGAAAACAGTCTGCTTCCTAAAAGACAGCAGTCTTTTCACTAATACCTCACATGGCAAAAGGGGTGAAGGAGTTCTGTGGGGTCTCTCATATAAGATTATGAATACCTGAACACTTCCCAATGGCCCCACCTTTTGATACCAACACCCTGGAGGTTAGGATTTTAATGTATATTTTGGGGAGGATGCAAACATTCAGATGATAGCAATTCAACAAACAAATTTTATTGATCACCCTGTAATTTCACCTGGAAATTTCAAACATATTACTATTTTTCATGAGCTTACTGCTATACTTTCTTAAAAATTTGTTCTTCATTCTTCATGTCAAAGGAATAATCACAATTCCTGAAGATATGCAGGTATCTTCCCTCTACTTTCAATACTGGTAGGAATTTACATATAACCTCCAACTCACTTCTAATATAAGAGTGGAAACAATTTGCCTTACAAAAGAAGATGCTGTGCTTTGGTTGCCAGGGAAACAGTAGTGAGAGTGGAGGACAACCAAACAAGGTAAAATCAATTAAAAAAAAAAAGGAGTGAGACAACTGTTTTGGCACAGGCTAATCCTCAGCCCCACATGTTTAACTGTTTTGTTGACTCCTCCATGTATGATTGGGGTGATTTACTACTTCCTGCTTTTCTATAACCATGATAAAAAGCATCCCTTCCTTCCTTCCTTTCAAATATCAGCCCACAGACATGTAAAACAATGAATGAATTGAAGTTAGTAGATTTTAAAACAGAGGAAAATATAGTCGGATGCAGATTTCTTTTCAGATTTTTTTTTTTTAAGGTCACTGTGACCCTTGAGAAAATGGTTTCATATTACTGACTTTCATCACATTAAGGTGAGAAATTGTCAGTGTTTAGAGTAACCATTGATGGCCACTAGCTTTAACAATATGTAAAATAAACTTATAACTGATTTGTTTAGCAATTGACCCAAAGTATTTTTATATTGATCTTTATATGCTTTGAGTTCAAAATAAGGATACTTTTAGAATGTGAATTTAGAAAAAATAGTCTAAGCATTTTCAAAAAATCCTTTAAATAATGTTTAAAATGTCAGTAATTTGACTTTCTTTTTTGGGATGCACAAGCATAGAGAACTGTGCAATCGAAAATAGTAGAAACCCTCTTGCTTGTGATGACAGATTTGGTTTTCTCTTAATTTACCACACTCCAAGCTTTTCAATCTATAAATGCTGTTATTAGATGCAAACAATGAATATTTCCCATTAACATGGGTAAATATTATTTGGGCTTGTAACACATCTATCTATATAGATTTTCAAAAATTCTCAAAGACTATCATTTCAATGACATATTGCTGGGGTACATTAACCGTTCGTAGCAACTGATGGAAGTATTAGACAATGTAGAGACATCAAACAGGAATCCCTGACACAACCTTAATGCTATTGTGTTTTCTTGGCCTCTTCTAAAGTCAATTTTATGCCTCTAAGGTAATCAAACCAAGTTATAAAGACAAGTACAGATTCAGGGAATGAATGAAAAAGAAATGCTTTTTGGTGAGAGGAGGTGTGAACCATGATGAGCTGTATTCTCCTTTGTGCACACTTATCACTTTCTTTTACTTAGAAAATATTTTCACCGCCATCCCCAAAATTTCCTCTCTTTATGGCATCTGACCTGGACTCACTAAGCAAAAAAATACATTCTTTCAAGGTGTCAGCTTTGGGTTTGGATTTTGTTCTTAGAGCAGTGGTTGTACATTGACATTTTATTTATTTATTTTAATTTAGAGAAACAATTTGCTCAGATATAAATTTAAATAATAAACAACTAGTTTAGCTCTGGAGTTCAGAGAAATCCTTTGTAAAATCCAATCATATTTAAGTGGCAAAATCAGTAATGGTCCGTGCTTGTTTCGATGTGTGTAGTGAGAGGTAAGAAGAAAATTTGTACAGCCTCTGCATTTCTGGTTTAATAAATTGGGTAGTTTGTACTCATTTGCAGAAAATGTTGCTTTTGAAAAGTCTTTGTACAGTCGTGAAAGTTAACTCTATAGTGAAAGATGTAGATTTCATCTCAGAGAGTGTTTTGAACTGGAAATAAGTTTTTTGAATAATCATTTTATAGTATCACTGAGAAGGGACTGCAAAGGATGACCAGAGAGATTATCCAGGATAGTACTCTAAGGATGAGCAACATTAAACACATAGCCAGAAATAAAAAAACAAAGGAAACTAAGAATAGCAGCCAGCAAGTTGGGAGAAACATTTGAAGAATATCAAAAAACTAAGGCACATGTCAGAAATTACTGTAAAGATTAATTACAAACAGAGCACTGAAATGCATTGGAGAGTTCAAGAACCATGAGAAGCAAAACTTAAAAATGTGACATCTTAGAATATCTGAAATATCAGGGGCTACTTTAGCTACAAAATTGTATTATGGTGTAATAAAATACATTAGATAAACATCTACACTAGCACACAATATATTAGTGAAGAGTAAATTAGTTATTTGCCTAAATATCTCTGACTTAATTCTTCCAGTGAATTGAGAAATTGCAAAAGATCAATTGATAAATTCCCTGTTATAAAGTAGCCGTGGTACTAACAAAGGCTGAGATAGAGTAAGCACAAAGTTAGACAATACTTAGATTTCAACTAAATTGAGGAAATGGGGAAACGCAAATTAAACAACATATGTTATCCTCTCCTTGCCTGACTGAACTATCACACCTCCATACACATGCAGACATACATACATACCAGGCTTGGTTAGGATCTCTGACAGGACATGACCAAGGCCAGGGCCAAGGACAGAACTCAGGTAGCCAAATGAGTTAACTAAGAAATCGCTAGGCTTGTCAAGGAAGTTGTAAGTAACTTTCCATTTTCCATTCTTCATAGATACATCGGGTATGTTAGGTGTTGTTAACTGAGTCTTTTAGTTGCCTGTTGCTTGACCATGAAAAGCCACTCTCAGGCCTAACTGAAAATATTACTCAATATCTTTGCTTGGAAAGGATGCAATATGGGGATTTGTTTGTGATTATATTTCCCTGGTGAGAAAAAGATTGCATTTCATATTATACCTAGGATAATTTCTGATATATGGTAGGGAAAGGTTTGGAAGGATATATTTAGAGATATATGTACAAGATAAAGCATATTTCTTTAGGGAAACCTGTCCACTATTTTTCTAATAGTCTTTATTGACCATGGAGCCAGACACATAATCTATGTTGGACCATTCAGAGAATCCCATAACTCTATCAACAACTGGTTCAGAGAGGATTAGGTGATTTAAGCAGAGATAAATCTTTTTTTTTCCCCTCCCTCCAGGATTCCATGTCAGGATTGAGAAAGGGAAAATGTATAAAAGAAATAGAAAGAGAAAATGGATCTTGGAGATGAACTGGTAACTGGCAGTGTGTGAGTCTAGGGCTGTCACAGTACCTATGTGTAATAATTTTTACTGCACATAGCCATGAAGAAAAACCGGAAGAGAGAGAAAGATAGCAGTTACAGAAAGTTACAGTTCCTGTAACTCCCAAAGGCATAGAATACTAGAGAACATAAGTTACTCTACCTCCTAGATTAACCCTCTCTTTGGAGTATATATAATGTTGTCAATAAACACAAAGTAGTTCTTCAGTAGGAAAAATGTTGTGAAGCAACATTAGCAAAGGTAATCACTGTGTTTTATATTGTTTAATATCAATAAAATACCTTTCTTTGGGAGAAAAAAAATATTCTTTGGATCTCTGCCATTGGAAGAAGTATGTCTTTCCTTAACTAATATATCTATCTTGTGATCTTCTAAAACTTCTCCTAATTACATTCTTATCATGCTTGAATTATCAGGAAGTTGAAAGTCAGATCTGTAGCACCTCATTAGGCAGTCTTATGTATCTGCCTGTGTACTGTTAAGGGGTCAATACTGTCCCCTCAAACCCACTGTGTTGAAGTACTAGTCTCCAGTACTTCAGAATGTGAATGTGCTGGGAAATGCTGCCTTTAACAAGGTAGCTGAGAAAAAATGAGGTCATGTGGGTGGGCCCTAATCAACACGTGTGGCGTATTTATAAGAGGAGATTAGGACAGATGTCGTGAACACATGGAGAAGATGACCATCTGTAAGCCAAGGAGGGAGGCCTCAGAAGGAATGACCCTTGCCAACATTTTTATCTTGGACTTCCAGCTTCCAGAATTATGAGAAAATAAGTTTTTGTTGTTTTCGTTGATTAGAATCTGTGGTAGTTTTGTTATGCCGGTTCTACTGAACCAATTTGCTAACCCTCCACTATAACTTCGCAATTTTCCTACACAATTTTCTGTTTCCAGAACTATTTATTTTTTCATTATTGCATATGCTCTCATAAGGTGTATCATCTTCAACATGAACTAAATATATACTTAACACATTAAGAATTAAGTTTCTTCAACCTCAATGTGTTGAAATTTGAGAATAATTTACAAGAATCCTCAAGAGCTTTTGTCCTTTTAAATTCACACTTTTAACTATCTGTATTAGAAATAACCTTGACTGCTGCATTCTTGGCATACTGGAGGAACTAAACATTACCTCACACTTTAGTTTTGGTTGACCTGGAACAATAGTCTTCATATTTCACAGTTCACAAGAGCATCAAGCTCGCTTGACTGTAAAACAAAGAAAGAAAGTTGTTGGTGTTGCTATGGAGTCTAAATTCTAAAACATGACCCTTCCAAGTCATGGGGCAGAACTGGGATTAAATAAATAAATAATCATCATCAGAAATAACCCAAAAATATTTAGCCAAAACAGTCTTTGTACTACAATTGGGTAGTCTAATAACCCATGGAGATTAATTGTGCTCTTCAATGAGATGATACACATGCCACTTTACCAACTTAATCATTTTCAGTGTTATCTGAATCAAGTGTTCATAGGTAAATGAAAAATCAGAGAAACATGAACTTTTCTTTTCACATGAATTGCTGAGCGATGCATCTCCTGGATGCCTAAGAGAATATGTATCTCTCTTATTATCTTTGTAGCATATGAAATGACCAGTTAGAAGAATGAGGAAAGAAGAAAAGCAAAAACATGGGGAAACAGAAGGAAAGATAGAAGAAAGCAAGGAAAAGAAGAACGAAGGAAGGAAAGAGAGAGGCAATTAAGAAGAAATGATTTAAAATACAAATTTATACTTGTCCATCAATAAAATAGAATGCCTTCAAGCCTCCTACCCTTAATTGACTAATTTTAGTAACCAAATGCTGCTTGGTGTTAGTAAGTTCTCTCAGTTCAGAAATAGTGCCTTGCAATTCTGCTATAGGTTGCAGTTGTAAAGATTCCTAAGGAACAAACCCAAAATATCTTTCTTCTCCATGTGTTTTATGGAGTTTGGAGACAATTTTCAGTTAAAATATATATAGTTCTCGTGACTCTTGAAAGTCATGAACCTGACAACTATCAGAAAAATAAATGTAGTCAATATAAATCTAAGCATAGCAATTTCATTTGAATTGTGCTTTCAATGTTTCCACTCTCTGCATAGAGGAAACAGTGTATAAGAATCTGACTTGACCTACTACGCTTCATCCCAGTCTCACTCTGATAAAAGAACTATAATACGAAGATGTTTTAGCACACTGACTTATATCCTATATGGATGCCAAAAGCTTTATGACTATTCATTCTTAAAAAACAAAACAAAACAAAACAAAAAAAAACAAAAAACAAAAAACTTCTTGGCTTATAATATGGGTAAATCATTGTGAGAACATTAGGGACAAATAAAAAATGAATAAACCCTGCCCCTCTCCTCAAGAATCTAACCCTATAGAATAATGGAATGGAAAGAGAATAAAATCTATTAAGCAATCACCACAAATTGAATACTTGTGTCAAGTATTAAGGTCAGATAAGATTCTTTAGTTCATAGACACTGAATTGTGTAAAGAAAGAAATTCATTAATTAAATGTGCATGTGCCAGATGCAGTGTAATCCCAGAGGCTCAGAAGGCTGAGGCAGGAGGATTTCAAGTTCAAAGGCAGCCTCAGCAACTTAGTGAGGCTCTAAGCAACTGAGCAAGACCCTGTCTCTAAATGAAATATAAAAAAGGGCTCAGTGGTTAAGCACCTCTGGGTTCAATTTATATTACCAAAAGAAAAAAAAAAAAAAAAAAAAGAGAGAGAGAGAAAAAAGTGCATGTAACTGTGACAAATGTATGAATAAGAAGTACTCCATGCTATAAGATTCTTTATCAGGGTCAGTAAACTACAGCCCATGGACCAAAACCAGTCCACTATTTATTTTTGTATAGCACATAAACTAAGAAAAGCATTTAATTTTTAAATATTTGGATTTTAAATAGTTATATAAGTACCTACATAATATTCTTAATTTTGCTTATTGACCCTCAAAGCCTAGAATATTTTCTATCAGGTCCTGCAGATGTAGTTCTATACATAGGGACATGACCTAATTGGGGTAATTAACATTATAGACCAATCAAAAATTACAAATGACTATGAATGAAAGAATTTTATTGACATATTTTGTATTATTCATTTAACAACAAATATACACTCAAAATTAATGTGAAAATAGATTCCATAAAGCTCCATTGCATATATAACCATGTAGAAGATCATATGCTATACTGGGGTTTTACTTCATACAACCCAGGATCTTGAATATTAGGCTTTTCTATTTCAGGAACAGTTTTTATGGAAAAAATAACAAATTTCCATAGAAATTGTCTCTTAACTATACAATGGAACAGAATTCAAAATAAGGGTTGAAATAATAGTAGGAAGGAAATAATTTATCTATTGTCTTGATAGAAAATTAAAATGCTCACAATGTAATTGAAGGTTGGAATAAGAGATAAGATTTTTGAATAGTTCCCAAAGCAACAGTATGTGATGACAACATGAGTAGTTGGGTACAAAAATGGGAACATTTGTACATGTTACAAAGGAGATGCTTTGCTTTCTTTGTATTTCTTCTGATTTAAAATTACATATTCTCTTAGTGTGAACTGAATCAGATCATGAAGACTATAAATCACCAAAATAATAAGTCACAAAAGCAACTATGTTATTGCCGAGGACATTCAAGAGCATGCCTTATCTTCTCGAAGACACCTAGACCATTAAAGATTGTTATTTCAAAGCCCTGACCTGTTTATCAAATTCAGTTTTTTGAATCACTGGGTTTAAGGAAATTCTTCCTAATGTGTTCAGCACTCCAGAGGTAAAATCTGACACAAGCTTTATGGATAAGAAATGATTTGTGGATCTACATCATGGCAGGAATATAACTTGATGGTAAGTAAGAACTTTACCTCCACCACCTCTGCCTCTCTTGTGTAAGTGTTAACAGGTCCATAAAAATTCCTCAATAAATATTGGTATTTCTACACAAAATAAATGAATAGATGAATGCATCAAATGTATAACCTAGTTCCAGTCAGTAAATAGGAATTTATGGCCTACTTTCTCCTTTTAATCTTTGGTCACAACTTTAACTTTTTCTATCTTGTTCATCTTGAAATTCTAACTTCTTCTCTTGAATATTTTAAAACCTTTTGTCAGCCATCTATAATCTTTGTGGACAAAGGAGGAAATAATGAACAAATATGCTGATTATGACACATATTTTCACATTACTTTATTACTTAGCATTTAGAATAATGGGAGAGCAAGAAGAAAAGAGGAATCATATAAAACCTACCACAGGGGCTGGGGAGATAGCTCAGTTGGTAGAGTGCTTGCCTTGCATGCATCAAGGTCCTGGGTTCAAACCCCAGTGCTGCAAGAACAAAAAACCTACCACAGATTTTTTTCCTCATGTGACCATTACTATATCAAAATTGATTATATAGTCTAATAGTAAGAATATTCAAATTTGATTTAGGAATCCAAAAGCCAAGCACATATAACAAAACATTATTCCTAATTTAACATACCTTTCATGCTCTTCTTATTTCATAGATCCATCATTCTGCTCAATAAGATTTAAAAGGTAGCCCAAATGAATTCATACCCAGATGTTTTGATAGAGTCTAAGATCATTGTATATATGTTGGATTGTAGATAGATTATAAATGTCAACTGAAGTTGCTATCAGTGAACAGGTCAAGACTTGTCAATTTTCTTTGCATAGTTTGCTGTTTTTAGCTTACATTATTTGAAAAAGGATGCTGAGAAGCCTAGCTAGAATACTCCAAAGCAGAAGAAAAATCCTTAGTGACATTTTCAAATCTCCCATATAAATATTGGTCTGTCATTGATTTCCTTGGTATTTTAGAAAATTTTATTGTTTTCTGCTGTATTTCCCCTCATATCTGTAGGACATCTAATGCATATTTTTTTAAATATGACTCATTGAGGAGGTAGTAACAATGAGGGTTTCAGTGCATTGGACAATAGTGTTCATAGACAGATTTTTTTTTCTCTTTCTCTCCTTTAATACATCACAAAATTGCTGCACACTGCAATTTCCAACTCTCAATAAATGATCAAATCACATAGATCACTCATTCAAGGGGGTCTTTGGGGAAAAAAAGGGAAGAAGAAGTGAGGATAGGCTAACAAACACTGTAAAATCAAAAGACCAGATTTTCCTGCAACTCTAATTTTACACCCACCTTTTTAATTTTTTCAAAACGTTGGTATTTCTTGACTGATGCTTACTTGATAAGATCACACAGATAAATAACATTTCTAATTTTCCAGGCATAATTAAATTCAACAAAAGCAATATTGAAAACAGAGCAGATTAATACACAATGAATAATTATGTGCACTGAGTTCTGTCTCCCAGCATAGAAAACCTAATGAGACCTTAAGGGACAACATCTATGGTAATCCTTTGTGCCATTCATAGACCATGTGCCTTGATAAACTTCTAGGATGGTAGGTTGCTGAATATTATTCAGCTATTTGTTTCCCCTGCTACAAATTTCCTGTACTTATCTTTCTGTTTTGAACATTATCCCTTATTAATAAAATAATAGCAGCTTTTAATTCTTTTGCTAAATGCTAGTGATTTTAATTATTCTTCTAGAATATACAGACATACACAGAGAAACCTCACTGCAAAATTTTTAATTTGGATTGTTTGCTATGATAATGAAATAAAGGTTGTTTCAACACAATTCAGCAGTGGATTTTATTAGTTCATTATGAAAATAAACTCAATTTACTGGAGTTAACTTACTATTTATTCAAATTAAAGGATTTATTCATTCCATAACTCAAGAGTCATTGGCTCTATTTATTTGAGGTCATTTCAATTAATACAATGAAGAAATGTTTGACAATGCTGAACTAGAAGTATTACTTTTGAGATTAGCCCTGCTTCATTCCTAACTCTTTATTTTTTCCCCCTTCCCTTCTTCATTAAAAATTATTAAATGCAGTTGACTTTAACAATTCCACATATGATTTTTTCCCCAGGCAATGTCTTTGAATTGAGAAGAAATAAATGAGTGCCAAAAAGTAAATTTGTAAATAAAATATATCTCAACAAAAACTCCATAATGATGATCGAATCCCAGAGGAGATGGGTGTAAAATAAAGAATTTAAAGAATTCATTATCAGAATGAATACTGAAGCCTATACAAGGGATAGAACTCTGTGAATAGAGAAACCTCACACATATTAATTATACTTACATGAATGCACAAACACATGTTAAAAAGTCATTTAAACTAGTTAAGTTAGCACAGTGGTTCATCAAAATTATCTATAAAGTTTTTAAAATTATTTTGTTAAACACACATTCCTGGACCAATTCATGTAAATTTTAGCTTGAAAAGGTTATGAAAGGTCCTGGAAATTGGAAGTATCAAAACCTCCACAAATAATCAAAACTTAATGGCATTGAGATTGAAGAAACATATAAAAAATTTAAAGAAATTGACTACATACCTAAACTCCTCCCCTAAATTGTATATTCAGGTTAAATAATGTAGACATGATCTCAATAGTGTCTCTGGAGGCAACTCATTTATAATAATAACATGAAAATCTGTTCCAGAATTATTAATAAATTTAGGAGCAAATAATTTTTAGCTTCATTTTCCAAAATGAAATTTTTTGAGCCTGTGCTGACCGTGTTTTTCAAAAGTCTTCACATGGGTTGGGTGTGTACCCCAGTGGTAGAGTGTTTGGTAGGCATGTGTGAGACCTTCAGTACAATACCAAGTACCCAAAAAAAAAAAAAAAAAAAAACCCACCTTTGACAAATAGGATACGTCAAATTATCAAACTTAGAAGCTTCTGTACTGCAAAAGAAATACTCCAGAAAACTAGAGAATGAAGAAACAACCTGAAGAATGAGGCAAAATAATTGCAAACTACTCATCTGACACAGAATTAATATTTGGAAGAAAGAGGAATTCAAAATCTCATAAAATTAAAAACAAGCAAATAATCCAAATAGACATTTCTCAAATGAAATAATACAAATGACCAACAAGTCTATTAAGTCTATAAGGGTAATTCCAACATCATACCATCAGGGTGATGCCAGTCAAAATCAAAATGAGATAAGATCTCAAACAAGTCAGCATGGTGATTATCAAAAATGCAAAAAGAAAAAAAAATTCTGGCAAGGGTGCCATTAAAAAGGGGGAGGAGCCCTTACTGTTGCTGGAAAAATAAATTAGTACAATCATTATGGAAAACAGTAAGAAGTTTCCTCAAAAAACTAAAACTAGATCTATCATGATTCAGCAATTCCATTTCTGGAAATGAAAAGAGCATACAAAGAGGTAGCTGCATGCCCATGTTTATTGCAGCACTATTCACAACAGCCAAACCACAGAATCAACTTAGGTGTGCAATAATAGATGAGTATAAAAGAAAATGTGGTATATACATAAGCAATAAAATATTATCCTGAGCCAGGTGTGGTGACACAGGCCTATAATCCCAGCGGCTCAAGAGGCTGAGGCAGGAGGATCAGGAGTTCAAAGCAGCTTTAGCAATTTAGCAAGGACCTAAGCAAGTGAGCAACACCCTGTCCCTAAATAAAATAATTATAAAATAATTATAAAATAATTATAAAATAATTACACTTTGTTAATGTATGATTTATCAAAATGTATAAATGTATTCTACTTTCATGTATGACTAATTAGAGCAAGAAAAAATTAATTTAAAAAAAAAGGGTGGGGATGTGGCTTTGTGTTAAAGTGTCCCTGAGTTCAATCCCTGGTACTATACACACACACACACACACACACACACACATATATAAAATATTTAAATATATTTATTAAATATCAAGTATATATTTTATACATATAATACTGGCATAAGAGAGAGTGAAATCCTGTCATTTGAAGCAAAATGAATAAATTGAAGGACATCAAGTCAGATACACCAGACACAGAAAAACAAATTCCAGACATACTCTCTCATATGTATAAGGTAAAATGTCGATGTAAGTAGATTAATTAGTAAAGGCTAGGAAAAGGCATGGGAGGGTGGTAGAAGGAGGTTGGATAATGGGTACCAAAGCACAGTAATATAAGATAAGAAGTCCTAGAGTTCTGAATCACAGAAGGATGACTGTAGTTCACAGTAATCTATTATAGATTTTATGAAAAACTAGGAAAAAGGAGTTCAATGTCTTCAAACGAAGAAATGTTAAGGATACAAAGATTTTAATCATCCTGATTTGATCAGTTTGCATTGCATACATATTGAAATATCACACTGTATCCCATAATTATTATACAATTATTATTAAACAATTATTATATGTTAATTTAAAAAATAAGAATCCTAAAAGACAAATATTTTGTATTTTCTAACTTAAAACGTCACACAATTGAAATTACAAATATGTAAAAATTGGTAAAATGTACGAAGTAATAAAATATGCAGATTGTTGAGGTCCATATTATATTAACTAAATGCATATTTTAAATTGCTGTTAAATTCAATGTCTATGATCTAGTTTTTTTTCTTTCTAATGTGTGAAAAATGTATTATCTAGAAAAATTTATTCTTCTAAGTAAAGAAGAAATTCAAAAATTTCCCTAAATTTTTAAATTAAGAAACTTTAAAAGTTGCAAGACAGTATACTGAATAAGAAACATACTGATAAACATTAAATTGATGGCAGAATAGAATTAAAAGTGAAAGTTCACTGAAACGCTTCCTTTTCTGACAATGTGGCAGATGACAAAGCCTCAACCATAAACTCATATGAATAAAAATGAAATAAAACTTGGAGTTGCCCTGGGAAGGAAGTTAGTCTTTGGAGCCAGATGAGAGCTCAAAAATATTAGAGGTGGTACATTAGTTTTGAGATATCTGGAGAGAAGATGGGGAAAAGACAATAAATGTTGTGAAAGGAGAACCCATGAAATTCCAACCCACAGACAAATGACATGAGAATTTTTTTTTTTTTTTTTTTTTTGGGTGCTGGGGATTGAACCCAGGGCCTTGTGCTTACAAGGCAAGCACTCTACCACCTGAGCTATCTCCCCAGCCCCACCAAACGACATGATAAGAAAATTTACCCACCTGAGCCTTGACTCTGGTTGAGAAGAAACAGAAAGAACTCACATCACTCAACAAGGCAAATGAATATCACTATGAAACCCTGAATAGGTTTCAAAAGATATGGACAGAGAAAACTCATAGCAAATGGGTTCACATTCTCAGAAATTTTCGTATTGGACCCTGATATGATCACATAACAGAATTATCAAATTAATACTGTAAAATGATTAAAATAAAGAGATACAAGGGAAATTTTTGATATTAGAAAATCTAGAAGATCAAAAGACAAAGATTTGAAAACAATTGGAAAGTCAAATAATCCACTAAGAAACGATGATACTAATAGTCAACTTTTCAATTGCTACAATAGAGAGAAGAAAGGGGAAAATATCATTTAAACTCTGAAAAAAAGTTATTGACCTTGATTTTTAAACTCCATTACACCGTATGGGAGAATAAGGCAATATAGGGAGTGGTGGAATTTTAACAAGTCCCTCATGAAAGGAACTAGTAACAAAAGATATTTTGGAATAAAGAAATCACAAACCCCAATTGGAAGGATGAAAATTTAGAAACATGTGCTCTAACAGCATCAATAGTATAAGAAATAATCACAGTAATGATAAATGTTGAGAGGTATATAAAAATATAGTGGGATTAAAATCTTGGAAAACAGTAAATTAAATTGTGTTGCAAATCATTAGAATTAAAGTTTTAGCATTTTACTATCATTATTGAGGAAGAAAGACATACCAGTTAGTTTTAGGTAAAATTCATATTAAAAATGTACAGTAAACATCTTTTTGGTAGAATGTAGAAGGTTGAAAGAAAAACCCAACATTAAAAATAAACATACTAAGCTACAAAATTATCTACATAATAAGCTACATCAGAGAGCTGAATATGCAGAGAAATCTAAAGAAACTAAATGCTGTATGATGACAAGGCATGACAATGAGGGAAGAGTCATAAGACTACTTCCATCTTTGGCAGAGAATAAGAATAAGTTAGTTCCTCATCAACATCCATATATAAAATTAATACAACCTAAGAAAAACAAACAAACAAACAAACAAACAAACAAAAAAACCCTAACAGCTCTACATTGGCCTGAATGACTCTAAATATCATGAAGCATGCCAGCAGCAATACAAGTTAACATCTACTTGCCACAATTTCCTCACAGGCTTTCACTGAGTATAAGGAGGTTGCATGCCGCATCTATGGGGAAAGACAGGAGACCTGATAAGGATCACCTGATACATGAACACTTTCTCAACTGTAAAGCAGTAGCCCACAGAAAATAGACAGCAGAACACAGCTGAAAGAAATTCCCTCCAACTACTCTGGGCTTTGACAAATGTATATGGTGACTTTTCTGGTAGCAAGACAGAATACAGAAGAGAAGTTTACCAGGACACAGAAACCTAGGGAAGAACTGAAGATAATCAAAATTTATTCTTCTGTCATGTATAACTAAATAGAGCATACAATAAAAGATACTCTAAAGTGGAAAAAAAAAAAAAAAAAAAAAAAAAGGTAACTCACAGAGACTCCCAAACACTGAACCAGTAACACAACAGGGCTTTCCCATGGTTTGGAAAGGCAATGTATGGGCTGGAAAACTTGAAATAGCCATTGGAACTTTGTGGGTATACAGACCACATACTATATGTAACTAATGAATGAACTATAAATAATACTGCAACAAAATCTAGGGTCAGCTTAGTGACCAATTGAATTGTTCCAGATGACTCCCATCAACTAGTTGATTGGAAAAAAGAAAAAAAAAAATTTGTGACTTTCTTTTGCCCAATGTAAACATTAATTACCTCAGCCTCCATTATTCCTTTACAAACACAGCTCAGCATTATGAAAAAAATAAATAAATAAACAAGAAAATGAGCCTTGTGTTCAGAAGGAAAAAGGTTAATAGAAGCTGGAAGTAGTGGCATGCACCTGTAATCCCAGTTATATGGGAAGCTGAGGCCAAGCTGAGCTCAAGTTTGAAACCAACCTGGGTGACATAGTGAAATCTTCCAAAAGGGAAAAAAATAGTCAATAGAAGTAGAATCACAGATTGTTCAGATGTTTGGATTGTAACAAGAATTTTAAAATAAATATGATAAATGTGTTAATAAAGTTGACATAATTACAAGATAGAAAAACTTAGCAGAGAATTAGATGAAAGAGAAAATCTTTGAAAATGTTGTTTATCAAAACAAACATGAAATTAAAAAAATCTAAATAGAAGACAAACTATGTATATATTGGAAAGTATATATTGAGCATGCTTTATTGTCCCATTGACAATTGAATCTCCTGGAGATTCGTTTCTGTGTGCAGTTTCTTAAGCTCTTTTCTATTCTTGCACTGGACTGACATTATTGATCTAGAAGTATGAAATAGAGTGAAAAGTCAGTTTTTTAGGCCAAATTCCCAAATATCAACAGCCATATTTCTCACTAAAATGAAGCAGGATTTATGAATTGAGATCAAGCATGTTTCTGAGATTATCATCACTCATCTATCTGTATTTCTTCAGAGTAAATCAAGTTCATAATGGAAAATCATCTCAAGTCATAAATGAGATAAATGTGGAAGATTACCATAGAATGGTGTAAAGAATTCTTACAGATGATGTAATAAAGAGTTATATACTGAGAGAAATCAAGGAAGCACTTCCATTTTCCTTGATCTAGAACTGAAAGGCAGGAAAATTACATGGAAAAACCTAGTTCTGTTTCCTTTAGAATTATCATGTTGATATTATATTTATTTCTAAATACCCCAATCTCCCCATAAAAATAAAACTACTTTATATGGTTATGATAAAACAATACCTTTTTTGGATCTAAAGTTTAGAATCAAAAAATTTAAATGAAGAACATTGAAGATCCTGACTACAGACATTGAGAGAATAGTGAGAAAAAAATCATAACTTTTCATATCCTTGGAAGATTCACTTGAAAAATCACAGGAGATGATAAGTTGAAGGTATTATGACATTAATATAATTCACAAAATTTAAATCTTTTTCCATAGTAAGTCTTCTATTTGCTGGAATTGCTTCTCTAAGGAAAAAATAACAAATAAATTAAGTTAAAAGGCACAATGAATGATCTATTTGCATTAACAACAAATGCTGATACATCACTAAACATATGGAATTCTACCTAAACTAACTAAGCCTCAGCATCTCCAGATACAATAGGGGAATATTAGTTGCCACTTCATAATACTGTTGAGTCAACTGGATTTTTGGTGGTGCTGGGGATCAAACTGAAGGCCTCGAACATGCTAGATAAGCACTTTACCACAGAGCCACATCCCTAGATGCCCAAAATACTATTGAGAAGAAGACTAATGATAATGTGTTTTAGTAAAATGCTTATTATAATAGATGCTTATGGATAAATATTATGAGAGCCAGAAAATCTCCATTAAAAATAGACAATTGTTGAAAACATACCATGATAATACCAATAGTTAATATTTTCTTATTATCTGCATGTAATTAACTTTACTGTGGGTGGGGTTTTTTCCCCATAGTTTGGAAGATTAAATTACAAGATATGATTCAGTTTATTTGTTCAGAATAGAGGGAATAAAACTGGACTCAAATTATTTGATCTTGTATTCAGATTTTAAAGGCTCCAAACTTTTGACTTTTTGTTTTTAAATTTGAGTTAGTTGCTAAAAGATAGAAGCATATTTTCCTTATCTACTGTATGAGTCTGGAATATATATTCAAAATCATATTTGTAGTAAAAATAGTTTAACATCTTAAATTCTAAAGTTTTACATATGTTTTACAACATGTATTCATGGACTGAACTTGAAATCTTTGCATCTACAACCATTTTTCTTTTTTTATTCCCTAATCCCTTTCCATCTACAAAAGAAATTTTCTGTATTATCATTTTTTTTTCCTTTCCCTCTTACCCACAGACCTGTCTGTGAATGCCTCATTTTCTACTTTAGTATATAGTTCCCAAACATGTGTTCCTTCTTTCTCCTGTAGCAAGTATTCATCTCAAGGAATAATGAAATGAATGGCTTTGATTCATTTAAGATATGAGAATAGGGCTACTCTCAAATACCTAAACCATCTAGGTTAAAGAATGAACCATTAGGCTAAACATAATTTTTTTTTTTTGGCCTAGTCTTTCCATTGAATAAATATCATAATCAAAGCTCATGGTCTGGGTCTGACAAACAAATAATATTAAACTCATAATACCATGAAACATTGCTAACCCAACTGTAGTCTTGTGATCACACTGGTTACATTCTATTACTCTCACAAAGTGAGTATTCAAGATGTGTGGATCTAACATAGCAGACAAGAAAAAATGTAATTACCAAAGACAGCATTAAAGGATAGTCCCTTGGCATTGTGATGTAGCCTCATAGGATTAAAGTTACACTGGAAAACTCATTTTTTGGACAGGATGCATGAATTATTGATTTTAATTCATTACACATTGGTGTAATTTGAAACCTTGTTCTAACCTACCTCCTTATTTAAAAAAACATAGATTTCTTATAGTTTCATCATCAATCTCTGAAAGAGAATAGAAAAGTCACCACCACCACCACCACATGTATACACACACCGTTGACAAACCATAACTAATAGATATACTTGCAAAATATAGTGTTTTTTATGTTTTACTAAAAAAAATTAGAACTTGAATCAAAATCTGATATAGCTTTAAAACTATCTTGCCTGATATCTTTCTCTACCAATATCCTAAGTCTGATAATATTCTCTTCAGAGAATTTTAAGTTAGAGGAGAATATAATAAAAGTAGGGAGGCAAATCAAAACAATACCTTACTGGTCTGAAGTTCCAGAAAGGGGAGATATGTTAGATAGGCTAAGGGTACTAGCAGGAGCAGAACTGATTCTTTTCCAGTTTCTGTTCAATACTCCGGTTCAATACTCTTTTGCAGCTGTCTTCCTGCTGATACATACCCAGGGGGTCAAAAACACTAAGGTAAAATCAAGTGTACAATATGCACAAGCAGAAGAGGAGAAAGATTTTGATTCTGCCAAGTCACTGCCAGCTCCTCTGTGGTTTAAGTGCATCTTAGAGGTTTGGACATGTATCCAGAGTGCAAACTTGAAAACAGAGTATCTATCAAAGTCACCATAATAGCACAACCACAACAACCACAAAACAGCCTGTAGGAAGACTGCCTCATCAATGGAGTCAATATTTGAAGGTCTTGTGGAGCCTGGAGGGTCCTTGCTATTACAAAGTTCAGAAAGAAATCACAGATTTTATCACTGGATACCAGCAGGGCAGTCTAGATTTGACAGTCTACCAATTTCATCTCCATTGTCAGCATTTAGCCAGAAAAAGAGAATTTTATACCAAGTGACCTTCTTTTCCCAAATGGAGAACATAGTTTATTTCTGAGTAATGAATCTATTGAAGAGGAAGAAAGGAAGTAGATGGAAATCTGGAAAAATAAATATAAGAAATGATCTATAAATAAGTTTAAGTTTTATAATCAGATTAAATTTATAATTTGAGCTAGCAATTATTTTATTTCTTTTCCTTCTGCTAGTCTTAATAGGGAGTTTTCTTGAAAACTTGAGATTAATCATAAACAAGAAAAGGACAAGAAGGAGGGAGGGAGTAAGGGAAGGAGGAAAGGATAAAACTGAAATATATGGAAGAGAGAGACTAATTTTTCTAATTTATGGATCTTAAAAATAAATTACTTAGCACTAAGAATCAATAAAAATTGTGCATTTTGAGTTTTCCTCAACAAAATTAATGTTTGCTGTGGTTTGGATGTGGTTTGTTCCTCAAGTGTTCTGGGGGCTTGATACCCAATGTAGCAATATTAAGAGGTGGTAGAAGCTTTAAGAGGTGGGGCCAAATGGAAGGTGATTATGTATTGGAGGCATCACCTACAGAAGAGATTAATGCTGGTATTGTGGATTGAGTGAGTAGTTCTCTTGAGAAAGAGTTGATATAAAAGAGGAATCCTGGCTACTGAATCACTTTCTGGCTTCCTGTCTCATCATGTGATCTCTTCTTTTTGCAGGTATTCCCACCATGATGCCTTCAGCCATACTGTGATATAGGCAGGACACCAGTGTCATGTTTTTTGTATCCTTTAGCCACCAGAATTTATAAAGTACCTTTGAATATATTCTTATAGCAAGAGAAATTGGACTAACAAAGTGTCCATCTGGCAAGCACCACCTAATTGGTGATCATATGAGGTAGCTATTCCAAAGAATTCTTAAAATGCAGATCTAAAGTCCTGTAATCATGTACATATGAACAATGAAAATGGGTTCCATTGAATTTCTTATTTTTTCTAACAAGATTGAAAATAATTATCACAATTTTTTTAAATGCCTACTCTTTTATGAAACTAGTTGCTTCGGGATGGTGGGGGACATGATAAGACTGATGAGCCCCACGTGCATGGGCCATCAACATATTTCATGTCTGTGAAATGAGATTTTTGATGTATGGAATATCATATTGGTGTTTCTAGTATTCTATAAAATCATGGATAGTAATTTTGAAATTACTGTAGCATCCAGAGAAGGTGAATCCTTATCCAAAGCAAGTGCATAAGCAAATAAGAACAAAACACTATTCTTTCCAAGGTGAAAAGTAATCAACCTGCTATCAAGCAGCTGACTGATCACTCTAGGGAATGGTATCATATTGGAGATTCAGTTTTAGTCTCAGCTACTAACAGAAAAATCACTTATCAGTGGCTGTAGCTAGACTGTCCTTGGTGAACTGAAGTTGACATTGCTGAACCCATGCATAAGCTCCATCCCTGCTACCATGCCCTCTTCATTTATAAGCCTATTGCACAGTGACACAAGTGCTTTGGGAAAGAAACTGACTGGTAACCACAAAAGGGGTCATCTTATCCACTTAATTTTTCAAAACTCCTCTGATGAGCATTCCTGTGGGATATGATTTTTGCCTGTTCAGAGGAGTCTATCTACATTCTTCTTTCCCAGGCATCCTTCTCATTAGTTTTTAATCATGTGTCTTTGAAAAACTATTTCTCTAAAGGTGTCTGACTATAGAATACGACAAGACATTACTGTAAATTCTGAAGATTTTGAACTGTGATCCATCTATAGAAAACCCAAAGAATCCAAACAACATCCCTATTTGCCAGTAACACTTTTAGCACCTTTAGATTTGCTGAGTCATGTAGACCAGTGGCAGAGCCGTTTGCACAGCAGTGGGAACCTGTTGTCGAGTTTTCTCTTGTTCTGCACTCGACTTTTGAGTCACTCATTGGAGTTCAAGACCAGAGTAGCACATGAAAATAGAGTTTTTTTCCTAAAATTTAAAGAGACACAATAGGCATCGTGCCACACTTTAGATTAGGGAGAGCTAGATATTAAGTTTCTTTCACCATAGAAGTGATTATCAGGTTGAATAAGTGTACCTTAAGTGATAGACCCACTCTAATCCTCAAGTCTCTCTAGGCCTTGAGATCTCTTCCTTTAGAGTATACTGAGGCAATTCTGGTATTTCAACTTCATTTAGGCAACAAACTTGCATCCATGTTTCAAATAATTAAACAAATAATTACAGTCCTTTATAAAAGAGTTTATGAGTAGCCACATGTAATCTAGAATCTCTGATTAATGGATTCATATCAATAAACTCAGTCTGATTCAAATTTATGTTCTTTCCATCATTATTCCACCCTCTTAATATTTATTTCTGCCCACTTCTTAGATTGTTTTCCAAATACATTGGGGAAAACATGTGTGACTCTTTACGAGTTTATTGTACCCCTTCAGAAGTCCTTATTTTTGATGTTCAACTGGGATTTCAGTCTATTTATGGATCTCGATGCAAAGAGGTCTGATGGAGGTGGTTCCAAAGGATAATCAGTAGGTATGGCAAAGTGACTACCTCAGGGATGCAATTTACATTCTTTTAGACAAAGCAGAAGAAACATTCTGAGATGAGGTTGGAAAGCTTCTACTGGCAAAGAATATTTATTTATGTATTCAATGTCTTCAGCTTCTGCAAGATTCATTCATATGTCACGATTATGATTTTGGAATCCCATTTCTTCCCAACATGCATTCTCATTTAATAGCAGACACCCTGCAAGACTGGTCATTCAATTTTCATTGTACTTCAACTACTGTATTACTTGGTCTGATTTTCAGCAATCTCATCTACCTGGCTACAGGAGACAAGGGTTTTATTGGGAACAAACATAGACATTTTCACATAATTTATTTCATGTTCAAACTGGAAATTCAAATTCCTGAGTGAATTATTTTCTCTATCCACTGTTTCCAATACAATTACAAGTAATCATTTGGTCTCATTATACACACTAGTTTGACAAAAATATTCCAAGGTATAAGATACATGGTCACCTAGAGTTTGCCTCTTATGATTAGTTGATGAGAAGTATTTAGTAGAAGTATTTTAGGTATCTTCATTGCCACATCATGTTACAAACAACATTGTTTTCCATTACTACAGGAAATAGAGATTGATGTTTTTAAAACTAATCATATTAGAAAACTGATTCTAGAAACCCCATAATCCATTCATAAAACTCATTCTCCAGATTCTGTTTCTCTATAACATTCTTTGTAACTAAATCTGTGGTATTATTCAGAGTTATTCAGGGTTCTCCACAGTAACAAAACCACTAAGATGTGTGTGGTGTGTGTGTGTGTGTGTGTGTGTGTGTGTGTGTGCATGCATCCATGAGAAACAAAGAGATTGACTTAAAGGAATTGTCTTTCAGTACAAGTGGCTGGCAATGCTAAAATCTGCAAGACAGGTCAGGTAGACAGAGATATTGGGAAAAATTGATGTTTTAACCTATAGTCTTAAGATCATCTAAAAACAGAATGCATTCACTCTTGGATGAATTTCTCTTATGGTCTTATTTTCTTCAACTAATTTTTAAGGGTCACCAACATCAGAGAGCATAATCAGCTTTACATTAATTTAAATGTTAATCACATGTTTCTAAAGTATTCACAGCAGCATCTAAACTAGTGTTTTACCAAAAATTAGGCATATCGATACATAAAATTAATCATCACAAGCAGCAAAGAAATAATACATAAAAATATAATAAGTTGAATTTCATTGAACTTAAATGCTTTTGCTTTTATGTAAGGCACTGTAAAGAGAGAAGTAATAGGATACAGTGGGAAAAATCATTTGCAAAACACAAAGCTTAAAATGGACTTATCTACAAATTTTTTTAATTTTGAAATTCGACAATAAGAAAATGAAAACACACCATTAATAAATGAACCGAAATATTAGAATAGATATTTTATCATAAAGCTTATTCAGATGTCAAATAAACACATGTAAGATGCTCATCATCAGATATCACTATGGAAACTGCAAATTACAAACAAAAAGAAATACCACTTCAACATTTATTATAATGACTAAACTCCAAACCACTACTAACAATACCAAATTCCAGTGACAATATGAACAACAGAAACCCCCATTTTTTGCTGGTGGGAATGCAAAATGATACAACCATAAAGACACTTGGACAGTTTCTTACACAACTAAACATAGGTACACCTATTGATCCACCAATGGTAGTCCTTCATATTCACCCAAAAGAGTTGAAAACTCATGTGATCACAAAACTCCCATATTTAGATGTTTCAAGTAACTTTATTCATAATTTTCAAAACTTAGAAACAACCGAAATGCCCCTTAAAGGTGAATGGATATGTGTTATATCCATACAATGGAATATTATTGGGTATGAGAAAAAAAAAGAGAGAAAGCTATCAAGCCATCAAATAGCAGAAAGAAATCTTAAATATTGTTACCAAGTAAAAAAACTTGCATTTATGAAAAGACAACATACTGTGTAATTGAAATTACATACATTTGAAAAGTTAAAATTATGGAATAAATACAAAGATCAATGGTTGTAAGGAATTTTGGGAAGGGAGGAATGAATAGGTGGAAAACGGGACTTTTATGCTGTGAAACTAATCTGCTAATACTATGTTTGATACATGTCACTGTACATTTGTCAAAAACCATAAAATATAGCCTACCAATAAAGAGCCCTATGGACTTTTGTTGGTTCATTGATTGTCACATAAGCACTTGTAGAGTACTAGAACAGAGGGGTAGGCTATGTGTATGTATGTCTATACTTTATGCTCAATTTTGCTGTGTACCTGAAACTGTTCTATAAACAAAGATTCAGATTCAGATTCTTCTGCTTCAGAGCGTCTGAGGTACTAATCTTATTGCTGTAAAGTTCCACAACACTGGGCAAATCTCCAAATATTTATCCCTCAAAGGTGATTCTAAAAGGTGAAGTCATAGTTTCATCCTCCAATATCTCTTGCAAAATATACTGAATACTAAAGAAAGGTGACTTAAGTCTATGCTTTTCTACCAGTTTATTAGGTGATAAAAGTCAAGTCTCTCCTTAGTTTCTCATTTTAATAAATATATTTATGTCTCACCTGCTAAAGTTCTTAAGAAGTTTATTTCAAACCCCCAATCTATATGTTATATGTAAAAGTCATGTATAGAATCAATGACAATGTTTGTTACACCTTTGGCTTAGAGTCCCTTATTCCCTCACCTTTTACATCCTCTACTACTGTGTCTGTCTCTATCTTGTCTCTCAGGCAATTTATAGCACAGAGTATACCAGGACTCTCAGATATCAAATCCAAATAATATTAGTTTTAACTCAGTGCCTCCTCATCTTTTACCTCAATATTAATGAAAGACAGTGAATGAAACAATGAGAGAGAATTTTGTCATAATTTGTGGCTAAGTTTTTATTTACTCATTGTAATCTTCCTGAACTCAAAGAATATGTAATAAACATTTGATTAAGTAAAAATCAATAGTGCCAAAAATCTTCATGACTTTGTGAACAGTGATTATGAATTAATCCTTGTAGGAAAGAGTTTTATATCACAAATCTGCTTTCTGTTATACTTGGTTTTTCGTGTACATGGACAGGGATATTGATATGAGAAATAAAAGATAAGACTGATGTTTTGGTTTTGTTTTAGTAGAAATGTAGAAAGTATTTTTTAGATAAATTATATTTAAGTAGTTGGGTAAGTCTGGCAAAGTCCCCAGGAGGATTAGTAAAAAACAAATTATAACAAACATTAATATGAGCATTTGGTAAATTGTGCTATCTCTATTGAGCCAGAAAAATAAAGGAACATGAACCTAAATCAATACCTTGGTAAACAATAATGGTCATGGAAGTATAGTGATTATATTATATAGTGAATATTCATTACCTTTCTTTTTGGAGAAGTACTATAAATGAAAGTAGAAATTTGATAATAAACTCCGTACCCATTTAAAAAGTATGCACAACAGGGTTTCTTCTGAGTCTTCTTTTTGATACTGACTTGGATGGCATCTTTGACTTATACATTAAGAGAAAATGGAAAATTAAAAGTATCCAAGTGAGGTGAAAATGAGTTTAGAAAATGAATATTACATATGCAAGCACCCTATTGTTATCAGGTTACGAAGTTCCCAAACTTCAGCCAAAATATCATAGCATTCAAAATTAGAATCTGCTATTCAAAGTAAATGAAATGTAAAGTTTTTTGAGGTAAGAAATACATCAGAACAAAACCAAAGTTTCAAATGGGTAACAGAGAGTGTCAAGCTCTTTGGAATAATCAAACTGTTAAAAAATATTTTAAATTCATTGAGACCGTATGGTAAGATTTATCAATTCCATAGTGGAGGAAGCAGATGATAAGCTAATTGTATCACCAGCCAGTAACCTCCTTAATAACTAAACGTGTGGTGTGAGATACAATTGTGTGTGTATTGTATGTGTAAATAGTATGCACAAATGACTACAGACATTCATGTTCTTCACCTAGTCATGGTCTGAATTGAAATTTGTATTCCCCTTAATGGCAAAACAAAGGAAACATGGTACTATTTCAGTGTTTACTTCTTTTGAATTTATGGGCTTGAATGCTATTTCAAAGATATATCTAAGGTGGTCATATAAAATTCTTATTGAAAACAGGCAAAATATGATGGTGCATCACCAAGTGATGATTTTTGGATCCATCAGACTTTATTTTCTTACAGTGGTAAGGCTTTATATAAGAATAGCACTGATATAATAATTCTACTACCCTGTTTCAAAAATGGCTTACCCTATGTACATGTATGATTACACAAATGGTATGAATCTACATCACGTGCAACCATATAAATGAAATGATGTACCCCACTTGTGTACAGTGAATCAAAATGCAATCTGTAAAAAATTGAAAGATAAATAAATAATTTTAAAATAATGGCTTACCTAGAACAATTCTCAAATTTTTTGATCTCAGGAAACTTTAATACTCCTAAGAATCATTGAGGATATGAAGAATAATTTGTTAATGTTGATTATATTTTTCTACACTATTGTATTAGAAAATAAAATTTAGACATTTTAAAAAATGATATATAAATACACTATTTCCCATAAAAACAACAATGTCATTACAAGTCATGTAGTTTCTGGACAAATCCATTGAATACTTGTGAAGGAATGAAAGTAAAAAGAGAAAATAATGTTTTAGTATTATTAAAAAAGCAGTTCTGATCATACAAGGTGTCTTTGAAAGAACTGAAATAGGCCCAGGGTTCCACAAACAACACTTGGAGAACCATTGATCTAGAAGACACAAGTTGTTGCTGTGATGTACTTCAAAATCTGTTGGTGCTTTCATATTCTGCCTGATTTCTGCCCACTAGATTTCTGTATCTCCTCCTAATCTCTGTATTCTTCAATGCCAATCATTTATCCAGCCTTTAGCACAAATGTTAAATGCTTTCTTATGTGCCTGGCATTTGCTCTGGGCAAAGAGTAAATGTATAATCCTTGCCTTCAAGATCTGAGAGTACACTGATAAAAACAGTCATAACTTGATTACAAGGATATGCTAGATTCTTTAAGAGATTACAGGTAGTGCTACAAAGGCAGAGATGAGAAAAATTTCCCCAGACTATTGGCAAGATGAGATGATCATGAATGACTTCTGTTTGTTCTTCTATCTCTCTAGAACTTCTTCTTCAAGTCCAACTATATCTTTCCAAATGAGTTTTATTTTGATGAAATCAACTTCAACTCTTTGATTTTTAAATATTGTGTAGCACTTTATAAAGATATTCCATTATAGTGTTTTTCAGCTTTGTTGAGGAGTAATTGACTAATAAAACTTGCATATATTCAAAGTGTACAATGTGATGTTTGTGTATATTTTTGTGTGTATGTACATCACACATGCATTGTGAAATGATTTCTGATAACTGGTTAATTAACATATCCATACACTTCTACTGTTTCCAATATCAGGATAATTAACATATTCATCTACCATCCAGCAAATCTCAATCAAATAACAATACATTATTAACTGTGGTCACCATTTTGTACATCAGGTCTCCAGGACTTATTCATCTTCTATATGAAACACTGAACACTGACCAACATCTCTCCATTTCATCTACCACCACACTCATGAAAATCACCCTTCTATTTTCTCTCCCAAAGAATTGACTTTTTTAGATTCTACATGTAAGTGAGATCATGGAGTATTTGCTTTCTGTGTCTGGTCATTTTACCTAGCAAAAATGTCTTCAAGGCAAATTCATGTTGTTGAAAATGGCAGGATTTTCTTCTTTTTATGAAGCTAAATGATATGTAATCTTTATCCACTCATCCATCAACAAATATGTAGGACTTTTTCATATCTAAGCAATTAGGAAGGGGGCTTTAGGGAGCATACGGGTGTTCTACATAATTTTGTTCCCTCCGATACATAGCCAGCATGGAATTGCTGGGTCATATGGTAATTTTATTTTTAATTTTTTGAAGAACCTCCATACTGTTTCCAGTATGCTGCCAATTTACATTATTTTACACAATCTGTGAGGGTTTGCTCTTCTCTGCTTCCTTGTCAACATTCATTATAGCTTGGCTTCTTGAAAATAACCATCCTGACACACATAGAGTAGTATTTCCTAGTGGTTTTGATTCTCATTTTCTTGATGACAACTTATGTTTGTCAACTATATTTTCGTGTACCCATCTGGCCATTTGTATATCTTCCTTGGAAAAATGTCCGTTCAGATTCTCATTTTGTTTTGTTCTCTTTTTCAACCAGTTTGATTTTGTTTTGTTGTCTGTGTTGCTATTGAGCTACCTGAGTTTCTGTCATGTTCTGGATGTTAACATATTATTGGACATATTGTTTGTTTTCCCCTATTCCTTTCCCTTGTTGTGCAAAGAACGTTTAATTTTCTGCAGTGCCCATTTGCTTTTGCTTCTTCTTGCCTATGCTTTTAATGTCATTGCCATAAAATGTTTGCCAAGACGATGTTGTGGCACTTCTCTCCTGTTGTGTTCTAGTTTTGTTCTTTCATTATTTACAATTGCATATTAAATTTATTTTGAGGTTTTTTTTTTGTGTGTGTGTGTGTGTGTATCTGGTGAGGATCAAATTTTATCATTTTGGACATGGATTTTAAATTATCTCAACACCACTTATTAGGGAGATGTTTCTTTTCTTATTGTGTATTCTTGACACCTTTGCCAAAGATGAGTTGACTATACATGCTGGAGTGAGTCTTCTACAGGGAGTATATATAGTTGATTCATTAAGCCATTATGTCTTTTGTAAGTTCTTTGTTATATTCTTCTCTTGCTTAATATCTGCCTTCATGACTTAAAAATACTTTTTGTAGTGGTATTCTTTGATTCCTTTCTCTTTGGTTTTGTGTATCGGCTCTGTTTTTACTTTGTGGTTTCCACAAGGCTTGTCTATGTCTTACAACAACCTTTTCTGAGCTGATAACAACTTAACTTTAATTGCAAAAAAATCTCTACAATTTGCCTCCTCCCCATTTTGTGGTTTTAGTGTCACAATTTACATCTTTTTCTATTGTACATGTCTCAAATTATTGTAGTTATTGTTATTACTAGAATAGTCTTTTAACCCACATACTAATGATATAAGTGATTTACAATCATTACTACAGTATTATTCTAAATTTAACTTTTTGTTTTTTGGATTTCAAGATCTTTGATGGCAGGAAGCATATGGTTCACTCTTTTATTTTTTTTTCTGATCCCAAATTGTTTTTTTATTTTGATTCTTTATACACAAATGGAATACAGTTATCATTTCTCTAGATGTACATGAAGTAGAGTCATACCATTTGCATATTCATACATGTACATAGGGTAATGATGTTTGTCTCATTCTGTTATCTTTCCTTCCCCTTTCCCCACCCAACCCCTCATTTCTGTCTTCACAATCTATCCTTCTTCCATTCTTCCCTTACCTCTCCCTGACCCCGTAATGTCATTAACTACTTATCAGAGAAATCATTCAGCCTTTGGTTTTTCCGGATTGGCTTATTTCACTTAATAAGATATTCTCCAACTCCATTCATTTACCTGAAAATGTCATAATTTTATTCTTCTTCATGGCTGAATGATATTCCACTGTGTATATGTGCCACAGTATCTTTATCCATTCATCTACTGAAGGGCATCTAGGTTGGTTCCACAATGTAGCTATTGTAAATTGAGCTGCAATAAACATTGATGTGACTGCATCACTGTAGTATGCTGATTTTAAGTTCTTTGAGTATAGGCCAAAGAGTGGGATAGCTGGGTCAAATGGTGGTTCCATTATACGTTTTCTAAGGAATCTCCATACTGCTTTCCAGAGTGACTGAACCAATTCGCAACCAACCAGCACTGTATGAATGTACCTTTTTCCCCACATCCCCAATACCTATTGCTGCTTGTATTCTTTACCATTCTAATTGGGTGAGATGAAATCTTAGGGTAGTTTAGATTTGCATTTCTCTTATTACTAGAGATGTTGAACATTTTTTTCATATATGTGTTGATTGCTCGTAGATCCTCTTCTGTGAAGTGTCTGCTCATTTCCTTAGCCCATTTATTGATTGGGTTATTTGTATTCTTAGTGTAAAGTTTTGTAAGCTCTTTATAAACTTTGGAGATAAGTGCTCTATCTGAAGCGTGTGTGGAAAAGATTTTCTCCCGCTCTGTAAACTCTCTCTTCACCTTAAGAATGTTTTATCTCCTCTCTTCATATTGTTGATTGTATCCTTTGCTGAGAAAAAGCTTTTTAGTTTGAATCTATCCCAATTATTGATTCCTGCTTTTTCTTTTGTTTTGGGAGTCATGTTAAGGAAGTCTGGTCCTAAGCTCATATGATAAAGATATGGACCTACTTTTTTATTTTTTAGGTGCAGGGTCTCTGATCTAATTCCGAGGTCCTTTGTTCACTTTGAGTTGGGTTTTGTGGAGGGCAAAAAAATAGGGGGTTAGTTTCATTTTGCTGCATATGGATTTCCAGTTTTCCTAGCACCATTGTTGAAGAGGCTCTTTTTTCTCCATTGTATGTTTTTGGCACCTCTGTCTAGTATGAGATAACTGTATTTATGTGGGGTTTTCTCTGTGTCCTCCATTCTGTACCATTGGTTTCCCTGTCTATTTTTGGTGTCAATACCATGCCATTTTTGTTACTATTGCACTGTAGCATAGTTGAAGTTCTGGTATTGTGATACCCCCTGCCTCACTCTTCCTGCTAAGAATTGCTTTAGCTATTCTGGGTCTCTAATTCTTCCAAATTAAATTCATGATTGCTTTCTCTATTTCTATGAAGAACATCATTGGAATTTTAACTGGAATGGTATTTAATTTGTATAGCACTTTTGGTAGTATGGCCATTTTGACAATATTAATTCTTCCTATCCAAGAACATGGGAGATCTTTCCAGCTTCTATGGTTTTATTTAATTTCTTTCTTTGGTGTTCTGTAGTTTTCTTTGTAGAGGTTTTTCACCTCTTTTGTTAGATTGATTCTTCCAAAGTATTTTATTTTATTTTTTTGAGGCTATTGTGAATGGTATAGTTTTCCTAATTTCTCTTTCAGAGGATTCATCACTTATGAATAAAAATGCATTAGATTTATGAGTGTTGATTTTATATCCTGCTACATTACTGAATTCATTTATGAGTCTAGAAGTCTTCTGGTGGAATTTTTCCATTCCTCTAAATATAGAATCATGCAATGAGTGAATACACGTTCTTCTTAGCAGCACATGGATCCTTCTCTAAAATAGACCATATGTTATGCCACAAAGCTATTCCTAGCAAACACAAAAAAATATAGATACTACCTTGCATTCCATCAGATTATAATGGAATCAAATTAGAAATCAATGATAACATAAACAGAAACTACTCCAACACCTGGAGACTAAATAATATACTATTGAATGATGCATGGATAACAGAAGACATCACAGAGGAGATTAAAAAAGAGTTCTTAGAGGTAAATGAGAACAATGATACATCATATCAAAATCCCTGGGACACTATGAAAGCAATACTAAGAGGAAAATTCATTGCATGGAGCGCATTCAATAAAAGAAGAAAAAGTCAACAATTAAATGAACTAATATTACAACTCAAAACCCTAGAAAAAGAAGAACAGATCAACGCCAAAAATGTTAGAAGATGGGAAATAATTAAAATCATAGCTGAAATCAATGAAATTGAAACAAAGAAACAATGCAAAAAATTGACAAAACAAAAAGTTATTTCTTTGAAAAAATAAACAAAATTGATAAACCCTTAGCCACACTAACAAGGAGAAAGAGGCAGAAAGAGAAAGAGGGTGAAAGGAAATATCACAACAGATACTATTGAAATACAAAACATAATTAGAAACTACTTTGAAAATCTATACTCCAACAAAATAGAAAATCTCGAAAACATTGACAGGTTTCTAGAGACATATGATCCACCCAAACTGAATCTAGAGGACATACACAATTTAAATAGATCAATTTCAAGTAATGAAATAGAAGTCATCAAAAGCCTACCAATCAAGAAAAGCTCGAACCAGAAGGATTCTTAGCTGAGTTCTACATCTTCTATGGTTTCCATCTTCAAAAAAGAAATCATTTCAATACTACTGGAAGTATTCCATGAAATAGAAGAGGAGGGAACCCTTCCAAACTCATTCTATGAAGCTAATATCATTGTGATACCAAAACCAGACAAAGACACATCAAGGAAAGAAAACTTCAGACCAATATCCCTAATAAACATAGATGCAAAAATTCTAAATTTAACTTTACACTTCCTTTCAGCAGTGAGTTTTACATTTTATATGTTTTCATGTTACTGATTAATTTCCTTTCATTTCAGCTTAAAAAATCTCTTTAGCATTTATTGTAAGGCAGACAAGATAGATGAAGTAACTTAGATTTGTTTGGCAAAGTCTTTATTTCCCTTCAATTCTGAAGGACAATTGTTTTGTTTTTTTCCCCTAGACATAGAATTCATAGTTGGCAGGTTTTTTTTCCTGTTACACTTTCTTCTGACCTGCAAAGTTTTGGCTAAGACATTTGCTCATAGTCTTATAGATGTGCTCTTGTATTAAAAAAAAAAAAAAAAAAAAAAAAAAAACCTTTTCTCTCGCTTCTTGCTTCTTTAGAGGTAAAGCTCATTGAAGACTATGACATTTGATGTATCCAGAGGTCCATATCTTTATCAAGATTTGGGAAATTGTCACCATTATTTGTTTAAATAAGATTTACCCTTTCCCTGTTCTCCCACAAATTCTGAAATGAAATGATAGTTCTCTTTATGGTGTTTCATAAGTACTGTAGAATTTACTTTGTAATATTTTTCTTTTTTTTTTTTCCACTCTGGATCTGTCTTCAAGTTCATAGAGTTTTTCCTTCTGATTGCTCAAATCTAGTATTGATGATGATGATATTCTTCAACTCCAGAATTTCTATTTTTCTATTTGATTTATTTTTATTATTTGTATTTTTCTGTTGAATTTTATCTTTGTTACAAACCATTAACCTGATTTTTCGTTGTTGTTGTTAACTTGTCTATCAGTGTGTTCTTATGACTTGCTGAGTTTCTTTAAAACAATTAATAGAATGTTTAGGTAATTATTATAACCCTTTCTTTGGATAGTTAACCAGAAAATTATCCTTGCTTTTATTTGGTGGAAATATGTTTCCCTAGTTTTTCATATTTCTGGCTGACTTGCATTGATGACAGCACATTTGAGGAAGCAGTCATCTCTTCCAGAGTTTATGGACTGGTTTTGTTAGGGAAAGACCTTTCTCTATGGGTTCAAGGTGCTGGCAGGGTGGAGTGTGATGGTTCTGGCTCTGGTGGGTGTGCGGCATCAAAGTCTCCACAAAGCTCTGTCAGCTGAGGCTCTGTCAATAAAGATTACAAGGGTCCTCCATGGCCGAGACTGAGTGCATTCCCAGTCTGATGGTTTAGATATGTGTCCTCCAAAAGCTCTTGTGTGGGACAACGCAAGAATGTTCACAGGTGAAATGATTAGATTATGAGAGCCTTAACCTAATCAGTGAATTAATCTCTTGGGATAAATTAACTGGGTGGTAATTGTAGGTGGTAGGGTGTGGCTAGAGCAAGTAGGACACTGAGGTGTGTCTTTGGGGTTTATATTTTGTCCCTAGTGAGCGGGGCTTCTCTCTCTGTCACTGCTTCCTTGTTGCCATGTTCTGAGCTGCTTCCTTCACCATGCCCTTCTGTCATGATGTACTGCCTTGCCTCAAGCCCAGAACTGTGGAGTCAGCCAACCATAGACTGAACTTCCAAAACCATGAACCAAAATAAACTTTTGCTCCTCTAATTGTTCTTGTCAGGTCTTTTGATCACAGCAACACAAGCTGACTTAAAGAACCAGTAAGAGTTATTAGGGTTTTACATAATGAAGACTGTTGAGGTTCTCTTGAAATCTGTTTCTCCCACAGAGAAAGTTGTAGCTGAAGGTATTTCTCTTGATTTCTTGCTCTATTTGAGGGTGCATTCAAGAAGACGTGACAATGACATATTATGCATCTATGACTGATGTGCAGAGTCTGTGGAGTGGCCACTGAACAAGGGTCTGTAGCACATGCAAGCATGGAATGACAGTTAATCCAGAGACCAAGGCACAGACATACTGGTCATAGCAGTGACTCCAGTGTACATAGTGCAGGTGCTTGTGGAAAAACCACAGAGACAAAGTCTGGAATGTAAGCATAAGCAGAGCTACAGTGGCTTTGGGTGTCTGGGATATGGACTACCTTACTGATCGTGGCTGTGATGTTTGAGTACAGTTGCTCATACAGTAGCAGTGAAATTAGGATCAGGACGATAGGTACTTACAGAACAACCATAACTTCAGGTCCTGGGTAAGCCTAATCTACGGCTGAGACTCATGTCTGAGATGCTGAATCATGTAGTATGTCTGGGAAGCCACAGTTTGAGACATGGGCACATGTAGAGTAGCTGCAAACCTAGGTCAAGGACACACACAGATTTATGGGGTGATGGTGGCCCCAGCCCATGAAAGTATAACAGTATCTTCTTGGGGGTGTAGGAATTACAACAGCATTTCTCTATATGGAGGATCTTTAGTGACAATGTCTAGGGTTACCTCTGTGGAGAAACCCAACAGTGTCCTCTGAAGAGTAGGCCACTGAGAACCATGGTGGTACCTGTTACATTGCTGATATTGACAGTCTCCACCCTTCTTTGTTCTACGCCATCTCTAGGTGTCTCTAAGTGTCGCAGAAAGAATCCCAGCAATTCTTTCTGTGTAGTTATTCTCTTTTTGTTTGTCCAATTTTTTTTGCTACAAGCTATTAATTGAAACTGTTACCCCTTCTAAGATTATTTTTTTCATAGATAACTAATTTTTTTGTGGGAAAATTAAAATTGGTATCTTATTCCTCTTTCGGACATCCCCTTATGATTTAGATATGTGATGTCCCACAAAAACCAAAATGTGAGACAATGCAAGAAGTTTCGCAGATGAAATGATTAGGATAGGAGAACCTTACCCTAGTCAGTGGATTAATTCCTTGATAGATAATCTGGCTGGTGAGAGTAGGCAGTAGGGTGTGTCTGGAGGAAGTAGGTCAATGGGGGCATGCCCTTTAGGTTTATCTTTTGAACCTGCTGAACGGATCTCTCTCTTTCTGCTTCCTGGTTGCCATGTACTGAGCTGCTTTCTTCCTCAACATCTCTCTACCATGATGTTCTGCCTCAGTTGGACACAGAGTTTTGCAGTTGGCCAACCATGGACTGAACTTCTTAAACCATAAGCCAAAATAAACTTTTTCTCCACTTTAAGTTGTTCTTGTCAGATATTTTGGTAGCAGAAACACAAAGCTGATTAAAACACATCTCACTTACAATTTTAATGTTTTTCTTTACACAGTGAGAATTAAAGCCACTGAATCATCAGTAAAAGACAAATATCTTTGAGGCACTAAAGATAGTTCACTTTTCGTAAATTAAGAAAGTATATATTTTATGTTGTGTAGTTTAGCACCTCCTATGAATAACCAAAAGATTGACATTAACTGAAGGTTTGGGTATTCTACTTTTTAAAGTCTCTTCTTTTTAATCTGGAAAGGAAAGCTTGTGTGAATCATGTAGGAAGAAAAGAACTACAGGGATGGATTTCCAAATCATTTGAGACACAATAGCACTAGTGATACTGGTGCCATTAGAAGTGAGCAATAAGAGACAGGACAGAATGCCTGTTTGCCTTTGGTCACATTCTGCCTTTAGGGAAGAATCATATACTCCCTTGAAAACCCAGGATGGCAGGTTGTCATCTCTTGATCATCTATCTGAACTTTGACTTTAACAGGTACTAGTAGCAGAACAAGATATTGTAATGACCATAACAACTAGCTCTAGAACTAGAATATGTAAATTCAGATCCTCAATCAATTCCTTGCTAGCCATGGAGAACTGGGCAAATTATTTAACCTCTTTGTGTTCCACTTGACTCACTTATAAAATTAAGATACTAATAACTCTTTATTCATAGGAAAAAGTAAATAAATCAACATGCTTAAAGTATCTGGGAAATAATACACATTAAGCAATTGTTATTGCCACTAAAATGAAACTTTAATAAAAGAAAAACACGTTTCCTAGCTGTTATAGGTACAGCATCTAGAACAGTACTTTGAACATAATACCAATGCATATTTGTAAATGAATTATCATAAGTTAAAATGAGTATGGAACAGTTGATAAGATTAGCTAAACAGATCTCTCTGTGACTGTGCAGTGAGCTGAAATCCAACATTTTGGACCTTGCAAATCTCCTTGGCCTCTGAAGCATTTAGGAAGGATAGGGGATTCAATTAAGAGATAATAAGTTTGCAGCAGTTTTGAGATCTGGGCTCTAACCAGTGTTCATTTAATTGAAATAAAGTAGATGACAACTACAGTTTATCTCTGTTTTGTGATAGAGATTTTACTTGTTATATTTGTGCCATAACACTGATCATATTGTGTTAAACCTCCTTATGTATCTCCAAACAAACTAGCAGGAAAAATCTGATATAGATTTAGAGAAATCACTTTTTAGTGGGGAGATATTATTGCCCAATAGTAACAGAGTCTTCTCTCATTCTTCCAGAATAAGATATGTTCCAATTTAAATACTAAAAAAAAAGATATAGGCTCTTAAAACATACATATTTGTATTTATTCTCTGATCGTCCCACTATTTTTCATCAAGATAGTTCATCTTAAATCAGAGAGAAAAATAGGGAGATTTTTTAGTTTCTAAGTAACAGTTCTGTAATTCATAAACATCTTCATTGTAAAGAATTCATTCTTTTCTCATTAAAAATACTGATGAATAAACAAGAACCAAGTCTTCATTAGATTGGAAGAGGAAAAATTTGAGGGTAGAAAAAAAATCAACAAAACCATTGGAAGCATTATGCTGTCAATAAATCAACCAAAAGGAAACTCAGCCTTTTATAAATGCTATAATGGTCTTGAAAACCTTCCTATGTCAACAAATGTAACATCAGCCTCTTGTAGTTAAGCGCGAGAGTTGCTTAGTCAGGAAAATAATTATGATTAGAAAGTTATTCTGTATTTTTTTTTAAAAGAAGGAATGAGGGTTGAATTCAAGGATATAGTAAATTAACCAGCATCACTTCACTTACAGATGGACAGGACACTGATTGGGATTGGTGAAATTGATGGACCATTTTTCCTTACTTTATTGCATTGTATTTTTTTCTTAATAGATACCTTCCCTCAGTTACATCATTTTAAATGTAGATTAGGATATGTATGCATCCACTAGGGATTTGTAAGGCATACTTGCTTCCAAGCCCACCATCTCATTTAATTCTCACTAAGGTCCTGTAATGTACACAACATTATCTCCAGCATGCATGAGGCATATGACGTTTACAGCAGTTAAGTACCTTCCCAAAGTCACACAGGTTTAATTGGAACAGGTTAAACTTTGAGACCACACCTCATAACTTTGTGTTTAATGTTTGTTAATGATTACGTTTAGGTGATATATTTCAAAAGTCTAGTGATTTTACTTTATTATGTTTATAAGAATTTGATTTATGTACCCCAGAGTTAATATTCTTTATTTCACTTATTTATCTTATAGTCCTATAATTAGTATAGCACGTTATTGTGAACTTCATTTAAATATGATCAATAATTTTAATCATTCCCAAGGCACAGTCAAAGTACTTAACCACATTTGCCATCTATCAGAAATTTCTCTTCTTCACTTGGTCAGCTATGTGTAAGTTCACCAGACAAAGCTCAACCTTATGACTTAACAGAATCTAAAGATATACTGAATTCCAGTGCAGAACCCATGCTACAGTGATAATAATTTTAAAAACTATAAAATAGTGCAAAGATGAGTTAAAATTTCTCCTGGTCTCTTTGTTCCAGGATCCTGTTCATTGTGTAGACACCATAAGATGAAGATGGTCAGAAGACTAAGTCAGATGACATTTTGTTGATAAAGTTTCACTCCTTCAGTCTCTCAGGAGCCTCTTGTTGCCTCATCTTTTTTTCTTATTACTAGGAAGAAAAATCTGAATATGCAGTTCAGTCCATTTAATACCAATACCAGGCATTAATTTTCAAGAAGACCACTGTGTCATCTTCTGAGGAATATAATTCAATATGCTGTTTAGAATAACGCATAATTTATAAAGTAGCTAATGTCTTAGACAGATGTTAGGTCAAGGCTGACTGTTTCCCTGTAAAAAGTTACAGATATGGACATATTCAATAGACGTCTAAGTTTTCAGGGGCTAATGAAACACAGACACTTTCTCAGGTTTCTAGGCACATACTATAGGAAATTTCTGCATGCTGTCAAATCAATTTGCTTCTTAGGACCAAAAAGAAAATAAGAAAGTACTGGTACAATTAGCTACTAGAATATGTCATTTTATTTTTATGTGAAAGATTACATTCGCAAAATGCGTCCTTAGAGGAAATGGGAGGTGAGTGAACTTCAGGATTTGAGCATCTGGTTCCTGTTTCTATCATTCTTATTTTGCTCTGAGTTATTTTTCTTTGGTTTGTTAGGCCCAAGAACAAATTATCTAGCTTTACAACCAAAATGAATCACCATGTGAAAACAGAGTTACCTTGAAATTTCCATGATGTTAAGTGGTTGTAGCAGGACTCCAGCTACATGACCTGCTTAGCTGGAACCGGTTTAATTCCTTGGCCAGGATGTAGGTGGACTGTAAGATTGTGATAGAAGCTGAGGTGATTCACATGATAAGGGAGGAGGGTATGGAAGACAAATGACATAATTAATGAGTAAGAATCTTTTTATTTCCATTTTAATGCCTAAACAGAGGAGAAACATGTGATAGTTTCTGGCAAAACACACTGTGTTTTGAATGTGCATTGTAGCAGTAAAGTACGGATGTCCATGAATGGAACATGGTGAAATGTATTTGGAACTGTCAGACTGGAAATTGGTTTTGACCTCTCCTAGAGTCTCATGAATACAGTAAGATACTGGAATATGTGCAGAACATCAAATTCCATGTTGAAAATGTGAAGGCATATTTCTAGATATAAGTTCTGTCCTTAAAAAATGCCCAAATCATGTGTACCTCTCTCTTTACTGTGAGAACATTTTCCTTAATAGCAGGAGAAAGGTGAAGCTAGGTAACACTCACTGAGAAGTCAAATATCCAAGTGTCCCTCCACTGTGATTGCTTCTATTAGATCTGATACTTCAAGAACCACTGCTCATTTTCTTTTATAGAAGACAAAACACTGATAACCACAGCAGAAAATCTATATTCTTTAAAATGTGTAAGTAGATGGTAAGCACTAACGTGAAGCAGCTTCAAGAGTGTTATTTTGATTTTCTTTGTGATGTTTTCTGAAGCCTTAACAGTACTGTATTGTATTGGTTAGGTTTTCATCGCTGTCACTAAAATACCTGACACAAACGACTTAGAGGAGGAAAAGTTTGTTTTGGCTCACAGTTTCAGAGGTTCTATGATTGTCTGGCTCCATTGCTCTGGGCCCAAAGTGAGGCAGAACATCATGGTAGAAGGGTGTGGAGGAGGAGCACTACTCTGTTTATGGAGGCCAGAAAGCAGAGAGAGAAAAGGGAAGGGACGACAGGGAAGATGAACCCTTGCAGGTCATGTTCCCAGTGACCCACCTCCTCCAGCCACACCCAAACTGCCTACACCCACCACCCTGATAGTCCATTCAAATTAGCATATCACTGACACACTTGAGAAATGAAGAGTCCACATTTTCCATCTATCATGAAAGGATTCATAGTCAATTTTGCATAGTCTATTTAAAATAATGGAAATATTTCACAGAATGGAATTCAACAATTAAAAATGGTGGTGATGAGTTGAGTTAGGCAATTCTAAAATGTACACAAGAGACTGATGAAAGGGCCACATTCAGTGTTGCAAGCTTGTAATACCAGCTACTTGGGAGGCTGAGGCAAGTTCAAGACCATCTGGAAAAATTAGCAAAAACCTGTCTCAAATAAAAAATTAAAAGGTCTGGGCATATAGGTATAGTGCCCTGGATTTAATATCCTATACAGAAGGAAAAAAGAAAAAGAAAGAAAAAGAAAGTGCAAATATGAATAAAAGAAATAAAAGTAAAAACGGAAAAAGCACATGGAAAGAGTATACTGTGAAAGTAAAAATGTAACAGTTAAAAATGAGTGCATGTAGCCAGGTGCAGTGGCCCATGCCTGTAATCCCAGTGGTTCTGGAGGTTGAGGGAGGAGGATTGCAAGTTCAAAGCAGTCTCAGCAAAAGTGAGGTGCTCAGAAGCTCAGTGAGAGCCGTCTCTAAATAAAATACAAAATTGGGCTGGGGATGTGGTTCAGTGGTCAAGTGCCTGTAAGTTCAATCCCTGATACCCTCTCCCCAAAAAAGTGAGTGCATGAAAATTAACCTGTATAGATTAAAGTGATTAAATTGGGTAGCATTTATAATATACTTTCTTCAATTTTTAATATTAAAATACTGTGCCAGCTTTTTATTATTTTTTATCATGCTATGAAAAATGTTCCAGGAATGTTAATATAATTGGTTAATGAATTTTTGTTCTTATGGTATTTCTTTTCTCGTCATATATTTGGAAGAAACAAAGTATAGAAAGTGTCATTTAGTTTTGTATCCAGGAACAGGAAATAGGTTTTTGGTTGCTCTCACCAGTAGTTTGTGCAAAAATTGTTTCCCTCTTTCACAAAACATCAAGATCTCACACAGAGAACATTTACTTCCTCCAAGTTAGAAAAGAAGTCCATCCGTCACTAAAACTCATTCAAAATCATGCTCTTAAGGTAAGGCACAATGCTCCCCACCAGAAGGAATTGTCAAATATCAACCAAACTGGGGACAAATGGACTCCATAGGAAGTCAAATACTGTCACAATTTCTTGAACTTCTGAAAGTAAAGCCAGAGCATGAACCTTCCAGTTTAGGAGAATTACTACCACATCCAAATTTCAAAAGGTGATGGAAGAGGTTGTTGAAGCAACATTACCTTGATCTCATTTTAAATCTTTTTTAGTTCAAATAGCCTTTTTAAAGCTTTTGATAAAAATGCCTGATGCGAAGTGTTTTTTGGTTGTTTGTTTGTTTGTTTTTAAATCAGGTGATATAATCAAGAAATCTTTTAATTGGAAGGAAGGTACAATTGTATAAGGCAAAAGTGTATGTTGGGTTTTGCTGCAATCAATGGAATACATTGAGGCATAATGAAAGCAAAAGCACATCTATCCTTTTTCAGCACTACTGTGTCAAAACAGAGAAGACCTCTGCAACTTGGCATTTAAGTGCTCCTAAAAGAGATCTGAGTCAAGATATGTATAAGTTCCCTGCTACTCTCTGTGAGCCAAAACATCAGAATAAGCAACCTGGTCTATCTTTTCTGAATTTTGTGGAATTTGTCAAGTGTAAAGATGGAACAAGTCATTGCATTAATTTTTTTCTATACTATGTGTGAACTTTCTTCTTGACTTCAACTGTTTCAAGAGATTTTCAAAACCTGAGTTTTAGAAACATAAAATCTAAAACAGATTATCATCGTTGTTATTTAAATTCTGAGAAATTTAGGCAATTTCACTACTTTTATCTTAGCCTGAATTGTTTTTGGAAAAATCTTTTGCCTCTGTTGAGGCTCATGAAATGCACCTTCTCTTCAAATTTGTAGCCATTCAAGTGTTTCAGTTGTCTAAGAATTATTCAATACATTTTCAAAGTATTAGTATTCTTGATTAGTTTTTTCTCTTTATAATTTCTTTAATCAAATTAATTAATTCTGCTTCTAATTTTTGTACAGAAATTCTTAATACCTTGCATCAGAAGTGTGAAATGTAATAATATATTGTGTCTCTAAAATTTACAATAAAAGAGGACAAAATTTTCCTTTTCACTGTGCTTGAAGAGGAAATTAGTAGTGTTAAAATAATGAAATAATGACCTCACTTATATTTTAGCATTACACAAATAGTGAACAACTGATTATGTATGGTCATGAAATTGTCAAACTCTACTTATGATCAATATTGAGAACATTATTAGGATAAAGGGATCTGTATACATCCAATTTCATAAGAGCAATTTTATCTACACACATTTAATTCAAAGTCTTTTCATGAAATAATCTCACTGAATTTTCATTTCCTCATGTAAGTTTTCTTCTGCATTGCGTCTGTTAAGCAGTGCTACTGACTGAAACATCTTGTTTGTGTTGTTGAGAAACATTACAATTTATAGTGGAATATTACACTGAGATAGTTATATCCTAAAGTATAGACTTTATCTATGACAGTATCAAACTTTTTGAAAAAAATCATTATCACATATTGGTTGGTCTTTGACATTTAGTAATTATTACAAATGTTCCATTATCAATTTTTCACAACTTGATTTAAAACTGATCAGAAGTATTTGATGTCAGCTCATTTTTGGTGACCCTAGGAGACATAGAACTTAGTCCCTTTCAGGTTTCACCCATTACATAATGAATTTTTGCTCAATAGCTGAAAGACGTGCCTTTACTGGCTCTGACATGATTCTGTATACATCCAACTCAGCACTGATTGTGAAACAAGTTTCAGGTGATGTTTTCAATAGTTACATCACAGCACTTGGGAGTCACATCTCAAAGAACATGCAAGTAATCAGAAATTATAAATCTGGCAATCACCATGACTGTATTTTAAGAGATAAAATGGCATAAAAATTGTTTTCCCTTTTCTTTTATGAAAACTCCTTTTAAAGTTAATAGTGTAATTCTGCTTAGTGTGGCTGCTTAGTGTGGCTGTATATACTGGAATAGTATTTTGCATTTAAAAAATATTTAACACCACCATTGTCTGATTAAAAGTTGTGTGCCTTTTTCTTCCCTTCATATGGACTATCAAATTATTTGCCCCTCATCCATCTCTTTAAATAAACCAGGATAATACCTAGAATATAAATTTATTGAATGAATTATTTTATGTTTTGATTTGATGGCTAGTCAATCTGGCTATATCTGACTCAGAGGTCTTTAAATTACTTGCAGTTGTCATAATTGCATTGCTTTTAGGTAATAGCAAATGACAGAATTTACATGCTGCAATAGTTTGAAATGTCCTCCAAAGGTCAATGTGTTGAAGTCTTGGTCCTCAGCCTGTGGAGCTACTGAGAGGTAATAGGAACTTTAAGAGGTAGAAACTAGTGGGAGATTATAGGTCATTGTGGGTGTGCCCTTGAAGGGGATAATGGGACTTTGGCCTTTTGGTCTTCCTCTCTTTGCATCTCAGCCATGAGGTAAACCAATTTTTCTCCATAATATATTTCAAGCCATGATATACTACTTCACCACAGGCCCAGAAACAACAAAGCCAATTGTTTGTGGACTGACATCCCTGAAACAATGAGCCAAAATAAACCTTTTCTCTTTGTAAGTTCTTTTTCTCAGGTATTTGTCACAATAACAGAAAGCTTACAAAGCTACTGTCTCTTTGATACTTTTCTGACATTAGCACATTAATTTGAATTATCCAATCTCTTCTTAGAAGGCAGAAGGAATATAAATTAAGATCCATCTGAGTTAATGTAAAGAAAGGGAGTCCAAAACTCAAAGTGATACAGACAGAAATAAAACTTCAAGGAATTTCATAGTTCTAGAGAGCCTGGGAAATTAGTAACTTATATGACAAGGGCAAATAGATAACAGATGAGAGTTAGAGAAGCACTGAGGAAAAATCTCCTTCTGTATACTTTTATATAGTATTCTTATATTTAATATCAGTGTCTACTAGAGGTCTAAATGTAAGAAACTTATAAAACTATCTGTATCTAGGCAGAACCAAACAGAATAATATTGCACAGTAATTGTGGGTTGAGGTAGAATGTTGAAACTAAATATCATATTTTCCATGTGGGAAAAAAAATAGCGATAGAAGCTTTTCCTAAGTTAATGAATCAATGCATTTAATGATTGTCTTCTAAAGACTACAACAAAATTGTCATAGAACACTTCCAACCATATCATTCCATTACATGGATAACTACTTTGGCAGAAATTGCCAGTCCATACCAGTCTAGATCTATATATGGATGAGGTATTATTAAATCTTAGGAGGTCTGCTTAGGAGCAAAGAGTTAATGAAAGAACTACTAAGAAGATGGAGTTAACACTAATTCTAATGCCAGACATTCTATAGGGCAAAGAATGTTCAGTAAAACCTGCTGACTTTGTCACTCAATTAAAAACAAGCCAGAGACATATTTTGAAATATAAGTAATTATTGGGAATGTTATTGGTGCCCAACTTAGATCACAGTTTATGTTTGAAATACCTGGCGATTTTGATACTGCCATTTACCGGTGATAAGTCCTGCTTCCTCAGGTGTTGAAGCATAATGCCAGAGAAGCACGCCGAGGCAAGTGTAGAGCAGAAAGTAAGAAGCTTTATTAAAGAAAAGTAAAAACAGACTTCGCTTGGGTGGAAAAAGGGGACCCGAAGGAGGACTCCATGGGATGAGCAAGTCTTGTCCTTTTTTTAAGTTTTATTCTTCTGTTCATTCTCCCTTACCTCTTTCCTTCCTGCCTGTGACTAGGCCCAGTTTTGCAGATGAGATTCAAAAGAGAGAAACAGATGGGGAGGGGGAGGGCCAAAGTGATTCAGGCAGGTAAGAGCCAAGGGGGTATTAATTAGGAACTTTCTGCCTAGGGCAGGTAAATTTGGTAATGAATGGACTCCTGAGGTCTTTGATGTTCCATTCTCCCAGGGGCAATCTCCAACCTCCAGATGCAGATGGCTTTCATGGCCTCCATTTCCTTGATTTGACCTGATTTCTTATTTCTACACTAACTGCCTGTCCCCAATTCTAGCTTCATTTCCCCCTTTTGTTTAGGAACTCCTTACTGCTGGAAGGAAAGTGGGCAAAGATCACTCTGGTTGCTTCGAGCTGAATTGGGGTGGCGTGGGGCAGGCAATTTGGAGTTCCTTTTTAGAAATCGGGTTGATTGAGGGGTCCACAGTAAAAGTCTGGTCGAGAAGTAATTGGCTGGAGGGTCATTTGAGAGATGGGCGGTCTATAATAGAAACGAGAAGTTATGAGTACTGGGATAAGATTAATGCAACAGTAAATGCCACAGCATGGGAACATGCTGAAGAATATGATGGTGATGATAGAGACTAATAATGTTTTCCACCAGGAGGTACCAGAGAACCAGGAACTAAGAATTTGTTCCTGTGACAAGTCTGGGGAGGACATGGCCTCTATCTGAGAGTGTAAATCTTTAAGGATGTCAGTCACATTGCCAGTGCTGTCAAGGATATAAACATAGCATTCAGTTCTAATAATGGCACAAGTACCACCTTGGACTGTAGTGAGAACATCTGAAGCCATCCAATTTTGTAAGACAGCTTTCCTCATGAGTGTTACTTCTCTGTTCAGGAGAGAAATACTTTCCTCAACATCATGGAGGGCAGTTTAAGTATAATTGTTTAGTGTCTCCATATGCCACATTACATCTTCTAATTTGTGGAATAAAAATTGAAGCTAGATGATCATGCCAACGAAAAACAGATCATCCCCATCTATGGTGAGATTGGGGAGATTTGCTGTTCTATACTTGGGGTCCATCTCCTTTGCATCCAGGGTTACCCAATAGTACATCTTCCTATCCAGCCTGAGGGAAGCCAGGGCCATAAGTTAGTTCCACATATCCACTGGGTCCCATTGGGTGCTGGTCAGCTAATTTCAGGTCTAAAGAGCCAATTAGTTCCAAACCAATTATCTTTCTGTAACCTAGTGACATATTGCTGGGCCCAATTTAGAAAAGAGTTAGTGTCAGTGGATCTGTCTACAATAATAAAGAAAGAGAGGAAGAAAAGTTTACATATCACCATTGTCTCTGTGGATAAGAATTTTAGGTCTTCTATTGTAGTGCAGGAATATCGTTCCTCAGTTCCTTGGGAAGAAGAAGTTTCTTTGGGAGTTGACTCAGGATTGCAGGCTTTAACTCAAGAGTGGTAAATTTAGTTCTCCTGCCCCAGCACTTTTACTGCAGAGGGGGTAGATAAAATTACAGGAAAAGGCCCTTTCCAAATAGGGTCTAAATTTGGAGAATTTGAAGGTATGATCTTGTTCATAACTAGATCTCCAGGTTCATATAGAGGTGGAGAAGTGATTTGCTCAGATATGGGATATTTACAGATTTCAGTTTGAAACTTGGTCAATTGTGTGATACCAGCCACAAAATCTGCAGTTTCTTGATCTTTAAGGCTATCATTATTTAGGAATGATCTCCTGTATAAGAGTTCAAATGGACTCAGCCTTAATGTTTTTGGGGTGTTCCTGATTCTGAGTAGGGTCAAGGGAAGCATTTTAGGCCATGGGTAGTGAGTTTCTTGAGTGACTTTTCTTAGATGTCTCCTTAGGATGTCATTAGTTTTCTCTACCTTTCCTGAGAACTCAATGCACAATGGAGATGGTATTTTATGCCTAGGGCTTTGGATACTCCGAGTGACAGCTGCCTTGAAAGTTGCTCCATTGTCACTTTGGAGGCTGAGGGGCAGCCCAAATGAAGGAATTATTTCCTGTAATAAGACTTTGACTGCTTCTCCTGCCAGTTCAGTTCGGGAGGGATGGGCCTCAGTCTATCCAGTAAAAGTATCTACCATAACCAATAAATATTGGAATCGATTGCTCTTAGACATGTGAGTAAAATCAAGTTACCAGTCTTCTCCAGGGAATTGCCCTGTCCTTTGTAATCATGGGGCTTTTTGGCAAAGTTAAGTGGCTTATTTCTCTGGCATGTCTCACAGGCTTTGACTATTTGTTGAATTTTTTTGAAATATGTTTCCCTTTAAATATCTCTTGAGTTGAGAGTGTTTTCTTCTCCCAGATGGAAAGATCGATGTAGGATTTTTAAAATCTTGCATTGGAAATTAGCAGGTAAATAAAGTTTGTTATTTTCCATTTGAATCCACCCAGAAAATAAGAGATTACCTTCTTTAGAAGAAGACTGCTGTGTTTCTTCCTGTGTATATTGAGGTCTTATCTTTGGGGGAAGGCCTGTCCATATTAGAGGGGCTAAGGTTGTCATTTGTTGTAGAGTCCCCTTAGCAGCCTCTTTGGTTTGCTGATCTGCTCGTCTGTCTATTGCCTTCTGTTATCTCATTATTCCTTTTTGATATCCTGGGCAGTGGTTTACGGCTACCTCTTTGGGTGAATGGACAGCTTCTAATAGCTTTAAGATCTGTTCATAGTTTTTTATAGCTGTTCCCCCAGTTGTTTGAAATCCTCTCTCTTTCCAAATTGCTGCATGTGCATGCAGGGTTAGGTAGGCATATTTAGAGTCAGTATAAGTATTACATTTCTAATTCGAGGGCTCTTGTTTGGGCTCTTAATTCTGCAAGTTGTGCACTTGTGCCTAGAAGCAAAGATTGTGCCTCTAAGGTGTCATGTTAGAGTCACCACAGCATCCAGCTTTGCGTTCTCCTTGTTCCATCCGTGAACATGGTGAGGTCTGGATTAGACAGGGGAAGGTTTTGAAGGTCTTCTCAGACTGAGTAATTCATAGCTAGAACCCATTGGTAGGCATGTTCAGGACTTTCCTCTTAAGTTTCTGGGAGGAAAGTGGCTGGGTTTAAAATAAAGCAAGTCCTTATCTGAGTTATGGGTTCTTCCAGAAGTAAAGTTTGATATTTTGGAAGGCAACTATTGAAAGCCATAGTCCTCCTTTGGTGATTTAAATTCCAGAGAGATCATGGGAAGTGTAGACAATAAGGTCTCTTCCCTGGGTGATTTTGATTGCCTTAGGGAAGAGTAGGGTTACAGCTGCAATTACTTGCAAACAATGGAGCCATCCCCATTCCTGCTTCACTTTTAGTGTCACTTGCTATTAGCACACATCTGTCATTCTCTATCATTTCCTCTCCCTAACCCTAACCCAGTGACTGACTGAATAAGGGGAGCAAATGTGGTCCTAACTTCAATACATTCTGTGCTCTGAGGCTTTCCCCACAGACACAGTGTGAAGCTAGTCCCACATGTGACCACGTTTTTACCCAACTTCATTTCCCCTATCCTACCATGCTTCCTTCAAGTTCCCTATCCTCAAATAAATGTAATCACATGTTCGAGAACACATCTCAAACTCTGCTTCTGAGAAAACAGATATATGGCAATGATCTTCATTGGTTGCCTACATCTCATGTGTTTAAAGTTTCTGTTGCTCTTGTAGGGAAGTTTAAACTTAATTGAGCTGCTGGAATAAACTGACAAAAGACAGATTAAGAGGATAAAAGCCATAACAATTTTTTTAAAGTGCGTAAGCCCTACAAAATATAAGAACTCTAAGAGGTGCCATATGGTTGAGGATTTGATGCTTTCTTCTAGGAGAGAGGGAAATGGTGGGAAGGCTATGGCAATTTTTGTGGAGTAGTAAATCATTTTTAAGGGAGAGAATGAGTTGGAGAACAGAAATAGCCTGGGACCAAGATCCTCAGAGTTCTAAGTGCGGTGTTTAGTTTTCAGTCTTCCTGTTAATGAAATTTTCAGTATGAGGACTAAGGCAATATGTATTCTTTGGCAGATCTGTTTTAAATTGATAAGGGAAGTTCAGAGAAAGCCCTTCCCTGTATCAATTGTTCCTCAGGTGCTATCAGTTTAAAGTCCAAAGCAGCATATTTTGGGCTATCGTTTTCTGAACTTCGAGGTTCTTATAGGAAGATTTACAAATATTGATGACCTATTAAATGCACAGTGTTTTGTCTATATTATCTATTTTAATCCTCTAAGCATTACTTTATGTAGATGTTGTTACCTCATTTTTCAAAGGGTGTTTCTGAAAGTTCAAATAAATTTAACCAAGTCACTCACTTAAAAAGTGACAGAACTGATTTAAAAAAGAAGTGATGGAACTGAAATTAAACCAAGTTTATCTCAATTAAAAATTCATAGACAGCAGAATTGTCAAACCATAAGACTAACCATGATTTCCATGTGCTATGATATATTCTTATTTTATACAGACACATGAATAAGCATATAAACCATGGAAATATTTTTCATCCGTGTGGTTCCAAATACATGCCATCCATAGAAAGATGATAATGATAGTTAATGATTATGTTCATCACTGGTTCTCAAACTCAAATATTGTACCTATTTCTTTCACAACTGTCCTATTGCTGCTTCACAAGTATTACAAACCTAGAAGTTTAACACAAATGTAAAAAAATTGTTTATTTTACAGCTTCTGAGGATGAGAAGTCTGAATACAGTGTGGTTTGGCTAGTTCTACTTTGAGCTTCATAAAGAAGCTTCAGGGTGTCATTAGGACTTCTTTCTTTCCTGAAAGCTCTTGGGTAAAATGTACCTGTAAATTCAATCAGGTTGTTGGAAGAATTCAGTTTTATGTTGTTTTAGGACTAGGTGCCCCATTTCCTGATAGGCTGTCACCTGCAGGGCCACCCAAACTACTATGGAGCTCTATTTGTCCTTGCAGGTGGCCCCTGCATCTCAGAATCACTCTTCTGCTTAAAATCTCTCTGCGTTCTCATATATAGCTCTCTGAATGCAGCCAGGGAATATTCTCTGTAGTTAAGGGCCATGCGAGTAAATCAGGACCATGTGATTAAATTAGGTTTACATAGATAATCCAGGTCCATACCTTGATTACATATACAAAGTCCCTTTTTTTATGTAATGTAACATATTCACCATCTCTAGTGATTTGAATGTAAACATCTGTTTGAATGGGATGCAGATTCTAAGCTTTGTTAAAACAGATTGTTAGGCCCCATGGGCAGGGTTTCTGATCTCATAGGTCTTAGGATGGGGCCCAAGAATTTGAATTTGAACAGATTTCCAGGTGTTGCTGCTGCTGCACTGGAAATCACATTTTGAAAACCACTGATGTAAGATTTTCTGAACTGGGTGAAAATTATTAGTAGGATGACTCGTATAGATGAGTTTATATTTTACAATGTAGGTTGAGAAACACTCGCTTATTTTTCTTGCTTTTGTTGTTGATCTTTTAACCCTGAGAATGAGATTTCTAAATTAGATATGTATATGTCATATAATAGTTATTCTCTATTTCGTTTTGTCATCTTCATTTAAGGAAAAGCTGAATGAAATTTAAACAGAGCTGCTTCAAATGTCTATCTATTATGAGCCATGAAATTCTAATAGAATGAGTTGAATTTTAGAAATTTCTGATGATCTCAATGTAATAAAAAGTCAGATTCAATGCATGATCCTCTATTGTTCTTTGAGGCACATTTGGATCAGCGACCACATAGAGGGCATTACTTTTAAAGTAAGGAAGCTGCCATCGACAAGATGGACTACAATAGCTCCACAGGAGGTGGTATCATGGCCATGCCAATGAGCCATACAATAAAATTCTGTGGCTTATTGTGTCAGTGAGCTAGAGTGAGTGGATTATTCACATATCTAAAGCCTTTGAAATGATATATGTTCTTTTTCCATTTTTAAATCAAGGAGGAAAAGAAATCACCAAAATAGCACATTATTATAAATTAAATTGCTCCAGAAATAAGTTATTCATCATCTAAATTACTAATGTGTCTGAAGAGAAGAATATGGGTTGGTTTTTATATTTGAGAGATGAAAGGTATGAGCTAAGTATCCTGTGAACATTCTTAGGCATATGAGTTTAATGTCATGAAGAACAATTACAACATTTTTATCTAATACTCCCTCAGGTCATTGTCAAAAACAGATACTGGGTTAGGTGGGATGCAGTCTAACCTCTCTGATATACTATACTATTCAGGAAAGTGTGTAGAAAGTAGTACAAATACTGAAGGTAATTTTCATTTACCATTATATGGCTTAAACAATTGAAAAATACATTTACATACATGACCCCTTGAAATATAGCAATCTTGTGATGAAGCAAGCAATTCCATGTCCAAAGCAAATCTCTCTTGGCTAAAATTTCAAAGAGATTTCTAATGTAATTGCTGAGTCACTAAGCACAGCTATTCAATGCAGAAATACTCCAAACAGTTGTAGCACTCAATGTTTTCCACCCTAACTAATATTTGCCATATTCACCATAGCGAAAGATCATTGATAGCAACCTCAGTCTTCTCCCTTATGGTTATAGGAAACCTTTCCTGATCCATCTTGGGTCCTGCAATGGTTGTTTACAGCATTATCAATGTTTCTCATACAGAGAGGCAATACTACAAGTCACAAATTCCAACATCTTGTTCCAGGCCTTATGCCTGCCTGGTGATATCAACATGGGGATAATGGGAATTTTAATTAATTAACTCCAGCACCTCTTATATGCCATTTATCTTTATTATTGCCAGGGACAAAAGAATATAAAGAGGTGGCACTGAGCTTCAAGGGCCATGGGCTAGCCTCAAGAAAGTCAAGTAAAGTAAATGTGTATCTCTGGTATTGTAACTATAATGGAGATACATAGTAAGAATGATGGAAGCATGTAAGGATGAGAATGTGTATTTGTTTTCCTTAGGCCAAGATGAGAACAGGAGTGTAGAGAAAAATGAAAGAGCATTTTACAAAAACAAGGCATTTTGCAACTGTATTATTTTATGGTTATTAATATATGATCTAAATAGACATTAGTGTTTTGCATTTGTAATATGACTAATACTGATTTTCCAAATGTTTTTAAATGTCTTCTCAACTTCCACTGTAATATTTATGTAACTGATCTGAAAAATCTAAAGGGAAAATTACATAAGGTTAGGGTCAGGAACACATATATACCTAAAATTTCCCCCCAAATGATAATTTCTATAACATAACTAATATTAACTGATTAATTACTGCCAACTATGATACCTGAATAATTACCTAATAACTACCTAAAGTTTCCCTCAAATAGTGATTGTTCCAGTATAACATTTATTTATTTAATGTCAAGTATGGGATCAAATTCTTTCAAGTTATGTCACTTTGGATATATATCATGTATTTGCTTGTGTATTAATTTTCCTTTTGAAATATTATACAGAAGTTCTTACAGGTCAAACTACTAAAAATTTTAGTGTTTAGTAAAATGTGATTACTATCACTTTATGGTAAATCTTAAAATAAGGAGGAGTAAATCTCTAATTTTGTTCTTTTTCAAGGTCATTTTGGCTATTAAAGGTCCCAAATATTTTTTATGAATTTTTAGAAGAAGCCTACAATTATTTTTCTAAAATAGAAGACTGCTGGGATTATGACTAATAAAACATAGACTCTATAGGTCAATCTCTGCACATTTTAACAATATTAAGTCTTCTGACCAATAAACATGGTACATTTTTACATTTATTTAATTATTTGTTCAGGAATGTTTTGTAGTTTTCAGTGTATATGACTTATGTATTTTTGTTAAATATACACTTTATAATTTTGATGATTTTTAATTACCTTAAACATTGATCTTTAAGTTTTTTCAATTGTTTGCTGCTATGAATTAAATATATGGTTGTTTTATATAAAAGCTTTCTAATTTTACTTATTAATTCTCTATAGATTTCTTAGATATTTCCAGTAAGCAATCTGCAAATAAAGTAGTTACTTATGTTTTTAATCTTTATGTCCCCCCCTTTTTAAATTTTCCTTCTCTTGCCGTATTGAAATGGCTTATATTGAGTCTAATGTTGAATACCGGTAGTGAGAGTAAATCTTGCCTGACTCTCAAATGTAAGAAAGAAGTGTTTAAAATTAAAGTTAACATTGCAGTTGAATAAATTGTGTGAAAAGACGATGGAAGAACCTACCTGGTTCCATTTCAAACCAGCAGCCTGGGAAAATATTAAAATCATAACCTTAAGAAAGTAAAGAAATAAACAGTAATAGTTGATAGAAGTGTTCTGGGCAAAGAATAAATAGGAAGGGTCAAGAATACATAGTAAGGGCCAGAGACTCAGATATAAGCCTGACTTAAAAAACAAAACAAAACATTCTTTTTAGTTATAATATAACAAGGATACACCTTGACATAATCAAAAAAAGGCATGGAACCCAACCCGCTCTGATTCTGTCCCTGCACACCCTCTCCCGTCCCGTTCCCCTCCGTCCACCTATCCCTCTTTAATCCACTTACAGTTTACTTTTTAGGTTTTTTTATTTGTTTCTAATTGGTTTGTTTTTAATTATATACATTAAGTTAATTGTTTAGTGTCCTGTGGCTACATCTGATGCCAGGACTCACGAGGCCACATCCACACATGCACATGAGAGAGTTTGGTGAGATCCATTCCACTGTTCTTCCCCTTTTATCATCCTTTCTTCCTCCTCCTCATTCCCCTTCATCTACTCTATTGATCCTTCCCCAGTTTTGATGGATGAAATTCCCCTCCCCTCTTTTTTTCTTTCTTTCTTACCTTCTTTTTTTTAAACTCCCTCCCCTCCCATTTTGGATTAGCTTCCACATATCAGAGAAAACATTCAACCTTTTGACTTTTGGGGACTGTAAGTCTGACTTGCCTGTTAAGTGAATTGTGAAAAAGTCAGTATAGCTGGAGCAAATAGGAGAATATTAGGTGATAACATAATAAAATTACCTGTAGAGGGTGGGTTGGATGATGGAGGAACATCTTTTCACTCTGGGCTGATTGAGGAGTCAAATATTTAGAACAAAGGAGTCCAATCCTCTAAGACAATACATACTGGGGAGAGGTAGGCAAATTGGTTGGAGGCCCACAGGAAGGAATTTTAAAAAACTGTGAGAAGAGTTCCAGCAAAAGTGATGATGAAACAGCAGGTAAGTGATCAGTTCCTGGGGGGCGGAGATCTGGTTCCTGCAATGGTACACTTTGGCTCATCTCCAGAATACAGCGAAGCTTTCCATATCCTGGCCGGTTGCCTGTTTCTGGTTATCTTGCCTAATACAGCAAACAGATATCAAGTTATTAAGTATAGTAAGCCATTAGCTTAATTATATGCATACCACAGAACTGAACACATGGGACTCTTTGAATAGATGTAATTAGTATCTATCTGTGCCATTGTGCTGCCCCTCAGAAAGAGAAACGAACTGCCCGTGATTATGAAAACATACACAAATTTAAAAGGATATCAATTAACTCACATGTACCTACCACATAGATCCAACAATTATTACTTTATGATTATCCTTTTATATTATCCTGCTTCATTACATCCTCACTCATCCCTGACACATGGCCTATTCACAAATACACAAGATTATTTTTTCTTAATATTTTTAAATAATTTCAAACTTCCAGGCAAAGTTGTCATATGTTAACTCCAATTACTTTCTGAAGTCTTTCCTCCTTGGTTTTGCCACCACATTTTGTTTTATTTTTTTCAGCAAACACTTTGTAGGTATATACATTAACAACATGCAAACATCTCTCTAAAATAAATTTTTATTATGAAATTTGCCAAATAGTGATGTTCCAATTTCACTATTCATTTTATGTATATTTTATATATATTCATTGGCATTGCACCATAAGAAAGAACTTTCTCTATTGTTCTCTAATTCATTCATCTATTTTGTATCAGTATGAACTCATGCAATACTGTTTTATTCTATAGGCTATAATTTGCTGCCATCATTATTTATTTTGATGCCCATGATGTTCCAGATTTGACTGATAAAACCTCTTCAAGTTGGCTTCTATATTCTTTTGATATATTCCCAGAATTTTTGGAGCACTTATTTATCTTCAGGCAGAAAAAGCTATTTTAGGTTCATTTGGCACTTTATTATCTCAGCTCTGGAAACATCTATTTCTTTAATGAACCCTGGCTTCCTTACTGGAGAAAATTCAAAAGAGAAATTGAGAGTTGGAAATTTCTTATGGTACATACATTATCAGCATTTGTATTTTTACTGGATTTTATTTGTTTGCTTTTTTTTTTTTTTTTTTTTTTCAGTGTTAGGGAAAGAATCTGGGGCCTTGTACATGTCAGGCAAGCACTCTACAACTGAGCTACCTCTCCAAGTTCACACTGATATCCCTAATTCCAAGTTAACCCTAAAAATCTCATTCTACTTTTTCCCTTTTTCATATTAGTAATTTCCTCCTAACATAATGCAATTGTCTCCCATTTTCTGAGTAAATGTATTTTGCTCAGTTCACTTATTTGTAACTCAGTTCCCATTCCCTAAGGGGATCTACCCTACTCTGTCACATGTGGAGTCTACTCTCCCGAGACATTTCTACCCACTCAGTTACCTTACTCTCTTGGATTGCAACCTCCTGTTAGACCACCACAGTCATTCTTGGCTACTTTCCTCTTGGGATTCTGACTTCAGCCCTCACACACTCCCACTGTTCTTTCCCCCTGAGGATTTTGGGTTGAATTTTTAAAGAAAAAAGAAAAATTTGCTTCCAATCTCAAATCTGTTCCTCTGGGATTCTTCTTTGTGTATTATCCTCAGTTGCGTTGTCCCCTAAAATATTATTACAGAATAACTACTCTGTTGGAAAGTTCTGAGAAGTCTGCTCTCACTTCTTATTAAGTGCTTCAAAAAACCAGCATGGATAGAGAAATTATAGTGCTAGCTATCAATGAATAAAATAGGGATGCTATTCATTGCATTTCTCACAATAAAGAGCAATTGTCTAGGAATAAACCTGAATTAATAATCAACTTAGCCACAGACTGGCAGGGATCCAGGCCATTTATAAACGTGTTTCTGTGGCATGCACTACAACCCCACAGATGTCTGTTTTTAATTAGAATTACAAGGAAATCCTACTATCTTGATGGCTATTCCATGTGACCATACATATCCATCATACTATTTAATGACCTTCTACAGATCAAATGAGAGCACTTATAGCACTAAAAAGAAAGAATATTTATATAGTAATAGAAGTTGACTCATCATTATATGTTGAAGAATCAGAAACTTTGTTCATAATAGTGCTTTGTATTTATGTTAGACCTAGATTTTATATTTAAGAAAATGCATCTTGGGCTGGGTGTATATCTCAGTGGTAGACAGCTTGTCCAGTATTTGCAGGCCCCAGGTTGGATCTCCAGCATGGAACACAAGAGAAAGTGCATCTTTTGGAGGGTAGTAGTATTATTTTGATTATGGTTATCTCTTCTTTTGTTTCATAATCAAAATAAAATAATTTAAGCTGTATAGTATTGGTCAAAAAGAGCTATTTTTTTATTCTCAGATATTATAATTGGTCAAATATTTGTTTAGAGATTCTCCCTCAAATTGAAAAAGGTGACTGTAATCTTTTGAGAGTATTCCAAATAAAATTGACTTTCGAATGAATAGTGTATGCTCACATTCTCTATTTTATAGCCTCTCTCACTAGTTCTCTGTGATACATTCTCACGTCCCCAGGGACTGCTCTCTTTAGTTTCAGACTAACATTTCAATTGCACACCCAATGAGCCTGGCTTATTTTCACTTTGCTTGAACACACTGGGGTGTATGAACCTACCATCATGAACCTTCTCTCTTGGGTTACTTCTGATTGCACATGCCCTCCTATTGTTTAATCTCTAATCCTTCCTTCCTGCTTTCCTATGTGGCTGCTGAGTGGTGTTGTTTCACAGACTTCGGACCTTATCCCTGTCCCTTATTATTCTCCATGTTTCTCATGGATTTCTGTATCTACTCACATGACATCCAGTACCACACATAGGCTAATAAATTGCAAGTCTATGTGTCCTACCAATATCTCTATACGGAGGCCTGCATAAATATCTGGTTCATTGGTTATATTTAACAAGATATGAATCCCTTTAGAACCAGAACCTGTCTGATTCATCTTTTGTGTCTTCAGCACACAAAAATTAGACATATAATAGGTACTTAATAACCCCAAGTGCTACATGAACACTAGAAACCCTCTCCCCGCAACCCCCAACTATAGTCAATTTCCAGTATTACTTACTTTACTGCATGGGAAGTACTATGTCCAAAAGCATAATAATCTTTATGGATAATGATTGACCTTTTTGACTGCATTATGATCCACATCTAATCTGTGAACAGATTAACCAATTCATCATGCATATATTTGTTTTAATATTATAGCCCCATGACTTGTCTGACCTGACTCATTTCAATAATGTATTACCTATTCTCTCTTCCTCTGTTCCAACTCACTCCAAAAATTTCTCTAAATCTGTTTCCATAGTTTGCCTCCTAAAAAATAAAATCTTAGTTCAAACCCATAGGAGGCACAACATGAAGAGTGAACTTAAGTAAAACTGTGGACTTTGGGTGACTATGACATGTGTTGACGTTGACATAGGTGCAGCAATTGTAGCAGTTTTCTACTCTAGTAGAGGATATTGATAATGAGGGAAGCTGTACTTAGCAGAGTATATGGGAAATTTCTGAACTGTCATTTTAATTTTTCTGTTGCTCTAAACTGCTCTAAAAATAAAACGTTTAAAAATGAAAGAATGAATGAAAGTTTTAATATTGTGGTGTCAATACATGTAAAAAAGACTGGAAGGAAGTGTGATAAAATGTTAATGCTGTTGCCAAGAGTGAGAATCACAGGAGATTTTTATTTCTACATTCTATGTTTAGATTAAGAGTATCTGTACAGCCTAGAGGTGGTGCACTGCACGGCTCTAAGGGGTCCCACTATTCTCCCTGCATACCTTCAGTTTCTGAACCTCCTTTGTTGTCCACAGCACATGTATCATGCTTGTGTAATCAAATAAATGCAATTTTTAAAAATATATACTACCTCTCTTGAAACCTTTCTATGACCTCTCTTTGACAAAAATGCAAAGTCTAGACTCTTCATGCTTGTTAAATCGAGACCACTTGTAACTTGACTCTTCTACCTCTTGGGTCTGTTTTCTAAGATCTCTCTTTCCCTTTCTAGTCAACCCTGACAATTCACTTGTCCTTCTGTAGCTTTTACATATAATATTTACCCCTGGTCTTGCTGTTTCCTCTGCTCAGAATGTTTTCCCTACTTTCTCTGGAGAAAAATTGCTTCGTCTTTCAAGCCTTAGCTAGTATGTCTCTTCCTGATGATCCTCCCTTGACCTCAAATCCTACCTCCAAAGTAGAACTGAGGGAATGCCTGTCCCCTTCTTGGCTGCCTCTATATGACATACAGGAGTCTATTGTAACACCAAAATGCTTTTCCATATATTTTTATAATGTAGATCTGTGTCCTAATAATAGGTGGCATGTTCCTTGAGATTAAATGTTAATCTGTTTTTTATCTTTCTTTATTTCAATTTTATCCCTGTTACTATGCATTGGACCTATACAACACTTACTAAATGTATGTTGAAAGAGTGAGAAAATAAACAAGAAAACAGAAGACTTCTTTGATTGTTTTTTTCTATAGCTCAAATTTAATATTGTATTTCATTAAAGAATCCAACAGAGAAAACATATATGATATGACATGAAGACTAATTTGTGTATTTTGATTTACAAGGCATTCAAGATAATGAATGAGACAAATTCCTGAAGACCTCATTTTCACAACATCAACGGAATCATTGTACAATGGTGATGGTGCCAGCACTGTGCACTCTGCATTGAGAATCTACCATCCCAGATCTTCTAGGTACAGACCTCAGATTCAGTTCTTCTAAGTCTACATCATAGCTCCATTAATTACCACCTAGGTAGAGCTGATAAATTTCCTTGTTGTTGAATGAAGATGAAATAAATATGTACCATTAAAGTTGAACCATAAAGATTTAGTTAAATTAGCTAGGAAAGCACTTATGCTTGTGCTATCAGTGGACATTTAATTTGCTATGCTTACTGTAGTTGCTTTATTTACTTAGCAATATAGAGATAAATATCTTCCATATTTTCCCTATATAAAAATATATTGACTTATGTTTTATTTCCCTTTAATTAGTTTAATTATTAGCCTTTAAGTTAAACACATACTTTGAATCACAATTTTTAAAAATGCTATAAGAAAATATATTTCAATTAAATTTAAATTAATTCAGCATCTACAAAGAAATTCATTCTCCAAGAAAGAGATCTTCCTAAGAAAAAAATTCACAAATTTACCAGTAAAATTAAACTTTGAAAATGATAATTCTATACTCTCTAATAGAAAACACAGTTTCCATCCATGATTTGAACCTCAGAAGATAAAGATTCACTAGTAATGAACTTGGTGTTTCCTTTACAATAGAAAAACTTCCATAGTGTCCAGAATTTCTGCTTAACAAGTATTATCTCATCCCCAACTGCACTTTTTAGGAAAATGTCTTTAATGTGATCACATCATGTGGAGCAGATTCATGTATGCCTAGATATCTTGATTTCTATTGATCATATCGTGATGAAATAAACATGATATGTTAACCACAGTTTCTCTCTTAATAGTAACAGTATAGAATACAGCTATTTATCAAGAGTAAATATCAATTTTCATGATCACTCATTATCTATAAATTCTGACTTATACTGTAAAACACTATACAACTACCAGAAAAGTTTTGTTTTTGTTTAAGTATACAAATTTAAATGATCAATAACCTTTCTTATTATATTGTCCAATTGATAACTTTATCAAATAGTTTCTTTCCTTTGGCAGATTTCTTAGCATAATGTTTTTTGTTAAATCACATTATCTGTCATTCACATTTCCAAAGACATGGCTTTACTGGGAATGAACCACTGATTCTGCAACTGTTATAGAAATGCTCCAGTCAAATGGGAAGCTGAGTACTTCCCCATTCAGCTCACCCCTCCCTCTGCCTTTCCTGCCATGGTTAGTCAACCACTGCCTGAGTGAGATTCCTGAGGTTTTGCAAAAGATCCCATTTTGTCCTTGAAAAGCTATTATTTGGTGAAACATTTCCCAATTTAGCTTAGGCAGAACAATAGGCTACAGATGTGCACCACAGAGAGATTTGGTGGCCAAAAATATGTAGGGAAACTGTTTCAAATTACTTCTTACCTACACATACATGAAGGTTTATACATATACTGCTATATTACAGATTCTGAGAGGCTCTGTAGTAAAGAAACAGTTTTAACTTCGTGAAATTTCCAAAACTTCTTTTATTAATACTTTGTATATCATCTATTCTTATCCATACACTCTGAAAAAGAAGTTCCAAAACATCTGGAAGCCTGTATTTTTGTATTTTTATATTTTAACTCAACCAGGTACTCTCAGAAACCCCTGACTCAAGCGAAGGCATGATTAAAATGCAGAAGCTTCTGTATCCCAGAGCAATAATTCAGAGAGGAAGTGAATGGGCCTGCTCTCAAAAGTAGGAATGTCTCCTTTATTGAGACATAGGCCCATTTAGAGTTGACTTGTCTAATTAATAATTGTGAATGAGTTAAAGAGAGCACAGAAAGTTTACCAATTTGTTTTTTTAAAGAAGAATCTTCAGAACTCAATTCATTCAAGAAAAGGAAGGAAAATAAAGATATTTGTTAAATAAGTGGATAAAGATTTGAACACGTATACACATGCAATCGGAAAACAATCAGATAAACAAAAGTATCCCTACTTGCAAAGACAAGAAAAATAATATTTATGTGGCTTTGTCTTAAAAATAAGTTTCAGTTCTCCATTTCTGATGTTTTACCATAAACCTAAAATGAAAAGGTAGGAATGACTCTCTAATTTGAATTTCAATTTTAAATGAGTAGACAGAAGAATTTGGGATCAATTGATATAGACCATTTTCCATTCATGAACTTCTATTAGCCATGTATAAAGGAAAAATGTATTGCATGAGGCCACAGGAAGCAGGTATCAGATATACATAGGAAGTAATTTTAGAAGGAAATAAATTGTTTCTATTTCCATAGTGTTCCTTTAAGTTTGAGGTAGCAGTAGTAATGAAAGCAATGCATTTGTAAGTGCAGATCAGCTATTGTTTATATAATGTGGGCATTAAATATTTTTCACATATTTATTTTTAAAAACAGATATTTATTATTCTAAGTTAAATGTAGTTTGTTTAAAAATGTCTTTCTTTTTTAATTTTTTTATTTTTACAGACTGCATTTTAATTCATTGTACACAAATGGGGTACAGTTTTTCGTTTCTATGTTTGTGCATGATGTAGAGTCAGATCATTCGTGTAATCATGCATATACATAGAATAATGATGTCTGTCTCATTCCACCATTTTTCATACCCCACCTCCCTCTCATTTCCCTCTATGTGATCTAATGTTTCTTCATTCTTCTCTCAACCCTCACCCCTCACCCCCATTATATATTATCATCCACTTATCAGGGAAAACGTTTGACTTTTGGCTTTTTGGGATTGGTTTATTTCACTTAGCATGATATTCTGCAATTCCATCCATTTACCTGCAAATGCCATAATTTTATTCTTCTGAATAGTATTCCATTGTGTATATATACCACAGTTTCTTTATCCATTCCTCTATTGAAGGGCATCTAGGTTGGTTCCACAATCTAGCTATTGTGAATAAACAATACTATAATTGTGCTATAAACATTGATGTGATTGCATTACTGTAGTATGCTAATTTTAAGTCCCATGGGTATAAACGGAGGAGTGGGATAACTGGGTCAAAAGGTGGGTCCATTCCAAGTTTTCTGAGGATTCTCCATACTGCTTTCCAGAGTGGCTGCACCAATTTGCAACTCTACCAGCAATGTAAAAGTGTGCCTTTTTTCCACACATCAAGTTTATAAATACAAAACTTTACACCAAAAATACAAAGAACCCAATCAATAAATGGGACAAGGAACTGGACAAACACTTTACAGAAGAAGATATACAGGCAATTAATAAATACATGAAAAAGTGTTCAACATTTCTAGTAATTAGAGAAATGCAAATTAAAACAAAGATTTCATCTTACTCCAATTAGAATGAATACTAGCAAGAACACAAACAATAATAGATGTTGGTGTGGATGTGGGGAAAAATGTGTCTTTCATAATCAATATTTTATTATGAAAAATTCTATTTGCAAATAGGAAAGAATTTTAGGTCATATATTTGTATCCTAGGTTTTAATAAAAGGCTTCACAGAATAAATGACAATTTTAATGTTAAATATGAAGGTGTTTTAATATAAAATCTGCCACTTGAGCAACATAAGCTCAGGAGGTAAATGGTTAAAATATATCTTAATCATCTGTGCTCTTGGACAACTTACTCCAACTCATCAAGCAAGACTTAGTTTTCTTACCTGAAAATGTGGACCATAGTATATATCTCAAAGAGGTATAGTGAAAACTAAATGAGATAGTGAATAAAATACTTAGCATAAAGTACATATACATGGCTAGTGTATATGTACTCATTGACTACAAAACTAGGAAATTTGATGTCTTAATCCACTGTGGCACTACAACAAAATATCACAAATTGGGTAATTTGTAAAGAGCATACATTTGTTTTCTCACAGTTCTAGTGGATGGGACGTCGAAGATCATTAGGTTTTGTGTCTGGTGAGGGCTGGTTTTCTCTTCATGCAAAATGGCATCTTGTTTCTGTAACTTCTGGAGAAGATGAATGTTGCATCCTTATACTGCACAGGAAAAAGGCAACATGGGCCTTCCTAGTTCCCTCCAGCCCTTTATAAAGAAACTTACTCCTTTCATGAGAGCTTCATTCTCCTGACTTAATTACTTCCGATGAACCCACCCCTTGATACTATTATTTTGGGTAAATTCCAATATGAATTTTGGAGGGGACACAAACATTCAAACCATGGCATTTGGCAAATCATATCGGTGTTCTCTTATAGAAATAATAGTATGTTTCCCAAACATTACAAATTGTGGCATAAGATTTTTATCTTATAATTTATTTTCTGTGACACATTTATTTATTTTCACGTGGTGCCAGAAGGAAGAACTTCCAAGTCATCAACCAATGACTAGAAATTTTTTCTCAAATTCAACCCTATAGAAGAAGTTGGATCAGAGTGATCAAATCTTGTGTTTAATAGAGTTAAATTATAGTTGGTAATACACTCCCCATTCTTCTGGTTTAATGTCCCCAATATTACATTTAACATAGTCAAAATGTAATTGTTCCAATGGAGTGAACATTAATCAATTATGTGGCATTGGCTTATAACATAATTTGCAGATTTGTTTTCACCATGACTTACAATTAAAACAATGAGACTCCGAACAATGAGATTTAATGGAGGCAATAGAACTCCAAAGGGAAAAAGTTTAATGAACCAATGTAAGCCAAATGATGTACACGGTGCAACAAAGGGGAAAGGATCCACAAGAGTCACAGCTACTACACAGAGGCAATGGGGGTACCAATGAACAACCATCTCCTTTCTATTTAGCCACATAGCCTAGAACAAGCACTGAATAAAATATAATAGAAAATGACAGCTGAGTTTAATGGGCAGGGAGGAGAAAAGGGGGAGAAAGTATATTTCTACTTATCTCACTTTCTAATCTAGGCCATGATATTAATATTAAACTGGATGAAGATAACAAAAGATTTTATAGAATTATCCTTAAAATGTTTCCCCTTTACTTTGTGTTACCTTGTCTATCCAGCAATTATTATAAATCTCCAGGAGAAAAAAAAGAAAAAAGTTAACCCAAAGAGATAGATATATAAACTTGTGCACCTGAATGAAGGTGACTTTTTGTTGTTCAAGCCAGGATTGACTTTGGATCTCATGTTGTTATTTGGTGGGGTTCTTTTAAGTTTCTTGAACAACTTGTATCTTTCAATGAAAGAAGTTATAGCTTCTTATTTTTTAAAATAAGGTATTAGACCAATGTATTTTCTGCTATACAGAATCATGTTTTGTTCCCTGAATTATTCTAGAAGACAAACCAGCTTGCACCCTGAGAGTGACATGGTGAAATATTTATGTTGTCACTGGATTTGATTATGAAAGTGTTTTTTGCTCTTCCTGCAGGCAGGCTGTTTTGTTTGTGAATAATTCTGTGTCAGTGGCAGACCTGTGGCTTGTTTCTAGTAAGGTCACGGTTGCAGGCTGCAGCTGCATGATGCCGATGCTATATTCTGGGTTGTGCTTTGAATACATTTTGTTCTGTGGAGCATTTATTAGGCAGACTAGAGTTTTTTGGTGATCTGTTCCCACTGCTCAAACTCTTGCCTCTAGCTATCTTTTAAAGATTCTACAAATCTTTTGCCTCTGGGCTCTTCATGCTTGTTTGTGACTTTCAGAAAGTTTTCCTGCAGATAATGTGTTTTCTCTGAAAATCGATAATAGTAGGTTATTAGATAATGGCGCCAACTGAAAAAACTCTTGTTAAGGTTAGAACTACATCAAATAAGCAACAAAAAGTTAATTGCTTGTATCTTTAAAAACGCTTTTTCACTTGTACATTACTACACATGGCTTATGTAGTTTTGTATTTCAGTTATTCTTTTGAATCAAGATTATATTTCTTCTTCATCCATAAGAGCAATAAAAAAGCAGCAGCTTAATTTTAGAAGTTCTTTATAATCATATTTCCTATTTGTAGCTCTTCTTACGTTTGAAGAATCTCCTTGCTATTTTCTATGTTTCTCTGACTTCTTCAACTTTGTCACCTCTCTCTTTTTACTGAACCCTTCTTTGAAGATTAATCTTAGTTTCCTCTGAATTTTATAACCTCTCTATTTGTATTTTTTTTTATTTTATTTATTCTATGTCCTTACCTGTGCAAATGTCACTAACAAGTTGTTATTTATCTTATCACCTTTATATTAACTAATTCTAACTATAAATCTTATTCTATATTTTGTCTGTTTTATTGTCCTAGCTTAGGTCATTTACCTCAGTTAATATTTTATCACTATGTTTATGTTGCACTTGGCATGTATTTGCATGGGAGTTTTGAACTACAATTGCAACTATCTGAAAAACTTTTGTAAGATTTGTAGAACTAAAGATAAGTAGTTTTATTAATTCTGATAAAACTGACAACACAAGCAAGTTTATAAGGAGGTCATCAGGAGAGTACTATTATTTTCAAATAGAAGTCCTAAAGTGTATATTAATGAATAGAATATTCATGTCCACTGTGCATTTCTATGCACAGGTATTAATTAACTATTCATAGATCACACATCTGTACTTTAGTTGACATATTTCTAAGTAGTTATTTACTTCTACATAGTTTTTTAAATAAGAAACTTTTTCATTTTTTAGAATTCATATTAATATAGTTTTTCTTTTCCTGAATGTCTGAATTTATATTAATATAGTTTATCTTTTCTGAATGTCTGCAAACTGCAAAGCTTTTACATTGACACTATTCTCATAGTTCTCACAGTTCTGGGTCTTTTTCAGCATCTGTGACAGAGATTGCTAGCTGAGAACTCAATTTGCTCCCTCTTTTCCTGGGCCGCACAGCTATAATAGGGTTCCCAGGTAAGAGGGGTCATGTGTCTGAGTTCTAGACAAAGAAATTCGAGCAGAAAAGATGTAAGAGGCTTGCCCCTTTACTAAGGTGAAGAGTAAGACTTCCTTCGTAGGTATTAAAAGGAGATAACCCCCGAATTGAATTTGCAAGCTATGTTTTGACAAAGGGGTTAAAATGTAGAAGGGCCCCTAAGGAAAGAACTACTCAAATAAGAAAATTATCATCAGTTACAACTGAAAAAAAAAAAAAAAAAAAAGATTTATTGTTAAGATACTGAGATTTGAGGATTTGTCTTTTACATCTGCTAAAGTTATTTCAGATAAAACATTTTTCAAATAGTCACTACAAAAAATGCACAGTGCCTTGTTAAATATAAATTTCAAATGAGCAATAAATAATGAGCAATTATCATTGTTTTGTGTGTGTTTATCCCATACAGTATTTGAAACATACTTACACTCTTAAACTACTTATACTAGGAAGTGTTTTTGCCTACTTAAGATACAAATTATACTATATTTTTATTTGTTAAATCTGAAAATAATACCACAAAAAGTTATTATACAATAAGAATATTAGCATTTGGAGAACAAGGACTGTTTTTCATTCTATTTCCCCACTAGTTATACACACATGGAAAATATTCCACATTCTTCTAGTTCACACAATGGTTTAGTGTAAGAGGAATTTACTCCTATAGTAAAGCTTTTATTATGTTCTAGACCTCATTCACTGTCAACATGTTTCAGATATTATTTATTAACACAAGTACATTAGAGACTTTAGAGTTTGTGTTTAAAACCCTTGGTTACTTTTCCACTTTTCTAATTCTTGTCTGCTAATAATATTTTGATAACTTTTAATGCATTTTATGTACATTTATTGTATTCATTATATAGGTGATCTGTCACTTTGCTATTAATCTACTTACATCCTGTTTTATTTTTGATAATAATATCACATTGGAAGCTAGAGTCAAATTCTGCTTGTCTTCTGTGACAGCCTAGAATACTGTCAATCTTGACACAAATAGATGTTGATCATTTCAGACAAATTCTTAGAATCGTGTGAATGAATGGTTCATCATAACAACCTATGTGTCCATTTATGCGAGCTAAAAATTTATGTACATATGTATGTATACATGAATGATCCCACAGTCTCAGAAAATATCACTATTTCCCCCATTTGGGAGATAATAAAAATAAATAAAGCTGATAGCTGATAGCTGAGGTCACCATCAGCACCACAATGTCAATTGTATGTTTAATAAATAAGCAAATCCTAAGCATGATGATGAAAGTGAAGTGTTAATTTTTTTATTTTTTTATTATTTTTTCATGATCATAGATGAGACAACCTGGATCCATGAACTTTAGTACACCTCTTCAGATCAGTGTTAATATAATTCTGTTCTTCCCTAAATCAGATTCTTGATGTGTGTTCCACAGCGAGTTGGAGAAAACCCTGGGCTTAAAGTTTGAGGACATGCTTGAACTATGGTTTTCATTTGGTGGTTGTGTGACTAAGGGCATATATCAATCTCTCTGAGCATCAGTTTTCCCGTCATGTGAAGCAAGAGAATAATCAATTATAAAAATAAATTTTCTACTTGAAATAATTTGTATCTGTCTTATTCATTTTCTTTGAAGAAATTTCAGAAATACTTAGTCCTAACAAAAAACTCTTTTTGGTGTGTCCTTCATGCTTCCTCTGTCTCCAAGCCTGGGGCTAATATTACAGCAATCAAAATCACAGGAAGTATAATGATAAAACAATATTTTATTTTATTTAGGTATCTTTTGCAGTGCTGGGATCAAACTCAGAACCTGGTGTACACTAAACAGATGCTTAACTACTAAACATGCTCTCACCATGAAACTATACTTTAGATATTGGAAGTGTTAAATGTCTGAAAGAAGAAAAGAATCTTGAAACACTAAGAAACTTTTTAAATATCTGCTATACACTTCAGAAATATTTCATCAAAAAATTAAAATAAAACATCATCAGTTATTAAGGCAGGTTCTAGTTGACTGTGAAACTTAAGGGTTGCCTCTCCCTCATACCAGATGATGTGGCATCAAAAATAACCTTTACAAACTAGGAGTGGTGGTATATGCCTGTAAACCTAGAGACTTGGGAGGATGAAGTAGAAGTTCCATAAGTTCAAAGTCAGCCTCAATAATTGAGAGGCCCAAAGCAACTTAACAAGCCCCTGTTTCAAAATGTAAATAATAATAATAATAATATTAAAAGAACTGAAAGTGGATCAGTGGTTAAGTGCCCTAGAAGTACAATCCCCAATACCATAAAAAAAACAAAAACAAAAACAAAAACAAAAAAATTATATCTCATAGCTTACTTTCAAAGTGTCCATTTGGGGTTACAATTTTGTATTTAAACAATCGCAATTCAAGTTTTTAAACTTTTCCCTGTTACAATGTGTTATTCATATCTATATATCTATTTATATGTACATATATACATATATATGTATGTATACATATATGTATATGTACCTATATATATGTGTGTGTGCATGTATGTGTGTGTGCACGTATATCATGGGGGAAGAGTATGCTAGAATTGAAACAGGGGCTTCATGAATGCTAGGGAAGTTCTCTACCACTTAGCCAAACCCTAGTCCACTCTACATGTACATGTGTACTAATATTTCCCTATTCTATGGTAACCAAATTATTAATGTTACATTTGGTCAAGTTTATCATTTGATTTGTGGAAGGATATGTATAGTTTTATTCTGGAGATATTCTATATTTTACATTTATTTACTCATAGCTCATGTGGATCCAGATGCTTTGGGCAGACAAGGATTCATAATCAGGCAGTACGTAATGAAGCAGAAATCATGCTTGGGCCCTGGACCGACACTGTTTGTGCCTAGGAAAGCAGGCATTTTCTCTAAAGGAAGTTGTCAATTCCATTTACAAGGGCATCTGATCCCATTCACAAAGGAGAGTCTCTTACAGCCTAATCACTTCTTATAGACCACACTTCTTAATACCATTATTGGTAGCACCTGAATTTTTTAGGGAAACATTCACAACATAGCAAACGCCAAGTCACAGACAGGTCACTGAGAGAAAAAAGGTCTGAGAAACATAATATTAATGCTTTAGGCACACATGACAATATACATTAGATCAATGTTTCACAACTTCAGTACTGGGAATATTTTGGGCCAGATGATTCTCTGTTGTGAAGAATGTGCTAGGGATTGTAGAATGATTAGCCTATGGCTTCAATGTGTTAGTATCCCCACCCCCATTGTGACAATCAAAAATGTCTCCACATACTGCCAAGTGCCTCCTGAGAGATAAAATCTCCCCAGTTGAAAAGCACTGCATAAATAGTGCTTTGCATTCTTCAGGTCACAAGAAATTAGATGATTTTAAAAACAATTTGAAATATATAAAGTAGAATGAATAAACTATTAAAACACATATTATGCTATAGAAAATATAAGTCCACATAATACATGAGTATAGCTTTATGATATTTTTAATTGTTAATGTATATTTGCATCTGCTGGGTTTGATGACCTGTGTATTTCCCATTGTGAATATCTATCAATGTGTTTTATACTGTTTATAATATTTGATATTTTTAAAACAAATGAATTAGAAAAGATTGGAATGGAAACAGAAAAATACCAATAATGCTTTTTATTCTAAATATGACCAAAATAAAAAAGGGAGATGAATCAGCATTTCCTCCACTGCTTGCTCTATACCCCCATCTGTATATAATTCAGTGGTGTTGAACCTGCTTGCCTAATCATTCACCACCATACTCCCATAGATGTGGTGGAAGACAGATCTATTGCCCCATAATTTTCACAAATGCGAACATTTTCTTTGTTAAATGTTGACAAGATTGAATGATGTGAATAGGTAATAAAAAATAGATTGCAGAGTTTCACCTTATCAGACCCTGGCTAAAACAGATTAAGGGGCCTTTGTGGTTTTGACTCATCTAAGCACTGTAGCAAAAAGTCTCATGCAAATTAAATTGGATTCTTTGAACTTTTCAGCAAAGATTATGACCTTATCAAAAAAGAAAAAGAAAAAGGAAAGAAAAGAAAAGAAAAGAAAAAAGTTAGTTGTTACATGAAACACAAATTGCATATTGATGGATATGTATCCAGGGACATGTTGGTGTACTTACCTGCATGTAAGTTACACTATAGGCAATCTGAACACATAAGGCAAATATGGAATATTTAGAGACTGTTATAGTTCGGATGTAAGGTGTTCTCCACAAGCTCATGTGTAAGACAATGCAAGAAGGTTCAGAGAAGAAATGATTGGGTAACATGGGCCTTGACACAAACAGTGAATTAGTCACCTGATAAGATTAACTGAGGGGTAACTGAAGGCAGGTATGGTGTGGCTAGTGGAGCTGGGGCATTGGGGGTGTTTTGGGGTATATATTTGTATCTGGCAAGTGGAGATCTCTCTCTCTGCCTTCTGATCATCATGTGAACTACTTCTGTCTGCCACACTCTTCTACCTTGATGTTTGGCCTTATCTGGAGCCCCAAGGAATGGAGCCAAACTTCTACGGACTGAAACCTCTGAAACTGTGAAACCTCAAATTAACTTTTCCTCTTTTACAATTGTTCTGGTTGGGTCCTTTACTCACAGCAGTGAAAAAGCTGACTAAAACAGGGGCCTTTTTTTGTAGGATCTGTTTGACTGTTGCACAAATTCATAATAATGTTCATATCAGAAAATACAACCCAATAAGCTCATTGGGTAGAATCCTGCAAATGATAAAAATTTTTGAAATAAAGGATTTTCATTAACAAGATCTGTTGATATTTATTCATAACTAAACTGTGTTAATCTCTTTGAGTATTTTGAATTTTTGTACATCTCATAGGAATCCAATGTTAGTCAACATTTGTTTATTATCTTAGTGTTTTAGCTAATACATGATTAAAATATTTGTTACAAAATAAATTATCAACACAGAGATTCACCTAATGATTCTTTCAGAGAACCTGTTAGCCTCTATATATTGATTCTAATATTCAATGATAAATCCTAATAATAATGAATAAAAAGTTCAGTTGCTATTGTTAACTAAAGAGAATTCCTATAATTGTGCAAGTCATGCCATGTGCAACAAGGTTATTCTTGTTAGTGATAAAAACATGTGAGATTTTATTTTTAACCGATGTATCTTGCTTTCTCAGTCTTTTAAAAATATATAAATAAGGTATTTTTTTAATAGTCATGAATGACATATATTGTTATTTTCCGTCTGGAACTTGGTTTTCCTTCCCACTGCTCTTATATAATTTTATCCTAATTTGTTATATTTATTAATTCAAAGTATTTTATCAATGTCACCATAATCTGAATAAATATATGTATTAATTTAAATTTTACTTGTATCTAATATGACTCTGTGGTTAAAAAACATAAATAAATGAACTTCCCTTGGATTGAGTTATTATTATAATTATATTGACACTCAAAAAATGTATTTCCATTTGAATGAATAGTTTTTATAAAAGCTAAAAAAATTTTCACTAGAAATGAGTCTCTAAAAGCCTGGACTCCACATGACTTGCTTATATAAAGTAAATTTTGGCTTTTTATCAGCAGTGCAAAACCATCCTAAGAGGCTTAATGGCTCTTTCTTCCCAACCCAACAATTCCTGACTTTGTATAGTCTTGTACTGAATAAATCTATCTATTCTGCATAACCCTCATGATGAAGCCATGTTGACAGAGTTCACTGAATGCCGGAATTTCTCGATGACTGCATTTGTCACCAGATCCTAAAGTCTCACACTTTACAAGTTCATGTGTTAGGCCTCAGGGGATTGCAGAGTTAAATACTCCAGAACTGGGGCTTGCTTTACAGCCACATCATCAAGTCTTGTCATGAGTTTGTATCAATGGAAGCTTTTTCTTCAGAGTGTGACTCTCTCACCCTGCCCCATGTGTTCCTTTAACACATTCTCTTCACTGCAGTGAGGCAACATCCTGCAATCCTAGGGAAAGAATTGCTGTCAGTTGACTAGGGGGAGGCTGTAAATACCACCCCATAATTTCAAGTGAGAAAGATGAAATTAGAACCACTTTCCGTTCTCTCTTCTCCCTTGGGGCCAGTTTTAAGCAATATGGAGAAGTCAATTTCCAGCAGCTCCCAGAATTCCACTTCTGACCCTTGCTCTGTGGTCATAAACACAGCAACTTCTTACAGTTTATTTTATAACACTCCAAGCAACTCTGTGATTTGGAACAGAACACCTAACTTAACACACATCATCAATGCATTGAAATCGTGCTGTGGCATGATTCTAGATCTAGAGATTGAAAAATAGAAGTTGTCTTGTTCTTTGCCTCTTAGAACTTACAGGAGCATAATTGATGCTGTCTTCATAGCCGGCTACTGTGGTTAGGTTCCTGGTGCCCATTTTATTCCACAGAAATGAAGTTATAATAGAAGATTGCTGGTTCTGTAAGGGCGGTTTTAGTCTTTACCAGACAAGTTTTCTTATAACTGAGATGTCCACATGATGAGGTCAAATTCAGGAAATTAACAAAAAATTATGATTGACAGACCAAATGAATAATTACAATTTCCATCACCATTCTGGTTTGATGCACTGCAGTTGCATGTTATTAAAAGTGTAATTAAACTCCATCCTCTCAGATCACTTGAGTCTTTGGATATGTCAGTAAAAGCAGTTCTCAGAGGGAACAACCCTCTGTAAGTAGCTATGCTGAGGTCCAGGGAGTTTAAGTTTTTGGATAGTTCAAAGAATGAGTCACTTTATCAGAACTTGATCATTTCTCAGTCATGAAGGGCCTTTCTTGTTAAGTTAGAACATCTCTTAAGTTAGAACATCACTTATGCACAACAGCCCCACCCTTCAGGCAGTTGTGAGGTTTTCATCTAGCAAATCTTTTTTATAGGAGTAGAGACCAATTTCTGCTAATGCTCACTCCTGCTAAATCATGTAACCATTTAGTTTAACTAGCAACAAAATTTCAGGAGTTACTGAACACTAGACATACTTCCAGACATGGCAAAGATAGAGAATAATAAAAATGTAGCATCTCTAGAGTTTTCCAGGTACTGCAAAACAGTATAAGAGAGAGGTCATAAGATATGGAAAAGTTGAATATCGTATAAATTAATCATAACATGACTCAATAATAGAAGGAGTATTACATGACACTCATTAATTAATTATCAAATGGAAGATAGTGAGATCCTGGTCATCATTGCTTTGACTCTGCTTTAGCTTAGATAAACAACTAATAGCACGACCAGCTGTATTAATTATTTTACATGTGCACTGGTTTTTGATGTAAACTATCTGGTCACAGTCAACAACAAAATCATATTATGAGTGCCTGCTTGTTTTAGGATTCCAGAATTGACACTGTTTGTTGATAATGACATTAGAATTCCAGGCCTGCTGAGGTTCCTGTAACAAGAAGTTCCCACCACTTGCATTTAAAAAAATTTATTAGAATCCAAGTCTAAATTTCAGAACACCATTATCATGATTTTTAAAAATTGTTTTGAAATGTCACTCTCTGCAAACTATTGAACATCAGATCTGAGCAGAAGAAATGCTGATTAAAACTTTTTTTTTTCTGTTTTGGCTTTACTTTCCAAATTTGAAGTATAGATAGACATTCTAATAAGGGATCAAGATGTAATGCAGCAAAGCACCATATGTTTATACTTTCTGAGTGAAGTTATCAAACACTGATTGAGAATGAGGAAGTGGTATTCACTTCCAGAAGCTTTTAGCAATTTAAAACACAAAGAATTTAAGGTCATGTGTATGTGACACCAAAATACTGGGTGAAATTTCGAAACAGTAATCCAGATATTCTTTCTTCGTATGCCAAACAGCAGAAGCATTCCAAAATGTGATTATACACAAAATACACAAATATGTATTTTTTAATGTTAACTGATTACTAATTTTAAAATCTGTCATGGTAATTAATGTTTCCAGTATGAAAACTAGACTTTAGTAGCTTTGAGGGTGAAACCACAATTCCAACTAGGAATAATCTTCAGTAAAAACAGAAGGTGAAACAGTATCTTTAGAAAGCCACTATTAAAATAAAGATACCTGGATAGGTAACAGAGATTGTCATCAATCATGTTAACAAAACCTACAATTTCTTAGGTCCTGGGAAAGCCTCTTATGAATATATATATAATTGTGATTTTTAGTTTCTTGAGTGGAGGGTGAGGGTGGGGAGAAGGATTCAGTCACAGCCTCCTGAAAATAAACAGACTTTTGGTCCAGGTAATTCCTCTGGGGGCTTCTCATCATCAACAGGGCACAGGGGAGGGAGGGCACCCATTCTCTTTCTGCAAATGTAATCTCGTGCAGTCAGAGGAAGCAGACAGTAATGTACAGGGTTTACTGAAGCTCTACCAGGAGATATATATCTATATCTTTATATATATCATCCATATATATGTGAACATATCACATACACACACACACACACACTCACACACACATATGTATATATGAGATATCTAACCTGTCCTGGTTATGCTGATCTTTTCAAAAGAGTTTTTACAGTATCCTTAGACAAAGCAAAATATTATTGCAGTTGCAGCTGGTACAAAAAGCTGAAAGTAGAAACCACTAGGACTTAGCATATTTGGTCTTTGAAGGGTATTTGTTTTATTGTCTTTGCAAATGAAGTAGATGTATTCTTCCCACCAGACACAGATCCTACTTTAGTTTTTCTTTCTTCATCTCCTCTTTGCTTTATTTTTTCCCTCTCTTGCTTTTTTGCTGAAATGTATTGCTGGTAGTAATAAGAAAGAAAGGAAAGGGCAAAGAGAATCCTTCTAGTTCCATTTTGCCTATGAAAAAGATGTCTTTTTCTTATGCCATGATTTTATGATGTAGTGTCTATGTTTAATTTCTTGGAAATTGACTAATAAAATATAATACTTCTTTTGAAAAATCACTTGTGACATGGGGACTCAAGAGGAACGAAAATGGAAAATAGTGGAGGAGAGAGGGATGGAAACTTTTTCTTGCCCTAGGCATCTTTCTGCTTGTTATTCAGTTTCTGTTCATTGACTAACTAAGAAAAATAAACATGTGCATGTTTCACTTGGGCTCAGGTGATCTCTTATAATACAGGAATGTCATCGCTGGTTAATTTTATATTTCTTATTTGATAAAAATTTACACGTGGGGTTCAAATGGCAGAGAATCTGGGCATCACACTTGTCTTCAGGATGTACTTTATTTTCCTATTGTTAATGTCAGGTGGTTGTACTACAGAAAATCCAGGGTCCTCAATTGTTCTGAATTTTGACCTCTTGTTTCCACAAGATGAAGTTTTTAAATTTTCTATTTTACTCCTAAAAGCAGAGTGGCAAAATACACCAGCAATCTTAATGAGACTCAGGAACCTTCCCAGTTGTTTCCTAACATATATACAATGTTGGGAAAGCTCTCATCTATAAAATGCATCATTTTGACCCAGTCTATTTCTGCATTTTTTTTTATACCACAGATTGAACCCAGGGGTGCTTAATCACTGAACCATGCCCCAGTCCATTTGTTGTTGTTGTTGAGTTTTGTTTTGTTTAATTTTGAGAGACAAAGTCTCGTTAAATTGTTCAGGACCTTGCTAATTTGCTGAGGCTGGCTTTGAACTTGTGATCATCCAGCCTCAGACTCCCGAGTCTCTGGGATTTGAGGTGTCCACCCCTGCACCCGGCATTTCTTCATTTTTTTCTGAAGTAAAGCGCCCATCCAACAAAAGGGCATTAGAAAATACATCTATGTAACCTTTGAATGTTCACACTGTACACACAACACTCACTTTCCCCAAGTGGAGGATGCTCTTATTCATGTATACACAGGGCCTTCCTCCTTCCCCCATCATAGCCCTCAGCAGACTTTACTCTAATTCCTGTACGCCTCTTGTCTTCACTGATAGAAACTTTCATGAATGTTCCATGAAAGTAGGAACATTGCCTATCCTCCTTTGGTTTTAAAGCATCTCACAGAAGGAGTGGCCAAGAGAAAAACTAAATAAATATTTTAAATTAATGATTAAATAAATGCTAGAAACTCATAATGTGACTCATCAGCAAAGAGTAACATCTGCTGTAAGGTTATCAGTTTGTTCACTATGTAGAAGATGAAGAAACTGAGAAACAAAAATTTATTGCTGAGATCCAAATTCAAACTGGAAGAGGTAACTAAAAACTAACCAGAAAAATACCTTTCTTCCTTAAATCAATCATCAAGGAGAAATGGATTGAAAGGGAAAAGGTAAGGATTGTGTGTTTGACATCAGGATGGATTCTTTTGCTAAAATTATAGCAGATAATTGCTTTCAAATTTATGTTTTCACTCTTCAAATTCCTAACACTAAATCACAATTCCCTTCATTTTACATCCAGCAGGCTGAGTTTGTTAAAGATCAATATGATTCATGAGTGAGAAGACGTCATAATGAGGACAAAGGGTCCATGCAGTATTCTAAGGCCATTGTGTAAAGAAGAGAAAAGCTTCGATCCACTGGGCAGTGGCACTAGAGTTTGAAAGTAATGAACACAAAAGAACTTCTGTTAGAGATTACTCTGTGGAATTTTGCACTAAATTCCCAAAGCATTTTCTTTATAACATTCTATGATTTGGGTGAAAAAGTGTTCACCTTACCCACAACCCTCATGATATCAGAGATTTCATTCATGTCTGCTTTCATTATTTCCAGTCTGAAGAATTCTAATCTTCTCAGTCTATTATGAATACAGTAGTTGCTCACACTCTTTAATCATTTTGGTTGTCCTAAATAATCTAAATTCTGTTAAGGCAAATAAAACACCAATATTTACATTTAATTTTCTGACAAGTCAGGGCCTAACATTTTGATTTTGAAAAAACAGGATATTTTTATAATTCATTTCTTCATATGTAATCTCAATAAACAAGCTTGGTAGACTAACTTTACAAAGAATCACCACACTTTAAAATTCTGCATTTTGAGTTTACTATAATTTATTGGCCTTCATTAACTGCTTATTTGCATAAATTACTTTAATTTGTATGAGTAATTATTGTTAAAATTAAAATTCAACCATAAAGTTATTATTATTCACTTGATTTGAACACTCACATGAAGTTTGATTTAGTGTACAATACACAAGATCAAGAAGCTAGACAATTTTTTATATATCTTATATGTAAGTAGTACCCTGTATTTTAGGATTTCAAGGTACCAGCAAAAAAGAAAATCACTCAGTTGAACCTCACATTTGCTAATTCTATTAGACTGAAATCCCTAATCACTTACTAATTTCAGAAAATGTATTAAACGTTTTGTGAAATGCTTACCTTAGCAATTAATACACAAGAATGTATTAAGTATTTCCAATCACCCTACAGATGTTTATCTTATGTGCTCCTAGAGGCATAACTGCAAATTCTGTCTCTTAATGAAGAAATTCACATCATGAGATTGTCCAGGGAGGAAAACCTAAGAGGCAGAGCATCCCATTGATGGACTTTGAGGGTAGAATTGAGAGCTATGAGTACCTCTTAAGGTAAGGAGTTCTATGGAAGAAAACAAAATGTTTCCAGAGAAAAAGGATAGAGGGAGAGGAATAGTAGGAGATTGGATAATGGGTACCCAAACACATTTAGAAGTAACAAGTTATAGTGTTCTATAGAATAGTGAGTGATTACTGTTCATAATAACCTATTATGTATTTTAAAGATCTATTAAATAGGTTATTTAATAATTCATATAATATTATATAATAGCTTATTATATATAACCTACATATCCTATTATATATAGTATAATATGCATATTATATATAATAATCTATTATATGTTTTATGAAGATTTTATGAGCAAAGAATGACCTTGAAGTCACCAAACACAAAGTAATGATAAGGGGAAGGATATATTAATTACCATGATTTGAAGAGTTTGTATTGTATACATGTATAGAAATATCACGCTACATTGTAAATATGTACAATTACATGTGTTAGTAAAGATTTTTTAAATAGTTTAGGGAGATAAATGGTAAGTACCTTGATTTGATCATAATGCACTAGATACATGTATTTGAATTATCACACTGTCCCTCATAAATTTGTACAAATAAACAAATAATTTAAAAAAATAATCAAAGGAAAGAATTTTACCTATTTTAGACATAGCCTCTGACCAAGACAACCAAAAGCCTGAAAGGCTTACTTTTCTAGGCTGCTTTTCTCCTGAATAAAAATGGGAAAATGATGAACATTGATAAAAATGTTTCAGCTTAATATGATCAGTAAATACAGTCATAATGTATTTTTGAATACCAGAAATCTAATAATAATATCTAGAACTGAGTGATTAGTACCCTCTGGAAACAGTTGCATTATTTTCTTTTATCCTTACAGCATCCAAGGTGCAATATTAACCTTGTTTTACAGATAAAATATTAAGACTTTCAGGCATTGATAAATTTCCCTTTCCACACATGTAATCTAGTAACTGTGTTATTTAGCAAAACTGAGATCTGTCATGGTAATTTTGTGTTCATTTAGCAAAACTGAGATCTTAAACACAATCAATGCTATACTGTGACTTTATTAATTTATTCTTCCAATAAAAATGTATTATACATCTATTCTGAGTCAGGCACTATATATATACATATATGATTGAATGATATGAGCCAGGCACAGTGGGGCACCCCTATAATCAGGAGTCTGAGGCAGGAGGATCTTGAGTTCAAAGGCAGCCTCAGCAACTGAGCAAGGCACTTAGCAACTCAGTGAGACCTTGTCTCTAAATAAAAAATATAATAAAGGGCTGTGGAAGTGGCCCAATGATACCTGGGTTCAATCCCCGGTACCCCGGTACCAAAAAAAAAAAAAAAAAAAAAAAAAAAAAAAGAATGATTTATAATGTGGAATGTGTTTTGCTTCTTTGATGAATATTTTTGATATAAAAATTATTTTGGTACCAAAAAATGGGCACCTGGTGCCTGATGACACTGTGAATATTTTGGGTTAGTTCATTTCAAGTAATTGTCAGCACTGCCAGTTAATATGTCACTTCTGAGTGTCTGCTTTCTGTCTGGTGCTACAACAAACAAGGTCTCTGCCCTCATAGGACCTATTATGAAAGATTAAAATATGAACCATAGTTACTTTAGAGTGCAAAATGTGACAAAGAGGGGAAAAACTACAACTCGTTTAGAATGCACACAGCAAAGGTCTAAGTCCATTGGGGAAGGCGTCTCAGAAAGACTTTCCAGAAAACAGGAAGTCTAGGGAGTCAGCTAAGTAAAGAGGATTAGGAAGAGTTAGGAAAGTATAGGGGAGACCTCAAGTGAAAGAAAGCAGGCACTTCCCAGGGAAGGAAAGAAGTTGAGTGGGCAAGATTGCAGAGAGATGAGGAAGAAATAGAGAGCAGGGCCCAAGAATTAGGCCAACCAAGCTAAAATTGAACTAGTGGTCATGAAAACCATTAAAGGAATTTTGGAAAACTGCACATTTTTAAAAAAAAATCACATGTTTAAGTAGTTATGCCTTGTTTCTTCAAATTTTTAAAAACAAAATCTAATTATCTGAGAAAATATTAATGTAGTTAATTTGCAGTCTCTATAATGTTTTAAAGTGTGTGTACATGTGTGTATGGGTACCTTCCTCTTTTGATTACGGTTGTTTCTCTGTTTATTGTATTTGAATTTATAAACAATTTTATTTTTTGCCTTTGATTTATTTGACTTTCATAATACTGTCAGTTGATTGGAATCATGCTGCTCTTACTTTGCTTCTTATTTCAGCCTTGTCTTTGATGAATAATTATTTCTTTTTCTTTTTTTTTCCTGGAGTTTCTAGTTCTTGCTCTTTTTCTCCACCATTATTTGTCTTATTTTTTTCAAAGCAATAATTAAGTCTTTTCTATTTGAATTTATTTTTTCTTGTAAGTTTTCTTTCATAGAGTCCTCCATCCCATTTCAAATTGAGCTGTTTAAGCAGCTGTCTCCCTGCAACTTCTCTTCAGTGTGTTCCTGGTATGGAGCCACTGTTAAAACTAAGGGACCAAGCTTTGCTTGATGTAATAGTGGCATATCCTATTGGGATTTAAATATCCTATTTTAGAGGTATGATCAAAATATCTGAAGTCAATTGGTATAGGATATTGAATTGTAGAAGATCTTAGGATTGATGAAATTACCCAGCCAGGAAGATAATTCTGATAGTAATATATTGTGTATTACGTGAATTCAAATATTTTTTCTTTCTGTCTCAGTAACACTGGTTTTGTATTTGAAGTACTGAATGTTAATTATACATTCAAAATATTAATAACTAATGTTAATTAGTTATATACAATAATAGAATTGGTGATGTCACCATTATACTATGGAATTCTAGAAATTTAGTCTAGAAAACAATGTAGAAATTTGTATTTTAAATTTTTGACATACTTTATTTTCAAAACAAAGAAAATAGAATGGGCGTTTCAAAAAAGCTTGAGTTCCATTACAAATTATTGCAATTTTAAAATATTGATTTTTATGTATGTTTACATGATGTTTTATTTAATATTTCTTTTTCTATTTACATAGGGCTTATAGAAATACACCAAAAAATAGACTAAGATCAAATCATTGCCAGGTTTCAAAATATATATTGTTATAAAGGCTCTTGAATACAGACATCCATGAACACATTTGCATTGACCCTCTAAGCTTGGCTTTGCCTCATCTGAAATAACACATCATATGTTATTAATGTTTTAGGTTTTAAAGTTGAATTACTTAATATCCTAATAGACAAAATTTGAGAATAACAATTTTAGAGAAGAAGTACTCTGTGGGGTTAATATCCAGAATACACAAGAAACTCAAAAAAACTTACATAAAAACCAGGTAATTCAGTTTAAAAACGGGCAACTGATCTGAACAGACATTTCTTAACAGATGAAATACAAAATACTAACAAATATATGAAAAAAAAATGTCCAGTATCATCAGCCATCAGGGAAATGCAAATCAAAACTATGTCAGATACCATTTCAATACAATTAGAAAGATTATTACCAAAAATAAATAAATATATAGCAAAAGCAAGTAAAGATGTGAAGGAAAAGAAACTCTTACACACTGTTGGTGGAAATGGAAATGAATTCTGCCATTATGTAGAACAGCTTAGAGGTTCCTCAAAAAACCTAAATTTCATCTACTAACTATCCCACTACTGGGCGTATACATAAAGGAAAAGAAACCAGCACACCAAAGAAAGCTGCATGCTTATGGTTACTAGGGACCTCTTCCTAGATAAGAAATCAGTATAAGTGCCCACCTGCAGACAAATGGATAATAAAAATGTGGTACAGATACCCCCTGGAGAATTATTCATCTTTAAAGAAATCCTGCTGCTGGGTGGGGTGGCACACACCTGTAATCCCAGCAGCTTGGAACGCTGAGGCAGGAGGATCATGAGTTCAAAGCCAGCCTCAGCAAAAGTGAGGTGCTAAGCAACTCAGTGAGACCTTGTCTCTAAATAAAATACAAAATAGGGCTGGGAATGTAACTCAGTGGTCAAATGACCCCGAGTTCAATCCCTGCTTACTCCCACCAAAAAAGAAATCCTATTTGCTGCAAAATGGTTAGAACTGGAGGACATCATGTGAAAAGAAATAAACCAGAGACAGGAAATAAGGGCACATGTGGAAGCTTTAAAAATGTTGACCTGAAAGTAGGGATTGGGAAGGGTATGGAGTGGGGATGTGATGGAAAAGGGTGGATGAATTTGATCAGTGTACACTGTATACATATATGGAACTATTGCACTGAACCCCATTGATATTCACAATTAATATGTACTAGTTAAAAAATCATACTTTTGTGAATTAGTATTTCCTCACAAAGTCAAATGTCTTTTCTACGTTATTTTTACGTGGAAAAATATTTTCACATTGTATGGTTATCTCATATTAAATTTGTTTATAATTTTTATTTTATTTTGTGGTTAGCAGGAAAAAACTAAAATGGCAGACTAAAAAATAAGAAAACAACCTCTTATATAAATAGCAGAAGCAGCAACATTACAGTTTTATCCAACGATTTACAAAATAATGAACATGGAATTATATAGATTATAAACGAATATATCTTCTCTACATATTTTTAACAGGCACTTAAATACATAGAGAAGCTACAAATTGATTTCACTAAGCATTAATACTTCTCAATATTAATTCTTAGAATGTAATCTAGAGATAGATCTCAAAGAATAAGTGACTTGAATTAAATTGTAATTAAAATGATTGTATCAGGCTCAGCAAATCTTACCATGAACTGGTATCAAGAGAAAAAAATATTTAATAACATAAAATGTCACTGAGCTGACAGGTAGTTTCCAGATAGCTCTAATGTTATTTATGTAAAATCCACACATCCACCCATGGCTAATCAGATGTAAAATCATAAGCAAATATGATGAGGCAATTAATGCTTTCTATGTCTTTGTTGACAATTTTGAAGCAAGATATAAAGAGCAAATTATTCCAAGCCTACCTTTCACTTTGCATTTAGAAAAGAACTAGGTTACTGAAGTGAACTGCTTTTCACAAAATCAAATCTTGCAGTTAGGAATTTATTTGCCATAGAGCAGGTATAATTATTCCACAGGTTTTCATTATATTATTGATGTTTACATTTTTTATAGAAGGAGGCAGTTTGATTTTAATTATGTTAATTTGTCAAAACTTTTAGCATTTAATTAAGAGAAGTTGAAAACCATATTAGTTTTAAATAAATCGTAATGTATTAATTACTATTTATAAAATAGAATATACTAGTTGTTATGGTTTGGAAGTGCTATGTCCCAAATATCTTGTGTTGAAAGTATGGCCCCCAATACAGCAAGGTGCAGAGGTACAACTTTTAGGCAATGATTAGGGTTCTGACCTCATCAGTGAATTAACCCATATTCTGGACATATAAATTGATCACTGACTGGAGTATTGGGAGGTGGAAATAGTTCACTCGAACGGTTTATCAGGTCTCCAGTCCCTCTCTCCTGCCCCTATCTCTGCTTCTTGGCTGCCATGACATTAGCAGTTTTTCTCCACAACATCCTTGCACCATGTTGTTCTGCCTCACCTCAGGTCCACAGCATTGGAGTTGGCTCACCATGGACTGAAATTCTAGAATCCCAAGTCCCAAATAAACTTTTCTTTTTTTAAGTTGTTCTTATCAGGTACCATGGTCATAGTGAAGTTACACACTACCAAAATAGTAAGTAATTGCCTTAAATGTTTCAGAGATCCAGTAAAAGATGGTTTTGTTTTTATGTATGTGTGAGAGAATACTGTTCCCATAATCTGTATGATTAAGTCTAACAGTCTTTAATTTGGTAGGAAATTATTTTTTGTCTTTTATTTATTTATTTTTTCCTTTTTTATGCAGTACTGATGATTAAACCCAGGAGCATTATTCCTCTGAGTTACATTCCCCGTCCTTTAAAAGAAAAAATTATTTTGAGGCAGGGTCTCCCCAGGTTTCCCAGACTGGCCTTAAATTTGTGACCCTACTGTCTCAGTATCCCCAGTGTGATGTGCCATCACACCCAACCAGTTGTTTATTTCTTAAATTCCCATTTAAAAGAAGAGTAGGAAGTATAGCAGAATGAATCCAATATTAATACCCTATGTATATACATGATTACACGAGTGGTACAATTCTACATTATGTACAGCCAGAAGAATGAGAAGTTATCTTCATTTATATATGATGTATCAAAATGCACTCTGCTGTCATGTATAACTAATTAGAACAAATTTAGAAAAAGAAAGAAAATAAATGCTAAGTTTCAATCATAATAAAGAATGAAGTACTCATACACTCAAAGGCATAGATGACCCTTGAAAACATCATGAACTAAACTAGTTTGCAGAAAAATAAAACTGGTTTTACTGCAAAGAACTGTCTGGTAAATTCAAAAAGTCAACCACAAAGCTGCAAAATGTGCTTCATAGAAGATTTGTTTTAAATTCACATGTATGAAAAATTAATTCATGTATCTGTCATTTATTTATTCAGTGAGGAATTGATCAGGATCAAAAGAGAGTTTGTAAGCAGAGAAAACAGCAAACCCTGAGGTAGGAGAATGTCTGGGAAATTCAAAAATCTCCAGGAAGTCAGTGCATCTGGAGTCAAACAAGCACAGAGATAAGTACATCAACATAGGGTAAAGCAAACTGTGGTCCTATTCAGAGATTCATGTAGGTTGTTGGAAGGACATCAGCTATTACTTGATATAAATGGAGATCCAAATAGTATTTTATTCAGAGGAGTGTCATGATTTCATTAGTGTCTTAGAAGAATCATTCTGTCTGCATTTAGAAAGATTACAGTGGACTTGGATGGGTAATATAATTAGGATGTAATTAAGTTACCAAGGGTGACTTTGAATCAGAGTACCACTAGAGGAAATGGTAACAACATGCACAACTGGACATATTTTGAAGGGGAGCCAGCAGGATTTCCTGTTACATTGGATGATCAGAAACAAATCTACAGATTTGATTTGAGAATCAGAAGGATGAATCCCATCTCTTTAATCGAGATGGAGACATCTATTGGGAAGGACCTATCAAGAGGCCAGTTTTGGACATACCATTGAGAAGTCTATTTTACATTCAAGTGATGTTACAACTAGATAAAATAGTCTGGGTTTCCTAAAGACTTTTGGATTAGATAATAATATTTGGGAAATATTGGGATATAGATGACATTTAAAACTAATAAGACTAAATTTAATTATTAATCGAATTAGCAAGGACCAAGGACTAAGAGCTGGTGTACTTCTCAATAGGTGGTCAGAAAGTAAGGGGGAATCCAGCAAATGAGGCTGCTGCATGCAAATGTATCTACACTTTTGCAAATGGGCCTGCTACAAGGTCTGTGAAGAACTGAGAGGTCTAATGCTGCCCAAATATGGCTGAGTTCTTCTTCCTTCTGAGATAGTCCCAAAAGTTTTAGAAGGAAAGAAAATAATTAGGTGGGCCTCTATTCTAGAATAAGGTCCTTATAACAGAGAAAGTATAAGATCCTGTGTAAAATGACACATGGTTAGAATCATGTTAAAAAATAAAATAGTAACTAACTTCTGAAAACATGAAAGACTGAGTTGATGTTTTATATGATATACATACTGAATTAAAAATTATAGGATATTTTCCATAAAAGGAAATAACTATGGATCAGAAAAAGGGATATAAAATTAGCATGAGTATAGGAAGTCAAAACCTGCAAGATAAGGAGAAATTTTAGATAATATATAGAGCCTACAAGCTTGAATCTTGTCTTTATATAGGAATAAAGAAGGTACATACAATTAAGGAAAGAGAGCTAGTCAGAAAGTGATACCAACAATCAATAAACTGAATGTCATCAAACTGAAAAGCTTCTGCATAGCAAAGGAAGCAATTCACAGCATGAAGAGAGTTCACACAATTGGAGAAAATCTTTGCCAGTCACTCTTCAGAGGATTACATTAAGAACTCAAAAATCTCAACAACAACTAAACAAAACCAAATAACTCATTCAATAAATAGGTAAAAGAATTAAACAGTTCTCAAAAGAAGTACAAATGACCAACAATTATACAAAAAAAAAAAAACTTCATCATCTCTAGCCATCAGGGAAATGCAAATTAAAACTACTTTGAGATTTCATGTAATTCTAATTAGAATGTCAATTATCAAGAATATAACTAACAATAAATGTTGATGAGGATTGGAGGAGGGACTCTTTTACACTGTTGGTAGGAATGTAAATTAGTACCACCACTGTGAAAATCAGTATGGAAATTCCTTAAAAGACTAGGAATGGAACCACCATGTGATTTTGCTATTATTTGTCTCAGTATTTACCCTAAAGAATTAAAGGCAGCATACTATAGCAATATATGCATACCCATGTTCATAGCAGCACAATTTATAATAGCCTAGTGATGGTACTAGCCTAGGTGTCCATCAACAGATAAATGAATAAAAAGGAAATATGGTGTATATAAACAGAATGGAGTTTTATTCAACCTTAAGGCAGAATGGAATTATGTCATTTGCAAGAAAATGGAAGGAATTAAAGAGCAGAAAATAGAGGGTTTTACGTTTCTTCTAACATGTGGAAGCTAAAGAGAAAGAAGGAATAAAAAGGGGATCTCATGAAAATAGGAGTGAGACAAGTTGGGCAGATGAAAGGACAAGAGGAGGAAAAATGTGAGGTTCAGGAAAGGTACTGGGGATTGAAATTGATCAAATAGTGTCATGTGCATCTACAGATAAACCACAATGAAATCCACTATTCTTTTTTTTTTTTTCTTTGGTACAAGGATTGAACTCAGGGACACTCAACCACTGAGCCACATCTCTAGCACTACTTTTAATTTTATTTGGAGACAGGGTCTCACTGAGTTGCTTAAGGTCTCAAAGTTGTTGAGGCTGGCTTTAACCCCAGGATCTTCCTGCCTTAGCCTCTGAAGCTGCTGAAATTACAGACATGCACCACTGTGCCCAGTTTGAAATCTACTATTCTATATAATTATTACTCACTAAACAAACAAACAAACAGAGAAAAGGGAGATAGATCTCAAATCTCCATCAATATAACAGGGACTTCAAAGAGTTAGTCTTACTTTATAACCAGGAAACAATGCCTAATCACCCAAATAAGCAGCTCGAAATCTTGCTATGTGCAATTTAAGATTGAAAAAATGTGTACAACTATATTTTAAAGAGACAGATTTGATAAAGAAATACTATTCCATAAATTCAAATACTATAATGGAAATTAAAAATAACTCTCAAAGAAAGAGATAAATAGGATATAAAATACAGATTGAACAAATCCAAAACTGATATTTAAAAAATGAAGTAGAAAAACCCATCCTTGTGCTAGAAAAAAGAAATTCAATGTTTCTAAAAAGATTTTTAGATAGAGAAAATATGAATTTCTATAGATATACAATAAATAAACCAGTTATAGAGGACATAGAAGCGGGTACATAGTAAACAGAAACTAAGCTTTTCAAATGTTTCAAAACCTATTTAGAAAGTGATCACATATTAGGTTATAAAAGAAAAGTAATAATGCCTAAATATGTGTATCATTTAGACTAAAAATTTCAATGAAATATTTAAATATCAAAAATATCCAGTACACGTAGATTTTTTTTTTTATTATTGTAAACAAATGGGATACATGTTGTTTCTCTGTACATGGCGTAAGGGCATACCATTTGTGTAATCATAAATTTACATAGGGTAATGTTATTTGATTCATTCTGTTATTTTTTTCCCTTTCCCCCCACCCCTCCCACCCCTCTTTTCCCTCTATACAGTCCTTCCTTCCTCCATTCTTGCCCCCCTCCCTAACCCTAAATCTAACCCTAACACTAACCCCTCACACCCCCCATAATGTGTCATTATCCACTTATTAGCGATATCATTTGTCCATTGGTTTTTTGAGATTGGCTTATCTCACTTAGCATGATATTCTCCAGTTTCATCCATTTGCCTGCAAATGCCATAATTTTATCATTCTTTATGGCTGAGTAATATTCCATTGTATATATATACCACAGTTTCTTTATCTATTCATCAATTGAAGGACATCTAGGTTGGTTCCACAATCTGGCTATTGTGAACTGAGCAGCTATGAACATTGATGTAGCTGTATCTCTGTAATATGCTGATTTTAAGTCCTTTGGGTATAGGCCAAGGAGTGGGATAGCTGGGTCAAATGGTGGTTCCATTCCAAGTTTTCTAAGGAGTCTCCACACTGCTTTCCAGAGTGGCTGCACTAATTTGCAGCCCCACCAGCAATGTAAGAGTGTACCTTTCTCCCCACATCCTCGCCAACACCTGTTGTTGCTTGTATTCTTGATAATTGTCATTCTAATTGGGGTGAGATGGAATCTTAGGGTGGTTTTGATTTGCATTTCTCTTATTACTAGAGATGTTGAACATTTTTCCATATGTCTGTTGATTGCTTGTAGATCTTCTAATGTGAAGTGTCTATTCATTTCCTTAGCCCATTTGTCAATTGGATTTTTGCATTCTTGGTGTAGAGTTTTTTGAGTTCTTTATAGATTCTGGAGATTAGCGCTCTATCTGAAGTATGATTGGCAAAGATTTTCTCCCACTCTGTAGGCTCTTTCTTCGCATTGCTGATAGTTTCCTTTGCTGAGAGAAAGTTTTTTAGTTTGAATCTATCCCAGTTATTGATTCTTGCTTTTATTTCTTGTGCTATGGGAGTCCTGTTGAGGAAGTCTGGTCCTAAGCCGACATGTTGAAGCTCTGGACCTACTTTTTCTTCTATAAGATGCAAGGTCTCTGGTCTGATTCCGAGATCCTTAATCCATTTTGAGTTTAGTTTCGTGCATGGTGAGAGATATGGGTTTAGTTTCATTCTGTTGCATATGGATTTCCAATTCTCCCAGCACCATTTGTTGAAGAGGCTCTCTTTTCTCCATTGCATATTTTTGGCCCCTTTGTCTAGTATGAGAAAATTGCATTTATTTGGGTTTGTGTCCGTGTCCTCTATTCTGTACCATTGATCCACCTTTCTATTTTGGTACCAATACCATGCCATTTTTGTTACTATTGCTTTGTAGTAGAGTTGAAGATCTGGTATTGCGATACCCCCTGCTTCACTCTTTCTGCCAAGGATTGCTTTAGCTATTCTGGGTTTTTTATTCTTCCAGATGAATTTCATAATTGCTTGCTCTATTTCTGTAAGGTACATCATTGGGATTTTAATTGGAACTGCATTGAATCTGAATAGCACTTTTGGTAGTATGGCCATTTTGACAATATTAATTCTTCCTATCCAAGAACATGGGAGATCTTTCCATCTTCTAAGGTTTTCTTTAATTTCTTTCTTTAGTGTTCTGTAGTTCTCATTGTAGAGGTCTTTCGCCTCTTTTGTGAGATTGATTCCCAAGTATTTTATTTTTTTCGAAGCTATTGTGAATGGGGTAGTTTTCCTGATTTCTCTTTGTGAAGATTCATCGCTTATGTATAAAAATGCCTTAGATTTATGTGCATTGATCTTATATCCCCCTACTTTACTGAATTCACTTATAAGATCTAAAAGTTTTCTGGTGGAATTTCCTGGTTCCTCTAAGTATACAATCATATCATCAGCAAATAGGGATAGTTTGAGTTCTTCTTTTCCTATTCGTATCCCTTTAATTTCTTTGGTCTGTCTAATTGCTCTGGATAGAGTTTCAAGGACGATATTGAATAGAAGTGGTGAAAGAGGGCATCGCTGCCTTGTTCCAGTTTTTAGAGGGAATGCTTTCAGTTTTTCACCATTTAGAATGATATTAGCCATGGGCTTAGCATAGATGGCCTTTACAATGTTAAGGAATGTTCCCACTATCCCTATTTTTTCTAGTGTTTTGAGCATGAAGGGGTGCTGTATTTTATCAAATGCTTTTTCTGCATCTATCGAAATAATCATGTGATTCTTGACTTTAAGTCTATTGATATGGTGAATGACATTTATTGACTTCCTGATGTTGAACCAACCTTGCATCCCTGGGATGAAACCCACTTGATCATGGTGCACTATCTTTTTAATATGTTTTTGTATGCGATTTGCTAAAATTTTGTTGAGAATTTTTGTGTCGATGTTCATTAAGGATATTGGTCTGAAATTTTCTTTCCTCGATGTGTCTCTGTCTGGTTTAGGTATCAGGGTGAGATTGGCTTCATAGAATGAGTTTGGGAGGGTTCCCTCCTCTTCTATTTTATGGAATACTTTGAGAAGTATTGGAATGAGCTCTTCTTTAAAGGTTTTGTAGAACTCGGCTGAGAACCCATCTGGTCCTGGACTTTTCTTTGTTGGTAGGCTATTGATGACTTCTTCTATTCCATTACTTGAAATTGGTCTATTTAAATTGTGTATGTCCTCCTCGTTCAGTTTAGGCAATTCATAGGTCTCTAGAAACCTGTTGATGTCTTCGAAATTTTCTATTTTGTTGGAGTATAGATTTTCAAAATAGCTTCTAATTATGTTTTGTATTTTAGTCGTGTCTGTTGTGATATTTCCTTGTTCATTCTGAATTTTAGTGATTTGGGTTTTCTCTCATCTTCTCTTTGTTAGTGTGGCTAAAGGTTTATCAATTTTGTTTATTTTTTCGAAGAACCAACTATATATTTTGTCAATTTTTTGTATTGTTTCTTTTGTTTCAATTTTGTTGATTTCAGCTCTGATTTTAACTATTTCCTGTCTTCTACTACTTTTGGTGTTGGTCTCTTCTTCTTTTTCTAGGGCTTTGAGCTGTAGTGTTAGGTCATTTATTTTTTGAGTTTTACTTCTTTTATTAAATGCGCTCCATGAAATAAATCTTCCTCTAAGTACTGCTTTCATAGTGTCCCAGAGATTCTGATATGATGTTTCTTTGTTTTCATTTAGCTCTAAGAATTTTTAAATTTCCTTCCTAATATCTTCTGTTATCCATTCATCATATAATAGCATATTGTTTAATCTCCAGGTGTTGGAGTAGTTTCTGGTTTTTACTCTTTCATTTATTTCTAACTTCAATCCATTATGATCTGATAGAATACAAGGTAGTGTCTCTATCTTCTTGTATTTGCTAACATTAGCTTTGTGGCATAATATATGGTCTATTTTGGAGAAGGATCCATGTACTGCTGAGAAGAAAGTGTATTCGCTCTTGGTTGGATGGTATATTCTAAAAATGTCTGTTAAGTCTAAATTATTGATTGTGTTAATGAGATCTATGGTTTCTTTGTTCAATTTTTGTTTGGAAGATCTGTCCAGTGATGAGAGAGGCATGTTAAAATCACCTAGTATTATTGTGTTATGGTCTATTTGGTTTCTAAAATTGAGAAGGATTTGTTTAACATACATGGATGAGCCACTGTTTGGGGCATAGATGTTTATGATTGTTATATCTTGCTGATTTATGCTTCCCTTAAGCAGTATGAAATGTCCTTCTTTATCCCTTCTGACTAACATTGGCTTGAAGTCCACATTATTTGAAATGAGGATGGATATTCCAGCTTTCTTGCTGAGTCCATGTGCATGGTATGTTTTCCCCCATCCTTTCACCTTTAGTCTATGGTTATCTCTTTCTCTGAGGTGAGTCTCTTGCAGGCAACATATTGTTGAATCTTTCTTTTTAATCCAATCTGCTAGTCTATGTCTTTTGATTGATGAATTCAGGCCATTAACTTTCAGGGTTATTATTGAGATATGATTTGTATCCCGGTCATTTGGTTCATATTTAAAATTTAATTTATTTATTTCTTTCTTTTTTGACACATCTTGGTTCCTCCTTTATTTGAGAGTTCCTTTAGGGTAATTCCTCCCTTTGCTGATATGCTTCTTTGTTTTTTATCTCTTCCTCATGGAATATTTTGCTGAGAATGTTCTGTAATGCTGGCTTTCTTTTTGTAAATTCTTTTAGCTTTTGTTTATCATGGAATGATTTTATTTCATCGTCAAATTTGAAGGTAAGCTTTGCTGGATATAAGATTCTTGGTTGGCATCCATTTTCTTTCAGAGCTTGAAAAATGTTGTTCCAGGCCCTTCTAGCTTTTAGGGTCTGGATTGAAAAATCTGCTGATATCCGTATTGGTTTCCCCCTGAATGTAATTTGGTTCTTTTCTCTCACAGCCTTTAAAATTCTCTCTTTATTTTGTATGTTAGGTATTTTCATCATAATGTGCCTTGGTGTGGGTCTGTTGTAATTTTGTGTATTTGGAGTCCTATAAGCCTCTTGGACTTGATTTTCCATTTCATTCTTTAGATTTGGGAAATTTTCTGATATTATTTCATTGAATAGATTGTTCATTCCTTTAGTTTGTTTCTCTAAGCCTTCCTCAATCCCAATAATTCTCAAATTTGGCCTTTTCATGATATCCCATAATTCTTGCAGATTCTGTTCATGATTTCTTACCATCTTCTCTGTTCAACTTTGCTTTCGAGATTAAATATTTTGTCTTCAATATCTGAAGTTCTGTCTTCCAGGTGTTCTATCCTATTGGTTATGCTTTCTATGGAGTTCTTAATTTGGTTTATTGTTTCCTTCAATACAAGGATTTCTGTTTGGTTTTTTTTCAATATCTCTAACTCTTTATTGAAATGATCTTTTGCTTCCTGTATTTGCTCTTTTAACTGTCGATTGGTGCTATCATTCAATGCCTGCATTTCCTCTTTCATCTCATCATTCAATGCCTGCATTTGCTCTTTCATCTCATCATTCAATGCCTGCATTTGCTCTTTCATCTCATTGTTTGCTTCCCTGATCATTTTAATTATGTACATTCTGAACTCCCTTTCTGTCATTTCTTCTGCCATGCTGTCATTGGATTTTATTGATGTAACATCTAGATTTGTTTGGGGCATTTTCTTCCCTTGTTTTCTCATAATGTTCAGGAATCAGTGGGTCATTAAGATATTGCAGATTTCCTCTATCGACTTATAATGTCCCTGAAGATTGCTAGTATATCCCCTCTTATCCTTCAGTAGCCTGCAGTCTTGGAGGAAGTTGATAATGCAGAGCTCCACGAAGAAGCTGCCTCTCTAGGGTTGGTGACCCTCAGGTGGGGTATATTCCCTGCTAGTGGGCAGAGGTGCCTCCACTTGTTGACCAATGGTCATCCAATGGGGAACTAGGCTGTGGGCTGAGGCAAGTCCTGTTTGTGCCTGTGTCTCTGGTTTTACCGTCCCTATGGGAAAACCTCACCCGGCAGGGAAGACTCACTCGGTGGGGATGTCTTGCTGATCAGTTCCCCTCCTAGAGGTTCCCCTCAATCTACAACTACTGCCTGGGCTGGGCTGTCTTCCTCTGCAATGTTCCCAGGGGCCCGGACCTACCTCCTGGGCCTGGGAGCCTCACCCTTTGCAGGCGAGTCTCCTTAGGCTGCCTCTCCCAGAGAATCTGCCCGCAGTCCTGGAAACTTCGCTCTGCCCCTAGGCGTGTCTCTGTGCGGCTCTTCAAGCAAGAAACCACCTAGCTCCTGGGACCCTGCTCTGCACCTAATCGCCTGGCTATGCGGCCCCTCCTCTGATCCGCCACCTGGAGCCCCGTACAATAGCTCTGATACCCAGAGACCTGCCACACACCTCCTCCTCCGGACAGCGGCCGGGTTTCTGACGCAGTCACTAGGAGCCCAAGCAACTCACTTCACGTCTCCTCCTCCCGCCAACCGCCAGTAGCCCTAGGCAGTCACTCCAAGTCCAAGTGACCCGCCCTGTTCCTCCTCCTCCTCCTCCTCAGGGTAGCCCCCCGGGTGTTCAGGAGCGGTGGCTCCGAGACCAAGTGACCCACCACGCTCCTCCTCCAGGCAGGCCACTGGTGTTCAGGAGCGGTCGCTTTTAGTCCAATCAACTCACCACTCGCCTCCTCCTCTGGCAACCGCCTGTGGCTCTGATGCAGTCACTCCTAGACCAAGCGACCCGCCGCACTTCTCCTCTTCCTCCAGGTAACTCCCCGGTGTTCAGGAGCGGTCGTTCTGAGTTCAATCAGCTTGCCATGCAGCTCCTCCTCAGGCAGCCGCCCGGAGCCCCAGTGGTTGCTCCGAGTCCAAGCGCTGTGCTAAGCCGCCTCCTCTATGATGATCCCAGTTGTCCGTGTTTACCGCTCCGGTGGGGGGAGGGGCGTCTCGCCGAGCAACTCTACTTCACAAAGTTCCCTGCGTTCCGGGGCTACCGCCCCATCCGGGACGCCTCCCTAGAGGGAGAGACTCACCCGGCGGCTTTGAGTTGGTGCCAAGTCTCTCACTATCTCCTCTTTTGAATCTTGTGTCCTGGAGCAACGTGAAATGCAGCCGCCCCCTAGTCCGCCATCTTGAAACTCCCCACATAGATTTTTAAAGGGAAAAATATGTTTTAAAATCACTCATCAATTAAAGAAAAATTGTATCTGAAGCTCAAAACTAATCAATTTTGAATTTTCCCAAAATTCACTATATACTATAATGCATTGGAGAAGTTTCTGTCACTTGGTTACCTATCGCCTCTCTTCTCCAAATACACCTGTCTATTCTCTGCATGTGAGTCTAGGACATGTGATCTGCAAATTCTATTTCTCCACTCTCATTTGGTTTCCAATCAAAGAACTATAAATAAAGTACAAATGGGGAAATGAGATGATTCTTCCTTGTCTTACTTCCTTGCTTTTTACCCTTGCCATCATCACAGCAGTAGCCCATTACTCAGTGAAAGTTCTTCGAGTATCTAGTATTTTTAAAACTTCTGCAAACCAGCCTTTCTGCATCATCATCAGAGTCCCATCTCTACAGGGTCCTTTCTTTGAGTTTATATTCTGTTGTAACCCACTACCTTACCTCTTTTCCTCCATAACAAAGGCTCCCTGCAACTATTACATGTGTTGCACCTCAATGTTCTTGTTTCTTCCATCATTCAATATTTAGGTAACCAAGACCTAATACAGTTCAGGCTTCCCAGATTGGACAGTGATTATTTATTTTCTGAACCACCAGAAAGAAGACTTTAATCATCTTAAATATAAGTATTAGATAGACAAGTTTAAATCTTATTGGGACAAATTTCATCTCAAAAAATTAAGAAAAAAAATCTGAGAAATGTGAAAGAAAATACAATGATGAAAATAATAAGATTAGAACAGAAATTAATGAAATAAGAAACAGACAATAAATAAATCAAGTACTTCAAAAGCAGTTTATATACAGAATATAAAAAAACAAATTGAATAAAAATGCTGTAAGATATATATTGTGATCAAGGAAGTATAGATATTTAAATTTAATGTTAATTTTATAACATGAAATCAATTAATGCAATGGACTTTATTAAAAGATCAAAACAGGAAAATCATATAAACTGCATCAATAAATTCAAAAAAAATTCAGTTTCTAAAATTTAACATCCATTTTTATAATGAAACTTAACAAAATAGGAATAAACAGAAACCTCCTTGTCCTGAAAAGTGTTTTTAATAGTTTTATTAACTATCAAATTTACTGATACAACAGGATCATTTTCTTTAAAGTTAAAATTAACAAAAAGAATTTCAGTAATCTTTATTTAGAATTGTGTTGATTCTTCCACTCAACATGAATTAAGACTAATTAATGAGCCATAAAAATTGAAAAGAAGTTTTTGAAAATGTACAGGAATGTTTATATGTGTGTATTCTTGTATGTGTGTGTAATAACTGATAATTTTAAATATATAGAGAGCGCAATGAAATGTTTAAAAGGCCTATCTAAAACTGACTTTTTCAATATCAATCTAACAATATTAATCTCATAGAAATTAGGAGTACAATAGTGGTTATCAGAGATTGGAAAGAGTAAGAGGGAAAAAGGAGGGAAATAGGTCAATCAACAGGTTTAGTGTTACATTTAGAGAAGAAGACTCAGTTTTGGTGTACTATGGCAAAGTGGAGTGAAGGTAATTAACAACAATGCATTATATATCTCAAAATAGAGACAAGATTTTGATAAAAGTGTAAGGTGATAGATATTTATTGGGCTGATCATTATTCAACATATATATTAATTAAAGCATCACATTGTGCCTCATACATATATACAAATAAGCTGAATTTAATTTTGTTTGATAATACATCATATGAAGATTGTGGAATATGATCAATCACATATCAATACATATAATCCAGGGATAAGGTCTAAATTACAATGAATTTTAATTCATTGTAGTATTTTTTGAAATGTTCTCTGAATTGTGAACTGTTCATATTTTTGAAATATAATTTAAATTTTACAATTTGAGTGATAAAAATCATATTTCTTGAGTCCAGAATTTATCCATTACAAAAACATTATTTTCTGTAATGTGGGCTTAGTATTTATGCTAGCCTTCTTGTTGCCAATAAAATAAAAACCAGAGAGTTTGCATTACCATTTTTAAAGAAATAAAAACCAAGTGTAAAACCCCTTTCAGAAATATAAAACTGTAATTGACAAACTAGAATAATTTAAAAGACACCAAGCCAAACTTGCAAATATTAAAAATAAATAGCCAAAATGAACAACTTAGTGTTCAAATTTATTAGCCAGTTTCAAAGAATTATAAAAAGAATTTATTAAATGTAAGATAGGTTAGAAGAAAGTAGAATGTCATACAAAGATACAAAGATTAGAGAAAAAGAGGTGAGAGAGTTTAAGATGAGTAGATTTAATATTCAATTAATTAAAATGCAAAAAGAAGAAAGTTCAGAGGCAATACTTGAAGAAATAATAATTTCCCAGAATGATAAAGGACCAATGTTCAAATTCAAAAAGTTGAATAAATATAAAGGAGGATATATTTTAAAAAAATTATACCTGACTGTATTATAGTAAAAAAAAGATAAAGATCTTAAAATTAGACAATGAGAGGATAATATCTTAATATCAACAATGAAAACCAGAACAAAGTAGAAAGATACTTTTAATGTGTTGAAGAAAATGTCTACCAGCCTAAAATTCCATAACCAGAGCAAAATGTTTTATGAATGATATTGAACACAAGCCATTTTTGTACAAATACCTGGAGTGTTTGTCAATGGCAGAAGCTTGTCAAAGAAATTTTAAAAGAAAGTACTCCTGATACATGGAGCTTGATCTCTGATGACAAAAAGAAATAACGTACAAAGTAAGTGGTAAATATGTGAATTAGTTCAATTCAATAATGATTCTATAAAGTAAAACTCATATAAAATATTTAACCAGAAAGTTAAATGGAACTAAAATGTTGATGTGTTCTTATGTCTTTGTTTTACTATAAAGCAGTTTTAATATCTTTAAAAGAATAAAAGAATGCAGATTTAATTTCTGGAATAATTATTAAGAAACCAATTACTTTTAATTTTAAAAATTTAGAAAGGACATTGTAAATATAAAAATTGTAGAGGAAAGAAGATTAAAAAGAAATGCAGAATAGAGGAATCAAATGGCAAGGGCAATTAAAATATTTGCTTAAACAATAGTATATAATGAACACTAAATTAAAATAACTAAATATTCAAATTAAAAGATAAACATTCAAATCAAATATATAAGGTTTGCAAGTGTAAACTGAAAACAGAATAACTAAAAGTAAGAATGGGAAAGGTTATGGCATACCAATATTACAAAAGCTAGTATATTATTTTAATATCAGAAATTAGTTTTAAACCAAAAGGATTTTTAGAAATAAATATTTCTTAATCATAAAATGTGTTAAGGCACACTTTATATAAATGTGTATAAAATACAACTCAAATGTACATAAAGTAAAACTTATCAGAACTGTAAGGCAAAACATAAATATACAACAGAACAATAAGAAATCAGGAGACAACAGAAGATTTGAACAATATGATTAATAATATAGATTTAGTGAAACCACATAAAACATTGCAACCAGAAAGTGAATAATGGGTTGACTTTCTCTGCATAAATTGAAAATTTCAAAAATTAACTATCCATTGAGCCAGAAAGCAGCTGTCAACAAATGTCAAAGTCCTTTGCTGACCAGTTCTCTGACTAAAAGATAACTATACTTACAAATACACAACTAAATGGTCCCTAGAAAATCCTCATATGTTTGAAAATAACCCAGCAATGAAAATCAATAGGTTGCATCCATGTACAATAATACAGACAAATCTTAGGAGCATATTTATCAAAGGAAGTTAAGTTATACAAGAAGGATTTTGATAATTAAAAGTTCAAAGCAGTCAAAACCATATTATTTAGGGTTGATAACTACAATAAAAAGTAGAAAAAGTTATTTTAATAAAAGTTTGAATAAGGCTACATCTAGGTGGTTGGATGAGTAAGATATATGCTTGGGGCTTCTGGGTGTGAAGCCATGGTAACCAAAAAGCAAATTATGAGCATTCCCATAAATTAATTATATTCATTTATTATATTCAATTTACGTGTTCATATATCTCCTTGTATACTTATTGTATTCCACAGTAAAAATGATATTGAAAATAAAATGAAAGAAATGATTTGCATATTGTTATGAATTATTAGAAAAACATAATATATACATTTTTAATCCAAAGGATTTTTTTAGAAATACAATCTTCTCCTAAAAATTCTTAGTATTAAAATCTATACAAAGTCAAATTAGTGAGGAAAAATCTTACTGCTGAAAGAACTTTCAATTCTTGTGACTTCTAGAAATAAACAGTTATTTTTGCTGTGTTATTCCAAGTGAATTGTGGTGCTCCAGGATGGGTAGTTACCTTAGCCTGCAGGCTTCTGTTCAGAGGCTCTACTGTTCATTCGGAATCTACCACTTAATTTTCTGTATTCAACTTTTAACATAAGGAAGAAAAGAGAGTATAAAGGATCTTGTAGGAAATTATAAAGGTCTACACAAAACTTTGTCCCCACATTGCACTGGTCAACACCGAGTCACCTGGCTGAATCTGACAGTAAAGGAGTCTGCAAAGTGTAGTGCAAACAATTCCTAGGAGGAAGAAGGGATCAGCTTGTGAACATGGAAATAGTCTCTATTACAATTAGTCTTTGTCATACTTTTAATTGGGAGAAAAAGGTTTTTACATCCCAGAATTCTATACCAAGTCATACTATAAATTAAATTTGAAAATTATTAGTTTGCAGAGCTTAGATGGCCCCTAAAATGTTAGTCCTGGGAGATATGTTTCATCAGAATGAGCAAGTATTCATGTATTCAATAAATCAAGTATATTTGGAATTTTAAAAGCACCTGAATAATACCGATGAAAAATTTATGATAATTATGATGTAGCAGGTTTAGAAAAAAATAATAAAAATTGGAGGGGGAGAATGGAAAGACAATGCATTTCTTTAGTTAAAATATATACCCACATATACCATCTATGCATCTGTTTGTCTATCAATCTGTCTATTTGGCCATTGAAATTTTATGAATTTTTCAAAATGGTGAATGAAATTGCTTTATGTTTACAGATAACTAAGTCAATAAATGAAGACATTAGTGACTGTAAAAGTGCATATGTATGCAAGAAATAAAATGTAATCTCATGTGTATTATGTGGTTTATTTATGAAAAGTATTTTCATAGATATAATAATGTGATACACTAAACATAGATTTAATCAGAATGTTGTCTATAGCAATATTGAAAAACTGGAGGAAGAGAATGTGTATGTGTGTGTGTGTGTTTGTGTGTGTGTGTGTGTGTTTTGAAGGGGATCTGATTGTGAAATGCTGAATCCCTATATATGTGCATCAATTCAAATATCCAAGTAATTACTTCTGTTCTTTACTTTCTTTTATGACTCTTGTACAATTTGCTGATTTACAATTGATCTCAGTCTGTAATGGAACTAAATATCTATTTGGAGCTACTTCATGATCAGCATCTATGGCATCTGCTAAAATTCTATCAAAGGAGAAAATCACTGAGAGAACAAAGAGAAATTTATGCAATCATCATCAATCATTACAAAGAACTCTTGATTTTCTTAAGTGATTCCTTTGTAAAGCTTAATATTGATTCCATCTGTTGTTTTAGCACTTTGTCCCTGAGCCAAACACTGATAATTTTTTTTTTAAACAGGCAACTGTTGGAATGTAAGATCACAGTTGATCCTAAACACTGCTTCCTGGAAAGAGACTTCAAAATAGACAAGCAGTGTAATGATTTGCTTGTTTAATGTCTTCAAGTGGTAGGGGTGCCCCCAAATTGTGTAAAACTGTAGCCAAATTCCAATTTGAAGTAGATTCTTCCTCTAATCTTTGAGAGTGTTAATGTTTGAAAGAGGGTCATAACAATAAAAAGAAATAGACTCAGGCTTAACCGTGAGTCAAACTACATAATGATAATAATTTGAAAATAAATCAAACAGATAATAATATCCTCCTCCTTAAAAATTCTCAAATTAAATATGCCATATAAAAGTCAAAAGAATTTGTAACATTCTATGATGTTTTATAAAAGTATTTAAAATTATCAACCTTGAAATAAAAATATGCTTCTGAAACTCTGGTCACAGATTAAACAAAAAACATAATTTACTGGTCTTAATTTAAAGCCTATATAAGCGTATTGAGTAATTTCATCCAAGGTGAATTAAAAAAAGACAACCTGATGGAACATTTTGATCAGAAAATAATTAAATGATATATCACAATTAATTCAAGTTGCTATTTTACTAATCTTAAAACTGCCCATGCATTTTGGTTTTCCATTCCTCAAAAGGAAAAACAAAAAAACCTGCATTTTTTCACTGAATATAACTGCAGACAAATTCCATGTAGCTACATGTCTTTGTAAAGGTTTGAATCTCTCTTTTGTGGTTTGTATCTAGTGTTAACCTAATGGAATTACATATGACATTTAGTTTTACTTCAAATAACATATTTACATTCAGTACTTCTTATCTGAATCATATTATTTTTCTTAAAAATTCACGCTTGATTCCAATCCTTAAAAACATATTAATTTATTTTTCTAAAATAAATAAATGTGATTTGCCTGTTGAACTGTATACAATTTCTTTATCAATGAGATCCAATAAAAAATAATGAACATTAACTGTAGTAACTGATAATTTCAAGCTTTTATAAATAAAGAATACAAGAAGATTTTATTTTCTGCTTTAGAATATGCTTATATTATTTATAGGAATTTTAAAGGGTACTGATATTTAAAAAATTCAATATAATCATCAACCAAAGGATTCATAAACTATGATTGACAAATTAATAAAGATCAGTAGTTATGAGATATAGAGACTGAAATCTGACTTTTAAGTAATTATCACTCTTAAAAATATGCACTAAGATCTTGGGTAGAAAATAACTAGAGAGGATAAGTGAAGTGAAAAAATAAAAGAGGAAACAAATTTAAAAATAAAGAATGGAAGACACAAAGAAAAAGGAAAACATGAAGGGCTGGACATAGAGATCAGTGGTAGGGTGTTTGCCTTGCATCCTTAAGGCCCTGCCACCCAAAACTGAAAAAAGAAAGAAAGAAAAAAATAAAGGAGACATCACTATGGCTTATTTCATAAATTTATTTAGGTAATATTGCTTTTTTCGAGAATAATTGCTTGGAAAAACGATGACAGTGTTTAGTATACAATATGTACTTGGGATTAATAAATATTTGTGGAATAAATGAAACTACAGTGAAAATTTATCTGAATTTAGCATAAAGCAGCTAAAAGAAAAAGCAGCTTTTTGAGATGACTTAAGAGTTCTGGGGTGTTCATCTGTGAAGTCAGATCTTATAATTTATAATTTTACCTACAGAATAAACATGATTTATTTGTTGTAAATCTCCCACTTAAAATGAATGCTGTGGTATGTTATCTGGGCATGTTTTACTTTTATTATTAAGTTCCAATATTAGTAGGCTCTCTTTGCCCATAATTTTCTGGAAAAGCAAAATGCTCAGAATTATAAGTAATATTAAGCAGGATTCCCTTAAATGAAACAGGAAAATCTGTTGCTCTTATAACAGGCATTTATAATTGCATAAGGGCTTATGTAAATAGGGTGTTAAGAAAATTAAATGCAAACAGATTTTCACCTTCTAAAAATTATGAAGATTTTTTTTATATTCTCAGATGAACTGACATGATACTGTTTATTATGCATACATTAGAAAATATTTCCTGAGTTCCTGAAATGTAAGACATTGTCCTTGATTCTGAGGGTTTAAACGTGATGAACTTCGAGTCTGTATATTTAAAAAATTCACTCATTCTGCATGACAGAAACAAGGGAATGAAATGGAGAAGTTATGGTTTAGAAAGGAATGCCAGGGAAACAGAAAGAGAGATATAATTCATTCTGTTTGAAAGAAACCAGAAAACTTCTCAGTACAGACTTTATCTGTGATACACTTTGAAGGGTAAAGAAAAAGTTGACAGCTAAACAAGGCAGATATGGAAATTTAAGCAAAAAGAACAACATGAGCAGTGACTTTGAATTGTGATTATGAAGTTAAATGTTATTGGAAAGGTGGTACTCTGATGACAGTAATAAGTCATAGCCCTAGTAAGAGAGAGGGAATAAAAACAGGAAAGATTTTGCTATAGTTTGGATCTAGAATGTCCCCCAAAATCCCTTGTGTTAAAGGTGCTCAGCTTGGCACTATTTGAGGTGGTGGAACTTTAGGAGGCCAGGTCTTGTGGGAGGAAGTTAGGTCATTTGGGTGTGCCCTTGCAGAGGATATTGGAACCCTGGTTCCTTCTTGTCTCTATTTTTGCTTTTGGTTACCATGAGGTGAGAAATTTCCTCCTTCCCATGCTCCGCACCATGATATTCTGCCTCCTCACAAACCCAAAAGCAACAGGGCCTACTGACCATGGACTAAAACTGCTTAAGTCATGAGCCAAAATAAAATAAATGTTTCCTCTTATTAAGTTGACTTAACTCATGTGTTTCTTATAGTAATGGAAAACTAACACAGATTTTATTTATTTATCTAATGTGTTTCTTATAGTAATGGAAAACTAACACAGGAGATTTTACATACATACCATCTTAAGAAATTTGAAGTATCAGAAAAGAGTTGGGTACAGAGTTTGCCAACTATCTATTATAAAAGAATGATTGAAGATTTTTTTAAGGAAAAAGGCCACATAATTTGATTTCTAGATTGAAAGAGTGTTTTGGAGACAGCATTTGAAGAGGAAGAGAATGGAGGCAGGGAAACCAGTGAGAAGTTATTGACATTACTATCCAAGAAATGATGAAGCTCAGAATTAGAAGTTTCAGGAGTCTGCAAAGAGCAATTATATTTTAAAGTTCATTTAATTAAAATTCAGAGTATTTACTTAATGACTGACTTGTAAAGACTTATGGGGAGAAAGAATAAGGGATGATGTCTTCATATTTCTAGAAAGGTAGTGCATCAGTTAGTTTTTGCATAACAAAATACCCCAAAATAAATGACCTAAGAACAACAACCATTTATTATTTATTATGAATACATTGGTCAATCAGGCATTTTGCTGAATAGGGCCTGGCTAGGTTGATGTTGACTGGACTTGCTCATGTGTTTTCAGTTAGTTGCTGGGTGAACTGGGGACTGGCTGATTTTGGATGGCCTGAGTCATAATGGCTAACTCCTGCTACATGTGGTCTCTGATCCTTTAGCAGGATAGTCTAGATTTTCAGAGGGAGGCTCAGCAAGGTATTAAGAAGTAGGATGATACAAGGATACAAAGATGCAAGGATATAGCCTTAGGCTCAGAACTAGTACATCCTTCCTCCACATTCTCTTAATTAAGGTAAATCAAGTCAGTGCTATCGTGTAGCATTGTATACTTCGAATGTGGAAACATACTTTGAAGAAACATAGTATATTTTCCTACCTTGAAAATACTACTTGAAGGAAGAAGCTAAAAAAACACGTGGTCATAATTTGTAGACTCAGGGAGAAGAAAAATTACAGCCATTAAAAAATATGTGCTTCAGTGACCCACACCTGTATTCCCAGCAGATCTGGAGGCCTAGGTAGGAGGATCACAAGTTCAAAGTCAGCCTCAGCAAAAGCAAGATGCTAAGCAACTTAATGAGACCCTGTCTCTAAATAGGGTTACAGATGTAGCTCAGTGTTTGAGTGCCTCTGAATTCAATCCCTGGTTAAAAAAAAAAAAAAAAAAAAAAAAAAAAAAAAAAAAAAAAAATTGTTCTTCAGATGATAATGCATTTCTAGGGAGAGAAAAATACAGAAATTTTGTTGGATTCCAAGGGAAAAAGAAAATATTTGAATATATTGAGTTTCAGGCACTGTGTGAACATCTAAAATGTTCAGTGAGAAATTGAATTCAGAAATAGTAAAGTGCCTTCCACAGGTTATGAAATTGCTTGGCGATACCTTACAACTAGACCTAGGACTCAATCTACAATATAACATTTTTCTGCTAATCTATATATTTACTTAGAAGAAAATGCAGGAGGACCAAATGATCAATTTTCATTCACTGACTTGATTCTTTTTGATTCTACATATGTAGATGCTATACGTATGGACAAAAGTAACCTTTCTAAATCTCAAATTGTTACCTCAAATTGAACTACAGTGTAATTAGTAAGAACTTTGACCCCCATCATCACATTTGTTTTGAGCTTCAGATTAGTGATCATCTAGCCAATCAGTTTCATTTATCCTTTGGCAAATAAATGAATACTGTGGAGAAGCAGACTAAATATAATCAATTGCAAACTACTTCTTATAACCTAATAAAGCTTTTCACTCCTGAAACACATATTAGAATCTACTGTGTATCTGCTAATTAGTGTATATGAAATCTTTGTGTTATATAATAAGAAAGAGTAAAGAGTATTGTTGTTTACTACAGTCACAATAGTTTTAAAATAGATATGTTTAATATCTCAACTAAAATGGATTCAAAAGTATGATTTTTCAGGCTAGGCACAGTGACCTGTAGTCTCAGCTATTCAGGAGGCTAAGACAGGAGGATCATGAACTGGAGGACAGCTTGGGTAACTTAGTGAGAACCTATCTCTTACAAAAAACAAACAGTAAGCAAACAACCAAAAGTAGGATATTTCATTGTGCATAGGTATGATTTTTTAAGTAAAGACTATCGTCTAATAAAAACAATTAAAAATATACCCTACATCTCACCCTTTGTTGAGAAGTGAATTCATTTATTACAGATACATACTAGGGTCTCAGCCTTGATGAATGAATAATAAAGATTTAATTTCAAATTTACTCCTATTGAATATTATTGCTCAAAGAGGATTGCCTGTAAAGAGAAGGTAATCTTGGTTTTATAACCATTATAAAAAGTTATAATTGCAAGATAAGTTGAAGTTATTGCACAGTTTATATGTTTATCTAATATATATGCAAGACTTGCTCAGATAGCCCTACATCTTTGGTGACCCTGTTATGAACAAATATCTCTTAAAATATGTTTTAAATATTTTAATTAAATGTTTAAATTTAAATTAACACATTTAAATATTTAAACATTTAAATATTTAAATTCAATTTTAATACATAAGTATTTAAAATGAAAGGACATATGCAACTTTTATTTATCAATTAAATATTTTTTAAAAATAAGTTAAAGAAGGGATACAAAATATTTTAAGTAGCAATGCCACTTTCCTTCTTTAGTTCTGGTTAAACATGAAGTGTACATTAGATAAGAGAAAAAGAAGAAGAACAAATGAGAAAGAGGCAGGCACTGGTTTTTAGGCATATACTACAAATTCTCTACAGTATTTTTATATTTTTATAGCCTATCTAATTGAGAACTCACCCTAAGGTTCTGAGAAGTATAAATTCCTCCTAATATGTTTTGATCTACCTTATCCTTCTAACCAACCTGTCTGATCACGTTCATATAGATCTAGAATCCACTGTGCACAGAATGTATTCAGTTTTATGACTTCTTTCCAACCTATGCTTTTAATAAACTAACCATAACTTTTGATATTTCTTACTTTCCTGATAAATTTTATCTTCAGCCAGAGCGTAAGTTTGTCTCTGTCAAAAAATAGAAGGGACAGACCCTCAATAACACCTACCTGATGCTAGAGGGCAGTAACCACAATTAAAGCAGCTTTCTGCACTCAATATCTCAGCTGCCGAATTCATGGGGAAAACTTTAATTAGTTTAGTACTGGTGAGTTTCTATTTTCTTTTATTCACATTAGGTGAATATATTACAGATGGATAAAATATTAAAGGGTAAATATACAACCCAAAATTTCTAAATCACAATTTTCAGGAAGAAAGGAGAAGGATAAGAAAGTAGTGGAGAAAAAAAAATAATAGAAGGAGGAACAGGAGAAAAAAGAATGAGAAGAAGGAGGAAAAGAGTGGAAAAAAAGGGAAATAAACATGATATCTCATGAACTACTCATTGTGTGTCCAGCCTCTGGCTACATGTTTTCCATGTAAGGGAAAGATCTCTGGAGAGTATTTACCTGGGAGGTGCTAGAAAGTTATAAGCACCTACAAAAATACCTGTAGTAAGCCTAAGTGATAAAAGGAAATCTCCAAAAATTTATTATTTATCCATTTTTTAACACCATGGATATTTTTGATATCCCAGCCTGAAGGGAATTATTTCTAACTCCTTTAATATTATTAAATTCTTCTTTAGATGACAGAAGGAACAAATTAGGAGGAGGGATAAAAATAAGTATTGAATAGTAAGTAGCTTAATAGTAAGTGAGAATCTTTAGATCCACATAAAATGGATGCAGCCCAAGTGTATCTGACATATATAGGAAGGGAGAAAAGGACCAAGCCAACACTCGATAGTAATGGGACACTAAATGTTAGTCAATCTTTGGTGAGCTCTATTCTGGCCCCATGACTCCAATCTGAGATATGCAGATAAATTCCAGCACTCCTCAGTAAGTTGCCAGTTTAAAAAAGCTACCACCACTGGCCAGGAGTCCTTGAACATGTGCCTCTCTGCTGCAAGAAGTGAGTGACAGCTTCAGGGCTCTTTCTGAACCCACTGTTTGTCCTACACTCTGGACCTTGACACCACGCCAACTTGGAAGGTCCTTTTGACAGAAAGGATATATGGAGTTGTGTAATACTGCATCTGGGTCTAAGGACCTTTCTAGTCTGCTTGCTTCCTTTTCCCAGTCCCTCTCTTTCCTGTCCATCTTGCTGTAGGATTTAGCAAACCATGGAACCTGAACATATTACTTTGGCCTGAAAAAATTTTCCATTCTATGGACGTGAGGATAATTTGCTTAATGCCCACTGGGAGACCACTAGGACTTCAGGAACATATCCTACCACACAAAATATAATTAAGTCCACATGGTGTGTTTCTGTATCAGGGGGAAAAACATACCAAATAGTTTGTCACATTCACTTTAAATTTTTTTTTTTAGCAACGAAAAGTTGAATCACATCCCAGCAAGCTGTTGCTAGCCAATGATACTAGTTGTTTCTGTTTTATTTTGTTTGTGCAAACTATCACCAAAATGTCCAAATTATATTCTTAGCTCTCCAAATGTCAAAATGGTCACCATCTTCAAGCATTTGCCATAGGAAATATCCCATCAAAACTTTGAGCCTCTAAAGTACTTTCTCCTGCTTTTTACAATTTAATATTATTTCAAACACTCTATTATTTTGAGGGGGACATAAGCTATGCAGCTCCCACTGAAGCATACTGAAAACAGTAAACAGTAAAACATAAATTGACCTTCCTCTCTGAAACTTTCCATCTCTGCCCATGCCCCTGGTGCACAGGCTTCCAGATGCACATGAACATTTTCATCATCATGTGAAAGGTTTGCTCACTAAGTTTGACATGTCCAAGTAAGATTTGCTAGAACACTAAGTCACATATGAATAGAGAAAGAAAAGCCAAGTTTCCAGCTAATTCAGACAATTCCATTACTTTCCTAAGTCTTTTGCAGGCAATAAAAAGTGTTTAGAATGCTGTGGTATTGGAGCTATGTTGCTCCAGACTACTGAAAATAACACATACAACTGAATATTATAGACCTTTAATTGATGTATTTGATTAGGTGATTAGACAGCAATAAATTCCACTGAGAAGTGAACTCATTTTACTTTTAAATAGTCTGTGAGAAATTTGGAGCTTAGACTAGGCATATTAAAATTCAGTCTTGGTCATTTGACATCCTATGGTCTCCCACAAATAAACCTTAAGAATATGATTATAAATTTCAACCAGACACTCAAGATAACTAAATATGCTTCACCCCAAGCATGTTAAGGATATTATCATTCCTTAAGCTCTTGTTAAGAAAATATAGGCCTGAAAAGAACTGAGTACAGTAGCCAGATCTGTACTTGCACTCAACAGGGTGGTAGTTATAGCTAAGTCATTCTCAGATTCAAAATGTTCAATAAATTAATTGTTTTGGCATATGTTATTGAATGTTTCCAGGAATAATAAGGCTTTCGTAAATCTTTTTTTTTTTTTTTTTTTTTTTCTTTTGCAGTGCTGGGGATTGAACTCAGGGCCTTGTGCTTGCGAGGCGAGCACTCTACCAACTGAGCTATCTCCCCAGTCCAGCTTTTATAAATCTTAACATTAAATTTCAACATTGCCATGGGTACTATAGTTCCCTGAATTACATGAGACTTTTTATTAGTATGATAATTTGGTGGCATAAAAATAGGAATCATATCTATACAATTATAGTCTGTGTACCCCCTTTTTAATTTTGTTTCATATTTTGTCACCATGCAGGCTTAATCTCAGCACTACTAATTAATAAAGTGTGAAACAATTTATTTAAAATGTGAAACAAATAAACAAAACACATCTCCATTAACAAATGAGCAGATATTTTTTTAAAGAACTTCCACTTTCGGTGTCTTTAGTAAAATGAGAAAAATAAATTTTTAAAACCTTACTGAGTATCTAGTGTGTACCAGGTACTGTGCTACCCACTTCCATGTTCATCATTTCATTTCATATTATGCATTTCACAATGTCTCCTTTCTTTCCCTCTGCCACAGTGGTTCCTTGCCAATGTACACTGTACTAGGACATCATAAACTAAATATTTCTACCACAGGCATATTAATTCACCATTCTCATGCTCTGGAAAAGCTTAGCTGACACTTTACTAGGATCTTGATGAAGTGACAAGTGACTTGGTCATGATGACATAATACCTAGGCAATTTTTTTTTTTAAGGAAAACTACACAAAATCAATGTCTCTAGCATAAACTATAAATGTCAATTGGGTTGATGAAATGGGAATTACATCATTTACAATGTAATGCCCTAGTTACAAGGTTAAATTAAATATAAATTTAGAAGAAAGAAAACAAATGCTACTCCCATAGAAATGAAATAATACATTTGATTATGAAATGAATTAAAATCTAAGATTTATAGGATAGATATATTCTTTCAGTGGTGGGTGATGAAATAGCACTTCATTTTAAAAAGTGGACCTTGGTTTCATTATCCAATTAAATAATCAACAGCTATTTATTGACTGCTTGCAATATTTATTTTTCATGTAAAATTACACAAGTTTATGAAATCCCTAGGAACTTCCCAACCATTCTGTGAATAGGTAATATGATTTACAAATAAAAGTTTAGTCCCATTTATCTTGTCTCATACATTCCTAATAATTATTTGAAAAAAAAATGTATAAGAGACTCTACTCATTGACTCCCTCTCCTTTTATGGCATGTATGCATGGCTACAATGAAAATAGAAAACATCTAGTAATACATGGAGACCACACACTATTGAATTGTATCTTGAATTGTTGTTATTTTGGACACACAAAAATCTAAGGTTTTGTTACTCAATAAGTTCTTTATCAACTGACTTATGCAACTCTTTTTTTCACTATTTTCACTATTTCAGTTGAGACACCCTAGGTGAGACCAAAACTCAAGTAGGTAAGTTCTCTAACTTTACTTTTTAATACACATTAATTTTTACAGCAGTTTTGGGTTCACAGCAAAACTGAACAAAAGATATGGAGATTTCCCATATGCTATGCACACATAAACTCACAGTTTTCTCCATTAATTACAACCCAACAGTGGTCTATTTGTTTCAGTTGATAAACCTATATTGACATATCATCATCACTCCAACTTCATCATTTACATAATGGTGTGTTTGTGGTGCATTTTGTAGGCTTTAACAGACACTAATAATAAGTATCCACCATCATAGTATCATACAGAATAGTTTCACTGTACCTAAAATCATCTAAGTTCCACCTATTTGTTCTGCTCTCTCTGCTAACCCTAGCAGACACTAATTCTTTTACTGTTTACATAGTTTTGCTTTTTCTATAATTTCATATGGTTAGAATCATATAGTATGTAGTTTTTTCAGAATGACTTGATAAAATATATTTAAAGCTTCCCCCTATATATTCTTGGCTTAATAGCTCATTATTTTCTAGCACTGACTAATACTTCATTGTTTGAATGTAACACATGTATTCATCCATTCTCTTACTGAAGAAAATCTTGGTTGCTTCCAGGTTTTGGCGATTATGAATTAAGTTGATATAAACCTTTGTGTGCACATATGATTTTGAATGTAATTTTCCAACTCATCTGGGTAAATATCAAGTAGCATAATCATTATATCAGAGTTTGGTAAGAAACTGCTACACTGTCTTCCAAAGTGGCTGTAACTTGTGTGTTCCTGACAGCAATGTCTGCAAGTTCCTATTGCTCCTCATCCTCACCAGCATTTGTTGTTGTTTTGAATTTAGAATTTCTAATAGGTGTATATAGGTATCTCATTTTAATTATACCTTCTTAATGATATATGATGTTAAACCAATTTCAAAGACTTATTTGTTATCAGGTCTTATGCCCACTTTTAATCAAGTTTCTGTTTGTTTGTTTTCTTGTTGTCCAATTGTGTGGATTCTTTGCACATTTTAGATAAAAGTGTTTTACCAGATATTTCTTTCAAAATATTTTCTCTCAGTCTATGGTTTATTTTCTCATTTCTTACTGTGCCTTTTGCAGAACACAAATTTAAAATTTTAATAAAGTCCAACTTACCAACTTTTTTTTCTCTCATGAATTGTACTTTTGGTGTTGTAACACAAAAGTAACTACCATAGTTCTAAAAGTTTTCTGGTAGTATTTCTTGGATCTTCTAAATATAGAATCATGTCATTGGCAAATAGTTATAGTTTGAGTTCTTCTTTTCCTACTCATATACCTTTAATTTCTCTCTTCTGTCTAATTGCTCTGGCTAGAGTTTCCAGGACTCTATTGAAAAAAAGTTGTGAAAAGAGGGCATCCTTGTCTTATTCCAGGTTTTAGAGGGAGTGCTTTCAATTTTCTCCATTTAGAATGATGTTGGCCTTGGGTTTAGCATAGATAGCTTTTACACTGTTGAGGTAAGTTCTTACTATCCCTAGTTTTTCTAGTGTTTTGAACATGAAGGGGTGCTGTATTTTGTCAAATGCTTTTTCTGCATCTATTGAGATGATCATATGATCCTTGTCTTTGAGTCTATTGATGTGATGAATCTAATAAAGGAATTTAGTAAAGTAGCAGGATATAAAATCAACACCCATAAATCACACATGCTCCTATATACATCAGTGATGAATCTACTGAAAGAGAAATTAGGAAAACTACTCCATTCACAATGTATTAAAAAAAATGCTTGGGAATCAATCTAACAAAGGGGTGAAAGACCTCTACAGTGAAAACTACAGAACACTAAAGAAAGAAATTGAAGACCTTAGAAGATAGAAATATCTCCCAGGCTCTTGGATAGGCAGAATTAACATTGTCAAAATGGCCATACTACCACAAGCATTGAACAGATTTAATATAATTCCTATTAAAATACCAATGACATTCTTTATAGAACCTGAAAAAGCAAACATGAAATTCATTTGGAAAAATAAGAGACCCAGAATAGCCAAAGCAATCCTTAGCAAGAAAAGTGAAGCAGGAGGCATCACAATATCAGACCTTAAACTATACTACAGAGCCATAGTAACAAAAACATCTTGGTATTGGCACCAAAACAGATACATAGACCAGTGGTACAGAATAGGAGACACAGAGACAAACCTACATAAACACATTTATCTCATACTAGACAAAGGCGACAAAATCATTCATTGGAGAAAAGATAGCCTCTCCAACAAATGGTGCTGGGAAAACTGGAAATGAATATGTAGTAAAATTAAATTAAATCCCTATCTTTCACCCTGCACGGAACTAAACTCAAAAGGGTCAAAGGATTAGGCATTAGAATAGACCACTGGGTCTCTAGAAGAAAAATTAGGCCCAAATCTCCATCATGTTGGCTACAAACAGACTTCCTTAACAAGTCTCCTAAAGCACAAGAGGAAAAATCAAGAACCAATAAATGAGATAGATTCAAACCAAAAAGCTTCTTAGCTTCTTTTCAGCAAAGGAAATAATAACATGAAGACAGCCTACAGAATGGGAAAAAATCTTTACCACATGCACCTCATATAGAGTATTAACCTTCAGGATGTATAAAGGATTAAAAAAAAAACTCAACACCAAAAAAAAAAAAAAAAAAAAAACCCAATCAATAAATGGGCTAAGGAACTGAACAGACACTTCATAGGAGAAGAAATACAGTAGATAAACAAGTATATGAAAAAAATGTTCAACAACATCTCTAGAAATTAGAGAAATGCAAGTCGAATCTACTCTAAGATTTCATCTCACTTCAGTCAGAATGGCAATTATGAAGAATACAAGCAACAATAAAATGTTGGAGAGGATGTGGGGGAAAAGGTACACTCATACATTGCTGGAGGGACTGCAAATTGGTGCAACTATTATAGAAATCAGTATGGAGATTCCTCAGAGAACTTGGAATGGAACCACCATTTGACCAAGCTATCCCACTCCTCAGACTTAAATGCAGCATACTACAGTGATGCAGCCACATCAATGTTTATAGCAACTCAATTCACAATAGTCAACCTAGATGCCATTCAATAGATTAATGGATAAAGAAAATGTGCGGTATATATGCATGGACTATTACTCAGCCTGAAAGAAGAATGAAATTGTGGCATTTTTCTGGTAAATGGATGGAGCTGGAGAATATCAGGCTAAGCAAAATAGCTAATCCCAAAAAAACCAAAGGCTGAATGTTTTCTCTGATATGAGGATGCAAATTCACAATAAGGGGAGAGGGGTTACAGAAAAAGAGAGGTACTTTGGATTAGACAGAGGGGAGTGAAGGGAGGGGAGGGGGTATGGGAATATGAAGGATAGTTGAATGACTTGGACATTATTACCCTATGAGCACATGATTACACGACATGTGTGATTCTACATCATGTACAACCAGAAGAATGAGAAGTTATACTCCATTTATGTATGATGTGTCAAAATGCATTCTACAGTCATATATAACTAATTAGAACAAATAAAATAAAAATAAAGTAACTGCCATAGCTGTGTTCATCTAGGCTATTTTTTCACTTGAATTATCTTTAAGAAATTTCATCATTTTGCATTTAAGACTGTGATTCATTTTGAGTTCATTTTTGTGAAGTTTTGAGGTTTATATCTAGATGCATTTATAAAAATATCAATGTCCAGTTGCTCCAGCATCATTTAATAAAGATTATCTTTGCTTGATTTGCAGTGTTTTTTGACCTTTGTCCAAGATCAATTGCCTGTAGAATGTAGTTCTCTTTTTTGGCTCTCTGTCATATTCCATAGATTTGTTTGTCTATACTTTTGCCCATTCCACACTGAATTACTATAGCTAAGTCCTAAAATCGAGTAGTCAGTCCTTTGAATCTGTTCTTCAATAAAGTTTTGGATGTTCTGAGTCTTCTGCTCTTTATATAAACTTGAAGATAATTTTATCATTATCAAAAAACTAAATTGCTACGATTTGGATTGGGGTTGCCTTGAATCTATAGATCAAGTTGGGAAAAACTTAACAATGTTGACTTTTCCTTGACCATGGGCTATTTCTCCTTTTATTTACTTCTTCTTTGATTATATCCATCAGAGTTTTATAGTTTTCTTTATATGGATTTTGTATATATTTTGTTAGTTTCAACTAAGTATTGAATTCTTCTGAGTGCTAATGTATATGATATTGCATTTTTAATTTTAAATTATTCAGGTTCATCAGTATATAGAAAGGTCACTCAATATAATGTAAAAGTGAATGACTTTTTAAGATTACCTTTATATTCTATAACCTTGTATTTTTGTGACTATGTTATTTGTTAACAAAGACATTTTTATTTTGTCTTTCCCAGTTAGTATGACTTCTTTTCCCTTTCTGGTTTTATTGCCTTAGAATTTCCAGTGCATATTAAAGAATAATAATAACAGGGAATATCTTTGCTTTTGCTCAAGAATTTGCAGCTAGAATAGTTCCTGGATTTTATCAAATTATTTTCTTTTTCTATGTCTATTGATATAATCATGTGATTTTTCTTCTTTAACTTGTACATGTGATGTATTACGTTAATTGGCTTTCTAATATTGAACTTGTCTTGCATACCTAGGATAAATTTCCCTTGGTCATGGAGGATAATTTCTTTTTTATACATTGTTGGATTGATTTTCTAATATTTTGTTGAGGATTTTTGCATTGACATTCATATGAGAGATAATTTTCTTCTAATGTCTTTTTCAGGTTTGGGTATTAGGGTAATTTTGATCTCATAGAATGAGTTAGAAAACATTCCCTCTGCTTCTATATTCTGAAAAGAGTGTAGAAAATTGGTATAATTAACATCTCAACTCTGTGGTACAATTCATCAGTGAATCCATCTAGGTCTTATGCTTTCTGTTATGAAATGTTACTAATTATTGGTTAAATTTATATAGTAGATACTGGCCTGTTCAACTTATGTATTTCTTCTTGTGTGAGTTTTGGCAAAAGATGTCTTTCAGGGAATTGTTCCATTTCACCTAGTTTATTATATTCTGAGCACACAGCTATTAATAATATTCTGTTATTATCTTTATAATGTCCATAAGATCTATATGTAGGTATGTCATCTCTTTTATTTCTGATATTAGTAATTTGTGTCTTCTTTTTTTTCTTAGACTAACTGGAGAATTATCAATTTTCTATCTTTTTAAACCGCAAGTTTTTGGTTTCATTGATATTTTTCTATTCATTTCCTGTGTTCAATTTCAATTTTTTATTACTCTTTTTTTTGCTTTCATTGGATTTAAATTGTTATTCTTTTTCTAGTTTCCCAGGATGTAACTAAGATGATTAAGTTCTTTTTTTCTAACATATGCATTCAAAGTTTTACATTTCCCGCAAAGCACAAAGAAAATGAAAAGGTGCATTCTCATTTTCATTTATTTAAAAGTACTTTAAAATTTCTCAGAACTATGTATCATTTATATTTTATTTACAAATGAGTTGTTGAATCATCAAGTTTTTGAGATTTCCAGTCACCTCTCTGTAACTGAGTTCTAGTTTAATTTTGTTGTTCTCATAGAACTGGCATTGTATGATTACTGTTCTTTTGAATTTGTGAACGTGTGTTTTTATGACACAGATGTGGTCTGTCTTGCTCATCATCACATGTGAAAATGAGAAGTATGCATATTGTGTTGTGGTTGGTTGATGTAATTGATAAATCTCAATTATATCCAGTTAATTGATGGCATTGTTAAGTTCATCTATTATTCACTGATTTTCTTCTACCAGAACTGTACACTTCTAATAGAGGAATATTGAAGTTGCCAAATAAAATAGTTCTCCCTGCAGTTTTATTAGTTTTTGCTCACATATTTTGATGTTCTGGTCTTAGACACAGATAAGTTAAGAATTGTTATGTCTTCTTGGGAAATTGACCTCCTTATCTTATGAAATGTTCATCTTTAACCTTGATAACTTTCCTTGTTCTAACATCTGTTCTGTCCAAAATTAACACAGTTGCCTCTGCTTTCTTTTTGATTATTTTTAGCAAGTTCAGCTTTTTCTATCCTTTAGTTAATCTATGAGTAACTTTGTATTTAGAGTACCTTTCTTACAGATAGCATATAGTAGGTCTTGTTTTATGATCCACTCTGACAATTCTGCCTTCTAATTAGTGCATTTATACTATTGATATTCCAAATGATTATTGATATAATTTGGTTAATATGTACTATATTTGCTTCTGTTTTCCACTTGTCATTATTTCCTCTACTCTTCTGAATTTTGTAGTTTTAATTGAACAGTTTATGTGATTTGATTTTTTTCTCTTTTCATAGCATTTTAGTTGTACTTCTCTTTTACCTTTTTTTACTTGCTGTTGTACAGTTTTCAATATACAACTATTCTGACTCCACTTTTGAATAACACAATACCACTTTATATGTAGTGCATGCACCTTATAATAAAAAGTTATTCTAATTCCTCCTCCCTTATATCACTGCTATCACTGATTACATTTATATGTAAGCATACAGAAGCATATATATGTGTGTGTGTGTATATATATCTGTATATTTTGAGAGTATGAGGATACATAATAGAATAAAATTCTTGGTATTATAGTGAATAAACTTTCATGTATTATATCAATTAAGAATGAAATATTTTTAAACTTTACCTTCATTACTCATTCTCCAGTGTTCTTCATTTCTTTATGCAGATGTGAGTTTTTTGGTCTCTATCATTTTCTTCCTCTCTAAAGAATTTCTTTCAGTATTTATTTTTTTGTAAGTCAACTACAAACAAATTCCATAAATTGTTTTTGTCAGAGAAAGTCCCTAATTTTGAATGGTAATTTTGTAGGGCAAAGAAATCTAGGGTTTTGTTTACCCTCTTAACACTTTTGATATTTTGCTTTGGCTGCTTTCAGAGAAGTTGGATATAATTCTAATCTTTACTCTTTTATAGGTGAAATTTATTTTCCTTCCTGATTCTTTCAAAATTTTTGCACTATCTCTGTTTTTTTTTTTATTTTAATGTAATATGTGTGAGTATAGTATATTTTGGGGTTTTGTTTTTGTTTTTCGTTTAACCTGTTTAAGGTTCACATTTCCTGAACCAGTGGTTGGTGTCTGACATTAATTTGGTGATAGTCTCAGTATTTATTCCTTTGAATATTTTTATTTTTCTTTATTCTCCTGTGATATTCCCATTATGTGTACATTATAGCTTTTGTAGTTGTCCCATTATTCCTGAATATTCTATGTGGGTGTCATTTTTGTTGTTGGCTTATTTGTTTTCTCTCTGATTTTAACATTTGGAAATTTCTATTGTCATCTCTCATTCTTTCCTCAGATATGTTTGACATTCTACTAATTTTATGAAAGACATTCTTCCTTTCTTTAATAGGGCTTTTGATAGATAGAACTTTTACATTCTTTCTTAGAACTTCCACCTCTCTACTTCCATTGTCCATATGTTTTTACACACAGACTACTTTATCCTTTAGAATCCTTAATACATTAATCACATTTCCTTTAAATTCCCAGCATGATAATTTCACATCCCTGCCATATCTGAGTCTGATTCTGATGCTTGCTCTGTCTCTTAAAATGTGTGTTCTTTTCCATTTAGTATGCTTTGTAGTTTTCTTCATGATAGTTGGGCATGATGTACTGAATAAAAGGATTTGCAGTAAATTGGCCTTTAGTAATGAGGTGGTGATGTATAGGGGAGCAGAAGCATTTTGCAGTGTTAGTCTTGTAATGCTCCTGAACCTCTGGACTGTGAACTTCACAAGTGCTTCTCTGTGTGCCCCTACACCTTCTCTGGTCCCATCCTGTGGGTCGAGATGGCTAGAGGAGGCTGCAGTTAGATATTTCCCTTCTCCAGCATGGCAGGCTACAGTGGGTTGGAGTTGGGAATTCTCCTTCCCAATTCACTTAAGTGTTGATAAAATTCTAGTAGGTTAAGCTTTGGTGAACTCATTTCTCCTGAGGGCAGGCCTTGTGAAGAACAGAGTGCTCTGGCTATTTCAAAATGGTTCCTTATCCTGTCCCTGTGCTTAAAGCAGGAGATTTTTCATTTATATGCACTGTGAGAAACTGGTGGAACCCCTAGAGACAAAACTCATAAAAATATGCCCCCTAGACTTATTCACTCTAAGCCTCTAGCAATTCCTGTTTTACACTCAGGTTTTGCTGTTTCTTGCAGAAGTTCTGCTTCAGTAAGTAATTCTCTGTGTTTGCCTGTGTGTCTCTTCATTTTGGAGGGCAGTGTTCTGTTCTTTGACCTCACTTCTCTGATAGGTCTAAGAACTGTTGAGTTTTTTCAGTTTGTCAGCTTTTTACTTTTTTTCTTTTTTTTTGGGGGGGATAATGCGGTGACTTCCAAGTTTCTTATCTGCCATACTGCAGACTGCTTTCAGTTCTCTAGTTTTTCCTACCCTTAATCATTTGCTTATACTTTCTTCTCTTTCTTATATTCCCTTTATCATTCTCTGTGTATCATAATGATATTCATTACTCATAATTCAGAGCAAATATTTCCTCTTCCAGGAAACCTTCTCTGATCCTTAACACTTTCTGATTTTGTATTTACAGTAACTTATGTTCATTTATGGAAGCTCCTGCTGGATTGCAATGTCTTTGGAGACAGGAACCTATTTCTGATTCAATATTGTATTCCATATGACACTACTATTTACTGTGTTCATAGGCATAAGAGACAGCAAGAATTTGGAAAATATATTAGTTTATTGCATTTATTGCTATAATTACCACTAATCATTGTAACTAAAAAGTATGCCATATTTTGTGACTGGGTATTGAGACATTTAAAGTTTTTAGGTCAATGTGTATTGGGAAAATTAATCTCTAGTTTGTATCTCTTAACTGGATATTTTAGTTGGTTTCAAGGCAAAAATCAGGCTAGGTTAAACTTCGCTAATGTGAGTTCCTATGCATGTGAGGGAACTAAGGACCCCTGTTACAACATTTGTAAAATCTCCATCATCATTCCTCTACTCTAGTCAGTTATGTCTGTGTCGGGCTTCAAGTGCTTCTGAAAATTGCCAGATTAAGGCAGAATTCAATGATGTCTTTAAGGAGGCCATCTAAATACTCCTTACCTCTGCTCCATAGTCCTAGTCATGTCTTAATGGCTATCCTTGTAAAGATTCATAGCTACACAGCAAGCCTACCACCTTTCCTCTATGCATCTGAACATCTACTAGAATCTTCTAGATGTGATCATTTTATCAACAGTGCAGATGTGTCTGTCCTGGACCCTTAGATGCTCATTGTTTTCATGCTTGTCTCAGCAGAAAAAAAATGATGAAGGAACAATAATATTCTTCTTGCTCTATTTTATTTCCCTTCCCAAACCTCAAGTGTATAAATTAAAATTTTAAACTTCTGAGACAAATAAGACCATTGCCTCTCCTATCAAATGAATTGTTATTTCCACTTGAACATATTATTCCCAAATTCTTGTTATTCTTGGAATTACCACTTATTGTCCAGTATGCAGGATCATGAATACTCACTGGACATTCCAACTTCATCCTTCAGCAATATCACTCTGTAGGTAGTCAGAGTTAGCTCTCTTTATTGGCAGGTTGACTCTAATCATGCTTAGAGCAGATCATCTAATTTGCCCTCTCTTGAATTTAGAGTAAGAAGCCAGAGAAGGTCTACCATTTGAGGTAAGAGTTTTAGCTTTGCCAAGGATATTTTAGTCTCTTTTCTTGGTCTCATGAACCCACACATTAGGTATTCCATACTCTTGGAGTTAAATATGTATCATAACTTCATCACACACTCCATTCACTTCCTAGATGGTGATGATATGTTATAAAACTTATTTGTTGTACTTCTGTGCTAATTAGCTCAAGAAATGATAAATAACTTGTCTCAGAAATCAGTAGTAGTATTATATTATGAAAAGATTTGAAATAAAATCTATTTCAACAATATTTTTCAGATGAAAACAGTCAAAAAGGTAGAATTAAGATAACATTATTGCTCCATATGGGAGATTCCCAGTATTCATTTGATTGAAAATAAATGTAAATAAATGATGATTATTTAAAATGTGTGAAATGTTTTTCTCAAAGTTTGTAATAAAACTTAGTCAAGGAAGCTACTGAAGACATTATGATTTTGAGATAAAGGCTAAACATTTTAAAATAGGAGACATAATTAGGAGTCATCACTTCAATCAAATTTGATTTGCAGAATGGCTTATTGATTTGTGAAAAATAAAAAGATAAAATAAACTGCCTTAGAATGCTGTGCTGTATTGACATACTTCAACTCTCAGAGGAGAAGGATTAAATCAGTTAACTATATCTTTTTAAAACTCCATAAGATTTAATGTGACTGTGACATTTTTGCTTCCTCCTCTATTAGGTGTGAACTCTACTCAGGGTTTATAAAGGTGTTTGGGGAGAAACAGAATACAATCTTTGCCAAACCTGACTCAGTAAGAATTTATAGAGGAGGATTTGTATAACTTAAGTCAATAAAGTCCCCAAAAGGAGTAATTGGAACATCTGGAATCAATAATCTCACAGGACTAGTTTCCTCTCCCCAACTTCTTTTTTAAATTTTTTTCTCCTTTTTTTTTTTTTTTTCCTATTTATTTTTTTTTTCCTGCTCCTGGCAGGTTATCCAGGCTATAACTCTAGGAAGTTATATTTGGTTTGAGAATTGAAATATATGTGGAGATGCAGCTGCAAACATCAGTTTAGGGTCAGAATGAGATCAACTACATAGTGAATTTAGGAGATGGGAGTTGGAAATCAATTCATTTCACATGTATTTTTTCAATTACAAAATAAATAGAACCATTGTAAGAAATAACAGCATTTTAAAAATTCAATGTTTAAATAAAACATTGACCTTCTATAAAAGTGAACTGAACTTTAATAAAAAAAAAAGTCAGGCTTATGTAGTAATTTAATTTGTCTCATTGAAGGTCCAATTGTTGAAATAGAAAAAAAGATTTCACCTAATTGCATAAAGTGTATTAATGTGGAGTTGAGCAGCCAAGTCAAAAAAACTGGAAAAGAATGAGCCTTTCACTTGCTTCCTTTTTGAATGAAGTATCACCATCTATCCAATAATTCAAGTCAAAAACAAGAGTCATCCTTGGTTTTTTCCTTATCATAAATTTTTCTAAATATGGAACATAAAAATGAAGATTTGGTATTCTTTTTTTCACATAATTCCTTATGATTTAACTCTTTGGGAATTAACAGAATGCAAAGCTGAGAACAACAGAAATTTTTCCTTGTTTTGTTCTCTGAGTTTTCAGTGTCAGAAATAATACCTGGTGTGTTGTAAGTACTCAAAAGCATTTGTTATTATTGATTATCACATCAGTGGCATCCCTGAACAGGAAAATATGCAATGAAACCAGTCTATTTTCATCGTGATATAGGAAAAATGTACACAGAAGTCCATACCTTGAATGAGGTACTTAATGTTCCAAATCAATGTTTTCTCACCTGCAAAATGAAACATCAACCTCATAATTAAAACAAAAAAAAAAAAATGAAGATTGAACCCAGGGGCACTTAACCACTGAGCCACATCCTTAGCCCTTTTAAGTATTTTATTTAGAAACAGATTCTCACTGAATTGCTTAGGGCCTCCTTAAGTTGCTGAGGCTGGCTTTGAACTCATAATCCTCTTGCCTCAGTCTCCCAACCCACTGAGATTACAGGTTTGTGTCACTGCTCCAAGTCCCATCTCATAAAATTAATGCATAAATCTCTGGTGCTCCAATTTTTCCTTTTTCCTAAAATATAATTGAAAAATCTTTCTTCTTTTTCCTAAAACGTCCTCATTGGGAAGACAAGCCAATAATGTTGGTACAACCAAGAGAAAATGGTACATTTTCCAAGTAGTTGGATGAACTGAAATAAAAATGATGGCAGTGGCTCTTTGGCATTAACCAGAGTCTGAGACGGGACTGGGAATAGAAGAAGGGTGCACAGAGTAGCGACAATGTAAAGAACATTTCCAGTTAGGAATCCTTCCATGAAAATAACTATCTCAGAAGGTAGACCTATCCAGTGTTCTAACCAGCAGATCCATCATTCCACAGAAATGTGATTAAGGTGGGTGGGGAAATTTCAGATGCCTTGATTTATTCTTGCAAATATTTTTGTTATTGTTCTGAAGTTCTATCAAGAGCTAGATCAGATGAAATTGTTATTGACAACCACAAAGTGACTGCTAACTTAATAGTTTACAGTAAGTCGAAGGTTGAGAATAGCATTAACTCTACAACTTGACAAGAGTGTCACCAAGATATAAAATGATGAAAGTACTTTTCCTAATATGTAGGACGGTCAACCCAGATGACAACTACTTGCTAGAAACTGGATCCCTAGGGATGTTGCACACAGAATAGAAGGTGATAATGATACAGAATAAGGAAAAACATATATACTTGAAAAATCATAAAATATTAGTCTTTCCAAGTCTCTTACAATGGAATTACATTTTTAGCTATACCTAAAATCAGGAGTTTTCACTCTACTAGCATTACTTATTTCATTACTAAGAGTAATTTATTATGTTTATTCCAAAAGCAGAAGAGATCATTTATTCCTTAGTTGTTTTGGATTGATAAATGTTTCAAAAGGGTTAAAATAATTCCAGTAGAATTTTCCTAGGTACAGGGGTTGTCCAAAGGACATACACATTCTAGAGTTTTAATTCTATTCAACAATTTAGGTTAGTTCTGCTATCTTGAATTAATTCTTAAACTCTGATTAATACATGAATATAAATGATGTTTTATAAAAAGTAGTTTTAATTCTGATCAAAGTGTACTGTGACTGGGTTTATGCTTAAAATCCATAAAGCCATGTTGTCACCTGTTATTTATTTCATAAAAGGTTCTTGTGGAGATTGATTACATTTGAACTGCCTTTTAATTCTGCTCACAGTTCAGAGAGTGAAATGGGAATTTGTCAACATAGTCTTTCATAATTTTAGAATATATTCTACTTTTATAGATCCCCAAAATGCTTTGAGATATTTAGGTATGGAATACCTGTCAGCAAATCGAACAGAATGATATGTAATTTTATTACTTTGAAATAAACTTTACTCTTTGTTTTATTATGCTTCCATAACTGAGAAAATATGTCCTTTTTAATTTTCATCATCACATTTTCACATATCAGAAGTTCAGTAATAAATAATTAGATTAGGTGCACCTGGATTAATTTTTTAGGAAATTTTTAAATTTTAGGTTGGTTTTATTTTATAATAGTCTAAAGAATTGTTGCAAAGAGATTTCCCATACACCCCATATTCTGTTTATATTAGAATGGTACATTTGTCACAACTAATGGAACCTCAAACCTGTGAGGGTAGATCTTCTTTACTCAGTCTACTGATTTAAATGTGAATCTCTTCTAGAAGCATTCCTACAGACACATCCAGAAATTGTTTTTCCAGATATTTAGGTATCTGTTAACCTTGTCAATTTGACATACAAAGCTAACCATCACAACACATAATAGTAAAGAATTGTTAATACACAACTCTATAGTAAACAATTTCATTAACTAGACTACAGTGATTATTTAGAGTTTTTTATTTACTTTTGCAAAATTTGATCATTTCCAAAATTACGAGATCAACATGATATTCCCATATTGCTTTCATTGAGGTTATATCTGCTGTTTGATTATGTTTAGATTATTTTGTCCCATTCCATAGTCACAGTTAGTCGATTTGTTCACCTATTGAAAAATATCTTGGTTGTTTTCCTTTTTGGTGACTATGAGTAAAGTTGTTATAAATATCTGTGTATAGGTTATTATATGGATATAAATTTTCAATTAATTTGGATAAATATCTATTAATGTGAGTACTAAAACATGTGGAAACAGTTTGTTTAGCATTAAAAGAAATTCCTGTACTCTCCTCCAAAATGGTGATATCATTTTGCATTTTCATTAGGAATAATGGGAGTTCCCATTAATTCACATACTAGTCAGAAATTGGCATTGTCATGATTTGGGTTTTTGTTTCCTTGTATTTCTTTGCTTGGGTTTGGTGTGATTTGATTTTTACCTATTTAAATCGTTATGCAAATCTTTGCATGTTTTTAACTGAAATACCTAATAAAAAATGATGTTGAACATCATTAGAGAAGTAACTTTAATTCTACCAAGTTATTGTATGTCATGACAGATTTAATTCATGAAGTTTCATAAACACTGTAAATTTGAATTGGGTTAGACAATATTTTACTGAGTGACATAGTTAATAAATTATTTTGAAGCAAATTCAGGAGTCATCTACCAAAACCAAGTTTTATAATATTCTCCTTAGTCTCTGAATAGAATATGTGACATTCCTACATATTATGAGGTTAGGAGGATACCATCTTTCTTCCCTATAGTTTTTGGTGAGTTAAGAATCTACTGAGTAGTTTGTCTCCAAAGGTCATGGGACTCTTGGGTATTAGAGAGATCTACTGATAAGAATTTGCCAATTACTTGGTTAAGAAAATGTATAATTAAATTTTTCCCATTTGCAGGGATAACCTCAATATCAAATACATGAGATAGATTAGGGAGTTCATACAAAAAGTTCTTAGAGGTTAGAAACATTTCTGAAATTACTGAGAAAAGCAACATAAAAATAAAATTTTTACCACTGGAAATTTTCAAATTACACAAATATTTTTATTTTCTAACAAGTATATAATTTTGACATTGGTAAGCCATTTTCCCAGCCCAATTCAAACTGGTATTTTATAAAATTACATTACATTGGATGATGTCATTTTAAATAAACTAAGGTCTGTATTAATTATTATCTGAGTGCCTCTGGTAAAATAACCAAAATTAATTTAAAGATTGGGTTATGTGCACTTTTAAAAAGAAATACAAATTTTCTTTATCTTCCTTTTGTTGAGAAATAATATTTGTGCAGATTTATGGCATACACCTGGGGTAATTTGATGCAGGTATACAAAGTGTAATAATCAAGGTAAACAGAATTTTCATTTCTTCAAACAAATTTTCTGTTTAAGAAATATTTGCTAGCCAGGCATGGTGGCACATGCCTTTAATCCCAGAGAATTAGGAGACTGAGGCAGGAGTATTGCAAGTTCAAGCACAGCCTCAGCAACTTACCAAGATGCTGTCTTAAAAATTAAAGAATAAAAAATGTTAAGGGACTAGAATATAAATCAGTATAAGAACCACTATGGGTTCAATCCTCAGTAACAAAAAAAGAAAGAAAGAGGGAGGGAGGAATGAAACAGAAAAGAAAGAAAAAAAGGTTTTCTATCTTTGCAAGTCATGTTATAAAATATTAGTACTATATGGATAAGATTTGTAAGATAATACACAAAAATCAAAATAGATTTGTCTTGTGTTTTGACTGATTTTTGCCCTAAAATTTTATCTGACACTGACATCACATTTAAAAGATGGTTAATTCAGTGACATAAAGGCATTAGAAATAAACTCCCCAAAATCTCAAAGAGATGGTACAATTATCTGAAATGTTTTTACAGCTGCTAATATACTATTTCCTCACAAAATCCTTTTTACTTATATGCTAAAAGTAACTTCAGAAACAATTAGGGAAGTATGTTTCTTTGAGCTGGATAATTAAATGCCAAGAAAACTCACCACTCAATATGTAATTCACTCAACATCTTGTTGTTTGAAGGAGCCAGTGTTCAACATAGGATGGATTGAATTCCTAACAACATCTGGCATGAGCAGTGGACTTGGCCCTTACCATAATAGCATTACATTCATGGTCAGAATGACAGCTAAATGGATGGATGGAGCTTGTCTCTAACGGAGCAGATTCATGACTACAGCATAATGAATCAGAATGTTATAACCTCTGGTCACATACACCCTGGCCTGTTGCTCCTTACAAGCTATATCAGGGGATATGGAGTAAATTTCTGTTGTCAGATCTAATGGTGAAAGATTCTGGCTTCTAACTTACTGAGAAAGCAAAGTAGAATTTCCATCCCAATAATCTGGATCAAAACATTTCCTGATCGTTGTGGTCAATTTATTCTGTCACTTAATTAAACCCAAAGCATTGCAAATCATGTCAGTAAGCAAAAGAGAGACTGCCTCTTCAACCTTGAAATGAGTCCCTGAGACAAATATCTTATAAAGTTGGTTAAATTCTAGGATTTGCATTAAAGGAGGTTTTCTCAAGGGCTTTTTCATGGGTTAAACAAGGATTAAAGCAAATGGTAAACAAAATCATAATTAAGAGTTACAAGAGAAATCAAAATGCAAGAGCCAATTCACCAAAGTGATGAAATGCAGAATTCCCACCACATAAGCTCTCCCAGTAAATAAACATAAAAATCCAGGGGTTAGGAAAGGGAATAGCAACATAGTTTATATTATTTGAATTTTTCCTTAAGCCTGAAAGTTACCTGTTAAGTTTTCTGAGCTGAAAACCATTGAATATTGGAAATATATAATGTTCATTAAATTTTTTTAAGTTTGAAATTTAAAAAAAATCAGTATATCACTTCCCTTTACTTCAATAAATGGATGGTTTTGCAAAGCCCAAAATGACTGAAAGGAGAACTAAAATACTTTGGCCTTTGCTGTTGGCTATGAATCACATGTGTATCCAAAATTAGTATTTGTTAATGACATTGAAATGTCCTGTCACCCACATATTGTCACCACTTAGGCTATTGATATTCTATAAACACCCACAGTGTGAATTATAGCTGAGCTCATATTTGCAAATACTTATAGGTGTATGCTGTAAATGTGCACTGCGTGGATAGGACATGTTTTTATTAAGAAAACATGCATATACTCTATGAGGATATTGGCAGCACGTTTTCAAGGAGACTAACGGATTAGAATACATTGCATAATGACTGCTTTCTGCAACACAGAGCACAGTATGCAACCTGTATTTTAAAACACTGAAACCATAATTTGAGTATTTTTTAGGTAAATTTGCAACAATTCTACTAGGAGGAAATCATTTAAAAGGCATTATACAAATTGTTACTTTGTGAAAAAATGAACATGAGGCTTTTAGCATCCAGCCAGGTATTCTGTAATACTCATTCTGAAAATGCAATTATCAGGGAGAGAGAGAAATAGACTTCTGCAGATTCTTCTTCAATAAATTCAAATTACTTAATTTGTAGATTTCAGATTAGGAAAAAGAATGGTTTTATAAGTGTAAACCCTGCAAAATTATTTCAATCAGTAAGAACAGGGCATTTTAGAGTACTGAATAGTTGATAACATTTGAGGAAGATTTTACAATTAAAAGCATAAAAGGAGTTTTTACAGATTGTTTATCAAGATGTTCTGCAAAAGCCTTTTTTAATCCACCAAGAATCAGTTTTTTAAATCATTCTTTGTAATTAAAATACCATCAGCATCTTAAGTGTTGCAAGATTTCAGTGCTATGTATTCAACTGAAAAAAACATAATACCAATGAAGTGTTCTGTATGAAAGGGAAAATGTCATTTCATAGATAAGCAAACTTTAAAGATGAAGGCATGTGTAAAGGTGACAGGAAGGAGACACTTTGGCATATTATTATTTTAATTTAACTCTTTGTATATGTACCAATGGTGATTTTGAGTTCCAGGAAACACTTTAGTGTTATGGGTAGATGGACATATCATCCCATTTTTTAAGGAAAATAGCTACCCTCTACCTAATTATCCCCATTAGCCATTAGAAGATGAAGAGTGCATCAATACATTGTTTATTTAATTATTTCATATGCCACTGGGCATTATTTTTCAGCAAGTATTTTAAAACTATTTAGATGATATCACTCACTTCTTTTAGGAAAAATAAGGCATGATTAGACATTAAAATATTAAAATTTTAATGTTAGTTACATTTTTAAAAAACAATATGGATGAACCCAATTATATCCATTAAGTAAGAATTTCCCCCACAATGAGGACTTATGAAAATAAAGACCCATCTCTCCAGTTTGGTTGTGTTCCTAAGAAATGAAGCAATTCTTCTCTTGTACCATAAATCAGATGTAAAACCTACAGCCATAGAACCGGTATCTAAATACAGCCATGAACTAAGCTGTATTCTTTCCTAATAGAAGTGTGTTTAATTTGGTATTTTGCAGCATATAGGGTCCCAAAGCCTACATATGGAAATTGAATTTTCATGTCAGTGTTTCTAGGATCATGAAAATACAAATGTACAAAGACTTAAAGACAAGAAATAGCAGTAAAACTCCTCCATCTTCAATCCATGTGCAGTGTCTTAGTTTCATTTAGTCTAATTATTTTTATGTAGTTTTAAAAGATTTCAAATTCCAGGATAAATATATGGACAATTTTAGAAAATGCACATTATCAATTCACTGAAACACTAAAAATACATTATCTTTCTAAAGTACTAGTTATGTATCTTTTTTTTAAACATAATTGTTTTGTTTCACAAAAAAATGACACGCCATACTCCAAGTGGTAGAAGATAAAACTCAACAATCCTTCTTTGAATGAATACATGTAAGAAGTGTCTATGAATTTCAATTAATTTTTACCTCCAGTTATTTTTAAATGAGTTTGGTGATATTATTTGATTGACCATATTTCTAGTAATAATGTAATAAGCTATGGAATCATTACCGATGCCATCTAGTTTTTAATGCTACAAATATAATTACAGGTTAGAACTTTCTAATTGGAAAATCATAGTTTTACTGATGGGAACATTTTTCCTCTTTTATGGATCTAATATTCTAGAGGAAGAAGATGGGCAAATGTCACATCAATAAATTAAATGCCACTTGTATAGTTTTTTAATATATTGAAAATAATACAATCTAGTTTGTGACAGAGGGGCTCTGGCAAAAGGAAAGGATATTGAGGATCCCTGAAAAGTCAGTCACACCACCTCCCAGAATGATAACTGTGCATACAACCTTCCTGTGCAAATAGACCTTCAAAGACAATGGCCATTTTAAAGGACAAACCTGCCAGTGTGACTCTGAGGTGGTTGACAAGGGATAAAGTGCTGTAGGTTAAGTCAGAGAGATGAAAGATCTCATAAAGCTTGTGAACCATGCCAGGGTTTCAAAGCACAGAATTAAAAGAGTAGGGAGATGAATTTAGTTTCTTAGGTGATAGCAATGTTTATGAGCCCAGTGAATCAAGAGCGCCCTCCCAAGAAAAATAGGAAGGAATGAAGTTGTAGAAGGAAACTAAATGAAAGGAACTAGAAAAAGAAAGAAAAAATATTAAGAAGATAAAAGCTGGTCCCATGTATCAAATACCTTTGAGAAATCAAATCAAATAAACATACAAGATTGTTTATTAGCCTTGGAAATGTAAAAAATAAAATAAAAGGAAAAGAAAAAGAGTAAAAGAGCAATTGGAGTCTATAGTATTAGTTTGCTATGGAGGTCACAACAAAATACCACAAACTGGGTAGTTTAAATAACAGAAATTTATTTTTCTCATAGCTCTGGAGAGTGGAAGTCAGAGATCCAGGTGGCTCCGGAAGCTTCCTCTCCTCAGTTTATGGATGGTAGCTTCTCACAGTGCCCTGTCTGACCTTTTCTTTGCATTAGTGTATTTCTGGTGTCTCTGTGTCCTAATTCCTATTTTAAAAGGACATCATTTGGATTTTAACTATATTACTTCATTAAGATTCCACCTCCAAATACTGTCAAGTACTAAAGTACTGGGATTAAGACTTCAGTATGCAAATTTGAAGGGACATAATTCAGTCAAGAACTATGTAATTGATTCTCATTATTCACAGATTTTTGAATTCACCTACTTCATAAATTTTATTTGTATCTCCAAAACCAATACTTAACAGAATAGTGTGCAAAAGAGGTAGAAATTGACCTCACTTGATACATTCCCAGTTGAGGTCAAAGGAGGGAAGGCTTTCATACTGTACACAAGTGTCCTTTCCATGGTCTTTATAGTGCCATGCTTTCAAGCTTTTATGCTTTTTGGTGGTAATTTCACTGTTTAAAATGTCCCCCAATGGAATTGTTGAAATGCTGGTAGTATCCCTAGACACAAGAAAGGCTGTACTGCACCTATGAAGAAAATATGCATGTTTGGTAAGATTTAACCAAACACCAGCTTACAATGCTCTGGGCTGTGAGTTCAAAGTTAATGAGGGAAATATATGTATATGATTTTGAATTGATCATTTATCATAATATGACCAGAGCTTCATAGGAAACTAATGGTTTAATATTCACTACATCAGTGTCTGTGGTGTCTTTAGAGAGCATTCCTACTGTGCATGAGAAGAATCAAATATATTTTCTGAAGGATAAGTGCTAAAAGAGCAGGAATGCTGGAATCCCAGGACTCTAGAAGGAGTCACTAATAGAATAAAGTCTTCAAAGGGGCAAAGAAGGACTTAGAGCCTAGTACAAAGTTAAGACATGGTTAAGAAGTGGATCATCAGGTTACTGAGATAAAGGAACCACAATAGCAAGGTATAAATGGTGGTACATTTGCAGCTGTATTGTAACTTTCATAAGCCCTGGCAATTTTGCCTTTATGAGTTCCATAAGATGTGACAAGTCATATCTGGTATAAAAATGAATATCCTAATAGTATATACACTTAAAACATGTTGTTCCACCTAATTTTTTTAATTTCTTCTGATTAAAAAAATAAGATAAAATTTTTTAGTGGACTCCTAAAAACATTATGGGCCCTAGGCACTGTCCCTCATGAATAAATTTCTTTTTTTGTAGGTACCAGGCCAGTTAATTGAGAAAGTTCCTGCTTGATGGTCTCTGTATGAAAAAGGTAGTTTATAGGAGTTAAAATTTAGAACTACAAAAAAGAACATGCCAAAATCCAACAAGAGTTCCAAATTTAGGATCTTTAGTCTCCATGACAATTTGATTTTTCTCAAATAGTACTCAGCTGCCTTGGTGAAGGAGCAAAAGGAAGAATCTTAGATTAATACCAGCATAGATTTTGCAGGATATGTTAGAGAGAAAAATTCAGGATATAAGATCAATGGAGAGAAAGTAATATATCCTGGGAGCTAGGTTAAAAAGAAAGAACAAAGACAGACTGAGCCTGACAGTGTGGAATAAAGTATAGTTTTCTGGAAACTGTATTTAATTTTTCTGTTTTGTGTTTTGCAAGTGTGGGAGCAAATGCACAGTGGGGTGCTGGGAATAAGAAAGTGACTGAGCTGTAAGCAACGTAGCCATAGTGAGAATGAAAATATAAGAGACCATGGTGGAGTAATTCCAGTTTGCATGGAAATTGGGGGAATGGATTTTTCCAATGGAGTAGTAGTAAAGATTGTTCATATGGATGGCTTTATAGATGGGTAGTTGGATAGAAATTGGCCTGAGAACTATTCCAGGGATGGAGATAACATCTCTAAGTCAGGGGCCCAAACAATCCATGCCTAAAAGGAAGAACACTGGAAACGGAGATGAAAAGAAGAAGATTCAATTATGCCAGGCACAAAAACCATAAAGAATTTCTTGACTTTTTCCTTTGTGTTTTCTCCAAACTTACAGGGAAATAATATGGCAAAGCCAGAGTAGGAATGCAAAAGAGGAATTATTCTTGAAGTTCACATTTTTAATGGTAGTTAATGATAAGGGCGATGAAAAGTATTTGATATTTTAACTTTGAAAACTATGGAATGAAGATACTCCTGTGCCTTCAAAGACATACCAACTTCATGATATCAGGTCATCAATTTTTGCCACAGTGAGGAACTTATCATTCTCAGCAAAGCTTAACCTTGTTCATTTCTTGGTCCTTTTATATTTAAAAAGACTAGAACTCACTAGATTCCCAAGGAAGCAGAACTAGATCAAGAGAACTCATCTACATGTTAATAGTTTCTCTAAGTGCTATTTTTGCACTTTCCTTTGGATATTTTATGAGTTAATTATTTTTTAATGAGTCAGTCTGAGGACCTCACTATCAATTTAACACTGTCTCTGTCAGAAAATTGATGAAAAGTTCAACATCTAATTTTATAAATGGGCTTTCAGAAGGAAACTCACTTATAAGCTAGGAAATATTTCAGTGCCAAGATTTGTGATATTGGTTGAAAAGAAAAAAGAGCAACACTAAACCAGAAAAGTCAATGTTGGTGTGTTTTGCAGAGTACTACTCAATAGATTATATTCTTTTTTTTTTTTTTTTTTTGTATCTGAAACTCCCTGTGCAGTTATTTTTTCTTGAATGATGTGTAAATAATTTAAAACAGGATTTTAAGCCGTCAATAATTACTTTGCTTAGCCTGGGGTATTTTGTTGATTATCCTGATGTAGGTGGAGAGTTTATCCTTTCATATTTATCATCTCTTGATTTTCTTCAAAAAGTTCTTACTTATTGGTGATTATGTGACTTTGTTCTGCACATGAGTCATTTTTTTTGACTCATATAGACTGGATATAGTAGGATTACAAGGCCATCCATCCATCTGTGTAATTTTAAGGTAACAGAAAATCCCTGGAAGTCAATAAATGTTTCCTCTCCAGTTCAGAGCAGTGCCTGAAATTCCATCATCAGAGATCCATTGCTTTAAGCTCATTGCTGCCAGAATAACTCAAAACTAGCTTATGAAGTGTTAAATTATTCTGATAAACACCTGGGAATAGTATCCTTCAAAGCAGTGCACAAGAATCACAATAGTGAAGAGATTGCAGGAGATTGCAAGCATTGCTTCTTTGTTTAATTCCTAGAGATACTTCAATGGTGACTCTGATGTTGGATTTAAAGTTTTATTTTGGTCAGATTTTTTTTTTTAAAGAAACATTAAAATCCCAGAAATTCTTAATCCTGATTCTGCTCCAAATTCACTTTGATCTAATTAAGCACATTAGTATAAAGAATAATTGTTTTTATAAATCTCACTTCTCTGACCCAGGGCACTAAGCCTTATTTTCAAAGGTCTATGTACGTTAGTCTAGAAAACAGAACAGAGTGGATGTTCTTTGTTAATCTGTCCAGTTATTTGTTCAACCGCACGTCCTCATTCATCTCCCTTACTTAATGTTGAAGTCACTCTAAGGAATACAGATTAACCAGGAAAGGAGGATCACTGTGTACTGTGTGGTTCTCAGACCTAACTAAATAAACCTCTACTTAAAGATGGGCTGGGATATAGTTAATATTAGTGAATTCTAATGCTTCCTAATGTGTTCTGAACTGGGATGCCATATTTAAAAGTGGTATGCATTCAAGTGTGTGTGTGTGTGTGTGTGTGTGTGTGTGTGTGTGTGTGTGTTATGTGTTTGTGTGCATTTCTGGGGAACGGGGTGAGAGTGTGGAGGAAGAACATTAAAGGACAAGGTGTGCTTCAAAATAAATAGTAGGGAGAAATGGAAAAGAACAGGTGTTTTTAAGCTTGTTGCAGGACAAAAATTGCTGTGTGGTTGATGAGTTGGCTCACCTGGTTGACCTGGGGCAGCATTTGGTACCACTGCTCTTTGAGCTTCAACCCAGTCCTCTGCTCCAGTTTTATCAGGTTTCAGGCCAAGTGTGCACTTAGCTTCTCTTCTAGGACATCCTTATCTAATGGTGTGCTAGTAAACTGGCTGTATAGGGGGAGAAAAATAAAATCCTCATTCGCAATGTCTGCCAATTTCCATAGTGCAAACTCTCCCACTGTGGCCAATTTAAAGCTACAAATGGTTTAACAAATGGGTGGCAAAATTCCTGAATATTTAACAGTCTGTTCTCTTGAACCAGAATTAACCAGTTCCAGTCCACTGTCTTCCTGCATGGACAGAACTAAACAATCCTGAAAATTAGTCTTGTATATAGAAAAAGAACATAAGATTTTTATTCAAAAGTAATCTAAAATATTAATGAACTTGTGACACAAATTATGTAAAAACATTCTAAAAAAGTACGTTTGACTTTAACATCTGTGTATTTCACTGCCCAGAGAGTGGTACTGAAAAAGCATTAACCAAAATGGATGCCTCTCATCAAGGCACTAGTAGATGGAGATGATAAAATTAAAACTGATAAATTGCTACACAAGCTGAAAAATTAGCTTTTTAACGTTTCTTTTATCTGTTTCTTTTTAGCAGATTTAGCAGTTTATCAAAAGTGTACTAACTTTCTATTTTTGTTTAAATGTTACCTCTGTTTATGTCAAGTTTTCCTTAATTAAAAGTTTCTTGAGGATAAGATCCAGGTGTCAGGTTTTATCCTCATTTCCCATGGAGCCTAGCGAAATGTGTACCCAATGAAAAGCAGATGTTAAACTCCCTTAGTATTAAAGGCCCCTCTCAAGTTGGCAAGCATGAGCTCCCTGGCTCTTTATGACTATATTAAAAAGCATCTTAGTTTCATAATGGTGAGTATCAGGTAAAAACAGCAAAGAATGGAAGTTCTCATCATGTAGTAGTTTCTGTCTAGTTAGTGAATTGAGGGGTTCCCACAGGGAATGAAAGGGAAGGAACAATGGCCAAAACAAGAGAAGGCCAAGCAAATACGGCTCTTGACTTTGATATCCTCCAGGAAACAATGACTTCAGAGGAAAGATAAAAGTATAGCCTAAAATGGAAATTCTATACCATGCTATAGGGACAAAGGGTCTGAGGGAATGGAGAAAACAAGGGAATGGATCAGGTTAGCCAGTGAATTCGTAGATGTCCTTACCACAGCAGGATGAACTTACTCTTTGTGTAAGAAGTGGCCGTGGTCCTGTCAAAAATACACTTACATGCTACGCTATTGACTATGCAGATTCATAATCATAGAATCCTAGTATTCTATGGAGAAGCAAGACATTAGACACAATAGCTCATCATGTTTCACAGATAGAAGGATAGAAATATGGAGATGTTGCTCCAATTTCATTTCACTAAAATACAGAATACTTGATATATTTTTAAAAATAATATTGTATACTCAAGGAAATACATTTTTCAAAAGAACAGATTCTTTTTTCAGAACTTAGTATCTCATGATACTAAAATGAGTAATAGAGGCAAATGTAACTGGATCCACAATTGTGGTGCAAATTGTTAGGAATTACAGAAAATTATCACTTTGGACTCAAAAGACCCCAGAAACCCATACAAGAGGTATCTTCTGAGCTGCATTTAAAAGTAAGGCACTGCAAAAGATACTTTAGGCAAGTTGAATGAAAAGGAATGCTTTCCCTCATTCAGCATATTTCAATGGAACATTAAATTCTGTCTCAAGAGAATTCTCTCAAGTCTTACTGTTTAAACATATACATTTTGTTTACTAGTTTTCAGCCAAGATTTACCTTCTCAAGTTATTCTTAATTGAGCAACTAAGAGGTAAATTCCATATTGGAGGGACAGCAAGAACAGGGGTGGGTTTGAGGCATTCAGCAGAGACTGAAATGCTTAAGAAGAAGGGGCATAAGCCTTCAATTTTATATTGTGTACCTTGGTTTTTCTTGCTTCATATTTTTGGCCACGACCTTCCCTCCTCCATAGGTTTCTGCCATCATCCATCAAAACCTCCTACCTCTGAAACTGTGCATCCATTTCCCTGTCCCTCCAGATGGCCATTGTTACTTCTTTTAACTTTTTGTGTGTCCGTTTTGCCTCTGTAATGAACCAAAGAGTGTTTGCCAAGGAAGAATCATGGTTTAACATGGTGGCAGCCCTCACATTAAAAAAAAAAAAAAAAAGAAGAAGGGGCTTAAGAAGAAAAATAAGTATGGTAGTAAGCACTTAGATGAAGGCAGAAGCAGTTTGAAGGGAGATAAGAAAATGGGTTTAATTGCCCATATGGAATTTATGCATCTAGATATGTTTTGTCTTAGTAATTATAGGGTATTTATTGTTTTCATTCTTCTTCTGCTTTTCAATAATCCAAATATCATTTAGTCAACATTTAGTGTGTATTCCCTAAACTCTACAGGAATCATTTGATTTCAGATTATAATGTTCTTTGATTTCAACAGTTTTCTTTATATGCTGTGTCTATAAATTCACCAGTTAGTGAAAAAGAAAACCAAGGATATTGTTTACTATAAACTCTATCTAATGTCTCTAAGAAAAGTTATTTTTCTAATATTGTTAATTTGTCCTTAAAGGAGAATTTACACAGAATAATAATAGAAATACCATTCTAAGTTCAATAAAATTCTAAACACATCAACCTGATTTATAATTTTTGTTTTCCCCTTAACAGGAGACATTTCTGAATAACACCACTAATTTAATTGGGAGGATGGGAGGTGTTTGTCCACACAACTTTTAATCCTCTTTGGAATCTGAAGAAAAAAACAACTTTAAATTGACTAAATCCCTTCCTTTTAAAGAAGGCTATTTAGAATGCTGTAAAAAGTAATAGCATTCTATTACAAGCTGTCTCCTAGTTCACTTAGGTGTTTATGTAAACAAAGACAATTTTAACTCAATCCTACTGCAGTGCAGAATGAGCCTGGAGCAGACATAACTGCCATGGACTCAAAGACACACTTGGAAGGTTTTGCATTTCCCAACTTAGGAAAAAGTTACTAGATGGAACCTAACAGTTTGTCAAACATAAACACAATGCATTGTGTTTGTGGGGGTGGCAGGAATAGATGAACACATTACCCAAAAAACAACTTAATGTATTTAAAATGTAAACAGAATCACAAAATAGAATGTTCAGTCTTCAAGTTGGCTTCGTTTAAATTTCAAATATTTTAATAATGATTTAAAATCATAGGAAGTGAGACCACTTTATAGTATTGATTACTGAGAGTCATCTGATAGTTCTTGAAACTGATTTCAGTTGATGCCTGGAGCACTATATATTTCAGACTCTTATTTTTTCCTATTTTTTCTCTTCAATTTTTTTCAACTGTGCAATTTATAAGGAGTTCGTAAGATGAAGATGCTAGTCCTCTGTTCCAAGCTTACTCCTTTTTATATTCTCCCTCATAAAAACTCATCATATTTTTCAACTTCACAGTACATTCCCAATTGTTTGATATCTAAATCAATAGCCACAGCTCATATTTCCTTTCTACCAGTCACCAACTAACCTCCTTGTTATCTGGATGACCATTATCACTCTAAACTCAAAATGCCTCAGTACCATTACTTAGCAGAAACAAATAAGTACTTCCCACATCATATACCAAAAAAGAAAATATTCATTATTCAGCTCTTCCCTAATTACTGTTACTACTTGAAATATAATAGTGATTTACAAGGACTTCCAAACTGAAATTTTACTCCACCAAACTACCTTGAATGTGGTACCAAAATATATTCTTAAAATACTAGTTTCATCATAGCACCACTGAACTCAAAACTTTTAGATGAGTCTTCAGTAGCTATATTATATAATCCAACTGTTAGTAGACATAGTATAGTCTAGTGTTTAAGAATCTAGCACATAAGCCAAAATGATGACTCCTGCTTTTTTCCATCTAGATGGAATCTACCAGTTCTTTCAGAAAATTATTTCCTCCATGATATCATTTCTAAGGACCTCTATACATTTGTTTCTTATACCTACAAGCTTTAGTTGTACTTCAGGTTGTATGTGTCTCATTTTTGTTTGTTTGTTTGTTTGTTTGTTTTCAATTTAAATATCTCTATGAATTTTTGTTTAAAAAACATGAAGAAATCATTTGTGTAATTCATAATGTAATCTGTACAATGTACACTATGGCTATTTTGTAAATATTTGCTTTTTAAATTGAATTTAAATCAACCAATATATATCAAGTAATTAAGTATCTATTACAGCCTCATTATATGGATACAAAAAAGCATTCAGAGTTCTTACTCTTAATATGTTATAATTTGGGGGGGGCAGCATCATGGTAAAAAAGAAAAAGAAATCTCCCACAGTTCTATGAATTCTTGTTCACCAGAAATCCATTTGAGGTATGTTATTTTCTATCTGCAATGATTAGAAATTACATGGTAAGTAAAATTCATTATTTATAATAGGTAGTGTCATTGACCCTCTCATATCTCCTCAGTACTCATCAATTCAGTGTGTTCTGGTGGTAAGTAGCTATGACTGCCTCAAGTGTTTCTTTAACTCCTGGAGACTACTAGGGCCATGTTTTGGACAACTTTTTCACCACTATGACAAAAAGACTTGACAAGAACAATTTAAGAGGTGGAAAAGTTTATTTAGTGCTCACAGTTTCAGAGGTCTCAGTTCCTACATGGCTGATCCGTTGCTCTGGGCCTGAGGTGAGGCAGAACTCATGGCAGAAGAATGTGGAGGAGAAAAGCAGCTCAGGATATGCCATTCTGGAAGCAGAGAGATAGAGAACTCTGCTCACCAAGGACTAAATACAAACCCCAAAGGTATGCTCTAGTGACCTATCTCCCCCAGTCACACTCTCCCTGCCTAAGTTACAATCCAGTTAGTCCATGTCGGTGTATTAATCCACTAATTAGGCTAAGGCTGTCATAACCCAATCATTCCACCTTTGAAAATTCTTTCATTTTCTCACACATGAACTTTTGGGGGCACTTCATATCTAAACCATAATATGTCAGGAATGTGCAGAACAGAAGGGTTAGAGAGTTAGTTTTCTAGAAAGCAGAACAGAGTGCACCAATGAGAGTCAGGGGATGGTTTAAATATTCCACTTTTTTGGTTCCTGGGAAGAACAACTGTCCTACACTTCATAGAGATTCTAGCATGATAAGGACTCCACCTGTCCTCAGCTGTAACCTACACATTATCAGACCCTTTTGATGCTTATTTTCCTTCCCTATCTTCTTACTAACTATACCAGTCCTGAGGTCATATCCTACAAAACATAATGTGCTTCCAAAAGCACTTCTCAGTTTGTGCTTCTGGAGAAACCCAACCAAAGACACTATATAAACCACACAGTGGAATCAGTGTAATACAGCTGTCAGTTAATTATGAAATTCTAAATCAGTGTCTTCATGTTTTCTTGACCTGACTTTATAAAAAAACTACAGTATGTTTTTCTTTCTTTCTGAAGATATATTGAAATGTTCAGAATCTTGCTCTCTGAAGTCAGAATAACATTGTTTCAAATCTGGTTCTTATCTGTACCTCAGTTAACTTTCTTTTGTTTTATATTGTTTTGGTACCAGGGATTAAACTCAGGGGCACTCAACCACTGAGCAACATCTCCAGTCCCCTTTTTATATTTTATTTTTAGACAAGGCCTTGCTGATTTGCTGAGGCTGCATTTGTACTCACAATCCTTCTGCCTCAGCCTCCTGTATACTTAGAATTTATAAGCACCTGCCTGAAATAACTTTTTTAAACTTAGCTTCCTCATAGCTGTAAGAGGAATAATGATGATCTCTATGATGTAGAGTGCAGAGGTGTTAAATAAAAATGTATTCATGAGGCATTTATCATGATACTGGACACATGGACAATGAGCAGTAAATGCCAAATGTTAATTTTATCTAAACATTTGAAGCATCCTGAGGCATCCTACATATTGAAAGTGCAAAGCACTTTAGAGCACACTGCTTTCAAAATGAAGAAAATCAACTTTAGACTGAAACCCTAAACCAATATTTTTGGAAGCCTGAATTTATTCAAGGCAATGTAGTTTTCAAAAGCTTGTTTGTGACTGATTATTTGAAAATGATGACTGGTATTAAGAACAACAATCCTGGAGACCAAATATGGGCTCCACCAATATAATCCTGGCAGTTTCTAAATGGCCCATAATGGATTATTGTTAATATTTTCTAGTTGTAAAATAATTCCATGAGCATGTTATATATAGTAAATATTTAGGAAATTAATCATTGGCACTTTCAAGATTAGATATTTTACATTATAATGGAGAGATAATAAAATATGTTTAAGGAAATATTAGAGATTGTTTATTCCAGATAAATGTTTTCCACAGAGACATAAATTGGCTAGAGATTTTTCATGGAAAAACATATTCTGTTTCTTTTTCTCTTAGTAATATGAACTTTTGGTCCTTTTTTGTTGTTATTACTTCTGGGTGGGTACAGTGCTCATGATTTATGTGAGAAGCTATTGGAATTTCACAGAAGAAATTGTTGGAAAATGTTTCAGTCTCTAAAATTGTTGCAATAAAACATTCCTAAAAAAGATTTCAGTAGAATCAAGAGGTCTTCTTGTTTCCATGAGATAGCTTAATGAAATACTTCATTGGTTTCATGGAAATTAGAGATGCCAAGATCTTCATGTCTTTTGTAATCTTTGTAACCACTTACACTGACTGTCTCTTTAAGTTTTTCCTCAATTTTTAGTTTATTTAATTAAAATACCTCCTTTTTTCTCTTACCTCATTTTTTTCATTCTTCAGATTCTACAGCAATTGTTATTGCTTTCAATGCATCTCTATAATAACAAATATTTTTATTTTTACTTTTCTACCAGCATATGATAGGAGTAGAAAATTAGACAAAGAAACAAAGACATAGTTAAATTATGTTCTCCATGGTCAAACACTGAGAAGAGTACAAGACACTTGAAGACTTTTTCAAATCATAAAGAAATAAAACATATACACTTAAAGGATAGAAAAGTTAAAAAGAAAACTTATCAGTAACACTTTTTTCCTAATTGATGTGTGCCCAAAGTACGCTGATGACTGTTAGAGATACCTGACCCAGGAGGAAGAGGGTGGGACTAAAGGCCTTGTCGGCCTTATTGGGCAGCATATCTTTCGGTCATCCATGTATATTTCTGGCAGCTCTAGATTCTCTAACTGTACCATTTTCTCTCCTTTGATATATTTCTTATGGCTGATTTTCTCTAACCTATTGAATTTTGAGTTGAAAGACTTGAGTTCAATCTCAGGCTCTGGCATTTACTCTTTGTATGACTTTAGGCATGGTAATTAAAATCATAGGATATGAGCACATGTATCTATTAAAAAGGGGGCTAACAAACTACTCACAAAATTATCTAGGAAGTAATTGAATTTATGTTAACAAAATTACAACTAACTGAAACTCAATATTAGTTGTATTCCCCCCTAACCCAATGTGGAAAAAGATGTAGTCAGATACCATGTTTAAATATTCTCCCTGAAGATAGCCCTTTTGTAATGTTATTGTTTCCCTGATAGCAACTAAGAGACATTAGAAATAAATGTCCCAACCTCTTGTTCCTTATTCCATGTCCCACTTCTGTTTTATCATCTTGATTTGGAGAAAGAATAAGTCAAGCAAACCAGTTTTTTTTTTTTTCAGAATTACACAAATATTTAGTAAAATTATGAGATTGTGTGGAAAAAATAGTTGACCATAGGGTTTGCAGTCTAAAATTCAAGAACTGTGTAATAAATTCTCTAAGCTTTAGACATCTTCTTTTTAAAAAGCAGTTAATAGGGACTGGGGATGTAGCTCAGTGGTAGAGAACTTCCTACCACATGTGAGGCACTGAGTTTAATCCTCAGCACCACATTAAAATAAGTAAAATAAAGGTCTATTGACAACTAAAACATATTTTTTAAAAAGGTATTTTTTAAAATACCTTTCATATATTCCAAAAAAAGTATTTTAATATCAGATTAAATCTCTTAATATGAAGATATTTTAATAAATCTCAGAGTATACAAATATAAAATTATGAAAATAAGTTTCTCAAGTCGTCACATTTAAGTCAATGAGACTGAAGGAAACAGTGAAGATGTGTGGCACACAGGACCCACTCTCTTGTTATCACCCAAATTTCTGACCCCCAAAGACCCTAAAATGGAACAGAATAGGCAAGAAGCAAAGAAGGCAGGAAATTATTTTAAACAACTGCAAAAAAAAAAAAGAAAGAAAGAAAAGTTAGTTGACTTGGGGAGTGAAGACTCCAGTCCAACAATGAGAATATGAAAGAAAGATGGATTGTGTGGTTCATGGAAGCTCCTCCAGCTGGTTGTTTGGAAGTCAGGACCAACTACAATTCAGGAATACAAACATTGAAAGCAATAATTCTGAAAAGTTAGTCTATTAAATCCAATATCATTTCTTCGATACTCAAAAATCCCCCTACCAATTTCTCCTGTTTCTCATGGAAAGCACTCTAACCGTAGTAGGTGTAGTGTCAACAGGTACTCAGTAACAAAGAAGGTACTGATATTATTGATATCCTGACATTATGGGAAGTTTTCTGTAGGTTCTCAGCAAGTATCTGGACACCAACAGTACCAATCTAAGGCAAACCTCTTTCTTTTCATGCAAGAAATTAAGGATAGGGAAAAACACAGTAAGCCTAAACCCACATGCATATGTGCACACACACACACACACACACACACACACACACACACACATACATACCTTAGTTTGAGTAGTTCTTCTAAAAAGGCACAGTGCTATGGTTTGAATATGATGTGTCCCCTAAATCTCATGTGTGAAATAATTCATTTAATATTAAGAGGTGAAATGATTAGATTAGGAGAGTTGTAAGCTAATTGGTGGATGAATCCATTTGATGGGTTAATAATTTAAATGGATGAATGGGTGGTAACTATAAGGAGGAAGGGCATGATAGGAGAAAATAGGTCACTGGAGGGGTGTGCCCTTCAGTATTATATTATCCCTGAATCCTTGAGCTCAGGTTTTCTCTGCTTCCTGACTGTCATGGACTGAGCAACTTTCCTCTGCCACACCCTTCTGCCATGATGTTCTGCTTCACCTAGGACCCAGAGCAAGAATCTACATAACATGAACTGAACCTCTGACACAATGAGGTAAAACAAACTTTTCCTTCTCTAAGTTGTTCATATTATGTCTTTTGGTTACAGCCACAAAAAGCTGACTAACACAAATGGTAAGAAATGCCTACAGGAAGATGAAGGAGGAGAAAAATCATAATCAATAAGAATTTCTTTTCCAGGCAAGAGTGTCAGGCCAGTGTCAGACTGGCCTGAAATATTTGGCCAGTGCCAGCAGGTCATAGGGAATAAAGGTTGGCTGAGGCATCAAGAATAGAGGGAATAATTTTTCAACTCTGGAACAATTTATCATAAAACAACCTAAGAGCACAGTAATACTGCCAATTGTATTTTTTAATGGTACCATTCTTTTTCTATTATCAAGATATCTAGGATATAGGGAAGAGGATTAGAGGTTGACAATTAGAGGAAGGATATGCTGGATATTAACTTTGAAAAGTAATGGTCTTTTGGTAAAGTCAATTTCATCAGTTAGGTACATATTTGATTTCTTTAAACCAGCCTCAATCAAGCAATGAAGACTTACCATTCTTTTTAAGTTTTCTCTACAATCAGGATTATAATGTTATAAATTTATTATTATCACAATAAAGAGTAAAACTTGGAAGTCAGATACCCAATCTAAATGGTGGAAAAGTCGTTTTATTATTTTACAGTGGGAAAATGCCTTCACAAAGCAACCTATTTTCCTGTGTTGAATTCTTTCAAAATTAAATTTATGGACCATTCATACATTCCAACAATGCAGGGTCACTGTAATGCCTAAGTATATCATATGACTTCAGGAATTCAGACATGGCAATTCTTCCTACTGATGCACTCATAGCATAATTGGAAAGTTTAACTATTAAATATCAAAAATCAGTACTTTTATCTGTATTTCTGAATTCATGTGGAATTATTGCTGGTAATTATACTGTTTCATGTAGAAAAGGATAGAAATGTTTGTTAAAGACGTTGGAACCAAAAGCCAAAACCAGTTTGAATAGTTACCAAAAGGGATAGCTGTTTGGTATAAGATGTCAGTTTCCTGGCTCCAAGTGGTCTAAGTGGAAAGAAAAAAAAAAAAAAAAAAAAAAAAAACTCACACAGATATTGCCTGAAAGGAAAATAGTCCTGGTGCTGCTATTAGCTGAAAATTGGATTTTCTGCAAATCAGCTCAGTTTCTCTGTCTGCAATTTAATATCCTCATATGATATCTGTTCTACCTACCTGAAACAATACATTTGAAAACATGTTGGAAATATACATAAAGTGTACTGAGAAGGAAAAAGAGTTCTATTATTGAAAGTTCTATTATTATTATTTGGCTTAGTGACTCATATGAATCGTGCTCATAGTGGCTTCACTGGCAGATTTGTAACATTTTTCCTGGTTCTAAGCCCACTTTCACTTGGATCCTTTACAGTCTGGGTTTTTATGGAGGAGACATCCTGACTCTAGGTGAAGTGAGATGTGAATTTGGATTTTTAACAGTTTTCCACAGAAGAAAATTGACCTCTCCCAAACATTAGTCCAGTTATTTTAAAAGATGGATGATATTTCTTCTAGTATTGGATTCAGTCACCTTAATAGGTAACTAAAGAATTGTAACATGGCACTTTATTAAGAGAGGAGGCTAACTCTCTTGATTTTCTCAAACAGTTGACAAAAGTTGAAAAAAATCAGATGACTTTGTAAAATATATTTAGTCAAGGAAACAAGAACAAAGTAAGGCCACTTTAGGTCAATTAGAGGTTTGCTGATTTGGGGGAAACAAAAGGAGACAATGGACCACTATAACAAATGAAGCAACAAGGAACATGGCAAAAGAATTAAGGTTACTTCTTCTTCTCTTTTTATCCATGTGGGCAACGTCCCTTTATCCCTGCTCAACTTTCCGTTATGATTGACCTTTTGGATGGTGAGCAATGTCTCTGTCTTGGGTGAGCCAAGAAGCTGAGGCCTCAGCAGAAGCTGTGTGAGTGGAAGGAGTGGCTGAGGAAATTGGAGACAGGACTATGATGTTACCCAGACCCTCTCCTTTCCTCACTGAGGTTCTGATGTTCTCCCTGGACTCCATTTACCATTTAAAAATTCACTATTGGAAAAGTGTGAGATGAGTCACAAATGGATATAAGTACTCTGGAGAGCCCAGACTGCATTTTAGTGGAGGCTCTGATACATTCACTAAATGAATCTTTAATGTGTTGATGAAGTACTTTGTATATCAGTGGGTCCTCCAGGGATCTGAGAAAATATAGAACAGAAGGATACTGACATTATTCTGCTTAGAGCTTTATTGCTCATTCAAAGGAGAATAAATAATTTGTTCTAACAAATATTTTAGGCTCTCGGAATAAGCCAATTCAGAATTTATTTAAAGTAACAATTTTATGGGTCTTTGAAAATCATACAGAACAAATAAAATAATTCTTCCTACCATTCTGCCAGTTTTCAGCTTCGGTTTTCCCTAGGAATTGTAACCAAACAACAAATCTTTGATTGTCCAAAACAGTTTATTCCTCTACTAGTTTGGTCAATAGAAATAGCTTGAAATGCCTGCTTATGTTATAAGTATTATTGTCAATTCACCAATAGCCTGTGATCACTATAGAGCAGGTAATTTTCTAAAATTGTTTTTGGTAGTTCCAAAACATCAATGTAACCTAGTGTGAGAGTAGAAATTAAATCAGAGTTTATTGATAAATAAATACACCCTTAGAGAATGTGATAGATATTCACTGTGTGTAAGGCAATGTAAAATGTGCCCATGTAGAGGAGGTACACTTTTATCTTTATATTCAGCATCTTTACTTATGAAATAAGGACATCTGGACTATTGCTGCTGCCACACAGAGTTTATCTGAAAACCAAAATCTAAATCTAAAAGGTAGTTCATTTAAAAAGTAAGAAGTGAGGAACTTTAGATTATGTAGAAGGAAATGGGGGGTATGAAAAATGGTGGAGTCAGACATCATTACCCTATGTACATGTATGATTACATGAATGGTATGAATCTACATCTTATACAACCTTAGAAACGAAATGATGTACCTATTTGTGTACAATGAATCAAAATGCAGTCCACAAAAATAAAAATAAATAAATAATTTAAAAAGAAGTGTTCTAAACTATTTCACTATTGAGCAATATGTGACCATAGTATGAATCATATTCATGTCTTCCAAAAACTGCATGCGTCAAAGTTGATTCCCATGAAGGCTAATCCTTTACCAGATAATACTGTGTTAATCTATTTTTGACTTTTGGCTGTATCTATATCAACTATTCTACAACTGAGCTACTTGACCATTTAATCCTCCAGAGAATGAAGATGGTCCATACAAATAAATTTACTAATCAAATAGTAACTGGGGCATGTGGTGCCACAGGAAGACTCTTGGGAAATATGAAAATAAGATAATGTCAAAACAAATCATCAGCCGAAACATAAAGGGCATTTTACAAAAACACAACACAAAGAGAGTAACATAATAGGAGATTTTAATAGTGTAGAATGAAAGAAAGGCAAGTAAAGAACTATATGGCAGGAATACAAGAAAACCAAATGACATTTTATTTCTTCCCAAGGTAATTTACTTAAAAATTTAATAAGAACCTAATACCTGCCAAGCACTCGTCTTGGCTCAAGGGGAATGTTGACCAGTATGGCAATCCTTACCCTTCTGAAGAATAAAATCTACAGAGGGAAGCAATCAACAAACTACAGTTAAAAAAACAGCATTTTCCTTCAGAAGTCATATTCAGAACCTGGTTACCCTTTATCTGCTGTGCTGGCTGAAGACAGAATGAAGGAAAAAAGGGAAGAGTCTGGAATGAATGAAAAACCCAAGGGATAAGAAGGCCAGAAAGGGAGTTAGCAAAACCTAGAGATAAACTGCAGAGAACATTGAGCAAAACCCACCAGTAAATCCATGTAGGGGAACAAGAAAGCAGCACTAGTCCAGCTCTCCTTCCCAGACTTCCTGAAATCAGCCATCAGTGTTATTTTAGTCTTGTTTGTGATGACAAACACTTTCTGTTGCCCAAGGTCATGACCTTTAGGGGGCAGCAGTTCACTAGTATTCACTGGAGATGAGAATGACCGCAGAGCTGTAATTAGAATAAAATGTGTGGAGATTTTTACATGGATCATCCAAAAAGTGACTTTTTCTCTAGACACAACTGGGTAAGTGTTTTTCTGATGCCTACTTTTTCATTATAATGATGCCTCAGGGAATCTATGAGGAAAGAGAAATTTAATCTGGCTATGAGTAAGGGTGCTGCTAGAGGAGCTTAAAATTCCTTAGCACATTTTTTTCCCCCAAAAAGGAAACAATGGGCTTAAGTGTTTTTAAAAATGTGCTGACTTCTGTCTACATATCAAAATAAACTGATAGGAAGGTTACAGCTCATAGGCCTTACCCGCTGGGCTTGGAGAGGAAATTCTCCCAGAGCTTGGAGCTCAGTCACCTTTTCTAAGTTGGAGTCTCTTCAAGGTGACGGCTCCCTCCAGGTCTCCACTGAGTGTGCGCAAGCCAGAGGAGAGGCGTTGTGGACTTGCCATGTCCTCACCACTCCAGGACCTCCGCTGAAGGCCCGGCCTCACGGGTCCATCTGAAAAGGAACTCTACAAAGTTGTTTCTGGCTAAGAATCATTGGCTCTGACCCAGCAAGAAAACATTTCCTGATTATTTTTTTTATTTTAAAACTAAGGTCAAAAGAACTTAGAGTCCTTAAGAGGTTTTCCAGTATCTTTTACTCATTCTGGGTTCAGTGTAAGAGCTTGAAGTAAAGAAAGATTCTTGTTCTACTTGACATACCTTAAAGGAAGGATCTAAGCAGAGTAGTCACAAGAACTGCAAAACTGTATGAATAATTAAAAACTTTTTTTTCTGTGAAAGTGTCAGAGACTAATGGACTCTATGTTTTTTTGGCTAATAACAATGGTACTTGCCTGAATTGAGAAAGAAACAAAAGGTGAAGGGTGAGAGCAGTGGTGGCATAAATGTGATGAAAATTCCCTGCTCCAAACAAACTGGGAGATGCAAACCTATGTGATAATGAGCTACCACTTCACAACCATTAGAATGATTATTATTTTAAAAAAGAAACAAAACTCAAAAAAATAATGTTGGAGAAGATACGTAGAAATTTTATTTTAATGAAATTGTTGTATATGTAATATTCTGTGTTACTTCCTCTGACTTTATGTCTGTGATAGACATCAATGCTGTGGATATTCTGCAGTAGTTATTTTCTTTACTGTATCACATTTCATCATATGACTACTACACAATATTTTATCGATCACCATGTTGGATGGACTTTGAGATTGTTTACAACTTTGAGCTTTTATGAAAGACGTTGCTGTGAACACTATTTTACATTATTTAGTTTGTCCCAGGTGTATTCCCAAGAGTGCAATTGCTAACTCAGAGGGTGTATCTTTAAATTTACTAAATTATAGTAGCTTTCCAAGGCACTTGGAAAACTTTCATAAGCAGTAAATGATAGTTCCTTTACTTCCTGGACAACATTCCAGTTTTATTTAATTGTGAATTATAGGGCTTTAATTTGCATTTTCCTGATTATTAATAAACATTACATATATATAAACCACATATATACATGCATATGTGTGTTTTGTGTGTACTGCATATATATATATATATATAGAGAGAGAGATATGTATGTTTACATAAAAATGTGAGCACATATTATTTAGGTCTTTTATGATCAGTATTTGCACAAGTTTTTGCCCATTTTTTTATTGGGTTATCTGTTTTTCTTTTTGTTACTAGAAGTTATTTATAGATACTGAAAATTAATCAATTGTCATTTTTATGCAAATTAAATGGGTGTTTGACTTTTCACTTTCTTAATGTGGGTTTTGATGAATAAAGGGTTCTAATCTAATGTCAATGAGTTTTTCATCATTTACATCATAACTAGTACTTTCATGCTGAAAGACAAAATACTGAAACTTTTCTGTATAACAGTATCATCATTTTCTGGTCCTCCAGAGAAAACACTAGTTGTGATATAAACTATTGAGAGATTTATGACTTTAAAATTAGAAAACAAAACAGTGAAGATTTCGCTACATAATATATATCTGGAATTGCATTTTATGACTGACGTGAAATAAGTGTCCCTCAGTATCTGCAGAGGATTGTTTCCAAATATCAAGAGGACAGAGGCTCAATTCCCTTCTATAAAATAGTGTCATATTTGCATATAATCTATGCATATCATCTTTAGATTACTTAAAATACCCAATACCTTGTAAATGTGATGAAATTAGTCATTATATTTTTTGGTTAGGGGAGAGTAATGACTAGAAAATTAGTCTGTACATATTCCATATAGATATGGGAATATTTTCAATTCACAGTTGGTTGAATCTGCAGATGTAGAATCTATGGATATGAAAGGCCAAATGTATTCTATTTTTTCCAAATGGATATTCAATTATGTGTACTTTTTACTCATGTGTTCATTTTTCTCTCTGATTGTGGAGTTAGGATTTTGTCATATGCATTATATTCTCTGTTTGGGACTTTTTACTTATTTATATAAATAGTATTTATTATTTATTTATTTATAGTATTTATTTCAGTAGATTCAGGCACCTATTATTCATCAATAAATATACAGAATAGCAACTTCTACCCTCATATGGTTTACACTTTTGTGAGAAGAATCAGATAAACCAAGGATGTGGTAAATAAATAAATTATTTATGTTATAAATAATATTAAATAAATAAACATTTGTAATATTAGATAAATTATTATAAGGTGATAAACATTATGCAAAAAGAGGAAATGAAGCTATAGTATGAAATAGGGTGGTAAAGAGGAATTCAATTTTAATTAAATGCACAGAGTAGTTACACTAAAGAAGTAACATTAAAGATTAGAAGATTAGAAAGTTAGCAGTGTGGTTGTCCTGTGGCTAGTGAAAAGATTGAAAAGCAGATGCATGTCCATCAAACCAAAGAAAAATCAAGGGGGCCAGCATGGATGTATTAAATTGAATAAAAGATATATTAATAGGAACTTAGGCCTACTTTTGTGGGTTGTGGACCACTGTGTGGACTTTGGGAAACCATTGCAGGTTTTGATCAATCAGTTTTGGTTTCCAAATGATCCTCCTGGCTGTTGGTTTAAGGAAACACTGAGGTCAGTATAAGAAGACATGTAGGGAGGTCAATTATTGGGCCATTTCAGTAGTACATATCAGAGAGGATTGTAATTTTAACCACATGGTTCAGGGGAAGGCAGAAAGAAAAAAAAAAGTCAAATACCTCACATTTTAAAAGTACAGTCAACAGAATATGTAACTAGATTGCTGATGTGGTGTACAAAAGAAAATTATAAGAACAAGTTTGGGCTGGGTATGACGGGGTGGGTAGAAGTCCATGGTTGGATATGCTGAATTCGAGATGTTCTCTGGGTCTCCAATTGGAAACACTGAAAACATGCAGAGATATTTTACTCCGTAGTTCCAGAGAAAGGTATGGATTTCAAATAAAAATATTTCACTCTACTGAATATATCTTTCTCTGAAACAAATCTACACTTTCTTAAATACCTGGATGTACAGTAATTTGGGATATATGAAAAGGCAGTTCTCCCAAGTTATATTTTCTCTTCAGGAACATCTTAACGACCTTTTGCCCTTTCAATTTTCATGAAATCTTTGAAATAAACTTTAAGTTTCATGTAGAAGTGAAAGCAAACATAAGCAAAAACTACTGGCACTTTCAATTGTTTTGAATCAATAAATCATTTTCAAGAAAATCAGCAACTTAATAACTGAGACTTCCAATTTGTGAATTTGGTGTATCTCTCAAATTTTGTAGGTCTTAATGGCTATTAAAAAACTTTTGTGGTCTTTTCTGTACAGGTCTTACATGAATTATTTTATAATATTTGCAGCTTTTATCAAAGTTCTATGGCTTTTGTTGCTCAAATATTTGCAAATATGTAGAAATATGATTGATTTTACTTATTAATTTCTGTCAAGCTTGTTAAAATTAATTATTTTTAATTCAACATTTAGCAATTAAATAAATTAACATCTAATTCTAATTTATTAATTCTAATTCAGGTGGAGATTTCCTTACTCCTTCTTTGTTGCCACCCGCAGCAATAATCCCACGGGAAGGAATTGGAGGTGGACTGGGAATGAACTACTTCTATTATCTTTCTTTAGTGGGCTGCTTTCTTGCTTGCTTGCTTGTTCGCTAGTTTATAGAGCTAGAGAGGCTTGCTTGCTTTTAGAGGAAGAGAGGCTTGCTTGCTTTTACTACGCTTTCAGAGAGGCTACGCTTATCAGAGAGGCTATGCTTTCAGAGGAGCTATTTCTTAGAGTTCTGCTGCTTCTTCTTAGAGGTGTGTCCTGCATCCTGTGTCCTAGAGGTGCATGCTAGAGGTGTGTGCTAGAGGTGCTATCTATCAGAGGTGCTTTCTATCACAGGTGGTTCTTAGTGGTGCATCCTGCATACTGTGTCCTTCATTCTGTGATCTAGAGTGTGTGCTTAGTCCTCCGTCCTGCGATCTTCTTCCAGGCGAAGAGAATGTCTCATATACACTAAAGCAGCCAATCAGTTTAAGATTAAGTAGTAGGATTGGAGCACGTGCCACGGTACCAATCAAGTAAGAATGAGGAACATGTGTCAACTATTAGCGCAGAAGAGACATTAACCAATCAGGCTAAAGGTCATGAGAGATCATGCTGTGTTAACACTAATTATGCGCCACCTCTTGGCCCAATGCCAGCCGCCATCTTAGGGCTGCTTAAACATGTCTCTACACTTCTTTATATTGTTCTTTCTTTTTACCAGGTAAGATGTGCAATAAATCATGGTATCAGTCAGCTTTGTCTTGATTTAATCCCATAAGGAGCATTATCAATGTAATATGGATTCATATAAGGTTAGCTATAAGATTTTAATAGATATGCTTTATTTGAAGACAACAGCTCCTTGGTAACTATGAGGTTGTTTTAACTGTGAATGTATTTTAAATTTTATCAGAAGCTTTTTATATTTGATGAGATAATTTTATGATTTTTAGTTTATATTCTTAACATAATAATCACATATATTATTTTTAATTTGAAAAGAACTCTACATCCTAATCTAACTGACTTTGGATGTGAAATATTATTCTTTTTTTTAAACATTGCTAGGTAGACATGCTAATATTTCATGTAAATATTTTTCACATTTATTTTCATGAGGAACTGTAATCCCTTACTGAATTTTGGTTTTTATGGTAATGCTATTCTCAGAAAATGAGCCAAAGAATACTTCCATTTTTTCTTTTCTTTTCAATTAAGGACTATTTTAAATTGGATTTATTTCTGCTTCTATTATTTGTAAAACTCTTTGATTAAATTATTTCAGCTTAGAATTTTCTCTGAAGGAAGGTTTCTGAACAGCATACAACTTCTTTAATGATTTTTGGACTAAGTACAGTGTTTATTTTTACTTGGATCAATTTTGCTATATTGTGTTTTTCCTCTTCGATATATATTTCCACTTCATCTATATTATGAAATGCTGATATAAACCTTTTTTAACATGCTTTTATTATCTTTTCAGTATCTTCAACAAATTTGAGGGCATTTTCATTCATATGATATATATATCATACCTACACATTTACAGAATTTCTCTTATTACCGTGATAGTATGGAGAAGTCCCATATACCCCAAATCTATTTTTTCATATTAACGTGTTACATTAGTATAGAAAATTTGCTATGTAAAGAATCAACATTGATATGTTTGTAACTAAAGCCCATAGTTTATTCATCTTTCCTTATATTTTTACCTAATATTCTCTGCTTTTCTAAGATTCTACCCATAACACCCTATTATAAATAGTTTTCATGTCTCCTTAGGCTTCTCTTGGTTGTGACAGTTTCTCCAAATATGCTTATTTTTAAAGATACTCATATTTTTGATACTATTTATTTGCCTTCAACTGTTATCTTTGAACAATTTTCTAAGAGGTATTTCCGTTTTCTGTATCTTCTCAAAAACCATCTCTTGGCTTTTTTGTATTTCCTACTAGATGTTCTAGTACATTAAATAATTTTTACTTGGATATTTGCTTTTTTCTGCTTTGGTTGAGTTTATTTTGTTATTTTTTTCTGCTATTCTTTAAACACCTTGAGATATTTTGTTAAAGTTTATTGTATTTCCTTTCAATATGCATAGCTAAGTTTATCTTTCTTTCTTAATTACTGTTTGATTGCATCTCACACCTATAGATAGACACATTTTGTTGTTTGTATCAAGCTATTGCCATTCTCATCATTATTTCTTCTAGGATCAATGAGATTTTAGAACTGTTTCTTAACCTTCAATCATTAGGGAAGGTTTTAACCTTTTATTTAGTTATTTATTTTTGTACTAGGGATTGAACCAGGATGTTTTTAAAAATTTGTTCTTTTTAGTTATATATGATAGTATAATCTATTTTGACATATTTATACAAATAAGGAGTATATCTTATTCTAAGTAGGATCACAGTCTTATGGATCTAGATGATGTTAAAATTCACTGTGGTGTATTCATAAATATGCATAGGAAAGTTATGTCAGATTCATTCCACTGTCTTTCCTATTCCTATCCTCCCTCTCTTCCCTTCATGCCTTCTTGTCTAATTCACTGAACTTCTATTATTCGCCCATCACCCTCCCTTGTTGTGTGTTAGTATCCACATATCAGAGAAAACATTCAACCTTTGGTTTGGGGGATTGGCTTGTTTCACGTAGCATGACGGTCTCCAGATAATGGGGTCAAGTGGTGGTTCCATTCCTACTTTTTGGAGGAATCACCATACTGCTTTCCAGAATGGTTGCACCAATTTGTAGTCCCACTAGCAACGTATGAGTGTACCCTTTTCCTCGCATCCTCACCAACATCTTTTGGTACTTGTATTCATGATAACTGTCATTCTGACTAGAGTGAGATGAAATCTTAGTGTAGTTTTAATTTGCATTTCTCTAATTACTACAGATATTGAACATTTTTCATATATTTATTGACCATTCATATTTCTTCTTTTGAGAAGTGTCTGTTTAGTTCCTATGCCTATTTATTGATTGGATTATTTGTCTTTCTGGTGTTAAGTTTTTTGAGTTCTTTGTATATTCTGGAAATTAATGACTTATCTGAGGTAGGGGTGGTAAAGATTTCCTCCCATTCTGTAGGTTCTCTTTTTATGCTCTTGATTATTTCCTTTGCTGTGAAGAAGCACCATCCCATTTATTGATTTTTTAAAAATTTTTCTCCTTGTGCTTTATAACTGTTGCTCAGGAAATTGGTTCTGAAGCCAACATGTTGGTGTGTTGGGCCTACATTTTGTTTTATTAGGTGCAGAGTTACCAGTCTAAAAATTATGTCTTTGATCTACTTTGAGTTGAATTTTGTGCAGGGTAAGACACAGGGGTTAAATTTCTTCCTATTATATATGGACTTCCAGTTTTCCTAGCACCATTTATTAAAGAGCCTATAATTTCTCCAATGTACATACATTTGGCGTGTGTCTAGTATGCAATAGCTTATTTATGTGGTTTGTCTCTGTGTCTTTGATTCTATTCCAATAGTCTTCGTGTCCATTGTGGTCCTAATACCATGAGGTTTTTGTTACTGTAACTCGGTAATATTATTTAAGGTCTGGTATTGTGATGCCTCATGCATCACTTTCTTGCTAAGGATTTTTTTGGCTATTCTGGGCCTCAGGTTTTTCCAAATAAATTTCATTGCTGCTTTTTCTATTTTTATGAGCAACATTATTGGAATTTTAACTGGAATTGCATTAAATCTGTATAGTGCTTTTAGTAGTATGACAATTTTGACAATATTAATTCTGCCTGAGAACATGGGCAACCTTTCCATCGTCTAAGGTCTTCTTTAATTTCTTTTTTTATTGTTCTGTAGTTTTCATTGTAGAGGTCTTTCCCAAATTTTTTTGAGGCTATTGTGAATGGAATAATATTCTTAACTTCTCTTTCAACTGATTTATCATTGGTGTATAGGAACACAATTGATTTATGGGTGTTAATTTTGTGTCCTACTAATTTGTTGAAACCATGTATGAGTTCTAGAAGTTTATTGTGGAGTATTTAGGGTCTTCTAAATATATGATCATGTCACTAACACATAGATATTTTGAGTTCTTCCTTTCCTGTACATATCTGTTTAATTTTCTTTTGTCTAATTGCTCTGTCTAGAGTTTCAAGGATTATATTGAGTAGAAGTAGTGAAAGAGGGCATCACTATCTAACAAAGTTTTTAGAGGAAATGTTTTCAGTATTTTTCCATTAGAATGATGTTGGACTTGGGTTTGTCTTATATACCTTTTACAATGTTGAAGTGTGTTCTTTCTATCCCTAGTTTTTCTAATGTTTTAAACATGAATGGATACTATGTTTTGTCAAATGCTTTTTCTGCATCTATTGAGATAATCATGTGATTCTTGTCCTTAAGTTGATTGATGTTATCAATTACATTTATTGATTTCTTTATGTTGAAACAAATTTGCTTCCCTGTGATGAAACCAGCTTGATCATGGTGCACTATCTTTTTAATGTGTTTTTGTATGTGATTTGCCAGTATTTTATTAAGTATTTTGCATCTATGTCCATTAGGGTTATTGGTCTGAAGTTTTCTTTCTTTGATGTGTCTTTGTCTTATTTTTGTATCAGGCTGATAATAGCTTCACAACAGTCTGGAAGGTTTTTTTCCTTTTCTACTTTATGAAATGATTTCAGGACAATTGGTGTTAGTTCTTTGAAGGTCTGGTAGAACTTGGCTAAGAATCCATCTGGTCTTTGTTGATAGGATTTTGAAGGCATCTTCAATGTCATACTGGAAATTTATATATTTAAAATTTTTGTGTCCACCTGGTTCATTTTGGTAGTTCACATCTCTAGAATTAGTGAATGTCAACAAGATTTTCTAATTTTTTTGCAGTATAAATTTTCAAAACATTTTCTAATTATCCTCTGTATTTCAGTAGTGTCCACAGTGATATTTCCTTTTTCATCACAAATTTTAATAATTTGAGGTTTTTCTTTTTATTCTTTCTTTTTATTAGCTTGGCTAAGTGTTTCTCAATTTTATTCACTTTTTCAAAGAACTAACTTTTGGTTTTGTTGATTTATTGAATTACTTTTGTTTCTTTGTTTCAATTTCATTGATTATGGCTCTAATTTTAATTATTTCCAGTCTTCTACTATTTCGGTATTGATTTGTTCCTATTTAGGGCCTTGAGACATTATGTTAGATTATTGATTTGGTGACTTTCTATTGTTTTAATGAATGAATTTAATGCTATGAGCTTTCCTCTTAGAATCATGTTAATAGTGTCATAGGGATTGGATATGTTGTATCACTATTCTCATTCACCTCTAAATATTTTTTAGTTCCCCATTGAATTATTTTGCTATCCATTCATCATTCAATAGCATATTATTTAGTCTCCAACTATAGCTCTACTTTTTATCTTATCATTGATTTCTAATATCATTCCATTATGATCTGATAGAATGCAAGGTCTTATCTTTTATTTTTTAATTTTGTATTTGCTAAGTGTTGTTTTTTTTGCCTAAGATATGGTCTATTTTAGAAAATAATCCATGTGCTGCTGAGAAGAAAGTACATTTAGTCATTGATAGATGAAACATTCTATATGTCTCTTAAACCTAAATTTTTAATTATATTTTTTATTTTTATGCTTCTTTATTTAGTTTTTGTTTGGAGGAGCTATCCAGTGATGAGAGAGGCATGTCACCCAATATTATTGTGTTGTGTTCTATTTGATTCTTGATATAAAGTACAGTTTGATTGGTATATATATACATGCTCCATTTTGGGGGGGCATAAATATTTACAATTTTTATTTCCTATTGTATAATCTTCTTAAGCAGTATGAAATTACATTCTTTGTCTCTTCTGACTAACTTTGGCATTAAGTCCACTTTATCTGATATGAGCATAGAAATTCCTGCTTATTTATATAGTTTATGTGAATGATATGGTTTTCCCCATCCTTTCACCTTCAGACTGTGAATGTCTTTGCCTATGAGGTGAGTCTCTTGGAGACAGCATTTTGTTGGCTGTTTTTTTAATCAAACATTTAAGCCTAGGTCTTTTGATTGATAAGTTCAATCCATTTGCATTCAATGTTATTAGTGAGAAATGACTTTTATTCCCTACCACTTTGATGATTTATTTCTAGTTTTTAGTTTGAATTAACTTCTCTGTTCATTAACTATTCTTCTAGTCCTCCATCTGCAAGTTTTAAATTTTACTTTTCATTTTTTTCTTCATAAAATATTTTATTGAGTATGTTTTTTACTGCAGGATTTTATAGTTGTGAATTATTTGGACTTGTGTTTAATATGGAAGGTTTTATTTCATATTCAAATCTGAAAATTATATTAGTATTCTTAGTTGGCATCTATTTTCTTGCAGAGTTTGGTATTTATTTTTCCAAGACCTGCTAGCTTTTAGAGTCTGGGTTGAAAACTCAGCTGATGTCCAGATTGTTTTATCTCTAAATGTGATCTGTTGTTTTTCTCTATCAGCCTTTCAGATTCTATTCTTTTCTGTATGTTAGGCATTTTCATAACAATGGGCCTTGGACTATTGTAATTTTGTATATTTGGAGTGCTGTATTTCCCCTGTGTTTGATTTTCAATTTCATTCTTAACATTAGGGAAATTTTCTGATACTATTTCATCATTGCTTTAGTTTGTATTTCATCCTGATAAAATCTTACACTTGACCTTTTCATGTTACCCCATATTTCTTTTTTTTTTAATTTTTACTTTTACAGACTGCATTTTGATTCATTGTACACAAATGGGCTACAGCTTTCATTTCTATGGTTGTACACAATGTAGATTCACACTATTCATATGATCATACATGTACATAGGGTAATGATGTCTGTCTCGGTCTACTATCCTCCATCCATTCCTACTCCATTTTCCTCTACAAAATCCAAAGTTCCTCCATTCTTCTCTTGCCTCTCTGCACTGCCCCCCATTATGTATCATCATTCACTTATCAGAGAAAACTGATATGACCTTTGGTTTTTTGGATTGGTGTATTTCACTTAGCATGATATTCTCTAACCCCCTCTGTTTTTTTAACAGCAAATGCCATAATTTTATTCTTCTTTATGGCTGAGTAATATTCCATTGTGTATATATACCACAGTTTCTTTATCCATTCATCAATTGAAGGGCATCTATGTTGGTTCCACAATCTAGCTATTGTAAATTGAGCAGCTATGAACATTGATGTGGCTACATCACTCTAGTATTCTGATTTTAAATCCTTTGGGTATAAACTGAGGAGTGGGATAGCTGGGTCAAATGGTCGGTCCATTCCAAGTTTTCTAAGGAATTTCCATACTGCTTTCCAGAGTGACTGCACCAATTTGCAACTCCACCAACAATGTATGAGTATGCCTTTTTCCCTGCATCCTCACCAACACTTATTGTTGCTTGTGTTCTTGATAATAGTCATTCTAATTGGAGTGAGATGAAATCTTAGGGTGGTTTTAATTTGCATTTCTCTAATTACTAGAGATGAACACTTTTAATATATTGTTGATCACCTGCCTGTCTTCATCTATGAAGTGTCTTCCCAGTTCCTTAGCCCATTTATTGATTGGGTTCTTTGTATTTTTGGTGTAAAGTGTTTTAATTTCTTTATAAATTTTGGAGATTAGTGCTCTGTCTGAAGTGTGTGTGGAAAAGATTTTCTCCTACTCTGTAGGCTCTCTTTTCACATTATTGATTGTTTGCTTTGCTGAGAAAATACTTTTTAGTTTGAATTCATCCCATTATTGATTCTTGCTTTTATTTCTAGGGTTCTGGGGATCTTGTTAAGGAAGTCTGGTCCTAAGCCAACATGATGAAGATTTAGGTCCAATTTTTCTTCTATTTGGTGAAGGGTCTCAGGTCTAATTCCTAGATCTTTGAACCATTTTGAGTTGAGTTTTATACAGGGTGAGAGATAGAAGTTTAATTTCATTTTACTGCATATGGATTTCTAGTTTTCCCAGTACTGTTTGTTGAAGAGGCTATCTTTTCTCCATTGTATGTTTTTGGCACATTTGTCTAATATGAGATAACTGTACTTATTTGGGTTTGTCTCTGTGTCTTCTGTTCTGTATTATTGTTCTACCTGTCTATTTTGGTGCTAATACCATGCCATTTTTGTTACTATTGCTCTATACCTCCTGCATCACTCTTCCTGTCCGGGATTGCTTTGGCTATTCTGGGTCTTTTGTTCTTTCAGATGAATTTCATGACTGCTTTCTCTATTTCTATGAGAAATGTCATTGGGATTTTAATTTGAATTGTGTTAAATCTGTATAGCGCATTTGGAAGTATGGTCATTTTGATAATATTAATTCTTCCTATCCAAGAACATGGAAGATCTTTTCATTTTCTAAGGTTTTCTTCAATTTCTTTCTTTAATGTTCTGTTGTTTTCATTGTAGAGGTCTTTCACCTCTTTTGTTTGATTGATTCCCAAGTATTTTATTTTCTTTTGTTGAGGCTATTGTGAAGAGTTGCTTTCCTAATTTCTTTTTCAGGTGAGTCATCACTTATAAATAGAAATGCTTTAGATTTATGTGTTGATTTTATATCCTGCTACTTTGCTGAATTCATTTATTAGTTCTTGAAGTATTGTGGTGCAGTTTTTTGGATCCTCTAAATATAGAATCATGTCTTGGACAAATAGTGATAGCTTGAGTTTTTCTTTTCCTATTTGTATCCTTTCAATTTCTTTGGTCTGTCTAATTGTTCTGGCTAGTATTTCAAGCATGATGTTGAATAGAAGTGGTGAAACAGGGCTTCCCTGTCTTGTTCCAGTTTTTAAAGGGAATGCTTTCAGTTTTTCTTCGTTAAGAATGATGTTGGCTGTGGGCTTAGCATAAATAGCCTTTATAATGTTAAAGTATGTCCCTACATCCTTATTTTTTCTAGTGTTTTGAGCAAGAAGGGGTATTGTATTTTGTCAGATACTTTCTCTGCATCTATTGAAATAATAATATGATTCTTAACCTTAAGTCTATTGATGTGATGAATTACATTTATTGATTTATGGATGTCAAACCAACCTTGCATTGCTGAGATGAACCCCACTTGATCATGGTGCACTACCTTCTTAATGTTTTTGTATATGATTTGCCAAATTTTGTTAAGAATTTTTGTGTCTATGTTCATCAGAGATATTGGTCTAAAGTTTTCTTTCCTTGATACATCTGTCTGATTTTGGTATCAGAGTAATGCTAGCTTCATAGAATGAATTTGGAAGGGTTCCCTCCTTTTCTATTTTATGGAATACTTTGAGGAATATTGGTATAAGTTCTTCTTTGAAGGTCTTATAGAACTCAGTTGAGAATCTGTCTGATCCCAGGCTTTTCTTGGTTGGTAGGCTTTTGATGGCTTCTTCTATTTCATTGCTTGAAATTGATCTGTTTGAATTGTGTATGTCCTCCTGGTTCAGCTTGGGAGGATCAAATGTCTATAAATTTGTTAAATTCTTTGAAATTTTCTATTTTGTTGGAGCATAGATTTTCAAAGTAGCTTCTAATTATGTTATGCATTTCAATGGTGTCTGTCATATTTCCTTTTTCATCACAAATTTTAGTAATTTGAATTTATCTCTCCTCTTTGTTAGTGTGGTAGATTTTGGTGTATTGTGTTGTCATTTTCATTTACCTCTAAGAATATTTTTATCTGCTCCCTGATGCTTTCTGTTATCCATACTTCATTCAACAGTTTATTATTTAGTCTTTAGGTGTTGGAATAGTTTCTGTTTTTTATTTTATCACTGATTTCTAATCTCATTCCATTATGATCTGATAGAATACAAGGTAGTATCTCTATTTTTTTATGTTAACTAAGGGCCGCTTTCTGGCATAACATATGGTCTATTTTAAAGAAGGAGCACATAGAATTCAATGACAGCATGGTAGAAGATATGTCAAAAGATATGTCAAAAGAAGATATGTCATATGCTGCTGAGAAGAAAGGGTATTTGCTTGTTGATTGATGGAATATTCTATATATGTCTTTTATGTCTAAGTTATTGATTATGTTATTG